>NC_133549.1:9517258-10804758 GCF_048773025.1 Camelus bactrianus
TAATAAAATACAGGATGTTAAACTGAGACCATTAGGCAAATGAGAACAGAAACAGAAGCAAAGAGCACTTACGAAGAGTTTAAAAGGGTAACATGTAAAACATGGGAAATCTGCAAACATGAACCTTTTTATTCCCACACACATAAATATACTGGGAAAAAATCTTCAAACTGTTGCAATTCTGGTGTAAAACTGCAGTCATTGTAACATATCACATACTCTTGCTTTTAAGGCTGAAGAACCTTGAATTCCACATTTCTCAATAATAAAGTGACAGCATAAGATATACAGGCTCAGAATATACTTGGCAGAATGCCACAAACTGCCATTATAAGTGATGTAATTTTAGGGACAAAAGAGCTGTTAGAGGCTTCCGATTTGTGGGAAGAGAAAAGGATGAGAACCAGTTGGGGAGGCTGTGTGGAGGGCTGTGGTGGGGAGAGAAAGAGAGGAAGGGGAGAAAAGAAGAAAGGGAGGGGAGAGGAACTCCTAGGAACAAGAACCTGTAAGGGAGAGCAGCAGGTACATAAAGTTTGAAAAGCCTGCCAGACACGATCATCGTCCGCCCTTCCACGGTCCTCTGTTAACTGTAGGATCGAGCGCACACTTCTTAGCGTATGGCTCAGCTCTGTGGAGGCCTGCAGTTCCCCAAACAAGCCATGGCATTGCACGGCTCCCACATCTTTGCTCAAGTCACCTCTAAGAACAGCTTGCATTATCAAACATCTGAGCACCTTATACACTTGGCACTGTGGTGCGGGTGGGGATATGTGCGAGGGACCAGGGGCACAGTGGTACCAGTTACTGAGACAGGGCACTTACAAATGGCCCTTCCCCACGGCTGCCCTGGAAAACACTTAGCCATCAACCACAGCTGCTGTTCACTCCCCCGTGGACCCTTTCCAGGGCCTCCCCTGAACCAGAGGGAACTGGCCATCTCCTGTGAGTCTTTAGGGAACCCTCAATACATTTTCATCTAGAATACATCATTAAACTTGCATTTGGTGTCTCCCCTACAAAACTGTGAGCTTCTTGCCTGGGTCGGTAAGGTGTCTCACACATTTTTGTGTTTTCATTTTGTACTCATCATTGTTTGTAGAAGGAAAAATAAATGACAGAAGGAAGCCACTTGCACAGCCCTGCTGATAACAGCTCTCCAACACGCACAGGCGAGAGCTCAAACTTCGCCCAGTCTGGTCTAACCCAACGTCTAATCCAGTGGGTTTTAACCTAGGTTGCACTGTTTAAAAAAAAACTGATGCCCAGGCCCCCTCTAAAGATTCTTAATTAATTTGGTCTGTGAGTGGTACCTGGTATCAGAAGTGTTACGGGAAGTACTCTAAGTGATGCCTGCACGCAGCCAGGGTGGAGTGTTACTGCTCGTAAGTGGCATTTCCTATGCCATGCTGGAGTATTCACCAGCATAAAGTAAATGTATGTACACGGCTACTCACCCAGGCACAATACAAAGAGAAGTCCCAGGAAGAAGATTCAGGGAAGAGCTCTTCCCCCGCTGCTTGTTCTCCCTGTCTGACTTTGCACAGCAGGCCTCTTCTTATTGCTAGTTACACAGGCCTCTCCTGCAGCCTCCCTTTCAACTGCTCTGGTGGACGCACTCATTCAACAGACAGTTACTGAGAGCCCCAGACGTACCAGGCACTGGTCTACAGGCTAAGCATGCAGCATGGACGAGGTGGACCAGGAACGTGTGCTGAGGGAGCTTATGTTCCCTTAAGGAAAGACAGACAAACACACAAACCAGGTAAGTTCACTTAGGGATCCTGCCAAGAGCACGCTGGTAAATGTCTGCCTATGGGAGAGCTCTGACTTACAGCATTTGCCAGTTTCTGTGTTATACGTACTCCCACCCTGGCAGACTTCAAGCTGCCAGTATGACCTCACCGACCATGGAGTCGGGGAGAGCTTTAAGTAGCCACTGTTCTAGAGGATTTCCACCTGACAGTGTGACAGACATAAATAACATGAAGGGTGTAGAAAACAGTAAAATTTAGTAAAAAAAATAATTAGGAAGTGCTGTTTTGAATATTTGTTACTTTCACCAGAATTTATCTAGTTGCCTGTTTGTATAACTTAATCTTTAATCATTAATAATTAATTTTTAATAACAGCTGTGTTTTAACAATAGGCTTGCAAACTTCATAAAAATTTAATGGTCAGCTTTGAGCACCAGTATAAGACTGCTGGAGCCCAGCACTGGAAAGAGAATCTGAGGAAAAGAGAGTAACTTGTGGGGAAGAGTGATTGGAGAGCTGCTCTAGACCGAGTGGTTGCGAAAGGCCGCTCAGAGGAGCTGATAACTGAGCTGAGAACCCAATGATTTAAAAAAGCCAGCAGTGCAAAGACTGGGAAGACACAGCCTGCCCCATGGGGGGGACTACAAGCTCCCTGAAGAGGAAGCATGCTCACTGTCTGAGAAACAGAAGGCCAGCGTGGCTGAAGCCCAGCGAGCAAGAGCTGGAAACGAAAGGGGGAGCACCTGCTCAATTACAGAGTCTTGCAGGACGCTGTAAAGAGTCTAGAATTTCCATTTTGACTCTAACAGGAAGCCGTAGTTTGGGTAATGGGTACCCCGGTGATTATCCAGCCCCAGTCTTCATCTGTGGTCTCACTGAAAGATTTCCAGCACACCTATGGCTTCGGATACAACCTACCTGTTGATGGCTGCCACATCTACATATTTAGGGCAGTCCTTCCTCTCTTGCCCTGGTACCGTATTTGTAACTCTACTTGGATGTTTCCCCGACACTTTGTGATGTCGCTGGTCCATAACATGATAGTCTACAAGTTAAAAAATCATTCATGGTGCCTCTCACAGCTCAAGCTCAACACATCCCAGACTAAAATTACTGTATTACCCGGACTAAACCTGCTCCTTTTCCTCTGTCTTATCAGTGAAAGGCATCATGGTTCACCCAACTGCCAAATCACAGAAACCAGGAGTCAACTTCAGACTGCGGCCTCTATCTTAGTCACCACACTCAGCTGTCCTGATCATGACATAAACTCGGCCGCCTCCCTTCTCCCCAGACTCACGGCCACTGTCTGACTTCAGGCTTCCACTCCTTCCCTGGAACAAGTGTCCTAACTGAGCTCCATGCTTCTGCTATCAGATTCCTTCGCCAACCAGATTCCCTTTCTACAGACCCTACTCAAGCAAAGGAGGTTATCCACACAATCATGCCCAAAACCTAGAAAGTCTTCTTAGACTTTCCAAAATACAAATTTGATCATCCTCAAATGGTGCCTGGTAAAGTTGAGATTTTATCCTTAAACATACGTGTGAAATTCCTTTAGGAAACATATTCTGCCTACTTCCTTTAGTTTCACTTCTCGTGTTCCCTTATTCCACCCTCCCCTGACTTGGTCCCCCAAACATGCCCCAAACATGTGGTTTCCTTATGTGGATGCCCAGGACTGCCTTCCTCCCCCCTACCTCCCATTTATTCCTCAAAAACTTAGCTCAGGTGTCACATTCTCTAAGAAGCCTTTCCCAAGGCTCCAAAGAGGCCAGGTGCTCCACCTTAGCACTCTCACAAGATGCTGCGTGGGCTTCCACCAAGGCTCTTACTTAATTGTCATTATTTGTTTATTTTCAAGACTTCCTTCCAAATCCTTAAAGGCCAGGGTTGGGCTTTTTAACTTCTGTATCTCAGACATTGAGAATACTGACTAGGACACTTAAAGTTCCCACTGCTGTAGTTTTTCTGCAATCAGCAGTACCTTAAATATCTCAAATATCTCTAATATTAGATCAGAGTATTGCACAATTAAGAGTGTTGCAGAGGAAATAAATAAGGACTGAAACAGTCAGAAAAAGTACAGGTTCACAGGAAAGTAAAGATTGCTTTACTTTCACAGGGTAGTGAGGGTTGGGGGGAGGGTGTAGCACAAGTGGCAGAACAGATGCCTAGCATGCATGGTGTCTAGGGCTCAATCCTCAGGACCACCTCCATAAGTAAATAAATAAACCAAATTACCTAACCCCCAAAAAATCTCAAAAAAAAAAAAAAAAAAAAGACTAGCAAGGGTCACTGCTTACATGCAATTGCTTTAGTCTTCCACGTGAAAAAGCTGACCAGCCTTAGCGTTGGTGAATGGAAAAATACAAAATCAACTCTTTTTTTTTAATACACATGTGGAAGATGTCAGTCAATTCACAAACCCATTTAGGGCTGAAAAAGCTACTGATGGGGAGTCAGAGCTACCCGGTAATCCTCTTCCCTACATTCCTGCTCTGGAGTAGTAGGCAGAAAATGAGGTTGAAATATTTCACCACTATATGTGCGAGGTCAATGAAGAAAAAGGTTCAAGTGATAAACCACAGGGAAGTGGACAGTTAGCAATTAGAAGCCCACAGCTCTTGACAGCAAGGGAACAGAAGTTTCCATGTTTCAAAGAATACTACTTTCCCCATTCGAAGGTGGCCATATATACATATATACACTCTTTTGAAACTGGGTTTTTGGTTTATCTCGTTCTTTTGTGTTTCCGTGTTACGATCTTCCTCCATAAATTGACATTATATTTAAGCCAGGCCATGGTAACATGCATTCTCTTATTTCCTCCTAAGGTAGATAAAAATTAATTTAGTGGTTTAAAAAAAGTCTGCTGCCCCAGGGTTGTGCAACCCTGAGAGCTACAAGACTTCCACTTCATAATTTCTTCAGGAAAATTGTAACTAGTATTCCGTCGGCAAAAAAGACCAATTAAAACCCGGAGAGCGGATTGGGGTGTGGGTTGAAAGGGCAAATTGTAGAGGCTGGGTGGCATTGGTTGTCTTCCAAAATGACTTGTGGAAAAAAGTACAACGGTGGATGAAAGACAAAACGTACAATAAAAATTTCCAGAAATCCCAAATCTTCCTAGATGAAAAACATAACGTCTTAAAAACTCTATGCTCACATACAAGCCAAATACACTCTCTCCCGGGATTATCACGGGGGCAAAAGAGCGGGGTGGAGAGCCACTGGATTATTTCAGGCTGATTCAGACCCGCAGGTTCTCAGGTTTGCCCAAAACGTAGCCCGACTCGCCGTCGCTAAAGACGGAGAGCCCCACTCTCCCTTCTCATTTCAACGTCAGGGGCTTTCTAAAGGCCCAGGGTCTGGTGGTGGGAAAGGGAAGGGACGAGCCGAAAGGAAGCGGGGAAACCGTCATCAGTGGAAACTTATAAAAGCATCCAGACATTCATTCACGCACACGGAGATACACCGTTGCCTTGGAAACCAAGTCAACCACCCAACCCCTCCTGGGGGGTCTCGGGACCCACTCTGTCGGGCCAGGGGTCGTAGCTTGAAGGAAGCCGGGACCGGGAGAAGGGGGTCCTCTCTCGCGGGCCTCGCTCCCCTGGGCGCCTACCGAGTAGAGGAGCACGACGGAGCCGGGACTGGTGGAGCCAACGGAAAAACAAGAGTTGGATGAACTGGAAGAATCCATGCTGCGGCTACGGCCCCGGGCGTGGCCTGGCATTCTTCGCTAAGCGGTGGCGGTGGTGCTGCTGCTGGGGGCGGTTCTTCCGCGCGGGGCGGCCCGACCTCGCCTAGGGCGGCAGCACCCTCTGCGGCCGCTCCGCCGGACCTCGGGCGCCGCCATCTTGCCCGGGACGGAAGCCGCGCGGGGACCTGCGGCGCACGCGCGGCCCGTCGGAACCCGGAAGCGGGGCGCCGCGCGGCCGCCGTCCCGCCGGGCTCGCGGCCGGCCCCACGATGGCGCAGGAGCCGGGGCCCGCCTCCTCCGCGCTGCCCGCTTCTCAGACCCTTCTGGACGATCTGCTCCAGAACCTCTACGACTTTGGTGAGTGCAGGGCCTCGGCGCCCACGTGCAGAGCGGACGTGAGGAACCGAGGGTCCGCCGTGCGCCCCGAACTGGGCCGGCCTCCGCCCTCAGGCTAAAGGTTCTTGAACGTCGAGCACCCCTCCGCTCGTCCGACCTGGTTCCGACACTGGGTCCGGCACACACTCCCGTCTGAGATCACCCTTCTCTCTTCCCCACGACTGGACTCTGTTATGTTTCTCTTCATGAATCAAACCTCCTAACTCGTCCCTGAATGTGGGAACCAGCCTGCTTCCTTGTCAGAAGCACCAAGGCTTTCAGACTTAATGGGGAGGTGTACGCGGGGCCTCGGGCTCTCGAAAGGTACAGCAACCCCTTTTCACTCATTCCGAACCTTTGAAAAGTTCCCTTTCCCCACGCCAGTCCCCAGACCCATCCGACCCTGTGGCACTGGGGCCACCTTGTCTCGTTGGGGCCTCATCCTTCAGTGTGTCCCCTGCCAAGGACTCCAGAGAACGTTTTTACATGAAGCTTTCCACGACCTTTTATCCATAGGTTGACCAACTTAATATGCCTTACGCCCTTTATCTTGATTGGGGAAGAGGAGAATTAAGAAAGCTTACCCTTAAGTATTGATGGCGGGGGTGGTATGTCTCAGTGGTAGAGTGCATGCTTAGCATGCATGAGGTCCTGGGTTCCCAGTACCTTCCTTAAAAAAAAAAAACCTAATCCTCCTGTCCCTCTCCCCCCATAAAATTGGCAGCCACCTGGCACTTCAGTAGGGAGGCAGCCCTACGCACTCTGATGAACTTGCTTCAGGAAAGTGACATCCCTTGTTCATGCACCAAAGATGTCAGTAGGCATTAGTGCCTTTAAAGGCCAAACATATTTCTTAAATTTGTAGCATGATGTTGCTAGTTTATTTTGGAGACAACTGCACAAAATTCTAAGCTTATTGAAGAATAAAAGTAGTAGGCAAAAAAAGAAATTGAGAATTTATCATATAATGCATGCTTTTCATGTACTCATTCAGTGTTCACAACAGTTCTATGAAATAGATGGTCATTAATACCATTATTACAAGACAAATCCCATTACTGTAAAAATATGCACTAGAGGTTAAAAAAACTTGCTGGAGTTCACTCAGCTAGTAATTTACAGTGTGTGGGTTCAAAGCCCCAGACTGTCTAGCTGCATTCCCTGCACTTGTATTGACTTGTACTGTGGACAGAGCATCTCTGTGTCTTTGGGAATATTGGAAGACAGAGACTTAGTCTCTCATGTCAAAAAGTCCTAAAGGAAGGGGCTATCCTACAAAATCCTCAATAGAGTTTATGTCAGCACAGGCTGGAAATTATGCCGGGACCTCTGAGGGCATGGGCTGTATCTACTCCTTTTGTATCCCTAATGTCAAAGTTCAGTCGACTGTTGTACGTATTTATTGAATAAAAGACTAAGCAAATAGAAGCAAACAGAAATGATCAGCTAATATTTAGAAAGCTCTGTGATATTCACACTGAGTGATGAA
The DNA here is from genome assembly GCF_048773025.1 of Camelus bactrianus. Taxonomy (NCBI): domain Eukaryota; kingdom Metazoa; phylum Chordata; class Mammalia; order Artiodactyla; family Camelidae; genus Camelus; species Camelus bactrianus. The sequence goes on from NC_133549.1 coordinate 9,524,580, forward strand.
GCCTAGAATTCTTGTCTTCAGAACCTTCTCAGGTGACTGGTCAGAGTTTGAACAGCTAAAGAGAGGGACAGAGATTTAGTAGAAAATAAAGACATTCAAATTAAGCCACTTGTCTTAGGTTCATCTTAATTCATAACTGAAAGGAAATAGGAAGACTGTGGTACCTTCCTGTAACCCTAGGAAGTGTTCAAAAGAAACACTGGCTGCAGTGTCCGGATTCCCAGATCCTGGGATATTGCCATGATGATACTTTTAGTAGGACCAAGGTGAGGACTAAAGTAATTGTGCTAAGAGTCCAAGATATAAATATCGTTACCCGGGAAAAGATGCATTTTGAATTCTACACATTGTGCAAATACACCCATATTTGAAGAAAAAAAATGTTTTTTTTTTTTCCCTCTGTGTGTATTTCTGGGTGTTTATGGCTGGGACATTAGGTACACATGCATTCCTGTGATTTGACATCCTTGATACCCAAAATGCAAAATACTTGTTTTTCCTTTTTGTGTTTGAACACCCAGGAGAGACAGAAGATGAGGCCAAACAGAGTAGGGTCCGGAAGAAAAGAGAAAATAAGAAGAGTGACGTGGGGGCCCTGGTGGCCTCGGCTGCAGAGCCAGCTCTGCCACCTGGACCCGCGGTGAGAGGCCAAAGGAGGAGCGCTTCCAGCTTCTTCCAGGAGCTCAGGGAAGAGCTGCAGTGTGCTCCCGCCGTGACCCCCGGTGGTGTGCCTCCAGGACCTGGAGCCTCTCGGGCTGTGGTAGCTCCCTCGCCCCTGAAGAACAACGAGGGGCAAGTAGAAGTGGTGGAATTTCACAGCAGAAATAAAAAAAGAAAACAGAAGCCAGATCAAGATGAGAACCCAAAGGTAAGAAATCGGTGTATAAACCCTGATATTGTGGTATCAGGTGAATATCTACCGTGACGATTCATTACAGCCACAGGATACGGAGTAAAATCCATCCTCAAAGGGAAGAGGTGCATGGGACAGTGTCTGAGAGGAGCCAGCTGTCCCCTCCCAGTAGAGGGACATGGGATGTGCCTAATTTCCCCAGCAGTGATGTATGTGGCACCGGCGAAGTGTTACCAGCCAGGGAAGCTCGCTCCAGCCTGTATGTCCGAGTTTTGACTGAGAGTCCCTCCTGTAAGCACGCAGACTGACCTTAGTCACTTGAGCGCTAGATCCCAGAAGAAAAACAGGTGTTCACCATAAATCCAGCCCCCCCACCATTAGTATAAACAATCTGGACACACTTGGTGGAGCGTAGCTGAGGCCTTAGCTGTGCAGAAACACTCTGACCGGGCTGCGTTCTAAGCGCTCAGTTCCCAGGAGCCAGCCAAGGGCCAGTCATGGAAACAAGACCTTCTGGGGGGTGTGTGTGGGGTTTGATCAACCCAGGCCTGCGGAGTTAACCTTTTCACGCTCAGAGCAAGAAAACCCCATCATTCAGCTACTTCCTGCCACTGTTCTAGACACTGGGATATAGTGTGGAACAAAGCAGGCAAAAAGTGCTTTCCATTCTGATGGAAAGCAGCTTGATTTTGCCGAGCAGCAATCTCAGACTGACCTTGTAAGTCTCACTCAGAGTTCCGTCCACGAGAGAGGGTGGAGGCTCATTCAGGCTTTTTTCACAAGTTTTTGTCAAATTCACTGCAAAAACCCAGACACTGCATCTCTGTTGAATTCCCCATGCCCTATAAAGTTTTTATCTCGTAAAAAGAAAAGTAGATTGTATTAGTTCCCTGGGCTCCTGTACAGTAAGTTTTTCTTTTCCGGTTCTGAAGGCCAGAAGTTCAAAACCGTGGTGTTGGCTGGGCCATGCTCCCCTCTGAAAGGGAAGAATTCCTCCTTGCTTCTCCCAGCTTCTGGTGGCTGCATAAGTCTGAACTCTTCCTCTGTCTTTGCATGGCCTTGTCCCCTGTGTGTCTGAGTCTCACATCTCCCACCTTTCTCTTTCAAGGATACCTGTCCCTGGATTTAGGGCCACCCCAAACCTCAGATGGGTCTCATCATGAGATCCTCCACTTACTTACACTTAAAGGACACTTTTTCCAAGTAAGATCACATTCACAGATTCCTGGGATGAGAGCACGGACATATCTTTTTGGAGTCCACAGTTCAACCCACCACAAAGACAGGCTTGCAGGTTCTTTATGAGCAGGTGAACCCAGGCTAGTGCCCAGTGTTTACCACATCTTTTCTAGAAATTAAGTAGCACTTCCTGTCAAGCTCTCCAGCATCTTTTATCTACCTTTATTTTAGGATTCTAGATCAGATTTCCAGCTCTTACAGTACTGCAAATACTGAGCACTGGGAGCTGTTACAGCAGACCTGGATTTCCTCGGCCCTTGTAGCCAGAGCCCGCAAGCTGGCCGGCTAGGGAGCTTGCGGGGACTGGTGTTACCGTGGTGAGCCACAGCGAGCTAGACAGATGTCCCTGTTTTCTGCGTGGGCCGTGCTGAGGAAAGTTGGAAAGCACTGCTGTGCAGCACAGTTCTGCATCGGGAGAACCGAACTGACATGGAGCATCTCGGCACCCTCCCTTGTTTCCTCAAAGGTCTCTGTCTTCATGTTCCTCTTAGACTCGCTCGTGCCCCTCTTTCTAGAATGGAGCGTCTTCTTCCTAGTAGAAAGGACAAAACAGTTGGCATTGAGTGAGTCCACGTCTCCCCGCCCCTTAATAACAGAACACGTGCAGCAGGCTGTTGAATTCCTTTTCTTCCTGCTCCAAAGGCCCCCTTTTCTGTTGTAGTTGGCTTTTCTCAGGACCCTCAGCTCTTTCTCCAGTCTGGACTTCTCACCTTAGCGAAAGTTATTAGCCGTCCTAGGCATTCTGCCCTTTTCTCCTTTTTACAGTGTGTCTTTTGGCCGAGGGAGGGAGGAGGCAATTAGGTTTATTTATTTATTTAAAATTATAATTTTTTAATGGAGGGACTGTTGATTGAACCCAGGACCTCATGCATGCTAAGCACGCGCTCTACCCCTGAGCTATACCCCCTCTTCCCCTCTTCAGATGTGTCTTTTGAAAACGTTAATGTATCTGGCTAAGGAGACAGAATGCAGACACAATAAAAACCCATTCGTCCATAAAGAGACTTTAGAATGTTGACATTGCAACATGTAAGTAACTACAAATTAATATAAAGCTAGTTATTAATGGCAGGTATGCTGGACAAAGACTAATCAGCGGGGAGTAACTAGGTCACTTAGTGTTGTGGGACACATGTGGGCTGGTGACATGGTGACATGGGTGGTAAATGAATTTAGCAGAGATGGACGAGGAGAACAGTAAAGGAGTTCATTAGATGACGCTGCCATAGGCAACAGCAGGCCACCAGACGAGAGGTGCCCGTGTGAGCCCCACAGGCCAGTTGTTGGGGTCTTCTATAAGGTGGGGTCACAGGGTGCCTGATCGGCTTGTACACAAGTCTTTGCTTGGTTGTAGGTGAGGTAAGAGGTTTAGAGTCCGTGAAGGGGTGGAGGGATGTATGACTGTGATAAGGTGGAGATGTGAGTTGAAACAAACCAGCCCGAGCTATCGTGAGATCAGGCACGGCCTAGGGTATTAATTTGTTAGGGTGAACACGCCCAGAAAGGAATGTACTTTATCTGTTCAGGGATCGCAGGCAGACATCTGCAAGCCCAAGAGTAGGGGTCGTTGGACTCTGAAGGGTGCCAGTTGGCCCCACATACAGTGCTGTGCGAAGACTCTGTGTGACATGGGGAAATATACATGCTGTGGCCTCTGCTCTCTGCGAGCTTACAAGTCATCATAGGACATTTCAAACAGACGCAGAATCAGCAAGAAATCTGTGATAAAATAGTGATAGTCTCCATTGATGGATCCTGGAATCAGCTGGTCGGTCATCTTCGAAGTATTCTTGAGAACACAAGAGATACTGAGTAAATGACCTTCTTTTCCCAGAATTTAGGCTTGTGCCGCAAATAATGATTAAACTGCATTGTGTCTTGAGACAGATTTCCGGGGGTATGATATGGTGATTTAGAATAAGAAATAGATATTTGGTCTTTGTCTCTGTTTCTGGCACTGAGCTTCTAAAACCCTTGGGCTTGCAAAAGAGAGGAGCACGGTAAAAGTGTTGTGTTAGTGGAGGAACTTGGAAAGCATCCTTCAATGAGGGCCGGTACAAGGAGAGCCACCCTTGTGATTAGAGGGTTGGAACTCACGGTCCTACCCCCTGACCTCTAGGGAGGGGAAAGGGCCAGAGGTTAAACCAATCACCAGTGGCCAGTGATTTTACCAATCATGCCTGTGTCCTGAAACCTCTGAAACCCTTAAAGGACAGGGTTTGGTTTGGGGAGTGTTGTTGAAAAACCAGCTTCTACCCCGAGAGCCAAATTGAGACTTGGAGGCAGAGTTTTGGGAGAATTAAGAAAGGTCATCTTTACTGCTTTGCCAGCAAAAGGGAGTCACAGCAGGCTAGTGCCTCAGAGATGGTGAATCCATCTTGGAGTTGGCATCCTAGGGTTTTATAGGAAAACCAGACGCAGCAGAAAGGCTACAATAATCAAGACGTTTTTCTGGGGCGCTGTATTCGTAATCTTGATGAATCCACCTGGTGTCCTGGAGAAACTCTGGAGGGTCTGTTCATTCTTCGGAGGCTGTCAGCCCGTGACCACCTTCCTGGAGCACAGCTTCTGGGTTAAAGGCTAAACTATTCTGGGTAAATAATGTACAGGGAGGGGAGAGCGTCATGGGAAGGTTGGGGGCTGTTTAGCACAAAAATAGTCGAGCAAGTGAAGCAGAGACGGGGGTTTGTCAGAGAAAAGAGAAAAACAAGCTGCAACACTTTTAGGTCAGAATGAATCAGCGAAGAGCTTTAGCAGTGGGGAGGCCATTGGTTGGTTAGTTTCCTGCTCTTTGGGAGCTTCCAGGCTGGTGAGCGCGTGCGGCTGCCGGGAGAGTGGCGCGCGGATGGGGCGTGGAAGCCCCCCGCCCCTGCCCACACACCTCGCCCTCTGCCTGTCTTCCGTCTGGCTGTATCCCAGTCTCGTCCTTTTATCATAAACTGGTGATCTAGGAAGTAAACGGGTTTCTTGAGTTCTGTGAGCCACTCTGGCAAATTTGTTGAACCCAAGGAGGGGGTCATGGGCGCTTCCAGTCTGTAGGCGGTCGGTCAGAAGCACAACAGGTAACAGCCAGGGCTTGCTTCACCCCTGAAGTATTGCAGGACTGAGCCCCTAACCTGTGGAATCTGATGCGGTCTCTGTGGACGGTGTCAGAATTGAATCATGGAACACCCAGCTGGTGTGGGAACATTGCCTGCTGGATGTGTGGGGAAACCCTCCACGCTGCTCCGAAGTCGGTGCCCAGAATCCCGTTGAATGGACTTATCTGGGGACTTGGCCACCATTTATATAATATTTTGCCCGTTACAAATATCTAACCTATACGTGAACTTCCTGATCAGGTCCCATTTGTAAAGCTGTGACCAGAGAAGTAAGTAGTTTGACAAGAAATAGTAGGTAAGAGGCCACTTACTCGTTTATCCCATGAATAATTGGGTGCCTACTATTTGCCAGACCCACAAGATCCCACAGTAAACAAGATACAGTCCTCACAGAGTGTGTCGTCTGTTGTGGGACACAGAGAGGTGGCCTGAATGGGGACATGGTGACGCATGGTCAGGTTGGTAAAAGAATTTACCAGAGATAAAATATGAGAGTAGAAAAGGAGTTTATTCGGGGTACGCTGCCATAGACCCCAGGGGGCCACACAGGCAAGGGGTGCCTGTGTGAGCCCCAAGGGCTGGTTGTTGTGTTTTATAAGGTGGGGTCACAAGGTGCCTGATCGCCTTGTGGGCAAGTCTGACTGGTTGTAGATGAGGTAAGAAGTTTAGGGCCCGTGAAGGGGTGGTGGGGTTTATGACTGTGAAGGTGGAAAGGTGGGCTGAAAGGAGCCAGCCCGAGCTACTGTGAGATCAGGCATGACCTAGGGTATTAGTTTGTTAGGGCAAGCGCGCCCAGTAGAGAATGCACTGTATCTGCTGAGGGATCGCAGGCAGACGTCTGAGAGCCCAGGAATGGAGGTCGGTGGACTTTGAAGGACGTCAGTGGGCCCAGCACCCTTCACTAGTGGAGTCAGGCAGAGCCTGGCTAAATTACTAGTATAGTTAAAAACGCCCTGAAGGAAAGAGAGAAACAGGGAGAGTCTCCTTCAGAGCCAGTGGTTGGGAAGTCTCGGGGAGGTGACTTTGGGTAGCGCTCTGTCAAAGGAGGGAGAGGAGTCGTGCTGGCAGGGAGGAGCGCACTGCAGGTGCCCGGAGGCCCCGAGAGGCCCGAGGTGTTGGAGGAGCTGGGAGGCCGGTGGGCGGAGGGCAGAGGGGAGACTGGTGACAGCTGCCGGGAGAGGAGGCCAGCCCCCACCAGCTTCTGGGGACAATAGGCGGGGCCTTTGGACTTCAGTTGAAAGTTCATGGGACGCCACCTTAGAATTGTAAGCAAGGGCACGAAGTGGATCAGAGGTGAGCTGAGTGAGGAGTTTACTGCAGGCGTCCGGGTTCAAAGTGGAGCGGCCCAGACTTGTGATTTGAGGACTGAGTGGAGGAACCCACTCTTGAATGAGTGCAGGGCTGCCCACGAGGAAGAAAATTCCTGTGCTCTTAAGAGAGTCCAGTGCAGGTTAAAATGATCTAAGTATTATTTGGCCGTTAGAGTATGTCTTGTCAGTGTGATTTGTCCACTGTGAGCGATGGTCCACCTCGTGAACCTTAGCTTCTTCTGTGGCCTACATAGAGAAGAGATGAGGAGGGCAGAGTAGAAATCCCAGAATAGCGTACCATAGGTCAGAGGGGCCACGTAGACTGACTGCTTCTGAGCAGATAACGAATTGCTAAATAAATCTTCACCGGTATCTCCTGGGTGCTTCCTGTGTTCTAAAAGTGATTATTTCCATTCATTAATGAATTCCGTGTCTTATTGAATCCTCACAGTGCCTGTGCCGTCTTCAATTTGCAAAGATTGATGCCTAGAGAGGTTCAACTATTTGCCTGCATTTAAACAGTCACCCCGCTGTCCCATACCTGGAATTCCAAAGCCCCAGAGCTTTGGAAAGCACAAGTTAGCTAGTTTTTTAAGTTTGGTGCCAATTTATTTGGCAGCAAAACCTGACCTGAACTGATAGGAGGCTTCGGAGTTATTTTTGTTGGTTGCATTTGATGTGAATATTCATAGGTGTTGCTGCAGAAACAGGAGCGTGCTTAATTACGGCTTGTGGTCTTGGACCCAGCTGGAAGTGGTACACGTTACTCAGTATATTCCGTATATTCCCAGTATTACCTTTCCAAAATGTAGACGCTTCTGGATTTTCTCAGGATTCCAGATAAAGGATTGTGGTTGTGGAGTAAGTGCTGGAACTCGGGTGCAGACCCCAGGCTTTCTGGCTGCAAAGCTGTGCGCCTTACGTCTGCACTAGCAAGAGGGAGCGTAGGCTAGGTCGCCTCTTTGCCCTTGGAGTGGCAAGTGCACTGCGCGGGAACCTTCCCCAACACAAAGACATTGTTCCGGGTTATTGCCCCAGGTTCTCACTGCCTTCATAGTCTCCGCAGGATCCAGATCGCTCCCCAGGGCTGCCCTGAAATCCTCCAGGCTTCGGCGTTGCCCTTTAATTATCCTGCACCCTCTGCTCTTCAGTAGATCCAGTGTCAGATAAGTATTCAGGAGACAGGAGTCTAGTTGGATAAGACATGAAAAAATTTCTTTCTATTCCTAGAAGTGCTGGCATTTTCAAAAGAGGGTGTTTATTTACTTAGCTTCTCTCTAATTAGACTAAGACTGGACGGTGTAACTAATAGAATAAAAATCTTATCAAAACTCTAATCAGCACAGGAGAAAATACTTCTGGTCAGCAAGTCAGCGCGTCCCAAAGTTCACTGCGTGAGCCTGTGGACTGGCCGCCTGCGTCCCCCTCACCCCACACCTTTCTCCCCAGCTGTTCCTTCTTTTTGTAGCTTGCTTTCTTCCTTGTTGCCTAACAGGCAAGCTCTCAAAATCCCCAGACATTTCTCTCTCTGATGTATGGGACAGTCAGGCTTCATGGTGGGTGATTCGGCGGTTTGATAACAAGTGGTCCCTGTACCTCAGTGGTTTAAAGGCAAGTTAACTCTCTTCCCCTTCATGTGACGTGTTGGTCGGGATTGGCGGGGGCAGGATGCTGTGGTCCACACCAGCCTGATCTAGGGACCCGGGGTGATAAGGGCTCCACCATTTGGAAGGTTCTTAGTTGCTTTGGGGAAGGAGGGGGCTTGATGAGTGGCTCCTAAAGGTCCCACGTGCAAGGGCCATACTTCCCTCTGCTCATATTTCTTCGGCCAGAGAGAGTCACGTGGCCGTGCCTGACTTCAGGTGGGCAGCAAAGCCCAGTTCTGTGTGCCTGGAAGTAGAGGAGGACCCCGCGTGGCCTGTAGGCAGTAGTGCCTGCTGCCCCAGCGAGGACGGGGGAAGAAGACAGGGGGCCACCGATTGTTTCTAAATCAGGGGATGCATTATGAGTAACGTACTGAAGTGGTTTTAGGGCTAAAAATACTTGTTAACAGAAGCAGACTCACAGACAGAGAAAACAAACATGTTGCCGGAGGGGAAGGGGTGGGATGGAGGGATAAATTGGGAGTTTGGGATTAACAGATACACACCACTATATATAAAATAAACAACAAGGTCCTACTGTACAGCACAGGGGACTACATTCAATACCTTGTAATAAACTATAGTGAAAAAAGTATGGGGAATATATATATATGTCTAACTGAAACATTATGTTGTATACCAGAAACTAACACAACATTGTAAACTGACTATTTTTCAATAAAAAGAAAAATAAAGCTAAAAATAGAAATTAAGTTAGGTAGCAGTCGGGTTTGCTAATAGACTCAGGATCATGAAATAACTAGCAAGGAGTTTTTCCCAGGTGTTTGCTTTGATCGTAAAGGAGGCTCTGTTGCTAGACCAGGTTGCTTGCTCCATGCTCGGCAAGCCAGACGCCAAGACGCCGCGGTTTACAGCGGAGAAAGTTTATTCACAAGGCAGCCGAGCGAGGAGATGGGGGAACAAGTCCCAGATCCGCCTCCCTGAAGGCAAGGAGGTTGGGGTCTTTCTGGGATGCTCAGGGTGGTCTTAGGCATGGGGAGAGCTGATCGGAGGTGGGGGACTAGGTGAGGCCATCGGTGTTCTGCGCAGGCACATCTGGGATACAGGCTTCTGCAGGTTCACAAGTGGAGGCACAGAGCGTGGTCTGAGGGAGGTGTTCCAGCCCTCAGACCCCTGCAGGCCATTCATTGGCTGCCTGTGCGGGTCCAGTTTTGGGGTTGCTGATCCCAGCCTGCGTGAACAGGCTGCACTGGGCAGGAGCTGGCTCCCAGTTCCTGTGAAACAGTTGGGCTGCAGGACGCTGGGCAGGGATGAAGTTAAAGTGAGGAAAAGAGAAAGAAAAACAAGAAAACTTAGAGCGAGCTGCATCAGGGAAGGCAGGTCCCGAGCCAGCAGAGGGGCTCTGACAAGCCGGTCCCCTGTCGTTGCCCTGCAGGACGAGCTCAGGAATTCCTGTTAGCCATCACGTCTGGTCACCCCGGGGGCATGGTTTCAGATCAGAACCCAGGGCCTTTCTCAGAACCACATCAACAGCTGCAGAGCTAACACAGTTCTGCTGAAATGTTCTCACGGGGCTTGGGAACACAACCAGGTGCCCCCGGGGGCTCCACAGCCCCTCAGCCCGGGCGTCCCCATAGCCAGGCTGAGCGGAGGCCTGTGAGCAAGGACTGGCTGTTCTGTGGGGCCCGTGCCGGGACGGTCAGGACGTCAGAGGCCACGTGCCTCCCCTCCATGTGCCAGTTTGTCCCCAGGACCCAGGGCTTTGGGCCTCACCCAGTTGGCCCGGAATTGCAGTGTGTAAGTCCTCTTTAGATTGTTATTTCTCATGCTGGTCGATATTCTAGCTACAGGTTTGCCTAGGGCATCTGATATCACCAGTATTGCAAGAGACCTAAAGAATTTCCACTCAGAGGAGCTTAATTACCATTACTTCACTGGATGGGTGAGAGGGAAGAAAAGAGAGGAAGAACTTTTTAAATATTTAGAAAAGGAAGTCGGTGTTACCATGGGATTTTGGAGATCTGTGAAAGGCATATAGTTTTTTAAATACAGAATTTGTATTGGAGGATTTGGATATGATCCTGACATCATTAAGACTTAATCTGTTTGTTCTGCAAAAGTGATACTACTGTTTATCAGGTGCAGTCAGTCCATGCGCCTGCCATTGGGAAAAATACCCTAACTTCAAAATAGAGTAGAATTTTTTCCGGTCATGAACAAGGAAATAAGACTTTCTAGGGTAGGTATATGGAAGTACTTCACACAGTGTCCCCCATGTCTTTTTTTTTTTTTAATTTTTCATTTTTCGCTGAAGCTCTGTGTCTTAATGAAGGCGTTTGATTCTGTGTAATTCGTGGTTGTCTGAAGAAAATCACAAGCATAACAAAAGCCAGGGATCTCGATAAAGTAATGTTGCCAAAAAACTGGCCTCTGTGCCCTGATAGCCAAATTGAGAGTCGGAGACAGAGTTTTGGGAGCAAAAAAAAGAACAGCTTTACTGCTTTGCCAGACAGAGGGAGTCGCAGCAGGCGGGTGTCTTAAAGACCGTGAGTCTGCCTTGAGGTGGACAGCAAAGGTGCTGACAGTCAGGGCATTTTACAGGGCGACAGTCCTCTTGACCTCAGTGAATCTTCAGGAGGAACTCTGAGGGTCTGTCTCTTCTTCTGAGATTGTTAGCCTGTTTTCTCCTTCTTGGAGCATAGCCTCTGGGTTAAAGTCATTCTCAGTGAAGAATGAATCAACCAACAGTTTTAGCATCGGGGAGGGCGGCCTGTTGGTTTGCTTTACACTCCTTTGGTATCAGGACAGTCAGCCTCTGAACCCTGGCCTCTGTTCCCCCCAGTGTCCCGCGTCGACCTGTCGCACCTGACCCCTTTCATCGCAGCAGCCCAGCCCCGAGAGGGTAGTGCAGGCTCCTCCTGGAGACCGAAGCCGTCGTCTAGGGGACAGTCAGTGGCTGAGCCACACACCCACGACTCAGTGACGCGGGAAGCCAGCGTGAGCTCCCGCGTGGAGAGGAGCCCGGGGCAGCAGACTGCAGGGCGCGCCCCCGCCCTGCGGAGCCGGAGGCCGGGGCTGCTTGTGGGACCCTGCACAGCCGGACCGCCCGCTTCCTGTCGTCCAGATTTGGGGGCTGCTGCTGAGTGACCGCTGTCCTCGGCCGGATTTAACAGTACAGTTTTCCTTCACGTCCCAAACTTCTGGTTAAATCTGTGTGTTGCTAACCACAGCCGGGGGATATATTGATGTAAAAAGTCACATATTTTGAAGACTTTTGCAGTTTCATTATTTTCTATTGGAAATTATAAACCCAAACGCCACCGTTTGTAGAAACCTGATGTTCCTGAAAAATTTTCAGCTCAAGAGTTTGTTAGCCATTATTCTAATGGCTGGATGGGAGGGAAGAAAAGAGGAAGAATTATTTAAATACGATTTTTTACCCTCTAAAATCCCTGCTGAGATAGTTAGCCTTTTCTAAATCCCCCACCAGACAGAATTTTCCACACACGGTGCATGAGACACAGACAGTGGTCTTTCTCTTAACTGGCTTTTCTTTTTTAGTTTCTTATCAGTCCTTTCTTAAGCTTTAAAACCTTGAATTTATCTTCTCTATTTTTCTTCCGTTAGCTGTTACCCAGGGTTTTGAGTGATGAGCACGTATTATTGTTTGGTGTTTAGGCGTCTGGGCCAGTTTGAAGGCTTTTAAAAACATAATTACTCTATTGGTTCCTGTATTGATGTAGGAACAGAAACAGATGACCTTAATAAGAATTTTTTTTCTTTTCAGACCAAAACTAGTATCCTTGAGAAAGATGTGGATATACAAGAATTTAACTTAGAAAAGGTATGTGTTTTGAAATTATTAATTTTTTTCAGCTTTATAATGCCAAAAATGAGTATGTTCACATGTCCAGCGGTCGGGGAAATGGTTAAGCAAATCACACTATGCTTACCTGATTGAATATTGTGCAGTCATTTACAACACGCCAGTTTGTGACCACAGCGTCTGTGATATGATGTAAATAAGAAAAGCAGGGGTGTGTGTGTGCTGTGGTTGTAACTAGGTCTTAAAAACGTGTGCGAAAAAAGGAAGTAACTCAACTGCCAGCAGTGGGTGTTGGCGATGTTTTCTCTTCTACAATATTGTGGGGTTTTTTGTTTTGTTTTTGTTTGTCTGTTCGATGAAGGGGAGGTAATTAGGTTTATTTATTTTTTTCTATTTGGAGGAGGCCACTGGGGATTGAACCCAGGACCTTGTGCATGCTAAGCACGCGCTCTGCCAGTTGAGCTATACCCTCCCCCTACAATAACATTTTAAAGAAGGAACTTAGATCTGTGTTTGAAGCTGCTGTGGAAACGGGTCTCCAAGTGTGAGTAGGTGTGTCAGCAGAGGTGCTTCTAATTATTGTCTTTACGAATAATAGCTTGTCTTAGGTGCATCCTAAAGTACTCCAGAGCTCTGCATGTAATCCTAGTTTTGTTACTCATTTGTGCAGAGATAAGTCTTTGCTTCAGCTGGCCACATGGTCCACAAGCGTGGGAGGACGGTGTTGTGAGGTTAAGGAACTTTATAGGAAACCTCCGCAAAGCTCTGAAACCGCCCACGGCAGAATGCTTGCTAGTCGTAGCCGCTGCAGGTCATGAGGACACATCAGAGTGCTTGGCGTGCGGTTCTCCTGGGGCTGGACTTCCTCTGTGGAGCTTTCAGAAGGCCCCCGGTGTGACTCTGCTTTGTGTCTGCAGGCTCGTTTGGAAGTGCACCGGCTTGGGATCACGGGTTACGGAAAAGGCAAGGAGAGAGTCCTGGAGCAGGAACGCGCCATCATGCTGGGCGCTAAGGTGAGGGCTCCTGCCTCCTCCCGCAAGACACGGTGCAGGACAGCGGGGAGCCCCGGGCAAGGCGGGGCAGGGGGCGCCGGGAGTTTCCGAAAAATAACAAAATGATAATACGTGTCCTTTTTCATTTCAGCCTCCCAAAAACAGTTACGTGAATTACAAGGTTTTGCAGGAACAGATCAAAGAAAAAAAGGCAGCAAAGGAAGAAGGAAAGAGAATGGTGGGTGTGGTGGCCTTTCCTGTACTCTGTTTAACCAGAACAGAAAGCTGGTTGCAGTTTGCCACAGCGGAATTCCTGGTGCTTGGAAAGCAGTGTAGACAACAGCAAATCTGAAGTTAAATGACCATGCTCTCCACCTCTTTAAGTCAATTTCGTAATACCAGCCACCTAGTCTGGCTTATTTACATGAAAGTTTTGCTTTGAAATAGCAAACTCCTGTTCAGCTGCTGGGAGCTGCTCTGATCTTTTTCTTGTATTTGGTCATTTTTTGGCTTTTTACGTTGTACAGGACTCAAGGGTTTATGAAAAACCACAAGGCCAGTAGATTTTGTAGTCTTCTTTTCACCTAAAATGGAAGATTTGACATTTCTACTGTCCGTTTTCTCCGAGTTGCCTTTCACATTCCTGGAAGGGTTTTAGGATGAAACTTTGAGTCTGCTGTGTTTAACATGCCTCCTCAAAAAAATGCTGAAAATAAATGGTATCTCTGTGGCTTTCGGTCACCCCTCTTGCCTTTTTTCCCAGTCTCCATTATCCATTACTGACACGTATGTTTTCTTTAATTCTGAAATCAGGCCCGGGAGACAGATATTTTCAAGAAAAAGAAGAGGAAAGGGCGAGACGACGGGTGAGTGATCCTGTCAGGTACCGGGATGGGATGATTGGGACAGGCCTGTCGACGGGCCCTGAAAGTAAGGCCTTGACTGTGTGTGGCATCAGCCTGTGTCCTAATCAAGCCCTGGAAGGGAAGATGGGCTTTTGCAAATTGCCCGACGTCAGACAACTCCCTGAGGACTGAGTCGGGAACCTCCTCCAGTCGCCCATTGTCAAAGACCAGAGGCGCGCGGTGACTAGAGGAGAAGTCAGATCGATTTTCCAATGACGTGACTTCTGTCCCCTCCTGGGAGAGCCTGCTGCTGGGACAGCACAGTGTGGGGCTCTGACGTCCCACGTGAGGTCGGGCACCATCATTTGAATAATGGGACATTGATTCTGCGGCTCTTTGCCTGTTTCTTAGCTTTTGTTCAAGCACCTTCTTCTCTGTCCTCGAATTACTGCTTCAGAATCAACTCCCTTAGTCTTAACCTTTTTCTTGGACTGCTTGCGAGCGTGCGTGTGCCGGAGTGCGCTCATTTGGTCTGGCTGTGTATGTCTGTGGGGGGCCCGCTGTGTGCCGGGCACACAGGTGTCTTAGGTGTTGGGGGTTCAGCCATGATCACATTGAGGGGGTGTGATCACACTGAGGCTCCCTTCTGCCCTGGGGGAGCTTAGGTTGCAGTGAGGGAAACACCAAAACACACAGACAGATATAGAAGGGGGTTCAGGTAGTGGCATGTTTTGTGAAGAGGTTGAAATCAAGGCATTGTGAGAGAAAAATCACTGGGTGGGCTGGCATGTCGTTCTAAGGAGGGGACATCTGAGTTGAGAAGTGAGTAAAGAGTAAAGATTCTCTTCGACAGCCTGCAGAAGAGATCTGGTACCATAATATTCAACGTAGAAGAAACCAGTGCAAAGGCCCTGAGGCAGGAAGGCAGTTGGCACATTTCAGGGAAGGCCAGCGGGGCCGCAGTGGGGCAGGCGGCCATGCGCGGGAGAGGACCAGGAGTGTGCAGGAGCAGACCTTGGTGGCCTGGATGGTGGTGCTGAAATCCTTCTTTATAAGCTTAATTATACACCTTTCTCGCACTTTAAATGTAGGAAATCCAAAAAGAAGAAGTCTGCTCCCAGTATTTTGTCAAGTGGACGGATTGGACAGGTTGGAAGATTCAAAAATGGGACGTTGATTCTGAGCCAAGTCGATATCAAGAAAATAAATTCTTCCCGAGTGGCTCGGTGAAGCACTCCATGCACAGAGAGAGACGGGAAAGTGCCAGCGCGCTGCAGCCGGCCCGCCACGTGCCTGCCCGAGTACTCCTGTTTATTTTACATTTCATAGACTGCTTTTGTATTCTTTGGGGGAAAAAAATCAGATCGAAACAGCAGGATTTCCAGCCGCTGAAGTGTCTGATTTTTGGTGGCGGCCACGTTGGGCCGAGCACAGTGCAAACACAGAGTAAAACGGCCACAGAGAACGTGCGCAGTTCTCCAGCGGGGCACGCTCTGGTGCCCTTGCACCCGTGTTTTGTGCGTTTACTTACAGGTATTTCACACTTTCACTGACTTTTAGATGCTAATCAGCTTAAATTGCTTCTTAATTTTCTAAAAAGTGATTTAGTGTCACTAAATTGTGAAAGGACCAAGAATGTGAAAATTTGTCAGTTGTTTCACGGGAAGAAAAGCAGTTTCAACGTTGAGCCTACCTAAAGCGTGTAAAAGCTCCTTTGTAAGAAGTTGTGTAAATAAAATACAACTTTTGTGGTAACTGTGATGGTCCCTAGTGAATAACAGCACAGCTGAGTTTTACTCATATTCTTGCACCTACATTTAAGCCGTGTTATCTCCTTCAGAGTCATCACCCTGGGCAGACATACATATGTTTTTTAATACTGCCCTGGCTGGGAGTGTCTGGAACTTCTCGAAATTTGTGGTGCTTAAAAAAAAAATCTTCAATGATAGTTAATCAATGTTGGCTTTTTTTTTTTTCTTGCCCAAAAAACTCAGATCCAAACTTGTAAGTTGACTCCAAAGGCGTTGCTATTGTTCAGAATATGTTTTGAATTGAAGCAAAATTGGAATTCGGGTTTTATTTTCCAGGTTGATTTTAAAAGGCAGTACTCATTATGGTTTATATTTTGGCAGTTTTTAAGAGTAATTTTTTTTTAAAGATGTGAAAGATCCCGAACATCACACAGCCCCAGGAGAAGAAGTCTCAGGAGCCAGAAGTGACCTGCTGGAGTGGGTACCTGATCGGCTTAACTCCCTTTAGGGACAGAGAGCCGGGAGATGCAGGTGGCCCCACCTCACCCCGCCTCCCATGAGCCTTTGTGGCTCACATCACCGAGCATTTGGCCAGACTCTGGACCAGAGCCCTGGGCTAGTCAATTCTGGGAAAGCATGCAGATTCCTAGTATAAATTGCTCCCTTTGGTTTTGTTTCACCCTTTTTGGGGCCTGTGTGTTTTTCTCTTTTGGGAACAAGTAGTTAGGTTGATTTGTTTATTTTAAACGGAGGTACTGGGGATTGAACCTAGGACCTTGTGCATGCTAAGTGCTTACTGTAAGCTATAGCCCCCCTCCCCTGTCTCACCTTTTAATTGACTGAGTAAATATTGACAGAGCAGTTTTGTGACCACCGGGTGCTATGGAGGTTTGGGGCTGTAAGCAACCTGCATCGTGAGTGCTGAAGGTCACACCTAAGACCGCGCTTTTACTCTCCCCCTTGATGAAGTTCCCACCGCCAGGTTAGCAGCAGAGAGGAGTGACAGTGGCAGACAGTTCCCCAGTGGAAGACACCTGTTGTGACGAGGGTTCTGGCTGCAAAGGGAAGAGGCCCTGGCTTCAGTGTGCCCTGTCCCCTTCGCAGGGGCTTCTTCCCAGTCATGGTCACCTCTGTGTGGACTGGTCCTCACTCCACACAACCCTCCCGCCCCGCCTTCCTCCCAGTGACCCACATGGGGAACCTGTGATTCCGGCGCCCAGGACCTTGGCCTTGTGGACCTAGACACCCTACTTGGCAGAGAGCACAGCTGTGTCCCACCGAACCAGGGCTGCTGCCTGGGCGGCAAGAGCTTCCCCCTGGAGGGGGTGGTGACCCTGACCGTCAGGAAGAGGCAGGGCCGCTGTCCCCGGTGGGGCAGGGAGGAGTCCGTCTGCACCCGGTGCTCACCCAGGCACCTCTGATACTCCCTCTCCCCGACTTCGCTGGCAGGCAGCCCCCCTGGACCAAGAAGGGCCTGGGGCCCTGAGGCTCAGACCCCCGAGGCTGCGGGTCTGGATCCGAGGTGCTAGGTGAGGGGGAAGGGAGTCTAGAAGGAGCAGCGGAGGCAGTGAGTGTGGGCGGCTCCCAGGCCAGCGAGAACGGCCCCCCTAACCATCCTCGACTAAGCTTCCCGCGCTGAAACCCTGGAAGAGCTTCTCTGAGCTGAGTGGAGCGCGGTCTGTGCACAGGGTGGTCTGGTGGGCCCTGCGACGTCCTCCCAGATCCCCTTCAGGGACAAGACTTACTCCCTCTGCTGCTGAGAGCGCAGATGGCCGTCAGCTCTTCAGGGCCCGCCCCACCCTCCCCGGGGTGGCCACAGGGAGTGGGTGATGGACGGGAGGACGTTAAAGCCCCCGCCTGTCGTCCCACCTGGGAATGACCCCAGAGTTGAGTTGCTGAGGCCTTTGCTGGGTCTCCCTTGGCCCAATTCGGCTTCCTTCTCTTTGTGTTGATGCCAAGAGCGCCCTTCAGCAGACATCCTGCTCTCTGCTCTCTGCGTCCTCCACTGCCCCTTCCTGGCTCCAGCACTCAGTGTCCTGGCAGGTGACCGAAGGCTGAGACCAGGTCCCTGGCTGTTGGGGGCATGTGAGATGGGTGCCCTGGGGATAATTTAAAGAAGGTGACAAGGGACAGAGTTTTCCATCAGACACAGGCTCAGTGTGAGGGGCCAGTCTCCTCGATGCTCCTAGGTCAGTTAAGATGTTTTCCCCAAATCTTAGTTTCCACTTGTAACCCATGATCAGTTTTTCATTCATGAGTTTATCTAAACCACGTGTTAACTATTATCAATTCCCAGCCTTATTACCTCCTGTAAAAGTGAATTCCATGAACCACCCCCCAACCCCACTGTTTGAGATGCTACCTTATAATTGAAGGTCATACGTAGTCACCTCAAGATCTCCTGGGAGACACATGGCAGAAGCACTTTGACCTGGGGCCTCCCCGTCCTGCGGCCTCTGCCCTGTCCGGCTGGCACTGAGGGCTGCTTTGGAGAAAGGCAGACTCTGCTCTGAGGAGGAATCACAGACCACAGCTTATCTTTCACTTGTTGGCAGTGTCAAAAGAATTTATTTCAAATCTGCTTAAGACCGTGGTAAAACTCAGGTTTTCCAAAAGGCAATACACAAAGTTCAACCAACCCCCAGAGACCAGAAAACACAGTGTTTGCAATTCAAAAAATACAAACGCTTGGGATACCAATACAAAAATTAGAAAAAAGTTGCATAACCCCCCACCCCTCGCTTCCCTCCTCCGTGTTTCCAGGGGACCAAGAGCTCCCGCCAAATACCAACAACCAGTGACAGAAAGTGGATGCGATGGGGGAGGGGCAGGGGGGAAGGGAGAAGGCGGGTTGAGGAAGACCGGAAGATGGAGGTTCTGTGGACAGCCAAAACAAAGACACAAAGCTTTTCTGTGACTTTTAAAAATTCCTTTGCCAACGTTAAACACACATCGCTCATGCTTCATACAACGGTTCAGTGCAAAAGCAGTGATGCTCCGTCATGCATTTCACATTTTCTGCTTGGCGCACCCTGCACTTCCTCTTGGTGCTGAGGACGTCCGGGGCCTGGGAGGTCCGGTTACCCGGCGTGAAGAGTCAGAAAGGCCTTCTCCAGGCTGGAGTCTCACCCGGGAAGCCCCCGCCACGCTCCTGCTCCCAGTCGCAAGCAGTCACTTTTCCAGACCTGAAGCCTGTCTTGGACTCTCCCCCGAGCCTTCCTGAGGGTTCGCTGGCCCAAGAGCCCCCCAGGTCTTTCCCCAGGACCAGGTCAGGCAGCCTGCACCCTTTGGGAGAAAGCGATGCCCCCGGGCTTAGAGCCTTGCCTGTAGTCTCAGCTCCCAAGTCCTCCTCTGACTCGAGTCACCATCATCCATTGTGAAAGCCAGGAGGCCCCCACCCTTAACAGTGCAAGCGGGTCCCAGCCTCTGAGGACCACCACCGGCCTTCCAGACCGCACTTCCATTAAATGTCATCTTCTACCATGAATTTCCAAAGCAGCTCCCTCTGCCGAGATCTTTGGAAACAAAGGAGACACACTGTGGGTTGGGGGTCTCCTTAGATACTAGAACCTAGGTAACCAAGGCAGCAGGAAGGTGGTCACCCTCTTCCCACGCGTTGCAGGCACCTTTGAGGATGCAGACACGGCTCCTGTGTGCAGCACTTCACACAAAGGGGGCCGTTAAAACAGCCAGCTTTAAACGTGAACTTGACCCCCTCACGGCCCAGCAGCTCTGTAATAAAGCTGTGCTCTGGTTAGAAGAGGCTTTAGATGGGAGACACTTCGGCAGAGAACGCTCAGCGAAGTCGCCACTCAGGCTGGCTGGATCCTTTGAGTATGAACCATTAGCCTGGGCTCAGTAGGTGAAAGGCTCCACTTTTTTTCTCGAAGAAGTGTATTCTATAACCCTCGCGACACAGCAGAGGAGGTAGGGAGGAGGACCAGGCCCGCGCTCAGGCGGGGATGCTGAGGCACAGAAGGATGGAAGAGATTTAGCCCCACCCATACCATGAACCAGCATCAAAGCCGGGTGGAAAGAGCGGAGGTTCTGAGGGCTGAACTCGGTGTCCTGCCCCAAACCTGCTCTTGCTTGTTTTACATCCACTGAAGATTTAAGCTATGGATCAAGGAGGAGCCGCGGAGGAATGTGACCAATGAAAACAGCTCCTGGTTCACTCGCAAAACAGAAGCCGAGATTTCCCAGAATCTGCATAGACCTTGAGCATCTTCCTGCGATACCTGATTTGGCTTTTTAACCAGTTGAAGACCACACACCCACTAAGAAGTTCCTGTAGCTTCCGGTCAAAAGTGGCCAGGGAAAACGTGGGTACCGAGCTTCCCACTCTAGGAATGGGGGCTAGGGTTGGAGGCATCTTCGTGAATACAAAGCGGGACCTGACAGGTTGGCTTCTGTGAGAGGCTCCCCCCACCAACCCCGTTTTCCTGACCAGCCCCATCTGGTGGGACACGCAGACCTGGAAAGTCCTGGTCTTGGGTGTTAAGATGAAGAACCACAGCCCTTGTGATGCAGGCTTTGCAGGTAACACTGAGTGGACGTCCCCCACGTCGCTCTGCATATTGACATGTGACAAGCTGCTGGTGTAACCCAGTGATTCTCAACCAGGGAGGCCCCTGGGCGACACTTGGTGATGTCTGCAGACACTTTCAGTGGTCGAGACTAACTTGGGGACACTACCGGCATCTAATGCGTGGAGGCCAAGGACACTGCCAAACATCTGACAGTGCACAGGACAGGCCCCCACACAGAGAACTACCCACCCCAGTGTCCCTAGTGCTGAGGCTGACCATGCCTGGCATTGTCCATGGCCTTGTGAGAGTGTTTTTCAGCATTCGCATGTTAAGTCCCCTCGAGGGTTTGACCCACCCGCACGTCCTCAAGCTGGGAAGTGGCCATGGGACCAGCAGCTGTCGCATCTCTGAGCTGCCTGCTTACCTGCTCTGAAACATGCCTTCTTAGGGGACCAAGCCTTTCCCTTGCAATTAGAATTAAGGCTTAAATGCAAATACCCCTGGAAGAACTACACATAAATCCTGCATCCTGGTCCTTCCCTGAGAGTGCTCTGGTCGGTTGAGGGCTGGGGCACAGGAAGGGTCGGGCAGTCTCGGGCACCAGGAGCAGGGGGGTGGGCCCCGCTCCCATCACTCTCGGGGAACCCGTTCTGCCCAGGCTCACTCTGCAAGCACGACCCTCCACGGTCTCGGTGGACCATGGGATGCTGGAGGGCACTGTCGCAACTGCAGAGTACCCATCGGGCTGCAGATTCAGCCTAAAACTCTCTACGGTTTTACAGTTTTTAGATCAGCTACTTTGTGGGTCAGGATTAGTGATGCCCGCTTTGATTGGAACCATTATTTTCCGAAACAGGACAAGAGGGAAGCTGGGCTGTGTGTAAGGTCTTATCTTGCTTCGAATTAGGAGCTAGGATGCTATGCAATGAGATGCTACTGGATATTCTTTTAAAGAGATTAAGTCTAAAAGGAAAGCTGTACACTTTGACCAAACTTGCTCACTAGTGAAGAACAAGCTGCAGAATTATTTACAATGTAATGGAACTTGACATTTTAAATTACTTCAAATTCCTGTCTCACTGAAACTGCTTGACAGATGAACACCAAGTCATCCTTCAGCCAGCCTGACCAAAGCATCCTTTTGACGTCATTTTTATGTATAAAAATGTCACCGCCTGGTAGAGGAGCAGGGAAATCGATGGCAGGCGAGAAGCCCATGGCCTTTCGCTTCTACTTGGAATCCTAGGGCTTCCTGGGAGGGTGACATAGGCCGTGGGTTGTTGACCAGGCCTGTCTTTGGTCTGCTGGTCCCTCAAGAACACAGGTGTGCAGCACAGACCTGCCTTCTCCCTGAGGTCCGTTCTTCTTCCTGGAAGGTGTTTTGTGCTGAGGACAGGCGGGGTGGCTGTACACAGGACAGCCCGGTGCGGTCCCTGGTATCAGCCATATTGCTTTTGGGCCCCTGGAGGAGGCTGGAAAGGTAGATGCTTGCCTGTTCCTGGCACTCACAGTGCCTCTGGGCTGCTGCCAGCTGCAGGTGGGGACGGAGTCCTGGCGGCTTCTCTCTGAGCCACAGGGCGTGTTCCTCCTAGAGAGGCCCCAGAATCATGGGAACGTCCCTTCTCCTTTTCCATCTCCCTCTGACCCAGGTGCTGCTCTCCCAAGGATGTCCCCAGGTCCCGGGTGATCCTGAGCAGCTCTTCTCCAAAGATGCAGAGCCAGGGCCACAGGGTCACCCCGGTTGTGACGATCGTGGGAGCTCCCCAGCCTTTCATGCAGACTCCGTGGATAAGAGCCACTTCGGCCGGGTGGCCCCTCCCCACCGTGTTCCCAGCCATACTCTCACTCCCGGAAGGCTGGCCTCATCTTTTCCAAAAGACGGTTCCTAAAGTCGATGCATCTGGACCTGCTGGCCATGGCTTCCCCAGCCCCAGGAAGGCCATGGCTCCTGTGTGTCTTTCAATCTTTAGGAACCTTTCCCACCCTCCAAGCCGAGTCCACCAGGGCTGTGGCCGAGGAGTGAGACCAAAGGGAAGTGGAAGTAGAGAAGATACAGGCAGCTGCGTGGATGAGGACCTGGGTGTGCAGCCCGGGCAGCCCAGGTCGTGAGCGTCATCTGCCAGGTTCTGGCTGGAGCTTTGGGACAGGACGTGAGCGCCTCTGTGTGCCCTGGAAATCACCGAGGGGTGAGAACAAGGAGGCAAGACCTCAGCTCCACGAAGCCAATGGTTGCCAGGACCTGGGCGGCGGAGGCTCGAACACAGCACCGGGCAGCTCCTGCAGACGCCGGGCGGCTGGCCTCGCCGGCCACACCTGTGGACGCAGCTGGGCAGGCAGCCGTGGGTCCAGGAGCATGGACTTTGAGGTAGGATTGTCGGAGCTGCTGAATAGAGGACATGATCTGCACAGCTGACTCAGAAAGCAGGTGCAGCTTCTGAATGAGCAGGCAGAACCGAGTCAGCACAGTTGGTGCCGGTTTACGGGCTAAGTTTTATCAGAATCCAATCCAGCAAAGAGACAAGCTACTCCTCAACCTCAAAAATAAAATGCTTGATAAAATTAATTTTTGTTAAAAGGGAGAGAGAAAGGCTTCCTACCAGATGGAGATGGAGGTGGCGAGTGACAAGGAAGAAGAGGCAGGGGAGCAGGGAGAGGCGCTCTGGGGACAGGCTCTGCAGGGAGGGCAGGCTCTGGGCTCAGAACCCGGAGCCGGCTCTCCTTCTGAGAGGTGGAAACAACTCAAGGTGGGACTCAAGGGAGAAGGTTAGCGTTCCCAGCAAGGAGGGGAGGGCTCACCCCAGAGCTCTGCCCTGGCCACGTGGACTCAGCGCATCAGGAAGCTGGGAGACCAGAAACACAGTTATTGTTAAGTTTCCTGCCTTCTGCAGAGTCCTGCCTGCCCTGTCACACCAGAGCCTCCCCTGCCATCAGGGTCCCTGCTTACTCTCATGATGCTTTCACGATGACAGTAGATGGTCTCAAAGTGAAGGTGGACTGAATGTAAGAGGCTGCCCCAGGGTCTCCTGTCTTATATGCGCAGGAGGCTGGGAGTCATGCAGCTTAGAGGAGCAGCTCAGGTTTGCAGCTAACTTCCTGGGGAGCCAGCTCCTGGAAAATCATTACCAGGTGGAGACATCACATAGTTATTCAGATTCCAGTGTTTTCTTTTGTGTTTAAAAACTGAGTGAATGAGTTGTGGCAGACTGGTGTGTGTGATGGGGTATGTTTGTGTGTGAGAGAGAGAGAGAAGGAGAGGTTGGTTGATTGATGAAGGACAGAAGGAAACCATTTTAAAAAGTTCTCAATAGTTCAATCCAACAGGCAAAGATCAAGACAAATGGTTAATTTCCCTCTCTATCCATCCTGAATTAGGTCTGCAAGTGGCAAAACATATGGAAGACTCCAGGACCAAAAAGCCAAAGGACAACTTTTCCTGGCAAAGATGGGAATCTGTAGCCTTGGTTCTCTGAAGGAACAGCGTCCAGCAGGGGCACAGTACAGAGGATGTGGGCTTCCCAAGTGTCCCTCTGCCTCCTGCTCTCAGGATGCTGGTTTCAGAGTCTGCTCTCCTCTTGGCACCCTGCAAAAAGGTAAGCCTTGAAAGCAGATGGCAGGAAACAAAACGAAATCCCGAATGCCTCCTGACTGCCTTGCAAAAGGTCCTTCTTCATCTTTGTAACATCTGAGTGGGATGATGGGAAACACACACCCGTGTTTGCTACCGACAGCGGCCTCAGTGAGCACGGCCTGCAGACCATCCTCCTTCCCCCGAAGGAAACGTGTCTCTGAGATGCTCAGTGGCTGCTGGGTGGCACCCGAGAGGTGGGCATGCTGCCCTTGGGGGTCACGTGAACACACTGAGGGGTGGCCGTGCGAAGCAGGAGCTGGGAGGCACTAGTTACTCGAGAGCTTTGGCCGCCCCAGGTTGGTTGGCACCTCTAACCCGGTGTGCAGGGTGACCTGGAAAGGAAGACGGGGTGAGCGAGGGTGGGAGGGGCCACCCCGAGAACCCTGAGCATGCAGAGAGCGCAGCAGCCACGCGCCACCCTCTGCTCGGGTCACCACGGGTAGCAGCCAGTCTGCTGTCTGTCACATGGATCAGTGTCACTAATGTCAGGCCGAGGAGTCTGCCCCAAGAACCGCAGAGCTGCCTGGTCCCCACGGTGCCCCCGCCGCCAGGAGCCGGGGCCAGGCTAATGCTCGGCTGCAGCAGTGGGACAGGGGCTCATGGTTTAGATTCCTTTCTGCTTTCTTTCCACGGCCCTGTTTCCTTTCCTACATCTGCTCTACTAACCTGGGGAAGAACAGCCCATACTTCAGGCTGCCTCAAAGCCCTTTGGCAAACGAGTGGAGGTACCGATCAGTCAGCAAGTGATACTATTTAGGGCCAGTGGGGCTCTGCCTTCCCCCCTGTAGTTTTCAGGGGAGGAGCATGGTGCTAGACACAAAGGCTGGTGCTCTCTCTTCATCCATCACACCCTCATGGGGCTCCCACTTTATCTCCGTCTCTGCGGAGGACTGAGCCGCCAGCACTCCCCCTAGGTCTGTGCCCAGACCTGAGAGGCTGCCTGCTTCACGTGGGAGCCAGAGAGGGGCAGGGAGCGTGGGAGGGAATCCTTAGGCGTAGTCTCTCCCCAACTCTCTTTCTCCTCTCAGGAGAAAGCCGCCTGGAGACTCAGCATCCCCCACCTGGAAGCCCAGCACACACCTGGCCGCCGGAGCCCAGGCTTTGCCCAGTGCACCGGCAGTGGGGGCCGGGGGCCGCCAGATGGGCTCTGGCCCAGGGGATGTGCGATACCTGCACGTTGCGGTTGAGGCTAAGGGCTGGCATGAAGACGCCGTCCACGTGGCTGAAGGCCGTGGGGCCCTGCTGCTGCCCGTTGATGAAGAAGGTCAGCGTGTGCTTGTTCAGATCCAGCAACACGCCCACCGTGGCCCCCTTGCACACTCCGCCTTCCGTCCTGGGAAGAGAAGCCCCCCGCCCCGGGAAGCCAGGTCACCAGGAAGCCCTGCCGGGAACGTAGGTGAGAGCTTAGGAGACTCCCTGAAAGGATGCTGGGAACACCCTCACCTAAAAACGCAGCCCCCAGAGGGGTGCAGGGAGCTGGCCATCCCACGGTGACCCGCCATGCAGCCTGAGGATGTGAATGGGGACGCTCTTGACAAATGTTGGGACGTTACACTTCACGGTGGTGGGGATTCGTAGCCACCAGGCAGGGCGAGTCTTTAAGCTGGCCCCACTGTCACCTGCCTCCTCCCGGGAGTCCATCAGACTCTCCCCTCCCTCAGCTGGTGTTGAGGTCAGCCTTGGCCAGGGCTGCTCTGCTCTGACTTAAAAAATCCATTTTTGTCCTTTCCTGATTGAGAATGAGTGGTCAGCTAGAGCTGATGGTGGGCAGAGACCATGGGAAAGTGAAGAGGAGGACTTGGAAGGGTGTTTTCTAGAGGGCAGGTTTCCCGGAGGGTGGGCTGGGGCCCAGGGCGGAATCCTGCAGGTGGGAAAGGGAACTAGAGCTGGGCCTGTTGGTGCTATTCAGATACTGACCACCGGGTGGCGGTAGCGATGAGTCTGGGGCGCAGGACTAAGTCCCGTTCAAGCCCAGCCTGGTCTCACCCAATCCAACCCCGCTCAGCAAGCTTTCTGCCCTCCCCTCCTCCTCCCAGGCCCCACAACACACGGTAGCCGGGATCCTGAATTAAACCTGACATCTCCACCAGTTAGCCCTGTGATCTGGGCCACCACGAACCTTTCTAAGCCCCAATTTCATAATCTGCAAAATGGCAATAACCCTCTTACTTTTGTGAGGACTGAATGAAAGCATGTAAGCCAGGTGCTTCCGACAGCATGGGGCACAAAGTAAGTGCTCAATAAATGCTCCCTGTCATCATAGGGTATCTGGGGGCTGCTTTGGCCTAAGAAAGCAAGAAAGGAGCTGGTGGGCCTGGACCCAGCCCCTGAGGGATCTGTGAGCAGGGGCCTGGGGCAGGCCCAGTGCCCACTCCGCGTGCCGAGCTCAGGCGGAGGGTGCAGAGATAGCTGCCTACTCTTCCCCCAGGCCTCTGGAGACGGGGTCACTGCCGGTAAAAAGGCAGGTGGGGGGGAGACTGCTTCCAGCTCCCCTGGGGATCCACAGGCAAGTCCCTGCCCCAGACCAGGCCTCCTGGGGCCATTTGCAGGAGCTGTGGGAGAGTAGGCAGAAAAGCCTCCAGAGCTGACCTTGCTCGGGGCTGGAGCCCAGTGAAGTTGGTTCCTTGGGGCCCCTGGCCTCTCCTTGCTGCGGAGATGGCCCTTGGCAGGAGACTCCACAGTGAGGAGGTGGCTCCGATAGCCATAACCCACCATTTCTGGGTTCCCTGGCAAAGGCCGGCCCTGATTGTCCATCCCCCTGTCCACCAACCCACCCCCCTCCACACACACAGAGGCCAAGTGTGAGCACCGCATCCCTGGGGAGAGGGGAGGGAGGGCCCTGACCAAGGGTGGGAGGGTGAGGCCACTGCCTTCTCTGTGTCTGAGGATAGAGACCAAGACACCACAAGTCCGTGGAAGAGCCCAGGTACTGCGGGCATCCTCCCAAGGCAGCCCCAGAGGGCCCGTCTTCCCCAGGAGGAGTTTCCGGTGTCCACCCTGGTGACAGCACTCCCAGGGCCAGCGTCAGGGCGAGGCAGTGCTGGGGGTGCCCTGGACCACGGGGCCTGCTCCAACCAGGCCCGCCTATCGGTGGGCACTGCTCTGCTCAGAGCCTGAGCGGCAGGGTGGTGGGCGTGGCCCTGGTCGGGGTGGGGGTGGGGTCTGGGCAGTGGGCGTGGCCCTGGTCGGGGTTGGTGGGAGTCTGGGCAGTGGGCGTGGTCTGGGGGAGCCGCTCTGCAGTGACTTGCCTGCGCCGATGGGTGTGAAAGAAAGGGGAGCCGACCCGAAAGAGAACCAGAGCGGAGGAGCAGTGGACTCGCCGCGCCGCCTGCTGGCGGCAGGATGCCCACCTGTTTTGCTCTAGTCTCTGTTGCATACTCTCACTTCTCCCTGGAAACTGGACACCAAAGTGGCTGAAAACACTGCCCCTCCCATCCCTGATGCCTGAACTTGGGACCAGCAGGAGAGACTACGGTCGCACAAGGCATTTCCAAAGTCCCCACGCGGGCGGAGGGCGGGGCGGGGCGGGGCCTGCGCGTGCGCACCTGTTGGTGTGGGAGTTGCAGTGCATGAACCAGCTGCGGTTGTTGTCCACGTACATGGCCCAGGCCTTGTCGTCCTTGCCCAGCATCATGTCCTTGACCACGCTGGCCCTGGCCACCCCGAAGGCGGGGTCCGGGTGGTTGTCGTAGCGGTCCACGTGCAGCTCCCAGTAATGCACGCCCTTGGAGAAGGCCGCCGTGCCCAACACCACCCGGTCGTCGTAGCTGCTGCAGGTGGCCGTCTGGTTGTCGTTGGATAAGATGATGTCCCGGTGCCCAGAGTTGGGGTCAAACGTGAACCAGGCCACTGGAGAGGAAGGGGGCAAGAGGAGCAGGGTCAGGGGATGAGTTCACTGGCAGACTGTAACCTCGGCTCAGAGACATAGACTCACTGACGTCTATCAGGAAGTAGGTACCCAGCATCAAATGTTCTTCCCCGTGTGATCCTCTTTCTCTCTCTCACACACACACTCCCTCTCTGTGTTCATCAAATTTCCCTTGGATGCTAAAGGACTCAGATGCTCCAAATCCAAGGGAATGTCCATGTGCTCTTGTTACCTGAAACCTGAAAGGCATGTAAACCTCAGATCTGAGCTCTGGTGCCAGGTAATTGAGGGGTAGGTTCCCACCCGGAGGAAGGCATTCCCACCTGGCAGCTGGGCACCTCCTCCTTTCTGGGACTGGCCGACCTGCTCTCGGCCCCTGGGAAGTGGGAGTTTAGACTCCCAGAGCCTCTCAGCTCCTAGGCTCCCTTCCCAGGTCCAGCAAATGGGGTGAAGGACTCTCTTTCCTTCGTGGCTGGTGGGGAGGGATTTGTATGCAAGGAACGAGGTGAGTGGAGCAGGGCCAGGACTGGAGAAGATGGACACGTCTCACTTCTTCTTTCCTCCACTCCTTCACACCTCACGAGTTCCCCACCCCCGTCTGTCCGTCTGTCCATCCCTGGGATGGATATGGGTTGGGCCTGTGGAACTCAGTCACAGCACCTGAATCTGTTGCCCCGGAGACACCCCAGCACTCACCGTCGGACGTCTGCAGGACAACCGTTTTACTATAGGGCCCGACGCCGGAGGAGTTGAAAGCCTTGACCCTGGCATTGTAGGTGCTGTTGAAATGCAGACCGTCGATGGTGCACAGGGTCTCCTTGCCGACATACACCTCCTGCAAGAGACCCAGATGGCTCATCAGGCGCCTCAGTTACTTGGAAAATTTCTCTTAGCCACCTGTTGACGTCAGAAGTGCTGTTGCCCCAAC
This sequence comes from Camelus bactrianus, assembly GCF_048773025.1. Classification (NCBI taxonomy): domain Eukaryota; kingdom Metazoa; phylum Chordata; class Mammalia; order Artiodactyla; family Camelidae; genus Camelus; species Camelus bactrianus. Next base: position 9,553,054 of record NC_133549.1, read on the forward strand.
AGAGTTATTAACAAGGAGATTTGGGGTGAGTGGTGGCCGGCTCACAGGCCACGTCCAAGTTGGACACAAACCCTTACTCTTGGCTGATGGGAAGGTGTGCAGTGCAGCAGCTGGGACACTACCCAAGAATGTCCTGCCTCCACAGGGGGCAGCCCTAATGGACAGGACTCCGGAGGCCGGGGGTGCTGACCCCTCCATGGGGATAGGGGTGCAGAAAACCTCACCTCCTTTTCAATTGGAGCAACAAGAGATTCTTGGCTTCCCATGGGAATTTAAGTTAGAAAATATGAGTTAAGGATCTAAATAAACAAAATAAACAGTGTTTTAAAGGAAGGATCATCACAAATGATGGGAAAAAACAGAGGAGGGGGCGTGACCAGGCACCGGTGGTTCAAGTTGATTTGGGCTGGAACCCCTTCTGGGGTGAGAGGGGTACCCCGCCCCCTCCTCATCTTCTTCCACTGCATCTTCCTACTCCTTGGGCCCCTTGAGCTGCTTTTATCCCCTGGCCTCCCCAGAGGCTGTGACTTTTCTGCATCGAACCCCAAGATTTGTTTCTAGACATTGACTTTGTTTCCCGTTTACTTCAAACTTACCCTTGTCCTGTTGACACCCCCTCACCTACATCTTTGTTCTCAGCTTAGTTTGTCTAAAACATCTTTCCTGCCTGATTACTTATGGGAAGTTGCCCTTCATTTGTTTTTCCAGGTTATTAATAATAATAGTTGTGTGCCAGGCATTATATAAGGCATCTTAATTCTCACACAACCCTGGGACACAATTTTTTTTTTTTTTTTTTTTTTTTGCTATTTTACTCATAAGGAGACTCCGAGAAGGCAGGGAACTTGCCAAAGATCACAGTTAATCTGTTTAGAAGTTGGGGTTCAAATCCAGGTCTGTCTGCATTCAGAGTCCATGCTTTTCCCACCCTCATACATTCTAGCCCTTGGATCTAGCTTTTATGAGTAGACATGTCTCAAAGAGAGAAACCATCTTCACTTGAGCTTGGTGACTGCTTCTTCTGATGTCTCAAAACCATCTCCTCTTTCTTTCCATTTCAAAACCATCAGCTCTCTTCCCAGTGGGTCAAGGAGCTCCTTCAGTTCCTAGCTCATCTGCACGGCCAGGATGGCTGAGGTTCTGGAGCCAGTGCATGACCCACTTGCTATTCCTGGCCGTAGCGACCCCAGCTTCTCACTTCTCCATAGAGCCCATATTCCCAGGGACTCAGTAATCCCCAAGGAGTAGTGCAGTTATTTCTCCAACTCTGACGTTCTTGTGGGGGTGTCTTTCAAACAAAAAATGAAACAACATAGACATAAATCCCTCTGAGAGAAACAAAAGGAATTTAGACCTTTGGCAAGATTCGCTGACCACCTCCCAGGGAGAAGAAGTATGTGAATTGATATGCTTGCAGTGGCTTGTCAGAATGAGCCTTCATTTGGTCTTCTTGGGGACAGACAGGTGGAGCTCTCGGAGCACCCAGAGTTGGTGCTCCCTGGTGTTCATGTCAACAAAACAACTTGGCAGGAACCTGAATTTCACTGCGTGAGATCTCAAGGTAGAGTCCTATTAGGGGCTCTGGGTTGTGGTGGGGAGCTGTCCAGGGTGGTGACCACCTGGTGGGACTAGAAGATGCATTTCTGGCTCACTAAGAGCCTTTACTGTCCCCAGGTATTTCATCATTGGGGACATGAATGTCACCCCAACCCAACAGCCACTTATAAAGTGTCTTCCCACATGGAGCGCCTTGCCAGGTAAGCTAATTACTGAACCAGGCAAGGCAAGGTGTGATAGAACCTTGAGGGAGCGGGGAATGTGTGGGAGGGCGTTGACTCCATACGGCTGTGCCTCTGGGGCTAACTGGGAAGTAGGTATGTGCAGGTGACCTTTTCCGAGCTCTACCTCAGCCTCCGACCTGTGTCGGTCTTCACAGAAAACTCAAGCTGAACTTTCTGTGGCCGCCACCCCTGCCTGCCCAGACCCAGCCCTGGGTAGAGAAGCCCCATCTTCAGAGGGTCCACGCCCACCAGTCCTGTGTCCACGCCCACCAGCCTTGGGTCCAGGCCCACCAGCCCTCTGTCCACGCCCAACTGCCCCCTGTCCACGCCCACCAGCCCTCTGTCCACGCCCACCAACCCCCGTCCACGCCCACCGGCCCCCTGTCCACGCCCAACAGCCCCGTGTCCACGCCCACCAGCCCTCTGTCCACACCCACCAACCAGACTTCTGTCCTTGTGGCCGATGCCCTCGCTGGTGGCATCAGAAGTAAGGGCAGCCCCTGGGGCTGGTCCCGAGGCAGGGGCAGTGCTAGCCTCTCCCCGCCCCAAAACAAGCAGCGGGGCCTCACCCGGTACTGCCCCCCGTCGCCGTCGTCCAGCTCCAGGATGTAGCCATCCACGGGGCTGTGGGTGAAGGGCGGCGTCCTCCAGGCCAGCGTGACGCTGTTGTTCCGCGTGCAGCACTTCTCCAGCTGCAGCAGGGGGACTGGCGGCACTGTGACGGGGACAGGCTGGCTTTAGTGCACAAACTCCCGCCTGGTGCGTGGACCCCGCGTGGACCCCGCCCCCATCCCAGAACGAAAGGTGGTCACCCTGGGGTCACTCCCAGCTGCACGTGGGCACAGCTCAGCCCGAACCTCAGTCCCCAGGCGGGCTGGGGTGACCACACGTCTCAACCCCGGAGAGGGTCCTGGAATCTGGGGTTGGGATGCGGGAGAGGCATAGACGCCTCCACCCCTCCAGTCAGTAGCCCTGAGGAAGAGCGGTCCTTTACCGCTTCCCCACCTGCCCACTGAGAATCACTGGTTTTGTTTCTCGGCCCCACGTGGAGCTCAGGAGGAATTGCAGCAGAGCCAGATTCCACGTGCCTCCCCCCACAGCACCGCCTCTATGGACCCTCTCCGAGGGGCCCGCGAGCAGCTCACACCAGGGGCTGGGAAGGTGCTGTTTGGGTTGAGGGGATGCAAAGACACATTTCCACCTCTGGCTGGACCAGGAAAGTAGATCCTGGAAGGAGAGGCAATCTGAGAGCATCGGGCAGTAAATCCATGGAATTAGGGATTTGAGTCAAATGTATCATAAGTTCTATGAAGATGACATTGGGAGAATGTTTTTTATTTCTTTAGCTGTATTCAGGTTCAGGCAATTTTAGAAGTAAATATAGTCCACTCTGACATTCGTGGTCTCAGGGCTGGCTCCGTGCAGCCTGGCTCCCTGGACCTCGGTTTACAAGCACGGAGGAGTCCTAGCTCCATCCCTATGTCACTTCATCTGTGCATTCCACTCCCCCATCCTGTCCAAAGCAGCATCTGGAGCAGCTCTAAGCCACCTCCGTCAGCGCCCCCACTTTCCAGAGCCCCCTCCTCTGCTGTAGGCCCTCCCCTCCACCAGGTTCCTTCCTCTCCTCAGCACCACGTCTCATTTACACCCAGGGCAGGTGGCATTTCTAAACCTCACCGGAGGTGCAAACAGTGTGGGAGTGAGCCCCAAGATGCACAAGAGACTCACTGTATTTAGTATAAAAATGACCACGTTTTGCAAATAAAGATTTTCTTGAGTTTACAGATTCTGTAGGTGTGGTACTCACCTTTTTGATATTTTTGGTTTTAAAAAAAAAATCCCAAACTACACAACATTGTAAAATGATTATAAATCAATAAAAAATGTTAAAAAAACAAAACAAAACCCCAAAGAGCTTTATTCCGTCTCCTGAATGTACCCTTAATGTCTCTGGAGGGGCAGGATGACCTCACTCACTAATTTTGCAACCTGGGGCGAGTTGTGCAAACTACACTTAACCTTTAGCCTGTGGCCCCCATGGCTCTCTGAACTCACTTCTCTAGACTCTGTTCTTACCCCTGACCTTCTGTGATTGTTTTCAACTTTACTTTTTATTAGTTTGCATGCTTACTTTTTTAAAAACAGGATTTAAAATAGATTTATTTGCCTTATTTTTATTTTGTTTTTTGAAGGGGGAGGTAATTAGGTTTATTTACTTACTTACTATTATTATTTTTAATGGAGGTACTGGGGATTGAACCCAGGACCTTGTGCACGCTAAGCAGGCGCTCTACCACTGAGCTATACCCTCCCCGATCCCTGACCTTCTTGCTCTTCTTGGAGCACAGAAAACTTATTCCTGCTTCAGGGCCTTTGCACTTGTCATCCCTCTGCCTCCCAGGATGTTCTTCCCTTATATAACATCTCTCTCCTCACCTCAAAATCCCCGCCCCACCACGTCTGCCCTCTTCTCAAAAAGCACCTTGTTCGTAGCACCTGCCACTTTTAAGTTGCATTATATTATTATATTACAGATGTGTTTGTGTATTGTCTATTTCCTTCTCTAGAATATCTGCTCAGCCTTATGAGGGTGTCTATGTCCTGAGCCCTTAAGGTGGTGCCTGGCACAGGGCAGACCTGCCTTAGGTATCTCTGAAGGAACAGACGATCCTCTTTCACAGATGGGGAGACTCTGGCTCAGGCATCCCTCCCTCCCAAGCTGCCCCACACCAGTGTCCCAAGTTCTCCGATGGCCCTGTGTGGCCCCGCAGAGTGGATGCCTCTCCCAGGAGAGGCACCGACTGAACCGGGCCAAGCACCGCTCACCCCTACATTTCATCTGAATGAAGTCCAGCTGGTGGATGGCCTGCAGGAGTGGCTCGCTGTCCAAGGTCAGCTCAAACTCCGCAGACACTTTGGGCTCCAGGGCGCCTTTGACCCACTGCTCCTGGGACACCTGGACACGCTTGATCAGGGCGTCGGAGATCTGAAAGGAAGCACATAGTGTAGGGTTTCGATGTGCCAGGGGAAAGAATCATGCAGCAGGCCATGAGAAAAGGTTTCGCTTCTGTGGGCTCAGGGCCAGAAGGAGCTGTGCTAAGCTCGTGTCCTCCAGCCCTGGTGAAGGAGACACGACCACTGCCAGCATGACCCAGGGCAAATAAAAATGCACTGTATCGTTTAAATCATCTTTTAACAGCGCCCTCGTGTTCCAGGTAAAGAAGCACTTGCTGTTTTAGGCCAAAACCTTTTTGGAAACAAATGATACTTTTAAAAAATATACAAAAGCACGAGTCACTCTACCTCTTTGGCCAGACGGAGCGCTTCGCAAAGTGAACCATACTAGGAGTCTGTCCCAGGGTCTGAGAGCATCTCCTTCATCCCCAGGATTGTGAAGCTCCCTCCCTCCTGGTGTGTTTCCTCCAAGCTGTTCCGCAGCTTCTGCTCTAGACTCTCACTGCCTCAAACCCACAGCTTGCCCTCCTCAGCTGGAAAGTCCTGCTCATTCAGACGTTTGCACTTGCCCCTTGAGAGCCATGATTCAGGGTCCCCTTCCTGGGGACTAATTAAGGAGATTCATCATTTTCCCCACAGACGGAGGACTGAGCTCCCATCTGAATCATGGCCACAGTCCTGAGAGATGCTTGTGACCCCGAGTCAGCCTGGCTGAGGGAGGGCTGCCTGGCAAGCCTGCACTGCCAGCGGCCATCTGTCCAGGCCTGTGGGACTCTGCACCCCAAAGGATGTGGATTCTGCTAACTCACTTCTTCCAGCGCAATCTCTCCAGCTTGTTTGGCCAAGACCGTCCTTTCCCACTTGTAGGGAAGAGGTTGAGTTGGGGTTTCTGGAAGTCAAAGCACGGAAGCGTGGCATTTTGGCCCTAGAGATCATGACGTCTGACTTCCTCGTTTGAGGATGACACAGAGTCAGGGTCATGGCTAGTGAGAGGCAGAGTTGAGATGAGAACCTCGGTTTTCTGGACTCACTGGGCAGAGGAGGATCTGCTCTACTCCAAGCCATTGGCAGGGACCTTCCTAGAACCTGGGCGCATTTGGACGTGGAGAAGGGACGTGCCGCCCGCCCAGGGTCCTCCGGGGCCGGCTCACCTGCAGGAACCCGGACGGGTCGTTCTCCTTCATCACCTCCAAGCAGTACTCCATCAGCCCCGTGGACTGGCGCAGCTTCAGGGTGCAGTGATTGATCTGGTCCCAAACCATCTGCGGTGAAAAGCATCCCCAATGACCGTCCTGTCAGAGGAGGAGCAGCTTGGCCGCCGCAGGAGGTGGCGCTGGTCCAGATGGCCTGGCACCCTCTCCTCCTGCTGCTCCATTACTGAGCTCCACGTGCCCCCTTGACTGGGGAGCAGATGGACCCACTCCCCAACAAGCAGGGTCGCCACATCCGAGAGAGCAAACTCCCTGAACTCTGGAGAGAAAGCAGGGAACGTGCACCGTCTGAAACTCTCCTTGGGACCAGTTCTCCCCCCAGTTCTTGTTCGCTGGGTGATGACTCCATGGGCTCAGCTGCTTTGTGTGTAAACCGTGGATCACCCCCAACACTCATTCCTTCTTTCCTTGAAAATAATATTTTCTGATTCAGTTGGTGAATGTCTATAAAATAGATGGAGTGCCGGACAATGAAGTCGGTCATTTTTGATAGGGACTGAATAGTCAGGGCAAGACAGGTAGGGGAATGAGGAATTCAAAACATGAAACTCAAAAGACCAGCAAAAAGATCACTAAGCCCCGTCCCCCCTTCTCCTCACGGGCAAATGGGGTGGAGTGAGCATGCGCACTCACCAACTGGAAAATTCCAGCTCTAGGGATGTAAAAAGCCCTTCTCTGTCCACAGAGGTCTGGTCCCTTTGGTGCTGTTTCTTCTTCTTCTTTTTAATATATGTATTTTTTTTGGCATGGGAGGTAATTAGATCGATTGACTGACTGATTGATTCTTAGAGGAGGGACTGGGGATTGAACCCAGGACCTCGTGAATGCTAAGCATGCGCTCTACTGCTTGAGCTACGCCCTCCCCCGGACCTGTTTCTTTAACTAAGAAAATTTGCTGTATGCTGTGACTCCAGAGTCTCCTGTGAATTTTTTCACGGAGGACCATGGTGACCCCTTACCCACAATAATTTTCATCAGGGGAGGATGGGCATGGGGCAAACCCTCCCCTTCCCGTGGTGGCCACAGGCTGGGTTGTTACCGCGGACCGTGGAGGGCACCAGATGTCAGAGGGCATGAAGAAGGGGCAAAGCCAGAGACCTGAGCAGAGCAGGCTTCATCACCCTCCGTGGCCACCTCTGCTCTGCAAAACCAGAACAGAAAGCAGGGGCCCGGACGAGGTGGGAGAGGGTGGACTTCTGACTTGAAAACGGCAGGATTCAGGTGTCTGATTCCAGCTTTGAGGGGAGAGCAGGGGTGCCGACTGCTTCAGGGAGAGTCACTCCAGTGCAAGGAGGCCCCGGGCAGCTGGCTTAGCTCCCCCTTGCCATCATTTATTCGCTCATTCACTCAGCTGTTACTGGCCAGTGCCCACGGCACGCTGCACCCCACGCTGGGCAGGGACTGTGATGGGACTGAGGGTGTCGGTCGCCCAGGGACCTACCTTCAGCTTGTGCTCCCTCTCTTTGGTAACCTTGGTGAGCAGTTTGGCTTTCTGCCGGGTTAAAGCATCAACCAGCGCGTCACACTGAGCCACCAGGCAAGCTTCATAATCTAGGCCGTTCTCCTGTGGGAAGCAGAGAGCTTTAGGGAGAAGACGGGCTGGAATCTGGCGAGGGCTGGAGACACAGGGGTCTCCACCCGGAGTTGGCTCTACTGATACGCAGTTTGAAACAGTGAAAATGTGAATCTCAGCGCATCTCTTTGATGGAATATTCAGTCATTCGAACCCCATTTGTGAGAGTTTTCAAGGTCATGGGGAAGGCTCATGAGAGACTGTTAAGAAAAAAAAGCAGCTACTTTTTAAAAGTGTGTGCAAGCAAAATCCCACCATCCACTGTGTGTGTGTGTGTGTGTGTGTGTGTGTGTGTGTGTGTGTCTAAAGTAATGGAACAACATGGCAAAATGATGAGGTGGTCACCTCAGGGGATGAAAGATGTGTGAACCTTTCTTACTGCCTGTTCTTCTCTACCTTCCAAAATTCCTATAACACAGACTTTTGCTTTTTATTGTCAGAAAAGAGTAAGGCCAACAAAAGATGGTGTTCTTGCTACAGGACCTGTTTCAGTTCCAACAAAAAAAAGACTCCGTCCAAGTCTGTAAGATCAGCACGGACTCAGACCTCATGTCGTGGGCTTCGTGTGTCCTTCCCCACCCCTGCCCCAAGTTCATAGCTGAATCCCTAACCCACACGACCTCGGAATGGGCTGTGCTGGGAGCCGGGGCTTTTAGAGAGATAAGTTAACGAGGTCACTAGGCTGGGCTCCCATCCAGTATGACCGTGTCCTTATAGGAGGAGATGAGGACACAGACAGGCACAGAAGGAGGACGATGTGAGGACACAGGGAGAAGACGGCTGGCGACAAGCCAAGGAGAGAGGCCCCAGGAGGGTCCAACCTGCCGACACCTTGATCCTGAACTTCCAGCCCCCAGAGCTGGGAGATGAAGTTCCTGTTGTTGAAGCCACTCAGTCTATGGTGCTTCCTGATAGCAGCCCCACCCAGCGAATGCATCCGGCGCCCCTAACACATCAGCCACACGACTGGAAATGCCTGCTGGCTGAACTCTGCACTTCGACTTACCAGGAAGAACGGTTTTTACTGTCTGATTAAGAATTCAGTGCCCTCAGACCCTTTCCTCCAACCAGACACTGCAGCAGTTTATGGGTTCACGATCCGTGCGTTCAGACAGAGCACACAATGTGTGCTCTCTCCCTGACAGGCAGAGCTCCTGGGGCCAGGGACTGCGCCTTACTGACCTGTGTGGGGCTCAGTATGTGATACAGCATGGGTGTTCGGTGAATGAGTACATTTATAAATGATGCTGTGAAATGTTGATGTACTGGAACAAAAGCACTGTACGGAGATACCGCGTACATTCAGGACACTGCATTATTTCTGTCCAGCTCTCGTTCTATGGTTCTCTCTGAGTTCATGTGAAATCCTTTTCCTCTCAGATGTCACGTGAGTGTCCATGGAGTGAGTGTGTGTTGTCTGGAACATCCGAGGCTAGGCAGTGGGACAATTAAGCCTTCTCATCTTTAACCCTGAAAAATTCCTGCTGCGGGACTTTTCCTCTCCTCTGGTACATCTCGTATATAAACGTCCTGCACGGACTCTCCTCCCAGCTGGAGCCATGCTCACCTGGATCTGCTGCAGGATGTTCTTCAGCTGAACTAGAAACTCCTTGGCTTCTTTTGCCTTATCGGAAACGCCATTTAAGGCCTGAGACAGTTGAGCCTAAAAGATATCACAGGTTGAAAAGGAAAATTAGGGGTTAAAGCCACTCAGTTTGCACTTGGTCAAAAGGATTGTGTTTAGAAGAGGACCAATCCCACCCAGGAGCTGTCCTTACTTACGAAGGGACCGCAGTTGACTTACGGTCCCTTTGGCATGTGCTTACTTTTCCAGCGATGGTTGATAAGCATTGGTGACCTATGCTCTTCTGCCTGGACCCAAAGCTGGTAGAGATAAGGAGCATTCGGCTAATTAGTTCAGGCTGACAGGCTTGCCCCTGATCTTTGCAGAACCGAGGACAGGAAGGCAAACAGAGCCTTGGCCAGGTCCGGCCCCTTCCCTCCCATGGCAGTTCTGTCCCCCATCAGTAGGACACTCAGACACTTATGCGTGGATGTCCCAGGTCCCAGGCACGCTCTGCCCGCCCCACCCCACCCCTACACAGGTATCTTTTGGCCTGAGAAGGATGGGCAGGAAAGAGACTTGGAAATGCGCAAGGGCCATATGGACTGGGGGTCTTAAGGCATCATCTGGAAGGGGATACAGGCTCCTGGTGGCCCTTTCCTTAGTCCCAGGGACTCCTTGTTTTTTAATTGAAGTATAATTGATTTACAGTGTTGTGTTAGTTTCTGGAGTACAGCATAGGGATTAAGTTATATATATATATTCTTTTTTGTATTCTTTTTCATTATAGGCTATTACAGGATATTGAATATAGTTCCCTGTGCTCTACAGTAGATCCTTGTTGTTTATCTATTTTATACATAGTACTTAGTATCTGCAAATCCCAAACTCCCAATTTATCCCTCCCAGTTTCCCCTTTGGTGACCATAAGTTTGTTTTCTGTCAGTGAGTCTTTTTCTGTTTTGTAAATAAGAGCATTAGTGTCACTTTTTTAGATTCCACATATAAGTGGATATTGTATAATATTTGTCTTTATCTGACCTACTTCACTTAGCATGATAATCTCTAGGTCCATCCATGTTGCAAATGGCATTATTTCATTCTTTTTTATGGCTGAGTAGTATTCCATTGTATAAACATACCACATCTTCTTTATCTAGTCATTTGTCAGTGGCATTTAGGGTTGTTTCCATGTCTTGGCTATTGTAAATAGTGCTGCTATCAACACTGGAGTGCGTGTATCTTTTCAAATTAGAGTCTTTGCCTTTTCCAGATATATACTCAGAAGTGGGATTATTGGATCATATGGTAACTCTGTTTTTAGATTTTTAAGGCACCTCCATACTGTTTTCCACAATGATTGCACCAAACTCTGTTCCCACCAACATTTTAGGAGGGCTCCCTTTTCTCTACACCCTCTCCAGCATTTACTGTTTGTGGACTTTCTAATGACGGCCATTCTGACTGGTGTGAGGTGATACCTCGCTGTAGTTTTGACTTGCATTTCTCTGCTAATTAGCGATGTGGAGCATGTTGTCATGTGCCTTTTGACCATCCGTATGTCTTCATTGGAGAAACATCTGTTTAGGTCTCCTGCTCATTTTTTTTTAGTGTGTTGGGGTTTGTTGTTGCTGTTGTTACTGAGCTGCTGAGCTGTTTGTGTATCCCTAGGGGCTCTTCACACTGCTCAGTTGCTGGGACTCAAAGGAAGAAATGCAGGCTGGAGTCAAATCTATGGCCTTTAGCCTCCTGCTTTTTGTAATGAAATGCGTATATACACAGTGAAATTTGTCTTCAAAACCTTGCTATTGAGTAGGCTGATGCCCTTGATTTTTAACATGACTCTCATTTTCATTCTTTTCTTTAATTAAAAAATTTTTTTCTTTTTTTCTATAGTATTTTTTTTAAACGGAGGGACTGGGGATTGAAACCAGGACCTCACACATGTTAAGCGCACCCTCTACCACTGAGCTATACCCTCTCCCTTCATCTTTCAGATTAAAAAGGTGAGGACAGAGCAAAAAGAGGGTCAGAAAGGCCAGAGTCATACCTTCTCTCCACTTTTAGGTCTCCGCTCAAGTGTCACCTGTTCGTGAGGCCTCTCCCCTTACCCCGCTTTATCCTTCTTACTAACGTTCATCACCACCCAACACAGGTTTCTTTACCATCTGTCTCTCCTTCCTGAAAGGGACCTGGCCTGGCTGTTCACGTCAGAAAGAGCACCTGGCACGTGGTAGCATTAAACGAATATTTGTTGAATGAATGAATCCGTGAATGTGATTCTTTGGACCCTATCAATGGTTTTCAAAGTGTGGTCCCCAGACCAGCAGCATCAATGTCACCCTGAAATTTGTTAGAAATGCAACTTCTCTGGCCTTACCCTAGTCTTACTGATCAGAAACTAGGGGTGAAGGCCAGGCATTTGTCTTTTTTTTATTAATAATTTTTTTTTGTAGGGGGAGGTAATTAGATTATTTATTTATTTGTTTTAATGAACGTACTGGGGATTGAACCTTAGACTTCTTGCATGCTAAGCACGCACTCTACCACTGACTTATACCCTCCCCACTCAAGCATCTTTTTTTCTTTTTTTTTTTGGAGGGGGGGTAATTAAATTTATTTATTTATTTTACTTACTTATTTATTTTTTTAATGAAGGGACTGGGGATTGAAACTAGGACCTCATGCATGTTAAGCATGCACTCTACCACTGAGCTATACCCTCCCCTCACCCAGGCATCTGTCTTTTAACAAGGCCCCAGGGGGTTCTAATGCAGATTGAGATCCACTGGGTGGTACAAACACAGCCTAGGCTGAACATCTCTGAAGAATAAATGAAGCCACAGAGTGGATGAGAAGACACTGGGGAGATACAAGCAAAGAGAAGAAAGGGTCCTTAGACCCAGGGCAAGGTGAGGTCAAGGTGAGGTCTGGCCTCGTGTACTCACTCACGTGTACCAAACTTACCACACTCACCCAGCGTGTGCCACTCTCTGTTGCAATGATCTGTGCAGGAAGAATATCCAGTAGAACTTCCAGGAGCAGCCAAGGGCTCTGTGTCCACCCCCTCCAATATGGCAGCCACCAGCACGGCTGGCTCCGAGCCCTTGAAAGATGGCTAAGGTAACTGAGGGGCTGAAGTTAAATTTTACTTAGTTTAAGTTTTCAACCACCACGTGTGGCCAGTGGCTGCTGTCCTGGATAGCACAGAGCTCTGCACCCATCCTTAGAGGGGCACCTAGGGCAACTCAGCCTATCCCTGGAAAACGGCTCTCAGGAGGAGACAGAGAGGTCAGCATGGCTCACAGGCGCCGAGGGGCATCCTTAACAGCGCGGATTTTCAAATGGAAGTTTATAAGTGTCCCGAAGAGAGTAGCACCTCCCTCTCCGCCACACTCACCCAAAGTGAGAAGCGCCCTGAGGCTGCACCCTCTCCCTCCCCAAGGAGGGGCCGATTCCCACGAACCTGTGCAGTCCTGGATGGTGGGCACTTTGTCTTTTGCCTCTGCCTTTCTAGCCAGATGCTGGCACAAAGCAGGGGCTCAAAAACTGTTCACTGGCTGAATGTAAACCAAAGGGACTGCACCAATGAAGCATACACTAAGCTGAGACAGGTCCCAGCAGACCCGTCACCACGGCCAGCACCACTACAGGGGAGCAGCCGTCCTAGTGAGGGTCCTTTACCCACCCACCCGGCACTGGGGCCAGCGCTGCTCTGTCCCCCCCAGCACTGGCTGCCCAGCAGCCCAGCCCACCCCAGGGCCTGTTGACCTGCTTCCTGCTTGGCAAGGAACTCAGAACGGAGTGATTCTGAAGGCCTCCAGTGCCCTCCCCGCTTCTTCTCAACGCCTCTCCAGACCCCAGGCCAGCAGCGTGCTCATCTGCACAAAGGCTCCAGCACCTGGTCTGCTGGTCTCTGCAGAAGAGCCTGGGATGGCCGTGGGATGGCTGGTCGCCATTAAGGGGTGTCCTGACAAGCACACACTTGGCCTTTTCTTGACCACACCTCCTTCCCGTGTGACATGACCACACGTCACTTCTCCCTGCCCAGGGCTCAGCCCTGTGGAAACTGGACCTGGTTATTGTAGTGGAAAAGGGCCAGGGCTTTGGGTGGCCAAGGTGGAAACCACTTCTCAAGGGACACATGGTTCATTTATGGCAAAGTAATAAGGGTTGACAGCACATTGTATCTGGCTTTCCTTTCCCCCCCAAGGACTATTGAGGGGGCTGGCAGAGGACACTGAAAATGGTCTCTTTCTGGTCTCAGAGAACAGCCTGCAGCCTGAGAAATGAGAATGGATTGTTCTGTCTCTGTAGATGTTGACTATACTAAACCTTTGGAAAGGAAGGGAATATGGAGACAGAAGATGGATTTTTTTTTTAATGATAGTGTGGATTTTAACTTGAATCAAATATAGTATTTTATGTCTTCCTATCCCTTTGAGGTGAGAATTAGATTCTGGTAGGGTCACTGAATTTAGACAGACAGCTTAAAAATGTAAGTATTTCCACAGTGGGCCAAAGCACCTGCTTCCTGGCCTAGCATCACGGCTTTGCCTGCAGCCCAAAGGAGCAGCTTCCAGGTACCCAGGGTACCCTCCCGTTCTGGGCAGCATCACAGTGCATCATTATGCATTGAGCATAAGGGACCCTGGGCCCACGTAGTTCAAATCCTGACTCTGTCACTTGTTTGCTGTGTGTCTTGGGAAAATTCCTCATCTCTTTGTCCTGGAGGGTCCTCCCCTGTGAGATGGGAATGACAATAATTCCTACCTCATAGGAGTTCATACTATTACGCTTAGAAAGATAGCCCGTTTCCTGAAATCCTCTTAATTGTTCCACTTGGTCTATCATATGTGGATTATTATGGACTGAATATCTGTGTCCTCCCCAAATCCATATGCTGAAGCCTTTAACCCCCCAATATGGTGGTACTGGGGGGTGGGGCTTTTGGGAGGCGATGAGGTCATGAGGGTGGAGCCCCCATGATGGAGTTAATGCCCTTATAAGAAAAGACCTGAGAGAGACCTTACTCTCTACTCCCACACTCACTGAGAATACAGCGAGAAGGCGGTCTTCTGCAAGGCAGTGGGGGAGCCTCGCCGGCCACCTAAGTTGGCCAGCAGCTTGATCTTGGACCTCCAGCCTCCAGAACTGTGAGAAAGAAATCTCTGTTGTTTAAACCACTCAGTCTATGGTCTTTTGTTAGAGCACTCCAAATAGACTAAGATACGGATTAACCTAAATTACCCGACTAGGACCTACTTAAGCTTTCAGGTCACACAGCCCCAGAGATAACTGCCATGTTTGCCATAGTCTCTGTGGAGAAGAGCCCAAGTTGCCTCCTTTTAAACTTGGTCCTTGTTCTTAGACAGAAGTGCAGGTTAGACACCAAGGGCCTTAGACACGGCTCCCCAATGCCACCCTCTCTGGAGGCTTTTGCTACCCTCCCCAAAGGGGATGTGCCCTTTGAACCCCCTCTAGGGCACGTCTAACTCTCTTTGAGATGCGCGGCCCACGGAAGACAGTCAGCCTCACACTGCGCACAGAGATCCACATCCATGGACTGATTTTGCTCGAGATTTGGTCTGACTCGCTGCCCCGAGCTATTCGAGTCTCAATCCTCTCTCACACTGGGCTTAATTAAAATGGCCATGTGGCCACTCTGAACCCAGCGTTTCTAGGGCACAGAGCCCCCAGATGGTACTGGGCACTGGCAGGCCAACCCTACCCTGCAGATCAAAACTCTCTTCATGACTCCTAGGTGTTAACTGTTTCTGGTTAACCACTACCAAGGATCCTTCCCCAATTTAGTCATACTAGACGGAATTTCTGACATCCTCCCACTCCCTCCCTCTGCTGGGAGACCAGAGGGTTCCTCCATCCAGTCCTAATCCCCCTTTCCTGAACACCCTGCCAACAGCTGGAGCACCTTCCCGGGCTCCCTTGGGAAGTACTGACAGGAGCCTCTGCACACAGCCCGCTGGAAGAGCTGACCATCCTTGTTCCTGAGCTTCCGGGGTCCTTGGCCTCCTCCTGACCTGCCTTTCCCACGTTGCCCTCTGCAGCTGGACACCCCATCGGGAGACAGCAGAGGTGGGGTGCACATCGGAAGGGCAGTGGAACATTCACCAAGCATCTGGCACACTCACCGAGCACAGAAGAGGAGGCTGTGGAATGGGTCTGCATGGGCCACCAGGCATTTCCCCACTCCTTCCTCCTCCACTCAGCCAGAGGTGTCGATTTTTTAAATTCACGGCGGATGATAAGCCCTAAAAAGAATTTTAAATGTCCTAATCCTTTGACAGAACAGCAGTAATACAAGAGAAATATGGTGGACTTGTTTAAGAAAATCAAAAGCCAGTGGTTCCTGGATAAAGCAGAGAAACTAACTTCCAAGCACCGTCTTGAGAGGCTTGAGCATGAAGACCACTCATTTTCCATCAAATCAGGTGGCTGCCTCCCCTTCCTATGGTCAAATTCTACCCCCCGCGGAGGGAGTTTGAATCGATGGAGACAGATCTTTTCCCTGCATCTTATTAAATGCTCCTTCCTGCCAAGTAAGGACTCAGATACTGGGACACAAGCAACTAACACAGTGGTGATCACCCAGCCTCGTCACTTGCCTGAACAACTTCTGAGGTTCCCTTTCTTAGGTTTCTCTTCTGTTCAAGATACATACGCCTGTTAAGATGAGCATCCTGATTGGGCTTACTGATCAGGCAGACACGGATGCTGTGGGAGTGCGATGGGAAAGCTGGCTTCTGGTAGGAGGAGAGAAGCAACACCTCTCCTCACCCCAGCTTTCACCCAGCCTCGGGAGCACTGAGCTGGGGAAGGCTGCGTGGTGTTTCACACAGTCAAGTTACTGCTCAACTCAGCTGCACCCTGGATCAGCTTCAAGGGGAGGTGTTATGGGTTGAATTATGTCTGCCTGAAAAGATATGTAGGTAGAAAAAAATCAATGAAACTAAAAGCTGGTTCTTTGAAGAGATTAACAAAATTGATAAACCATTAGCCAGACTCATAAAAAAAAAAGAGGAGATGCCCAAATCAATAAAATCAGAAATGAAAAAGGAGAAGTTACAACTGACACCACAGAAGTACAAAGGATCATAAGAGACTACCATGAACAACAGTACACTAATAGAATGGACAACCTAGAAGAAATGGACAAATTTAGAAAGGTACAAACTCCTAGGACTGAACCAGTAAGAAACAGAAAGTATGAATACACCAATTACCAGTACTGAAATTGAATCAGTTATTAAAAATCTCCCAATGAACAAAGTCCAGGACCAGATGGCTTCACAGGTGAATTCTACCAAACATTTAGAGAAGAGTTGACCCCAATCTTTCTGAAACTATTCCAAAAAGTTGCAGAGGAAAGAACACTTCCAAACTTGTTCTATGAGGCCACCATCACCCTGATACCAAAACCAGACAAAGATATCACAAAAAAAGAAAATTATAGGCTAATATCACTGATGAACATATATGCAAAAATCCTCAACAATATACTAGCAAATTGACTCCAACAACACATTAAAAAGATCACACACTAAGATCAAGTGGGATTTATCCCAAGGATGCAAGAATTTTTCAGCATCTGTAAATCAATCAATGTGATACACTACATTAACAAATTAGAGAGTAAAACAATATGATTATCTAAATAGATGCAGAAAAAGCTTTTGATAAAATTCAACATCCATTTATGATAAAAAAAAAAAAACCTCTCCAGAAAGTGGGCATAGATGGAACATACCTCAACATAGTAAAGGCCATATATAACAAACCCACAGCTAACATCACACTCAATGGTGAAAAACTGAAAGCATTTCCTCTAAGATCAGGATCAAGACAAGGATGCCCAATCTTGCCACTTTTATTCAACATAGTTTTGGAGGTCCTAGCCATAGCAATCAGAGAAGAAAAAGAAATAAAAGGACTCCAAATTGGAAAGGAAGAGTAAAGCTGTCACTGTTTGCTGATAACATGATACTACACATAGAAAATCCTAACGATGCCACCAGAAAACTACTAGGGTTCATCAATGAATTCAGTGAAGTTGCAGGATACAAAACTAAAATGCAGAAATCTGTTTGATTTCTATACACTAACAATGAAATTTCAGAAAGAGAAATTAAGGAAACAATCCCATTTACTATCACATCAAAAAGAATAAAATACTCAGGACTAAACCTACCCAAGGAGGCAAAAGACCTGCACTCCAAAAACTATAAGCTGCTGATGAAAGTAACTGAAGATGACACAAGCAGATGGAAGGATAAACTGTGTTCTTGGATTGGAAGAATCAACATTGTTAAAATGGCTTTACTATCCAAGGCAATCTACAGATTCAATGCAATTCCTATCCAATTACGAATGGCATTTTTCACAAAACTAGAACAAAAACTTTTAAAATTTGTATGGAAACACAAAAGACCCCAAATAGCCAAAACAATCTTGAGAAAGAAGAATGGAGCTAGAGGAATCAGGTTCCTTGACTTCAGATTATACTACAAAGCTACAGTAGTGAAAGCAGTATGGCACTGGCACAAAAACAGACACATAGATCAATGGAACAGGATAGAAATTCCAGAAATAAACCCATGCACTTGCGGTCAATTAATCCATGACAAAGGAGGCAAGAATATACAATAGAGAAAAGACAGTCTCTTCAATAAGTGGTGCTGGGAAAACTGGACAGCTACATATGAAAGAATGAAATTAGGATGTTCTCTAACACCATATACAAAAATAAACTAAAAATGGATTCAGACCTAAATATAAGACCAGATACTATAAAACTACTAGAAGAAAACATAGGCAGAACACTCTGACATAAATCACAGCAATGTTTTTTTTTGGATCCATCTCCTAAAGCAATGGAAATAAAAACAAAAATAAACTAATGGGACCTAATAAACTTAAAAGATTTGCACAGCAAAGCTAATCAACAAAATGTAAAGACAACCTACAGAATTGGAGAAAATATTTGCAGACAATGAGACTGACAAGGGCTTAATTTCCAAAATATACAAACAGCTCATATAGCTTAATATTAAAAAAGAAATCAAAAACGGGCATAAGACCTAACTAGACATTTCTCTAAAGAACACATATGGATGGCCAACTGGCACATGAAAAGATGCTTAACATCACTAACTGTAAGAGAAATGCAAATCAAAACTACAGTGAGGTATCACCTCACACTGGTCAGAATGGCCATCATCAAAAAGTCTACAAGTAATACATGCTGGAGAGGGTGTGGAGAAAAAGGAGCCCTCCTACACTGTTGGTGGGAGTGTAATTTGGTGCAGCCACTGTGGAAAACATTATGGAGACTCCTTAAAAAACTAAGAATAGACTTACCATATGACCCTGCAGTCCCACCCCTGGGCGTATATCTGGAAAGGGCAAAAACTCTAATTTGAAAAGACACATGCACCCCAATGTTCATAGCAGCACTATTTACAGTAGTCAAGACATGGAAGTAAGCTAAATGTCTATCCACAGATGACTGGATAAAGAAATTGTGGTATATTTATACAATGGAATACTACTCAGCCATAAAAAAGAATGAAATAATGCCATTTGCAGCAACATGGATGGACCTAGAGATTGTCATAATAAGTGAATTAAGTCAGACAGAGAAAGACAAATATGATACCACCTATATAGAGAATCTAAAAAAAGATACAAATAAACTTATTTACAAAACAGAAATAGATGCACTGACAAAGAAAACAAACTTATGGTTACCAAAGGGGAAAGGGAGGGGATAAATTAGGAATTTGGGATTAACAGATACACACAACTATATATAAAATAGAAAAACAAGGAGCTACTGCACAGGGAACTATATTCAATATCTTGTAATAACCTATAGTGAAAAAGAATATGAAAAAGAATATATGTATGTGTATACATAAATGGTATCACTTTGCTGTACACCTGAAACATTGTAAATCAACAATACTTCAATAAATTTAAAAAAAAATGTAGGAGTCCCAAACTCTTAGCACCTGAGAAAATGTGCTTAGTTGTAGACAGTGTCTTGACAGAGATACTCACGTTAAAATGAGGTCAGTAGGGTGGGCCCTAATCCAATGTCAATGGTGTCCTTATATAAAGGGGAAATAGGGACACAGAGACAGACATACACAGAGATGAAGGTTGGAGTTACACTGCCACAAGGCAAGGAGGACCACAGGCTGGGAGAGAGACCTGGAATACATCCTCCCCTAAAGACGTCAGGGCCCTCTGACCTTGATCTCAGACTTCCGGCCTCCAGCACTGTCCCTCCTATAAAATGCTGCAGTATTTGCATGTAACCCACATCGTCCCACGTAAGTCATCTCCAGATTTCTTATAATACCCAATACAATGTCAGTGCGACATAAATGGTTGCCAACCTGTGACAAATTTGTTTTGCTTTTTGGAACTTTCTGGAATTTTGTCCTATTTTCCGTCCACAGTTGGCTGAATTCTAGGATGCAGAGGGCCATCTGTACTTTGATACCACAGCCCCGGCGACTGACACAAAGGGTTTGAAGTAGGAGGTTCGCAGATATCCCGTTTACACCATAAACCAGGGGGGCTCCTGATCTGTTCAGCCCTGCCTGGAAATACACTCCTCCTTCAGTGAGGAATTCTGTCTTTGCTGGAATGTCTTTCCTCCCGGCCACTGGGGCTCTTGCAGAACAAGGGGGAACTCCTCAGCCTGGCTGTCAAGACCTTCCCCTGGTCACTGGTTTATTCATCAGCAGATGTCTGTTGGCTTCTGCGGTGGCAGAGCTGGGGGGTCAGCACCCCTTCCCTCCCTGGGGCACTCTGCACACGGCACCCACCTTCCCACACATCTGCTCTCCTCGCTGCTTGCCCGATCGTGACCCTTGTCCCTGCAGTCACTTCCACTCGTTATGTCCACCTTGAGTCCCAGGTCAGCTTGCCGGAGTCCAGCTATGTCCTCTTTTCCATGGAGTCTTCCCAGACCCCCTCTCCTCTGTCCCCCTTGGCCTCTTGCTTACCCCCACTTGCCAGACTTACCGCCGTCTGTCTTGTACCCAGTTACTTGTCCACGTGCCCTCACTGTACTGAGACTCTTACGGTGAGAGGTTGATCCATCTGTGTGCCTAGCACGGGACCTGCACACAACCAGTGCTCAGGAGTGCTTTCTGAACTGGCTGGATTGAGCGGTGTGCACTCGGGCCAGCAGAAGCAGCGGTGGCTCTTGGCTTCCTTGGGTGGGGTCCCTGGGGAGCAGCCACAGGTGGCACCTAGTTCCACTCCCAGGGGCTCTGATGCCTTGTGCCTGTCGTGGCCCTGTCTCGCCACCTGGTCCTCCTGGCCCATCCTTGCTTCTTCCTTAAGGTCCTGCCCTGCTGGGGTCTCCCAAGTGCCATTCCTTTGGGCATTTTTAGAGTCTCCCCCACTTCACTTGAGTAAACCTAGAGCCAGATACCCTCTGACCTTCCTTCCTTTTCCTTCCTCGGCCCCTCCAAAGTGGGCAGGTGGGGTGCAGGGAGGGAGGGCCCCTTCTCACAAAGGTTTCAGATAACGGACATGTGAACTCTGACAACAGTGGCGGCTGGCCAGGAGAGGATGCGGGGTGACTACGCGGTGGCTGGGTTGACCAGGAATTTCCCGCAGATGGATATTTCCCCCTGAGCCAGCCACTAAGGCTTTGGCGGATGGGAGGCAAGGGCCTCTGTTTCCCAGGGGCTCAGCTCACAGCTCAGCCTCACCCCAACCAGCCTGGAGAGCAGATCCAGCTGACCCCGTGGGAGCTGCCGGCCATGTGTCCAGAAGCCCTGCCGCGTGTACACACAGGGACTCCAGAACTTTGGTGTCAGGGCTTGAATTCAAACCCTGATTTTATGTGACCAAGATTCTTTGTGAGCCTTTGCGTCCTCACGGTGAAGTAGGGGTAGTGATACGCACCCCGAGGGTTATCTCAAGTTTTAAGGGAGAGTGGCCTGGAGAGCCCTGGGTTCAGGGGCAGGTGATTGAGTGAGGGTGGTTCTGAGGATGACGAGACCCCAGAGGGGACCTCTCCAGGCGATCGCAGGCACCGCCATTTCCCTGCCATTGACCATCAGTTATCTGTCCCAACTACTCTCGCTTTGCTTAGAGAAACTGCCTCCTCGCCACGAGGTGCAGTTTGATAGGACCGCAGTCAGGGTCACACGGTACCACTGCCGTCGCCCTGGCAAGGGGCGAGCATGAGACCTGATCTAGCTAGTGGTACGCCAGCTCCTTGGAATTCAAACCTGAGCAAAGGGACAAAGAAACGTAGACACAGAGGCATTTGTTCTGTAATTCCTTGAACAGATGCCTGCTATCAGACCACTGTTACAGCTCCTGCTTCTTGGAGCTTGGGAAAGCCTTTCGCACCAAGTGCCGGTTTGGATGTGACTTAGACACTCTGTGACCTTAGGCGAATTGTTTAATCTCTTCCTGTCCCTGTTTTCCTCAACCATAATAAGGGGGATGGTGGCGGGAGGTTCCTTGCAGTGTTACTGTGGGACTGAGTGCGTTGATAAATTAAGTGCTGAGAAGGAAAGCTCGGGGATCTGCAGGGCTGTGTGTGGTCGCTGCGGCTCTAATTACGAGCCCGGCTCTCAAGACTCCCATGGATTCTGTGAGCGCTTAGAAAAAGGTATTCTTTTTTCCCATAAATTTTCTTCAAGTTAATCAGAGTTGGTTTCTTTTGCTCGCCACAAAAACTCTAACTGGCTAGGAGGCTAAACAAACAGGAGGAGATTATGTTGTAATTAGGGATTTGTGCTGCCTCTGGATGAATTCAGTCCCTCTGGAGACAGAGATGGAGAGAGTCCTCTTCTTCCCAACCACAGCTCAGCTTCTGACTCCCACTTCCCCGAAGGCTGACAGCTTAGAAGTTCTTGGTGAGCTCCCGCCCCAGGCGTGCAGGGGCAGCAGTCCAGCCTGTCAACAGGCATCTTCAAGCTGTCAGTGTTGATTCATTGGCGCCACCAACCGAACTTCCTTGGCCAGGACTTAATGCTGAGGTCAAAAATAAGAAGAGGCAGGCCCGATGGGTGAGGTCACCGGGAACTGGCTTCTGATCGCTACATACATCCCTGGGTGCAGGGTTGCTTCTCATTCTCATAAGGGGGTCCATTAGTGCCATTTATCTGTTGACATTTAGGTTGCTTCCATGTCTTGGCTATTGTAAACAGTGCTGTATGAACATTGGGGTGCATGTATCTTTTTGAATTAGCATTTTCTCTGGATATAAGCCCAGGAGTGGGATTGCTGGATCATATAGTAACTCTACTTTTAGATTTTTAAGGCACCTCTGTTCTGTTCTCCACAGTGGCTGCACCAAATTACATTCCCACCAGCAGTGTAGGAGGGTTCCCTTTTCTCCACACCCTCTCCAGCATTTATTATTTGTGGACTTTTTGGCCATTCTGGCTGGTGTAAGATGATACCTCATTGTAGTTTTGATTTGCATTTCTCTGATAATTAGCGATGTTGAGCATCTTTTCATGTGCCTATTGGCCATGTGTATGTCTTCTTTGCAGAATTGTCTGTTTAGGTCTTCTGCCCACTTTTTCAATGTGTTGTCGAACTATCACTTCTAAATTTGCTCAGAAAGTGCTAGATTTATGTTTCTACCATAACAGAACATGTGGATTTTAAGCCAAGTAAAACTATCCAGAAACAAGTTCAAGATAAACAAAATAAGTTCAAAGAAGACTCAAGTAATCAAAAAGACAGTTTTAGTCACTTCTGGACAGCATATCCAATTCCAGGAGTTGTATGTGTGACAGGGAATGCCTGTCTCTCTAAGATTGAGGGATCATGGAAAAAGGCACCCCTCCAAAAAAAAAAAGGATCATGTCTGAAAAAAATCTAAGTATGGATTTAGTAGCAAACACTGCTAGATTTAAGAGATGTTTCCTCATTCTTCTGCAACCAAATGAAAAGATAGAAATATTTTGACCAATAACCAGGGCAAGACTCAGGTGAGAGAGGCAACACAGTCAAACGAAGAATGTGGTTGTATCAGACAGCCTAAACTCGGTAAGTGAGGCAACAAACATTCCCCACCACTCAGAAGCTTCCACCAACACAGGTTTACTTCCGGCTCACATCGGATGGCCATCGCAGATCCCTGCAGCTCTGTTTCATGTCCTCTTTGTTGCAGGATCCAGGCTAAACGAGCACCCCCTATTTGAGACATCCTAACCTCATAGCAGAGGAAAAGGAGCTACGTCGGAAACTCACCCTGGGTGTTAAAGCTTCTCCTGGCAGGTGGCACGCATCACTTCCACCTTCATTTCATTTGCCCAAGCTAGTTACATGGCCCAGTCTTATATCAGCGAGGCAAGAGATATAACTCTCCCATGGGAGGGCAGAAACTATTTTGAACAAATAATAAAACCTAGCAAAATGGTCTCTGGACCATTTGGCTTTCCCTTACTAGCCATGTGCTCTAGGGCAAGTCCTCACTCTCCTATGGGATCTGCACATTGGGGATTATACTGCCTCCTGAGTTGTGACAATTAAAATTAAATAATATATTAAAACATGTGACTTTTTTCTTCCTCCCTCTGGGTCATCCAACCCCTCTTCCTACCATCACCTTCCCTCTCCATCCTCTGTTGCTGACGCCACCGCAGCAGATTTGGCAGGAGAGTGTTTGAGAGCCAGGCAGGAGAGGAAGACGGCACCCTGAGAGACATGCCGTGGTTGAGAATTGCATCTCAAAGACAAGATCCCCTAATGAGTATGATTGGCTCTTTCCAATAAGGGTCCCAGAAAAATGCATAATTCCTCCTCCCCTCATTTTCCATACTGTGCCCTGGAATGCTCCCTCCGTCATGAATCACTCTGTTCTGTGAGTCACCATGAAGTTAAAAGGGGCCGCACCGGAATAGTCATTCATGGTGTTGATGTTAAAATGCAGTTTGGTGTTAAGTCACCATTCATTTATTAAACAGATGTTTCTCATGGCCTGCTGGGTACTGGAGCACCAAGAGACATAAGACACAGTCCTTGCTGTCAAGACATTCAAAGTACAGTGTTATTTATGGCCGTGTTGTAAAAAGTTGGTTAAATAAAAAAAGAGAACCTGGAAGTCTCTGTTAGCTACAAGATACCACTGATGGATGTAAATAAGAAAAGTCTAATCAGGAAGGATTTTATCTTTCAAGCTGTCTGGAGTATGAGAGTGAGTGTCATGGCAACTGAGAACACCCACTTGGCAGAAAAGTAGAATTGGGCACAGTGCGATCACGTGTGCTTGAAGAAAGATCAGAGACCAGAGAGTAGTTACCGTCCTGTTCCGATGGCAGCAAACCAGCCCGGGATGGGATGGCAGGTGCACGAAGCCCCTGGAGGAGAATCTTGACTTTGCCCGTGTACCACGGCCATTCACGGGCAAAGCCAGGTGACACTCTCTACTCACTGGCAACCAGAACTGCCTCTTCACTGGGATCAAGCCGACTCCAGTCACTGGGGGTCATACTAGAACTTTTTTTGTGACAATCATGTCTGATGAGAACTTGCCTTAGAGTTTTCTCTCCACGGTCAAGTGACAGCAAAGAACACTTGCCTTTTTGTTAAGATACCTCCTTCCTTTCACCTCTCCAATTCCTTGCAACACTTTGAAACCCAACTCAGCTCCAGTCTCCTCCGTGCAGCCTTCCCCGCTGTCTGCTGTTGGTCTGACTCTCTGCTCTGCGTCCGTTTACACTTGCGGTTGGTCCCATACACTTTCAGCATCCTTACTTGTGCTCTGGTGCTGTTCTTTCTTTCGCAAGAAGAAGGAACATAAAAGCCTTCCCGTTCATCTAAAAGCCTAGAGCTAATGACCAGTGCGAGGTGGGCTTTTGAATCTGCCTCTTCCCAAGTCCTTTCCTAACTCTCTTTTCTCATCCATTCTCCTCACTTCTTTTTGCCCTCTCCCTCCTCATCTCTATCCCCTTCACTTAGCAAAGCAAATTGCGATGTTCAAAAGGTTTTTGCTGCTAAGTTTTACCGGCAAACAAAATAAGCATACCAACCTGGGAGAATGATGAAAATTTACAAGAACCTGCAAAACGATTATAGCCGGGCTATTCCTGTCCTTTGAAATTCAAATAAGCTAATGTTTCATCTTCCTTAGCCTCTCAAGCTAGATGTCCCCTTAAATGTGGCTTCTGGAATCCATTTATCCTTTCACTCTTTCACCACTGTCTCCAGATCTAGTGCTGTTTTCTGTTAAATGATGCTAAAGTATGGGTAATTCAAGTTCTGTCACTTTTAGCAAAGTGGTGTTGTAGTTCTCAGGGTCCCTCTGCTTTATATGCTCATCCCTGGTCCTCTACTGGCAGATAATGAGCTGTTTGAAAGTAGGACCTGGATTTTCAGTATCTTTCTTAGCACCTCACCTAATGCTGTTCATTTAAGTTTCTTCTTTCTGTCCCAACGAATAAAACTTCTACTCACCACTCACAACCCCAGATCAAACATCATCTTCTCCTCCCCATGCCCCTCACTCCTTTCTCCCCTTCCCCTTCCAAATCTCCACGTGGAATTAGCTGCCTTCCCCTCTCTCTTTCCCCATCAGTTTATTCAATGGACAAGCATGGCACTCATTCTACTTTTTTATATGAGTTGGACAAATGTTGGGTGGGATGTAAAATTATCCCTCCCCTCCACTCGGCTGTGAGCTCTCTGTGGCCTGTTTCATGTGTGTCTACAGCCCTCAACATGGCCTGTGGGTTACAGTGGGTGCCCAATGAATGCTTATCTAGTGGAATGTTTTGATTGAATAATACAGAGGTCATGAGATGCTGTTTGTCCTTCATGTACTAAAGGAGACACACATAAACTCAGGAATGAAAGCCACCTTAACTGTACAGCTGTGACTCACACTTCATGTGGGCCACATCATGGACATTTTACCACCACCATGACCACCATCATCACCACCACCATCATCACCACCACATCACCATTATCAGCACCACCACCACCATCACCACCACTACCACCATCACCACCACCATCAACATCTCATGTAGGAAACACCAAAGGAGCAAGAAACCTGACCAATGACAGCATGGATCCCACGTCTTTTCCTTAGGTGGCCTTGAAACTTGTTATTCTAACTGAAACAAGAAATTCTAAGCCTGGAGAAGTCACCCATAAGGTATGCAAGCTGAGATCAGTTGAGGAGTGATTTGAATTTTGATTTAATCTTCCTGTGAAGATAATTTTACTCTCTTGTGTTTCTGCAAGTCCTGCCAGTGAGGCCCTGATTCTTCTTTTTTCTGGACTGTCTTTCCAAGGATGTCTGCATAGACCACAACCTTGGACAATGGACTTCCAAGCTGTCTCCCTCTGGAGCAAAGTGCCTGTGCTTACTGCCCTTTGTGAAAGGTTTCACTTTGCTAAGCTCAGGTTCCTCTCCTGTAATGCAACCTACTGTGTGTGCAGGTGTCACGTGGCTGTCTTCACATCACTCCAGGGGAATCAGGGCTTGGGGAACTGGCACGAACGTGCTGATGCTCTGAGCACCGCTACAGCTGTGCGTAATAAACTGGTCTCCGTTTCTGACCCAGGAGTCTCACGTCTCTAGCCTACATCTACGAACCGTGGCAAGTGCACGTTGTTGGCTTGTACACAGGCTAAAATCTCAAAGCTCTCGTGGCTCCAGACCACCCCCTTGACCCCAGCAGGGTCTTCTGGGCTTCATTGTGCACAACTTTCTCCTGTGTGCATCTTCATATTCCCAACAAGCTACAGGGGCAGAACCCTGCTAGGCTGTGCAGAGGACAAATATTCAGAAGTGATGAGCTGCAAATAGTTGTAAAGGAAACCAATTTGAGAGATGCTAATCACACCCTCCAAACAGGCTGAGGTATGTGGTAAGGTTCACACAAAAGATGTGAAACAGGACGAATGATCTTACTGCCAAGACCAAGCACAGTCATTTTAAAGTCTCTTTATTGTATGGGTCTAAGAGAGAGGAAGGAGCAGTCACGTGTCCCCATGACTGGGAAGATCTCTCTTCCTTGACCTGAGCCTTTCCAAGCAGCACTTAGTTTTTGTTAACGGTGACTAGTCACTGCTCAGAAGTAAGGGACTATCTTAATGAGATTTTTCCAAAGGTTTCTTGTTCCCTTTGGTTTTATTCAAGCTGGCCACTTGTTTGTTTATGCATTCATCTATTTATTTCAAAAAGGATTTAAGCCAGCTTGCAAGGGTCTATAGATCGCATAGCTTAAAAGAATGAAAAACAGGGGGAGGGTATATCTTCATGGTAGAACGTGTGCTTAGCATGCACGAGGCCCTGGGTTCAATCTCCAGTCCCTCCATTAAATAAATAAATAAATAAACCTAACCCCCCCCCCCATTTTTTTTAACGGCATTACTTGGGGATTGAACCCAGGACCTCGTGCATGCTAAGTATGCACTCTACCACTGAGCTATATTCTCCCCATTTCCCCCAATTTTTTTTAAAAGAAAGAAAAAGAAGAGTGGGGGCACACAATGGAGCCAGAAATGAGGCTCAAAATTTATAACATAATTACATCTATTTTGTCCTCACCAAGTATTTGGCCCTTAAGCATTTTAGCAGGCAACAAGAAAAGTCAAACCTGACCATTTACACAATCGAAAGTGTCTATTAGATTGAAAAAGGGAAACATTGGCACCCCAGAAGGTGGCTTGAAGCAGAGACATGACAGCCCCACTGGGACCCTTAAGTTCTGCCTTCAGGACTGTGCTGGTTACTTCTCCTCCCGTCTTCGAGTCCTGCATTTCCAGCCTCCCCCTGTAGAAGTCTTGCCAAGTGCTTTTCATCACATTGTTTTACTTGGAGTTTAGTAGTTATCATTATCAGAAGTTATCCAACTTATTTACTTGTTTGTGCACGTGTTAATTTTCTCTTTCCCGTGACTAGATCTCTGCTTTTTGAAAGAAAAAAAACATGCCCTTTCATGGCCTCACAGTTTACAGTCTTGCCTGGTATGATGCTGACATGGAAGATTTAAGTGTTGATTGAATAGGTGAATCGAAGAATAAATGCTCATTAAAGGCGTAAGTTCAGAGAAAGGACTTACTGGTCAAGAGACAGCACTGACTTTTTTTTTTGGTGAGGGGGCAGGTTGGGAGGTAATTAGGTTTATTTATTTATTATATATATCTTTTTATGGCAGGTCTGGGGATTGAACACAGCACCTCATGCGTGCTAAGCACACGCTCTACCACTGAGCTACCCCGTCCCCCCATCACTGACTTTTAAGGTGTCCACAGTAAGCACTAGGGATTACCTAGTTATGTGGGTGTGCAGCTCAGCTGCCAGGTGAAGCCAGACATTTGGCAACACATACATTTGTTGAGTGATGTAAACCACAGTTCTTCATTTTAAAGAGGAGTGTCATTTCTGAGCATTCATATTGTATTGGTTTCCTTATTTTCTAGATATCGCCCAGAATCAGACTAGAAACAAGAATTGGGGGAATAGGGAAGTCATAAATCCAAATATTTGCCTACATTTCCTAACACAACCTTGACCGATTTTTCTGAACTATGTATGCGCTGTCTGGAAAGATTTTTCAGATGACATACAACCAAAGGCCAGCCCCTCCTGCTGGGGTGAGCGCCGGAGGGGTCGATGTTCCTGTCCATTGTATCTGTCATTTGGACCCCTTCTGAGCCCTGAGCTTTACCACCAGCCCCACCTGGCCTGTTCCTGTCCTGTGGTCCCTTCTCTACCTTCACCATCTCCTCCCTCTGTAGCCACATAAGAAAATGAAAAGGCCATTTGATTTTGTAGCTTCCCGCCAGCCCTCAAACTCTTTTATGCTATTTGTTCTAAACAGGATCCTCTGTCTCCTCCTTACCTTTTTCTCCGCCTTTTCTGCTGCCCATTGCAGTTGAATGAGAGGAACTGCCAGACTATTGTAGTTTATAAAATTTACCCATCCATGTGTCTTCATTCATGGATTGAATGGCTTTCTGACTTACATACCTTTGGTGCAATTTGCCAGTAAGACACAGAGGGGTTGTTTAGTTAATCAGAATGTACAAAGAGGACACTTGATCATCTTTTGCCACGATCATTTCACAACTTGCTAGGTGACTGCAGCAAGCCCCTTGGCCTCACAGTCCTCTCTGCAAAAGGAGGAAGCTGGAATTTAAGCTCTCTGTTAGGAAACAGCCTACCCTAGGAAGAGGGAATTCTGAGAAGGCAGGGGTGAATTTGCCAGAGCCTCTGCCTTGTCTATCTGGAGTCTCTCCTGCTCCTTTCAATTCCATGGTTCTGATAGTTCCAACCTCCCCCACCCCTGGGCAGGCCCTTCAAAACTGGCTAAAGAGTGCATATAACACTCTCTTTGGTTCTTTTTGTTTGTTTGTTTAATTTGCCATCTTAACCTTTTTTTTTTTTTTTTAATGGAGGTACTGGGAATTGAACCCAGGACTTTGTGTATGCTAAGCGTACATTCTACCCTTGAGTTATACCCTGCCCTCTCTCCTTGCTTCTTTAAAGAACAACTAAAACACAAACTAAAAAGAAATCCAGAGATACAAACAACAGTAAACATGTTTCTATTCAGTGCCAGGAAAGCAGCAAAGAGCATTTGTCCGAAATTGCCTTCTCCTGGGACACTTACACTCTGGCCCAAGACAGCTCAGCCAGCATCGCCATCCCTCAGAGGTTCCTGCCTTCTGGGCCGGGTGTTCTTTGAACACTGTGTTACCTCTCAGCACCCAGAGTGACTTGCACAGTTAGACTGATGGGCCCAGCATCCTGGAGCCCCCAGGGCATTCCTATCCGGGTTTCTCAAATTTTAACATACATATAAATCAACTAGGGATTTTTCTAAATTCAAATCCCGAGTTAGTAGGACTATGGCGGGTCTTGAGAGCCAAGCTCCTGCCTCTGCAGACTACGCTTTCAGCCACAAGGTCCTCCTAGTCTACAAGCCAGCATTTTTTTTTTCCATAAAGAACCGGAAAGTAAATATTTTCAGCTTTGCAGACTACAGATCTCTGTCACAACTACTCTACTCTTCCAAAAGCAACTGTAGCCAAAAGATGCTGTAGACAACATGCAACCAAATGAGCATGGCTGTGTTCCAGCAAAACTTTATTTTCAGAAATAAGCAATGTGCCAATTTGTCAACCCTTCTAGTCTGTCTTAGAGATTAAGAGATCTCTCCCCTCTAGGACAGTCCATCTCGTTGACATTACAAGTAAGGTCTCATTACCACAAATGTTGACTCAGATAAAGGACCTCCCATTGAAGGCTGAGAATGCAATACCTTAGCCATGGAGTGACCACCAGAGCATACACTATGAAATATGATCATCAGTAGCAACAGGTCCTCCTAAATTCTGAAACTCTACGCTCCATAACAGTCTTCAAAGAGAAGAGAAAAGCAATTCAAGTTTGGGGACTCTTGCTTTCTTCTCTCAAACCCACTTTTTGTTTTCCAGATGGGTGGAGTGATGAGGAATGCATGTACATCATAGCTTATAATCTAGGGTTTCTTTCTAATAGTTGTTCCCAAATTCCGGACCCGCTTGGAATCAAAATCCAAACACTGGGCAGGCTACAGCCCAGGTGACTTTAAAGACAGTGCTGCTGTTAAGGCAAAATGTGGTTTCAGAAGACGTAGCAGCCTGCACTTATCGCGAATCAGCTCCTGTTCCCAGGGGTCCATGCAAATTTGCCTTTGGTTCTTAGCCTGTCGGCGGCAGGCAGGTGGAACAGAACCCACCAGCCTATGCACTTCATTTCCCAGAGCTTCAGAGGTGGTGAAAGATTCAACTTCTCCAAAAATCCAGATCTCCACTCAGATTGTGTGTAATTCTGGGCCACCTGCTCTGAGGGCCCTGAAGGATTGCTGTTGCCAAGCAATTCTTTCTGCTTAACTTTTCCCCCAATTCAACCCCACTCAAAAGTGCCTTAGACGCGCTCTGACGGCTTGGTCTTTCGTGGGCCTTAAAATCCAAGAGGGGATAATTCGGCAATAGCTGTGTGTGCTACACTAATTTTTTTTTAAAGGTTTTTTTTGGTGGGAGGAGATCTGTATGTTTCTTTCTTTATTATTATTAGTATTTAAATGGAAGTCTTAGGTAATTAGATAAGTGGGGGCCCCGGGCAGATAAGATGGAGAAGATGGCTGTATGCCCACCTTCAGCATAAAGGGGCTTCACCTCCTCAAAACGAGCGCCAGGCAAGAAACCAGTTAGAAGCTGACAGTGGCAACTGTGCAGTAGCTACAAGGACCTAACCGGACATGACCCAGTGCTCATTGTGATATAATTGGCATCGTAATTTAGGCCCCACCCCCATGGGTTTTTCTGTGTGCATCACTGGTAAGGACATGCCCCAAAGGGGAGGAGCATGACTGAGCACTCCAGGGGCGAGAGCCATCCATCAACCAAGAGACCACCTCTAAGTGAGGGTATAAGAGAAGGGGGCAAACAAAGACCACTGCTATCTGCCCTGGGATCAGCCCGCCTCCCGTTCCTGGAGGTGTACTTTTCCTTTGCTAATAAAACCTTTATGATCTTCTGTCTCCCATCTGAGTTCTTATCTTTTGGGTAAGACAAGAACTGGGGTCTTTTCCCTTCCCCTTTCGAGGTATCAGCAATACTGGGGATTGAACCGAAGACCTTGCGCATGCTAAGTATACACTGTACCCTTCCCTTCAAACCTGTTTTTGAGAGAAGGCAGATCATTAATTCGTCGTTAAAAATATAGAAGTCTAGGTACTTGTGATCCTATTCTTAAAAACAGTTCTAACAATAATATAATGAAAATAGAAAACAGTAAGTACTAGAAACAAGACAATCCACCTTACTATTTTCCTTCAAGGTCCCTCTCTACATGAATTTTTCATTGTTTACATAATTTTGCTGTTGGGAGAAAAGATAGGTATTAACTTCATGGAAGGCAACCTGGCAACATTAACCAGATGTTTTAAAGCCAGATATTCTTCAACATAGCAATTCAGGATTTAGAAATTTAACCTCAGGAAATAATTAAGAGTATAGGCACAGAATACTCTTGAAAAATGTTTATAACAGCAAAAGGCTGAAAACGATCTAAATAAAATTCAGCACCATGTTATGGATCGAATAAAATAATAAATCCTTACAATGGAATGGCATGCAGCCATCCAAAATGATGTACATTGACTGGAAAGATATTTATATTGTATAATTTTTTTAAAAGACAGTTAGAAAATAAATATACAACAGAAAAAACTCTAAAATGTTAGAAATGTTTTCCTTTGCAAATTGGAATTTGGGGATGATATTTAATTTCTATATCTCGACTTCTGTAATTCTAATTCTTAACAAAGAGCATTTAGTCCCTGTGTTATAACATATACAAATACTCAGATAATTATACTTATGGTTATATAGTTATGATCACATGCTCTGCCTTTGTCATTTACGTTATCTCTTTTCAGGAAGCCAGTCTTTCCTCTGAGGCTTTAAAGGTTAAAAGCCTTTCCTTATCTCTTTCATAAAATAAGGTAGGACCAGGCCACAGAGAAGCCAAGTGCCCTCTGGCAGGACCTTAGGACATGGGAGTAGCCTGAAGTCTTGTTTTTCCTGTGATTTCCAGGCCTCCCCATCTCCTTTGCGCTTGTGAAGTGCTGACTCATTGGGAATGGTAACCTTGGTGTATCAGGGAAATTTCGCTTTGACTCTCTTCTGAAGTCCATGGTTCTCAAAAGGTTTCTGCAGAAGGGCCTGTCTGGCAGTTCCTACCTCAGTTAGAGAATCAGCTCCCAGCCGTTTTGATTCAGGGTCCACTGTCTGCTCCCAGCAGGAGTTACAATTGTTGCTGACATTCTGTGACATGCCGCACTAGGAGCAGGGATGTCCCACAGTGATCCTTTCCCTCTGGCTTCAGGGAAATTAAAA
The DNA here is from genome assembly GCF_048773025.1 of Camelus bactrianus. Taxonomy (NCBI): domain Eukaryota; kingdom Metazoa; phylum Chordata; class Mammalia; order Artiodactyla; family Camelidae; genus Camelus; species Camelus bactrianus. The sequence continues at coordinate 9,586,054 of NC_133549.1, forward strand.
TTCCATCGTCAACAGGCAAAAAGACAAAAGCTCTTGTGGAAAGAAAGCTTCCTGTCCCTGTTCTGTCTTTCACAATGTATCGTTTCTTCACGTCAGAAGTTCTTTGAAATTATTAACCCTCTTCCAGAAGAATTATCTAAAAACGTGTGTGGCTGTGACTTAAAGTGTTAACACTGTTTCTGAAAGGTGATAATCAATCTTGTTTTAACATAGATGTCAGTGTCACTGACATATCTTTTCCCCTAAGAATCATGAATTAGTTGGCAAGCTCCAGCCGTGCTAAAGAGGAATTAAAGCTTTGATTAAGGCTTCTCCAGTCACAGGATGTTAGGGAAATATTTCTGTCCCAATTCTGGTTCTCGTAGTGCACCAAGCTTTGTCATGGTTTCTGGGATTTTTGGATGACAGCAACAACAAAAAATTCAGAGACTTGAAGTTTTACTAAAGAACTTAAACTTCCAGGGTGGGGGTGTGAAATTGAGTATTCTAGTTTATCTTTTCAACAGTAGCCAGCTGCTCAACTCACAGAGGTGGTCTAGACACCTGCTCCACCAGGGCTCCCTCATTTGTCTTTTCTTTTGATTTCCAGCCACTAGTTGAGATGCCCATAAGAAGCACTCAGTGACTTCCCTTTCTTTAGAGAAACAGCACCTGCTGCAAAAGAACAGCAGAACTTTCTTCTCCTTCTTGAAATAATTTTCGCAAAAGTATCTCATAGCATTCTTAATTCTGGACTCGGGAGGATGTCTCAGTTCCCTGAAGCAAAGGCAATAAATTGAGATACTAGATTCTGCTTAGTCTGTTTCGCATAGATAACTGTCCCACTCTACTGAGAAAACATCACATATTCTTTCCATATTTCCTCAGATGGAAATGTCATAAAATTTCCATTGACACCAAGACAAGGATGGCCAATGATTTTCGTTGGTTCTTGAAAACATAGCTCATTATTCAACTCACTGTCCTAGATAAGAGGTTTAATCTCCTTTAAGATTGCAGGCTTTCAACTCATTTGGCTTTCTACACTTCACTAAGTCTAAATATTTGGGTGGCAACATCCAGCATTAGTTCTAGGCTTCTAGGCTGCTCGTAATCTACCAGCTCGTAAAATCTGAATGTGAACATACACTTCTTGTCTTGGTAATTGATCACAGCCTCTTTACAAAAGATTTCTTTATTTGTAAAATGATGTCTTCTCATGTGAAAGATGAAATAAGCAAGGCAGTGACAATTACCATGAAGCGATATGCAACCAAATGTCATATAGTGATAACTCACCCAAGCAGACATTCTCGTTTAGCTCAGAGCTATTTTAGGATTCAACATAAATCATACCAAAACTTACCAACTCATGTTTTCTCCAGGTAACCAAGCCCCTGAGGTCAAATAAGCACTCTTTTCTGCTGCCTTATAGTTTCCTCCAAGTTTAGTGGTTTTAAGTATTAGGACTATAAAACTAATTTTAAAAATATAGATTGGTTACTGTGAGTCAGGCACTGTGCCAGAGTCTAAACATACAGCACTATATTACTCCTTATGACAATTATTTGAGTTACATATTATTATTCAGTGGGTTTAAAATTGTGCCTAAATGCTTACAGTCTACAGCAAGTGAATTACCATCCCTGAGATCCGGATCCAGGTCTGTGTAACTTACAGCAGGATTTCTCTGCAGAGGCACTATTGATATTTTTCTGGATAATTGTTTTGGGGGAGGTTTCCTGGGCTCTGTAGGCTGTTTAGCAGCCACCTTGGACTCCACCCCCTAGATACCAGTAGTACCTCCAAAGTGTGCCAACCAGAATGGTTTCCAGACATTGGCAATGTCCTGGAGGGGAAGTGAAATTGTCACCAAATGAGAACCACAGCTCTAGAACTAGGGATTTGATTCTCAGTTGCCCTTTTCTGAACTACTGTACACATTTCCCCCTTCAAGGTGGATCTCTAAAGTGTTCCTTGTTTGTTCTCTTTTCCGATTTTTTATTGGAAAACATTAAGTTATAGTAATAACATGTACATTGTAGCAGATGAAATGATACAGTAGCTGTATTTAATGAATCTATAGCCCGAATGGTTGGTCTCTTCTTCTCCCAACTATGGTCCCCCTTTTTGTTTATTACCAGTTGGTTGATACAACAGAGCCATGACAAGTTGCCTTATTTTCCTCCTCAATAAGAATACATATTCCTGTTGCATGATTTGGAGACCTCCTGCCTCTTTGTGGGGTGAGAGTTTACTGGGAAAAGGACACCGGATGACAGGCACCCAAATTTGCAAATGCAGTTGAGGTCCTGGAACGAGGGACCTGGCTCCCAGAGTCCAGTTAGTTGCTCAGCCTGGCCTTTGGTTAGGAAATTAAGGTGAATGTTTGTTAGAAAAGCTGACCCCACTCTTGCCTTGGGGCCTGATCAAGGATCTGACCTGATTTTGAAGGTTTCTCTCCTTCCCTGTCAGAGGGGAGGGTGTGCAAGTTGCCTGCAGAGGCTGTTCCATTCTAACTCGGGAGGGGGCATCCCCAGGCAAGTTCCTGGGGAAGATGGCTTGCAGCAGCCCACGATGAGGGTGCCTGGCTGTCTCACTAAGAGCTTAACCTGTCCCCCATCACATTCCCACCACAAGTGGCAGAGTTCTAGTAAGAGACAGTCTCTGGGGGAGAATGATGCTCCCTTCTTAAAAGGGTACAACCTAAATTCTCAAATAAGGCCCATGAGGAATCCTATCTCCCCTCTAAGCTGAGAGGTATTCTGGGGATAGAAAGTGCTGAAGACCAGTCCAGAGAGTGGGAAATTTTCTGCTCTAAAAGCTGGTGGGAGTTCTGCTCTGAAGGATAAATAGTGTATCTGTCCACCGAGGCCTGGGATAGAATCCTTCCTGCCTTCAGAACAGATTAACTAAGCACAGATGGCAATTGGACATTTTCCTGCAGGCAGGTGGCAACACTTGCACTTAAAAAAAAAAAAAACTCTTTAGGGAAAGAAACAGGCAATGGGTGCCATAAATCCAGAGGGGCCATGAAGGTAACTTATTAGTCAACTTTGGGAGTGAAAGAGGCCTGCTTCTGCATCTGGGTGACTTTTGTGAAGAATCATAAAATCTCGGGAAGGTAGGGACCTAGCATGTTATCTTTCCACGCCCTTCCCATCTCCATCACCCAGCTCGGAGTACCTGGAGTTCATTGAAGTGTCTATCACAAGACTAATGAGAGAATGCACGAATGAACGAATGAATGAGGCAATTCCTGCTTGACCCTCTGGCCGACCCTCTGCCAGCTCTCCAGGGAAGAGGACAAAGCCCTTCTCCTCGCACCTTCTGCTTTGCACCCTCGCCCCGCGCCCTGCCCAGGGGGCGCTCACCTTGTGCTGTTTCCACATGGCCCCCAGCGGCTTCACCTCGTGCTTGCAGTGCCGGCCTTCCTCCAGGCACAGGTAGCACACCGGGGTCCTGCAGCTCACACAGTACATGCTGTAGTTCTCCATTTCGTGCTCAGGGCACGTAGGGTACTTGCGGGCGGCGCTGCTCGCAGCCGCTCCCGCCCCGGTGCCGCCCGGGCTCTTGCAGCCGCCACCTCCGCTGGGGGCGCCCTGGGCGGCGCCTGGGGATACGGAGGCGGCCTCCGCCGGCGCCGGTGGCGGCGGCGGCTGCACCAGGCGATGCTTAGCAAAGGGTCCCCGGGATGGATGGCACTTGAGCTGGCAGGCAGCGCAGTAGAGCACGTCGCACTGCTCGCAGAGCGTGGCGGCAGGCTCCGGTGGGGTGCGGTCGCACAGCTGGCAGATGGCCACGGCAGCGGCTGCAGACGCCCCCTGCACGGCCCCGCGGCCCTGCTGGTACCGCTGCACGATGGCCTCCAGCAGCCGGTTACGCTGGAAGCCGCGCAGGCCGCGGTGGTCCAGGGAGGCGCTGCGGTGGCACTGCGGGCACGTGATGGAGCTTGAGGAGGACGAGGACAGCGAGGAGCAGGCGGCACCCCGGGCCGCCGCGGCGGAGGAGCCGGGCGGCGCGGGCACCATGGGCAGCACGCGAACCCCGTTGGGGGACTTGAGGCTCGGGGTGTAGGAGCCATAACCGCTGTCTGTCTCACTGTACAAGCTCAGCTTGTCCGCGTGGTCCCCGCCACCTCCAGCACCGCCGCCCAGGCCGCCAGCTGCGCTTCCGGCCCCGCCGCCGCAGGCCGGGCCAGCAGCCGCCTCGTGGTCCAGAGGGGGCGCGGCGGCGGCGCCTGCGGCCAGCCCCGAGCCCCGGGAGTGCAGGAGCGGCTGAGGAAGGTGCTGCTCACCGTCCGGGGTCTGCACCGCGATGGTACGAGCGCATGGCAGGCAGACGTTGTGGGAACAGGGCAAGATGATGGGCTCCCGAAACAGGGAACCGCACACGGGGCACTTCAGCTCCTCCTCCATCGCTGCGCGGGCAGGGCGAGCTGCTCAGGGCGGAGGGTGGAATGGCCCAAGCTCCGGAGACAGGCAGAGGAGAACAAGTGTGGTTAGCACCAGTGAGACGGGAGGCGGGGGCATCACAGGAGCATGACTACTTTACAGCCCGGGGGCACGCCCCTTTCTCTGTCCTGGGGCCGCCGCCCTAAGACGATTGGGGGCAAGAGAAGAGAGGGGATCCTCACCTCCTTCCCGCGAGGCTCCTGCACCAGCGGCTTCAACCTGCTACCAGAGTCCGGGGCCGGTCGCCTGCCCTCGCGGTGGCCTGCGAGACGCTCTAGGTGATGAATCAGCACTAGCGCCGCCGGCGGCGGCCGCGCGCGTCTCCTCTCCACATCAGGACCAGCTGCCGGGCTGCGGTTCGCTAGCTCTCCTCTTTCAGCCCCTCGGCTCCAGTGGGCAGCTGCCCACGGGCCTCTTTTGCCCTTGCCCCGCCCCCAGTTGGGGCGATCTGTAGGTGAGAAGGCGGGTGAGCAGGCCGCTTGGCCGTGGGGCTGGGTTCAGCACCACGAGGCGACGGACAGCGCCCAGGAGCCGAAGGTGGAGCCCCAGCTCCTCGCGCGCGGACAGAGGGGCCGCCACCTGCCCGGTCACTGCGACTACTCGGCGGGCCCCGCCGGCCCAGAGACCGTCGCTGGCCTCCCTCTCCCTCGGCTGCTAACGCGGGCCCAATGCGCCCTGGGGCTTTCTCCTCGCGGCCAGGGTTGACCCGCTGCTCTGGTTCCCAGCTGCTTCTCCTGCGGAGCCTCTGACCTTGGCCGCGCGACGCTGCAGCCGGCGGGCGGAGGGCGAGCGCCCGGCTGGCTCGGGAATCCCCTCCCGCCTCCCTCCCGCCGCCGTCTCCTCCCGGCACCGCGCGCCGAGGAGTTGTAATTTCCAGAGCAGAGAGTAGTGGTGGGGAGGAGGAAAGGAGGAGCAAGGAGCAGTCAGCTCGGCGAATGAGGGCTCGCTTCTTGCTGCTAGGGGAGTCAAGGGGCAATTTGAAGGGTTTCGCAGAGAGGATCATTGTTAATAACAATCTATTATTTGGATGGAGATTGCATCTTTTATTAGTGCGACGCCCTGCCCAGCCCCGCCCCTGCCATCATCTCCCCTGCCCACTCCGGTGCTCCCACCCACCACCATATAAGGGTAAAAACAGGGACCGAAAAAGCCAGTTGTTTACAAATGGATAGGCAACACGGTTGACAGTCACTTCCTAAATCTCTGATGGGACAAAAAATGCAAGTCACAAAATGTCGGACAGCCTGAAGTCAAAGGGTGAGGTTTTATTTATGGATTGAACCGCAAGCCATTTGGTCTCTTCCTTTCAATCAACACAGCTCCTTCGCGATCGACGTCTGTCGTCTATACAGAGAGAGGACGCGGCACGGGATTTATAAAATGGGACTTCCTGGCGAAACTCGAAAACGAGCCGCTTTAGGTCCGCTGGCCCTCGGAACAGATCCCTGGGACCCAGGCCTACCCTGCTGTGGGTGGGGCTGTGTGGGGCGAGCGGGAAAGCAGCGAGCAGGGATGCTAGTTTCATGAATGAAAAAATCTCCACATTCTGCCAGGCCAGCCCCGAGCTGCGGGAAAAGCCTCCCGCCCGCGGCCCTGGCTGCTCCGTCTGCGCGGCTGCTCTCTCCGCTCCGAGAAGGATGGGTGGGGAGGCCGCGGGCGCCGTGGGTGGGGATTGGCAGAAGGAAGCGCTTCCAGCGCAGCCGGCTCGGCCTACGGACGTTTCACGCTGGCACGAAACAGACACAAATTAGGAAATCGTTTGTTTAAAAATGACATGAATATTGAAGCCCCGCCCCCGGCCCCGCTCCCCTCAGCCCGGTTCTCGGGTTCTCCAGCGCTCTCCAGACAAAGACAGGAGAAGCGCCGCAGCGCCAGGCGGGGAGCCTGGGCGTCTGCCAGTCACTGGGTGATGGAACGGCGCTGGCTGGCGGGGCACCGCAGGTGAGAGTTGCAGCCCTGGCGGTGCCTGGCGCCTCGGAAACGGGGAGCCGCAGGTAGACCCCTGGGGAAGCGGCGTGGTGATGCGCTCCTGACAGTACACTGAGAGTCAGGATCCCAGGCGGGAATCTCGGCTCCTTTACTGACCAGTCACCCCCCAGCCCCCACCCTAACAGTTGGCTGATGCTTTCCCAGTCTCCGATCCTGCATCTGCCGACCAGTATTATAATAATACTTCTGTGAGAGAACTAAATGAAGCCACCGTAAATAGAGATTGCGTATCCTACTTTCTGCTCTAAAATCCTGCCACTCGTCAGTTCAGTTTTGCCCAGAGCTGAGCAGCCAGCTTCCAGTTTGTCTTAAAGTTGAAGACTGGGCCAACCTCGTGCCAGATAGAGCAACACAGAGTTAAAAGACGTGACCTGACTTCCCCTCAGCTACAGAGAGCTTAGAACAATGATTTAAGCTGGCATCAGCATCCCCAGATGGGGGATGGTGACAACGCTGTCCTAATGTGCCTTCTAAAGATAAAGCCATAATGAGCTGCATCCTGCCTGCTATGCTTTGATAAGCCTTCAAGAAATAGGTGCTGTAGTATTGCCATAGCGCTGGGTCAGAGATGCGGGGGTAGGCATGCGTGCAGGTAGGTAGCCTAGCCCAGCCTCCTGGTGACTACAAAGAAAGTCATAACCTCTTATGGTTCCACTGTGAACAGGTCTGCCTCCCACCCCTCAACCCCAACGAGCAGTCGTGTACCTGAGACCTCCTCTGCTTTGTCATTTCCAGCCCAAGGTAAACTGCTTGGGGGAGCGCAGGAGGGCTCCTGGAGGTGTATGTAAATATTTCTGTACAAAAGGACCTACAGTTCCAGCAACTCCGACACTCAGGCTGAGTATGAGTTTGTTTCCCAGGGAGAGGAAACTCATCTAGTATTTTAGAATTCTACACCTGTGCATTTCCCACGTGCCCCCATCCCCACCATGCCAGCTCCATGACCTGAAACAGCTACTGAGCTGCTGCTAAGGCATTGCTCACTTGGGGGGCTGGCCTCCTAGCTGCTATGTAGAAACTGAGGTTACATGGCTCGTTCCAACATTTCACTGTATATAACCATGATTACTAACAATTGTCAACATCATCTATAAAAAGTCCTCTTTCGGTCCCAACTGAGTCATGTACCACATGCAGATAGAAAAGTAATTTTATTTCTCTGATTCCCAGTCTTATTCTGTTATAAAATTTGATGACAGAATTCATTGAACTTGAAATTTCCTTTTGGTTCTAAAAGTCTCTGAAAATTAGTTTTTAGGAATTAATACTACTTAATAAAAAATGACTCTCAAGAAGAAATTTGAGGCCAAGATTGAATGGCGCATCCAATTTTTTAAGTCATTAGTATTTTGTTAAAGGCTAGGCCTCATGCAGAGAGTGAGGCAAGTAACAATATTTGCACTGTCGCACTTGACAGTGTGTCCTGGTCTGTTGAGGCTGCTATAACAAAAATGTCATAGACTGGGTGGTGTGAGCAACAGAATTTCCTTCTCACAGTTCTAGAGGCTGGGAGGTCTATGATCAAGGCACTGGCAGATCTGGTATCTGGTGAGAACACCTTTCCTTGATGGCAGACATCTGTCTTCTTCATGCATCCTTACATGGAGCGGGGGAGGGCAGAGGAAGCTCTCATGTCTCTTCTTACAAGGGCACTAATCCCACTCACAAGGGCACCACCCTCATGACCTAATTACCTCCCAAAGCCCCCCCTCCTAATATATAACATTGACGATTAGGATTTCAATATGCGATTTTGGGGGGATACAGACCTTCAGTCCACAGCACAGTGTGAAGTTATATTGTTGTATATAATCTAATTTAATCTTCACAACAGCTTTGGAAAATCACCACATTTCCTCAACAACTTTACAATGTCTATATCTTTACATTTTAATGTTGCTGAAATCAGGAGGTACACTGCAATCGACACATACTTCTCTCTCCATGCTTACCTTGCAAATTTCTTATTAAATCGATGGTGCATCTTCCAGTCACTTAGAATCATGGAAATGTTTTATGATTTCCATTTTATGGAAAAGGAAATTGAGATGAGGAAATGCAAGAGCCCACAACTTTAAAAAATACTTATTTATTTTATTTTTGGGGGAGAGGTATTTGAGTATTTATTTATTTATTGAAGTACAGTTAGTTACCATGTGTCAATTTCTGGTGTACAGCATAATGTCTTAGTCCTGGGATTAAACCCAGGACCTCATGCTTGCTAGGCACACGCTTTACCACTGAGCTATACCCTCCCCACCAAGAGTCGCAACTTTTAACGGTGGACCTGAGCTGGTCTGACTTCAACTTCAAAGCCTTTTCTTTTAAACCACAATTGCCAATGAGGACTTCCCTTGCAACTTGGACTTACTGGTGGATAGTCAAGGGGCGCTCAGGAATGCAGATGTACCTTTCCTCATCCAGGGCCACTGAACGTGCCTTCTCAAGCTACTGCACCCTCCGGGCAGGTGCACCTCTAATATGCTCTTGGAAGAACCCTGTATTATTTCTCTATAGCCTTAACATCACCGTCATTTTTGTTTACATCTCTCTCTCCTCTAGACAAGAAGCTCCTCAAGGATTAGGATGGTGTCTATCTTGTTCCCCAGGTGTGTTTCCTCTGCCATTGCCTGGCTCCCACTAAGTAAATCATTGTTTGTGGACCAATGGACTGGCTGTCATTTCAAGAATATCCATCACCATAACTTTCCCAGAAAAGCATACCTTTGGTGGAAATTAATTTTTTTTCTGTAGAATATACCAACAGATCCACAGGGAAATTTTCTCCTCTTAATTCTGAGGTCCAAATAGGTTACTCATTTTCTTTTTCTTTGTTTTGTGTGTGTGTGTGTGTCTCCTCTTAACATCTTTTACTTACTCTTGATCTTCTTAGTATTTAACCTGATTATTCCTACTTGGTTCTTTCTTCCTTGGTCATCTCCATCTCTGTTCCTATAGACCTCAGAAAGATGGCACCATGTTTGATTTCTGGCCATGAACATAAGTTCCTCTCGTGTCATCCCAGTTACTCCATTTTCCAAGGCCACTTTCCTTTTAAAAGAGAAGCATTTGGACACATCTGAACAGCACATTAATAATTAAAACTCCACAATGCACTGTCATCGCGGTGGAGAAAAACACTCTACTGTGAGTGACTTTGTGCTCTAGCGTGGTTTTTATGCTTGAAGTCCCAGAAACACTCAAGACATAGGCTGTTACCTCTCCTGCCCTAAAAGCACAAAGAAGTTAAATAATTGACTCTAGGTAATGCAGCAAGTTACAAGTCAGATTAATCTGCTTTGCCTTTTGACTTTGAAGTATAAAGTAGAATGGAATTTAAAGCTTTATCAGCTAAAAATAGATGCTGTAATCTCAAACATGAGAATCCTTGAAACAAATTTTTAAATGAAAGCTTATGATATTTTTTAAGTTACATTTTCTTGTTTGTTTGTTTGTTTGTTTACAACGTAGGAGGATTCAGGAAATTTAATAAAAAGCTGCAGCCCAGGAATCATATGGTCTAAAATAATTTGCATGTAACTGGAAGAAATCAGCCACATCGACCTCTACGCACAGCACACCAAAGCTTCTTTATGACAACCTTAATGAGGAACAATTATCACCAGCAACACAAAGCATCCTCTCCAGGGTGAACAATTGGCAGCTTCTTTTCCGGAAGACAGATTCTATAGAGGAAACTTAAATCCAGCCACTTTCCCCTTCAAACCTCTTTGACTGGTGTTTAACGGCTTTCTGCTTTAATTTTTGGAATGCCAAATAATGACTGACCCTGTCCCCCACCAATTCTGAGACTCTTCTCTGCAGATCAGGAGACCTGGTCTTGGAAAGCCTGTCCTTCTGTAACTGCATCCTTTGTAAGCAAAACGGTTTAAAATAAAATCTCAGATGAAGCAAATTGTTTCCAGTTTACAGGACTCTATATACCCAGTGTATCTTTATAATGCATGGAAACTCATATTATTACCACAAAAGCAATTTAGACTTCAACTACTTCTCTATGGTTACAAATTTCAGCCGTGAACATTGTAATAGTACCTTCCATTTTCACAGCATCTTTTCATATGTATCATCTACTCTGAGCCTTACAGCAACACAGACTGGCCTGGGAGTTGGTAAAACTGAAGGATGGACCCAGCCCACGTGGTAGGTTCTCACCAGCTATGCTAATACAACTTGACCCCAAACCTAGGCACAATTTAGTACAAGGGCAGCACCTGACCAGATGAGGCCAATCAGAACCTTTTCTTCCTGAAATGTAGAATTGAAATCCAGACAAAGAATCTGGATGGGCCTCCAAGTTAAGGAGATGTTGTGGTCCTAGAAAAAGCAGTAGAACTGGAGTGAAGGATGAAGCAGAATGCAGAGACAGCAAAGGGAGAGGGCCTTCTGAGGGTCCCACAAGCTTGCGTGTTTTCTGAGACCCAGCTATACTCCTGCCCTTGGGTTCCATAAAACACCCCTCTGCCCTAATGATATTGTGATATTTTCTTTTCAGAAGAGATAGGAGTTCAGAAAAGAGCTCAGAAAGATAAGATTGGGTTGACCCATGTGCCTATTCAAATAATGGAGGTAATGACCTTGTGTAAGTGGACACTTCTGCTTTCATTTCTGTTGAGTTCTGGCCTTGGCTGTTCTTTGGTTTTGCTCCTTTCATTCCTGGATGCTGATTTCTACCCATGGCTTGACCTCTTCAGGCTGCTAAGCTTCAGCTTCCCCTCTGCTCTCACCCAAACCACCATGCTAATGGGCCATTGCCTCACTTTTGGGGGGCCCCCTGCTTCCTCTCCCTAACCACAGCAGGAGCCATGGCTCCATGATGTCATTATTTCTCTCCACTTACTATCTGCTCAGATAGGAAATCAATGGGGTGGTAGAATGTACTTGGTGGTGCAAATCATAAGATGCAAGTTTGAAACTAAACTATAGACATATATTTATAGTGGAATGTCTGATGAAAGATGAAAGATGAAAGGTATAAATATGCATGCAAAATATATGCAGAACACTGAAAACTGTAGAACTATAAAATTAAGATTTTAACACTGTGGAAGAAGTTAAAGCAGACTTAAATAGAAAGATATACTGTGTTCATGGATTGGAAAACTCAATAATGTTAAGGCATCATTTTTTTCCAAATTAATCCCTAGGTTCAGTGCAATCCCAATCAAAATCTCTGAAGGTTCTTTTCATAGAAGTTGACAAGCTGACTCTAAAATTTATATGGAAATGCAAGGATCTAGAGTAGCCAAAATGATTTAAGAAAAAAAAGTAGTTGAAAGACTCACAGTACTTAATTTCAAGACTTACTATAATATTACAATAATTAATACAATAAGTATGGCTTAAAAATAGACATAAAGGTAAATAGACCAGAATAGATTCACACATACACACTCAGTTGATCTTTTTTTACAAAGATACAAAGGCAATTCAATGACGAAAGGATACTCCTTTACTAAGTGGTCCTGGAACACTGGATATTCATATGCAAAAAACAAACCCTTGCCATTACCTTGCATCATTTACAATACATTAATTATAAATTGAACATGAACTTAAATATAAAGAGCTACCGTGGTAAAACTTTTAGAAGAAAAGTTTTGTGACCTTTATTTAGGCAAAGATTCTTTTTTTAGATATGACAGAGAAACCAGAAACCATAAAAGAAGTTGATAGATTGGGCTTCATGAAATTAAAAATGTCTGCCCTTCAAATGACACCGTTAAAGAAATGAAAAGACAAGCCACAGACTGGAAGAAATATTTGCAAAATGCATAGCTGATAGAGGACATGTACCTAGAACATTCCAAAAAAATAACAAAAAACAAAAAACAAAAACAACAAAAAAAATGAGCAAGTGACCTGCATAGACGCTTTACCAAGGAAGATACACAGATGGCAAATAAGCACATGAAAAGAAACTTCACGTTAGTCATTAGGGAAATACAAGATAAGATCTCATGAGAGATTACTGCATACTCACATGAATGGTTAAAATTTAAAAGTCTGACAGTATGAAGTGTTGATGAAGGTGTGGGAGAACTCAAACCCTCATCCTTTTCTGATAAGAATGCAAAATGGAACAGCCACTTTGGAAAACAGTTTGGCAGTTTCTCATAAGTTAAACACAAATATGTCATACAGTCCATACTTGGATATTTACCAAGAGAAATAAAAACAAATGTCTACCCAAAGACTTTCATGCAAACATTCAGAACAGCCTTATGAAAATGAATGTGTGTATGTATATGCATGACTGGGACATTGTGCTGTACATCAGCAACTGACACATTGTAACTGACTGTACTTAAAAAAAATATTCATAGCAGCTTTATTCATAATTGCCAACAATCGAAAACAGTCCAAACCTGCATCAGTAGGTGAAGTGATATATTACGATACATACATACAGTAGAGTATTACTCAGCAATAAAAGAATGAACTGATACATGCAACAATGCAGAGGAATCTCAAAAGCATTGTGCTAAGTGAAATAAATCAAACACAAAAAGCTATTTAATGTTCTATTTACATGACATTCCAGAAAAGGCAAAAAACAATAGGAACAGAAAACATATAGTTCAGGACTGGAGGCGGAGGACGAGAACTGAATACAGAGGAGATTTTGGAGTGATCAGAATGTTCTCTATGTTGATTAAGACAGTGGCTGCATGACTCCATAAATTTATCAGAACTCACTGAGCTGACCACTTAAAAGTGAATTAATTTTACACAAGTTATATGTGTTAGTTTTCCATTGCTGGAGCAAATCACCACAAACTCACCTGTCGAGCTGACAGCTCTGTGTGGCAGAAGTCCAGTGCTCTCTGGCTGAGTTCCCAGTTCAGGGTATCACAACTCAGCCAGCCAGCTGAGTTCTTCCCTGGATGCTCTGGAGAAAAATCTGTTCAAAATTCATTCTTGTCATTTCATTCCTTGTGGCTGTAGGAATGAGGTCCCCGTCTTCTTGCTGGCTGTCAGACGGATCATCTCGCCGTTCCTAGAGGCTACTGGTTCTTCCTGCCATGTGACCATCTTCAAGCCAGCAGAGGTGAGTCGAATCTCCGACTTCCTTCTCTGTCACCAGCCAGAGAAAACTCTCCACTTTCAAAAGGCTCATTTGAAAAGGACAAGCCCACCTGGATAATCTCCCTCTTTTAAGATCAACTGCTACTGATTAAGAGACTGGAACTTCTTAGATACAGTTCCGGGAATTTCCAAGGGCATATACAAAGCAGTAGGGGCGGGAGGAGGGGTTCCTGAGGGCCATCACGGAATTCTGAGTGGCACAAAACCTAAATAAACCTTTCTCTAAAACTTAAATTTCATGTAATTACACATTTAAAATATTACCTCTCTGAAAAGGATAAAATGATTTAAATTTGGGACTGACCCAGAAAATCCAGTATATATTGCTGCCATGTGATCAAGTTATCTTCCTGCTATGTATGCTAGGATGGGACAGAGGGGGACTAAGCTAACATGTCTTTTTTTTTTTAATTTGTTTTTTTAGGGGGGCGGGTAATTAGGTTTATTTATTTATTTATTTATTTATTTATTTATTTATTTATTTATTTAATGGAGGTAATGGGAATCGAACCCAGGACCTCGTGCATGCTAAGCACGTGCTCTACCACTGAGCTACACCCTCCCCTGCTAACATGTTTTGAATGCCTACCATGTGCCAGACACATGCTAGACATTTCATATCAATAAAGCATCAAAGGGTCTCTGATTCAAAGGGGAGGATGGGCATGGGGGGAGGGGAGGAGGCAGACACTATCTCTAACTGTCCAGTTGACAGAGTGGAACTGTCAGAATATAAAGCTAGGTCATTCTGGGATTCTGTCCCCAACAAGGCTCAGAAGAAGGGAACCAAAATGAAACTGTGATACAGGTAAAGCCACAAGTAGCCCCCATGTAGGTGTCTTGGGGGGCAGAGCTTCCCACCTGGAGTGTATTGAATGTGTTACAGGTGTCAGGGACTCCAGGTGAGATGCTATGGTGGGAGGGGTGAGGTTTCTGGAGGGAGACACACCTGAGGTCCCTTCCTGATTCCCTGACTTCCTAGCTTTGGGTCCCCAGCAAACTCCGCCACTGCCCTGAGGCTGTGTCCACATCTACAGAATGAGGCTGCTGAAGTGTGTGTCTCATGGGGCAGTGGTGAGCACACCAAGCTGCTGTCGGCCACGGCACTGGCACATGGAGGGCACTCAGTGAGCAGGAGCTGGATACCCATGATGGACAGGTCTGGCATTTTTGTGGCCCGGGGTGCGGTGCCCTTTGGAATCGGAAGAGACCACATACCTGTCCTCGGAGGGGTTGATCCAATCTGCGTCTCTCGACTTTTTCCTTGTCCAGCTCTTGCTCGCCTCCTTTCCTCTTCCTTTGAGGTTGGACTCTGTCCCCGTCCTGTGGCTGCTCATTAATGTTCTTCTTCCAATAAGACCACTGCTCAGAATCACAAGGAGGCTGCACTTTTACCTTGCTCCTTCGTTGGCTCCATGTCCCTCAGTTCCAAGGTGAGGCTTTTCCATACTTCTTGGGGCTTGTGGGACTGACTTTGCTGGTGGCTATATTTTTGGAGGCCTTTTCTTTCTCTAAATTTAAAAAATTTTAAAAAATATTTTATTTTTAAAATTACTGAAGTGTAGTTGATTTACAATGCTGTGTTAGTTCCTGGTGTACATCATTTTGAGTTAAACATATATATCTATTCTTTATCATTATAGGTTATTACAAGATATTGAATACAGTTCCCTGTGCTCTACAGTAGAACCTTGTTGTTTATCTATTTTATATACAGTAGTTGGTATCTGCAAATCGTGAACTTCCAATTTACCCCTCCCCACTTTCCCCTTTGGTAACCATAAGTTTGTTTTCTATGTCTGTGAATCTGCTTCTGTTTCGTAAATAAGTTCACATGTGCCATTTAAAGAAAATTTTAGAATCCACGTATAAGTGATATCATATGCTATTTGACGTTCTCTTTCTGGCTTACTCCACTTAGCATGGTCATCTCCAGGTCCATCCATGTGGCTACAAACGGCATTATCTCATTCTTTTCATGGCTGAGTAGTATTCTATGGTATAAATATACCACAGCTTCTTTAGCCAGTCATCTGCGGATGGACATTTAGGTTGCTTCCATGTCTTCGCTGTTGTAAACAGCGCTGCTGTGAACATCTGGTGCATGTATTTTTTCGAATTCGATTTTCCTTGGAGGCCTTTTCTATACTGGATTAGCTCCCCTAGCCCCAATTTTCTTTCCCTCCTTCTCCATCCTGCACTGCCAAATTTCAGAATGGTTTAGTTTGTCTGTATGCTGACAACTAAGGGTCAAGAAACAAGTGAAGGTGACACCAACATGCACAGGAATCAACAGGTCCCCTCCTCACCCTGAAGACACAGGGTGCTGGGAAGGAGCGTTGGGAGCTGAAGAAGGAAGGGAAGAGGCTTCCCGGCGGGGGAGCCACCTAGGCCAGGTGGAAGGGAGGATGGGGAAGCGTTGGGGTGGGGTGGATAGAGACAGTCCCCCGAGACAGCCACTGCTGGCTTATATCCCGTCTTTCCTCCCGAAGCTGCCCTGTCCCCAGTTACTGCTTTGCCAAGATATATTTCTACCTCCAGGCTTTTTCATATGAGAAAGTTGCACCATCAGCCACCCAGGTGCTTAAGGAAAAACCCAGCGGTCCCCGTGGAGTCCTTACCTTTATCTCAGTCTCAGTTCCCCACCAAGTCCTGTTGGTTCTACTTGTGAAACTGACCTGTAATCCGCCCACGTTCCCCCAGTTCCGTCTTCACCTCTCTGGTGCAGGCTCCCATCATCTTTCCCTTGGGCTAGTCCAATGCCCTTCTAACCTGACCTCCCTTAGTTCACTCTTGCCTTTTAAACCCAACCCCTCTTAAGTGGCTACAGTGATTTAAAACACACACACACACGCACGCGCGCGCTCACATATTGCATCACCCTAATCGTTGCTTAAAAACCCTTCTATTGCTTCCCCGGGTCTTGTAATAAATTTCAACTTCCCATTAGGGCCACAGCCCCCTGAGGGCACAGCCCGCCCTGACTCACATGTTTCATCTCCTGTCCTTCTCCCCTTTGCTGCTGGCCTCCTTGCTGCTCCCAGGATGCTCCCAGCCCTTCCTCCCGTCCTGTACTGAGGGTCCCACTGCTGGGAAGCCCCTTACACCCACCTGGCTCCTGGAGAGCCTTCTCTGATCTGCAGAAGGAGCACAGCCCCTCCTTGTTCCTTTCTTTAAAATTTTTTTTTTAACTTAGAGAACTTTTCACGATCTGCAGTTGTCTTGCTTTCTGATTGTCGACCTTTCTGTGGTTTGCTCCCTGACCGGAAGTACAGCTTGGAGGGCAGAGACCACGGCTGTCTTTACTGCTCTGTCGGCAGAGCCCAGCGCAGCGTGTGGTATCCAGTCGGTCCTAAAGGACACTTGCTATTGAAGGAGCAATAGTGGATAAGTGGGATGACCCGCTGGCCCTGGGGTCTTGCTCAGGGCATGTGTGTCGCTTACATTCTACTTTTTAAAAAATATTTTATGCATTTATTATTGTATTATTTAATCTCTTAATTTTGGCGTGGGGGTGGGGTGGGGTGGGGTAGTTAGGTTTATTTACTTTTGGAGAAGGTACTGGGAATTGAACCCAGAACCTCGGGCAGGCCAAGCATGCGCTCTACCACTTGAGCTATACCCTCCCCCCACCTTCATTCTTAAACACAAGGGGGAGCCTGGGGCATGGTCTGGGAGGAAGGGAAACCTCCCAGGCTTGGGAGGGCCCCCGGGTCAGCATCAGGGATGTGCGCGCCCAGCCTGCCGGGGGCTGGAGAACTGTGGCCCCTCGCGATCCCGCAGAGGGGTCCCCTCCTCCCTGCCACGCTGCCTGGCAGTGGGGGCGGCCCCGAGGCTGAGGTGGCCGGGCAGCCTGCAGTCCCACACGTGGTGGAGATCAGCACCGAGCCCCGCGGGGCTCGCTAAGCAGCTTAGACCCCAAATCTGCCTCTGCTGTTTGCCAGCCATTCCGGGACATTCCGCTCACCCTCCTCTCTGGCCTCCAGCAGAGGCCGACTCATAAAGGCCCCTTTCACCACACATGCCTGCCTCGTGTGCACCGCCTGGGGCGACTTAAGAAGGACCTAGAACTGGCTGTGTTTCAAAGACAAGGGAATCTGGTATTTATAGCTTTAGTGAGGGCTTTGGGGTGGAAAACACTAGTAAACTTCAGCTCTTGGAGGTCAGTTCTCTGTGATGTTACTGCAGGAAAAGTGCTGTTTAATAGCAGTTCCAACCGCATCCCTTGTGGAGAGGGTAATAACTTGCTCCCTGCGGTCAGCACAAGGCTCCGCCCCTCCCTCCCCCTGCCATCCCCCACGTACCGCTGTGGTCAGCACACAGATCCTTCCGCAAGACCCACTCTGAGGGCATCCTCAGGCTTATGCTTTGTGCTCCTCATTTCCAAGGAAAGGAACAGATTCCTGTTAAGTGGAAGAGTGTGTAGCCCCAAAGCCAAGAGTGGAATTTGTGGGCTGTCGTCGTCTTCTTCCTTTCCTGTTTGGAAAGCCATCATCACCATTAGGATTCTCAGTTACTCTGTGTGTGTGCTGATCAGAAGTGATGTGGTGGATCTACTGGGGGAAAAAATGGGGGAAAACATTCCTAAAAACTCTGGGTATCTCCACCAGCAATGCTCTGGTCACCGAACTTGCCCAAAAAGAAGAAAATGAAAAGGAAGAATATAGGACATGAGCTGAGGCCACTGACGGGGAGCCAAAAGACAAGGATATTTGAAATGTCAATGGCCGGAGGTATTTATCTATTCCTGCAAAAAGGAATAGATGAGTCATAGGGGAAATGAAAGTCTCCCCAGAGGCCAGAACATAAAGTCACAGGACAACTCGGCGATGGTTGTAATGCTTCCGGAATATTTATAGCAAAGAAAAGAAATCAGTCTGTCTAAGGTTGGGGAGCAAGTTGTGTTCGAGATGGGAGATCCAGCCCGGAGGGCTGAGGGCCATACATGCTGCAGCCAATTAGAAGCTCAGGGTGCTCCAGGGGTGTTAATCTCCTACCTTATCTAAACATTACCACCTACTCTGCAGAATGGGCATCTCAATCCTTATTTTACAGAAATGATTAAATCTTTCTTTTGTAAAATCACAGAGCTAGTGTCTGGAAGCCCACATTTCCACATTTTTCCCTTCTTTTTTTTTTTTTAATTGAAGTATAGTTGACTTACATGTTGAGTTAGTTTCAGGTGTACAGCATAGTGATTCAGGTATACATGTATATATTCTTTTCCAGATTCTTTCCCTTATAGGTTATTACAAAATATTGAAAACAGTCCCCTGTGCTATACTGTAGGACCTTGTTGTTTATCTATTTTATATACAGTAGTGTGCCCACATTTTCCCTTCTTGGCCCAGCTGTGGAGTACTACGAGGCAGTCTGGCGTAGTGAACACGGCAAGGATTCTGGAATCAAACAAGCTTAGGTTTGAACCCCAACTCTAAGCACCTGTAGAGGAATTGTCTCACCTTTTCAGTTTAATTTCCTCATCCATAAAATCTGGGGCAGTTTCTCAACAAAATACTAACAAACAGAATTCAACAACACATTAAAGGATTACACCCCATGACCAAATGGGATTTATTCCCGGAATGCAAGGACTAGTTCAGTATACAAAAATTAATCAGTGTAATACACCACATTAACAGAACGAAGGGGGAAAAACACATGATCATCTCAATTGAGGCAGAAAAAAACATTTGACAAAATTCAACACCCTTCATGATAAAAAAAACTCAACAAACCAGGAACAGAAGGGAACTAACTCAACATAATAAAGGTCATGTGTGAAAAGCCCACAGCTAACTTCGTACTCAATAATGAAAGACTGAAAGCTTTTCCTTTAAGAACACGACGGTGCTACCCACATTCACCACTTCTATGTAATACAGTGCTGGACAATACTGGAAGTCCTAGACTGAACAACTAGGCAAGAATAATAAACAAAAGACATCTGAACTGGAAAGGAAGAAGTAAAATTATTTCTGTTAACAGATGATATGGTCTCATACAGAGAAAACCTTAAAGATTACACACACAAACACTCACACACAACTGTTAAATTAATAAATGGATTGAGAAAAATTGCAGGACACAAAAAACAGTCATCTGATGACTGTTGGATTTTCTTCCATTCAGCAGTTGCCTTGTCTGAGTCCTGACCGTGGACTTTGTCTTCCTAATAGCGTGGAGCAGCTGGTGTCTCTGCTCAGCTTTTTCAGCTTCAAGCTGCTGCTCTTCTGGCCTTGCATCGGGGGGCGTTCTCCACCTAGGTGGTTAAGAAGGCAGCCAAAAGTCCAGAAGGAGTCTACACTCAGACTCAGGGTCCTGTTCTCCCCGAGGTTTCCTTGCTTCCAGCTGGTCTGCCAGCCCCAGCTCTGTTCTCTGACACCACGGGCCATTATGGCAACTTTGACTTTGTGTCGCAGGAGCTGTGCATGAGTTGGAAACACATACAGTCAAAGTGCAGCAAAGGAGTGCCTGATGGAGTTCTGGCTTTCAAGAACACTTTCCTCCCTCACGTCTGCCTTCTATGTCCTTGAGCCTCTTGGGTTCTCTCTTACTTATGCATGGATTAGCAGTCAGCCAAGGATTTGGGTAGAATTTATACTCATCTTCAGTGGCCTACCTTCTCTGCGGTTATTTTGCTTCCAGAATTTCCCACTGAACTTCCAGGTGCTCTGCAATCCTCAGTCCTATCCTCTGACTCTTCAGGCCAGAAAGGCTTCAGCATTTTGCTGCCTAAGCTGAACACAAGTTGCGGAATATGCAGAGTCAAATGAACAGCAAATACAAGTTTTACCTGGTGCAGCTCTGTCTTCAAATGTAGATTTTTCTCTTGTTTCTGCCTTTCATTTCCTTAGACTCCCCCCGCCCCCTGCATCCCTCATAGTTTAGCAGTTAGCCAGGGATTTGGGCAAAGTTTATACTCATATTTTGGGGTTCATTCCTTCGAAACTTCCGGATTTAAGATAGTCTAAACTCTATCTTCTGCCACTTTTTGCCAGTAAAGCTGTAATTTTCTGGAGTAGGATTTGGGGTTTGGGATGGAAAGTGCTCCCAGGCACAATAAGGCATAATAAGCTTGCAAATCTTACCCTTACAATCATCTTTTAAGAGTAAATTCCCCTGCAGTTTCTACCTATTTGGGTCAATTTCCAATGCCTTCAGATAGTTAAAAATTTTTTCTTTTACAATTTTTATAAAAATTTTTGTGGGAAGGCTTGTTGAAAAATTTCATGCCACAACATTAGTGGAAGTTCCAAAGAGGTTTTTTGCTTTGTTTTGTTTGCTATTTGCTTTTATTTAGCTTTTCCTCTTTTGGGCAGGGGGGAGAGATAGTATCAATATCAGTTTTGTGATTTTTCTTTTTGCGTACCTATCTTTTTCCCCATTTCCTTTTTTTTTTAATTGAAGTATAGTCAGTTTACAATTTCTGATGTATAGCATAGTGTTTCAGTCATACATATACATACACGTATTCCTTTTCATATTCTTTTTCAAGAATATTGAATATACTTCCCTGTTCTATATAGTAGAAACTTCTTGTTTATCTGTTTTATGTATAGTAGTTAGTATCTGCAAATCTCAAACTTCCAATTTATCACTTCCCACCCCTTTTACCCACTGGTATCCGTAAGTTTATTTTCTATGTCTGTGAGTCTGTTTCTGTTTTGTCAATAAGTTCATTTGTGTCTTTTTTTTTTAGATTCCACATATAAGTGATATCATATGATATTTGTCTTTCTCTATCTAACTTACTTCACTTAGAATGACAATCTCCAGGTCCATCCATGTTGCTGCAAATGGCATTATTTCATTCTTTTTTATGGCTGAGTAGTATTCCATTGTATAAACATACCACAGCTTCTTTATCCAGTCATCTGTTGATGGACATTTAGGTTGTTTCCATGTCTTGGCTACTGTAAACAGTGCTGCTGTGAACACTGACAGTGCATGTATCTTTTTGAATTAGAGTTCCCTCCAGATGTATGTCCAGGAGTGAGATTGCTGGATCATATGGTAAGTTTGTTTTTAGTTTTTTGAGGAATCTCCATACTGTTTTCCAAAATGGCTGCACCAAACTACATTCCCACCAACAGTGTAGGAGGATTCCCTTTTCTCCATATCCTCTCCAGCATTTATCACTTGTGGAATTTTAAATGATGGCTGTTCTGACAGGTGTAAGGTGATACCTTCTTGTAGTTTTGATTTCCATTTCTCTGATAATTAGCGATACTGAGTTTTTTCTTTATGTTCCTATTGGAATTTTGTGTGTCTTCATTGGAAAAATGCCTATTCAGATCTTCTGCCCATTTTTGGATTGTTTGTTTGTTTGTTTTGTTATTAAGCTGTATGAGCTTTTTATACATCAAATAATTATTTTTAAATGAAGTGAATGCAGGAAGTTCATCTGGGAGGGGGCCAGAGTAATTTTACTTATCGTACAGGAGTGAGTATGTGAATGACTTCTTTAATGATATTTCCCTCTCAACAACTGAGCATGGTGGCTGAGGGTGGCTAACAGTGTGGCTTGTCTGCATGATGCCTTGTTTAGCTTCCACATCCTCTCCTTTGCTTTGGAACCAAATTGAACCCAGGAGTTCCTACCAGTGGTCTACACTCATTGCTTCACTTTGCAGGTCGCTTCCTAAGAATCTGCCCCCTTGAGTGTGCTCTGCATTTTCTAGCAGTCCTATTTGACCTTCATTGTTAGACAGCCTTTCCTACTCTCTGATTTCTTAAGCTCCAAGTCTAGAATACACGAGACAAAAAGAAAACCCAGGGAACACAGCAGTGTGTAATTTCTTGGTATATTAGTTTGCTAAGGCTGCCATAAGAAGCAGCACAAACTGGGTGGTGTACACAACAGAGATTAATTTTCTTACAGTTCTGGAAGCTAGAAGTCCAAGTTCAAGGTGTCTGCAGGGTTGGTTTCTTTTAAGGTCTCTGTCTTTGGCTTGGGGAGGGCTGCCGTCTCACTACGTCTGCAAATGGCTTTGAGCATGTGCCCCTGGTGTCCATGTGCCCAAGTCCCCTCTTCTTACAAGCACAGCAGGCATACTGGATTAGAGCCCACCCTAATGGCCTCATTTAACCCTAATTACCTCTTTCAAGATCCTATCTCCAAATAGAGTCACATTTGGAGGACTTAGGGTTCAAGAATTCAACATCTGAATTTTGGGGATTCAGCCCATGACACTTGGGTCCCAAGGTCGCTCACCCCGCTGCCTTCTCTCCATCTTTCAGAGTCTTTTATGTTCATTTTATACCTAATGTCCAGGGCCTTGAGCTGCCCTTAATGGGAGGAATAGGGTACAGTATGTGTACTTTCTCTTCCCGGAAGCAGAAGCCCGCCACTGAGCTGTCAGTCTGTTATAACATAGCTGATGACCTAAGCAGGGTCTGGACTAAGGCCAAGGAACAGAGGTCCTTGCACAGGATCCCTCGCAGCTCTCAGGCAATGGAGCTCCTGAGAAGGGACTCAGCATACAGGAAAAGACTGACAGAAAGTCAGAACTAAGATCCAAGAGTCTAGGGAGCATTTTAGTAATACGGTTGCAGAAAGTGAGGTGCTAGGTGGCTTAGAAGACAAAACAGAGGGGCTTTAACCAGCCAGAGGATCAAGGAAGGCTTGGTTCTAAGCACAGTACTGGAACACATCCAACAGACCCATCCCGACCCATCCCAGGGCCGCGGGCTCCCCTTGGGAAATGGCTCTAGAGTAAAATCTAAGGAAACATGATACCTTGGGAGGAGAACTCCTTTTGCTGAGGATAGGAACCCCGATATAGAGTGTGACCCAGAAAGGAAGCCACCTCTCATCTGATCGGTTGGTTGTTAACTTTGGCAAATTGACAGGGGTCTGCACCAAGGCCAGCCAGCTCCATGCAGCCACACCTGTGGGGATGGCAGATGTCCTGCTGCACTGGCCAGAGGGACCGCAGGCTGGAGGCCCCCTACAGGAGAGGCAGCTGTGGGACTCATGAGGCTGAGATCAGCAGGCGCTGGAGGCTCCCTTGGAGTGGCTGCTCTGATGGCCGTAGGGCAGGTCCAAGTTCCCCCACCTCCACCCCTCATCAGGCAGCTGCAGACTCCTATGAGCATGCCTAGGATTTCTTACCTATATCTAGGAGAGTTTACCCCCAGGGAAAAGCTGCTTTTCTGACTAGTCATGTAAGTGGCCGCAGAAGCATCAAGGTTTATGATACTGATGCAGAAATGACCTGACCTGTGAGCGGATACGTTAAAGGAAGCACATTAGTCATTATTACAGCCCTCGTCTGAGTCTCGGGGCTGAGGCCAGGAGGGGAAGTGTGGGTTTTAGAAACGAAAACATCATTTTTATGCAGGAAATACTCCAACACCTCCTGTATCCTCACAGCCCTTCACCCATCTGGCTCCTGCCTTGTCACCCCATTTGAATTAGGGTGGTGCAGAAGGCTACGGAAGGACACAAAAGGGAAGGCTGTCCGGAGTTGGAAGCTCTCCATTGGGGTGGGCAAAGCATAACCTGATTCTCATCGTCATTTTCTGGGAACAAAAGAAGATTTGGGTCTTCGAATGCCCTGCAGACAGACACACCCACCACTGACCCTGGAACATGCATGTCTCCTCTTAAAGAGCATTCAGTCCTACAGTCCCAGATTCCCACTTAGCACTTGATGGAGATGAAGAGTGGAATTTCTCCTTTTGTTGCCTCCAAAAGCCCCTCTGCAGGGAATTCAGGGGACACTACACTTTATGGACCCAAGACCTCTAACAAGATGGAAAGAAGCAACACCATTGCCTCCTGCTGTCTTGGGCAGATTTCTTAGGGGGAGGAAAGTGCAACATTTTGGTGGAAAGTAGACAGAACCCATATATCGTCATAGAGTAACATCTTTGATTTTATATAAAACTCAGGTCATTTTTAGCTCTAATTTTCTCTCCTAAGGGCTGTCTCTTTCAGTTACTTAAAGCCAGGACCCCACCGGGACCTACAATCCTGCACTCTGTCTTGCGGTAATTACCCTATGTTCAAGTAATATTGTCTTTAGTGTTGAGAGTGATCTTTATGCAGAGCAAATCTGATCTTGTCACACAGGGTTAGATGCCTGACCTCTGTGCCCCTGTGAAGTATACAACGTTATCAGCACTCTTACCCCACTGCATTAAAATCTGAGTGTACTTAATCTGTCTTTACTTGGCTGTGAACTTAACAAGGACAGGACCTGCCTATTACCCATCTGATAACCCTGACATGTGGCAAAAGCCTGAAACATTGTTTGTCCTCAATAAATGTTAGTTAAATGAAGGATTGACTGACTGAATGAATGAATGAATGACCTATGACTTTTTATTCTGAAAGGCTGTTCAACATGGTATCACTTGCTTACTTCCCAAGTGTTCAGGCATAAAGATTCAATTAAACTCTGAAAATAGGGTGTTTGGTGATGTGCCGGTCCAGTGCTAGCAACAGAGGTGCAAAGATTAAGAAGCACGGTGCCAGGAAGCCTCAAGTAGCTCCCAGTCTAGAAAGTGATGCTGCTGCCACCTGTCCGACAGCAGATAAATACCACAGACTGAAATAGCCTGACATCAGACCAGGTCAGGTCTGCCACCAGGAGATTGGGTGCAGGTCAGATTCTCCTGCTAAGTCAATGAGTTATGAGGACAGCAGCTGGCCTTTTCCAGCGTGCTCCCAGACCAGGAAGCAGGTCTGGGCTCAATAATGCAACGCCACGGAGCAATGACCCTGGGACAGGTGCAGAGGGTGGTCTGGCTGGCTGGCGCTGCGGAGGGCTGGGGGAGAGGATGTGACCTGTGAAGCTCCACTGCCCTCCGAGCTCTCACTTAGACAGTGTGGATATTTGGAATGACTTTTGGTGCATCTTTTAGAGGGTGTTGATAGAATTATGAGGTTGCCAAAGCCTGTAAAGCCACCAGTGGTGCCACCCCTGGACTGAAGGCTTTTGCCCTTTACTAAAGCATCATCATGTGCCTATGACAGGGTAGGCCAGTGCGAATTTGGAGACATAAGATCCTTCCCAGTGTCTCAAAATTCACATAGAGTGAAAGGATATTGACTAGAAAGGCTCTTTTCCATTTTCATGATTTCTTCAGAAGCTAGGAAAAGGCATTACAGAGTTAGATTTAACAAGGAAGATGGGAAGTAATCCCACTCCTGGGCGTATACCTGGGGAAAACTGTAATTTGAAAAGACACCTGCACCCCAATGTTCATAGCAGCACTATTTACAACTGCCAAGACATAGAAGCAACCTAAATGTCCACCAACAGGTGACTGGATAAAGAAGTTGTGGTATATATATACAATGGAATATGACTCAGCCATAAAAAAGAGTGAAATAATGCCATTTGCAGCAACCTGGATGGACCTAGGGATGATCATATTAAGTAAGTCAGACAGAGAAAGACAAATATTATATGATATGATTTATATGTGAACTTTAAAAAAATGATACAAATTGTATTTACAAACCAAAAATTGACTCAGACATAGAAAACAAACTATGGTTACCAAAGGGAAAAGGGCAGGGAGGGATAAATTAGGAATTTGGGATTTAAAGAGACACGCTACTATATATAAAATAGATTAAAAAAGACCTACTATATAGCACACGAAACTATATCCAGTTTCTTGTAATAACATATAATGGAAAATAATCTGAAAAAAAAAGTATGTACATGTGTAACTGAATCACTTTGCTGTACATCAACTATACTTCAATAAAAAATAAAGTTTAAAAAACATGGGGGGAGAGGGTAGAGCTCAGTGGTAGAGCACATGCCTAACATACACAAGATCCTGGGTTCAATCCCTAGTCCCTCCATTAAAAAATAATAATAATAAATAAATTTTAAATACCTAATTACCTCCCCTCCAAAAAAGAAATTAAAAAAAAAAAAAAAAAAAAAGGAAGGTAAGAAAACTGTTGGTTCACTTAGTCGCTTTCAGTGTTTTACTCTTAGGTACATAGCTCCATTCAACAGTCCCTCAGTCCCTCATCATCAGTCACAAAGTTCAGGACAGAAGGTGAATAGTCACAGGAGAGCCAGACATCAGCCCAGCTCCGTTTGGAATATTTAGCGCCAGGTGGGAGAGTGACCAGGGAAGGGTGGGACCCAATTTCTGGTCTATATATGGTGGAAGCTCCTCACTGCCTCCCCTTTGCAAGAGGTTTTGACAGAGCAAGAGAGAAGGAGAGTCAGCGAGAGACAGACAGACAGACAGAGACAGAGACAGAGAGGGACAGAGAGAGACGGAGCGGGAGGGACGCAGCGCGCATGCGGGGCTGGGGCGAGCGGGGTTGGGGAGGGGAGCTCTTTGGAAGGCCGGTATGATTCTGTCATGTTGCATCATCATCACAAAGAGACCAAATCTGAAGTTAAAAATGGCAAAGACTCAAAAGAAAATAAGTCATGCAGACTCGGTAATGACCTAATTAAAAAACCAGTCTCTCTGCTGCCACGGTCTATTTATAGCCGAAACCAGAGCATCCCTGACAGGAAATATAAATGACAGCAAACCTAAGCTTTTTAAAGCAGTGGGTTTGGGTTTGCTTAAGAAATCACCCTGGTGCTCAGGAGGCTGGATGTTTTCCTTCATGTAATTTTTGTATTTTCATGCGATTATTGGTTCAATTCTCTTTTCTGCATGAGATGATATTCGTGAGATGTATTTACCATTCAGGGACTGAGGGGAGAGAAGGGAAAGGATCCTTTTGTATAAAACCTTTTGCTAAATACACGTGAACTTCATACATCCACCATTGTCCTCAGTATACCTTAATGCTTGTTCACAATGCTGGTTTTTCCGGTTATATTGTAACAGCTATTTTTTCCCCAGAAATCACCATAAATAACTTTATTATGTTTTACTTAAATTATCACAAGACCCAAACAATAAGATAAACAATATCTTTTAACAAGAACGATCTAGAGCCTTATACTTAGTGTTAAGAGAAAAAAGCACAGTAAGTATAGCGTGAATAATCAGAGCCACATTTCTGAAACCCTGGTATCAGGACCTGGATGGAGGACCAGCAAGTTCATCACTGTCCTGGGAGCAGGGGCAGACTCCATCTTTCATGGAAGACTGCTTTAACAGACCTTTCAGATCTGTAAACAGTGTTCTTTAACATGTGGCTAATTCAGATGTTTCAAAAGAAAAAATGTATGGACCACCCCCTGCCTGCCATGTCCCAGTGCTGATTTAAAGCGTTTTTATGACGATACTATAAAAATATGTATTTAAGACAAAATTTGGAGTCCTGATTCTGTGGCTCTTGTGTAACTCTAAAACCAAGTTGTGGCATTTAATTCCATGTGTCAACTTGAACAGGCCACACTGCCTACATATTTAGTCAAACTCCAGTCTAAATGTCACTGTGAAAGTATTTTTAGATGAGACTGATGCTTAGAGCAGTAGACTCTGAATAAAGCAGATTTTCCTCCACAATGTGGGTGGGCCTCATCCAATCAGTTGAAGGACTTAAGAGAAAAGACTGCAGTCCCCTAAGGAAAAGGGAATTCTGCCTTCTGATGGCCCTCTGGACTCAACTTGAAACATCAATTCTTCCCTGGGTCTCCAGCCTGCCAGCCCACCCTGCAGATTTTAGATGCCAGCTCCCTCTCATGATTTCCTTAAAACTCTGTCTCTCTGTTTCTATCTCTGTCTCTGTTTCTCTCTCTCCATGCATACACACACACACCCACATCTTGTTGGTTCTGTTTATCTGGAGAACTCTGACTAATACACAAATCTATAAGTTAGATGCTACAAAACCAATGAAATTGAGATGAACAACATAATGTGACAGAGCTTGTCAGTTTGGTGGCATCTCTGATATTGGGTTTCATGGTGGAAATATGGCTTCTCAAGACTATTCCAATTTTTCCATCTGTTTCTATATTTGACTTTAAAAACACCAATGCCAAGAAAAGTTGCTTATACAAATGCATTGTACAAAACAACAAAAATAACTTTAAGCAGTTTTTTTTGTAAGTTCTGGAAAATTAGACTTTATATTTAATTAAAAATGTAACAACAAGCAATCTTCAAATAATTCTATAAACGGCTTAATTCATTGGCGGATAAGATTGGAGGTGCAGTATTACTTAAACCTACATTAAATATTATCTAATCTAATAATTGCTGGAACTGGGGAAGAAAGCTTTCTTTACTGTAAATAAACTGCTTTCATTGGTGCACTCAAGTACAGGACACTTCATGCAACTGCTCTTAAATATGAATACGGTGCTGACTGCCAGAAAGTGGAGTTTCAGCAGCAGCATGCTTGTCTCATCATCTGCACTAGCTGATGAAATTCTTCTTCTAGCGCTCTCTTCAAGCTGTTACAAATTCTTCCTTCATTCAGTGCATCTTCATAGCACATGGGCTTCAGCTCTCAAACTTCAGATGCAAATACAGGCACCAAACATTCTTGCCAGTCCTCGTTTACAATCTAGTCCACCAGATCATCCAGAATTTCCTTTTGTTTTTTAAAAAAATCATCATTGACATGAAAGCACCATATATTTTAAAATAGTCATATTTCAAGGGGAGGATATAGCTCAAGTAGTAGAGTGTATGCTTAGCATGCATGAGGTCCTAGGTTCAATCCCCAGTCTCTCCTCTAAAAATAAATAAACCTGATTATCTCCTCCCCTCCCAAAAAAGTAAAATTTCTTTATATGTAAAGAGCTCTTAAATATTAGCAAAGAGAGATATGTAATCTTATTGATAGAGAAAGAGAATGAATAAAAATGAAATTAAAATGGCACGTAAACAAACGAAAATACTTTGGCTTAGAAAAAATTAAACATTTTAAAAAAGACTTTGGTTTAAGCGTAGCCAATTAAACATACACATTTCTCCTTGCTCCTCTGATACCCTGCGTATAGTTGCAGAAAGTAATGAAAAAGCGCAGCTCCAGGGAGAGAGGAATGAGAGCAGGTGAGTGACATGATGTCGTTTTGGAAGCCGGGAGGCCGAGAGGAGTGGCTCCTGACTCAGCAGTCAGAGCAGAACCGGAGAGCATCAGAGGGGGGCGCAGGCTCAGCACAGACGCAAGAAGAAGGAAGCCAGTTCACACCGCAGCCCCCAGGGGCCCAGGGACTGGAGGTTCCGGGTACCTCTGAAAACGGGGGCATGGGGCAAGACCCCAGATAGGAAGATCTGTTGAAAGTGATTCAAAGGGCTGGTTATACTTCAGATCCTTTTCCATTGTGTAGCTGAACAACCGCCCCCTCCCAGCCCCGGCAGAGAGTCAGTGGCGGACTCTCCTTCTGAACATGGGAACGCCAGGTGCGACTCAGCTGGGGCGGAAGTAGCCATCCACACAGAGTGGTGACTCCCTCAGCTAAGTTCTCTCCCCATCTTGTGTTCAGAATGTTCACGGGCAGGAGATTGGAGGAATTTTCTCTGGGGGAAATAATGAGTCCCAGAGAAAAGAGCTACAGCTAATGGCCTCTGGGGGGGTTCCTACAACGCCTTTCCCACCTCATCACCTTGCAGGGAAGCGAAAAAAATGAAACATTCCCATCCATGCACACAAAGCTTCCAAACAAAGATTTTAAGGTCTCACTTTTAAAAAATTATTTAAAAAATCATTTATTTATTATTGTATTATTTAACTATTTTTTATTTCGTTGGGGGGGGAAGTAATTAGATTTGTTTATTTTTAGAGGAAGCACTGGGGATTGAACCTGGGACCTCCTGAATGCTAAGCATGCACTCTACCACTTGAACTAAACCCTCCCTGCAAGGTTTCACTTCTAAATATGAATGAACAGTTAAGAATTATGGGTTATGTCAGAAATACCTAGAACATGAAAGGCAGAAGCACTGAACTTCCTGACAGCAACTCCAGAAGGTAGAAGACAAGGGAGGAATGCCCTCAGATTCTAGGGGAGTTACTTCCAGCCTGGAATTCCATGTGCAGCCAAATTAAACTTATTACATTTGATGAACAAGGATAGAATAAAGGCATTTGTAAACATTGCAAAGCCATAAAAATTTAAATCTCAAGTACCCTTTCACGGAAAGCTGTGGGACAATGTTCTTCACCAAAACACATTTGTAAGTAAAGAGAGAGGAAGATGGACTGTTAAGAAAATAGAGAATCCAAGAGGAGGGGAGGGAAAGGAATTCCTAGGTTTTTCTGGTGAAGAGAATCCCAGAGCAATGACAGTGCAGGAGGAACAACCAAACTGGGGCAAAAGGACGGACGGCTCTAGAGAAAATGTCTTGTGGGGGTGGGCCATTACTTTATATGAACATATTGGAGATTTTTTTATTGAAATATGGTTGATTAACGATGCTGTTAGTTTCTGGTGTGTAGCATAGTGATTCAATTACATACATGCATGTATATATTCTTTTTCAGATTCTTTTCCGCTGTAGTCTATTACCATACACTGAATACACAGTAGGATCTTTTTGTTTATCTATTTTATATATAGTAATTTTTATCTGCTACTCCCAAACTCCTAATTTATTCCTCTCCCGGTTTCCCCCCTTTGGTAACCAGAAATTTGTTTTCTATGTCTGTGACTTTCTTTCTGTTTTGTAGGTAAGTTCGTTTGTATCATTTTTTTTTAGATTCCACATGTAAGTGATACATGATATTTGTCTCTGTCTGACTTGCTTCACTTAGTATGATCATCTCTATGATCATCCATGTTGCTGCAAATGGCATTATTTCATTCTTTTTTGTGGCTGAGTACATATTGGAGAAGATTTTGTCAAAGGTCTTGAAGATGAAGGATGCATACAAAACTTAGCAAACACCTGGACAAATCAACCAGGTTTGATTTCCCGTGGACGTGTGTCTTCTGGCTGATTCGCTTATTTCCTGGATCGTACAGCTGTCACTTTCTTAGAGAGCCTGTCACCTTGGCTGCTGTTTGGACTATGAAATTCTAGAATCCCAGGGCCTTTCGGCATAGCTGGGGACAGATGCCGGGTTGGACTTTTTTTGTTTGATGTCCTGTCTGGTAAAGCTGGACTTCTTATACTTGCTTGGAAGTGAGTGAGCTTGTGGAGTTGCAATCAGTCCTCCATGATAAGTCCATGGATGCAGAATTAAAAAAAAATTTTTTTTGTTTTATTTATTGGAGGGGAGGTAATTAAATTTATTTGTATATTTATTTTAATGGAGGTGCTGGGGATTGAACCCAGGACCTGGTGCATGCTAAGCACACACTCTGCCACCACTGAGCTATACCCTCCCTGCTGAAACTAGTTTTACTATGTACCTTTGGAGATCCCCAAATTAAATTCAAATTAATTGAATTCAACTAAATTCAATAGATACTGTATTTGAAGACTCACTAGAAGCTGGCAGGGTACACACACATGAACACACACACATACACCCAGGAACACACACATACTCACACGCACACGCGCGCGCGCCTGCATGCAGCCAGAGTGATTTTCCAAGCTGTGTTTCCGAAGGAAATCGAGTTTTAAAAGGTCTCATCCGGACTCACATCCATCAAAATGCCACAGAGCAGCTGGGCCAATTCAGCCCAGCACAGGACCTGCCAGCGAGATCCTACCTTCTGCGTGGGAGTCTGCTGGGAATTTCTGCCTGAATGGGAGCCCAGGACAAGGGCAGCCCGAGGTCACCAGCCCCTTAGAGCAGCCTGGGAATCGGTGGAGCAGGCTGCAGCTGCAGGAAGCCAGCGGATCCTGACAGAGCAGAGGAGGAGGGAGAGATGCGCGGGGATTTGCAAAGCCAAGAGGCCCAAGAGAGGTGCTTGGATGTTTTTCCTTCAAGAATGAAGTGCATTCCCTGTGTCCCTCTTTGCGACGTCCTGAGAAGCCCGCTGCTGATGCCCGCTGCTCCAGGGTCAAGTGCCCACCAGTGTTACTCTCCTGGGTGCTTTTATCCTAGTAGGAGGGTTTTTCAGGAGAGAGAGGTAAAGGAAATCACGTGATGCTGCGAGTGATTTTTTTTTTAAATTTATGAAGCAGTTCCTTTCAGGATGAGGGAGCAGATGGGTTAGAAGTTGACACCCCAGGTTTTTGGGAACAGGGCACTGTCCTTTCTTGGACAATGTCCAGAACGTCTTCTATGAGGGAGTGTTTAGCTGCCTTCAGGTTGAAGGTGACCAGATAACTGAGCATTTCAACCTCCAGCCTCTTAGTAACACTCAGTTGTTAACCCACACCTTGCGACCTAAATCAGGCTTTTTTTTCTAGGTCCCGGGTTCATCCCTAATGTCTCCATTGCGGTGGTAGCAGGGGAGGACTCATTGCTAGATTTTGTTTGCTAATGCTTTAATCTTGCAACTAATTGAATGAGTGAAAACCATGTGTCATATTCTTTTCCTGTAGTCTCTTTATCTGAGTTCACTATCAAAGTTTTACTTGTCTCATAAAATGATTTGAGGAAAGAGTTCCTTCCTTCCCTGTGTAAGATTGAAATAGTCTCTTAAATGTTTGTTCCCTATAAAGTGTCTGGATCTCTGATTGATTTTTTAACTATAGATTTTATTCCTTTACTGGTTATAGATTGATTAAGGTTTACTATTGCTTTTTGAGTCACGTTTGATCATTTGTATTTTTCTTGGTGTTTATTCATTTCATCTAAGTTTTTGCAAATTGATTAACATGAAACTATTCAGATTACATTTTAAATTTGCTGCATTTGTAGTCACAGCCCCTCTTTCTTAATAGTTTAATTTATTTGTGCTTTCTTCCTCATCTCCTTGATTAATATTGCCAGTTGGAGCTATTTTATTAGTATTTTAAAGAACAAATTTTTAGCCTTATTAATTCTTTCTACTGTGTGATTGTTATATATTCTGAAAATTTCTGCCAACTGTATTATTTTCTTTCTTCTTGGATTTTATTCTTGTACTCTTTTTTTACCTTATTTTTAAAATTTAATTTATTTATTTACTATTGTATTACTTAATTATTCTATTTTGGCAGGGGGTGGGTAATTAGGTTTATTTATTTTAGAGGAGGTACTGGGGATTGAACCGAGGACCATGTGCATGCTAAGCATGTGCCCTACCGCTTGAGCTACACCCTCCACACCTAGACTTCTTAATTTGGATGTTAAGCTCATTCAGCTTGAGCTTTTTCTTTCTTTTGTAAGCAGTTTCCTTCAATGTTATAGTTTTTGCAGTTCCACAAGTTTTTATATGTGTTATGTTTGTTATTCAGTTCTAACTTTTAAAATTTCAAATACGATTGCCTTTTTAAACTTTGAGTTGTATAGCAGTGTGCTTTTTGAGATCTTCTGTATAAGGGAGATTTTTCTTGGTATCTTTTTTGTCATGGATTTAATTGCATTGATGATTCCAGTCTTTTGAAATTTCTTGAAGTTTACTCTATGACCTAGACCTTGTCAGCTTTTAATATTACCTGTGTGCTGGAAAATAATATATATTCTCAAATTATGGGGTGTAATGTGCTTTAGATATCCATTAATTAGGTTTATTACTGTACTTTTCAAATATTTTGTATCCTTAGAGGTTTTATTTTGTCTATTCAATCTATCAATTACTAAGAGAGGTATAGTAGAACTTCCCACTTTTGATAATAGATTTGAAATTTTCTCCTCATTGCTCTGTAAAGTATTGCTTTACATGTTGCAATGCTGTTTTATTAGCTACACAAGTTTAGGATTGTTGTATCTTTGTGATGAGTTCTTTCATTGTTGTGTAGTTTCCTCTGTGTGGCTAGTAATGTCTATTTTGTCTTTATTTTTTAAATTTTTATTTATTTTTATTTTACTTTTTGGTGGGGAGGCCATTAGGTCTATTTATTATTAAGTTTTTTTTTTTTTTAGTGGAGGTACTAGGGATTGAACCCAGGGCCTCCAGCATGCTAAGCATGTACTTTACCACTTGAGCTGTATCCTTCCCTCTATTTTGTCTTTATGTCTTTTTAAGTCTATTTTGGTTAGGATTTACCTGGCATTTACTTCTATGTCTTTTTGCTTTAAGATTTTCCTTGAAAATTTTAAATGATTCTCTTGAAAACAACATACAGTATACAGCTGGATTTTTAAATGTAATCAATGTTTGTCTTTTAATTTTATAGTATAATCCATTTGCATTTATTGTGATTATTAATATATTTAAATTTATTTATACTATTTATTTTTTCCTTATTTAAATTTTTCTTTTCATTTTTTTCTTGCCTTCTTTTGTGTTGATTGGCTTTTCTTTCTTTTTACTATTTTTTTTTACTGTAAGAGTTTGAAAACTTGCTCTAAGAGTTTAAAATTGCATTGTCTAATATCTAGGTAGCCAGAAATCATATACAGTCATTGAGCACTTGATATGTGGCTAGTGCAAATTGAAATGTGCTGTAAGTGTCAAATATACATCAGATTTTGAAAGCGGGAGATATGGATTAAAAAAGGACAAAAAACTGTCATTATTTAAGCATGATACGATTGTCCGCATAGAAAGCCCGAAAGAATCTACAGTACATTATTAAAATTAAAAAGAGATTTCTAACTACATGCTAAATGCAAAAGTCTTCAAATGTAATTTTCCCTCAAATCCATCTATACTTTAATACAACACCAATAAAAATTCCCAACACGGTTGTTTTCTTTTCTGAGACTACGTCTTCCTCACCTTCTTCACTCACACCTCTGCTTCCTCCTCCTCCTTCTCCTTCTCCTCATTGAATAAAGCCTGTTAATCTAATTCTAGAATTTATAAGGATGAGCAAAGGATCAGGAAAAGCCATAACGCTACTTGAAGAGAACACAGTAGAGAGACCTACCTACAAATTATAATTAAGCTATAATTTTCTAAGCTATAATATAGTGTAGAATTAGTGCAGGATATGCCAATACAATGTTTTTTCAGAGAAAACAGAAATATGTTTATTTGAATAGATGTCATAAAGCAAAAGTCTTCTATTAATGATTTTGTGTAGTTTAATAGAATAGAAAGAACATTTCTTAACCTGATAACATACATTAACCTTCAGATATAATCACTTCAGATTTCATCACGTGTAACAGTAGACTTTTAGAACATTTTCATTAAGTCAGAAAGAAAAGACATAGATGACCACTGTTGCCAGTTCTGTTCAACATGTCAATGTGGCTCCTAGCCCATGTAATAAGACAAGTTAAAAAAAAGAAGTATCAAAAAGAAAGATTTTTTTTAAAAAATTGTCATTATTTTCAGAACATGATTGTCTACGTAGAAATATACAATGTATATTTTCTTAAGACTATTAAAGGTACTCCAGAAAGGTACCTGGGCATAAAATACATACTTCAAAAATCCACAGAATTCCTACATATTGGCAATAACCAGTTAAAAGTGAATTAAAAAAAAAATCTCATTCTCACAAAAAAATCCCAATAAATTAGTTACACATGTAGAAAGAAGTGCATCTTTGAAAATGATCTTTGTAAGATCACCATCGAATAATTTAGAAACGGAATCATACCAAATATAAACTGTCCTCTAGATTATCTGAGTTGAGTGCAATGCCAATTCAAATTGTAACAAGATTTTAAAAAACAATGTTTTTAAAAAATATAACATTAAGTAAAAAGGCCAAATAGAAACTAATTGTGCAGTATAATCCTAACTTTATATTAAAAAGATGCTTGCACAGATGCGTACACTGTATGTATGAATATATGTATATCCACATAGTCATTTCTGAATAGTGAGATTGTGATTGGTTTTATTTCCTTTTTTATACTTTTCTGCAACTAGCATGTTTTTATTTTTATTTATTTCTGTTGTGGTAAAATACACATAGCATACAATTTACCATCTTGACTATTTTCATTTTTTAATTTTATTTTTAAAAATTTATTGAAGTAGAGTCAGTTACAATGTGTCAATTTCTGGTGTACAGCATAATATTTCAGTCGTACATACACACGCATATATTCGTTTTCATATTCTTTTTCAATTATAAGTTACTCCATCTTGACTATTTTAAAGTGACATGAGTACATTAATTACATTCACATTGCTGTGGTGACAACTTGAAACTCTGTCCCCATTAAACAGCAGACCCCTCCCTGGAGCATCTGGCGACCACCATGCACTTTCTGTCTCTATGAGTTTGACTCCTCTGGGTGCCTCCTGTCAGTGGGATCATGCTGTATTTGTCCTTCTTTGACCAGCTCATTTCACTGAGCACAATGTCCTCAAGGTTCATCCATGGTGCACCGTGTGTCAGAATCTCTTTCCTTCTTAGGAAGAACATATCTTTGGATTTTAAGAATTAGGAAGAGACCTACTAAGTGTTTGCACTTTGCATAAGCTTTTTAAACAATTAACACGTTTCTGGTTGTGAAAAAATAATACGTGGATATGTTGCTGTGGAAAACAGTCTGGCAGTTCCTCAAAAAATTAAACATAGCATTGCCTTATGATCCAGCAATTCCACTGCTGGGAAAGTACACAAAAGAACTGAAAGTAGACACAGGAAGAGGTATCTGTACACTCATGTCCTGAGCGTGTTAAGGGGAAAGCTGGCATCAAGTTTGAGAAACTGTCCAGCCAACTAATGAGTCCTAATTATTCATTCAACAACAATGTCTTAGGCCACCCCTCCTTCCCTCCTCTTTGGAGACGGCCCGCACTGTGTCTGTGGAGTGTGTACCTACTTTTACTCTAATCTGAGCACCCAACCCCCACACCTCGTGGCCTCCTTCTTGCCTTTTGAAACAGCCTGCACTCTATGCAGTGTGTAGCTCTCTAAATACATCTA
Source organism: Camelus bactrianus (assembly GCF_048773025.1). NCBI lineage: Eukaryota > Metazoa > Chordata > Mammalia > Artiodactyla > Camelidae > Camelus > Camelus bactrianus. The sequence goes on from NC_133549.1 coordinate 9,623,310, forward strand.
CCTTTACTCAAAAAGAACAAAAAAGAAAAAGTCTTAAAACCCTGAAATTATAGACTCAAGAGACAAAACTCTGCCCAAATGGAGCTCACCTTCCACTGGGCCTTAGATGGAGAGAGATAGTCTGTTTTGAAAATGGGATCCGGTACACCTTTTTCCTACAGAGAGCCTTATAGGGAGTGATGCAGTTAAGGTGAACAAAGGGTTAAGGATTTTGGTCCACTAGAACGTAAGGCCATCAAATGGTTTTACAACCAAAAAGGTTTTTTCTGTTGCCATCTTCTGTTTAGAAAAATTGACCCACTGAATTATGGTGAAAGAAATGATTGGAACTGAGCCACAGGGCTGAGCAGGGATGGTAAATTTTGAGGAAGTTGTCCAGGGCTGTAAAGTTTGGGGAAATAAGTTTCCAGACAGCAGTGAGGGCACCCCGTCAGTCAGTCCAAGTCCACACTCTTCCATCCTCATCTTCCTCCTACCTTGCTGGGGCACACACAGGGGAATTCGTCCACGCTATGTGGGGAGAGTTAATGCAAACAGTAATGACATGCTGTTTGTTCCAGTTAATCTGCACAGACGTTTATGCTGTTCATGTTCTACATTTTCCTCTGCAGAAGTCCCCCCTCCTCTCCAGTCCCCTCCCCTCCCGTCCCATCCCTTGCCTCCTTGCCCCACCATCTCATGGCTACACTCACCCATCTCAGCCTCTGATGGTGTCCGGGTCTTAGCCACAGAGATTCTGAGACGAGAGCTTCCCAGGAGGTCCCAGGGTGCAGCCAAGCTTGAGAGCCACTGCCTTTGTCTTTCTTGCAAACGACAGTCACACACATGCGGAGCTCTTGATTCTAACAAAAGTCGTGATTGGTCCTCCTGTACATGTAAACTGTTCAATCAGTACGAATGTCCTATACTGCACGGCATCACTTTCTCTGTATTTCTTGTAATCAAAATGTGTATTTCTTGCAAACCTAAATGATCTCTCAGAAGGAATCAGATATGATTCTTTTTTAAAAAAGAAGCTTTTAGTTTTGCTAAGCAGCTTGATGGGTTCGTGACTGCAGATTTGAGGGTGACAGTGAGAGAGGACTGAATTTGCACGGTTTTGCAATAACTGTGAAGGGCAGAGGGCCGACCGAGGTAGAATCTGGGAAGGAGGAAGAGAAATCTGGGACCTGGTTTAGGGGAGGACCACAAAGAATAACCTTGATTCATCAAATCATTTATTCAGAAAATATATTTTGAGCTCTTGTCACAGCCAAGAGCTGGGGCTTTTGTCATATTCAGGAACAATAGGACTTCAGGAGGCCAGAAATATCTACTACCATGCAGATTTTAACCCCCTTGCCATCTCCCCTTCAAAGTCTTCAGTAAAATTTACAATTCTGTTACTGATGTTGGTCTGGGGCTTGAAACTGGTGACTGTATTTTCCAGTCCAGTGATGCAGTGAATCGTGGAGAACACTTCAGCAAGGCAGATGCACCAGGAGGGAGCTAGTCCCTGGAATTTGCAGAATTTGTACAGAGCATAGGGACTTGGAATGTGGGGTCCAAAGCAATCCTGTCTAGATCTCTAAGGCCAGGGAGCCCAACCCCAAATCTGGGTAATTCTTCGTTGTAGCCTCTTTTCCCATCACATCCTAAATGTTGGTATTTAACCATGTCCTCAACTTACCCCCTCTTTTCTCAGTCTATGTATTTTTCCAAGGCAATGTCTTCCTGGCCTATAGCCTCAGAAACCACCTCTATAGATTATAACTCCTCAGTCTCTCTGGTGCCTGCCTGTCTTCTGAGTTCCAATCCAACCCAAGATCCATTAGAATATTTTTCTTTCTCAATGGCATTACCCACTTCTTCCTTCCTAACAGACCTCAATTTTGATCAGGTGTTCTCCCCTCCCCGGACAGCCCCTGTGCCTTGGGGGAAGCGGACCCCAACCCTAGTCCCAGGATTCGGTCCAATTACACAAGGGATGTCCCGTTCCCATTGTCAGCAATGGGTTAAAAATGGGCGTGCCGTTGATACAGCCAAATGAGACAGAAGAGAGATTTGTAGGAAGCCTCTAGGAAATGGCTTCTTATTCTTCTCTGAGGGCTGTGGGAAGCCACCCAGCAGATGTGAACAAGGAAGCATTTAGTCTCAGCTGCTACTGGCAGCCATTCTCTGAGCTGCTAGAAGAGTCAGCTTGAAAGTGAAGCCAACGCCGTGGATGGCAGAATGGAGAGATCGAAAGGGCATCTTAGATTCCAGAGTAACAGACCTGTATCACCTCCAGATTCCTCCTTATGTGAGTCAGTAGATTTCCTAATAGTTTCAGCCAATTTTAGTTGGCTTTTCTGTTATTTGCAGCCAGATGAATTATATTCGAGATGCAGAGTGATTTAAAATAAAAATCTGGTTGTATAAATCTCCTACTTAAAGGCTCTCCACTCCTGGAGACAGCATCGCTCTTCACTGCCTTCGGGCAGAGCGCACTGGATGCCTGTCTGCAAGGTTTGCCAAGAGCGGATGGCAAAGATCGCTTCCCAACTCTGCTTTGGTGACGCCATGGTGCAGTTTGGAATCGGCCACAGTGGGAGCATTTATACCCAGAAAGTTGGCAAATACTACAAATCAGAGGTTTTTTGTTTTTTTTTTTTTGTTTTTTTTCCCCTCCAGAGAGCGGGTTGTTAAGCATTTACCAGCACACCACTCACTGCCATCGTCGAACATTCCAGATCTTTCTCAGCTGGCCCAGGTCTGCCTCTTCAGTTTCTTCTCCTTCCCTTAGATTCCCTGTAGATCTGGCCACATTGAACTTGCCATTTGACAAATATGCTGTGCTGTGTGCTGTCTCCTGGCCTTGAGGTCTTACGTAGGGTGCCTTTTCCCTCCCCTTCCAGGCTGACTTCCCCACCAGACACGTGAGTCACTGTGGCTGGAGCCCACAGCCCTGGCAGGGACCCATGAACGTGTCTTAGTTTCTTTTAAAATCAAAAGACAAAAATGAACTTTTAGATAAAAGAAAGTGCTTTAATATGTAATATTACATATCCATCCTTTACCAGTCCCATCAGTAAAGTAGGATTTTAAGTATTTCTTATGGAAGGAGCCCACAAGGACAAAAGTGCCAGGAGCACATGCAAGTTATAGCGCGGCCCTAACTCATCTATCTTTCAAATTCATCTCTGTGCAGCTTTTCTATTTGTCTTTTGGAGGGGGGGGGCGGGCATAATTAGGCTTATTTATTTATTTTGACAAAAGTCTGGGGATCGAACCCAGGACCTTGTGCTTGCGAAGCATGCGCTCTACCACTGAGCCGTGCCTCCCAGCTATAAAGCTTTTCTGAACTCATCCAAATTAATCCTCCTAGCCCTCACAGTACTGTTTATACTTTTGAAATAATTCTCAGAACAATGTGGGATATAAATAAATAAAATTCCTGTATAATAAGACATTATAATAACACTCAGCAAGTGTACGGATGTCTATCCTCTCCGCTAACTTACGAATGTTTTTGAAACCAGTGATTCTGTTTGTGGGCAGAAACTCTTGGGTTCTGGTCTCCATGACCCAGCAGGGCAGCGCGGCCTAACCCGAGTGCCTGGCTGAGAAGCACAGTGGGAGAGTTGTGCGTGGCCAGGCAGGCGGCGTGGTCCGTGGCGCAAGCCCTTCGGTCCCGGGAGACCGCAGAAGGTCCAGGGAGCCATCAGCGCGGGGGAGCGTGGCGAGGGGGGAGCTCGGCAGCCCTACCTCGAGCTGGAGTAGTGTGTGCGGCACCGCTTTATTCTTGACTTTGATGGAGGCTTTAGAGACAAGCTTGGAAGAGAAAACCCTCAGAGGGCTTCTGGGTTTTCAAAAGCTTATTTATTCACAGTGATTTGCATAAAGTAGCCCCTTAAAGGGGGCACTGTTTTCTCTTTTCCAAAATGTTTATTGGGACATAATGAATCACAGAAATACCCTCTGGCTGCACCATCCTCAAAAGATGATGCATATACATCTGGTCGGAATGAGACTTTTTTTTTTTTTTTTGATGGTGCGGATTGGATGGATAAAGTCCCAAGCCACATATTTCCACTCAGGCCACATCTCTATCCTTCGGAAAATTGGAACCTATTCTAAGCTTCCAAGATGCCAAGAGGCCCTGCAGTGGGGTACAGATTCCTTGGATGACACCCCGTTTTTGATTTGTGTTCTTTTGGCTTTTCGTCTCAGATCACTGAACTATCAGAGGTGTAAGTTCACTTCCTCGTTTTCTAGCTGAGGAAACAGAAGGTCACAGAGCGGGTGAGAGGCTGGATTGTAATCTGAGTTCCGCACTCTCAGGCTGGGGTTGCTTCCCCTACTTTCTGTTTCCCCTGCCACCCAGTCCTCAGGCGTTGCTTCCTTTTTTTTTTTTTTTTTAATTAAAGTTGAGTTGATTTACAATGTTGTGTTAGATTCCAGTGTACGGCAGAGTGATTCAATTATAGTTATTCATTATAGGTTATTATAAGCTATTGAATGTAGTTCCCTGTGCTATATAATAGGACCTCATTGTTTATCTATTTTATATATAGTAGTTAGTATTTGCAAATCCCAAACTCCTAATTTATCCCTCCCTTCCTTTCCCCTTTGGTAGTCATAAGCTTGTTCTCTATGTCTGTGAATCTGTCTCTATTTTGTAAATAAGTTCATTTGTGTCCTTGTTTAAGATTCCACATATAAGTGGTATCATGTGATATTTGTCTTTTTCTGTCTGACTTACTTCACTTAGTATGATCATCTCCAGGGCCATCCATGTTGCTGCAAATGGCATTATTTCATTCTTTTTTAATGGCCGAGTAGTATTCCATTGTATATACACACCACAACTTCTTTATTCAATCATCTGTCAATGGACACTTAGGTTGCTTCCATGTCTTGGCTATTGTAAATAGTGCTGCTATGAACATTGGGGTGCATGTGTCTTTTCGAGTTAGAGTTTTCTCTGGATATGTGCCCAGAAGTGGGATGGCTGGATCATATGGTAAGTCTATTTGGTCTATTTTTAGTGTTTTAAGGAATCTCCATACTGTTCTCCACAGTGGCTGCACCAAACTACATTCCCACCAGCAGTGTAGGAGGGTTCCCTTTTCTCCACAGCCTCTCCAGCATTTATTGCTTGTGGACTTTTTAATAATGGCCATTCTGGCTGGTGTGAGGTGATACCTCATTGTAGTTTTGATTTGCATGTCTTTGATAATTAACAATATTGAGTGTCTGTTCGTGTCTGGGGCATTGCTTTCAATCCTTTCCGGAACAGAGTGGAATTTGAGTAAGCAAGTAAAAGTGCAAGGATCCAGCAACTGATAAATGGTTAACTATCCCTGGTCCATTGAGGACCAGGCCCCTGGGCAGACCAACCGAGTTACAGAAGTGAGGGGGGCTCCTGTGGACCCTGAAGTCCTGCTAGGTAACACCGAGGGTAGTTACTTGGTGCAAAAGTACCAGCCATTGTGGTCTTGCCTCCGTTTGAGAACGTCTTTGTCTTTAAACCTTTTTCTTAACAGCAACAGTTAAATTTTTCCCAGCAAGACATAACCTAAATGTTTGCCCTTTTCCAGGTTCAGAAAAGCTCCAGGTTCATGGGACCTCACATGAGAAGACACAGTTAAACCCCCTCAGCCTCACTCTCTGTCACTTGGGTTTGTAGGGCACATCAGCTGGAATGACCGTGGGGGCACTTTTCCTAATGTCTCAGACTAGGGGACGTTAAACCCAAACCTGAGCTGAGGCCATCATGCGGGGAAAACAAGACTGCTGTTCCACTATTCATTCTTCAAACATGCCACGAGCTACCCCCGTGTGCTGGTGCTGCCCTGGGTGGCGGGGAGCGGCCAGCACAGGGGCCCCAAATACCCAGGAGCCAAAGCCTGGGCTTGCAGAGATGCTATTTCCCTATTGGAGTTGTATTCCGTGTCAGAGTTTCCGGATCCTGCCATGGAAGCTCACTGAGGGCCCAGGCTGCGGTTTCTCTGGCTCCTGGTTCGCAGTCAGTTGTCTGCTCCGTTTGTGCTGTTCCTGACCCGGGTTCTTGGACTCTGTGTGCAATAGAAGTTGATAAGAGGCCAGACAAGACATTCAGGCACGGCTTTACTGGGACTCCTGCTGCAGCACCAGGAAGCGAAAACAAGTGACAGGTGTCCTTGCTCCCTCCCTGAGTTGGGGGTTAGCTGGCCCAGAGGTGGGGCTGGAGGGGTGGCTTAGGTGGTCCGCCCACCCCCTTGGTGGTGCTGTGTGCACGGATCTCACACGGCCCTCTGCTTCTGCTCCTGGCACCTCAGAAGTGACAATTGGGTTTTTGTATCTTGTTCATAACTTGCCCTCACTGCTAGTGCACACAGTTACATTTAGTCCCTTATTGTTTCTTTGTGTTCTGTTGCTCAAAGAAACATTTGTCCAGGTGTGAGCCCTGCAGCACAGGGTCCCAGGTCCCTTCCTGTCTCAGTGCCTCAGTCTATCTGCCACATGGCAAGGCTTCACAACATGCACTTAAATGGGGCAAAAGGTTTAACAGACACTACCATCAAGGTTCCTAAAAAAGTCTCCAAGAGATACCAGAGATTCTAGGTAAGTCTAGAAATCAAGGAGCACCTGAAGTGGAATCGCGACAAGTCCTCTCCTTTCCAGACAGATCCAGAAACACCATCCCCGTTTCCTGCCCAGGGATAGTGAGACAGGAGGGAAGGGGGCAGGCACAGCCATTCAAGGAATGACAGCAATTAACACAATTAAAAAATTCAACCCCTAGTTGGCCTTGAGGATTAAGATGGCAGGAGATTTGGCTTCTAGTAGACCTTGAGCTTCATTGTATGCCCATTGTAACATACAAGCATGATAAATAACACGTCCACAGGTGGGTGCCATGACAGTCCCAAGGCTGACCACAAAAGGTCAAAGAGTGGGTGGTGGCCAGATTGCTGGGAATCCCAGCCCCTTACCCGGGGTAGCGGGAATAGTCCCCCCACTTGTAGGCATGAAGCTACCGAGTTCACAAAAACTGGCAACACCACACCGCAAGGCTGCCCTTTTTCGCTCCCTCCTCTTCAGAGATGGCTGCACTCTGTCTATGGAGTGTGCATCTACTTTTATTCTAATCTGAGCACCCAACCCCCACATCCTGTGGCCTTTCTCTTGTCTTTTGAAACAGCCTGAATTCTATGCAGTATGTATCTCTCTAAATAAATCTACCTCTACTCAGCTGTGGCTCGCTCTTGAATTCTTTCCTGCATGAAGCCAAGGACCCACACTTGGCGGGGCACATCCAGGGGCTCCACTGAGACCTGGGACATGGCCCTCTTCATTCTCCACATCCGTTTTTCCTGCATCATTCTCTGTTAAAGCTTGATTTAGGAGTCAGGAGTCAAAGAAAGGAGACTGGAGTGATGACAAAGCGGCTGCTGGTAATGCTGAATTGTTATTATTTCGCTAAAACAATTATTTCATTCAGATGAGGCAGATTCTGCTGAGAGCTTTGCAAGCTCATCTCTGGACAGGCCTTGACCAGAGAGTAGCCCCCGCATTGCCGGCCGTGGCGCACGCACCCTCGGTGTCCCTGGCATTCCTGCCACAGCTGGCTGGGTCCTCGCAGGGTTCTGGGTCCTTCCTGCCCCGGTGGGCCTTCGATGCGCTGCAGGGAAGCCAGAGTCACACTTTTGCCTTTGTAATGACACTTTCTGCAGCTGGTACTGAAACCACGTTTTTTTTTTTTAACTCCAACATCTGTCTCCCTAACCCTCCTGCGTCTGCCGGCTCCCTTTTTCTGTCCGGCATCAGGAAGGTTTCATAGGTGCCAACCATGGGAGGTGGGTAGGGTCAGAAGGGAGTCTGCCAAGGCAGAAGCAACCAGTGGTCCTTAAGACAAGGCCTGGAAAAGGCCAGAGAGAACCGCTTTGTGGATCTGACACAGCACCTGCTTCCATACTTGCTCCTTAACACACGTAAAGTTAGCCCACAGCTCCTGCCAACGGTCTTACCATGTCGTGAGGGTGCCAGAGAGATTAGAGGAGCAAACAGGGGGCTGATCTGGGGACCATGCTTTTCTAGTGATGGTGATTTCCAAAATGTTTGTCACGCCATCCGGCCTCTCCCCACTTCCGGGCGTGTGCGGGTTTGCTGTGGCCTCACGGCCTCTCTCCCCCGTGGAGGCTGAGGGCCCACCTCTCACCCGCACGGCCTCACACTCCTGAGGCGCCTAGCAGGGGCTGAGTTCTTTATATCCAGCGGCAGAGGGACGGATAAGCCTTTCTGCCGGGACCTGGGGAGTTGCTTCTTCCAGTAAGTCCTCTCTTTGCTTGTTGGCTTGAAGCTTTCAACCAAAGAAGCTTAACTGAAGCTTTTACTGAAATTAAAATCATATCTGGAGCCTAAAGTATGCAGAAAAGATGTAACTCAGCATCTTTCCTGGGACAGACCCCCGCCCCCCAACCATGTCCTCCGCCCGCCTCTTGTTTATGAAGACTTTAGCCTCCTCGGCCTCCCCAAGTTCCAAAGAACAAATTTAATCAGAGAGGTGAGAAAAAGCAGAAACAGAGGAAAAGAGTCAAGCGAGACAAAAAATAGCCATTTAGCCACTGAACCAAATCAAGGACCTTTAGTTCCTCCTCAAAGGGCTACAGATAATATTCTGAGCCAAATATTTTGAGTCTTTTTTTTTTTTCAGCTGTTCTGCAGACACTGAAACCCCCACCAGGTGGAAGAAGTTAACTGCATTCTGACCACAAGCACGGAGGCCCCAGACCAGATGGAACCAGCTTGATGGTGCTGACTCTGATGACCTCACCACCAACCAATCAGAAGAACGTCCCCCAGCGGATCACACACCCCACAGACCTCCTCCCTCACTCTGTCTTTATTTATTTTTAAGTATGTTTAGAGTTCTTTTTTTTTAATGTACATGTGCTGATTTCTTTTTTAATTTGCTACAGATTTTATTTTTTATTGTTTCAGAGGGAAGTAATTAGGTTTATTTATTTATTTTTTAACAGAGATACTGGGGATTGAACCCAGGACCTCATGCAAGCTAAGCTTATGCTCTACCACTGAGCTATACCTTCTCTGCTCCTTTCCATCTTTAAAAACCTTTCCCTGAAATCCATCAGGTCTTTTGAGCACCAGCTGCCTGGACTCCTTGTTGGCCCTGCGATAAACGCTGCACTTTCCTTCACCACCACCTGGGGGCAGTAGATTGGCTTTACTGCGTGCATGGGAGCGGACCCACGTTTGGATCGATGACAAACATGACGCTGTGGCTGCTCTGTTGAAGCAGGGGAGGGGTGCTTCTGTCAGCTCCTTCCTTCCTCTGCTTGGGTGCATTTGTGGGGCTACTTGGAACCCCTGGGGCTTCTGTGAACAGAGCCTAAAAGACCACTGTGGTATGAAATGACTCCTCCACCAGGGGGGACTTGGGGTCCCAGGTAAGCACGGGGCTCCTCCTGGCCTCTTGGCCCCAGGGAGCAGAACTGAGGGTACAGGTGAGGGCTCCAACATCAGCCCCACTATGGGGGCAAAGAGAAGATCTTTCTAGAGCCTTCAGTTCTCATCCTGCCCCTACCAGCCCACCCCCTGCAGAAAAATCACTACCATGAACCTGGCCCTGGACCTTCTCTGGTTTGGTTCAACAGCAAGTCAGCTCAAAGACACCCAAAGGCCACGTTCTCTCTATTGGCATAACCCTGAAGGTCAGGATCCAGCCGTCATCGGGGTCCTAGCTTCTGTGCCAGGGGGCGGGCATCGTATTTGGCTCCAGTCTCTTCCTAACTCACCTGGGCAACTACCTTAGACCTTCTCGCATCCTCCCCTGGCAAGCATCCTCCACTGCCCTCCAGCCCTTGGTGTGCACACACAGCTGTACGTGCAGAGGGACTGCCCTGCGCTAGTTGATTGTGGGGGGGGGGGTCCCCCACGCAGTCCCCTGACCCAGCTCTTTGAAGCTGGGCTCTTATAGCATCCTGAGATTCAGACGCATTGATGGGGTGAGAACTTTTGAACAAGGCTTCTTTTTTCTTTTTAAATTTTTTATTTAAGTACTATCAGTTACAATGTGTCAATTTCTGGTACACAGCACAATGCCCCAGTCATGCATATACATACATATATTCGTTTTCATTAAAGGTTATTACAAGATATTGTACATAGTTCCCTGTGCTATACAGTAGAAACTGTTTAACCTATTTTTATATATAGTGGCTAACATTTGTAAATCTCAAACTCCCAAATGATCCCTTTCCCACCCGCTTTCGAACAAGGCTTCTTAACCTGACCTCTCTATGGTGCTATGACTTCCTCAAGCTGAGACTTCTACAGTCCCACTGTCAGCCAGTGGTTGGGTGACAATTCAAACCCAGGTCTGTCTGAGTCTGAGGGGCTGCAGCTCGAGCTCAGCCCCCAGGAAACCAGCTCCTGGTCCCTGGTGCTGAGAGCAGGCTCCCTCTGGAGCGGTTTCCTTTGTTCCTGGGAGCAATAGCTGACCAACACCCTTTTTCTAGGGCCCCTCCCCATCTCTCCTGAGATTTTCTTTGGTAACCCAGTTCCTACCTGCATGCTCAGTCTTTCAGGAAACTTTGTCCCTGGGGCTTTTCCCCTACAACTGGCCCTTGGACTGGTTAAAGGGTGGATGATGAAAGGAACAGAGACCCCCTCAACAATCTCCAGGGTAGTTCAAGGGAGACAGAGAAAGGCTGATGATCCTGGGCCCAAACAGAAGAAAATTTTGGTCTCAGAAATCAGTGAAGAGCATTCACCCCAATGAGAACAGAACACTGCCCCAGACAGTAGCTGGTAAAGGATGTGGAGAGACGGTGATCAGAGCAGGGGAAGTGCGACATTTGATAAATATTCCTTAACAGCCGCCCCTCCAACTCCCTTGCTCCTTATCCATCAGTGGGTGAATGATTTCTGTGACTTTGGGTGGGCGGAGGGCAACATTACAGACCCTGCCTCTGGACAGAGTCTATGGGCAAAACTGGGGTTAACAGATATTGCAGGAGGATGCTCAGCTGGAAAGGGTATCTTGTATCTCTTGATTGACATGTTAAAGAGAAGGGAAGGGAGGGAGGGAGGAAGGAAGGAGAGAAAAAGAAAAAAAGAAAGCCGTTCAAAATTACAAACCATATAAAGGAGAAAACATGTTCCAATCCAGAGAACCACGACTGCATGGGTCTTTTTCAAAATCAACTCCCTAGATTTTCCTGTAAAAAACAAAGAAAGGGGAGCAAGCAAATTAGAATTCCTTCCTGCTTGCTTCTGAAAGGGTCCTACTCTCAGCAAGGCAGACGATAAACAGAGTTCTCTTTCAGCGAACACTGATTAGAGAAATTGCATCCTTTTCAAACAAAGGCCTGTGGACAGACCGGCTGTGAGCATCTTGGTCCTGTCCCCAGCATCCTGTCCTTTCAGCCCCACCTGCCTTGGAAGCCTGCCTTTCCCCAGTTGCCAGCAATTACTTATAAATGGCACACTGCGACTGTGCCAAGTGACTGAGTTTTGACCAAGGAAAATCCGGGCAGAAGGCAAGGTGTATTGCAGACACATCTGCTTTCATTCGTGGCCTTCGCACAGATGGAGTTTCAGGTTACCGTTTCCTGCCTTCCTTTGAAAGCAGCTTTGTCTTTTTCCTGGACAGATGCATTGCATTTGCTGTAATCGCACAAGGGTTGAAAGCAGCCATTTCTAAGGTGGCATCTGCTTTTACGACTCACACCAACGAAAACATCGCAGGCCAGAAGTCTCCACCCATGTCTGGCCATGTGTTAGTGTAGAGTCATGCAGAAAGAGAAGATGCTGCCTACTTGGTGTACTCGTTTGCTGGGGCTGCCAGAACAAAATGCCGTAGACCGGGAGGAACACACAGCAGATGCTTATTTCTCACAGTTCTGGAAGCTGGAAGTCCAAGATCAAGGTGACGACGGCAGGGTGGTTTCCCCTGAGGCCTCCCTCCCTGGTTAGCAGATGGCCACCTTCCCCTGGGTCTCCACACCATTTTCTGTGTGTGTGTGTCTGGGCCCAAATCTCCTCTACTTACAAGGACACCAGTCGTGCTGGATCAGGGCACACTCTGATGACCTCATTTTACCTCCATTACCTCTTTAAAAACCTGTCTCCAAATACAGTCACATTCTGAGGCCCTGGGGGTTAAGACTTCCATGTATGAATTTAATTTTGATTGATTGATTGATTGATTTTGCAATGAACAATCTGAAAATGAAATTAAGGAAACAATTCCATTTAAAACATCAAAAAGATTTAAGTAATTAGGAATACATTTAACCAAAAGAAGTACAAGACTTGTACAATGAAAACTACAAAACATTTTTGAAGGAAATTGAAGAAAACCTAAATAAATTGAGACAGTCTGTACTCATGGACTGATGGCAATGCATTCCAAACTGGTAGCATCTAAATTCCCACCAAAAACCTAGAATGCTTTTTTGGCATAAATTTACAAGCTGACCCTAAAATTTATATGGAATAATAAAAACCCAGAATAATAAAAACAATCTTGGGGAAAAAAAGAACAAAGTTGGGTGATTCACATTTTCTGGGTTCAAAAGTCAGTACAAAGGTAATCAAAACAATGTGGAACTGTCAGAAGGAGACATGAATGAATAGAACTCAGTCAATAAATAAAACCTCATTAATGATCAATTGACTGTTGACCAGGCTCCCAAGACAATTCAACAGGGAAAGAACAGTCTTTTTTTACAAATTATGCTGAGACAACTGAATAACCAAATGCAAAGGAGTGAAGTTGGACTCTTTCCTCAACCATGTACAAAACTTGAATTAAATGTATCATAAACCTACATATAAAAGCAAAAACTTGAAAACTCTTAGAAGAAAATATAGATGAAGATGTGCATAACATTACATTGGGCAACTTTTTTAGACACAAGCAAAGAAAAAATGGCTAAATTAGATTTCACCAAAAATAAAATTCTTTTGTGCATCAAGAAAGTATAAAGATAACCAACACAATGGGAGAAAATGTGTAGAAATAATTTATCTGATAGAAGGCTAGAGACTTTGTATCTAGACTATATAAACAACTATTGCAAATCTAGTTTTAAAAAAAGGATGATAACCCAGTTTAAAAATAGTCAAAAGATTTGAATACAGAATTCTCCAAATAGTATATACAAATGGACCCTAAGCAGAAAAAGAGGCTTAATGTCATTAGCTGTTAGGGAAATGCAAATAAAAACCACAATGAGATATCAATTCACACTCACTGAAATGACTAAAATAAAAAAAGACAATAATGTGTGAAAAAACTGGAATTTTCATAAAATTCTGATGGGAATGTAAAATGGTGCCAATACTTTGGAAAACAATTTGACAGATCCTCAAAATGTTAAACATCAAATTATCGTATAACCCAGCGATTTCATTCCTGGGTATATGCTCAGGAGAAATAAAGACATGAACACACAGAAATTTGAATAAGACTGTTCATCACAGCAGCGTTTTTCACAATAGCCAAAAAGCAGCAACAGCCCAAATGGCTATCTAATGAAAAAGAAACAAAATGTGGTATATCTACATAATGGAATCTATCTTCAGCCATTAAAAAAAATGAAATACTGATACGTGCCATAACATGAACTTTGTAAATATTACACTAAGTGAGAGAAGCCAGACATAACGGACCACATATTTTATGCATTATATGAAATTTCCAGAATAGGCAAATCCATAGAGATATAAAGTCAGGCTAGTGGTTTTCTAGGGCTGAGGAGTCCGAGGCTGAATGCAGAGTGACTGTGAATGTTATGGAGTTTCTTTTTTAAGGATTATAGAAATATTCTAAAATTAGTTTGCAGTGATCATCGCACAAATATGATTATAGATTTTACTATACTGCATTGCACACTTTAAGTGGATGAATATATGGTACATATGACACACATATATATATGGATTATATCTCAATAAAGCTGTAAAAATAAAGCAAACAAAAAGTCTTAGCATATTTTAAGTTCCTTCCAAATTCCCCTCCGCATATGCACACTCCATATTCTTCTCTGGTATTTTAAGCTACAGTGCATGTTGAAATAAACAGAAACGTTAGTCTCATTCTTTTTCCTACAGCCAATATTAAGTTTACCACCAAATGTTATGATTTTTCACACTTGCTCTTTTAATTACATTTCTTCCCTCTTCTTCAATGTAGTTTTTAAAAAATCCTGCGGAAGTCCTTTCAGGTCCTGGTCCATGGGCAGTACAATTTGCAAGTCCTTACATATCTGTATTAGCCCAGGCTGCTTCCACTTACATGGCTCTAGGCCTGGTGATGAAGCAGATACGCCCTCACATTCTTTCAGAGATACTGGAGGTGACTATCCCTCTGTACCTCAGCACCGAGCTTCACAGCAAACTGTCTGAACGCTGTCGCTACGCCTTGTTGGTTTTAGTCATCACCATCTGCACTGCATGTAGGTGCTCCATCGTGGAATGACGTCGTCTGTGGCATCCTCGGGGCCTGGCCTAGCCGCCACTGGCTTGGACTCCTGTCATGTACAAATCTGGGGGGACACAACTCAGCCCATAACATGCGGTAAAAATCATACTATTATTTTAACTTTAGCCCTTTCTGATGTAAAGAACGTTCTAAGGTTCTGGAAAAAAAGCCCAAAACCAGCCAAAAGCTATTCAACCACTTCTGCAAATGCTAGTTGAGGACTCTGGCTTGTTCAATGGGAACTTGCCATCCTAAGTACTATGTTATGGGCAACACTGTCTATGGCAAATCATGAGATGCATTTTCCCATCTGATGCTTATTTAATGACCTCAGAGGACTTCATAGATTAATGCACCGAGTGATGGATAAAGGATAAATAGATCCCTTAAGCTCTTAAAACTTCCATTATTACAAATGCATGGAGAAGACCATTTGATGGGTTTCTGAGCTCAGAAGTTGCCATTTGTGGGTCTGAAACAAACGTCTGTCTTTGAGCAGCACATTCTCCCACATCAAGGGCCGTTAATTTTTTTTTCTTTCTTGATGAGACTTTTCTATTTAGGTTTATTGGATCTTTCAAACAAAAGCTTTAAGTCAGGGTCATATGAAGTAGCATTATGATAGAAGAATTTCTTGTGTGACCAAGTCTATGAAGGAAGACATTCCTAGTTTCATTGGAGAAAAGACATGTGACTCACCTCTGCACATGCTAATGGAAACTCAATTCCTCAAGCTATCGTCTAGGAAAACAATATCGCAAATACTTCTACCTTGAAGACAGACCGTGTTCATCACCAGTTTTCTCACCATGCCCCCACATCCAAGCTTACGGCTCCCACCTCTGATTAATCCTCAGCCGGTGTCTTTCTTCGGAGCTTAGAACCTCGAGACTTCTGAGCACTACTTTTTCCACTTAATTTTCCCACAGGTTAACTTGAACTCAACATGACCCAAAGAGAAACCATAAACTTATTCCAAAACCTGCTCTTCCCTCCTACAGAGTCCCTGTTTGGTCAAATGACACCATCATCAGTCTGGCTGTCCTCCCATTCAACTTGCCAATTCCTGCAGATCCTACTTCTTAGGACCTCCGGAATGCACGCCAGTCTCTCTTTCCCTGTGGCTAGTGTCTACACTCTGCCCTCAAGTGTTCTCTCATGGAGTACTGGAAAACTAACTGGTGCAGGGCAATACCGTGGTTAAGACCATGGTTGAGAGATAACCAATATCATAGTTTGAGCTTTAGAAGGTCTCGATTCAAATTCCAGCTCTGTCAGTTAATAACTGGATGACTTTGGACAAGAGACTTAATCTCCACAAGCCTCTGTTTCTTCATCTGTAAAATACAAAAACGTCTAAGTTCATGGGGTGATTAAGAAACTTTTAGGTGAGATAACATATGCAAAGTATTTGGAACTGCACTTGGAATATAGTTCTTCCAGATCTGATCATTGAATTGCTCTGGTTGCAATATTTCAATGGCTCTCAGTTTCCAAGGCCAGCCACATTACCTCTCCAATCCCCAACTTAAAAAAAAAATTTTTTTTATTGAAGTATAGTTGATTTACAATGTTGTGTTAGTTTCAGTTGTACATCATAGTGATTCAGTTATACATACATACACATCTCTTTCATTTTAGGTTATTACAAGCTATTGAATATAGTTCCCTGTACTTTACAGTAGGACCTTGTTATTTATCAATTTTATATACAGTAGTGTGCATAAGTTAATCCCAAACTCCTACTTTATCCCTCTCTTTACCCCTTTGGTAACCATAGCTTGTTTTCTGTCTGTGAGTTTATTTCTGCTTTGTAAATAAGTTCATTTGTATCATTTCTAAAAAGATTTCACATATAAGTGATACCATGTGGTACTTGTCTTTTTCTGTCTGACTTACTTCACTTAGGATAATAACCTCCAGATCCATTCATGTTGCTGCAAATGGCATTATTTCATTCTTTTTTATGGCTGAGTAGTATTCCATTGTATATATACACTACATCTTCTTTATCCAGTCACCTGTTAGTGGACATTTAGGTTGTTTCCCTGTCTTGGCTACTGTAAACAGTGCTTCTGTGAACACTGGTGTGCATGTATCTTTTTAAATTAGAGTTTTCTCCTGATATAAGCCCAGGAGTGGAATCGTTGGATAATATGGTAAGTCTATTTTCAGTGTTTTAAGGAACCTCCACATTGTTCTCTATAGTAGCTGTACCAATTTACATTCCCACCAACAGTGTAAGAGGATTTCATTTCCTCCACCCCCTCTCCAGTATTTATTATTTGTAGACTTTTGAATGATGGCCATTCTGACTGGTGTGAGGTGACACCTTATTGCAGTTTTGATTTGCATTTCTCTAATAGTAAGCAACACTGAGCACATTTTCATGTGCGTGTTGGCCATCTGTATTCTTCTTTGGAGAAATGTCTATTAGAAATGTCTGCCCATTTTTTGGTTGGTTTTTCTACATGTTTTTACCTCATCTGTGTTTGTGCTGTAATTCTGGTTCATGTACTTACCTCCCTCAATGGCATCACTTCACCAAGGATAATTTGGCATTATAGTAGCCATCCTCAGGGAACTTTTAATGGGAATAAAATTATTTACTTAAAAGATACCTTAGAGCAAAGAGGAAGTACTTAACAAACATCCAACGTTATACATTTTTTGTTTGCTTGCTTGTTTGGATTGATCTAAGAAAGTGTCCAAAAGAAATTCTGGTTCTCAAACTGCTTCCTTAAGAGATTTCTTGACCAAAGCAAAGAAAAAAAAATGTGAAAATCATAAATCTGTGTGTCTTTGTTAATCCCTTAATCACAATTCAAATCTCACTGCCTTTATTTTTACTATTCCTCCTTCTCCACGCCGTGCTCCTCTATCTCCTCGGCACCCCCAGCCCCACCCCCCATCTGCCCTTCTTCCTTTCTGAACAGCAGAAACATCAAAGTTCAATTTATCTTTTCCATTTAAATCCTCCTCAGAACAGAGAAGAACCCCCCGTGGCTGATGCTAAGCCCTGTTCTTGCTCTGAGCTGAGCGCTGTCATCAAAGTCTTTCCAAAGCCTTTGGAGAAATTAGATAGAATGGAGAGATATTTACAGAGAAGTTGAAAAATAGTCCTAAAACCCGTAATCCAGAGCTCACGGATCTATACCATTTAGTTCATATATGAGAAGGAACCTCAGCTGCCAAAAAAAAAAAAAAAAAAAAAAAAGAGTTGAAAAGGCAGGGAGGGTCTGAGGATGACTTAAAAGGGCAGAGGAAGCTAGAGGGATTTAGAACAGCTGTAGACGCTGAGTAACATTTTTTGGATGCCATCTCCTGCTCCTTCCTATGTAAACACATCGGAGTCTGATTCAGTCCTGCAAGCAAAGAAAAAAGGATCCTTTGGAGAAGGAGGAACAGGCTTTTCCACCTTTGGACAGCATCCGGAAGTAGCTCCTTAATCAAATGTGGCCCCAGCTCTCTCCTCCCTTTTAGTAAATAGCCTTAATCCAGAAATAAGGGCTTTAATATACAAGCAAGAGCCAGAATGGGAAAGAGACTAATTGCCAGCCCTGCAGGTCCCTGCTGAGCATTCCAAAAGAAAAAATAAGTCTTGGAATAAATTCACGATCTTATAAAAGTGTCTGACCCTTTGCCTGTTTTTGCAAATGAAGTTTCGGCAGAACACAGCCACCCTCATCTGTTGACACGTGGCCTCTCCCTACTTTCACAACTGCGGAGCTGAACAGTTGCAACAGAGATGTCATGCTTTGTAAAGTCCAAAATGCTCACTGTCTGCCCCTCGGCAGCAAAAGGTGGCCAACCCCTGGTACGGAGAATAGAATAGATGGACACCCCCCCCCCAAGCCGTTAATCCCCAGACGGAGAAATCTCTAGGCAAAGACATTTCTAGGAAGGATGTTAGGAAAACAACTGCTCCGCGTTAGGTAAGAAACTAAACGGGGGGTGGCGGTGGGGGTGGAAATAAAGTCAGTGACCAACTACATTGCTCCAACAGGGAAGTATGTACCTAATTTTCTGTTTTACCCTTAAATCAGAAGGAGAAACTTCTCAAAATGTTAAAGACAACCTTGCAAATTTTTAAGTAATTCAGGTGCTATATATAAACTTTCAACCTACCGCTGTCTTAGTGTCAAGAACTCTTCAGCTGGAGGGCGTCTCCAGTAACCCTTAGACATCCCCAGTGCCAGAACAGTCATACGCGGACCTGTAACTAAGGAACAGTCCTTCCTCTTTACGATGCAACAGCACTAACTTGATAGGGAGGGGTTTACTGTGCAAATAAAAATGCCAGATTAAATATTCTCCGGAGGGTCTCTTCCTTGAAAACTCCCCTATTCACAGTGAGATCATAGGTAATTTGGCTGTTGATTTACTGTTACTATAGTATCTGAATCAAGCCCAAATTGGAGGTATCAAGGGGATGCAAAAAAAAATGTTTAGATACAGGAGGATTTAGGAGCTAAAACAATTAAGGTTCAGGCTGATTTATCGACATCTCTATCCAGACTCCACAATATCCTGTTAAACCAGCAGCTGAAGAAGGAACGACACCAATCATTAAAAGCCTAAAAGAGAAAAAAAAAAAAACAAACTCACTATTCATGGCTTGTACCAGTCCACCTGACATTCTATCCTCCCTGTCAAAAAGGCCAATGGGTAAAGATATAGTTGCATTCAGGGCTCAGGGTCGTAAATAGAACAGACGTTCCTTGCTTCCCTGTAGTACCAAACCCACATCTAATTTCATCCTGGGGCCTCCCGAGGCTGTGTATTCAACAGTTGTAGATTTGCATTCAGTTTTCCTCAGTGTCCCTTTAGATCCAAAGTCAACACTTGTTTCTGTTTCCTTGGGAAATTAACACCATGCCTGGACCTGGCTGCCCCAGGCGTTGAGAAGCCCCTGTCCTACTTCTCACAAGTCTTTAGCCAGGACCTCAAGGACCTTCCATTTCCCTCTTATCCAATATATGATGGTCTTTGTTGTGCTCTAAAGGTGAGATGAGCTCTAAGGGTGATTCATTCTACCTCACTGTTTCAGCTCAGAAAGGAGATCAGTTTCCAAAGAGGAGTTACAGTGTTGTCAAAGTCCATGTTCTAGGGACACGCTTTACCCCAAGGAGGTAAATCTCGGTCCCCACACACTGCAGGACCTTCCAAACTTCCCCACGCCAGTAACTAAGAGACGATTAAGAGGACTCCTGGGTCTCACTGGCTGCTGCAAGCAGTGACCTCCAGCTTCTCTGAAATTACCATGCCCCTGTGTGACTTAACCAAGCCCTTCATAGCTGAGCCTCTTCCCTGGGACTCTAAACGTCAGTAACTTACTTTAATCTCTCTTGATCCAGTGGCAAAGCTGATCCGTCTGCATGCAATCAGAACAGAAGCCAGACCAGCCAAACTAGGTTTGTCTCTGTGTGTGTTTAATTGTGATAGAATAAATGGATCTCATGTAAAATTTTCCAGTCTAACCATTTTTAAATGGACAATTCAGTGGCACTCACCATGTTGTGTGATCATTACCACTAGTTCTACACAATCTTTTGTCAACCTTTCATCTTTCTAAACAGAAACTCCATAACCCTGAAGCAGTAACTCCCCATTCCCCAATCCACAGACCTGGGTAACCCCCTATCTACTTTCTGTCTCTATGATTTCGATACTTTACATAAGTGGAATCATACATCTGTCTTGTAGAATATATTAGAACCTCATTTCTTTTTTTTTTTTTTAACATTTTTTATTGATTTATAATCATTTTACAATGTTGTGTCAAATTCCAGTGTTCAGCACAATTTTTCAGTTATTCATGGACATATACACACTCATTGTCACATTTTTTTCTCTGTGAGTTATCATAACATTTTGTGTATATTTCCCTGTGCTATACAGTGTAGTCTATTCTACAATTTTGAAATCTGGGAACTGGGAACCTCATTTCTTTTTGTGACTGAATAATATTCTGTTGTATATAACTTGTTATCATTTGTCTAATGATGGATACATTTGCTGTTTCTATTTTTGACTATTGTGAAGAATGATGCTATGAACTTGACAGACATATCTCTGCACTGTTTAGATCCGTGTTTTCAATCCTTTGGGTTATATTCTAGGCGTGGAATTGCTGGCTCATAGGGTAATTCTGTTTTAATTTTCTGAGGAACCACCAAACGTTTTCACAGAGGCTGCATGATTTTACATTCTGATAAGCCATGTATGAGGAGTCCAGCTTCTCTACATCCTTGCTAACTACTTGCTATGATCTGATTTTTAAATTATACTCATCCTAGTAGGTGTGACGAGGTAGCTCCTTGTGGTCTAGATTTGCACTTCCCTATTGACTAATGGTGTCTGGCATTTTTTTTTTTTTTAATATGCTGACTTCCCACTTGTGTATCTTCTTTGGAGAAATGTTTACTTTGCCCATTTTCTTCTTTTTTTTCCCTTAAAGGAAGGACTGGGTATTGAACCCAGGACCTTGTACATGTTACGCACATGCTCTACCACTGAGCTATACCCTCCTCCCTTTGCCTGTTTTAAAACTGAATTGTCTTTTTGTTGTTGAAAGGTAGATGTTCTTGATGTAGTCTGAATATTAAACCTTTTCAGATTTATGATTTGCAAATATTTTCTCCCATGCTGTGGGTTGTTTTTAACTTTCTTGATAGTATCCTTTGGTACCCAAAAGTCTTAGTTTTGATGAAAGCCACTTCATTTTTTTTTTCTTTTTTCGTTGCTTATGCTTTTGGTGTCAAACTTAAGAACACACTGCCAAATCCAAGGTCGTGAAGATCTTCCCTATATTTTTTTCCTAAGAGTGTTACAGTTTTGCTCTTAAGTCTTGGACCCATTTCTTATTTTCTTTGATCTATTTTGAGTTAATTTTTTTATTTGGTATCAGTTAGGAACACATTTCATTCTTCTGCATGTGAATATCCAGTTTTCTCAGTACCATTTGTTGAAGAGACTGTTCTGTCTTCATTGAATCGTCTTGGTACCCTTGTGGGAAATCAACTGATCAAGGATGTGAAGATCTACTTCTGGGCTCTCAATTCGATTTCATTGATCTGTGTGTCTGTCCCTATGCCAGTTCCACAGTGTTTGGGTTACTGGAGCTTTGTAGAAGGTTTTAAAATTGGAAAGTGTGGGTCTTCCAAGTTTGTTCTAGTTCCAGGGTCTCCTTTTAATTTGATGACCCTTCCTGCTGAATATCTTTGTTATTCATTGAAAATATACACTATTTCTCAGTGCATAAGCTTACCTCCTATGAAATCCTATTCCTTCCTCCCTTATATATTTTCACTCATTATTATACCTGGAACCATGGCATTCTTTTTTTAAAAAAATTTTTTTATTGAGGTATAGTCAGTTTACAATGTTGTGTCCATTTCTGGTGTAGCATCATGTTTCAGTCATCCATGTAAGTACAGATACTCCTTTTCATCTTCTTTTTCATTATAGGTCACTACAAGATATTGAATATAGTTCCCTGTGCTGCACAGTAGAAACTTGTTTATGGTACTCTTCTCCTATTACTTAAAGAAGGGGAAACTCAGAACTATCTAATATCTGTTCATGAATGAATAGATTTATTATGAATTTTAGAAAAATGCAGACTTAATCTTGTTGGTTGATTGGCCATAACTTCAGACTGAACCAAGAAAATATCCTGTGACAAACTCACTTTCTCTCTAGAACGTGGTTTCTTGGCAGCTGCAAAATCTTTCCAGATGGCAGAATTCACTGTACTCACCAGGGCTTGCCAGAGAGCTCCAGATAAGAGGTTTAATATATGCATGGAAAGTAAATACACATTTGGGGTAGCCCATGACTTTGGAATGCTTTGCAAACAAAGAGGACTCTTACCCTCAGCAGAAACCCCAGTTAGGAACGGGAGCGTGGTGGGCGAAGAAAAGAGTGAGGCATGGGGGCCCTGAGCCAGAGTGAGGACCACCTCCCTTGTGCAAGTGTTGGTGACCCTTCCACGTTCTTCTTTACATGTAAACACTGAACCTAGTGTAAAGCTGCTGGTCATTCGCTTGTTTACTTTTTGTTTTTTATTTAAGCAGAATATTAGGCCTGGTAAAGCGAGTGCAGGTGAGAACAAAGACAAAGCTTTTTGCCTCCTGTGTGAATACAACTTACTTTGCAACTAACGTGCTCTGGCTGTGCAATTCAAGAAAGTGTTTTCGGTGCTGAGTACCTAAAAGGACAAGCCAAAGTCTGGGAAGGAGTTAGGCTGCCTCCAATCCCCTGTGCTGTTTTCTACGGCAAGGAAGACTGAAATACAACTGGATGGAAGCTTTCAGGAAGGAGAGACTCAAGGAAGATTCAGCTTTAAAAAATAGCAGATTTGAGAAATGGGCGGATTCTTTATTCTTCCTAGATTTACAAAACGACAATTTAAATTTCAGATACTCCCCCTGCCCCTGCCTTAGTTGCATCCTCAGATGATGCCTGTGTAATTCTTGATCTGGTCTCCTTCTTAAAATCCAGTACCCAGAAATGAAATGAGACCCAGCCTCTTTCTTTGACTCAGGGAAAGATGACTCCTTCTGAATGCATCTCTCTTTGCTGTCCTGAAAGGTTCCCTTTAACTATGTAAGCCTAAAAAGTGTATTTGCTGCTAGTTACAGTGGAACTGTGTTCTTGGCGTCTTTTCTACCTAATTGGAAAAGCTAAGTGAAGACGTTCTGGGAATAGTTCCCGGGGAACTACAGCTCCTGGAGACCAGAAGCTCCTACAGTCAGAGTATCTGAGCCCAGATCTGGCTTCCAGGCCATTAAACCAAGTATCCTCAGGCAAGCCACTTAATTTCACCCATAAAATATGGATAATAATATGCAGTCCCATGTGCTTAATCAGCTGTTGTGATGACCAAATGAGATAATGTATGAGAAAGTGCTCTTTAAAAAGGACACAGTACAGATACAAACAGTAGTTTGTATATAAAGTAGATAAACAACAAGGTCCTGGAATTTGACACATTGTAAAATGACTATAAATCAATAAAAAATGTTAAAAAAAAAAAAAAACAAGGTCCTACTGTGTAGCACAGGGAACTATATACAATATCTTATAATAAACCATAATGTAAAAGAGTATGAAAAGAATATATATATAGATATATATATAGATAGATATAGATATAGTATAACTGAATCACTTTGCTATATACCAGAATCTAACATAACATTGTAAATCAACTATACTCCAATTAAAAAAAAAAAGACATAGTACAAAGAATGGTTATCTGTCAGTGGTGGGATTATAAGCCAACTGATTTTCCTCTTTGTGTTACCTATAATTTATACTTTAAAAAATTTAATTTGCATTATGTTATATATTTTAAAAAGAAAGCAAGCAGTGCCACACAGATAAAAGTTATTAAGATTAATCTTTTGAGAGTAAGCTCTAATTTTATACATTTTCCTAATAAGATGCATAAATTGCCAACTTTAAGCCTCACACTGATGGTCTCAGGGTGTCTCTGTGGGATGTGAGCATGTGGAAAATAGTTATGCTGTGTATATAAACACTAAGAAAAATCGAAATAGGACTTTTCAATCGTCCTTGGGCAGGCCTAGGAACCAGCCTGGCAAGAGGGTTCCACAGGCTAGACATCAGACAGGGAGCTTCGTACCCAAGGCCAGGAGGGCACCAAGCCGGGCACCAAAGGGGGCCAGAGCCAGGCATGGAAGTCCACCCACAGCCCCGAGGGAGATCAGCTTGGAGGACAACCAGACTGGACAAACAGTGGGTTTCTGGCAGTTGTCTAGAGCCTCAGTTCCCATTCAGGACTGTTTGTATAATCCAGTTGGCAATCCGGTGGGTGGATGGCTGCACTGAGGGAACTAGAAACTGACTATAAATCAAAGGATGAAGTCAGTTGGCTAAGGATGTGGAAGAGAATGCACCTGGGCCCAAAGGAGCAAGAAATGAGGCCCCAAGTGGGAAGGGTGGGCACTGACAGAGGCAAATGGCCTGAGGATCATGATAAATAAAGGAGGACATTACCCAAAGGGAAGGCTGGAAATACAGGAAACGCTGAGAGGTCTTCTACTTCGTAGTTTTGCCTGGAGCCCACCTGGGGCAGGGCAGGGGGCAGTGACTGCTTTTAGATTTCTAGGCCCATAGATTTACCTGCCCCTGGACTTCTGATTGGAAGCTCCGCACATACTTTGGAACTCAATATTTACCCAACCAATGTCTTCGTTGTCTCCTTGGAAGACCATTCCTCCTCCTTATATTCCTTCTCTTTGGGAGAATCAGCCTGTTCACCTGCTGCCTGAAACAGAAAGCTGGGCTCACCCTTGACTTCTCTCTCCTCCCCCAGACCCAGTCAGTCCGTGACACCTGGCAGTCTGACCACCTCTGCTCCACCCACAACAAAGGTGCCTTGTCTGCCTGTGTTCTGCTATATGACCCCTGTAACAGGTGTTCAAGAGGTAGTTACTGAATGAAAGAATAAGTGAATGAAAGATCCTCACTGCTATGACCTTGTTTAAGACCTTCATCTTTTCAGGTGAGCTGCTATGATCGTTTAAAAAGGATAGTTTGGGACAGCAAGCAACAATCCATTGACCTTCAATCCATTGACCACAATTCTGCCAAAGGGATCTTTTTAAAATACTCCCAATTCTTGCTATTCACAAGCTATGTCTATGAAGTTGCCACAAACGCTGAATTAACAAGTAGTGAACCATTGTTCCTAAGGGGAAATATAGGAGTAGGTTCCTGAGAGCCTCTGGTCATAACACTGTCATCAACTCATCAGTAGATAACCTTGTTTTCCGTGCATTTCAGTTGAAAGATATAGCTTGCTTAGTGTATCGTGCTGATTCATTAACACTGAACTCAGAGCCACGGCACTACAACGAATGCCTGAACAACCTTATCTAATACACAGATTTTCTCCGTAGCGCACATTGTAGCCTTCATCCCCTTACAAGCTTTAGACGGCACTTCAGCACTTAGCATGGAGACCATTTTAAATGACAAAATTGCCAACAAAAATGCAAAAAAAAAAAAATGTGGCACTAAGCAGACTCCAGAAAGGTCACTTCTTTGGAGTTGGAGCTGAAGCAGGAGGCAGAGTTTGCCCCATCCACCTCACCTGGGGACGAGTCATGTGGGGAGAGTCAGGTCTGTCACTTCTCTGCACACATCCCCAGATAATCACAAAAATGCTGCAAGTATTGATTTTGAGGTTATACACAAACTTTACCAAGTAGGTAATGTCGCAGATCCAGAATCCGTGAATAACAAGGAGACACCACAAAACTCCATCATGTCCCCCCCCGCCTCAGCCTGCAGGGCCTTGTTATAAGCCAGAGAACTGGGCTTTGCTGACCCCACTTCAATCATACGGATATTTAACTTCTGAGCTGACATGCTGGCCTCCTGTGCTTCCTGAAGGGAGAAACTGTATTCCTAACACATAACACAGTGGCTGGCGCATGGTGGTTATTTAATACATAGATTTAAAAAAAAAGTGAATGAACCAATGAAGTGAAAAAAAATGAATAATGGTAGATCTCAGGGTATCTAGGATAGATGACAGAGAAGCCATTTCTTTAAAACTTATTTTCAACTTATTATTTGCCTGGAGGGAGTGCATAAATCTACTTAACTGATTAATTACACTTTGGTACCAGACGTCTCACTAGAAAAATAAACAAGATAGGCAGCCATTGGCTGGGTCACGCCGCTCGTTGCTGTGCCGTTGGGTTAACTGGCAGAGCTGAATAAAGCACAGCTCACTTCCACTCCGCTGCACAGAACACTGATGACTTTGTCTGAATCCATTCTATCTGATGCTCCCGATTCTATTTACATCCCAGGTTCCCTTTGCTCTTTGTGTGGATTCCTGGCCAGTGTGTGCTGAGAGCTTTTGGTCTTCTTCCTCTTTCTGTCCAGTGAATTGTAACCCTGTTACTTGATAGTCATTGAAACAGTGAGCAGTGCCAAGTGGGGAAACTCCACGGTATTTAGTTTCAGTGAAGCTGTTATCGGAACGAGATTTGCAAATAGTGTTCCAACCACAGGATTCTTGGAAACACTCACCGTTATTAAGGGGGCTTTTGAATGGCTTGTTTCAACTTGAATCCTGTCAACCAAGTGGCTTTTATTGTTTGTGACAGTCCCAGTGACCAGTATGGTCATTCTTTCAACTCTCATTTATTCAGGATTAAAAAGGAAGCATGCATAGACAGTCTCTGAGGATAATTCTCAAATCTCTATGTACCACCAGTCATCAAATACTCTGGGTTTTTTTTTTTTTTTTTTTTTTTTTTTTTTAATGTCTGTCGGGGAATGGGGTTATCGCTCAGTGGTAGAGGGCATGCTTGACATGCACGAGGTCCTGGGTTCAATCCACAGTGTGTCTGCTATGGGGAAAAAAAAGGTCTCTCATATCTCCTCTCCACTCCATCCTCACAGCCAGGCCCTTGGTCTAGGGGCCAGTTTTAACTCCTGCGTGGACTAGAACATTCACTCCTTAATTGTTCTCGTCTTCTTCCCCCCTCCCCCACTGCATCCATCCTGGACCCCTGCCACGTTAATACTCTTAAACACAGATTTCGCTTTCTACCCTCCTCCACCACGTGTGGACGGTGGACTCTGTTTTCTCTACGCCATCTTGCAAGATTTCCAGGATTAAGTGATTCCTGGCCGAGAGACAAAAACACAGTCATCCCATTCCCCAAATGGATTTGGATGACGACTGGTAATAAAATCAGGTCTAACTCCAAGAGGAGACGGTGGACACGAGCCAAGGTGGGTCCATGAGGAATCGCACATGACCTGGCAGCACACTTAACACTGGATAAAGGTCACTAGCATCTTACCACATCACTGCTGCCTGGACAGTTGGACATGTTTTATTGGGAAAATGACTTTTCTCTTTGTTTCCATGCCTCTGCCCTAGTAGGGTCAGTGATAAATACATGAGAACTTTTGTTTGAAAAAAAACAAAACACAGATTTCACCATTCCTGCACTATGGGGATCTGCGCTCTGTCTCTGCTGAACAAGTTCAAGAGCCCGAGCCCTAGACCTGGTCTCTGCAGCATCTCATCCTCAGTTTTCCTCTCCATGCAGATGAGCAGCCTCATTCTTCCTCACGGGCCCACTCCATCTCCACGGCACCGCTTGCTGGCTCGGGTGGGCCCCGGTCCTGGAAAGCCTGTCTTTTGCTCCTTAAAGGCCCAGAGAAGTCCAGCTCCTCTTCCAAGGCCTTTCATATTGATGGCCCCCTATTCGTGAACGCCGGTGGTCTGTCGCCTTCTATTTTGGCACTTACATTATTCTATTATGCTTGTGCTGTGTTTAACCCTTTCATACATGTAGATCTAAATTATAAGCTCCTGGGGGTTTTCAGGACTTATTTTAGGCCAACTCTGTCCCATAGAAATGTGATGTGAGCCCCAAATACAAGCCTTATATGTAGTCACTGATTTTTCTAGTTGCCATATAGAAAAATAAACAGGTGAACTTAATTTGAATAACATTTTATTTAACCCAATTCGTCCAAAATATTATTTCAACGTGCCATCAGTATAAGCAGTGGTTAATGAGATATCTTACATTCTTCATGTCACACAAAGTCTTTGGGATCCAGTGTACTGAAAGTCTCAGTTTGGACCAACCACATTTCAGGTGCAGTAGTCCTTTGGGGCCAGTGGCTACCATGTTGGACTGTGCTCTTAGCCCTTCATATCCTGCACGTTTGGGTGACGATATAATGTACACAAAGAGTGTGACTCAACAGATTGTTGTCACCCCGGAGGAAGGTCTCTGGCACATGTCCTTGACCCTAATCTGTTTATTTTTCTCAGAGATGGCTTGGATAGTGCAGAGTGGTTGAAAACACCTGCTCCACAATGTGTGTATGGTTAACAAGACTGGATTGTACACGTAAACATAAGAGGGTGGATTTCATGTTATGTGTTTATTACTACAATTAAAAAAAAAAAAAAAGAACATCCTCTCTGAGTCAGAGAGACCTCAATTTCAAATCTCACTTCCACCACTAACTACACACGTAGATGTGAGTCAGTTAATTTCCTTCTCTCTGCTTGCATTGTTCATAAATGGGGATAATTACCCCAACCTCAAAGGAGGGTTAGAAAGAGTAGATGAGATGCTGTCTGTCAAATGTTTACTCCACTACACAGAGCATATTAAACCCTTAAAAAATATTAGGCTTCACCACTATCATTATCACCATAAATGGTATGTTTATTAATTTGGCAGATGAGATAATTCTGGGAAAGATAGGTATTAAGTTAGACTAAAGAATCAAGATTCAAAAAGCTTTTCACAGACAGATTCATAGGTTGAATAAAACAAGCTGAAATTTATATAGGTAGGTGAAAGTATTGCATTTAGGTTAAAAAAATCTAACTACACAAAAATAAGCTGTCAGCTGTCAGTAGTCCATATGTAAAGAGGCACTTAATTATTTTATAAATTAAAATTTAATTTAATTCTATAAATTAAAATTTTTATTTGACTAAATATACTTAGGAATGAAATTATCATTGTCCTTTTAATTTTGTTAGACATTTAAAGTAACATGGAAACAGTGCGGGAGGGTGTAAAGTAAAAGGTTAAAACTCTCCCTCTCAGAACCTCTGTTTCCCACTCGCTGGAAGTAGGGAGCCATTTTCTTACATGTCCTTCCAGAAATGTCTTCTGCCTAAATAAACACATATTTGTTTATCTTTTCCGCCTCCTGTTCATTTATCTGTCTTGGGTCAATTTTAGGATTAGTCCAGCCCCAAGAACTCCAGAAGCACGGACGGGAAAATGACCTCCTCTCTGAACAAGCCGGTGTCTGAAACCACATCCCCGACGGTCACCTGGCTCCATTTTGGTTGCCTGAACCATAGTTCACCTCATTTGGATTTTTAAAGAACTTTATTTCCATCATAATTTTTTAAAATGGAAGTACTGGGGATTGAACTCAGGACTTCATGCATGCCAAGCATGTGCTCTACCACTGAGCTATACCCAACTCCCCCTCCCCAATTTGTTTATTCTTTTAAAATTTTAACACTTACGGGGATAGACTATTATTCTCTTGTGCAACTTACTTGAAAAGGAGTTTTAAAAAAGTTGGATTAAAGTTCAATATTATTTCAAGGTGGGATGTGTCAACTCCAAACTTTAATTTGATTTTTTTTAAAATTGAAGTACAGTCAATCACAATGCATCAGTTTCTGGTGTGCAGCACCATGTCCCAGTCATGCATATACTTACATATATTTATTTTCATATTTTGATTTTAAGCTTCAAAAGAAGCAGGCTAACAGTAAAATGGAGGAAATAGTCCAATGCTATTTAGAACTTGTCAAACATATCTGGGAATTTTCACTTTCATGTGGACACCACCTTTCAAGAAAAGTACTGACAAACTGTACGTGTCTGGAGGAGAGTGATTAAGAGGGGAAAGGTAATTCAAAACCATGTCTTCACAGAAGACCAGCTGGAGGACTTCAGGATTTTTAACCAGAAGGAGCGATGTCCCAGAGGAATGTGCCCGCTGTTTGGGAGGAAAAACAGCCATTCTAATGACCTCAGGGAGCAGTGCTTGAGCAGAACCAGGATTCTAATAGCTGGGGGCATATTTTGACTAAGTAAAGACTCCGGTGGACATAAATGAGACAATGCGTGTAAATGGGCTTTTTAAGTTGCCAGCATGGAGGAAAATTCTTTCTAAAAA
The DNA here is from genome assembly GCF_048773025.1 of Camelus bactrianus. Lineage (NCBI taxonomy): Eukaryota > Metazoa > Chordata > Mammalia > Artiodactyla > Camelidae > Camelus > Camelus bactrianus. The sequence goes on from NC_133549.1 coordinate 9,653,500, forward strand.
TCAGGAAGGTCTGACGTTGGAATGGACAAGCTTCCCCAAGTGTGACCCACAATCATTTCAGATGTTTAAGGAGAGGCTGGCACCCCATTAACAAAAATAATCACGACGTTCTTAAAAGCATTTCACTCATTATCTCAGAGAGATTTATTAGTCTCATTGAGCCTGGCTCATTGCCTGGCACAGAGTAGGCTGAAGTGCAAAGAAAGAAGGGAGGAAGGAAGGAAGAAAGGGAGGGAAGAAGAAAGGGAGAAGTGAATAAATGATATTAATACCATCTTATCCACTGTCTTATAATCAAACATTAAGCATAATCATTAATATTGTCCTGTCACCTAAGCATCTTCCCTCTTTGTGTTTTTCCCTCCCGCTCACGTGTCTATTTCAGTCTCCTGGATTTCTCACGCACACTGCACTTGGCCTCCCCTCTCCCACTAGATTTGATTACTGCTGAAAACCCTTCCGTTCCTTCTCATCTCCGAAGGGCATATTGTTGTCTGGTTAAGCTCCTCATGTTTGTGGCAGATTCTTCCCAAATGTTCTAATTCATTTACCACATTTTTTCTAGGTTTCTGCACTCTCTAGCTTCTTCTTTCTTTTTTTGACTTCAAAGGGCTAGTGAGTGAAGGTGTTTCTAAGGACTGGTGGAGAGGTGCTCTCTCTTACAATCTGTTGCATTTCAAGTGGTTTAACCATCACTTCTAAGTGCCCACGCTGGTCCAGCCTTTTACGCAACCAAACAGCTACCTGGATCCTGCCTCTGGCTTCTCCTCAGTAAGAAGACAGTAGCCTGTGGCAAGGTCCCGTTATTTAATGAGCTGAGCAATCAGCTACCTTTAATGAACACCTTATTCCTTTTTCACCAGGTGGGATTCTGACTAACACCTCCTAAAGGTTGCACGGGTCAGATGAGAACAACCCATGAGGAATCTATCAAGTGCTAGTATTTCTGTTTCCTGTCCGTTGCTTTCTGCCACCTAAAGCAGGCTGTCATTTCCTCTCAATTCAAAAAATGCATTAGCCTCTCAACTACTCCCCCAGCCTCTAATCTCTGTCTCCACCCCCAACCTACTGGACACCCAAGTGCCAGTCGGATCCTCTAATGCTCAGATTGTGTTGCTTTAAAAGACTCAATAGCTTCCCACTGCCTAAGGAATAGAGCACGCAATCTGAAACCCTCCCCAGTCTGAGGTCAAAGCCACAGCTCCCACCTCTCTTGGAGCCCTTTGTCTCACAAATGCCACCCACCTTCCAACCAACTAAGACTCTTTCCGCCCTTCCCTGGTCTGGCTTCACTTACCCCAAGTCTGCTTACACATCAAGCCCAATCTAAGTGAACATGCTCCTGGGATAACTTTTCTGAGCCCCACAAGGGATCTTCCCCTGCTGGGACTGCCAGGGTTTGCTTTCTATTTCTGTTACAATGTTACCTCTCCTGACGGATGGTAAAGGACTAGAAGTCATGAACTGGACCTCCCCCATCTTTATGTTCATTGCAGAGCTTAGCACTGTGGTTTACACACAGTAGATATGTTACTAGAGCATAGGTTCTTGTCTCATCACAGAAAGAATTTGGAGATGAGACAGGAGGTCAAGAAAGCAAAGTGAGGACTTATTAAATAATAGCACACTCTCAAGGGGAGAGCAGGCAGAATCAGGTGTGTAGCTGCACTGAGTTTCTTTGGCAAGCTGGTTACATGGGGTGTAAAAATGATTGGGTGGAATAAGTTCATTGGGGAGGGAGGCATTTGGGGTCGCATTTTCTGATTTTTATCCCAGCTCCACCTTCCCGAGGGGAGGAGGGATTTTTGTCCTTATTTAGTCTTGATTGGAAGTGTCATGGTGTCAGTGCATGACAGGTACTTCATAGCTGCAAGGCTAATTTTATTGTAATGAAGGCATAATGAGACTCAATGTCTGCTGGAGAATCTTCTGCTATCTTAGGCCTAGTTGGTTCTAACCAATTTATGTCCTATCCTCAATGGCTGTGCCATTCTTTTAATGGTTATGCCCTGCCCCCTTCCCTCCTGCCTCAGGCAATCAACAAGTTACATCTAATAATACGTTCTTTAAAAAAATGTTTTTATATCACTAGGTGCCTAGCATTGTGCCAGGTCACATAGCAGCTAAAAAAAAAAAAAAAAAAAAACAAACAAAAAACGACTTGCCCTTGTCCCTAACTAAATAAACAAAATGTTGTTCGGGTGATAAAGCAGCAATTTAAAAACTATATGAAAGAATCCATGATTACATGCTAAGTTCTTGGTTCCACTTAGTGTATACACAGTTGTATATAAAGATCTTCAAAAAGCTTTGTGTAAACTTAAGAAAAAAATTTTTTAACTTTAAAGATCCTTTTATTTTACTTTTTTGTTTGTTTGTTTTAGGTGGTGGTGGGTAGGTAATTAGGTTTGTTTGTTTGTTTATATGGAGGTACTGGGGATTGAACCCAGGACCTTGTCCATGCTAAGCACACACTCTACCACTGAGATTTACCCTCCCCATCTTGTGTATGCTTTTTAATTTACAACTTGTTTTAGAAATGACAGAAACATAAGAAATTACATCTTGAAATAAATACATTTGCTAAAATTGTGGCCAAATATCTTACACAATGGCTCTCAGAGTATTCTAATTTTAGATCCTGCAACAAGTGAAAAATGTCTACCATGGGCGAGAAGACAAAGTTCTCTCTCGTTAGCAGAATTTAAGGTCATCAGCTCCAAAAAGAAAGCTCAATTGGATTTTTAGTCTGTTTGTCAGGTTAATCCTATTCTAATCACAACCCAAGTCATTAAACTTTTAGAATGATTACAAAAAAACACAAAAAGACTCATGATATTCCAGAAGGCACACACCAAGTGGGCGGGGGTTAGAGGTGGGAGGGAGAAGTGGCTGGATTAGTGACAGGACAGGACGGAGGGAGATGAGTGTGCCTCTTGGTGAGTCCTTGAAAATACCCACCGAGTTCACAGTGCACGGCTGAAAAGGCTGGGAAGCAAAGCTTAGATCCACAGAGTGTCATCAGATGTCGGCGACTCTGAGGTCCGTGCTCCCAAGCCCAGGTCCTGGACCTTGATCTACAAAATCTAAGAACAGGTGTGGGTTAATGAATAGACCACTGAATTAAAAGTCTGTGTGGTCTGACTTCCAAGAGCCCGTGAACAACAAAATTAAACAAAAGAGAGAGAGGGGGGTGAAAAAAAGGCTGATTAAGCTGAGTAGGAGATGGCTGGAGTTCATTCTGGTTTGAGGTCAGAATGCTGGTGTTTCAGAATTAAATGAAAGCAAAACCACATATTTTCTGAAGTTTTTTTGTTTTAAATTACTTCATTCCTGTTATAAGCACAAACCTTAAAAGATATCTGATATTTATTTTGCCTTTGAATAAGCAGCTACTGCCTAACATGCCCATGGATATAAAAATATTTGGTGAACTCTTGCATAATTACATTTTGGGTTTATACAAATAAAGTCTTAATCAGTACTACAGAAATTCTGTAGAAATTTCTATTCACACTGGATGTTACTTGTTGATATAAATGGGACTATTTCAATGTGTCCCATTCATTAAGTAGGTATCAGAACAAAGAGCCTACGTCTAAAATTGTAGGGTTGGCATCATGTAAACTGTCCTTCTTGGTCTAATACCAGAGACAAGGTGCTGCCATCCAGCTGGCGCCACTCCACTTTCCTTCTTGCCAACCGTAATCCTCTCCAGTATGTGCTTTCAAATGATTTCAGTGCCCTGATGCTCTGAAATTACTTCTTTTCTAATTGCACCATCACATAACCGAACCTCCTATCACCTCACTCCAGAGATTTCTGCTAGCTCCTGCAGGATAGACAGCAACATGACACATGAAGTTAAAGGAATTCATGCCAGGGTGTGAACGAAAGGTCAAATGTACCATCCCTTTCCCTCCCTTACTCCTACACAAGCAAATCTGCAACTCTCCCAGACACCCACTGTTTAAATACAGGAATGAATGAATACCTGAAATCTGGAAATGTAAGTAGGCAATTAGTGGAAGATGAGGCATTGTGATGAGGTGGAAAATTCTGGGCACTGGGTGGAGTGGGAAGCTTTCCTGATACCCTCAAATCACACTGCTTGCCCTGGGGCTTCTCCACGCTGGTTTCACCCACTTGCCAGGAGCCAGTGAGAGCTCCTGCCAAGCACTGATTCTGGAGAGGGCTCTGTGGGGTGGCAGATTAAAGGGGCCAAAATCCCACAACAGTGCAGGGCTCTTTTATGTTGAGTGTCTGAAGTGCTCAGAACACTTTATAATTATGATCCTATTGAATGTATTTAGAACAGTGAAGTCTCTTTTATAAGTAAAACCAGTAATCAGTGAGCAATAAAGTTATCCACTCTGTATACGCTGCATTAGTTTTAAAATTTTATTTATTTTATTGAACTATAATTGGTTTACAATGTTGTGTTAGTTTCTGGTGTCTAGCAGAGTGATTCAGTTATACATACATATATATATTCTTTTTCATTATAGGTTATTACAAGCTATTGAATATAGTTTCCTGTGCTCTACAGTAGGACCTTTTTGTTTATCTATTCTGTATATAGTAGTTTATATCTGCTAATCCCAAACCCCTAATTTACCCCTCTCCCATTTCGCCTTTGGTAACCACAAGTTTGTTTTCTGCGTCTGTGAGTCTTTCTGTTTTGTAAGTAAGTTTGCTTGTGTTTTTTTTTTTTTTTTAGGGTCCACATATAAGTGATACCATATGGTATTTGTCTTTCCTTGCCTGACTCACTTCTCTTCGTATGGTAATCTCTAGGTCCACCCATGTTGCTGCAAATGGTATTATTTCATTCTTTTTTATGGCTGAGTAGTATTCCTTTGTATACACACACACACACACACACACACTATGCTAGTTTTTAATCTGCAGTAGCACTTTCTCCACAAATCAGTCCCTCTTTAACTTTTCTGTCTCTAATCTGGTTCTAGCATCTGTCATTTTTCTTCTTCCTTGAAAGGGTAGAGGGTGTTTTGCTCTCTTTTGTCTCCCTCTCTGAGATGTGAGTCCTGAGTGTTTATTTTTGCCTCAGAGTTGATGGGTAGTTTCTGAAACTTAATCCTTTTCTTCACTCTCCTAACATTCACATTTAGAATTACTTCGTGTCCACAGCCAGGCTGAAAGACGTGTTTTTTCTTGTTCCGAAGCTCTGCGAGTGGACCTGGCGCTCTTCTTGGTGGCCGTCAGCATGACTGGATGTTGCCATTTACTGAGAAGTCCAGCTCGCCCTGCAGTCTGGGTCTGGACCCAGGGTCTGGGTCTGGGGACCCAGCCCTCCTGGCAGGAAGTGAGACTTAACCAGAGGTGGTCTGGATTCTGCCCTCCGGGACAGGCAGGGTCCAGCGGCCAGAGTCCGACCTCCTCCCCGTCGATCAGCACGGACCCTGGATGGATCCTGGCCTCCAGGGACGGTGACGGCGAGCAGGATAATCAGCACTGCCAAACCCTCTCCATGATGTCCTGCCCGCCCAAGAGGGAGCCTCTGTACCCCGACTCCCCGCACCAGCTGGCCTCCTCAGGTCGCGTATTAAGTGGCCCACCCTCATCAGTAATTACAAGCATCTTTGGGGGCTGGTCGGGGAGCCTACTTGGCCGGGAGTGGGGCGGCCAGCGCAGTGCCCGATGCCTCAAGGAGCGCGGGCAGGTGAGGCAGGAGTCTCGGAATGGTGAGCCGGGGCCTGGGGAGGGGCGCAGGGGTGAGGACGGGGAGAGCAGCACAAGGGAGAGGAATCGCTGGTGAACTGGGACTTGGGGCTTGGCGCAGAAGCGCTGGGGGTCAGGGCATAAGTGGGCGGGGCTGCAGGAGAGCCGGGAGGGTGGGGCGCCAAGGGGGTGGGGCGCGGGCGGGGACGCAGGGAGGGGCGGGGACGAAGAGATAGGGCATGTGGGGCGGGGCGGGGCGGGGCGAGGGGCGGGGCCGCGCAGCTAGGAGGGGAGGTGGGCGGGGCGCCTCCGGGAACGGGGCGGGCCGCGGAGCCTGGGCCCGGACCGCGGCGGGCAGGCGCGTGGTGTGGCCGGGCGGGATGAGTGGGGCCGGGGCGGCCGGCTCGGTGCGCGGGTTGCGGGTGGACGGGCTGCCGCCGCTGCCCAAGAGCCTGAGCGGGCTGCTGCACTCGGCGTCGGGCGGCGGCGCGTCGGGGGGCTGGAGGCACCTGGAGCGGCTGTACGCGCAGAAGTCGCGCATCCAGGACGAGCTGAGCCGCGGGGGCGCCGGAGGCGGCGGGGCACGGGCCGCGGCGCTGCCCGCCAAGCCTCCCAACCTGGACGCCGCGCTGGCCCTGCTGCGCAAGGAGATGGTAAGGGGGTCCGCGGGCTGGGGCGGGGGTCCTGCCCGTCCCGGCTCGCCGTCCCGGGAAAGTTCGCCGGAAGTCCCCGCGGCACCCGCCCGTCTCAGGCTCTTTCGCTCGAGGCGCCGGCGCCGAAAGAGGGGCACTGTCCTCTCGACTACCCACTTTTGCTTGTCCTCTCTATGCCCACGACTGGACTCTCGCCCAGGGAGGGTCCCCCTCTCCAAAGGCAGCTGTTCGGAGACCGGGCGCCCCTAGTCCGGCCCCATCTGGCTCAGAGACCCGGTGGCGGGAGGCGCGGCGTGGGGCTCGCTCGTGGCCTCGGAGCGGGGACGGCTTGTCACCCTTCCCTAGAGTTCGGGCAACCTCCTCGGTGGGGGAAAAGGCCTTCACTGCGCCCGAGGGCCTGAGAGGTGTGAGCGGCTGTTTCCTGCCCTGAAGGGGACAGCTTTTTGTCCGTTCGAATGTAGCCAGCAGATTGGACCAGCTCAAGCCCCCTCCACCGCGCCGGAGGCGGCGCGTGCAGAATCGGATTACCACGGGGTGCTCCGACCCACAGATGGCCCCGAAACGGATCGCTCACCGCGACCCCTCCCCGCGCTGTGTGCCGATTCCCCAGGCCCGCTGGAGAAAGATGGGGAGGTGCGTCCTCCCCGTCTGGGTGAAGCCCGAGTGGGTTCTGAGGCTTGTTTCTGGGCTCCAAACAATGGGGCTTGGTTTGTCTCGGTCCTTGGGAAGCACGTTAGACGTCTGTGGACCAGGACATATGAGCACGGGCAGGGGTCTGAGTAGCAGGGAGCCCTTCTCCAGCTTTCTCCAGGCACAGGGTAGCTCAGAAGAGAACAGAAAAACTTCCTCCTTCTAACTCCCGTTGCTGGCCCCTGATCACTCTCCCCCTGCCGTCTTCTCTCTTTTTAAATCTGACCATTCCTTTCACCTAGTGCAGATTTTCCCTTGTTCCTGGCACAGGTAAATATATACTTTAGTAAGGAAATATAATATATGAAAGTTGCTTTCTCCCCAAGAATAAATTTGCCAAAAATTTTATTCTAGGAATCCTTTAAATATGCATCTAGTGCATTAAGATATCGTCTAGAAAAATTCATTGTATGCATTTTTTTTCAGGAGCATATCTGTTCTGAAAACTAGAATTAAGCCTAGAAAAACAGCCTTAACACTTTTTAATCACTTAGATATTGTCTTCCCACTCTGCAGCTGCCATTGAAGTGATTCCCAATTCTCCAGGAAAGGATTCTTTAAGCCTCTTACAGAATGACTTACATTCCAAGCGAACAGTTTTTCTTTATTAATAAACACTCATTGATACCAGCATTGCACAGCCAGTGAATGGCATTTTAATTAGATGACTCTACACCCAGCCTGTTTACAGTCTGAACTTGGATGCAGCATAAAAGGGGGGTGAAAGAGGAAGACTGGTCCCGGTTAAGTTACACACTGGAACAGAGACAGGAAAACCTCAGGCCGGTCCTGTTGTGAAGCAGTCTCTGGTTTATAAACACGCTCTGGAGTCTTGCATACTCCCAAGTGGTGGCTTGGAGTAAACGTGCCATTCCCGAAAATGTTTTTTTCCAGGTCCCTCCACAGCCTCATAATTACGCCTTTGACCAGAGCTCTCTCTAAGCCTAACTATTTGAAGCACAAGGAAAATAAACAGCCATCGTGGGTCTGTCTGATATTCAGCCGAGGTAAAGATGGAATATGGCTCCAGGGCCTTGACAAGTCCCTTTCAAGCAATGTCACAAGGTCTTTAGAAGCACTCTGGTCTTTTGGCTTTTTGAGATTTACTAACCTGGGGCATTCGGGGTCTGAGTGGTCACTTCAAACTGAGGCTTCCACTGGCTGGGTCGGGGGCTTGCAAGATTAGAAGTGGGAGTTCATGCCTGAATGATCTGCCCGATAGTTGGCGTTGATCTATTTAATTTGAAGACCTGGGGTCAAATCTCTGCCAAGGGATGGAACTAGACGTTCTGGCAGAATGTGATCGGTCCCTTTTTTGAAAGTCCTGTGCAAGCACAGAAAGAGGGTCAGCTTCCAGCAGCAGTAATGTGGAAGGCCTCAGGGGCACAGCATTTTACCAAGGGAATAGGGTGTCAGGAGAGCAGCAGCAAAGCTGGATGGACCAATGCTCCCATTGGAATAGCGCAGGCGTGGTCCTTCCAACTGTGAGAGGACAGGGGACGGGGCCAGGTGGGTGGCAGGGCCAAAGCCTCAAGTAGCAAAGGAGGGAGTTAAGCAGGAGAGCTGCACTAAGAGGAGTTAACCTGAGAGCAGGGTGTGCAGGAGGGTGAGCTGGGTGAGGGAGGTGCTAGAGTGGTGTGCACAGAGGGGATGAGAGCCTCCAGCCGCGTGGGGACCCGGAAACGTGACATGGGAATCCGATGGGTCTCACGGACACAGAAAACACACTGATGCTTACCAAAGCAGGGGTGGACACATTAGGAGTCGGATTTGTGGATACAAACCAGTATATAAATAAACAACAAGGTCCCACTGTATAGCTCAGGGAACTATATTCAGTATCTTATAATAACCTCTAATGAAAAAGAATATGAAAAGGAATATATATATATATATATATAACTGAATCACCTGAAACTGTACACCTGAAACTAACACAACACTGTAAATCAACTACACTTCTATTTTTTAAACAAATGTATCAAATGGGAGATACTTCCTTGAAGCAGAATCTGTAGGAATAGATGACTGAATATTACAGTCAGGGATGATGATGAAAAGGGGTCAGAGGTGACTTAAGTTTTTTTTTATGGCAAGTGCAGCTAAGCAAAATGATTAAAAATTGCAGTCCTAGCACCTAGAGATAATCACTGTTAATATTTGGGGGTGCCTCCTGGGGGGCACGAGGTGACGCTTTCCTTACATCATCTTACTTAATTTTTATAACTTCTCCATGAGATGGGCACTGAAAGTCTAAATTTTTAAAAATATGACTCAGAATTTAAGTAACTCACCTAAGGTGACCAGCTCAATAGGATGTCTCTGGCTCCGAGAACCTGTTCAGTCATTGCATTTTCCTGCTTTTAGGGGCACGTACTACAGACATTTTCCAGGTCAACGTAGATGATAATGTCTTCAGTAACGGCAGAGCGTGCTGTTATTGGGCAATGATAACCTTGCTAATCCAGCTTTGGGAAAGTGGGGTTCATCCCAGCCACAGGAGAGTCAGGAGGAGTGGCTGCTTAAGGGGGAAGGTGCTTTGCCATTACATCAGCAGAAGGGTATGTCAGACATTGCAGACTGTGGGGCTGGAGCCTGCAAGGGAGAGTCTGGCCTGGAGATAACTGATCCAGAGGACAGCGAGGGCAGAACCTGGGGAAGCTGGCGTCCAGGGGAGCCTGTGTGGTTCTGGCCCATGTCTGGCGACGCCCTGCTCTGCTCTGAGTCCTGGCTTCCACTCCAGGTTTCAGCACTTCCTGTCCTAGGACCTTCCCCCCTCCCCCTCCCCCCTGGGGAAGTTCTGTCTGAGCTGCTGAGTCCCCTTCCCCTCCCACAGTGGGCCCATTTGGAGTCCCGAGGGCCACACAGATGGTTATTACTCTTCAGACCTGAAAACATCCTTCAAAACAAGAAGCTGAGATTGCTGGTTTTTTTTTTTTTAAACATCAGAGAATATTTTTAGATCTTATTCAACAGATGTTTAGCGGGTGTCTGTTAGGGAAAAAGTGCTGTGGAGGACACAGGGATGAACAGGGATGAACGGCAGCCCTCCAGGGGATAAGGAGATCATAACATCTGGCAGAGGCGGGCATCTTTACAGCAGTGTGATGGCTGTAGTGTAGACCACTTCTCACTTTTCGTGACCAAAGCCTCTGTATGGGTGATAGAGACTCAGTTTGAAGCAACTCTTGCAAGAGGAGAACCTTGTCGCGGGGCTGGGTGTATGCAGAGACAGGATGAGAACCAGGCTTCATAGGGACCCCAGGAAGGGCCCTGTATTCTTCCTCCCCTTGCCTTCCCTTTACATTTTTTTCTTATATTTTGGAACGTGGCTGCCAACCATCCATGCTCTCAGTTTCAGCCACGCTTCTTCCAGTTTGTAAGTACTGTGTGGAAGGAAGCCAGTGGGCCCAGCTTCGGACGGGGGGAGGTCTGGCCAACCGGGGCCAGCTAGTGGGGACCGAAGGCAGAATGCTGTTTCACTAGGATGGTGTGACCAGCTGGATGGGAGGTGGGGGCTGGGCATCCCCCAAAGAAAGAACAGTTTGCAGAAATAGAAGACTAACCCCCAGCAGCCTCTTAAGATCAGCCCATCAAGCTTAGGTCCCCAAAAGAGTCACATGAAAACGTAGAGACAGAAAGAGCCTCAGACGGGGAGGGGGTGCGGAGCAGGAGATGGCGGGGCAGCATCTCTGAGGATTCTCGGTTCTGCTTCTCAAATCAGCAGCAATAGGTTCGAGGAGCTTGGACTCAGAACCTCTTTGTCTCTCTTCTTCTTTTTTTTTTTTTTTCTTTTTTTCTTCCAACTCTTCCAACTCCCCAGTTACTTTGGTCACCTACCGGCGCATGAGTGGGAGGTGGTGCGCACAGAACTTTACAGTTCCTGAACTGCGGTGGCTTGGGTGAAGAATTTAATCTGAGGAAAAGGGTTTGATTTCTGAGAGCAGCAGCATTTAATCCTTCCCACATCTTAGTTGAGACAACAGCATGTCCCCTGGGCTTGTGCAGTGAACTGTATCCTGCGAGACAGGCATTCGCTCTAATAGCCCAAATCCCAGTAGAGCTCAGTCCCCACCCACACATGAAGCCGGTGCCTCAGAGGGGGGGTTTGAGTCTTTAGACGGGTTTATGGTGGAGGTCCAGTCTTGAGTCAGGCCTGTGAAATACCTTCTGGAAATAAGAGCATTGGCTCCCAATGTAGCATTCTTGATTGATGCTGATCAGAGGAGACTGGGGATGTCCAGTGACCTTTATTATTGTCCTTTTGTTTTCACTGGTCTTCTCATCAGCATGGTTTATCGTGGTGTTCCCCAAATGGACCACTGGCCCTGGAATCCCCGGTGCTGCTTGCTAAAATGCAGATTCCTGGGCCCCTTCCTACACCTCCAGAATCAGAATCTGGGAGAAGGCAGAATCTGCATTTTCACCAAGCTCTTTAAGAGTTGGGACGTTAGAGGTGGGGAAGGTATAGCTCAAGTGATAGAGCACATGCTCAGCATGCACAAGGTCCTGGGTTCAATCCCCAGTGCATTCATCGAAAAAAACTAGCTAAATAAATAAACCTAATTATATTCCCCCCATCCAGCAAAAAAAAAAAAAAAAAAAAAAAAAGAGCTGGGAAGTTAGAGAACTATATTCAATATCTTGTAGTAACCAATAGTGAAAAAGAATATGAAAATGCATACATGTATGTATATTTATGACTGAAACATTATGCTGTACACCAGAAATTGATACAACATTGTAAACTGACTATACTTCAATTTTAAAAAGTGCAAATTAAAAAAAAAAGGTGGAAAAAATGTTGGGAAGCTCAGGAACGAGGCATCAAGAGCTTGAATTCTGTTATTAAATTCTGTGATATGATTTGGGCAAGCGTCTTTATTATTTTAGGCTACAGATTCCCTATTGGGAAAATGACAATTACATGCCATGAAGGATCCTTTTGGCCTTAGCAGTATAATTCTATTCCCCTCGTGTTTTTATGGACTTTTACAGTGCCAATGGAAGTTTGCTTTGTCATAAAATAATGCGGGCACAGGAGCAAGGTCTACCTAATGCAGTGTGCTTGGTGCCCCCGGACCTTTGCACAGCTCTGCCTGCCTGTTGTGAATCCACTTCATGCAAAGAACAGGAGGCAGAAAAGGAAGAAGGGAGCAAATTTGCTGTTCTTGGACTCCGTCCATCACGAATTTGGCTGTCTCCATGGTTCTTAAAGACTTTAGAGCCTAATTCTCCCCATCTCAGTATCCACCCAATAAAAGCAAAAACTGAATGTCTTTCCGGTAGTTTGTACATGTGAAAGCACCCTTGTGTCTCTGGGGTCATGGACCTGGTTTCATTCACTTTGGAGGTTATCGCTAAGTAAGTAATACACATAGTCCCACGATTTGAAGGTGTAAAGGACTGAAAGATAGTTTTTTATACCACTTTAAACTTTTATCTGTCACTGTACCTCCCTGTAGAAACTATAGATTCACATTTTTCCTAACTCAGAAGTATCTCATGAATAGCACAAGCCTTCTGCTTTTTCTCCCCCTTTTGGTGAAAGGCAAACTCTGAAGCATGACTGTAAAAGTGCCCCAGTTGCTGGCACTTTGGGGACCTCTTCATTTACAGAGCCTCTCTGCATCCTGCAGCCATCGGTGTCCCCTGCTCCGGGCCCACGTCCAACATGGCTATAGATCTTCAAGGCTGGGTGGGCAAGGATGTCCAGAGAGGGCTCTGGAAGAGGACTGTGGTCCTCATGCAATTACTCACATCCAGTAGCTGTCGGGAGCTTTGCGGTTTTGCTCCTGGAAAGCCCACCTCAACTCCGCAGGGACTTCAGGCCCCAATGTGAGAAGCTAAATTTTTCACGATCCTGGGTAGGACATCTTACAGACAGACCACAGAGCCCCCGAGCAGGAAAGCAGCCCTGAGGCTGGCGGCTCAGGTATTGGCCCTCTCTTGCTCAGTGTCGTTTCTCCAGAGCCCCGGCTGCCTGTTCACCTCCATCTTTGCCCACGTTTCCAAGTGGTACGTAGGCAGGGCTCACAAAGACTGCTCCTTCTCAAAGGTCGCTCCATCTTTCCTGTAGCTCATTCATTCCCCAACAGACACAACACAGAGATGTTCATTCTCCCCCATGGGAAGAACCCTGAGACTTCCTGGTGGTTCTACAGAAATTCATTAGGAGAGGTGGCCTTCCCAGGGTTGGTGAGCACTTTCTGTTCACTTCCTTGACTGGTCCTAAGAGCCGTGGGCTGGTCTGGTTTTGCTGGTGCGAGAATCCTGTCTTCCAGGGTTCAGGGAGGGAGGTGCTGTCCTTGGCTGGAGAAGTAGGGTGCAGGTAAGGGCGTAGGCTCTGTCCTCTGATCAGTGCTCTCTAGGGGAGGAGTAACCCCTGTGGCATGCCAGGCCTGTCCCAGCCTGGGGAGGCTGAGCTACGGAAGATTACCAAAATACACACGGAGAAGCAAACCTTGGAAAGAGGGTGTTTGGTTTTTTCTTAGGTTGTTGACTGTGCTTAGAATTGGTGATAAAATAACCAAGTTCATATGGTTAAAGAGGACCTGCCAGTGCTTCACCTGCCCATGTTTAACGTTCCTTGTGACCACAGATAAACGAATTAAAACAATAAGGTATCATGTTTTACCTAGAAGATCAGCAAAAACTGAAAAGGATGATCGCAGTGATGGTGAGGGTTTGGGGAAATAAACACCGTGAAACAGAATGGACACCAGCCACTTTCTCTTGCTTTTTCTGTCAGTTGTCTAAAAAGTACTCATTGCTGATGTGAAGTGTTCTATATATTGTCCAAGAACTCAGTTTTCTGATTTTTAGCCTCAGATTTTCTTCCTTAATTGCATCTACTCTTACAGAGAGGCCAATTCATTGGATATCATTCAAGAAGCTGACAAAATACAGGCTAACTTGCAATGCGTGTTGAGTTCCAACGTAACTCATTAGTAAGTTGTGTTCTCCCCTCCGGTCCCACCTGGTGTTCAGATCAGCAGCAGCATGTTGGCGTTCCTCATCTTGGGTAATGGACTTTCAGACCTTGGACGCACATCCTGGATGAATGGTCTGCTGTTTGCGGCCCCAGGATTGGGATGAATTGAAAGAAAGGCAATCCATTCTGCTTCTCGGCCTTCTCCCCTGCAATTTCATTTTTCTAAGTTTATCTTACAGAAATAGTCACACAAGTGAGTAACAATGCTTGTACATGGATATCTTTTGCATGATATATGAGTGTCATATAATAATATATCATAGTGATGGAGTCCTATGCAATTGTGGAAAAGCATGTGGTAACTATGTAAATGAACACAGATGTTCACAGTCCGGAAAAGTAAGTTACAAAGCAGTACGTGTGTACCTTTGTGTATGTGGTAACAGTAGCTACAAAACAAATTGGATATGAACAGTGTCTTGAGGGACACATGCTAAACAGCTGGAAGTGGGTATCTTTAGAAAGTGGTTCTTAGAGTATGGTCTGAGGACACCCAGGGTCCCCAGATTCTTTTGAGGGTCCATAATTATGTGGTGGTCATATTGACACGTGAGTTTTTACAGTAGTACCTAAGGAAATGTATCAACAATTGGAAGATCTGAATAATTCAGTGCATCAGTTTTCCGCATTTCTCATGTAACATGTTTGATGTTGCAGAGTCACGCGCGGTTCAAAGAGCCATTCAGAGTGGGAGGTTGGTGGATTTTAATGTAACGATATGAAAAGTTCATTGGCACAGTTTCAAATTCCACACTGCAGTCAGCCTAAGGATGATGTCAAAGAGAAAATACCCACAGTTACCTGAAAGTCTATTAAAATGCTCCTTTTTACCCCCAGTTACATTGTCTGTGTGAAGGCAAATTTACTTCAACCAAAACAGCAGGTCACAAAGGGTGATGTGCAGAAGCAGATAGGACAGACATTAAAAAGATTTACAAAACATCATTCATAAAAATATTATTTATGTTAACATATAATGGTTATATTATTTTTGAATGGATTAATACTGAAGTTTTTTGGCTGTAGTTATTAATAAGGTACCTATTGAGAAGTATATCCCACATAAACAGGAGGTTTTTGGGACCCTCAATAATTTTAAGAGTGTAAAGGAGTCCTAAGACCAAAACATGTGAAGGGTGCTGCTTTAACATGGAAGCAGGGAAGACTGGTTCATATAATTATGAGCCATTGCATTTTTCTTTTTTTATTTGAAGTACAGTTGATTTACAATGTTGTGTTAGTTTCTTGTGTACAGCATAGTGACTCAGTTTTACATGTATATAGTTATTTTCATATTCTTTTCCATTATGGGTTATTACAAAATATTGAATATAGTTCCTTGTTCTCTACAGTAGGACCTTGTTGTTTATCTATTTTATATATAGTAATGTGTATCTGCTAATCTCAAACTCCTAATTTATCCTCCTCCCCTTTCCCCTTTGGTAAACCAAAGTTTGTTCTGTACATCTGTGAGTCTGTTTCTGTTTTGTAAATAAGTTCATTGTTTCCTTTTCTTAGATTCCACATATAAGTGATATCATATGGTGTTTTTCTTTCTCTGGCTCACTTCACTTAGAATGACATTCTCCAGTTCCATCCATTCTTTTTTATGGCTGAATAGTATTTCATTGTATGAATATACCACAACTTTTTTATCCAGTCATCTGTCCATGCACATTTAGGTTGCTTCCATGTCTTAGCTATTGGAGAATCATTGCATTTTTAATACAGTTAGAATGTTTTATTTTTGTAGTGGCGGGGTGGGGGGAGTAAAAGAATGTGCAAAGACTTTCTTAAAGCAAATGGTTGATCACTTTTCTATACCTATGCCTAGGACAGAATGAGAGGAAATGGGCTTAATTGGTTAGTTTAGATAAACAAGAATGTCCTTATGAGAACCGTTGAGTCATGGTATGGGCTCCATCCATCATTGTGGATGCCGTAAGCAGAAAACTCAACTCAAACTGCCTTTCCTAGTCAAGGCATTTATGGGAGGGTGTAGAGGTGGGCTGAGCTTTGGGTCTGCACCCTGATCTGTTTTCTGTCTCTGAATCACAGTGGATCTTCTGAGACAGCCCTCAGCTTGGTGTGGCTACAGTATTAACGAGAGACAGGCTGACCCAATGGCATCAGTGTGCTTCTGCTCAGGGCAGAAGCCACATGACGGTCAGAAGCGTGCTTAGTGAGGCCAGAATCACAGTGCACCAGGGAGCCTGGGGCCCTGCAGGGGCACCTCTGTCCAGCTCGGGCAGATGAGTTAATAGCCCGTTCTCTACCAGATCTCATCACCGATGAAGACTTTCTCTTAGGTTTTCCTTTTCTAAACAGTATGCAGGTCAGCGCCTTTCTGTCAACACATCCTTTATTTAGAAATCAGCTTACAATCCATTAAGTCACTGCTGCCTTTATTACATTCCAGTCCTGTGGATGCGGACTAGACACCCTGATTAAATTTGGGGCATTTACTAAGTCTTGTCTAAAATAAATTTATAAGCCATTCATCGTGAATTCTTACACATTCATGACTCTTTTTTTTTTTTGGTTACTTATTCTTTTCTTTTTTAAATTGAAGTATAGTCAATTTACAAGGTTGTGTTAATTTCTGGTGTAGAATATAGTTATTCAGTTATACATGTATATATTCCTTTTCATATTCTTTTTCATTATAGGCTGTTATAAGATATTGAAATATAATTCCTTGTGCTATACAATAGGACCTTGTTTATTTATTTTATATATAGTAGTGTGTATCTGCAAATCCCAAATTCCCACTTATCCCTTCTCACCTCCTTTCCCCTCTGGTAGCCGTAAGTTTGTATTCTATGTCTGTGAGTCTGTTTCTGTTTTGTAAATAAGTTCATTTGTGTCATTCTTTTATATTTCACATATAAGTGATATGCTGTTTTTCTTTCTCTTTCTGGCTTACTTCATTTAGTATGATACTCTGGTTCCATCCATGTTGCTGCAAATGGCATTATTTAATTCTTTTTTATGGCTGAGTAGTGTTCCATTGTATAACTATACCACATCTTCTTTATCCAGTCATCTGTCGATGGACATCTAGGCTGCTTCCATGTCTTGGCTATTATATAGTGCTGCTGTGAACGCTGGGGTGCGTGTATCTAAGTTAAAGTTTTCTCTGGATGTGTGCCCAGGAGTGGGATTGTTAGATCATAGGGTAAGTCTATTTTTAGTGTTTTAAGGAATCTCCACACTGCCCTCCATAGTGGCTGCACCAAACTGTGTTCCCGCCAACAGCGTACATTATGTTTTAAAAAGACAAGTTTAGACGGTCTCTCCTTGTGAGTCAGTATGTGTTCATAGTAGGAAATCTGGAAACTTCAGAAAAGCCAAAAAGTCAAGTCGCCCGTGACCTCGGCAGCTTGCTGCACCGCAGCTGACTTCATACAGTACAGAAAGCTGTAAGTATCCAGTCCCACTTTCCAAAAGGGGGAAATTCTACTAACAGGCATTTTCCCTTCCAGTTAGAAGCCTCCACGTGTGTGTGCCTATATGTATAAAGTGAGATGATCGTACTAAGCAGGCTGTTCTGTACCTTGAACCTTTGTACCTGACAGTGTGTGTTGGTCCGTGTTCGGTTTTCATTGCATGCCTGTAACAGACTTTCTGCACCTGTCCCCATATGTGTGGGCTCCCTGTAGTATAATTTCTGATTCTTTAGCTTAACTTTTGATCTAGACTACCCTGGCCGTCTGTGAGATGGGGTATTTTTCATCTTAGGTTGAGGAATTGAAGTGATAGGAGACAGTGGCCTGGCAGGGGACAGGGGTGGCTCCTTGCAGAGTGATCTCAGCCCAGGAACCAGGAACAAGTAAGATCATTGCCTGCATGTTTGTTCTGCTTTCTATTCATTGCTATATTTGGGAAGGAGTTGCTTTTATGTCTCATAACCGTCCTAGGGAATTACCCCAACTTTTACTTTCAGTTTCTTTAATAAAACAGACAATTTTTCTTTTTTTAAAAAAATTATTACTGAAGTATAGTCAGTTACAGTGTGTCAGTTTCTGGTGGACAGCGTAATGTTTCAGTCATACATATACATATATATTCATTTTTATATTCTTTTCCATTATAGGTTACTACCAGATATTCACTATAGTTCCCTGTGCTATACAGTATACACTTGTTGTTTATCCATTTTTGTGAGGAATCTTCTTGTATTTCAAAGTAAGAGATATTCTGCCAAAGTTCTCTGGGTGTTCTGTGTGAACTGATCTGTCTGTAGTTGTAATTTTTGGTGTATTTGTGGGAGAGGGTGAGCGAGCATCCTTCTACTCTGCCATGTTGGCAATCCCCAGACTGTTTTTCTTAAAAACAATGTTTTACTTCTAAAAAATATCCGAAAGTTTTCCCTGATGCTTTGTTTCCAATCCACAGACGTTTCCCATTCAAGTTTTCTTTCATCTGCTAAGCCTTGCATCCTAATGGTAATGCTTCTATTGTCATCTGGAAGTCAGGGAGAACTTCCTCCCGACAGCACCCTGCAAAGATAGTCAGAGACTCAGTGGCCTGAAGCCCAGCTGGGAGCCTCCACCCTGATGGAGGTGCATTCACGTGGCCAGCACATTGTGAATTCTGGAAACAGGACTGTTCGGCCCCATTGTTGGAGATGCTGTGGGTTGGTGAGCCACCTGTGTGTGCAGCAGGAGGGGTGCCGACAGCTGTGTTTGTGGGAAAAGATCAGGAAGGAAGCAGGAAGCCTGAACAGAGTGAGGAAGGAATCACGCCGACGGTTGAAAGCCATGGAAACTGGTTGATTGTTCTTGATTGTCTTGGAGGTCTGGAATAAGGGTCTACAGATTACAGAGTCTTAGAATTCTGTATTTTTCTTACATGAGCCTAACTGAATGTTTCAGCTGTGCTTTCAAGAGAGAACCGTGTGTTCTGAATCCAGCTGTGATGCAGGGAGTCAGCCGTCCTTCTGGGACACGTGGGAACACATCTCTGAGGTGGCAGCCTTCCCCTGTGGAATAAGGGCAGTGGTGGGGGTCCGTGGGCTTGCTGAGGGCACGTTCCCCACCACCTGCCCCAACACTCTTTTTCCTGGAAGGAGGAGAAGTTCTTGTTTGTCGTGACTTCATCATGTCCTAAAACATAGCTGCAGGCGAGTCTTCTTGACTGGCGCTCCCCTCCCCTTCCCACATGCCCAGACCCTCTCCTTCAGGGTTGAGAGCCTGCCTTCTGGGTGTGTCCCAAGTCTCTCCCAGCTGCGGATGGTGCGACACTGTAATGAGCGCTCGGGAGGGATACTTGGTTTTGTGCCTTCTCCCATCAAGCAAGAGGTGAGTGCTTTTTTGATGAGACCCACGTGGCCTGCGGCCGTCCTCAGGGGCACCTTGGGGTGTTCTGTGCCCAAAGAGCTGCCTTTGGGGTGGAATCAGGGACCTGCGGATTCTTGCGCAACCCACTGCCAGGTGTTCTCCGGGAGGGCATCCTACGTCCCCACAGCACAGTGCTGTCCTTTGATCAATCAGGATCTGAGAGTTTCCTCTTCGGGGTACTCTGGTGTTGCAGGTCCAAAGGGAGGGGGTCGCTGCATGATGCGCTTGTCCTCTGTTAGGAGAGGGAAGACGTGTGTGTCGCTGCAGCAGGAGGTAGAGACGGGAAGAGAAGGCAAGCGGGGAGCGAGCGACGCTGGTGGCTGAGTCCATCCAAGTCTTAAGCGTGGAGGAGAAGCTGGTGGGGGGTCAGGCGAGAAAGGAGGCTCTGACAGATGTGGTGGGGACAGCGGGGGGACAGTCAGGGAGAAGGGGCTCAACCTGACCGCTGCATCAGGTGCGGGTAGGGGAGAATAGATTCAGACCAGATTATGGGACGCCACCTCGGGATTGGCACCTCACGTCTAGAAAATTCAACTGAAGTGGTTAAACCACGACCGCCGAGGGAGAGATGTCCCGGCTGGGAAGCCGGGGTTGTGCCTGTGGCCACTTCCCTCATGTCCTCCAGCTCCTCTGGGGGATCACTGGTGAATTAGAGGACGTTTAACCTAGTCCTCGAAGGAGGAGGTCCTGAGACACCAGGCGGGGTGTGGACGTGCGCGCGCACGTGCGTGTGTGTTTAAATGCCTGTTAAATTAGTCCAAAGGCTTGGCCTCCGCTGGCTTGTGTAACAGGCGTGTGCGAGACCGTGCTGGATTCCTGGGCGGGTCAGACTTGGTTTCTAGGCCGGTGTTCCACCCAGTGACAAGGCAGCTTTGGGAGTCGCCAGGCGGCTGCGATGCAGAAAGTTCCATGGCATCCGACTCCCCGCCCGGAGCGTCACCCACGTGGGCCTGGGAATGCAGTGGAAACAGCAACCCGAGCAGAACAGCCTGGAACCGCGCCCTGGGAGGAGCAGGGCGTCGTGGGAAGTCAGCCTCTGCAACCGGGCGGGGGCTGTAGACAGGGCCCTGGGGTCCGGGCTCCTGATTCCCCCGCGCCCGCCTCCAGCCGGCCCAGGAAGGTCAGACCCCGGCCGAGAGCATGTCGCTCCTGCTACTTCTCTCTTTGTCCCTTATTCACTCCCGAGTGGAAAGCGGTCTTGGAATCACCCAACCCTGCCGGGATCAGAGTGACCCAGTAGCAGCATCTCCAGGATTCTAGGTGATTGTTTCCCACGACTTTTGGAGCAAATGTGGGTGTGACTCTGGAAGGTGTGATTTCCTTTATTAAAGTTTATATTCCTTGTATGTGTGAAATCCTAGAGAGGGTAGAGACATGTGACTTTGCTGAGTCTGCATCTTGTGGCTTGGTTGTTGTACTCCGATCGGGAAGCTGTGGACCAGTCTTGGCAAGTCCAGAGGAAAGGACTCGATGGTTAATGGAACAGAACATCATTACGAGTAGTTGAAGGGCTGAGGATATTGGCTTGGAGAAGACAAATTGAAGACAAATTGTTTCTTTCAGGGGGTTGGACCAGTGGAATGAGATTATTTTCAAATGTTTAGAAGGTGGTTAAGAAAGTCATTACATTTATATGTGCAACAGTTACACCCAGCATTGAAGGCTCTGTACAACTTCCAGGCTGGGAGATTTGGACTTTGTATAAACAATAGTTACGTCTGTTTCAAATGAATGAGCTCGTTTGGAAGTTCCTCCTCTTTGGGGTTCGAAGTAGGACATGTGAGGTCCTTTCCTCCTTGAGAGTCTGCAGTTACCACTGGGCTCCTGACAAAGCAGGTTTGCTGGGGAGCGAGCATCCTGTGTGGCTGCAGCAGCTCCTCGCCCCACCTGGCCAGCCCGGGGTCTCGGTCCGGATTCAGGATGGAGTGGGGGATGGAGGTCAGGGCGGTACATGGGGTGCTGCCCTTGTTGGAGCCCCACCCCGAGGTACCTGCCATTCCCATCCACGGTGAGACCCCGCAGGCTAGCAGCGTGGAAAACAATGAGACAGGCAGCAGTGGTAGCAGGCAGAGCCCAGAGCCGGTACCCGGATTCTGCGCTGCTCCCGGAGAGTCACTTCTCTCAGGACAGTGAACAGATGTGTCCTGGGAGAGGCAGACAGATATTTATATCAAGAACCTTGGTTCTTTACTGGAGCTGGACTTCAGCATCATCTGGGCAAGTTTTAAAACACAAGTGCCAGGACCTACTTTTCCTCCCGAAATACACACATACATGTGTCCTCACGTGCACACACACACACTCACAGGCTCATACTAATCAGGGAGAAGACTGATGGTGTCTGACCCAACAGCGGGACATTGTGGCCACCTGGTCACCCCTTGGCTTCCCCCTGGCTTCCCTGTTCAAGGTGTCCTTTTTTTTTTAAATGGAAGTGTAATTGATTTACAATGTTGTGTTAGTTTCTGGTGTACAGCACAATTATACATACACATATATATTCTTTTTCATTATAGGCTATTACAAGGTATTGACTACAGTTCCCTGTGCTCTACAGTGGGACTGTGTTGTTTATCTGTTTTGTATATAATAATTTGTAACTGCTAATAGCAAACTCCCAATTTATCCCTTCCCCGCTTCCCCTTTGGTAACCATAAGTTTGTTTTCTACGTCTGTGACTTTCTGTTTTGTAAGTAAGTTCATTTGTATCTTTTTTTTTAGATTCCACATATAAATGATATATGATATTTGTCTTTCTCTGACTTACTTCACTTAGTATGACAATCTCTAGGTCCATCCATGTTGCTGCAAATGGCATTATTGCATTCTTTTTTATGGATGAGAGTATCCCATTATATATATATATATATACCACATCTTCTTTATCCAGTCATCTGTCGATGGACATTTAGGTTGTTTCCATGTCCTGGCTATTATATAGTGCTGCTGTGAACACTGGGGTGCATGTAGCTTTTCAAGTTAGAGCTTTCTCCGGATATATGCCCAGGAGTGGGATGGCTGGATCACAGGGTAAGTCTATTTTTAGTGTTTTAGGGAATCTCCATACTGTTCTCCATAGTGGCTGCACCAAACTACATTCCCAGCAGCAGTGTAGGAGGGTCCCCTTTTCTCCACAGACTCTCCAGCATTTATCATTTGTGGGCTTTTTAATGATGGCCATTCTGGCCGTGTGAGGTGTACTTTTGAGAGGAGGATACCGTGGGGTCAGGTCTGTCCTCTCAGAACAGCTCAGGAAACTGTTTCTCCTAGGCGGCTGCCATTCATTTGGGACTAAGAAGCAGTGATTTATGACAGAGTCTCAGTGTTTGAGAAGCCACAGATTATCTGATCTAAATCCTCCATTCATAGGCACATTGAGGACCAGAGCCCCCAGAAATCCATTGAAAGTGGCAGGGCTGGGCCTGGAGGCCACTCCCCCAGCTTGTAGTCTCTTCCTAGGAGAACCTTTTAGGCGTTCTAGCGGGGAGGGTAGGTATAGCTCAGTGGTAGAGCGCATGCCTAGCAAGCACCAGGTCCTAGGTTCAATTCCCAGTCCCTCTAGTAAATAAATAAGTATACAGTGCTGTGTGTCAATTATATCTCAGTAAGGAAGGAAAAAAATTAGGGTGGAAGAAATTCTAGAACAATGGCAAACTGCTACAGAAACAGCAGGACCTGCCTCTCCAGCTGGAAGTCCTCCCTGGAGCGTCTTAGCTAGAATGCTAAGTCAGCGTCAGCTGGCTCTGTTTCTCTGGTCTGTTCAGCTGTAGTAAAATCCCAGTGGCTGATGGTGAACAGAGTGACCTGGAATTTAACAGCCCAATCTTGTCACCAGATGAATGAACGCTTCTTCCCTCGTGTGGAAAATCTCATCGCTGGGTAACTGAAGACGAAACCCTCCGACACTCTGTGTTGTCCTGGGTGCTCATTCTCATGCATCTTGAGTGCTGGAGCCTCATGCCTAGTACACAGGAGGCATTTGATTCCTGCTTAATAAAATGGCTGGTATTCCATTTAATATACATAATAATATATATATATATATTTCATTTAATCCTCCCAATAGCCCTGTAAGAGAAATTATTCCTTTTTAACATCAGCAAAGGCATAGAGATGATAACTTTCTCAAGGGCCAAGAAGCAGAGGCAGGTCTCCCAGCGTCTTGTTTAGAGTTTCTTCCATTGGACTCAGCACGGTCGGCCTCCTGGCAGCATTGCCCAGTGTCACCGACACCAGTGGTCCAGACCTGCTGGGTCAGGGTCTGCAGGCTTAAGATCCCCAGGTGACTCTGGTGCACAGGAGAGCATGGCCGCACTGGTCTAGGCGGCGTCTCTAGGCAGTGGATTAGCCCTTCTGTCTGGGATGGATGGAAACGATGCACTGCCTGTCCTGGCTGTGCCCTTTTCCCTGGGGTGGGCCTTGGGGAAGGGAGGGACTTGCAGATAAAGCAATATGTGGCTTTTCAGTGTTCTTTGTTCTGTCCCCACTTGTGAAAATAGGAGAATCTGTAGAGGCCCCAGGTCTTACTTAGACTTACTCACTCTGGGGAGTGATTGCACAACCATCTCGGGGGAAGGCTGACCCTTGTTTGAAGGAGAGGGAGTCTGACCACCTGTGAGCCTGCAGACTGAGCTGGGCAGAGGGCAGGTGCCCGGGGGACAGTGTGTAACACTGATCTGTGAGCCACTGGCCCTGCAAGGGGACTCCTGACCCAGGGAGTAGAGAATGACTGCAGGAAAGGCACGCGCGGATCTTCTTGGAATCTGATTGTGGCCGGAGGAAATGACAGCCTTGCATCTTGGTGCCCAAAGTGAAGCCAGCTGGGGCTTCCAGAATGTGCAGTGCTGTTGCTCCGCAGGGCGTGCCGGAGCGCCGGGGGCAGGGAGGGGGGCGGCGGGGGGAGCGGGATTCTGCAGGCTGGGGCCTGCTGCCCCGCAGGTGTGGTCCTTCCCCGAGTCATTGAGTAATGTCTGAGGTGTGGGCGTCGCATAATTAAGGTTTTCTCAAAACGGGAAAGCCAGCGCATTCAAGGGATGCCCTGAGTCGTCTGCCGCTGGGAAGGAATGTGTTTGGCATGAGCGGCTGGCTGGCTATGTGGGCAACTAAAAGTGAAAGGCAGTGCTGATTTCCTGTTTTTCCCCCCACCCGTTCCCTCAAGGTTGGCCTGCGACAGCTGGACATGTCCCTGCTCTGCCAGTTGTACAGCCTCTACGAGTCCATCCAGGAATACAAGGGGGCCTGCCAGGCGGCGTCCAGCCCGGACGGCACTTACGCTCTGGAGAACGGCTTCTTCGAGGAGGACGAGGAGTACTTCCACGAGCAGAGCCCCCTCCAGGATGGGAGGGGGCGGGGCCCTCCGAGGGACCTGCCGCTGCCCGGCTCCCGGCTCCCCGGTGGCGACTGGATTCTGGAGTCCATCTAGAGGGACCCAGGAAGGAGATGACTCTCAGCCTGCTCTCCTCCTCTTGCAAGAAAGCCCCTCTCTGCTCCTCCGTTGTGGGCAGTCCTCGGGCCCGGGGGACCAGGGCTGCCAGTTTAATTCACGGGCTGGGAGATCCAGACAGATGCTTGGCGGCGGTCTGTTCGGATGGCCAGTTTCCGCTTAAGTGATGGGGAGGCCCTCAGTCTTCTCCCACCCTGGTCCTGAGGATTTATCCCGAGGGCATAACAGGAGGGTCCCCAGAGAAGACCTTCGTGGGTATTTCGTGCAAGATGAGATGACGTATGTGTAGCTAGTTGACTTTCTTCCGGAGGCCTTGCCTCCCATTCACAATGTATTTAAGCTCACCTTTCACTGGTCCCTTCCCTCAATACATTCTGCTGCCTTCCTCACTGTTTCATGAGCTTTGAAGCCCCTTGGTCGAGCTTTATTTATTTGTAAGCTGCCTTACTAATTGTCCAGGAGACTCAGAGCTTTTTACTGAAAAAGTAAACATGTTCAGGTCATGCCAATCAATTGCATTCCCTTAACCTGTCAAAAAATTTTTATATCATTCTTCATCCAGCAGACATAGGAAGAAGGAAGATTGTACAGAGATACATTGAATGGGGGAAGAAAACTGGGGCAAGCTAATGTTTTGCGTCATTCATTGGAAGATAGTGAATGTCTTTTGGTTTTAGAGATTCTGATCACCAGCTAGTAAGTTAGAAAGCAGAGTCTCCCACTCAGTGATCACCTGAGGCCTTACTGTATTTATTAACACCTTTTATGAACATTTTACACTTTGTAGGTTGAAAAGGAGGATAAAAATGCTCAACTCTCTGTCTGTGCTTGTGTATTCTTTTGGTCAGAACCAAGAAGCAGCCACTTTCATAACTTGAATGCCTTGAATCCAACCCACCTACTGCAAGAAAATTGCAGTTTTTTTTGTTTTTGTTTTTTTTTTTTTGCCGTTAAGAATTTGGAAGAAGGTGTATTTGCTTCATTGGCTCATTCTTGGGGCTGTTCGATCCACAGCAGACCACCGCTCACAGGAGGGCTGAGCGCTGTTCAGTCATGGACTGTGCCGGACTGCGGGCCTCCCCTTCGCTTTTTTGCTTATTTAGTGTCCCTTCTGGGTCAGAGAGAGGAAGTAAAACTCATCCTCGTGAACCAGCACGCTGCCAGGTGGTCATGTACACCGCCCTGTCTCAGGCCCTAGGGTCAGGTGCAGAGAAGGAAGAGCGTTCCTGCTCATTTCCTGTGTTGAATGTAGTCATTAAGACCAGGGATGGCCCTAAATTGCCGCCAGCATGTGACGTGACCGGTCGGTGGGGACGGGAAAAGTGAGAGGCGTGAAACCAGAGGACCTCCCTCGGCTTGCCTCCTGGACCCTCTTTCTTGGAGGCTGGGCCCCTGCTGAACAATGAGCTGAACTTGAAATCAGCTATCTTCCACCTTGACCACGTGAGAATGACTTGCGGGAGGTTTTAGAACAATATTGAGCCTGGCTCAAGACCCCCACCCCCACCCCAATTCCCCCACGGGCCTCATTCTGATTTAATTAGTCAGGAGAGTGTCCGGGCTTCTGTAGGGTTCTAGAAATCCCCCCCCACCCAGGTGACTCTAATGTAGATTTAGTTGAGATCCAGTGTTCAAAATGTGGTCCATGGAGTCGGCGACACTGAGAACAGGACGCAGCATCTCACCCCAGCCAGCCTTCTGCCCCGGGCCCTGCCCCACGATCCTTCTGCACAAAGTTCAGAAAGTGCTGCTCTGTGTCTGCCCAGCACCAGCCCTGCGGCTCCGAGAGGGCTGCAGCGTCTACTTGGAGCACTGAGGAGTTGCCTGGCCTGGCCCGGGGCCTCCGAGAGGGTGAAGCTTGCCGGGCTGGCTCCGGCTCGGGGAGCCCTGTAGCACGGAATGCGGGCGATCCCGGGGTCTGCTGCCTCTGGGTCCTTCGGGAACCGCAGTGATTCCTTGGCCTGTGAATTTGCGGGTGCTCCTCTCATCACTGCGGGATAGCCTGTCAGAGCTGGAATGGATCAAGGCAAGCTGGAGGCCTTTCCTTTCCTGTTGGGCTAGCACACTCCTCGCTCCGGGAGTGGAGCGGCGTCTGTACAGAAACCACTGCAGTTTTTAATACTCTGCTTGAAATATATATCAATCACTCCCAGACATTCTCTTACTCCAAATGTAGTGTACTGCTGTAAATATGGCTTGGCAGGGAATATTACAATTTCCCAAACCATAAAATGTTTTCTAGTATACCCTCCTTATGAAGGTTCCACAGATGATGAGAAAATAAATTCAGCCTGTGTCCTTTTTGGCTCCCTGGCATCCATCATTACCTGTGAGTTCAGAGTGGGACTGTCTTGCTGCTCAGTGGCCAGCAGAGAACCTGGCAGGTGATGAGATGGTCCAGCATGACCTGATGACAGTTGAAGAAGCCGTGGGCTGCTAGGTAAGGCGACGTACCTCGGAGTTAAAGAAAAGAACCACCAGCTTTCTAAGGCATATGAGCCATGAACCCAGACAGAATTGTTGATAATTTGAGTTTTGCAATTTACAAATGTCTCAGTTCCTCTATGTCCCTGGTGGAATTTGCAGTCAACCAACCCGACTCCTGGCTTCCATGTGTCTGTAACCTAGGGCAGTATCATTCTTCCAAGTAACACTTAGCACTTTTTCTGGGTCACATTGATCCAGGCACTGAGGACACAGGGGAGTAGTGTATCCCCACTTCCCCAGAAAGCCTAGCACGTGACGTTAGGTACTGCAGTGGGGGAGGTACCGCTGGCCACTGATTCCCAGAATCAGACCCAGCAACTCCTTGGGGATATTGGCGGAGATAACGTCTGAGCTGGCTCTGAAATGGGAGGACGTTCTTCAAGAGGCAAAGAGTGAGAAGGCAGACAGGGTGGCTTCAGCATAGGCTCCCAAACCTTTTATGTGTGCTTTCACAAGACATTGTCCTTTTTGCCTAAGGCCAGGGCAGACTGACAGCAGAGCTGGAGTTCTCAGATGCAGCTTGTGCTCAGCGTTGAAGACACAGGCAGGTGAAATTTCAGGGGATGATCCGGGACTGACCGCCCCTTAACCTTCATCGCAGTGATTTGTGTTTAATGATGTGTGGTGCGGGGTTTTCTCCTGGCTCGTGGTCTGACTTCTATGTGCACAGGCCTCATTTCTTTCCGAGGCTGTGATGAAAAACAACTGCCAAGTGTCTGGGTGACCAGAATCTCTATGGCAACCAATGTCCCTGTAGGCGAGTTGGCAATTGAATTTGAGTCTCCTCTCTCTGCCCAAGGAAAACTGATTGACTCTAAAAGCCCAAGCATGTCCAGGCCTCTTGTCTTCATGAAGGAGTGTACTTTTCTTTTCAGTTTTATTAGGAAGAATTATTACAGTTTGACTGCACATATACATTATATTGCATGTAAATACAATATACTGCATATTTTTTTAGTTTACATATGTGTACTGATCATTGTTTCTAAGAACATATTAGAGCTTTAGCTTCTTAAACTTACTCAGTTAGCAAAGGAATAAAGCCAACCACAAAATAGGAATCAACATTATGTGGGAATCCAATCATAAAGGACAGCCAGATGTGCTTACACATATTCAAGAAATCCATCATCTAAGTTATAAATAATAAGTAGTTTATTTGTGTCCTTGTTTTTTTGTTATTATTATTTTTAGATTTCACATATGAGCAATATCATATGACATTTTTCTTGCTCTTTCCGGCCCACTTCACTTAGAATGATGATCTTCAGGTCGGTCCATATTGCAGCAAATGTCATTATTTTATTCTTTTTTATGGCTGAGTAGTATTCCACTGTATATATACACCACATCTTCTTTATCCAGTCATCCATTGATGGACATGAAGGAGTGTACTTTCAATTCAGAGGGTTGTATCTGAGCCCATTCTTTATGGAGGTGGTAGAGCTTCTGTTGGAAGGTAACATCTGGAGGTTATACCTGACAAAGAGCTGGCACCTGCTGGGTCAATATCATGGGTGAAAATGCGAGCATGAGGGCCTCCCGAACACCTCATATGGGCTTTGAGAAAGGTGTCCCCAGCCTGCCTGATGCCTTTGTTTTTACCAACTGTGATAAGGATGCAGGATTTTCCCACCTCACTCCCCTGGCCACCAGGTCTCTGAGGACAGGTCCCTGGATACCCAGGTGCCAGTCTGGTTCTCCTGACTCCCAGAAGAGCCTGCACAAGCAGGCTTAGTGTCTACAGGACATTGAGCGAAACCTTTATGAAATCCACAAAGGAAGCGATATTAGCAAAATGGAAGCCTGGAGCAATAGTAGGGAAGGAGGAGTTAGAGCCCTAGAGAGGCAGGTACCTGCCAGAGGAGAGGACAGGGCAGTGTCAACCGGAGAATATGCTTCGCCGACTTCAGGCAGAAATGCAAAGACCCCCCTCTCCCTGCTTCCCATCCGATCTCCAAGACAGAAGCGCAAATAAAAGTCAGTGACCAATGGGGCCTTAGGAACACAGAAACCGCTGTCCCCGGGAAGGCCGATTTTGGTGGGAGGAGTACTTAGAGTACTTGCATTAGAAATAGACATGGTTAAAGCCACAGTCAGCATATGACCTGGGAGCACTTCCCAATTCTCTTACAAGGACGCAGCATTGGAGAAGAGAAGTTAGAACTTAGCTCTGCTCTGCTCTGGGATTTAGAGACGAGAGCAGCTTACTTATCCTTCACTCCTTTCTCTTGCCCTCAGGATGACCCTCAGGATAAGATGCTCAGGGAGAAAGAGGGGAGGGTTTCTAGAGCATCATTTGTGTTGGAGACAAGAAAGCTCCTCTGAAATCCAAGTCCAGCATCATGGTAGGAAAGTCATGGGAATTTTTTTTCCCACTATTTTGCAGGAGGGGTGGGTAATTAGGTTTATTTTATTTATTTTAATGGAGGCACTGGGAATTGAACCCAGGGCCTCATGCATGCTAAGCATACACTGTACCACCTCCCCAGAAAGCCATGGGGATTTGAGATTGAAGGCAGGCTGGGAAGAGTGCCCGTTCATCTGGCGTGTGTCCCTGTGCCTGGATGGAGATGGAGGTGAGTTTGGAGAATGAGGAGGGGGCTTGCTCACCAGACGCCCCCCTGCAGTTACTGTATGTCTCCAGCCAGCAATACTCCCCACCGCGGGGCTCTGGTCCTCCCTGGGGCTGATCCTCATCTGCCTTCCTGGCAGAAATACCAGGGAAAACAGGTCCAACTCATTCCCCCTTGTGGTCAGACACCACGTGACTTCTAGACCAGCTTCCATCAAAGACACACCCTAAATGACTGTCTCATTAATCAGTAACTTACCCCAGCTCAGGCACCCTGATCAAAGTACTTACAATGTGCTGGGAACTCAGATTGGAAGGAGCCCAACGTAAGACCTAGAGGTTGAACGTATCTCCCCCAGCTGCGGAAGGAAGGGCAGAGACATGCCCCCCAGGGCAGGAGACACGCTCTAGTGCAGACCTGTGCCTGGCCACACATTTGTTTATTTCAGATGGATTGATGTGACTTACATACCACATTCGTGTCAAAAACAACTTAAGGGGAGGGTATAGCTTAGTGGTAGAGTGCATGCTTAGCATGCATGAGGTCCTAGGTTCAATCCCCAGTACCTATGTTAAAATAAAGAAAGAAAAACCTAATTACTTCCCTCCCCAAAAATAAATAAAAAATTTAAAAAAACAACAAAAAGATCTAAGGCTGCTTTATAAAAATTCATGCAATACAATGCATTTTTTAAAAAACAAAAGTGGGCTTAGAAATTAGCACAAAGGGAACACAAGGGCAGGAAAGGGGAGATGGAGCCAGGTGCAGAATCAGCACAAGGAGCACCTGCTGTAAGAAAGACGAGTGGCTCTATTTGCCTGCAGAACATAAATGAAGGAGCGTCTGACCTTGAATTCAAATTAAAGCCACAGATCGATGGTGAAGGCTCGGCCCCAGAGCAGGTGTTTGCCGGGGTGTTTCCCTGCCAAGTGTGTCCAAGCAAGGTGACTTCTGGAAGACAGGGAGGAGTCAGAATGGCATTCTTTACACGTTGCCAGGGAATCTTGAGAGTTGCATGGAATCCGCTCCCAGCCAATGCAGAGAGAGCTCCTTCCTGTGCCCTGAAATCTGCCCCCCTGTGACTCTGACGAAGCCACAGATAAAAGGGTTAAGCTCCATAGGAGAGTCCTGCTCAGATTTGGGAGGTTGTGTGTGTTTGTGTGTGTGTGTTGGGTGTGGGGCTGCTGTTAGCCAGATGATTTTGTGCTAGGCTGAAAAACAGCCCCTCAGAGGTATCCGGGCCAAAGATAGAATTGCTGGAACTTGTAAATATTACCTTGTTTTGGGGGGGAAGAAAGGTCTTTGCATGTGTGATTAAGTTAAGGATCTTGAGATGACCAGAGTAGCCTGAATTACCGAGGTGGGTCCTGAATGCCATCTCAGATGTGCTCAAAAGAGAGAGGCAGAAGGAGATTTGACTCCAGGAGGAGGAGGTGATGTGAGGATTGAGGAGGGACTGCAGTGATGTGCCCATAAGCCAAGGACCCACAGCAGCCACCCAAAGCTGGAAGAGGCAGGGGATGAATTCTCCCCTAGAACCCCTGGAGGGAGGGTGAAACTGACTCTGGACACCCTGCCTCCAGCATTGTGAGAGTAAACGTGTTGTTTTAAGCCGCAAGCTTGTGGTATTTGTCAGAGCGGCCCCAGGAAACTAACACAGGCTCTTTCCTCTTAGCCATTTATCTCTGTCACGATGGGGCAGCATCATTTATTCTGCTGGCCGAACACACTGTGTGACCCAGTTCAGGATGCCCAGGATACAGTTCAAGGATGGGCTCTTAGAGGCAGCTTCTGGGGTTATCGTGAGGATTAAATGAGTTAATAATTATAAGACCTCTAAAATAGTGCCTGCCACAAAGTATAAAGTACATGTAAATACTTGTTCAATAGGAATTTTAAAAAATACCGTTTTGGGTACTGAGGTCTTTGCTTTCACAGTGCTTTTCCTCTGCTGGCTTCTCAGGAGCCAGAGAACATCTCAATTTTGCCCTTCAGAATGAGTTCCCAGCCTTGTGAATAAGGGTACGGCTGGGTGTGTTTGGTATCAGAAAAGTAACGGCACGACTCTTAAGGCGCTCAGCAAGTCGGCCCAGGAAAGAAGATGTAAAATGCTCCTTTCTCTTTTACGGCTTCTACCTTGGAGACAGAGGACTAGTATATAATCTGGTTCTAGTCTTTGGAGTTCTCTGTTTATTTGAAACTCTTGTTCTCTATTCCTAACTATACTTCAAAAACATTATCATTTTTCTTAATGAGGAAAGAGTGACTGGGGTATTCTCCATTAGACTAGGAGTAGAGACCAAGACAGACCCGAAGGTCCCCCATCGACTAAGAGTGGAGACCCTGGTTTTAGTCCCAGTCCTGTCACTACATGCCTGTGGGACCATGAGCACATCGCTGTATCAATCCAGGCTTCAGCTTCTTCGTGTATCGCTGTGATTTTTAAAGTTACCAACTTTTCTGATTTATGTTTGCCCTGTTGTAAATATCTAAAAAAAAAATCTTTCTTTGGCTCCTATGTACACCATGATGTTTTCTTCCCGATGAGGTTCAAAGGGCTTCAAATACTCTTTGAAATTCTCTTAACAAAAGACCACTTGTCTGTTCTCTTGGTACCTTATTCATCTATGTTGCAACCTCATAAATTGAGGACTTTTTCTCCTCTGGTTCTTGGCTATGTTGAAAACTCAGGAGCTGGCGGTGGGGTCTCTCCACGGGGCCACTGTGTGATGATGACAAATCTGCGGCTATGATTATGAGGCAGCTTGTCTAGGCTGGCTTTGCATGCTTTTTCAATAAAAGTGTGGATATCTAATGGTCACTTAATTTTTATGCCTTTGAGGGGATTTCCATATAAATACCTTTTGTTGTCGTTGTGAGACCACAGTTCAGTGATCAGAGGGGAGGGATGGCTTGGAAGATGCAGACCTCATTCTGAAGCACCAAGGACGGCCATTCCTTCCGTCCTCCTGGCAAAACAGAACCCGACTATCTCGGGACTCGTATTTAAACAATCTTTAAAAAGAAGTCGGGGCAAAATTGAACAACTGTTAAGATCTAGGTGGCGGATATGTGTGTTTTGACTGTACAATTCTTTTGTACCATTGAAAATTTTCATGACGTTGGACATGCAGGACCACTGAGAGCATATAGATGAGATGAACTTCCGGGGCTGGGCAGCGGGGTGGGGCTTGGGGAGGGAGGACCGGGTGCTCTCAGGGTGCCTACTGGCCCGTGGAGGGCAGCCTCTCTGCCTTCTTTCCTGGAATCTTGCCCTTTCTTTTCTCACACCAGGGAGTGTTGTAATTAATAATACGCTGGGTGGAGTCTAAGATCAGAGCTGGAGGAGAAGGGTTTCCCTTGCAGTCCTTACCAGACATTCCACAGCCCTCAGCTACTTACCGTTCATGGACACCTCACTGGTATCGAGAAAGTGGGTTTTTAACGCTTGTTTTGTTTTTAAAGATGAACAAATACCTTTATAGTGATCAGGACTGACTGGGATGTACTGAGTGTGAATTTACAAGTGGGTGATGTGCTTCTCTTCACTTATCTGAGTTAACAAAAATTTGAAAAGCTATGATCAGTTTATTTATTTATTTATTTTTGGTCATTTTCCCCCCAATACTTGTTTTTTACATTTTTTTCCTTTTGGTTGTATGTCTTTGAACCGTATTTTCTCCCTCTCTCCTTAAGGTTTACAGGCTCCACCCGGTGGTCAACGGTCCTCTCCATCCTAGGGCCCTTCTGTTACGTTTTCCCAACTGGTTTTGTTCTGCTTTTTACTTTGGATGCTTCTTTTTAGCTGTGTTGGCTTCACTGTCCTGGGGATGAACTACAACTCAGGAGGCCCTTCAGAATCCAACCTCCCTGTGTCTTCCTGGCATCACTTGTAAATCTCCCACTGCCCACACCCCACCCCACTGGACTGTTGGCGTTCAGTTTCCTGCGCATGCGCATTACACACCCTGCTCTCTAGGAACCTGTGTTCATCGTTATCCTCTCCGCCACAGATACTGGAAAGTTCCTTTCCTTTCCCCCTCCCGTTGGAAGACCTTCTTGACTTCTAAACATGCAACAGGTGTTCCTACTTTGCCTTTCCCGGGAACCCTGTATTCACCCCTTTGTAACACTTGAGACACTGGGCTGCAGTTACCCACTCATATTGCTAAATCCGTCTCTACTCAGTAAATTTCAAGAGGATCATGTCTTTTTTTAACCGCTGTATCCAGTGTCTGACCACACACAGCAGGTGCTCAGTAAATAATGAAAGAACAAATGAACGAAGCCAGCAGAGAGGAAAGGAGAGAGCAGATACTTATCTACTTCTTTAATCACAGCTTTACTGAGATGACATTCACCCCTCTAGAGTGTACAGAGCAGTTGTTTTCAGTTATTTATTTTGGGATCAGCTGGTTTTAAAGCCACTGAGTCACAGGGGAAAGCTACGGAATTCAAAATTCACAGAAGCTCAGTTCATTGTGACTTTATTAAAAGTGTTCCTATTGTTGTAAGAACATGAGACATTACTTTCAACATTAACACTTAAATTAAAAAGATATAAATATGACAAAGGAATGAAACACAGATCTTCGCAGACCATGAACTCACGCTCCTCTCAATTCAGATGCTCACCTGAACTGCCTACAACGTATGAGCCTTCACTTGGTGCGTACACCATCCCTGCAGCGACACCCCTGGTGTTGGTGTGTGTCTGTGTGTGTCTGCACGTGATTTGGTTGTTTCCTGCCTGTGGGGGTGGGGTGGGGGGGAGGGGCAGGAGTTTCTAATAACCATTGCTTTCTTTTTCAGGAAGTACATCCAGATCTTTGCTTCATTTGTCTCAACAATAAGGAGCAGCTTGGTCTGTAGTTTGTCTTTTAGTTTACGGATGCAGCCGGTCATGCCACGGAGAGTAAGGAATGAAACTGTGGATAATAAAAGAAGTATTTAGAATGGCACATTCTGCTGAAAGTCAAATCGACAGATACTTATCAGGGCAGTCCCTGTCCAACGGGATGTGACACAGAGTAACCTCGGGTCTGGTCTCTCCTGGCACCAAACTGTTACCCGGGTTGCAGGAATCTGGCACAAAGACATGGAATTTCAATAGAAGACACAAACACGTATAAAATACGAGCTAACACACAGGAGGATAAAGGTTTCACATGGCTGTCAAGGACAGGTGACCTTTTCCTAACCAGAAATGACAATGGATAGTTAGACAAGGAGGAGCAGTGACAGAAGCAGGGGCAGGGTGCTGGGTGCTGGGTGCTGGGATGGTCTCAGGAGATCTGGAACTCGACTGTGGGCACTGAGCTGGGCACCACAGACTTGAGTTTTGGAGTCTTCATTCCACAGAGAAGCAGGTGACTGTCTGGTTAGGTGACTGTCTGGTGAGGCGCTCCAGGCCCTGGGAAAGCAGGAGACATGTGTGGATGAGCAGAATGTGGTGGGGAACGTGGTGGGAACGTGCTGGTGGGGAGAAGTCAGGACTGGGTTGTGGAGGACCACATGAAAGCTCAGAGAAGACGGAAAGGTCTTCCTCAGGAAGAGACTAGAAACTCCTATAGACAGTAAGATAGAGTGAGAAATTCGGGGGGACGCCGGGAGGGGTGCTTTGTAAAGATGGGCTCAAGGCCGGTGAGGAGGTTGTTGTAAACTTCTAAGCAGGAGGTGATGAGGGCTGAGCTGGGGTCTGACAAGATGAAAAGCTACCAGGAAAGGGTTCTCACTTGGTGGGCAGAGGGGCCGGATACGGACTTCCACTGTAGAGGAGATGGCTGGGCCGTCCTGGCATCTCTAGAACGCAGTGGAAGGGCTGAGGGGGTCCGGGCTGGAAGCCGCCTGAGCTGGGGGGCTGGGTCAAGCCCCGCTCCCGGGGACAGGCGGGGGGTGGGGAAGACAGGCCCAACAGGAAGGGCCTGGGCGGCAGCTTCCAGAGCAGAGCTGGGAGCAGGAGGACCCCGATGGGGCTGGCGGCTGGCTGCCTTCTGATTTCAGGAGCACCAACTCAGGAGACCAGGGGGAAACCACGTTTCACAAAGAGGAAAGGCAGTGAAGAAACAGGCTGAGAGTAGCTGTTCTAGAAGAAAGAGTGTGTGGGCACATGGGCAGGAACCACTGCAGGGGAGAGAGGGCAGTGAAGGGCAAAGCGTCTGGAGAGTGGAGGGAAGACGGGGAGGGAGCGGGGCGGGAGGGAGGGATCTCAGCTCTCCCCCACCCCCCACCGCCTGCCCTGTGCTCCCCTCACCACCCGCCGCCCCCTCACTCCCCAGCACCACTCTCAAGGCTGCCCCTGAATCCTAACACAGATGCAGGGAGGGGCCGGCTGTGGTCCAGGTGGCTGATGGTGACCAGAGCGGGGAGGACATCTCCAGGTTGGAATCGGCCCCGGTGGGGGGATGGGGGGGAGCTGAGCATAACTCCCAAACAGGAGGGAGGGGAGGACAGATGAAGACAGATGACCGAAGAGGTTCTGATGTCAAGAAGAAGGAAGCTCAAGGAGTCGGTAAGTCTCGATTCTGAGCAAAGTCAGAGCAGACATGGGAGTGGGGAGTGCGGGAAAGACTCGAGAACAGCTGCTTTCAGGCCCCGGATGAAGGGTTCCCTGGAGGTGACCCCGAGGCAGAGAAGCTGACGTCTGGGCATGTGAGGATGGCCAGGACGGGCCGCCAGGCTTCCTGGAGAAGATGCTGGACTCACCCCAGCAGCTCTCAGGGCACAATGACAGAGGGCAGGAAGCTGATGGATTTCAAGGGACTCCTGGAGGCTAATGCACCAGCTGCCTGTAGGTTCCAGGTGTGGTCAAAAGAGAGGGGAGGTGGGTCAGAAGTAGAGCAAAGTCAGAGGGGTAGAGAAAGCAGCCAAAGGCAGGGGTGGTGGGAGGGAAGGGAATGGCTGCAAAGGGTTGGAGACAGTTGTCAGCGGGACAGACTTCAGCGTCTGAGGTCTTAGTAGGAAGGTGTCTGCACACGTGAGCCCCCGGATGCTCTGTACCTCTTCAAAAGTCTTGAGATTTATAGATGGCACAGTCACTTCCGACGGCCCACTCCATCCTCTGGAAGAAGTAGACCATGGCGCTCTCCACCAGTAAACCACTCAAGATGGCCAAAAAGGAGAGCTTACGGCTGACGTTTAGGGTCACTGAGAAAGGAAAGGCAACTGATAAGTTTTGAAGAGTTTAATTAAGTTACACTGGCCTGTGAATTATGTGCTAGTATGAATGGACTTGTTCTGTAAAGCTGACTCTGCAAAATCTCTATTCGTTCTTACTCATCCATACTGTTCCCTTCTCCCCTGTTTCCATCTGCAATCCTTTTGAGAACCAAAGCATCTTCTTATAACAAACACTAAGCTGCTCCTCCTCAACTCAAGACACTGATTCTCATGAATGTTAAACAGAAGAATTAAAAATAGATTCTAAGATTATAAAGAGAATAGTAGGGGAAAAAAAGGATACTGTTGGCGTTATAGTTTACAAGAGGATGAACATCATAGGAAGTATCAGGTAACAGGTTCATTTAAAATTGCATGTCTCACAATGTATGGGAATCTGAAGACACCCGGGGCTTCTTATCCTTCCTTGGTGTAGCAGGATCTGTCCTGAGTTGGGAGACAGATACCTGCCACTCCAGCCTGGCTTGACACCTGCCCCCATGTAACTGTGGAGAAGTCACCACAAGCTCATTCATAAAGAGGAGGTGATGATGGCTGTCCTGCTCACCCCACGGGACAGAGATCATGCGTATGAAAGCATTTTGAAAAGTGAAAAGTACCACGTGGTTAAACTGAACAAATACCGCATGCATGCGGTGCACAGGGCACTATGGAAATGTCAGGCATTGTTAGTCTATGAAGAATTCCAGCGTTTAACGTGTTATATAAAAACTGCGCTCTAGAAACCAGGCTTTACGTGTTTCTAGGAGTTGAAAGCTGAGAAGACGGGCTAAAACAGAAACATACCTCTAATTGCCTGAAAGTTTGATGTAAGGACGAATA
Organism: Camelus bactrianus; assembly: GCF_048773025.1. Lineage (NCBI taxonomy): Eukaryota > Metazoa > Chordata > Mammalia > Artiodactyla > Camelidae > Camelus > Camelus bactrianus. The sequence goes on from NC_133549.1 coordinate 9,691,368, forward strand.
CTTTAATGAGCCTGAGGCACAGTGGGGTGTAGTCATGCTCCCAGATGACAGCTGGGATCAGTAAGAGTTTTCCGTAGCTGGATAACAACAACGCTTTCAGCAGCAAAACGAAGTTGGGTGTTTTTTTCGCTGTTAAGGGTCGTTCGACCCACAGGAAAGTAAAAATGCCGGTGAAATAGGCAGCTTGTTCTAAGAGGAAATGGAAAATAAAACTATGAATGTCCCAGTCCAAACCATAGCCCCCTAAAAACAAAAAATCCACAATTCCAAAATACAGCTTCTCATCGGCCGTCCTTAAGAAATACTTTATCAAGATCAAATTTTCTTCTCTTCTTCTTTTTTTAGCAAACCCCTGCCTTTTGTGTCAGATCCTGCTGGTATGATTTCAGAAGCATATTCCAATGATTCTTTCATGAAGCACTTCATCATCCTTTGAGGAGAAAGTAACTCCGTGAGAATTTTAATTCTTAACTTTCCAAGGTTCCTTCTAGGAAGTAAGATTCTGTTGAAACATCTTCAGCCCTAGAGATCACCACAGAAAGACAGACAGGAGAAAGGCTTTGAAGCCTGAAAGGTGGGAGCCGTCCTAGGAATTACACTTGAAGACGTTTCCCGTTGTTCATTCTTCCACTATTTATTGAGTGTCTGTATCTGTAAGATTTTGAATACTCAGTTACCTAGATTAACAGCTTCTCTTACTTGTTTTAAGAACCTTCTTGAGTGTAATTCCTTATCCTTCCAGAAAGGATTCATAGACAGAGTCCAGATTAGAAGAAGAAAGAGTTCCCTGGGGGGGAGGGTATAGCTCAGTGGGTAGAGCTTAGCATGCATGAGCTCATGGGTTCGATCCCCAGTACCTTTGTTAAATTAAAAAAATAATAAATAAATAAACCTAATTACCCCCGAAATTAAAATAAATATATTAATACATTAAAATTAAAAAAAAAAGAGTTCCCTGGTGTCCCGTATTCAGAATACAGCACAATCTGTTCCATTTCCATCAACTAGGAATTTCACATTGCTTTAAACTGCATTATTCTTTGTATTAAGATTGCTAATGCTCTGATTACCCTGCTGGGTCTGTCCCTAATTCTGTTTCTTCCTATAAGCTGTGTTATTGAGGTTTCTGCAGAATCAGGTTTTGCTGGAACACATGTATATTACTATAGGGGAAACAACTGTATTCTTTCTAAAATGTTTTATAACTGACTATAGCCAAAATAAAGAGGTTCCAAATCCAGGTGATTAGGATCAATAAACATGATTGAGGATGGTTAACCCACATGGAATTTCATATATTCTTCATGAGAGACGCATTATCTCCCTTCAGAATGACAGACGGGCTTGTCAACTGCAATGATCTGCTCAAACAGGCAGATCTTCTAGTCTGAGTTTTGGACTAAAATAAAATAAAATAAAATAAAATAAAATAAAATAAAAACACAGTAAAGAACTCCCTACCAATGAGAACCGTCTCAGCAGTGGTGGGCTGTCTCCCGTTACTGGAGAGACCGCCTGGCAGGGATCTGGAGAGGAGGGCTTCCCGCCCGGGACAGAGGGCAGGCGAGGTTCCCTCCACACCTTTCTAGCTCAGAACGTGGTGGATTTAGGAAGCGGCCCCAGCCCTCGGGCTCTGCTCCATCTTTCATGAGGCAGATGTTAGGGAGCCCCACCTCCGAAAGGGTTCATGCATCAGCGGGGCTCAGCAGGAGCAGCGGTGGAGGAAGGGCTGCAGGATAGGAAACGCAGGATGGGGCGCTGGAGACACCGCCCCGTGGGGGGGGGTTGGGGGGACCATTTGGAGGGTTTGGAGATAGGAAAGGCGCCCCAACCCACCTACCAAAGAGGATGGCGGTGAAAACCGAGTTGATAATACTGTAAACACAGTGTGTAAGTTACAAAATGCTGTATCTGGGTAAAATACTCTGCAAGTTGTTTCAGGGACTTGAAACCTAACTATGGATTAGATTAAGACCATAAAAATGTTAGGTAACAGTAGGAAAAAAAATTCCAATCCAGTGTCCAAATAGCCACTCTAAGGTAGGCGCTACAGAAATTCCAAACTTGGAAAACCAGCCTGGTTTGCTTTTTAGAAATGATGGGCATAAAGCAGTTTATCTGTAGAGATTTAAAAGGCTCCGCTTTAAAGCTTAAGATTCTGTTGGGTTCTGGTTCTTTGTTTAGGGGATGTGTTCAAGGATGTTTTTAATATTATTATGTACATTTGGGAATTCTCGGCATATAGATGAATTTTAAAACAACAGGACTGGATGGGAGGGTCAAGGGAGTGAGGGCAGAGACAGAAGGAAAAAGGACAGAAGAGAACACCCAGTCCAGAAATAAGACATTGGAGTGGGCGGCAGACTTAACATTACTAAAATAGTATTTCATTATAATGAAAATATTTTAGAAGCAGGAAAGCATGGAAACTGGTCAGTAATAAAACAGTCACAGGAATTAACTTAACATAACTCTGACCTATGTCACAAATTCAAATTCTGAAGAAAAGCAGTTTCAGAACTTAAAAATTGGTGGGAAGTAGCCCCTTCCCCACATGGAGTCAGATAAATAACACATTTTCCCTATTAAGTGCACTGCGTTAGTACAATGTAATTAGCATAATACACTGACTAAGGTCTGGCAATTATCAATCTGTTTTAATAAAGATGAGATTCAGGTAATTTTCAAATTGGATAATCAGAACTTAAACTTACGCTCTGATCTGATAAGCGTAATTACTTCCAAGGCGCATGTGTGGTAACAAATAAAAAAGAAAGCAGGTAATTTAGACAAACTCACCTTGCAAGTTAGTGGTACAGCTGCAAATTTAGTCTCAAGTCCTCTGACTAGTTCCTCTTACCAGTGATTAAGACCATGCATCTTAATTTTAAAAATCAGAATAGTAGGTTAAGTAAGAATAGAAAGCATGGCTTCTTCCTACCTAGAGAAGCAATTGCAAACATTCTATAGAAATCCCACTCCTTGGCGTATCTGATAAAGTCGTCAAGATCAGTGCTCTGGCTGGAATCTTGAAGCTGCCACCATCGCAGGTACGCCTCACAAAGCAAACAGAAAACGCAGAGTTTCCCATGCATCTGGAAGTCAGAGAGACACTGCCTTTCAATTCGGCAAAGAAACACTTAATCGTGCTTAATACCAGCAGGCGCGGACATAGCTAACTTCTGTCGTTTTGGAAGATGGTCCATCTAGTAGCTTTTCAAAGTCAGAGATGCCCAACTGAGTGCGTAACTGCATTCAGTTTCTAACCAGTAGTTCTTAATCAGCAACGTTCACCAGAATCATCACGTGGGGAGATTTTCTCAGACACAAAGGTCTAGGCCCCAGTTCTGATTCAGAATCTGTGGAAGTAAATCCTAGACACGCAGATTTTGAAACAGTTCTGGGCAGGAGGGTAAATTCTAATGTGCACCCCAAGTTAAGAATCTGCTTTAAATAGTAGTTTACCCTTCACTGTATTTTCTTTCCTTTCTTCCTTCCTTCCTCCCTCTTTCTTCCTTCCTTCCTTCCTTTCTTCCTTCCTTTCGTTCTTTTCTTTCTTTTCTTTCTCTCTCTCTCTTCCTTTTTCTTCCTTTTTCTTTCTTTCTTTCTTTCTTTCTTTCTTTCTTTCTTTCTTTCTTTCTTTCTTTCTTTCTTTCTCTCTCTCTTTCTTTTCTTTCTTTTTCTTTCTTTCTTTCTTTTTCTTTCTCTTTCTTTCTTTCTTTCTTTCTTTCTTTCTTTCTTTCTTTCTTTCTTCCTTCCTTCCTTCCTTCCTTCCTTCCTTCCTTCCTTTCTTTCTTTCTCTCTTTCTCTCTTTCTCTCTTTCTCTCTTTCTTTCTTTCTTTCTTTCTTTTTCTTCTCTCTCTCTCTTTCTCTCTTTCTTTCTACCAGAGAAAGGTTTATTACAAGAACCAAGCAAGGAGAAGGGGCAGCTTGTGCTCAAAACCCCAAACTCCCTTCATCGTATTTTCAACATTCGTCTGATACACAGAATCAAGCAAGAATTTACGTGACTCAGCACTGCTGACAGCAGCAATAACAGATATAATCTGAAGATTTTATGAAACTATTAGTCTGAACATGAGTTAAAAAAAAAAAAAAGCTGCCCCTGGGCTGGATGAGTATAAATTAGCGAAAGACAGCAATTAAAAGCTAGTGAATCAGATGGAAGTTCTAAAGAGTCTGAAATTTTGGCAAAGAGAAAATATTAGGCGGCAAGAATTCGCTCTTTTCTCTACATTTCTTCTGTGGGTTAAATTTTATTGATATAAAGCGGGGGAGAGAAAGTGTGCGTGCCAACCCAGAGGAGCCCAGGGACAACGAGGGCTGTGAGCGTCTGAGGCTCCTCCAGTCGGCACACGGTTCTTCTGGCTGCACTTTGGAATTGCTTGGGGAGTTTTCAGAACTACTGATGGCTGGTTCCCACCCTCGAAGATTCTGATTTAACTGTTCTGGGTGAGACCCTGGCTTGGAAGAATAAACTGCCATCCCCTCCCTCTCTTCCAGGTGATTCTACCATGTAGCAAAGTTTGGAGACTCGATGCTCCAGTCATTTAAAAGCTGCCTGGGTCATTTAACTTGGGGAACAGGGATAAATAAATTGCACCCTTGCTGTCCATGTGAGCCCAACATGAGCGCTTCCCGACGTAGTGAATAAAAATACAGGACACACAGATAAATATGCATTTTGGATAAACAATAAATACATTTTTTGCACATGTATGTTCCATGCAATATTTAGGACATATGCTAAAAAGTTCTTCACTGCTATCTGACTTCCAAGTTTAGTTGGGTGTCCTGTATTTTAACTGGCAACCCTACCCAAACTATTAAAAGAGTTCACAATTCAATATGCTAAATGCATATTTAGAAAAATCCAGCTTTTATATATTAGGACTTTTCTCATTTTTCACCCCATGCATTGCCTCAGTAGTAGAGTATAACATGTAATTATTTTAAAAATATTTTTCTTTTAATGTTTGCTTACTCCCTTTAGGTGTAATTCTCTCCCCACCAAGTTATATTTCATTTTACTCTGTTCGAAATTATTCATGTCTGTTTCAAAAGGTAACCTACTAAAAGGCAATCCAGATTCAGGTTCGTCAGTTTCTTGCCAGGGACCATATTCTTAAGTATACACTAACATTGCACACCTTTTAAAAAATTAATGCCTGCTATTTCTAGAAATTTCCAGACATCATTGAGAGAACAGACCCACCCTTGTTAGAACTTCTTTCTTTAAATAACGTTCTTTAATTCTGTTCAAAATTATTATCTTCAAATGCAAAATCATCCAGTAAAATTAGAAAATAAAAGCACCATCACAACTTACGTTTATTTTAGTGTTGAAAAGAATATGCCTGTAGGCCTGGGCTTTGCATAAAATTGCATTAATCAAGATGATAACAGGATCATATTCAATGTATTTGTCTACGGGTTTCTGGCAGGATTTCTGAAAAGATGCAAGAGAATATTAGAACAAGCAAATTCAAACATTCTGAAATCTTAAAGGATTTCAAAACAGCAGCGTCTATTTTGGGTTTGTATAGCAATAAGGCTGCATCAGCATTTATTTAAATAAGTTCCCATTCAGATATGAGATGTTCATTTATATGAGACCTGGTTTCCGAAATGACAAAATATGATCTTCTTGGTTAGAAATATCAATCTTTTAATCTCATATTTAAGAAGCTAAAAAGATTTTTTTAAAGACTGATTTTAGGCAGGAAAGTATCTCAGAAAATTCCACTTTTAATTTATATGGATTGTTTCAAATAAATATATCTACAATGTACTTTCATTGATAAATTGTTGCCTGTGGGCTAGATGGCCCCAGCTGTGTGGTTCTTGAAACACGATTTGGAGAAAAGGGTTCAGAAAAGTAACCCTGCACCCAGAGCTTCCGAGAGCTACAGGGGGGTAAAGATACAATGACACGGTGCCAGGAATTCTGGCGTAGCGCATACCAAGAGAAGCCTGTCTTTTTCTTCAATAACACTGAGAATATGGAAATAAAATCGGTCTTTCTCTGCTCCAGTAGACACTGGAGCTTGCTGGGCTGTGTAGCCTGGTTCTGAGTTACCCAAATCAAAGCTCCCTGGGATTTTAGCAACTCCTATTAAGTGGCTTTTTTGGGGGGAGGGGAGGGGAACACATGTGATTACAATGTTATGAAATCCCAACACCATGAGACCATATGAAATACAAGTATAGGAGAGCAAACTCATTACAAATGTGACATTTGAAACAGTAGCTACAAAGCTGCATCAAGGCTGCATCAAGGCTGCATCAATGAACGGCTACAAGTGAAACCCAAAACATCTCAAAACTTTGAGAGGATAAAATAGAAACAGAAGTGTTACATATGCAAACATACTAGGATGGCCTTTTATTTTATTTTATTTTATTTCTTTTTTTAAACACTTTTTATTGATTTATAATCATTTTATAATGTTGTGTCAAATTCCAGTGTAGAGCACAATTTTTCAGTTATACGTGAACATATATATATTCATTGTCACATTTTTTTCTCTGTGAGCTACCGTAAGATCTTGTATATATTTCCCTGTGCTATACAGTGTAATCTTGCTTATCTATTCTACATTTTGAAATCCCAGTCTGTCCCTTCCCACCCTCCGCCCTCTTGGCAACCACAAGTTTGTATTCTATGGCTACGAGTCTGTTTCTGTTTTGTATTTATGCTTTGTTTGTTTGTTTTTGTTTTTGTTTTTTTTTTAGATTCCACATAAGAGTGATCTCATACGGTATTTTTCTTTCTCCTTCTGACTTACTTCACTTAGAATGACATTCTCCAGGAGCATCCACGTTGCTGCAAATGGCATTATATTGTCGGTTTTTATGGCTGAGTAGTATCCCATTGTATAAATATATCACCTCTTCTTTATCCACTCATCTGTTGATGGACATTTAAGCTGTTTCCGTGTCTTGGCTATTGTAAATACTGCTGCTATGAACATTGGGGTGCAGGTGTCATACTGAAGTAGGGTTCCTTCTGGATATATGCCCAGGAGCGGGATTCCTGGGTCATACGGTAAGTCTATTCCTAGTCTTTTGAGGAATCTCCATACTGTTTTCCACAGTGGCTGCACCAACCTGCACTCCCACCAGCAATGTAGCAGGGTTCCCTTTTCTCCACAGCCTCTCCAGCATTTGTGATTTGTGGACTTTTGAATGATGGCCATTCTGACTGGTGTGAGGTGATACCTCATTGTAGTTTTGATCTGCATTTCTCTGATAATTAGTGATATTGAGCATTTTTTCATGTGCCTATTTTGGTCATTTGTATGTCTTCCTTGGAGAATTGCTTGTTTAGGTCTTCTGCCCATTTTTGGTTTGTGTTGTTTGGTTGTTTCTTATTAATAGGATGGCCTTTTAATTGTATCAAAGTGCTAGAAGAAAAATGGAGTGCATTGAACATTATTAACCCAGCATTCCCAATGTAATGAAGAATTAGATTCAATTCCAATGAAAAGTTTCTCAGGCACATGAAAAAATGTTCAATGTCACTAATTATCAGAGAAATGTAAATCAAAACTACAATGAAGTATGACCTCACACCAGTCAGAATGGCCATCATTCAAAAGTCCACAAATGACAAATGCTGGAGAGGCTGTGGAGAAAAGGGAACCCTCCTACACTGCTGGTAGGAATGCAGTTTGGTGCAGCCACTGTGGAAAACAGTATGGAGATTCCTCAAAAGACTAGGAATAGACTTACCGTATGACCCAGGAATCCCGCTCCTGGGCATATATCCAGAAGGAACCCTACTTCAGGATGACACCTGCACCCCAATGTTCATAGCAGCAGTATTTACAATAGCCAAGACACGGAAACAGCCTAAATGTCCATCAACAGATGAGTGGATAAAGAAGACGTGGTATATTTATACAATGGGATACTATTCAGCCATAAAAATGACAACATAATGCCATTTGCAGCAACATCGATGTTCTTGGAGACTGTCATTCTAAGTGAAGTAAGCCAGAAGGAGAAAGAAAAATACCATATGAGATTGCTCATATGTGGAATCTTAAAAAAAAGAAAAAAGAAAAAAAAAGAACATAAATACAAAACAGAAACAGACTCATAGACATAGAATACAAACTTGTGGTTGCCAAGGGGACGGGGGGTGGGAAGGGACAGACTGGGATTTCAAAATGTAGAATAGATAAACAAGATTATACTGTATAGCACAGGGAAATACATACAAGATCTTGTAGCTCACAATGAAAAAAAATGTGACAATGAATATATATATGTTCATGTATAACTGAAAAATTGTGCTCTACACTGGAATTTGACACAACATTGTAAAATAACTATAACTCAATAAAAAATGTTATAAAAAAAAGTTTCTCCACTTCATTCATGTCATTACAGGAAGTATGTATGTTTTTCCAGTCATCAAGTGAACTCATGAAGAGAGGTGTGCTATTACCTCAAATTTAAATCTACCTAATAAATCTGATGCAGAAGAGGTTTAGGCCTTTTAGCCAAGCAAAGAGCAACCCAGTATCTAACCAGAAGCCACAGACTCAGAAATCCTATATACATATGAAGAGCAGTTTTCTAGATCCCCTTCCTGTGCTACTCATGTGCAGAACACTTCTTCTCTTTATACAAATATGAACGGAAAAGACCAGAAATGTTACTTTATTTTAAAATGAACCTGCAGACTGCTCAGGGACCCTCTCTCTGTCCTTTAAAAGGACATCATTTAAACCCATCTTCAGACAGCACTGTAAGTCTAAGATGGGATTTAGACATTTTTTAGACGGAGGTAGGCAAAAAATAGCAGCAGGAGACACAGCAGTGTAGTCATTCCCTTTGCAATCCCTTGTTTGACAAATGTGTTCAGAGTGGCTATTACATTCAGAACAACAGCTTTCTTTACTTAGCCATTTCCATGGACCAGGCACTCCTGGGGTGCTAGATACTTACTTTGAGACAAAAGCTGTATCCTCAAGGACCTTAGAATTTACAAGGGGAAGACAAATAAACATGCTATTCTAAGTGCTACAATGGCACGAGCGCACGGTAACGTGAACCCCAACAGAAGAGGCAGAAAATGAGCAGGAGCTAAAGAAGGAAGTGGGGTCAAGAATTTTTTATTTTTTAATGGAAGAAATGATAGTACTTATGTTGGTGGGGATGATCCGGCAGAGAGCAGAAGAGCATTGCTACAGGGGTGTCCTTAAGTAAGTGGAAGAGGATAGGATTTAGTGCACAAGTGGAGGCATTGGCTTTAGACAGGTGTATGAAGAGTTCACGCATAGGAACAGGGGGGAAGACTGAGCATATGAATAATGAACTAGGTTTATGTGGTTGCAAAGTTTGTAGAAGTTCTCTTTTCTTAGCGAAGCAGGAGAGGATATATGGGAAACTTGAGGAGAGAGAAGGTATTGTTCAGAAGAGTAGGAATGGGAATGGACTAGTGAAACGTACCAAGATGGCCAGACAGCATCAAGGCCCACATGAGGTTAGTGGTCATGAATATAAGGTGTTTTCTCCCCACCAATGCCCAGCTGCAGGGGTGCAGGGACAGATTAGGTAATACGCAAATAACCAGGGTTGAAATTTTGCCAAGTGAGGGAAACAGTTTGAGAGAACAGGAAATTGAGATTGTATGCACCAGAGGTTGACAATAAGTAGGTACACATTCACTCCCTCGTATATTACCACGGGCAATGTTTTTGCAATGAGGATTATCAGAAAATCATCAGGAGATCAGAAAAGGGATAAAAATGCATTGAGTGCCTATAATGTGACAGGTTCTTTGCTGATGGCCCCCTGAGAAACTCCAATTTTGTGATTTTTACAACGTAAGATCATTCTCTATAAATAAGACTATGAAAGCAGAATTTTTACTTCCTTATTTTGGGTTTTTGTATTCCCAACGTCTAGCATAATGTTTTGTATACAACCTTGTACATTCAATGACCACAATGGATGAAACCTGAAAAAGTATTCTAGGAGAATTTACTGTCGGTTATTAAGTGCAGAGACGGTAACATTTGTCCATCAAAGGGAGAATACGGATGAAATAGCTTTGGCGTGAGCCCAAATGTCTATCTAATCCGATCTCTAAATTTCTCTGCGCCACTCCTGCACCCATGTCCTTCCGAGGATCCGCTCGCCCGGATCAGCAAACGTGAGCCGTGTGAGACAAGCGCTGTAAGGAATGACTTCTCTGCCACCGTACGTACTCATGCATAGGCTGGACTGAGCCAGGAACGGGAATGCCAAGCATCGAACTGATGTCTTATTAGAAGACCCTGAAACTCGTTGACTTTTGATTTTTATCACCCTAAAAAGCTGATACAGATTGCATGGCCTCTCACGGTCCCCAAATCTCGCCGCGCCATTTTCTTCCCGAGGACACCCCACACCTGACAACTCACACAGATGGTTATCTTCAGCACGCCGTGGCTATAGTCTCGGTACAACTCCTTGGCCTCTTGGTTGCATTCGATGCACCTGTACTGGCAGGAGGCCGAGGCAGCAGCAGCAGCAGGAGTCACTGCCACCCCATCCGGCTTCCCCTTTCCTGCTGTCACCCCCTCGGTGTTCCCCTTGCCCGGCCGAAGCCCACTCCGCCCACCGGTGCCCATTTCCACGCAACTGCGGCACAGAACTTCCGATTCAGTGGCGGGGAAGACGTCAAACGCCAGACCGGAAGCCTTGCGCCGCGCGGTGCTTGCTGGGACTCGTAGTCCCATCACCGGAAAGGGGGACGCCAGGTTGGCCGACCTGGGACTACAACTCCCAGCAGGCAATGCCACACCCCTTCTCCCGCCCCCTTGCCACGGCCCACCTGCCTGCCGCGGGTTAAGGCTCGGGGGCCGCAGCGCGCGGCGAGGGCCGCCGCACATGCGCTTTGAGGGAAGATGGCACCTGCCGGCTGCTGCTGCTGCGGCTGCTGGGGCGGCGCTGTGGCCGTCGCGGGCGCGGCCCGGCGCGCCCTGGTGCTGCTGCTCCTGGGGGTCCTGTCCGCCGGGCCGCGGCCGGGCGCCCTGGCCACCGAGCACTACTCGCCGCTGTCCCTGCTCAAGCAGGAGCTGCAGCACCGGCAGCAGCAGGAGGCCCCGGCAGGCGGCGGCTGCAGCCCGCAGTCCGGGGACTGGGGGGACCAGTACTCGGCCGAGTGCGGCGGTGAGTGGGCGGCGGCGGGCGGGCGTCCGGGCGCGCGGAGCGCTGGGGCCGCGGGGCCGTGGGGGCTGCGGGCTCCGGGGCCGATGTGCGGGCCGCCCGGGCCTCGCCGCCGCCGGGCGCGGCGTGTGCCCCTGCGGGAGCCGGCTCCGCAAGGTGTCACGCCGGGGCCGCTTCCCGCCGCTCACACCCACGCCGCTGCGCGCCCTCCTCCCGAGGCCGCCTTGGGGAGGGCGGTGAATGGTGAAAAAGCTGACAGCATGCACCCGAGGCCAGAGAGTCCTGTCTGCAGTCCTGGCAACTGTTGAAAGGGTGGAGGAGGAGATGGCAGGTGACCCGGGGCAGCCCCGGTCCCTGCTCCGGCCCCCGCGGGTGAGGTGGGAGTGAGGGAGGGACCGACCGACGAGGAGGTCCGGACCATCTCGCGGGGCCTGCGCCCAGAGCGGGGATGCCTGGCCCATCTTAGGCCTGGAAATCAGGTTTCCTGACCTCCCGGTTGATGCCTTGTATTAAACACAGCCTGTAAACATGCGATCCCTGGAAAAAAGGAGGGAACAAAAGAGGAAGCCCATCTTATCTGCTCATTGACATCTTGCTTCCATCTTGCTTCCAGTTGTTTAAGATTGACCTGTGATCTGTCAGGTGTCTCCCAGAGAGTAGAAAGGGCCCTGCGGGCTCCCTGCCAGTGTCTGTCAGAGCTGTGTGTGTATTGGAACTGGGCCAGCTCATTCATTAAGATTGGGCACTACCGGCCTCGGCTTAGTAAGAGGCAGGTCTCTCAGGGGCAAAGTACATATGTACATTTTCTGTCTTTGCCTCAGGGTCAAAGACCTCTGTAATGGGTCTTTTCACCCTTTAATCCCCTGCCCTGCCCTCTCCTTTTCCTTTCCTCTTGCCCTGTGAGTTCCCTTAAGGCTGGCTTTTGAAACATCTGGGTCTACCTGACTCACTAGGAGCTGGCTAGTTGCTTTTATGGCCTCACAGCAGTCCAGCATTGTCCACCTGGGAAGACAATAAGTATTTTTTGGTTGAAATGAGATGTCAAGATTAGCACACTGTGATTTCCTTTTAGCACAATCTGACTTCCTTGAGGAAGTCTCACTCCTTGAGGGCCATGTGACTTCTGCCTTTTGTAGGAGGCAGTGGCCAGTAACAGCATAAATGTCGCGGCCAGCATGGCATAGTGGAAAGAGAATGGCTTTCCCTGACTCTGAGCAGGTTAATTGCTCATCTTTGCAAAGTCACCTTTTCTGTAGATTGAAGACACTGTTACCTCACTACGGGGTTTTCTTTTCTTCACAAGGATGCTGCGAGGAAAATGAGAAATAGCTAACATCCATGAGTGCAGTGCTTGCTGTGTTGTCAGAACTTTAGGTTGATCAGCCAGTTCTTTGTCAGAACACTGGTGACTACATCACAGGATGGCAGTTACTTTTCTCAGATGAGAAAACTGAGGCACAGTGAAATCATCACTTACCTGGGGTCCCACAGCTGGAAAGGGAGAAGCCTAGATGATTAGGCTCCAGACAGAATTTGTCTTAAACACCAAGTGGTTATAGGTCAGAAAACACATATGTAGTATTTACAAGCATATATATGTACATAGTGTGTAAATCTTCATTTCCCTTCCCTCCTGGAGTCATGTGAAGCTCACTGCCTAAAAGAAACCCAGATTGTAGGCAATGAAAGATACAAACTGATTTAAATTATGAAATCGATTGATATCATTAATCTAGGTGGCTCATTTCACTCTGTGGCATCAGGCTTCTGATGAGGGTTAAGAGTCCCCATTTGTAACAGTGATTTTCTTAGTTTGGAATTAAAAACGTGCTGTGGCAAATGCATGGCATGAGTCTTCCACACAGCCTCCCCTGGGCTGACGCATGTGTCCCAGTGGCTGCCAACAGGTGCCTGAAGTGGCTTGGCTGCTGCTGCCATCAGCCGTGGGAAGTAATTCCCAGAGTCAACTGCTTGTGCTTCTTGGGTCTCCCGGTGTCCCCTTGAGCTTTCCTGGCTGCAGTGTGTGACAAAAGCCATCTCCGTCGGGGTAGACGCTCCCCAGATGTCCCTCACTTCTCCCTCCTTATCCTGGATGACCAGGTAGAAGCAAGTGGAACCTGCCCCGTCCTTGTGTGTTCCCGGAAGAGCAGACGTAGCAGCAAATTCAAGATTGACAACGAACCAAACTGTAGCTTGAAGGGCTCGTGTTCTGGAATCAGTTCTTCAGAATCAAACAAGACCTGACCTTGCCAGCTATTAGTCACGGCTCCATCGTTGGTGGCCTCTCCAGCCCCAAGCCTGTCCGCATCAAGCCAGCCCCTATTCAGAGGGCAGACACAGCAGCATGGCCACCTTTCAGGACCCTTCCCACCACTTTGGGGTTCAGGCAGCTGAGTTGATGCCTGCTTGGGTCTGAATCTGCACACCTTAGAATAAGCTGTGTATGTGTTCTCTTAAGACAGAACCCCCAGTAAGTGTAGGGCAGGAGAGAATGGCTGGTGGGAGCCGTCAATCTAAACAGCTCTGAAATCCAGACCCCATAGCCAAATCCAGGCCCCAGGGAGCAGCCTTGGTGGGCCGAGGGGACCCCCGGGGGCCCGGCTGCCCAGACAACAAGCGTCAATGATCTCCGTGCCCTGAGTCTCAGCCTGGGCTGTGCTGTCCCCCAGTGCCCCTTCAACTTTTTGTCCTCCAGCATGTTTTCACATTTCACTTTTTGTTTGACAAGCATGTGTAACCACACACTTCTGACCTTCTGTTTTCCTGTGTTGAAAATGATCTTCCTCTTTTAAAAAATGAATACTGTCATGTACGTATTTTTCCAATAAAGATCAATTTCCCTTCCCTTCCTTGTTCTCTTGGCCCTGTTTGTAGTTTGGAATTGTGGGGAGAAATAATGAACAAAAGCTTTCCCCAAATCCTTTCCTTCAGTGTTATACTTGTGAACACGGTGCATTCTTATTTAATGTTCTTGACACCAAAGTAGGTACTGTTTTAATCTCCAGGTCACCTAAGGGGAAACTGAGGCAAAGAGAAGCTAAGAAGGGTTGCACGCTGGAGAGCGTAATCTGGCTTCCCGAACGTTTGTGAACTTCTCGTCAATAGTATATGTGTATTAGTATAATTTCTCACTGGTATTATTGATAAAGTCCTATACCCTTAAGCTTTGTTGAAAGGTATATTCTTAGGTAACTTCTAGAATTTCATGTTTATCCATGTGCAAGGGGGCGTCATTCACTGAACCTAATATTTTGAACTGCAGAGCCAGAGTGGGTCTGTTGTTTTAACTAAAAAGCTATTTATGTGCCTCAGAGATGCTCCTGGGTGTTCTGGACGCCAGGGTCCAGAACTGGCTGGGGTCCTCGGTGGGGGGAGAAACCAGTGCGCAGTCGGCCTGGTGACAAGTGCCCTGAGGAACAGAGAGGTGTGGGGATGTCCCTTTGAGAGGTGGCCGGGGAAGGCCTCGGCTAAGGTGACCTGAGCAGAGACCCAGGTGGAGTGAGACTTGGAGAGACCTCAGAGAGCTCTCAGCTCGACGCCCTGGTGTTACTGATCTGGTGACACTAGCACTGGGCATGCTTAATGGCCTCAGTCAGGTTCAGTGATTCATTTACAAATGGAAGTAATTTTCTGTAGTTTGTTGAAATGGATAATCCCAGATTTGAGTTTATTTCATTTTCCCACTGATCTTTGTGGAGAACAGAGCATCAGTGTCTGAAAAGTAAGGTCTGGTAAAGTTGCAACTTGTCTGCTGATTCAAGAATTCAGGTTTTCTTCTCTGTTCTTCCTCCCAAAGCTAGGCTGTGTCTTGTTCCAGTGTGGTCTTCATCTGTATTAAATACATCTTCATGTGTTCTTTACAGACAGTCCAGATGTATTTTTGTCATTCGAACATGCATTTCTGGTACATGTCTCAAACATAGTTTTGTTTTCCTTTGAAAATGTATTAAGAACAGTTGAATTTATGTGATTCCCTCCTCCCCTTTTTTACTGCCTTCTTGAGGTTTTTGTTTTTGTTTTTGTTTTTCTTTGGTCTGCTTCTAGATGAGGTAGTCCTGTAGTTGCTGTCTTTATGATGGTTTTCAAATAGCCACCTTCCTCGAACTGGTGGCATTAGCACGATGCATGCTTAATGCCTCAAGTTCAGTGATTAGTTTACAACCGGAAGTAATTTTCTGTAGTTTGTTGGAATGGATAATCCCAGATTTGAGTTTATTTCGTTTTCCAACTGTTCTTTGTGGAGAACAGGGCATCAGCATCTGTCTGTCCAATCTGGGAGCTCTAACTGCCAGAAAAAGAAGGAAGTAGCTCTGAGCCTAGCTCTGTGTTTTTGACGAAGTCACTGAGACTGAAAGACGGTCAGTATTTATGGTGTCTCTCTTAATTTAGAACTTGGTCATTTAAATACATGACAGGGGTCTTACTGCTCACAGCAGCCTTGAATCACTCCTGTGCCTCAGAGGTGGTGGCAGGAAGTCAATGGGGGAAACTTACAACGAGAGCTATTTCCTCTTTGGTTTTGGCTGCGGGGAAGTTAAGAGCCACGTTTCGTGCTCGGTCATGGCAACTGGTAACCCTTACGATTAATGTGTTTGCTTGATCCTTTTCCCTTGGTCCTGACTTTTCTGTTTGTCATTGTACACAGTTTTGCAGCAAATCTCTTCTGATCTTTTTTAAGATACGCCCAGTAAATTTGCTGGCGAAAAGGAGCTAGCAGATTTTGAGCCCGAGACTGGGTTTCGGAGTGATGAAGAGATTTGTCCGTTGTTATCTTAGCCAGCCCAGGCCACCGATCGCTGGGAGGGTGTCTGCCCCTTGTGTGAACCGAACGTCGTTTCTCAGAAAGTCCTCTGGGTTAGGGTGGTCTTTGTAGCGAGAGCCCTAAGAGGCTGACGGCCCGTGGTATTTGCACACTCCTTAGCTTTTCCATGTAGGTCTGGTAGAAGGTAAATGGACCCTGGTGGATGTGTTCGGCTTTGGGTGACAAAGGTTAATACTGTTCCCCTCTGGAGGAGAGTCAGAGATATGTGACCTGGGTTTTAAAATCTACCCTACGTGGGACACGAGTCCAGGAAGGGACAGAGCACTTTCTGTATGAAAACTTTTCAAGGAGCCCCTCTAACGGCGTGTAGAGACTGCTTGGCTTCGTTGCACTCAGTAACTACTTGCCGACCAGCCACCTTTTAAAGCTTCCCCTTTTTACAATGTAGTGTTTTAAAGAGATCCTCTCACCTTTTCGTTTGGGCTTGTTATCTTGCAGATAGAGCAAATACAAACTTTATTAAAGGAGCAGAATTTTAATCCTTTTTCACTTTGGGTTAAGGCTTTCCAACATTTTCCTCCAGCTAGCTTTTTAGTTTTTTACTTTTTATTGAAACATGACACACATGCGGAAAAACGTGTGTATCACGAGTGGGAAGCTCCATGGATTTGCACCAAGCAAGTAACCCGTGTAACCGGAAGGAACCCCAAATCAATCACCGAGAGCTGTTTTTAAGCGTGCCAGTAAAGTCTGACTCCACGTCACCCTTGTCCCATCTGGAAACACCTGCCGTGGCTTTATTTCTGGCTTGAGAACCCGCACGGTGCAGGGGACTTCCTCTGCTCAGGTCACGTCCTTCGCAGGGACACAGGTGACCTGTCAGGGAACTGTCCTCCGCTCAGCACCTCTTCTGCAGAATAGCCCAGTTGACTGACTTCTCTTGTGCCCTTTTCCTGCCTGTGTTTGGGGTGTTCTAAGTGGCACTGTGTTCCCTTGTCACTAATGCTCGCACATCACTGCCTCGATCTGCTTCAGCCTTCCCAGCAGAGCTGATGCTCTGTCACAGATGTGTGGGCTCGTGAGAAGTTCCTCAGCTTGTAAAAGTACGCGCCACCCTGAGCATCCGATGCATTTTTCCGTCCAGTTTGTACCCCAGACTAAGTGAATCGCTTTTGTGGGGAAGGCGCGCCGCCCGGCTTGTTGGCTGCCGCCCCCGCCCGCCGCCCGCCGCCCGCCGCCCGCTCTGTCCTTGGACTGGTGCCCTGGCATTTGCTTCTGTGCCTCTTCCTCCATTCTGTGCAGCTGCCCAGCTCCTGTCCTTTTGGTTTTACTTTCTTTACGTGTGGCAGTGCTTTTATGTGGGTTAATACAGGGTCAATCAGATTACTTTCATGCTTTGTTAAAAAAGCCATTCTGTCTCTTTAAGATGGCTTTACAGCTCTGTGTTCTGGAGGATTAATTATATGTTGACTTTATAATCTAATTCTGAGTAGGTGGCCTCTATTTTCAAGTTGTTTTATGATAACTTACACATCTCAGGTACTGATGAATAATATTTTATTAGAATAGAAGAAGCATATAAATTTTTCAGAGGAGATTTTTTTCCCGTTATTACTTTTTCCTGTTACTACATTCTAAAAGAAAAGTACCACTTGGGACCATCGAGCAATGTAATATACAATGTCCTTGATTCTGAACCCACTTGGGTCCGCTCACCCGCAGCACAGCAAAGCCAATCTCCTGGTACTGGGTAGTGGTGGAGGAAAGTTCAGTGTTTATTTGCATGGCAACAAGCCAGGAGAACTGGTAACTTGTGCCCCCCAAACCCAAACTCCCCGATGGCTTTCAGGGAAGGGTGTTAAAGGCAGCATTTGTGGGGGAGAGGAGGGTACAGCTCAGTGGTAGGGTGCATGCTTAGCATACACAAGGTCCTGGGTTCAATCCCCAGTCCCTCCATTAAAAACAAATTTTAAAAAAAAGGCAACATTTGGGCTGAGGGTTGCAGCCTGTGGACTTTCTTCTGATTGGTTGGTGGGGAGGTAACAGAGTGATGTTCAGGAATCTTAATTATTGCCGTCTGGTTCCAGGCAGTCTGGGGTCTTGTGCATGTAGCATGTAGTCATGTAGGACAGCATGGAGTCACCATCCTCCACCTGGTGGTGGGGGGGTCTTAGTTTCTGCAGAGCAGCTCGAAGACACACATCAGATTGTCATGCAGATCCCTTAAAGAGGAAACTGCTTTCTCACTGAACTATTGTTGAAGCTGTTAGTACATTCTTGCTTGACTGCTTTTCCTTGGTTTTCTGCATTCCCTCACTTCCCTAATTAGTAGCTGCTTGAGTCTGCTTCTCAGAGCTCAGGCAAGTCCTAGGAAACTAAAGCCTCTTTCTACAAACGAGAAGTGGGAGACATGGAGGGGCTTGAGGGCTTTGCATCCCAGGGGGCCCCTCAGGGTCCTGCTTGGTTTCAGCTCCTCCTTTTCTTTGAAATTCCTCGACTCTGAGGGAGACGGGGCAGGTCAAGAAAGAGAACAGAGTTTTGTAACGTTGCAGCGGAACTCGGTTTTAAGGGGACTCGGCTTCATCCTCCACAGTGGTTGTCTTACAAATGCTGAAATTGATCGAAGCAAAGGCACTACAAGCCGATGTCGTGTAGCACCTGCTTGGCCTCCGGGTAGCACCTCCCACCACAAAAGTGCTGCCTGCTCTTCCTGGATACCCTCCACCTGGGACTAGAATTCTCAATAAATATCTGGCATCTGGATTCCAAGTTCTAGCCTCTCCGGAGGAAAAGCCCAGACAGCCTTGTTTTCAGGTGCACTTGGCTCACGGTCTTGTTATACCTAGAGGAGGTGGTCGAGTGATGAACACAGCCGAGCAGCTGCGGAATTCCTTATAAAATGTTTCCTTCTGGGACTGGCCGTGGGCTTTGCTGTTTGCAAGCTTTCAGTCTGTCTCCACTGGTGGGACAGGACTGTGACACCTCCTCTCCTCACCAGGAGGTAGGGCTCTCCTCCTATCTGATTGAGAAGGAAGCAGAGAACGTCCACGCTTTCCCACCATCCTCGCTGATGCCCGCCTGCAGCCACACTGATAGCTTTTACCTGCAGTCCTGTTGCCTTGGAGGACTCATGGCTTCTGCGAGACCAACTCCCTCCTGGTACCTGGAGTCATTCCCTCTTGTCTTCCGTCAGCACACACGTAGTTGTAATAGCTCCCTTCTCGGAAAAACAGGCAACTAAGACAGGACCACCGAGTCCTTCCAGCCACCACCTCGTCTCTCTTCTTCCTTTTATAGCAGAATTCCTCAAAGGAGAGGTTGACATGCACTGTCTCCGTGTCGCCGATTCTTCCTCAAACCTACTGCAGTCAGCTCCTGTCTCTCCATCAAAGATGCTTTTTTTTTTTTTTTGATGGAGGCACTGGAGATTGAACCCAGGACCTCATGTATGCTAAGCACACACTCCACCATTGAGCTGGACCCCACATCTGAAGATGTTCTTCTTAAAGTCAGCTGTGTGTAAGGTTTAGGAGGAGAGGAAAGAAGCTGGATGGCTTTGCTGTGCCTAAGTTGTTTATCACTAGGACCCGCGTGGGCAGAATGAGTGGTGACAAGTGTGCCGTGTACCTCTACTGATGTGACGTCCAAGGGCATGGCCTTCACAAGTCTCCACTCCGCTGTTCATCCTGTGACCTTAAACATGTCCATTAACGTTGCGCATCACTCCCCATGTGTACAGCGAGCCCAGGGTGTGTTCTGCCCACCTCAGAGGACGAGGACCAAAAGAAACAATGTTTGTGCAAGTGTCTTGAAAGCTGTAAAGTACTGTGAAGACCAAAATAAACTGAAGGAAAATAGGAAGAAGAAATTAACAGAAGACCCCAGCAATTTCAGTCTGGATGGGTATACTGACATTGAACAATCATTCTGTGAACTGTGGGCATCATGTCTATTTCTCGTAATTGCCTTATGAAGATACGTGGTGGTAGTTATTCCCGTTTTACAAATGAGGAGACTGAAGCTGAGAGAAATGAAAGGACTTGCCCAAAATCACACAGCCAGTTAGGCATCTGGTCTGAGTCAGTCTGGCTTCAGAGCCGGTGCTCTGAACCACTCCGTTACTTTGCCTGCAAATTAATTACATTTGCAGTCGGGGAAAGAGTAGATTTAAATATAGAAGATCTGGTTCTTTGCAAATTCAGGTAAAATTTGGACAATTATCTAGCAAGGCTAATCAAGCAAAATTAGAAGAGAGGGTGAGAAGGGATAAATTGGGAGTTCGAGATTTGCAGATATTGACTACTACCTATAAAATAGATAAACAACAAGGTCCTACTGTACAGCACAGGGAACTGTATTCAATATCTTGTAGTAACTTAAAATGAAAAAGAATATGAAAAGGCACATATGTATGTATATGGATGGCTGAAACATGATGCTGCACACCAGAAATTGACACAACATTGTTAACCAAGTGTACGTCAATTAAAAAAAATAATAAAAAAGAAAGAAGAAAAATTCAGTGGGCCCTTGAACAGCCCAGGTTTGAACTGTGCGGGTCCACTTATTCATGGACTTTTTTATCAGTAACACGGCAATAGTACGTGATCTGTGGTTGGTTGAATCTTCAGTTGCAGAACCACAGATTCAGACGGCTAACGATGTTATATGCAGATTTTTCAACTGCACTGGGGGCTGGGGGATGGCGGTACTCCTAACGCCCGAGGTGTTCAGGGGTCGTCAACTGTATTTGCCTTTAGAAATCATTATAACTCTGTGTATAGCTGTATGACAAAGATGGCAGAACAAGTCAAGTAAATGGATAGTTCTTTAGAAAAAGGATAATTACCAAGTGAATTCTCCCTCTGCCTCTTAAATATTGTGTCCCTACCAGGGTCAGCTCTTTTCTTCTCATGACACTTCCGAAGGCTTCCAAAGCTTTCTTAGAGATCCTAGCTGCATGCCCTGCTTACTCATCCACTGTGAGTTCATGCTTATCAAATTCCTCTCTCTGTCTGGCTCTTTCTCTGGAATTTCCTGACTACAGGCAAGACAGCTCCCAGTTTAGCATCTCACAAGCACTTGGCTTGAACCCAAAGTTAGTGCTTCCTTTCCCTGTAAAACCACTCTTCCTCTTCACTGTCCCATTGCCCTTAATGGTACCACTCCTTTAGCTGCACAAACTGGAAACTGTCTCTTTCCTCTTCCGAAGCCCCAATTTTTCACAAAGCCACGTCCTTTTTACTTTGTATGTCTTTAGACAATGACTCCTCCATTTCAACCCAGCAGCCTCCGCCAGCGTTGGGACTCCTCCCATGTTTAACTGGCCACGGCCTCCACTCAGCCTCCCTGCTCCAGTCTCTGCTTCTTCTCTCCTTGCACCACCATCAGCGGTCTCTTCCTGCTTTAGCTTTCCGTGGCATCTTGGCATTAAAGGAGAAAGGGAGAAAATGAACTGGATACTAAACTCGAGAAACAAGAAGAAGCAATAAGGGAAACTGGAGGGACTGAGTAGAACAATGCCAGAACAAATGCATTGGAATCAGAGCAACAGCAGAACTGATAACTAGATCCAAGAGCTGTTTCTTTAAAAAAGAATAAAATAGATAAATCTGATAAGGCTAACGAGTAAATAGGAGAGCAGGTGCAAACATATGTTATCAATGAGAGGGGTACTGCAGACCGTAGAGGCCATAAAAATTAAAGAGATAACTGTGTAGAAATCTCTGCTAATAAGGTTAAAAATACGAAGCAATAGAAAGATATCCAGGAAGATGAGGTAGAAGAAAAGATGAGATTCTGTAATGTGTTTTGAGAATATTTCTGCGGTAATCACCATTAAATTATTTGCATGACCTAAACAAGAAAGAAAACAGACTTTTCTTAGTTCTATGGAAATCTCTGCCACTTCAATATAGCTGGTTGGGTTATTATTGTAAAATAATTGAAGCCATAGTAAGTTAAATATTTTTAGGTAAAAGAACAAATTTAACCTCCTGTTCCAGACAACTGAAGTTACAACTGGAACAAACTATTTTTCTATCACAGACCTTACCAAACTAGCAAAAAACATGGATGCCAGAATCTAATACAGTTGCAGGAGTGGGCGGGGTATGGGGAAGAAAGCTATTAACATAGTTATAAAAATCCTAAGTAAAATACTAGTAAACTGAAGCCAGCTGGCAATTAAAAGAATAATCTGCCTTGATCAATTGGAGTTTATTCTAAAAGTACAAAGATGTTTCAACAGTTTAAAAAAATTAAATTGATCACCTTAATAGATCAAAGGAGAAAAATCATAATGATTGTCATAAAGAAATATCCAAAAATAACTTGATAAAGTTCAGCCAACTTTTCTGATTTAAAATTTTTGGTAAAACAAAGAATAGAAGAATTCTTTCTCTGTATTATAAAATAACATCACTCTCAGTCCTTCCTGTATGTGGTAAAATTTATCAATCTGAAAGTAGCCAGCTTCCCACTGGATGCTTATAAATGTTAAGTGAAAAAGTTTTATTGTCAAAAGTTGAGGAAATTCTGGGTGGTTAAATGAAGTGTTAACGTTAGGAATAAGCAGGGGTGTCTTTTATCAGTGGTATTGTTGAGCACTTTGGGGGAGGTTTTATCCAGCACAATGAGATACTAAGTGAATATAAATATTAAAAAGGCCTTGATATAATTATGTGTAGCTGATACAATTATCATTTATAAATGGATACATTATATATATATATATAAGTGGAGACATTAATAGAGCTCTTAAGAGTTCAGTAATGTGGGCAGATAAAAAATATTCAGTTCTAGTCAGCTAAAAAGACAAGAGATTTACAGTGTGCTGTGTTTCTGCCTGGACCACTATCCCGTCCTGGCTGCCTCCCATGGACCTTCACCTGTTACATCCTTAACTTGGCTCAGATCTGCCTTCTCTCTCTTTCTGGCAGACAGCCAACCAACACTTCCGCTGCTTTGCTGGAGGGTGGCCTGGGGCAAATTACTTAGACTCGCTGCCTCATTTACCTCTTCTTTAAAACGGGGATTGGAAGGGTGCCTGGACTTGGTAACTGTATCAGTATTGGCTGATGTTGGCCACTCAGCCCTCCGAAGCTTTCCCCAAGCACTGTGCTTCTGAGTGTGCTGCTGTTCACAGCTCTTACTATTGCGTCCTTCCACTTCTTTATGTGACTGATTACTGTTGGCTTCCCCACTGAACTATAATCTCTATATACAAGAACAGGGGTCTTTTCTGGGTTTGAGGACCATGGAGACTGAGGCTGTGGCTGGAACAGAGTAGGTACTCAACAGATATGTACTGAACCGGTGGTTATCAACCAATTTTTTTTTTTTGATCACAACAAACTTGAATGTGTAAATCCTGTATAAAAATGATAAAATTCCCCATAGGTTAATTAAAAAAAAACCTTGAATAAATAGATTAAAATTTGTAAAGAAGTCAAGTATTCTCCCCTTCATTAGTCTACAATGTTAGTACATTTCTAATAAATATCAGACAGGACTTTGTTTGTTTTGGAACTTTAACAAAATGACTGAAGTTTAGCTGAAGGAAGAATGTTTATCCAAATAACCAAAAAAAAATGATGAAGCTTTGCTTTTACATGAAAATGTATGCATTTATTGTAAGGCTAAGGTCATTGAAACAATGCAATTAACTGAAGGCAGAATAAACATCATTATAAGGGATTAGAAAGTCTAGGAAAAACAACAACAAAATGCAGGTTTACTGTAGAGAGTTGAAATTTTATTTTTAAAATATTAAAATGATATATAATCTTATCAAGTTAAATAATGAAGAAAATTTAATCATATAGGAGAGCATTTATATTGTTAAAGTCCAGCTTATGAAACAGTGTAGCCCATTCAGTTCTCACAACCTAATGGTAATAATAGTAGCAAACATTTTTTAGCTCCTGCTTTGTGTCAGAAACTGTACTGCACACTTTGCTTGTATTTCCTTATTTAAATCTCACAGCCACCCCTGTGATGTAGTTAATCTATTACTGACCCCGTTTTACAAATGAAGAAACTGGAGATTGGAGAAGCCACGCAGTGGCCAGGAGCGAGTAAACAGTGGCAGAGAACAGGAATTCAAACCCAGCAGCCTGATTTCAGAGCTGTCACTCTTAATTACAGACACCAAAGTGTTGGTGGTGGTTCCAAGTACGTGGTGGTATTCTCAATGACTTTCATTGGTGTTTTGTGATTTTTCTCCATCTTCTACAATGAACATGAACAACTGCTATAATTTTTTTAGAAGTAGGTGTCCTTTTAGACAGTGGACAGTCATCTGTCTGAGCCACTGCAGAAGGTGGGTATAAATCATCTCAAAGATTCCTTAAAAAAAGAAGTCTAGAATCAGACCCCAGTGACTCTAATGTATGATAAAGGTGGTGGCATTCAAATTGAGTTTTCCTAAGTGGTACTGGGATACCTGGCTGACCGTCTGGAAAGTTGATGATTAGAAATTCTTTTCTATATCTTAGGCCAGAATAGATCGGATATTTACAGATTAACAAAGGAGATAAGCAATTGACAGAAGAGACACAACTGGCCAATAAACCAAAAGTTTAATCTTACTAGTACTATTTCCGGATGGGAAAAGATAAAAAGAATGGTGGCACTCCCATGATGTCTGAACCCATCCACTTCCCTCGTGGGAATGAAATTAGTGTTACATCTTGAGGGGAATGTGGCAGTATATTTGGAAAGTCTTAAACTTACTTATATCCTTTGCCTCCGCAATTGTATTTGTTGTGCTTACTTAATTGCCTAATGGGGTAAATTTGCAAAAAGCATAGGCCAAGGATACTCACTGAAACAGTGTGTATAGTAAGAAAAAAAGAAAAGACATCCTAATTATCCAGTGGCAGGGCTATGGTTCAGTTCCATTGCAACGGAATGCCATGCAGCTATTTAAAGTTATATAGATGTTTGTTTATTGAAACTGGAAAGAATTCCACAAAGCAGAGGGATGGTTAGGAGAGAACACAGCCGTGTCTATGCAATGCTTAGTGTATGGCAGGTTCTCAAACGGTGCCTTTTTTAAAAGGAGGCAGAAACAGCTTATAATTTAATGTATATCCAGTTGCTGACCCACAGTTGTTACTGGTTCTTCTTATCAGACTAAGGCCTTCCTCTGGGTCCATGACTTCCCCGGGTCTGACTGCTCACATTCGAAACTCAGTTTTTATTTTCCAGCACCAACTCTCTCCCCTCACCGGGGTAGTCTGCTCACTGCCCCTTTGTGTTTGCGTACCTTTGTGTTTTTGTGCACCACTCCTGCCCGGAATGCCCATTTGCTTTCTGTGCCCCAGTCTGGATCCATCCATCCTTTGAACCCTGCGGTGCCGGGGGAGACTTAACCTTCCGGCTTCAGTCCCTGCTCCCCACCAGGGCCGTGTGATACTTCGTGTCCAGCTCCCTGTCCTCAGGACACACACACGCGAGAATTTACCCCAGTTGGTTCACATGGTTCCTTCAACATACTTTGATACTCTCTAATGACTCCTGAATTAGCATACTTTAAAAAGTAATTTATTAAGACAAAATTTACGTGACATGAAGTTAACCACTTTTAAGTGAACAGTTCAGTGGCACTCAGTATATTCACGAAGTTAGTGCAATCACCCCAGAACATTTCCATCACTCCAGAGTAAACTCCTCGTCCATTAAGCAGTTTCTCTCCGTTCTGTCCTTCAACTGCCAGGGTCATTCTGTCTCTGTGGATTTGCCTACTCTGGATATCTCGTATAAATGGGATCATGCAGGATGTGACCTTTTCTGTCTAGCTTCTTTCACTTAGTTTTTGTTTTGGAGGTTCTTCCATGTTGTGATATGTATCAATATTTGATTTAAAAAAATTTTTTTCTATGAAGTATAGTCAGTTTATAATGTTGTGTCAATAACTGGTGTACATTCTAAGTGAAGGAAGCCAGTAAGAGAAAGAAAAATACCCTATGATATCACTCATATGTGGAATCTAAAAAAGAAAAAAGAAGACACTAATGAACTCATCTATAAAACAGAAACAGACTTACAGACATAGTAAACAATCTTATGGTTACCAGGGGGAAAGGGAGTGGGAAGGGATAAGTTTGGGAGTTTGAGATTTACAAATGTTAACCACTATGTATAAAAATAGGTAAAAAACCAAATTTCTTCTCTATAGCATAGGACTATATTCAATATCTTGTAATAACCTTTAATGAAAAAGAATATGAGAAGGAATATATGTATGCATGTGCATGACTGAGACATTGTGCTGTACACCAGAAATTGACACATTGTAACTGACTGTACTTCAGTTAAAAAAAATTGATGTACAGCATCATGTTTCAGTGATACATATACAGACATATATTCTTTTTCATATTCTTTCATTATAGGTTACTACAAGATACTGAATATGGTTCCCTATGCTATACAGTAGGACCTTGATGTTTATCTATCTTGATGTTTGTATCTCAAATCTCAAACTCCCAGTTTATCCTTTCCCACCCCCACTCCCCCCTGGTAGCCATAAATTTGTTTACTGTGTCTGTGAGTTGATTCATTTTTAAGGCTAAATAACATTCCTCTGTGTGTATATACACACTTTTCTTACCCATTATCTGTTGATGGACATTTAGGCAGTTTCCACTTTTTGGTTATTGTAAATAGTGCTGCTGTGAACATGCGTGTACACGCACTTGCTTGAGTCCCTGTTTTCAGTTCTTTGGGCTACAAACCTTAGAGTGGAATAGCAGAATCGTGTGATAATTCTATGTTTACCTTTTTGAGGAACCACCCACCTGTTTTCTACAGTGGCCACACCATTTTACATCCTGTTAGCAATGTACAAGTGTTCAGTTTCTCTATGTCCTTGTCAACACTTGTGATTTCCCATTAAAAAAAATTATAACCATCCTAGCGGGTGTGACGTGGTACCTCATTGATTTGACTTACATTCCCTAATTAATAAGGAAGTAGAACATTTTTTTATGCACTCAGTGGCTATTTGTGCGTTTTCTTTGGAGAGTTGCCAGTTCAAGTCCTTTGCCCATTTTTAAACTGGGTTGTCTTTTTCTTGTTGATCTTTAGGAATTTTTATATATTCTGGATACTGGACTCTTAGCGCATACCTTTTAACATTAGGTCTTCCTGGCTTGACTTTCTTCCTACTTTCATGATTTTTTTTTAACCTCCAGTAAATACTGCCAAATAGGAGATGTCTAACGAAAGAATCTTACCAACTGTGTTAATTGTTGTGAAGACGATCACTGATGGGTGTGCAAGATGCTTGGAAACTAGAAAACATTGCACAGTTGTTAAAGGTGGAAGGTGGGATTCCCCTCTTAGTGTTTTTTACACTTGTCCTTATTTTGGTTTTGTGGATTCTCAACATTTCTATTCATAGTTAAGCACCTAAGAGCCACAAATTGAAGGTGAGGAGGATAACAAGGACTGTTTGCTTTTCAGAGTCATCTTTTCTGAACTTCCATGACTCCGACTGCGAACCCAAAGGATCACCACCCTGTGACTCTTTGCTTTCCCTCAACACTGAAAAGATTCTGGTATGCACCTTCTGTCCATGACTTCTGTTACTGTGACCTGAAACTCAGTGATACTCATTCCAAAAGGCAGAGATCGCCTCTGTTTATCAACCAGGAGTTGAGTCCAGTTGGTTCTATGTATGTAGGATAAAGATAAGTCATCTCATGTCTAGACACGCTGAGTTATTATGACTTAGGTCTTGGATGGTTGGTCATTCTGGACCTAGGCCTCTTTATTTTTAAGTTCTGAGCAATAAAGGAGCTCATGGTTGAACCTTGTTTGTAGGAGCCTTATGGATGTGAAGGTATAGTACAATCTTATTTTTCCAGCCTTTGCCTGTGTTTTCTATCTGTGTTTCCAATCTGTACCAACTAAACTGTACAGGAGACCTCACCATTGCAGGGATCGGTACCTGCCACTGTATCACATCTGTGTCTGCCAGGCTGTGTGAGCGTGTGGACCCCTCCAGCCCAGCTGCCTCGAGGCGCAAGGGGCTTCTTGTTCTCACCGAATTCTCTGAGACTGAGTTAAAGTCTTTCTGTGCCCGTGGCTAACATCTTCCTTCAACATCCACATAGATACTGTTTGCTTCTTTCATTTAAAATTTCCCTTTAGGATACTCTTTCTTTTCCAAAGCTCTGCCTTCTCCTGTAAGAACTACTGAATATTAGTAGTAATTGCAAACTAGAGAATGATCAACTGGTTTTACCTAACTCATTGCACAGCAGTCAGCTTGACACATGGAAACACTTTTGAGTTAGACTTGTCCCAAACCAGAGTGGCCTAGGTGGTGAAGTAGTGAGTTGGCCGTCAGTGAAAACATTTAGGTCGACACTGGATAATTCCCACCTTGGATATGTGATTAGATTCTTAGAGTTATTAGGGACCTTCTTGCTGATAGTAATTCAAATATTTTCTGCTAGTTGCATTTCCAACTTAAGATGGCACTAACTAGTAACCTGTGGGAGAAAGCTTATCAATCTAGGCCCTTCATTTTCCCTAGGTTGAAAATATGGGAATTAAACTGTTCATTCATTCATTGTCCAGACATTTCTTTTGCACCTATTTTGTGCCAGGCATCATGCTAGGTAAGTACCCAGCCAGACTGTGGTGAGCCAGATAGCTTGGTCCCTGCACTTACAACTCCGACAGCCACTAGTCAAATAATGATACAGAGAAGCAAGCACAATTGTGCAAATTGTATGAAGGAAAGACAAAGGGTCAACATAATCGCCCTTAAATTAGGAGAATCAGGCAGGGCAGCTTTCGGGAACTGATATGTCAGCAGGGACCTGGCAGGTGGGTTGGAGTTAGTCTGCTAGCAGCGTGGGGCTGAGTCCTTAAACTTCCTGGCCCACAGCGGCTCAGCTCTGTCCACAGAAGACAGCTATCAATGCAGTTTTAGAAACGGGAAAGATTCTTTTTGATCAAGAAGTTAATTTTTCCACATTATGCTTTCCCTGCCCACTTCTGTTATAGATTTTTATTTCTAATATAATCAAAACATTTAAATCAGATGTGCTCTTCAGTGTACTCTGGATGTTGCTTGGCAAATGATTTCTTCTTTCAATGGGATTTCATTTCTGTTCTCATCTTTTTGCACGGTGGCTTGGCAAATGGTAGCCTCTTGTTGAATACTGGATGAGTAATAAGACTTTTAAAGTATCAAAAGCATTGTTCGTAGACTCCTTTCCTTGGCTCTAAGCCATTTGTTAAACAGAAGGATGCTTTGCGTCTGTGTGTCTGCCTGTAAGCAGCAGACAGAGAGGAAGGACTTGTGTCTGGTCCCACCTGGGCGTGCGCACAGCACTGTGATGCCTTCTGGTGCTGTGCAGTGCGCTGCTTCCCCAAGAAGCCGGATGAGGTGCCCACGTGTGGAAGCTCCCAGCTGTATGGCAAAACGAGAAAGAGCTGACGAAATTTCTCCCTAGTCACCAAGGTTTTACTGGAAGAAATAAAGTGTAAACACTCCCAAAGCAGTGGAATCTTCAGGTCTTTCCCTTTGTTCAGGGTCCTGAATGGGACAAAGTCAGTACTGTGAATCTCTGCTGACGTGAGGTGCCCTTCTGACTTGTATCTTTTAACTTGTGTTTTAACCAGAGGTAGATTATTCTTGACCTGTTTTAAAGGCAAACCAAATACCACTCTGTATCTGAACATCAATCCAGATTTTAACAGTGCTGGGAATCTAAGCGGAAATACCTTGTTACCGTGTTACTTACATCAGGGAAGCCCAGGAGACCATGGCCAACGAGTACCAGTCACCAGCGAAACAGCACACGCATCAGTCAGAAGAGTCTCTGTGTAATAGTAATTTGGCCATCATATGTGCCTGTAGGCATTTGTACTATGGATTTAAAAAATAAAAAAAGAGGAATTCAGATAATTGGGATGTCGCTGGTTTCTAAGCCTATAGTTTTGCCAAAAGTGACATCTTCAGTTTTACTATCTTAGCTTTTCCTGTCTATGTGTGTGTACACGTTTTAATCACATCTCAGGTGAATCTGGTGTGAAGTTATCGTTTTAATACGTACCCTGTAGGCTAGGCAGATCATAGCATCATGTTGACAGTCAAATCTTCTGGCAAAGTGACGGCTGTTTGTATTATCAGCTCCAAAACACAATAGAGCCGTCGTTTTGTACGGTGGACCCTTGCTGCCTGTCACATCGTTCCAGTTACTCAGCTGACTTACTTGCTTTGTTTTTCCCCAGTTTCCACTTCTGTTTTAGCTCTTCTGCCAAACATGCACGCGTGTGTCTGCATCATCTTGTCTTGGGCGAAGCTACTGCATTAAGTAGGATATTTCTGTTCATCGCTTGCTGTGCGTTACTTGGTAGGATGTCTTGTTTCTTGGTCAGGTTTTGTTGGTCCTATTATGGCGTCATCTCTGTCCAACCTGTAGCTCTTATTTCTAAAAATATTTTTAAGAATGCAAGAAGCAACATTCTGTTGTCAAGCCACATTGGAGGACCAGTCACCAGCATGTGATCTTTGCAACATGATTGACGGCATTAAATAGTCTGTGGAGGGAGCCTTGAAGCAGCCAGGAAGCTTAGTCCCCATGAAAGTAAAATGATAGGTGTTCTTGGAAACCAAACCACCAATGATAAGGGGAGGATGCAAATCATTACAGCACATCCTGTGACCTTGAAGAATGTGATGGCTAGGACTTAATGCAAATATTTTCCTGGTTCCCTATACATCAAACGTAGCTTTGATTTTTTTTAAAAATACAGGTTTCACGATAACTTTTCTCTTCATCTGTGATAAGCTAAAATGTGCATTCGTTTGTTTTTTATTTCAGAGCCAGGCCAAATCTATAGCCGAACAAAAGAGATTCCCATTTGCCACTGACAACGACAGCACAAATGAAGAGCTAGGTAAGACTTGGATTGGGGGCTCTTCCTGGGGTGTTTGCCTAGAGTTCATGATTAGCTGCAGAGCAGGTGGCAGGATGGTGAAGCGGGCAGAACTCAGGGACAGGCTCTGCCGACATGGGAGGTTTGATTTTAGGTATATTTGTTTATTTTAATGGTGGTACTGGGGGTTGGACTCAGGGCCTCATGCATGCTAGGCACACACTCTACCAGTGAGCTACACCCTCCCCCTTTGACATGAGTGGTTTGAGCTTGGATATGGCATTCAGCCCTCATGAGGGTCTCTATTATATGTCACAAAATAAAAAGGTTTGGATGGAATCAGTAAGGTCTGTTCCAACTCTGTGTTTCTATGGAAATTAATAACTCTGGTAATGAGTTCTTATGAGCTGTTAGCATTCATTAAAAGTTGATTTATGTGCTGGCATCAGCTAGGAACAATCTAGAAGTGAAAGCAGAAGAGAATCACGCCTGCTTTAGTCTTCTGTGTAATAAAATAGCTAGGTTTCAGCTAATTTTACTCATGGAGCCAGTCAGTTATCACTGGGTCAGACCTGAAATGCATGTGAGTGTAGAAAGGTGAGTTCATTCAAGCTTGCAAATGGGTCATGCAGTTTGGCTTGTTCAAGGCGTGTCTTAAAACAGGCTGGTTTCTCTGGTGTCTGATATGCCTGGGGCATGTCTCCCTCACTGCCTGCTCAGCTCACGCTGGGAGGAGTGGAAACAAAACTGAACACAGGACGGAGCAGTGCAGTTGGACAGATTCCACATGGGTGTGCGCTCCTGTGCGGGGGCCCAGTGGCCCAGAGTGCCTGCAAAATTGTTTTCTATCTACTTGACATATAATCACTTTCTCCTCTCTGTGGCCAGATGCAGTTTATATTAAGATTGAGTGCTTTCTGGACTGGCTTCTTCATCTGGTAGTGCAGATAACTGAGAGTTGACTGTTTTGAAAATATTAATCTCTTTTTTGTGTATATTCTTTGATTAGGCTTTGAGAATTAATTATCCTTTCAGGCATCAGATTTGGTCTCTTCTGCAGCCCTTGGATTCCGTTCAGTCTTGTATTCATTTATTAACTAATGCATTAAGGGCCTGGTCTAGCTCTAAGAATAGTCCTAGTACCCTGGGGATAGGATGGGCCCTGAGCTGGCTTAAGACCTTTTGAATCTCAGTATTTCTTTTCCTGGAAAAATGACTTCTGTCAACAAACATGTCGTCAGGAGATAGTAAGGATTTCTGGCAGATTGCAGCTATCCTGGTTTTTTTTCTTTATGACTTTGAACTCCCACAACCAAATTTAGATCCTAGTAATTATATTTGTGCAAGATTTGGCTTTTTTTTTTTTAATTTTAATTTTTTTTGGGGGGGGTGGATAATTGGGTTTATTTATTTATTTTTTAATGGAGGGACTGGGGATCGAACCCAGGACCTCACGCATGCTAGGCATGCCCTCTACCACTGAGCTATACCTTCCCCCCGGCTTTATTTTTAAATGGGCACTTTTGGGTTTTTCTCCAAAAAATAGTTACTATTAGATAGAAAGATTTAAGACCTGCATTTGATCTCATTTGAGTGGAGTCCAGCAGCCTCGCCATGAGCAACAATGGAAACACGTTCCTAAGTACAATTTTTATCCCTTAAAGTGGTTTTTGTTTTTATGGGTCCCTTATTCATCTGTTCATTCCATTTACTGATTATGGGGAGAGAGATAGGAAATTCTAGAAATTTAGATCTGAAAGGAAGCTAAGAAAAATTTCTACAGGCTTGTGAAGCAAGACCCAGAGAGTAACGAGAGTGACTGAGGTCCTCACGACAACACAGCCGGCGAATGGCAGGCCAGCATCCCAGCCCAGATCTTGGCTCCCCAAAGTCTCATCATCTCGTCATCTTCCCGGATTCAAAAATGTTCAAGTTCCTGTTTCACTCCCTTCATCAAATCACCGAGGACTTCAGATCATTTTGCTGTCCGACCCAGGGCCCAACAGTCTCGGCGCTGCCTTGACTTTTCTCAGGGGAGCGTGTTGGTTAGAAGGGTGGGTCCCCGGGCCAGGCAGCCTGGCTCCTGTGTCTCGCTGCACATTGTCTTTGTGCAGTTGGTTTAGCTGCTTCCTTTCCTTGTCGTCAAATGGGAATAGCAACTGTACCTACGTGCAGTGCAGCGAGGGGGTACGTGAGTTACACACAGTACGCGTAAGTGCTTAGGGCTGTGCCTGGCACGTACTCAGGGCACAGTGCCTGTCATTACTGTTGTTGTGGTGGCTGGTTTCACTACTAAAGCTCCCGACCCCACCCCACCCCCACAGAGAGGTCTCTGGCTACCTCATTATCTGCTGCAACTATCTAAACAGCATCCATTCCTATCATCCAGAATATGAGGTTGGCCTTAATTATCTTGTCAAAGAAATCAGGATAAAAGCAGTTCTCTTTTCACGGTAAAGAATGACCCCGAAAACTCTTGAGTTGTTAGGACGCTCAATATTTTTGAACTGTGCTTTTCTCAGGTTAGTTATAAAGATACTCTGAATCTCTTTGCATTTAATGTTTCTACTGAATGTAATGTTTTCGCTACTTTTAACTGTCCGGAAATTTAAACTCTGAATGATAGTAAGAGTTTTTGTTGTCTGTCTTCTTCTTTTTTTTTTTTTTTAAAGGTTTTTTTTTTTCTTTTTTAATGGAGGTACTGGGGATTGAACCCAGGACATCATGCTTGCTAAGCACACACTCTACCACTGAGCTACACCCTTCCTCTTGTTTCCTATCTTCTTGAACACTTATTAAGCCCTAGAATTGGAGGATTGCAGTAAAGCTTTTTTTTGCAAAGAAATATGGTCAAAATAGTATTACATTGAGTTAGGAATACAATTTTTTTCAGGCATATTTGGGGATTTAGGGAGTTAGGGCAAATACCATAGATGGAAATATAATCTAGAATATTAAAATTTATTGTTTTTTGGACAGGTGAAAACCTTAGTCCAAATATTGCCATGTTTCAAGAGACTATCATGGCTCTAATTTCAAAATACCACTTGAATAAACAATTTGATTAAAACCTGTTTATTCATCTTTAGAATACTGGATTAGTGCTTTGGTTATATTTTGAATAGAAGAGGTAAGGAAAAGACTGCCACCGCGTTGCCGTGGTGTGAGTTATGTATGGTTAAGCATTATATTAGTATATATTAGTCTGAGCCTCTGTTTTTGTTCTTACTAGTTAACGGGCAGTAAATTCAGCACTCTGCAAAAATCGAGATGTGATGCTATTTGAGAATTTCTTGTAACTTTCACAGTAAAATCACATTGCTATATTATGTGGAGATTATTCAGGCTTATTACCAGCTCTCCTAGCTGGGAAGCATCATAAAGATTATTCGGTCTTTGAAAGTGAGGGATGAGCTTAGAAAAAGAGAATTCCTTCTTGCAGGCAGATGTTTTATAGATGGCTTTAATAATTTAAATCTAGCCAGAACTATAGAAGACTGATTAGCAAGTGCTGAGCAGCAGAAGAATTCAATTACATCTTATTAACTTCTAGGTTTTCTTTAACTGCTTCTAGTCCTTGGAGCTACCTTTTAAAGTTCGGAAAAGAATTTAGTTACCATTTCCAGTCTGGGTTCCTTTGTTCGTTCCTTCAATATTTTTGTATTTTGTTTTGTAGCTATAGCATATGTGTTGGTTGGCAGCGGCCTCTATGATGAAGCCATAAGACATTTTTCGACGATGCTTCAGGTAATTTTTCTTCTTAATTATATAATTTCAAGTTGATGGTCATGACATAAAAAGCATGGACTTCTATAGCTAAGTTGCTGCCATAAGACATGGATTTGGAGATTTTACAAGAAAGCCAAGGAGATCAGCCCTGACTGAGCACTCTCCCAGTACAGGCCTTGTGACCTGCTCTCAGTTAATTTTGACCGCATTACTTTATCATGAAGGAGGTAGATGAGACTTAAGGAGGTCAAGCAGCTTGCTTGTCGTCTCCTGACCATCAGGTGGCAGAGATGGGATTCAAACACAAGTTTCAAAAAGGCAGACATTAGCCTCAGTTTATTTTCCTCCCCGCCATGGTGTCTCCCGAGAGACGTGGACCCTGGAAATCCGTGGAATTCTGGGTGTTCACTCTATGCAGGAGTTGATCTGCATGGTTAAGTCCACTCGGGGATTTGTTTCTCACCTTAAAAAGTGTAGTTGTGAGACGCTCGATGATTATACTTGGGCCTCTGTAGATTGCCGGCTGCGTTAAAATCTGGTTAAGACAAAGTGCTTAAATATACGTGTCTAAGAGTTACAAAGGAGACCGGTGATGCGGCCTAACGTTGTTAGCCTTGTATCTCATGTCATTTACCTGTATTCTTTTTTTTTTTTTAAGGGCTCCACTTTCCTAGTTTTTTTAAAAATATATTTTTATTGAACTACAGTCAGTTTACAATGTTGTGTCAGTTTCTGTTGTACAGCACAATGCTTCAGTCATATAGGAACATACATATATTTGTTTTCATATTCTTTTTAACTGTACATTACTACAAGATATTGAATATAGTTCCCTGTGCTGTACAGTATGAACTTGTTTATCTATTTTATATGTAGTAGTTAGTATCTGCAAATCTCGAACTCCCAGTTTATCCCTCCCCTCCCCCTTCCCTCCCTGGTAACCATAAGTTTGTTTTCTGTGTCTGTGAGTCTGTTTCTGTTGTGTAAATAAGTTAGCTTGTCTTTTTTTTTTAGATTCCACATATGAGCAATCTCATATGGTATTTTTCTTTTTCTTTCTGGCTTCCTTCACTTAGAATAACATTCTCCAGGGCATCCATATTATTGCAAATGGCATTAATTTATTATTTTTTATGGCTGAGTAGTATTCCATTGTATAAATATACCACAACTTCTTTATCCAGTCATCTGTTGATGCACATTTAGGTTGTTTCCACGTCTTGGCTGTTGTAAATAGAGCTGCTATGAACATTGGGGTGCAATAGGCACATGAAAAAAATGCTCAATATCACTAACTATCAGAGAAATGCAAATCAAAACTACAGTGAGGTATCACCTCACACCAGTCAGAATGGCCATCACTCAAAAGTCCACAAATGACAAATGCTGGAGAGGCTGTGGAGAAAAGGGAACCCTCCTACACTGCTGGTGGGAATGCAGTTTGGTGCAGCCACTGTGGAAAACAGTATGGAGATTCCTCAAAAGACTAAAAATAGACTTACCATATGGTCCAGCAGTCCCACTCCTGGGCATATATCCAGAGGGAACCTTAATTCAAAAAGATGTTTACCTGTGTTCTTGAAGGCGCTTGACTGTTATCTGTTGCTGGCGGGTCTGTCCAGGAGAGCCCAGTGAAGGAGACGTGGGCTTGAGGGTTAGAGACACCCGAATTCTAACCCACTCTCTGGCTTCCTGGCAAGTTATTTAACCTCCTGGATTATGGGGATAACAACAACTACCCCCCAAAGTAGTCTCATTCAGTTTAAATGAAATATCTCAAAAAGTACTGTGCTAAGTGCCTGGCACGTAGTAAGCGCTCAGTTAATTCCAGCTCCTCAGAACACCATCCTGGCATTTTCACCTGTGCTAATAACCCAGTAAGAGCCAACAGATAGTTGACAGCCTGGTGAGCAGACAGTTTTAAAGTATTAATTTTGACATTTTTGCTCTACTTTTGTTGGCTTTTTTTAAACGTGGGATTAATTATGTTGATAATTCCTGTCTTCACTCTGAAAAAGTCTGTAAGATATTTTTAGTTATTACTTTAAGGTCCTTGGATCCCAGTGGCTGTGTGTTTGAGTGGTCGTATGCGGTAGTGATCTTCAGTGGAGTTTAAAGTACCATGGGCAGCTTATAAATAGTTTTAAAAGTCGCCTTTCTGTTTAGCATTGCAATATTTGAAAAGGTAAGCGAGCACTTGTACACAGTTAACCCTTGATCCTGGTTTGAAAGAGAGGCTTTGATGCATCTATAGGAGCAAGTGTCAATTAATTTATGGGAACCAATCGAAGAAAACAGTATGAGCTTGCAGACATGTTATCAGTTCATTCAACTTTTGGGAAAATATGATTACCATTCTAGTTGAAGGCAATACAATGAATAATGTTAAAGAGAGAAACCTTAAGTAATAAAAATTTCCTAATTCTGCCACTCTATCATTATTTAAATAAGTTTTCTGTTTATGACCTTTTTAAAGTATACATCTGTTTTATAATCTGAATAGATGTGCTATTTTGTATTAGCTTTTCACTGAACTCTATACTGTAAGTGTTTTTCAGTATTTATTCACAATCATAATTTTAATGACTATAATATCTCGGTTGTCCATTTATTGCTGTAAAAATGTATTTCCCTTGCAACTGCATTCAGAAAGTAGATCAGAATTTTCCCCTTTGTGCTGAGAAAAGATACTAACATATTGAAGTTCAATAGAGCCTTTTCGTCAGTCTGCTGTGGGGTGCTTTCAGCTGGAAAACTGTCTGGGAAAATGTGTGGTTTATCAGATCGGACTGCTTTTCTGGTGATTCAGGCTGCTGATGGGGCAGGCGTGGAGGCTGGGGGAGCAGCGGGAAGGTCATATCTATGGGCCCCGGAAGACAGGGCTGGACGGTCATTCATAACACACCCTACCCTGGGGACGTGATGCCCTGGGCTTCTGGCTGGTGCGAGGTCTCCCTTCCCACCGTTCCATTACATGCTTCCCAGCCTTTCCCACATCATGACACGTGTGGAAAGTTGTGTTTGCATGGCACACTGGACGAAGCAGGAGCAAACTGAGGGGCATCCAGATAGAGCTTGGTGAAGACTTGTCATGGTTTCTTCATGTCACGTGACTATTATAAATACAAAATGCAATGATTTGCTATTACATGCTAAAATTCTTTTTAAAAAGTTTAATCAGAGACCTGGTCCTGCTCCCCTGGACAAAACTTTTCCATATGAGGCTTTCTGTTTGAAGCCAAAGTACGCAATTCCCATTTAAGAGCTTTTTGCTGATTTCTTCATATTCTTGAGAGCCAGTGTCATCAAGAAACTCCAGCTCGGTGGTAGCAAGTGTCCAAAGAATAGTTATTGCTACTTCTCCGATGGAGCAAAGCTCCTCTTACCATGACTCGGAATTTGCATCCATCCGTCTCTTTATATTGTGTTTTTGAGTATGACCATCATTTTCAATATAACTGCTCTTCCTTTTCTTTTATTGGCAAATGCAGCGATACTGTGTCTTGCAGCTAATGAAATTGGTTTTTACCCCAGCAATACTTTTTCATGTCCAGTATTCAGAATAGTGGTAAAGCGTTTCTTCCACTACACACGGGTGCCGAGTTAAGACTGAATTCAGCATCACTGTTTTTTTGAGTTCATTAACTCCTGACAAAATGTTTCTTTTGGACAGCCTGTGAATTTCAGCATGATGGCAGCAACACATGGAATATGATTCCATTCATAGAAAGCTGAAGACAAGTGGGACCATGGGAGCTGGGCTTTTATTATATTCACCATTTTTTATAAGATCATTTAATGTGAAACTTGGATCTTTGCCTGAGGGCTGCTGACATTCCAAAATGACCTTTTGATGTAAAGCTTTTATACCTTCTTGTCTTAACTGCACCATCAGAAAACTAACTTAGGAGATATTTCCACAATCCTTGTTGTTTCAAAGTGTTCATTTGAATATTTATCCAAATATGGTTTGTTTGGCACATTTATAAAGGAAGACTGTATCCCTTGAGCATCAAGGCTTC
Source organism: Camelus bactrianus (assembly GCF_048773025.1). Taxonomy (NCBI): domain Eukaryota; kingdom Metazoa; phylum Chordata; class Mammalia; order Artiodactyla; family Camelidae; genus Camelus; species Camelus bactrianus. Next base: position 9,729,954 of record NC_133549.1, read on the forward strand.
CAGCTGAGCACAAGTTCAAGGCTTAATAGATCTGTCTGTCTTCACTGAAAACTCTTGAGTTTAAAAGCTAATTGGTTAGTGTTGTCTGTAAGTCAGCATCCTTGTGTCACTTCCACACGAGCCAGCGCCTCAATCATAGTGTTCTGGGAAGTGGGACCCCTTCCTGGTTTCTGTGGTGCTTTGATCCCCACGCAGGGCTGGGTGACGTATGTGCTGGACCACCAGTATGAGACAATTGCCTTAGGCTGTTTATTAGTTGTGTGACCCTGAGCTCAATCTGATTCTGATCTGATTCTGGTGGAACTGAATTTGTGAAAGAATATTTTTTCTTTTTCACATTAGCAGACAAAATGCCAAACATTCCTCTTCACGTGATTTTCTTTGTGTAGATAGGTATGTGCACCCCCTACTTACAGAGAACTTAGTCCTCATTACGCTGCTGTGCAGTGACCTTTTGACTTATTTGTTTGTCTTTGATTCAGTGACTTTTGAGTTTTAACAAAAAGCCAATCCTGTGGTGGAAAAATAGATATTTGTAAATGTTAAAGTCACCTTATAGATAATATTATGAGGATGGTAAATCAGGTCTTTATAGATTTTAAAAAATTGTTTTTTTTTGAGAATTGAGACATCTAAGTGGACATGACTCCCGTAAGATGACTACATTATTATATCATGATTTTGCATTTGCATAAAGTAATACTGGAAGATTGAAATAAATTAGTTTAATTCATTTAAAGTTCTGAAAAGTTTATAAAATGTAAATATTATGAGACATGTATACTCAAAAACACTTTAAAACGGTATGCTGAGCCCAGTATGTTTTTAGAAATAAACATTGGTTTTTATTTGGAAAAATAATTCATTGTGGTATCTCATAAAGTTTTGACTTATTGTTAACATCTAAAGCCAATGATAAAATAATAAAGTTGTAGCAATCAAAAAAAGTGATAAAATCTGTTTAAATTTAGGAACCTGTAACACTACACTATAGCTCTGATAACAACCACAATGATTACGTATCCTTCTATCCTGAGACAAAAAATTCTGAAAAAGAAAATGTAGATTGAACAACAGAGAAAACCTAAGTCCCATGTGCATCTGTAAAGTCTTTAGTTTTTCTCCATCTAATTTTACTTTCCAGAATTTTTTTCCCACAGCAGAGAGGGATGTTTAATTGTTGTGGTGATTATCATAGTGTAGTTAATATTACGGGCTCCTGAATTAAATAATAGACTTTATTACTTCTTTCAATTACTACAACTTTCCCATTTTTAAATGTTTTTAATAGGTTTATTTATTTATTTAATTTTTTGTGGGGGGCGGTAATTAGGTTTCTTTATTTATTATATTTTTAAAGGCAGTCCTGGGGACTGAGCCCAGGCCCTCCCTCGTGCTAACCATGCACTCTACCACTTGACCTGTCCGCTCCCCAACATTTTCTTTTTTAAATAACTTTTTCCGTTTTTGAGGGGAAAAGGTGTAATTAGGTTTACTTATTTATTTTTGTTTATTTATTTAATGAAGGACCTGGGGACTGAACCCAGGACCTTGTACATGCTAAGCACATGCTCTACCACTGAGCTGTCCCCTCTCTCTAACTGCATCATTTGATCTGTCTTTGCCAGAACTGAAAATAAGTCACTGCGACAGTCATGATCAGACCATGGGGAGCCGCGAGGGGAGGGCTAGGGGAGGGCCGCGTGAGGGCCCCTACCACTCCCTGCCAGAGGGGGCTGCGGGTAACATCCTTAGAGCCAAAACAGTGAACTGACTGCAGGAAGTTGTCCGTGTTCAGGTATTTCAACTGTTACAGACTTTTGAATGGCTGTTTTTTTTTTTTAATGGTTTAAAATGTTTTATTGCCACAGAACGTCACAGCTGCCATCATGGTGGCCCACCAGAATCCAGCCCCTGCAGCACACCTGCACAGCAATACCGTCCTGAACCCTGCCTCTGGCCTTTTTCTCTCATCGGCTGCGTCCCCTTGTCCCTAACACATCCCCCTGCTTGCGGCCCCTTTGAGAAGGGCAGGCCAGGCAGGGCTGCTTTGACCTGACAGCCTTGAACGTTCGTGAAGACTTTCTTAGCCGCCTCATAAACGGCCAGTGTTTGTTGGTAAACAGTAACTGCAGGTATGAAGACTTACCGTGTGCCAGGCGCTGCGCTCGGGGCCACGAACACGGGAGGGCCTGTTGTCCTCCAGGGTTCCAGTGGGGTGACAGATATGCAAATGCAAACTAATGATGTAATAAGAAGAGAATGACTTTAATGGACGTCTGAACAGTGTCTTCAACGCAGAGGTTCCAGGTCACCTGCGTACTGCCCCCTGCTCCCGCCGCATCCCCCTGCCATGACTGAAGAGGAATCCCCAGTCACCCCCGTCTTGCGCAGTTCAGTGAATGGCACCCTCACCCCCCCGCATTGTCTACAGGAGTCTGCATGCTCTGCACATCTGTGAGCCACTTAGCTGCATCACCAGCTCTGTCTGGTTGCCTCTTAAGTGTCTCCTGTGTCCATCTGCTTCTCCCAGCTCCATTCAAACCCCAGCTGAGCCACTTCCATCTGCCAGATGACAGGGGGGGCCGTCATTCCCTGGCCTCCCTCCTCACACCCTCCACACCCGTGTGCGTGTGCACACTTCACAAACGTGCGCTTGAAACACACACATCCTTTGCTGTTGCTTTTAGGTTAAAGATAAAAATCCTTAATAAGGTCCCGACCTGCCTCGCCGGCCTCATCTCAGAGATGCTATGTTCCCTGCTTCCCACAGAGGCAGTCTGCTCCCTCTGCCTGGACCAGCCGTTCTGGGATTCCGCCGCCCCCTGCAGGTCTTAGCCCAGGTGTCTCTTCCTCGGGGAATCCTTCCTAACCTTGCCTAAGTCTTTATGCATTTTCTAAAACACCACTGACCACTCTAGTACTTACTGAAGATGTGACCTTACATTTATATTTGTGGTTCACTGGCTGTGCTCCAAGAAGGCAAGACTGTTCTGCCTCCTGTGTGGGTTTTTGCTTACTGTGGTATTCCTGGCACACGGGACCAGACCTGGTCCTGAGCAAATATTTGTTGGATGAATGACTAACATCCACATGACATACAGTGGAACAGAGGAGAAGGAGAGTATTTATTTTCCAGGGGCATCTGGAAAGAACTAGAGAAGAGGCAGTGTTTGAGCTGAGACCCTGAGGACAGAAGGGCCTCCGTGGGCACATAGGTGGCGGGTGGGGTGTTTCACGTAGACGAGGTAGCGTCTGCGAAGGCACCAAGCTCGGAGAGCATGCTGTGTCTAGAAAACTACTAAGTAATGCCGATTTCTAGAGTATGATTCGTGAGCAGGGGAGTGGAAGGAGGTGAGGCTGAAGGGTGAGGCAGGCAAATGACCAGTCTTTTCTGCAGAGGCGTTTAGATGTGACCTCACTGGTTTTCAAATGAGTTGAAATTGAAATGGAGTTTCAGGAGGGCCTGAAATTCATTGGGGAGTCAAGACTAGCATTTTTTTAAAAAGTGAAATATATCAGACTAGAAAATATCTGATGAGATTGTGCGTGGTAAGGCTAGGTGTGCCGTGGTGAAGCTTTTGTTTCTGGGGTGTGTGTGTGTGTGTGTGTGTGTGTGTGTGTGTGTGTGTGTGTGTGTGTGTGTTGTGTACGTATGTGTGAGTATGCTGGGTTACAGTGTAAAATGGATTTCTTACTATGGATTCGCGTATAGAAGGTCTGAATGTTGCTGTTGGAGGTGTTAAGGAGACTGGTTTCAGCCAGGGTGGGTGTCATGATCAGACGTACTGTTACGTAACTCGTAGTGTGGCCCGGGAGACTGGGTGGGAAGAGACAGGAACGCGGTCAAGGCCACTGCAGCAGGCATGTGAGGGAGGAAGGCTTCACATCCGACAGTGGCTGCTGGATCAGGAGGTGAAGCCGCCAGGACTTTGTGAGTAGACGTGTTGGTGGCGGAGATGAGGGTGACTCCCAGGGTGGCTGGTGTGGCCGTGTCACGTGGGTAGTGTATTTTGAGATCCTACAAATCTGAAAGTGGGGTTTCCGTACCCCGGAGACTGTCCTCAGCCAGCATGAGCGCCGCGGGCTCCCCTGTCCCCCTCCAGCCTGGCCTAGACGCTGCTCTGTTGACAGCATTGTCTCCTGGCAGGTGCTGTCACCAGGGAAAAGCTGTGAAGACATTCTCACTTCAGTTCCTCAGCGGGGAACCCTTTCCCTGCTCCCCCCCTCTCTCTGTACCTGTCTCCCTCTCCTTCCAAACTACTTCCTTCTGCCCTTTTAAAGCCAGGAAGGATATTGGAATGTTTAAAGCGTTACCTCTGGATGGCAGGATCTTTAATTTATCTTTTTTGTGTGTGCTTTCCTTCGTTTACTAAACTTTCTGTAATTTAGAATCAATTTTCTATTTATTTATTAAATACAGTATTTTACATTTATAGTGAAGTTTTCTGTCATTTTCTGTAATACATTTTACTTGAAGTACTTTTTTTTTCTTATTATGAATGTGTGCGTGTTGGTTTTAAACAATTAGAAAGAACGCATCCGTGTATTAAGCACAATAAGCTCATACCCAGTAACCCCACTCCCCGGGGAAGATGACTCAATGTTTCGGAGAGCTTTTTCCTGTGTACATCCTGACCACATAGTCATATCTCAGTATTAGTTTAGAGAAGTGACTGCCATCCCTCTGTCCCTCTGTAACTTGTCCTTTTTCTCATTTAGCAAAGAGCACGGACACCTTTCATGCCAGTTACATCTAAGATAGAAATCAGAAATCCAAAACTATAGGGGAGCCAGGGAAACAGTGCAAATGAGGGAAATGAATTAATGTCATGTTGGGGCCGTGGGCGGGCTTGTAAGCTGACACATACACACCCCTCATCTAAACAGGCAGCCAGTACTTAGCTCTAGATTTTTGGGTTTTTTTTCTTTTTGGTTATGTCCTCCCATTCTCCTGCCCAGATATGGGTCTGTCATTGTTGGATTTTTTTCAGTATTATTTTTCCAAGAGAAGTTAGAAATCTGTAATTGTTTACTTGAATTTTTCCAACTTTCCATACACGGTGAGGTCTGTCTGCTGGTGGGGCTGCGGCCAGGGCTGCACCGGTTTGCCACTTGCTATCAAGTACCTCCTTCTGTTTAAAGTAGCCTTTTTTGTTTCTGTTTTTCAGTGTCTAGCATCTTCTCCTTTATTTTTTTTTCCCATTTACTTCTCATTGAAGTTGATGTGTCTCTTTCCACAATACTGCGGGACCCGCTATGTCAGATTTGAAACTGACAACGGATTGAAACAGATTAAATCCCACAGCAGTGCCAAGAGTTTCACTGGGGTCTCACGCCAGAGCCATTACTCTGCTTTCTTAAATATAGAGGGAAGGATTCAGAGAAGAGCATAGGGTTGCAGAGGCTGAGCTAAATGGGGACCAGAGGCATTTCACTTAGCAAGTTGGGGTTGGGGGACACTTCATCCCACTGGCCTGGCCGTGTGCAGGGACTCGATGGTGGGGCAGCAGACGCTCTGTCCTTGGGCTGGAGAGGGGTTTCACCCAGTCCACGTGGGAGCAGGCTCTGGTTCTTACCATGAGCCATTAGAGTAAGGGACCGTATTAATCCCCCGACAGGTCTGTGGAGCCGACACGTCGCTTGGTCCTTGTGCTGGCCCCGAGGGGTTCTTTTCTTTTCAAAAATAATCTCACAACTGTATGAAAGGAGCCAAACTAGGGAGAGGCGTGGCCCAGCCCCTGACTCCTCTGTCCCCTTCTCCGAGCCTCCATTTTCCCTGTAAGCCGTGATTGCTGGTGCTGCCAGTCACAGACTTGTTGAGAGGATGACATTTTAAGTCAGATGACCGCGTGAGCGAAGCCAGCACAGAGCTCAAGAATGCTGGTCTCTCCATTTTTTATTATTTTTTTAAAATACAAAACTCTCACTTGCGTGTCATTCAAATGAGCTGTCAAATGAGCTGTCAGAAAATAGACCTTTTTGGCTGGGGACTGCGTACTGATTGGCACGAATGGCAGTAGCATAATGTAGAGCTGTCCTCTGTGGCATGAACATGCTTTAAGCAGAAACTGATTTTTGTTTTGTTTTGTTTCATTTCGTTTATAGTTTTTGACGTGTTTCTGTTTTGGTCTGACTAGGAGGAGCCTGATCTGGTTAGTGCAATTTATGGCCGAGGGATAGCCTATGGAAAGAAGGGACTACATGTGAGTATGGAATAGTTACGTTCACCGTAGCACCTCCGGGGCCGGACTCGGACCAGGGACACGCAGGGGTGTCGCTCCAGTTCCCAAAGGAGACACTGGCCGTAGAGGACTGACTCCCCCTCCAGTGGCTGGGAAGTGGGGGGCTGGGGCTGGGAATTCCTACCCAGATTTGCCGAGGTCAGCTTCCCCCTACTTGCTCCTCCAGGGACAGCCTTTGCCAGACTAAATTTGATTTCATGATGAGCTGAACATCAACCAGGAGAAGTCTGAGCCCCTTGCCTGAGTTCCTAAGAAATACTCACTGGCAGAAGGAGAGACTGGGTATCAGCAGTGCAGTCAGACTTAGAATCTAAGTTCCTTTCACGACTTTTAAAGGTTGAGTAAAAGAACACTTTTTTTTTTTTTGGTAAATTATTTATTTATTTTTACTGTTTTTATTAAAAAAAATTTTTAAAACAATAATGTAGTCATAATATATTGATATAGCATTGTAACACATTGATTTCACCCTTTGTAGGTAAAGATTTGAGAAAACATTTTCATATATTCTATATGAGAAAGTGTAAATGTAAAAATTTTGTTTTTCGTTTTCATATTTTTTTCCATTAAAGGTTATCACAGGATATTGAACATAGTTCCCTGTGCTGTACAAAAGAAACTTTTTTTGGGGTAGAATTTATTTTTAATTTATCATCTATTATACTTTCCCAAGATCTATTATACTTTTCAAAGATAAGTATGTCTTTGTAGCCTTATTCCCTGTTTCTCTGAGGACTGCAGGAAGAAGGCTGTAATAAGTATATTCTACTCAAAGGCACTGTGGTATAAAAATGAAGACATTCCTGAGATTATATAGTAAATTAAAAAAATATATAAGCTTGAATGTCCAAATTTTTAGTCTAGAACATTATATATGAACTTTTTCTATTATTTTATATTAAAAATACTCAAATGAAATCATGCTTTGAGGGAGAAATGTCACTTTTGTATCTTTACCAATTAAAAAAAATTGTCCTAGTCACCTGCTGGCCTATTGGAAAAATCTTGTCTAATATTCGTATACTTCTGAGATGTGGAGGACTGAGAAGGAACTCAGATTTGGGAAAACAAGGTTGTTTAGGATGGAAACAGTGTTACGTTCAGAGCATCACTCGATAACCCTAGTTAGGTTCAGGGCTTCAGTAGATGACCAGAGTTGCCCTAGTAAAGGTCAGAGGTAAACTGCGTTTTCCTAAGCCTCATCCCTTTTAATTTCGTATCTTGATATGAAATTTGCTTGTATCTTTAATGCATTTAAAATGTAAAAGTAACATGCTCATATATTTTTGATAAAAAGGTAATGTGCAAATTTTAAAGAGAACTTAACCTGGACTTCCTAAGGGGTAGATGTGTAGGCCTGGGGGTTTGATTGACAGTGACTTGGCTCCTTTCTGGAGCAGTGGCAACAGCCCCTGGTAGGCAGCCTTCTGCACGCTGGTGTCCACATGCTCAGCCCTTGACATTTGTTGATGGGGTGTTTAAATAGCTTACATTGCGAAAATCCCCTGCTGTCTGTGGAACTTGTGATAGCTGCTCAGGTCCAGGGTGCTATCGGTGGGCAGGGAGACCGGAGCCAGTTAAACAACTGTAATGGAACTCATTTAACTTGGCAGATCTCTTGCATAGAAGCTACATTCATATTTATCTCTAAATAAGTAGTTGTGTTGTTACCAAATGATGAGTTTTTTCAGAAAATCAATTCAACCTGGTTTTGAGTCACAGCGTATCTCATACTAAGCTAATGCCTTTTCAAGGACATTAAGAATGCTGAACTTGCTCTGTTCGAACTGAGCCGAGTAATTACCTTGGAACCAGATCGTCCAGAGGTATTTGAGCAGCGAGCGGAAGTGAGTGTGGTTTTCTTTCTCCCTCTGTCTTTATTGGACTAGTTGAATCTCAGACTTTTTTTTTTTCCTATTACTTGATGACTTACACATTTTAAACCTCCCTTATATCTATTGTGTTTTCCCTCCATAGGTACATAAATGCCTTTAAACACAGTTGGAATGAATAGAAATTATGGGCCGAGCGAGACTCCTGATTTAACCCATAAGAGTAATATTTAGTATTAAAATATACAGCTATGATGTGTCCGACGCTGTCCGTGTGAACTGAAAAATGGGTCACACATGTTGTTTACTGTACATATGACATACTTTAGCCAAACAGTGTGACAGGATGGTCAAATGAGATTTATAGCCTTTAGAAGCATGTGTGTGTGTGTGTGCACTTGTGTATAATTCTTACGAGATATACCTGTCTACATAGAGACATAGATCAGGTAAGGTGACCATAACTGGAACTTAGGACTCAAGCTGGAGACAGAGAGGCAGCATTTGGTGAAAATATCAGGTAATGCATGTGACAGTGGGCACTGAGAGGAGGTGCGTCTGCAGCAGCGGGAAGGCATGACCTGCCAGAGCTCGGGGACAGGTTGGCCAGGGGACAGGCGTTGGCAGTGTTTGCAGAGGCCCCACCGAAGGGGTCATTCTGGAGCCGGTCAGATCCCATGTCTCAGGGGACAAGGTAGAAAATAGTGGTCAGGCCAGAGAACGGAGGGTATGCAAAGCCACCCCTTTTAATGTTTTTACATGAAATGTGTCCATTTTGCCATTTTCATAAAATAATAGTCAACTATCCAGGTTTCATGTTGTATTTATTTTACTGCACGTTTAACCATGTTAAATGCCTTAGAATTTATGTTAATGTATTCAATCTGAATAAAACTTTTAATCTGATCTGGTGAGATGTCATAGTTGGACTAAAAGAAAAAAAAGGACTTCCCCTCCCTCTTTTGGGGGAGAAAACTTAGCAAGTAAGAGGAACACTAAGTGTTTTAGTATTTTAAAAGCTGCATTTGTGATGTTTTTGTTCCCAAAATGATAGTGTCTTAAGTTATTGTTCAGTTTCTTTAAACGAATTTTATGTTTGATTGAGAATTTGGCTTTCTGAATGAATTCTTTCTCAATTAGTAGAATAATTCATTATCTCCTGTCTATTTTGGATCGTAACCCTAACCCTGAAGGTGAAGTGACTGTAATTTGTTCGTTGCTGCACAAAAGCCCTGTGGCGTTTAGGGGGACCACTTGGTGACCACGTGCTCCTGGAAGGGGGTGCTGAAGGTTTCCCCGCCCTTACGCTGATGTTCTGCTGAAATGTTATAACAAAGCGTATGTTTAATTCAGTGGACTTAGAAGAATGATTTAGCAGCTTTAAACAATTTTATATGTCTAATGAAAGCTAATTGTGTACCCCTAAATGATACTAATAATCAGAGAAGTAGTTTTCGGTTATCTTAAAAATGTCCAATAATGTTCCCCTTTTCTGGCATCACTGGGCAGTGATGTCATGACATAGTGAGTTTTCCAGCTAAATGATAGCATACCATTCATACATGGCAGACGTGACCTTATGAGAAATCTTTCACTTTTATACTTTCTGAAATAGTCTGTATCTAGTGAACGTAATTTAGTGACACTTTCAGTGACTCTGGTCATTATGTGCATGTTGCTTCTTGTGCTGGGGTGTGATAATTCAGTTATGTCCCTGGGGGTTAACATACGAGGTCAGGATGTTTTTCCTTCTGCATATAACCCCAGACCACCATGCCTCTTGAATTCTCAGGGCGAATACTCCCTTTCGTTCCTCTTTTTGAGCTGTCTTTCTTGCCCCTGGCGAAGTGCCTGCCTGAATCTTCTCTCTTCCACTGGTTTTAAGTTCCTGCAGAGGAAGAAAGCTGTTAGTGAAACTCGATGGCAATGAGCTGCCATAAGAACAAAATCGACCCTAACTTAAGGCCATTTGTTCCAGATAAAGCGCTTGTGCTTGATTGCATGAACACTGATGCCCATTTTGGGTTTTCTGCCGTCTCCTGGGTGTGCTTCTGCACTCTGGGCTGTCTTCTGCATTGTCATTGTTGGCTGAGCACAACTGATTGCTGGATCAAAAGAGCTCTCAGAACAGGCCTGCAGATGTTTTGTGTCCTGCTTTGGAGACCTTGACTGACGCGCTGAGAGTTGTTCACACGAGAGGGCTTGCAAAATGCCTGGAATCTGAGAAACTGCCATTCGGCACTTACCGCAGAGGGCATAGCCAGAGCGCGTGGAGGACTCTAATCCGTGTTTAACAGTTCCTCTGTTTTCATGGTTCAAAGTTATCTTTCAGATGAACTTGACATGCCAGGTTTTGTTTTGAAAGGTAAACAATAGATTTCGGGGTGGGGGGAATGGTCAGACCTGAAGAGAAGCAACGTCTGTGATGACCCAGGGCATGAAACAGTGGCAAAGCGATTGCCATGGTCGTAGTTGATCAGCCTCGTCTCGGTGGCGCAGCCGCCCCTGAGCTGCTGACTTTGAACCTCACTGCGTCCTAGTAGGCGGGGCCAAGGGCCTCCGGCTGCCGAGAGTCACGCTGTGAGTGCGGGGTGGTGAGTCGGAACCAAGAAGTCAAAAACAGTGGCAGTTGTAGGGCTCATCGTTCGGGTTTCGCTCCCCTAATTACATTTTTGGATTTATAGATTCTGTCTCCTCTGGGACGAATTAATGAAGCCGTGAATGACCTCACTAAAGCTATTCAGCTGCAGCCCTCAGCACGGCTGTACAGACACCGGGGGACGCTGTACTTCATATCAGAGGTGAGTTTTCTTCGCCTGGAAACGTTTCCTTCCATGAGGATGAAGGGTTCGCCTTTGCTTCTATGTCAGAAAACCGCTGGTTGATAGATTTGGGCTTGGGGCTGCATGATAAAGCGTTTGTGATGTAAAACAGTTGCAGAAGGATTTCCTTTAGCTGAAATTGAACCCAGCAGAGAAATGTTAAGTAGCAGGAACACATTTTCTTGCTTGAGATGTCAGCGGTAACTAATGCTGGGCTAGGGGGAAAAGGAAGACAGTGAGAAACAGAAGGAAAACTTGGTTCACAGATTATTCCTTAACCTTTCTTGCAAATGTCAGCATAGGGAAGCAGGTATGCTGTGATGATAATAAGGCCGTGCAATAATGCTGTGTGATAATTAATAATGTGATTATTAAACTCAGAGGTACAGGTTTGAATTTCTTTGGTTATCACAACCCGAGAACCGTACCCTGAACTAATGTGGCTTCCCAGACTGGAGCTTCCCAGCCCAGCAAGATTCTCTCCTATTATCTGAGTGGTTATTTATGATTGCCATGTTATTTTTGTGGGTTTACAGTCATTTTAATAACAATTTTCTATTGCAAAAGAAAACAGATTTTTAAAAGCCTCAGCATAACACAGTTTAAGGTTGAGCTGTGTCAGTCATTTTAGAACTATTCGGTATAATAAAACGCTGGGGCCAGAAAATGATGTGTAAAATTTCTCTGACAGATTATGACTTTAATAGTATTTAAAATAATATTCTTCTGGTGGTTGAGACAGTATGCTTAAATTAAACCTTTGTGAGTTTCTCCCATCAATTTAGCTATTTACTTTTTTTAAGGGGGAGGTAATGAGGTTTACTTATCCTATCAATTTAAATTATTTCAACAAACAGTGTATGTGTAGTGTAATTATAGTTTACTTATATACAGTGTAACAAACATATAGTATAATCAACAAATCAACTAATGTTTATGGTCATGAAACATTTCCTTTAAAACCAGAAAGGGCAAGGGCGGGAGGGTATGGCACAAGGTCCTGGGTTCAATCCCCAGTCCCTCCTCCAAAAATAAGGAAATAAATAAACCTAATTACCCATCTCCCCAAAAAAGCCAGAAAGGGCACAGAATAAATGGGGACTTTTTTTTTTTCCTTCTACCAGTCAAAAGTAGGACATGTCCAAATATCTAACGAACGCGGCTTTGTTTTTCCATTCCCCTTTTTGTAGGATTATGCAACAGCCCACGCAGACTTTCAGCAGTCCCTAGAGCTCAACAGAAACCAGCCCACAGCTATGCTGTACAAAGGGTTAACTTTCTTCCACAGAGGACTTTTGAAGGTGAACGCGCTGTGTGCTCCATACGACATCTCTGCTTTTCCTCTGCATGTGGGAAGGGTTTAGCGGGGTTGAATCTGGAATGTTTGGAAATGACACCTCAAGTGTCTCACTGGCTTATCTTAGAAATCAGTTTGAGTCAACATTATTTATTAAGCGCCTACTGTTTGATAGGTACTTGTAGGAAGATGCGGTGGGGGGAGGATGCAAGGTTATCAGGGAGAAATAATGCTCTACTTATGACAGATACAGTTTACAAAGGCTTTCTCCACATGTAACTTATCATATGGTGAATGCACTGAAGGTAGTAACATAATCGAAGTGCTTGAAAGCAGAGATCAGGAAGGTTCATTTGATTGCGGGCGTTAGGGAAAGTTCAGAGAGCAGGGACACTGTGTCCTGACCTGGCAGGCGGAGCAGGGCCCGTGGAGAGGAAAGGGATGGCTTGGAAACACGGCCACGGTCAGTCCCGCGAGCTGAGCGCGAGGAGACGGGGCCGGACGGCCGGGCAGGGGTCCTGAAAGGTCTGGAGTACTCTGCTCAGTGTTTTGACCTGAGCCGGTGGGCCCAGAGGAGCTGTGAAATCCAGATTTGGGGGAAATAGCCAAGACCAAATCTGTACTTAGGACGTGGGTGCTGACGCACCAGTGGCCGAGGAGGGTAGGGATGGGAGATGAATGACGAGACGCTGGCCGAGTTCAGGTCAGAGGGGGCCAGGCTGACTCAGGTCCTGTGGAGCCGCCCTGGCACTGTCCCTTGAAGACCGCTGCGGGGAGGAGTCATCGAGGGACAGGAGAGAGAGGCTCAGTCCCCGATGACCCCGGGCATGGGGCAGAGCGCCATCTCCAGCCTGCCCATCCTCCTGCCTGTGACTCTGCGGGGACCCTGTCCCCCAGCCTGTCTCCCGCCCAGAGCGAAGGGGGCGGGAACCCGGCTGAGAGCAGAGCTCTGGCCGCTCACCTTGGCCTCCTCAGCGTCTGACGCATAGTAGGCGCTCTGGTCCAGGACCCATCCAAGCTGCCTGATGACAGACAGGCTGGCCCGAGAGCCAGGATCAGTCGGCCCAGTTGGTGGAAACACTGCATTCTGACCAGGAGGTGACGAGTCTTCCCAGGGAGGGTCGCACTTAACCTGAAAGTTGAAAGCTGTCAAGAGTGCCAGGAGCATGTGGCTGAGAGGGGAGCCCTGGCAGAGAGGACATGCATGTTGTTATTGAAGACAGTTCTGAGGGCCCGACACACACACACACGAAGGATGAGGAGAGGGTTTCAAAGGCCACAAGTTGTAAATCCTCCGTGTTCTGGACAAGTGTCTGTCCTAGAGTGGGAGCTCAGTGAGCATCAGGGGAATGAGTACATCTCAAGGACGGAGCAGTGAGTTGGAGTTGGGAGGCCTTGGCTGGAGCCCTTGCTCTGAATCTTAGTAACTGCCCCTCTGGACACAGGGCTTCTCCTCAGCCCCTCCTCGGGGAAGCATGTATCAAACAGAGAGGGTTTGACTCTCTGCCTCGTGGAGTGGCAGTGGGGATTACAGAAAATAATGTGTGTGAAAAGCCCTCTCTAGATTGCAAACACAAATCAGGTCTTCATTATTGTGGATCATTTGACATGTGAAATTTTAACCTAAGTTTTGTAGACTCTAAAAAAATAACTCCCACCTGCTGGTTTTAAACCAGAAGGGATTTTGCAAATCTTGTTACATACACCTCATCTCCCTTTTGCAAGTATGCAGAGGTGGTCCTAACACAGACCTGTCGCATCTCTCCTTGGGATTCAGACCAGCAGTGCAGGCTTTGAGAGCAGTTATTTCAAATGTGCTTTGAGCAGCTGCCAGATGGACCCTTCCAATTTATTTTGTATCTGCTCTCTAGTCCCCTCCTCTTCGCCTTCAGTTAAAAAATTCAAAATCACTGTACTGTGTTCAGAATCTGTCACTTGAGTATCACATGGAGGAGAAAGATTTGAAATAGAAAACAGTGCCAGTTATCTGTACTAACAGGGTAAAAATGTTAGTTAAAGGAAAAAAATGCAAACGAATGACTTTACTTTTAACCATAAAGCCACGCTTAGCAATGTGGGCAGGGCTCTTTGTGTTATTTCAAAATGAGGATTTTTTTCAGAAAAGAGCCATGAGAGTAGAAACTAAGTAGAAACTGGACAAGGACTAAAATTCAGTCTGGTTTATTCCAAATCTACACAGTGAGATCCTAGAAATGGTGCTTCCATCCTCTGAATGTCAGAAGCCCCTCCGTGAACCAGTCTTACCAAGCAATTTGGTCTTTCCTCCTTTTTGCCATGCTTAGAAACACAGCATCAACGTGTGTAATAGATGGGAACTTTTCCTTTGCATTTTGTAGATCCACTGTCCGAGGAGGTCAGAGTGTGTACGTATTGTCTCATTCATCCCAACGGCATCCCCAAGAAGTATAGGAGGAGCAGAGGGTGTCCCAGTTACCCAGATTGGAAAACTGAGTCAGTGGTGAAATGCCTTCATGATGTTAACGAACTCAGCTTAGATATCTCTGTTTCTCTTGTTAACTTGTAGAGACAGAGCGTTAAGTGGACCAACGAGTTCGAGCTACCGCTGTATCCTAAAGGTGGTCTCTCCAGGTCAACAGCAATTTAGAAATTAAGGGGTGATGGCTTATTTACTTGATGGTCATTACAGATGTGTTAGGATCACATTACGTGACAAAGTTCACAGCTGTCCGATTCAGTAGATATATCAGACATTTTGGATTTTCCCAGGGAAAAAAAAACAAACAGCAAAAACTTTCCTGTTGAACTCTATCCATGTCATAAGGATATTTCAAAAAGTATGTATTATGAACACAGATTTTTACAAGCCTTTACTTTGAGAGCTACCTGCGACTGTCCTGTTCGGTTACACTGAACAGCCCCAGAGTGATGACGGCCCGCCCGCTAGGAAGGAGGATGGTGAGTTACAGTGGAGACGGTTACATCCGCCACGCAGACGGATTCAGGGCCAGTTCATGTGCTTAGAGATTAATTCATTTGAACGTAGTTTCTTTGTTCCCGTTGGCTTAAAATCTTGATTCTGCTGTGTCCCCTCTTTGGCAGAATGAGGTAGAGAGCTGTGCAGTGATTAGACAGGAACCCCGAAACCAAAGACTCTTAAAAGCTGAAGAGAAATCAGACTTTGAAGAACGTGGCGTCCAAGCATGCTGTAAGTGCAGTGAGCGGCAGGTGTCTCCTGGGCGTCTCTACTAGACGTCCACAAACACTCCAGACTTAACATGCCCCAGCCAGACGCGCTACCTCCCCACTGCCCCGCCCCACAGCGGTCCTTCCTCCTGTCCTCCCCCTCCCCACTCCAGTGGTCCTCCCTCCTGTCTTCTCCCCGCCATGCCCCACAGCAGTCCTCCCTCCCGTCCTTCCTCGTGTTGGTTGGCCCCCACCTCCCACCTAGGCTCTCAGCTGAAAATCTTCCTACCCTCGCTTTTCCCCCAGACCCAGACAGCCACCAAATTCTGTCTCTGTTTGCCTTTGGAAGTCCCTCCTGCATCTGACCCTTCTTTTCTCTCCTCGGAGATACTGTCTTAGTTGGAACCTTCATTATCTCGTCCCTGGACCACAGCAGCTGCCTTCTAACTGGGCTCCATCCTCTCCCCACTCCAGTGTGTCTTCTCTGTTTTTGCCAGCAGTTGTCATCTTGAAAGAGTAAATTTGAGGAGGCTCCCCTCCTTGAAGCCCCGTCCCCACTGCTGCAGGGTAGCACCCAGACCACAGAGCAGGGCAGAGGCCCTTCCCTCTGGCCCCCATCTCTGCCCCCTCCCCGACTCCCACCCGTGTCCCCTGCGCTCCTGCCCCTCCCCCCCAGCTTTCCCACCGTCTGTGAGCTCTCTGTGCCGCCCTGCGGTACCCCTTCCCCTGTCCCAGATGCCCTCTCTCTTTCCCCGACCTCTCGCTCTCTGAGACCCAGCTCACTTGTCACCTCCTCATTGAAGCCTCTCCCGGCATCCCAGGGCCAGTTAGCTGTTTCTTGCTCTTTATTCCTGGAGACTTTAACTCATACCTCTGTTGTAGCTCTTAGTTTGTATTCTAATAAGCTGGTCACATAACTGGCTGTCTAGTGACACTGTGAGTTCTCAGAGGACAGAGATAATGATCTCATCTTTGTGTCCCCTTCCTTCCCATTGCCCCTGGCACATGGTAGGCTCTCAATACATGTTTGTTGAATGAAAAATATAGTTGGAAAAATCCAAAAGGATCAAGCCTCTGTCGCTGCAGGGAGCCTAATTAAGGGTGGTCTTTAACATTTCTGCAGTGTTAAAGTGTATCCGTTCTCATCTCTCTCCCCAAACTGTAACCATTCAGTGGGATTCCTTAATGAGGAGGTTCTGTCCCCAGTATTGCCTTTGAATAGTTTCAAAGCTGGCCCCTCTTGTCCTGATGCCCACCCACTGCCCCCCAACCCCAAGAAAATCAAGAAGCAGGGAATGAATGACTTTCTGAAAAGAAGCAAGATTGTTCTCCTTTTGCAAAAGAATTCTGTGTGCCTACCAGGTCATTAAATATTTATTGAGTGCCTACCATGTTGCAAGGCATATGATATCCGTAGTGGTTTTCTGCTCTGAATGATCTAATCAAGTGTGAAATGATCTACCCCAGCAGTTTTCATGTGAAGTGTTTCTCATTAAAGCTCTTAGAGATCATGATACTTTGTAGCTGTTAAGTAGAGATAACATCTTCTCCTTGGGAAATGTGTGAAATGTCTTCCTGGTGTTTTTGTTACAGTAAATAAAGTCATAATGAAAAGTACATTCAATACCAGTTTAAGCCTAGGATGTTTATTCCAAAACGAGTGGTACATTTTGTCATCAGTTTTCACAGAGACAGTCCCCCTGCAGCCAAGTGCACTGTGGTCCCGGAGGTTCCCCTAAAGTATGTTGCCTGGCCCGTAGCTCACACCTGGGGCTCTGCCCTCTACCCCCAGCTCAGGTTTCTCTTTTATTTTGTGTTACTGTTTCTGTTTCCGCGTAGATCATGGGAATCCTTCAGATAGCTATCCTAAGAGCCTTTTTGTTTGTTTTATAAACAGTTTCACCTTGGGCTTGTTTTTCTGTCTCTCTTGTTGGTTCAATTTTAAATACTACTGGTTGTGATAATTTTGGATTATTTCACACAGCTGTTAGGCTTACTTGTGTTCCCGAGGGCTTTTATGACTTAACGAAATGGTATTAATATGAAGGTGATATTAATATTCAGAGTCCTAATGGAAAAGATAGTGAGAAGCTATTTTCGCACACTTAAGGCTCTGTTGTTGTTCATAGTAATGCATTTGTTTACTCTCAGAATTAAATTCTCCTGACTCAGTTTATTATACTTTCTAGCTCTATCTCTTTTAAGTCCCCCTATTAAAAAAAAAAAATCACTCAGAGACCATGTATAAGATATATTTAAGTCCTTTAGTGATTTAAGTGAAACTCAATTTTAACAGCAAAGCAAATGAATTATTTTTCTATCTACTTTTTACAGGAAGCTATTGAATCCTTCAAAGAAGCTTTGAAGCAGAAAGTTGATTTTATTGATGCATATAAAAGTCTGGGGCAGGCCTATAGGTAAGTAAAGTAATAATTGTTGGGGTAGGAAGGAGGGTGTGGAGTGGGGAGACAAGTAGTGATTTTTTTTAAAACACACATTTTTAAAAATTGAAGTATAGTCAGTTACACTGTCAATTTCTGGTGTAAGGGGACAGGGTGTATAGCTCAGTGGTAGAGTTTATGCTTAACAGGCACCAGGTCCTGGGTTCAATCCCCAGTACCTCCTCTAAAAATAAATAAACAGATAAACCTAATTACCTCCCCCCCCCAAAAAAAAAGTTACAAAAAGATTTTTAAATGCATTTCTGAACCAAAAGAGATGGTCATTCTCAATCACGTAGGCATTTCCAGACTTGTTAAGATCTTCCCTGGAGTACAGAAAGAGCCTGGGTAGGAGGTAGCGTGATGTGTATTATGACGTCTTATCTTCAAACAACTAGGGCTCGTAGATGTTGGTCTACGTTAGTCCGTCAAGGGTTGTTGCTCTGAGTAGTTGCATTATAAGCTGCTGAGTTCTAGATGCTGCTGCTGTTTTAGGCAGTAACTAAGGTTGATGCCCACATCACTGTGCTCTGTTTGGAGATTCCTAGAGCAGCGGGATGGAAGACGTTACAGTGATGGTGCATCTCTGTAGGGGGTGAGCAGCTGTGCCGAGACCCTGGCCTCCCAGCTACATGCACTGCCCTGGCCAGCAAAGCTATTCTGACTTTTGGCTTAAATTTTTTACTTTTTTAACATTCTGACTTATATAAAGGTGCTATAAAAGTTAGAAAGGAAAGACAGGAACAGAAATCCCCTTTAAAACTCTGTTAGGTGCCTGATTTGGGGACACTTAAATTCAAGAGCTCATTTATGCCAAGTTGGAGAAGCTCTCCTTGTCTTGTGTTGTTCGTTTTATGAGGGGGAGGTTATTAGGTTTCTTCACTGATTTCCTCTGGGAGGAGGTACTGGGAATTGAACCCCTGACCTCTTGTGTGCTGAGCATGCGCTCTACCACTTGAGCTACACCCTGCCCCCCGGAGAAGCTGTCCTGTACTAACTTGGAGAAAGTGCGCTTGGGTTCGTTTTGGGTTGAAGGGTTGCTATTGATCCTTCCTGTCCTGCAGAATTGTTGGGAATATAAATTGAAAACAGATTTGAAAGCACCTAGCAAATAGTAAAGTGCTGTATAAATGTTACTGTTAAATATATTTTTTAAATATTCATTATTCATAGAAAATTGCCATATGGGATATTTTGAAGGTTCTTGTATCATTTATAAGAATTTTAATATATGAAAAAAGGCTGGTCAGTAATAACCATTTCCACTCTGAAAGAATCACAGTTCTAAAACGTTATTTCTTTTTTTCGGAATTGTAAATTAGATAATAATTTACCAGATTTTAAGTAACTTCAGTGGCAGAAAAAAAAATTAAACCTATAAATTTGATTCACAATGATATACCTCTGTGTGATTCTAACCTACATAGTATTTTTTGCAAAGGAGAAACATACGTGTCTATCTAAATATCTAAAACTCACACAAAGTTTTTTTAGGGATTGGAGCTCATCATGAACTGGGGAAAGGAATTTGAGTAAGCATTTGTCTTTGGCAATCAATCAATTAATTTTGATTGATTAATGCTTAGCCTATAACCTGCTAAGATTTAGAAGAATTGAGTAGAATATGATGAGTCGAAGGCTGGGTAGCTATAAAGTGGGAAATTCAAAAAGCAAACACCCACCTCAAAGGATCTTATTTGCAGATGGGACCGTAACTCTGAGGCTAACTTACTCTGTGTGTTTACTGAAATGTCTCTACTCTGCTCATCGCTGTTGTTACATACCTAGAGAACTGGGCAACTTTGAAGCAGCCACCGAGAGCTTTCAAAAGGCTCTGCTGCTCAACCAGAATCACGTGCAGACCCTCCAGCTCCGGGGAATGATGCTTTATCACCATGGCAGCTTGCAGGAGGCCCTGAAGAACTTCAAGGTGAGCATCCGGAAGTGAGCAGCACTCACCTGGGATGGTGTGTCATTCTTCAACAAGGCTCAGTGAAATGCGTGTGTGTGTGTGTGTGCGCGTGTGGTGAGGGGCTGGGGGTGGTGCGGGCAGGAACAGGGCTTATACTTCCACAAAAGGAAAGAGGGAAAACCACTGCCTTGCCCAATAGGCTAATTTACAGGGGATGTATTTGGTCTGATCTAACCCAGAGGGAAAGCATTCGTTGAGTCCAGATTAAAGAGTAAAGCACTTTGAAGTTTCCTTAAGCAGTACTGATACGGCATTTTCTCCTCCAACGCCTCAGCGCTGTCTGCAGCTGGAGCCGTACAATGAGGTGTGCCAGTACATGAAAGGACTCAGCCACGTGGCCATGGGGCAGTTTTACGAAGGGATAAAAGCACAGACGAAAGTTATGCTCAACGATCCTCTCCCAGGCCAGAAGGCCAGCCCCGAGTACCTGAAAGTGAAGTATCTCCGAGGTAAGGCAGACACTTGCAGAAAGGCGG
Source organism: Camelus bactrianus (assembly GCF_048773025.1). NCBI lineage: Eukaryota > Metazoa > Chordata > Mammalia > Artiodactyla > Camelidae > Camelus > Camelus bactrianus. Next base: position 9,750,204 of record NC_133549.1, read on the forward strand.
GGTTTGAATGCGCGAAGCTGCAGCGGTCACGCTGCTTGTCTCTCTGGTGTCTTGTCTCCTATAGGAGGCAGCTGAGTGTCCGCGAAGCTGGGTACCTTGTCCAGGGCCGCCCCTTGGTTAGCGCTGGGATCTGGACTAGAGAGAGCCCGTGTCTGCTGAAGACCAGTCCAGTGCTTTTTTCTTTGCCTGCCTTCCTTCCTTCCTTCCTTCCTTTCTTTCTCTCTTTCTCTCTCTCTCTCCTCCTTTCTCCCTTTCTCCCTCCCTTCCTTCCTTCCTTTTTCTTTCTTTCTATCTTTTTTTCTCTTGCCTCTTCCTCACAATTTTTTTCTTTCTGAAGTTAAAATTTTTTACTTAAGTGAAAAAAACATATTTTGAACTAAATGTGACAATCATCTAAGGATTGAATGTCTTGTCATGTAGCATCCAGAGATACAGGAAAGTAACTTTTAATGAGGTTTTTACTGTTAAATATAAAGTTGTTATCTTTGATCTGTCATTCCTTCATATCACAATCCCCACCTATTTTGGAGAATTTAAATTGGGATGAAGAAGAAAGCATACCCTTGAGTTATCCTTTTATCAGTCTGTCTTACTTACCTTTTCTCTGCCATACAGAAAGATATTTTTGTTTTTCATCTAAAGCCCAAATCTTTACTTTCATTTCTTCTCTTTCCTTTGTTATCTTTAGCCCGCTATATCAGTACTGTCCCAAGTGAAAAAAATCGCAAGCCAAGTATAATTTTAAATTTCTTGTCACCACATTAAAGAAGTAAAAACAAATGGGTGGAATTCATTTTAACAACATATTTAATTTTATTTAACTCAATATCTCCATAATATTAGTTCAACATATAGTTAATATGAAAACACTACTTATTGGCTGTTTTACATTCTTTGCACTAGTCTTTGAATATGGTGTGTTTTACACTTAAATTTCATCTCGATTTGGATGCAAAATTTTCATTGGAAATACTTGATCTGAATTTGGACTTCATAAACTTTGAAGTTGAAAAAGTAGGTAGATATATGCAAGCTGCTCCCAAACAGAATGCAGTTTTCTAGTAACTGAGGAAAACATCAGCTTTAAGTTGAAATGAATTCCAGGCAAGTAAAACGTAACGTTCAGTTTCTCAGCCACACTAGCCACGGCTTAAGTTCTCAGTAGGCAGCTGGCCAGGGGCGGCCCTCTGCAATTCCCTCTGTTTCCCTGGTTTGGGAGAACTTGGACTTGTGAACTGTAGCCTGAAGATGGGGGCACCCAGGTCCCGGTTTTGTTCTTTCTACACCACCTCCCTAGGGGTGAGCAGCAGTTGGTCAGCCCATTGATGAAGTCACATACATAGTCAGTTGATCAGTCGGTTCACAAGGAACCAGACTCTGTCTGACACTGAACTTGTGTTTCCAGACTCTGGGGTTGAAAAGTGAGACCCTTGGTGTTGCTCGTGGAAAGGTGGTTACAATTTAGCCAAAGAGGACCCAGATTGACCGGCTTGTCTTTGACCCTGGTGACCACCTCCATGATGCCATAATAATAGTGACTTAGTGACACCTGGGGTCTCCATGTAGAATTCTTGTCATTAGCCAGCAGTTTGTCCTGAAGTGTTTGGACTGTGTACCCATGGGCTGTGAAAGCTACAGTCCACTGTAGACGCCGTCTCTTTAGCGCGTTGGGGTGGGTCAGACGTCCTTTCCCGTCTGCAGAGTATTCTCGCTACCTTCACGCACACCTGGACACGCCCCTTACGGAGTACAACATCGACGTGGACCTGCCTGGAAGCTTTAAAGACCACTGGGCGAAGAACCTGCCCTTCCTCATAGACGACTACGAGGAGCAGCCCGGGCTGCAGCCCCACATCAGGTGAGTGCTCTCGGAGGAGATGTTGTTGTCCTTTTCCCAGACCGTAGGTTCGTCGTAGTACCTCGAGATCGATAAATGGCTCTCTAGCCGTGTTTCTGATGAATTTGTTTTCCGATTTGATTTGCCTGCACATATTTCTTTTAGTTTACCCAGTACCTCAAAACTTGCCATTGGATGTCATCTTTCTCTCTAGCCCGACATTCCCGGCTCATGTGGGGCACCTTTGCACTGCAGATGTGCCGATGCTTCTTGGTAGCCTTTGACGGGCATCATTCTTTTACCCTGTTACTTTGAAATGAATTTCTTAACATATTAAACGTTTGAAATTACAGTGCTGCCCCTCTCCTACTGCAGCAGGGCAAAACGGCTATGCTAAGAGGCTATCCCGTTCCAGGACAGTTAGATTTAGAATAGAAATTAATTCCTAGGAGCCTTGCAGTGCCTAAGAATTAGGAAAAATCTGTACTGGTCTGCCCCCTCACTCCCTAAAAATAAAGAAAAGGGGAGGTGTTCAAACTAGAGTGATGGATGGTGAGCACATTTTAAAGGAAGACGGTGTCCTAGGGGAGGGCACGTCACAGCTACTGCTGTGGAATGCCTTGAGGTGTGGGCAGGATGGGTTCGCTGGCCTTCAAAAGGCTAAAGCGAGCCATGCTGGAGGCACCCCCAGGATCTCAACAGAAGCAAATGCAGATCCTTCCTGGGAAGAAATTTAGTGCCAGTTTGCATCCCAAGTGTTCTCACAGATTAAGATCATTAATGTGAGCACCAGAACCAAGACCACCAGAACAGAGACAGCAAACAGGAGATGCTGACCCTCCAGGGCTTGTGGTGCTGGCCCTGTTGAACACGACGCTCAGACAACTGCAGGGGAAATGTTTGGAGACATCATAAGCATGAGTAATAAGAACCATGAGATTATTTTTTAAAAAAATGACCAGACAGATTAAAAAAAGAATTGGAAGCTTGCAAAACTGAAATATAGTCTTTGAAATGAAGAACCCAGTCTACAGGCTAAAAAGCAGACAAGGTGTAGCTGAGAGAAAACTGCAAAATTGGAAAATAGAGCATTAGAAATTATCCAGAGTGTAGCACAGAGTCACAGAGTTAGAAACCATGAAAGGGAGACGATGCAAAGAGCTAGCACGTGTCAAACTGAAACCCCAGAAGGAGAGAATGGAGGAGGGGCAATGTTTGAAGAAATAAAGGCTTAGAATTTTCCAGAACTCAAAAAACACATAAATCCAGAGATTTTTCTCAAAAGTGGGGTAAAGGAAAAAAAAAAAAAATCCATCCAGACACATCATAAGTAACTGTGGAGAACACCTCAGGTCAAGAGAAAAATCTTAAAAATAGAAAAGTCATGCCTCCTACTGAGGGTCAATTATTAGACTAACTGTGAACCTTTCAACATCAACAGTTTCTACAAATTAAAAAGTAAAAGTCAAATAGCCGATTATAAAAGGGGATAAAAGACATGAACAGGTAGTTTCAGCCCGCAGAAAGCAAGAATGGCAAATAAATGTATGAAAAGATACTTCAGTTCATAAATATCTAAGGTCACATGAGATGTTTCACCCACGAGGGAAGCAAACATGACAGAGTCTGATTAGCAGTAATATTGACCAGAAGAGGGGTCAAGGGGGAATTTTATATGTGTTTCCTGTGAGAGTACGTATTGCTCTGGCCAGCAGTTTGTCATTATTTTATAAAGTTGAACGTTTGCGTATCCCACAGTCTTGCAGTTCTGCTCCCATATTCAAGAGGGGACCTTGTGCTTGACACGTATCTGCTGGGGGACCTGTTGACAGCAGCAGCGTTTGTTCACAACCCAAAACCGGAAATCATCCCAAATGTCCATGAATAGAAGCATGGATAGATGCGATGCTGCCCCACAGCGAGTGCCACACGGCAGGATCACAAATGACCCAAGAACTGCGTGGATCAGTCTTGAGATAGAGTGTTGAGTAAAAACAGCAAGTCAGGAGCCTTCAGCGTCGCGATCGTTTCCCCCACGGAGCTCATCAGCAAAACTGTAGAATAAGTGGTTGAGGGATATACGTACGTAACCTGGTTTTGAAAAGAAGCAGGTGGGGGAAATCAAGATGTGTTACCTCCTGCTGGGAGGATAGGGAAGCCGTGTGCAAGTAGGCAGAGCTACAGAATGTTTGAGTTCTTCAGTGAGGTTGTATGCTTTAGTAGGTACTGATAATCAGAATAACAGGGGAAAATGTCTCCTTGAGGTCATGTGTGTTCTCTTCCACGCCCTTTTTAGAGAAATACACATGTGCAGAAAAGAGTTAGCATGGGGGACCTGAAGGCTGGGCCTCAGAGAGGGCTGCTCACCAGGCTGGCCCTGGGCTGGCCTCTGGGAATGTGGATGTTGGGAGCTGCCCTGGTGCCCAGAGCCAAGAAGAGTGGCTCCCTGCACCTGCGCTGTGTGTCCAGACAGTGTGGTTCATGCTGAACACGTGCTCCCCGCTGGGGTCTGGGGTTTGGGGACTTGCCAGGCAGGGATGCTCACGTGATCAGCCCCCAGGGACATCCCTGGGCACTGAGTGTCTGATGCCCATCTCACACAGGGAATGAGTGCTGCGTGTGCCCCTGGGGGGTCCTGGAAGTGCCCCTGGTTTCCTCTGGACCTCGCCCCAAGTGCCTTTTCCCTCTGATGATTGTGCTGTGTCCTCAAGGTGACGTGTACAGTTGTACACAGAGCCCGTGAGGCCTGCTAGGGAGTTACCAAGCCCAGGGGTGTCTTGGGGACCTCAACACAAACCCATAACTTAGAATTGCATTCTTTGCTATGAAAACTTTTCGCAGGTTGGCAGCTGAACAACAGTAGTCGCATATACAACTCCTGGTATGCTTGGCATAACATGACCTGGAGCCGGAGTCAGGGATGGACACAGGGCAGGGTTTGCTCGCTTGTTGAAGAAGGCAGTCCATGCGGGTTCTGTGTTCTGGAGAAGTTCACAAAACAGATAACGCCCCGAGGTGCCTTCTGAATTGCAAACTAGTTGTCAGCAATACTAACAAGCATGTGACAGCGACTGTGCTCACACTCCTGTAAAGAGTCTTTCTTTTGAATTGTGTATGACTGGGTGCAAAGCACCGAAGGAAAGATTATTTAAGTTTCTCGATGGTTTTTCCGGTGGAGGAAGTGACTGCTTTTCAGGTGAAACTGGATAAGCAGACGTCTGCTGTGGAGGTCTCTATCACGTCTGTAATGTGTCTTCCAGAGACGTGTTACATCAGAACTTTGAGAGTTACAAGCCGGAGGTCCAGGAGCTGATTTGTATAGCTGATCGTCTGGGATCCCTGATGCAATACGAAACACCCGGTTTCCTGCCAAACAAGAGAATACACAGAGGTATTTCAAAACTGTCTGCAAATGGAAGAATTTCTGACCAAAGGGCAAGGATTGTTAAAAACACGTTGGACTTTCAAATAAAGTCACTGGTTGGGCTTACTGAAAGTCTCCGTGTGAGCAGAACAGAAATGCATAGACTCATTCATACTGAATTCTGAAAGAGGACTGCTTCCAGCTTTGACTTCCATGCTGTAAATGTAGAATGTAGGTCTTAAGTCGTTTTTTTTTTTTAAATTAAAAACATTAAAAAAAATTTTTTTTCGAGGCAGAAGGTAATTAGGTTTATTTATTTATTCACTTAATGGAAGTACAGGGGACTGAACCCAGGACCTCGTGTGTGCTAAGCACACGCTCTACCCCTGAGCTGCACCCTCCCACCCAGTCTTGAGTCATTGCTGTACACCAGACAGCTCGCCCACCAGAGCTGTCTCCTTACTGTGGGGTGAGGAGGAATTTGAACCTCAGTTCCTTTGGGAGGAGGCAGAGTTGGGAGGAGACAAGTCTCAGGTTGTCTCCAGTTTCTGCTGATAGAGTTGAGTTTTAGCCAGGACATCAGGACAGTGATGTATCTCTGGTCTTGTTAAATGACCTGTACCGGAGATTCTTCTCTTTTGTATGACTCTGGAGTTGTTCACCGAGTTGTCAGTGAAAGTCATTTCTTTTAAAGCTTACTTATAAACTCCGTTCTCCCCGTATTTCTTCTTTCAGCCATGGGCCTGGCGGCTTTGGAAGTCATGCAGGCTGTACAGCGCACGTGGACCAACTCAAAGGTTCGGATGAACGGGAAGACACGGCTGATGCAGTGGAGAGACATGTTTGACATCGCAGTAAAGTGGAGACGGTAACTGACTTTTAAATGACTCAGGTTCTGAATCCCATTTTATTTCTTGCAAGTAATAGGCCTTGCAAGTTGTTTTCCTCTCTAAAGCTTGTCAAAAATTTCTGGCATCATTATTTCTCGAAATACATTCAACTAATGTTTATGAAATAGGAATTGATTGTTACTGTGTTTCCAAGCACCTTTTTTTTTGTTTGTTTGTTTGTTTTAAATGGAGGTACTGGGGATTGAACCCAGGACCTCAAGCATGCTAAGCACACACTCTACCGCTGAGATCTACCCTGACCCCCAAGCACATTTCTAAGTGAGGTGTTGTAGAAAAAGCAGTCTCTCTGGAAGAGCCTAACATTACCTGTGGCACCTGTGAGTGACGTCAGGGGACCAGTCTTTCTATGGTTGGAGCGTGGGCCTGGCCAACCGGCTGCAGTTTAGAGGGGGAACCACTGGTCCTCCTTTTCATGAGAAAAACACTGCTCTGCTAGTAAACCTGTACTGACTTCTTACTTGGTCCAGTTGGAACATCTTTGTGGAATGTGCAGGCTTGTGGTTCATAGTTTTAGGTGCTCTGGGTTGAGCAGTTGTTCTCTCCCCACTTGTGCAAAGCTTTCCACATGCTTTATCTTTAATGCTTTGGAACATTCGGTTTTAGAAGGTCTTCGTCTCTAACAAGCTCTGTTTTACAGGATTGCTGACCCAGACCAGCCGGTGCTCTGGTTAGACCAGATGCCAGCACGAAGCCTCAGCAGAGGTTTCAACAATCACATCAACTTAATCAGGTACAAGCCTTCTGTTCATCTTGGCACTTATTTTGTTCTCAGAGGCACTTATTTTGAACAGACAGTTCACGGAGACCATGAGCAACCGATTGCTCCCTTCCCAGTGACTTTAAAAAAAAAATTATTTTATTTTTAGAAATTTGGGGGGTGGTAATTAGGTTTATTTATTTATTTTTAAATGGAGGTGCTGGGGATTGAACCCAGGACCTTGTGTATGCTAAGCATGTGCTCTACCACTGACCTATACTTACCTCCACCCCTGCTGGAACCTTTGTGACACAGATGAGCTCTGCACTTGCAGGGACCTGCCTGCGTTCCTTTGAGCTCATCTGGTTGCAGAAAGAAATTCAGTATATGCTGTGCCCCTTCCCCAGGCTCTTCCCTTTGATGCGAGCTCAGCTGAAGGGTAGAGTGACAGATTTTTGCCTAGCTGTCAGTCTATAAAGGGCCCTAAAACATCCTAGAAAGCAATTAGATGGAGAACATTGCATTCATCCTGATAACACTGCGTGGCTCCAAGAATTCTTGTGGTGGGAAACAGCTCCCCCGTCCCTCCCTGCAACACGCAAAGGGTTTGAATCAATAACACTATCTGGGTGCTAAGCTGCCGTCCCGGGAGGTTGAGCCAGGTTTGCTGGAGAGCTTTCGTTTTACCCAGAGGTTCTGGCAAGTTAGGGACGTGGGTGAGGTGCTCAGCTCATTCCCCCTCCCTTCTGAATAAATGATGAGTGGATATTAACAAGTATCAGCTCCAACGGGACCCACTGAATTTAATTTTAGATAAAGTTTACAAATATGGTAGTTGTGTCACATTGAAAATGCTTCCAATTCCAGAAACGGGCATCAAGAAAATACTAAACTATACAACTCTGACATTTAAGTTTAATGGAAATGTTATTAAGGCATTTACTTTTTATTTTTTAATATTTTATTTATTTTTGTTAGTGGAGGTGCTGGGGATTGAGCCCAAGACCTCATGCATGCTAAGCACACGCTCTGCCACTGAGTTATACCCCCGCTGCCTCAAGACATTTATTTTTTTAATTTCTAGAAAATACATTTCTCTCCCCCTTGTGACTTGTACATTTCTGTTTTTTTACGGAATCATGTGTGACATGTACAGATAGACTCAGCCAGCTTTAATCAAAGGCCACTGTCTGTGTGCTGGGCCACACAGTGGGGATGTACGGCCCCTGACTTCAGAAACTCAGAGCCTAGTGAGGAAGGGGGACCAGTGAACCACCACGTCGTGTGTTAAGAGTACTGGTGATCATGTGTACACAATGCTGGGGTGCCCAGTCCAGCCTTCAGGTGATGCCGGAGCTGTCTGGAAAGATGGAAAACAGAGATGGGTGAGGCGTGGACCCACCCGTGAGTCAGGCATGGTCAGGGAAGTGTGACTGGTGATTACTGTGTGATTCAGGGACTATTAGGAATCAAGACTAGAAAGACAGGCAGAGGCCAAAACATAAATAACTCCCCCCCCCAAAAAAAAATGTAACTAACTTATATCCATGCTAAGGCATTTTTGGTCCTGAAATGATGGAGAGCCATTCAGAGACCATCAGCAGAGAAGCGACCTGAGCAGATCTGCACATCTGGATGATCACTTTGGCCGCAGGTGGCAGAGTAGATGGGAGGGGGCAGCGGCTTCCCTTGGAGGTGTAGGAAGTGATCAGGATCAGCTGTGCCCGGACAAAGGTCTGGAAAGCTTTTCGGGAATGAGTTGGAGGGGATGAGGGGATGCAGAGAAGGCAGGATTGGAGCACTGGATGTGGGCTGGAAGTGGGGTGAGCGTATCGCTGCTGGAGAGCATCCCATTGCCACGCGGCCACGTGGTTGCCCCAGTGGGCACAGGACAGAAAGCAGGTGAACACATCTGGGAGCTGGAGCTGCAGGTGTGCGGGGTGGGGGTGTGAGTCACCGAACGTGCCTGCCGGGGAGCCCAGGGAAGGATGTCTGGGAGCAGTTGGACAGTGTGTCCTGTGGGACGCAGGTCCATCAGCTGTCTGTGTGCATCAGCGTGTGGGCTGTGTGTGAGGTTCTGGGAGAGTTATAAAAGTGGGGCTGGGGATAGAAATGCGAGGGAGATACTATTTAGAGAGGTGGAGGAGATGTAGGCAGCTAGTCAGCTAGACAGCAAGGAGTATTAGCAGGTGACTGCTGGGGGCACGGAGGTGGGCGGGGCATGTTGCCGAAGCCGGGCGGGAATCCATGCAGGAAATGGACATACAAGTCTGACCCCCATTTGAGTACCTGAAGGCTTTTCTTCCTGTCTTGGCCTCCCCAGGACTGAGTTGGGTGCCTTTCCCACCAGAATAAGCTCCAAGCACTGGTGATTTGTCTGGCTAAGGCAGGCCTTTGCCTCCCCCGTGCTTCGACTGCAAACAAGCTGATTCCCAAAATTTCTTTGCCACATTATTCTCCCAGCTCCCTTATCATCCTTTGGAATTAATTTTGAAATTAAGAGGTTGCAAGGGACATATGCCTTTGTAAAAACATTCTTAACTTTTCTTCTCGCAGGGGTCAGGTGATTAACATGAGATACCTGGAATATTTTGAGAAAATTCTTCATTTTATTAAAGACAGAATCCTGGTGTATCATGGGTAATCTTTCACTTTTCTTTTTCATAGTAATGGATAGATTTGATGTATTTTTACATCCGTTATATGTATGAAACTTAAAAGCCGAGCCTAGTGAGGGACTGAACAAAGTGTATCAAATTTTCACATAGTGTTTGGAATCTGAAAGGCTTTCATAAGCATTTGTCAACCTTCTTTTTAATAGATTCACAAAATCCCTGGACCTAAACCAAATAGTTTTTATCTGAAACACAGTACTGTGGCTTTTCTAACCTCTTTCTTCTGAAAAGCAGGATGTTTCTTTGAATTTCTTAATTAAAGATTCAGTGAGGGATTTCAACCTTAATACTCATTCTCCATCACCTGAGAGGCAATACTGTCTATAGATGGAACAGTGAACGGAACGCTGGGGAAGAAAGAATCCTGGATGGTCGCCACCCCTAAGTAAACATAATTGGAATAAAAACCTAGTACGATGTTCTATTTGAGCAACTTTAGTAAGAAAAACACTTACTTCTAATTTCACAGTTGGGATAGGAGAATCCGGGTCTTCTAGCCAAGCCCAGACCCACATACGTACACACGGACACTGGCTGTCAGTCCATCCTGCTTTTCCCTCTTTCACCTTCTGGACAGGCTGCTACCTCTCTCCTTAATTCTCATCTGTAGCCCACAACTCACTGGATTAAACCGTCCCATTACTCAGAGACTTCGGTTGTGGTCCACCATGTTGCATATTGGGCCATTCATAGTTAAGGCTGACTTATTTCAATTAGCGGTAGTAGTGTAATTAATTGCTACATTTCTGTATTGATTTTAGTTGCTGTCTCTCTCTCTCTCTCTTTTTAAGAGCTAATAATCCTAAAGGATTGTTGGAAGTCAGAGAAGCTCTGGAAAAGGTGCACAAAGTAGAAGACCTCCTTCCAATTATGAAGGTAAATTTGTCATCAGCATCGCGGTAGGTGTTTTTGGGGGTGGGGGGAATTGATAGCACTTTTTAAAAAAGAACTCATCATTATTAAATGCATGTTTGTCAATGTCATGAGTATCTAAAGTTTTATGAATGGTGCTACTTGAAAGCACTAATAAAAACACTTCAAATAATAACGAAAATGAAATAAAACATTGGCATCAGACTCAGACCTAAAAGCCAGTCTGCGAGGAAGCAGTCGATACAGGAAACCGAAGAAAACTTGAAGATGCATAGAACTGAATTCTGCTCCTGGCCCCAGTGGAGTAACTAGTATTCCACTGCCCTTTTACACCAGAGGAATAATAAAACTGGACGAAATACAAGGCAACTGTTTTTGGGTATTGGACAATTACAGGACTGATTTCTGGCAGAGGGGAAACGTGAGGTGAGCCCCCCCTTCACCCCAGCTTTCTGCCCAGGAGTAGTTAGCAGACGGCTGTGCAGGTATGTGGAGCCCAAGCCGCTCAGGAGACAAGCAGTGGGCACTGGGTTCTGCCGAGGTGGCTGGAGTTTGCCGGACAGCGCAGAGGGCAGGGAGCTGTGCGCCTGGGGCGGGCCCCAAGCTCGGGGGGAGTTCCTCTCATCCTCGGCTGAGGGCTGGGTGGTGCCCCTGCAGTGAGACTCTGGGAGGCTCTCAGGGAGTGGCTGCTGTGGGGATGAGAGCTGAGCAGGGGCATCGCAGACTTCACAGGACCGAGGGATGCTGGAGTTCTTGGCCTCATCACCGTGCGCCCAGACACGTCTTGATCAAATTTGGGGACTTCAAGATTAAAGTGAATTCCCTAAAGAAGTTAAACATAGAATTGCCGTATGATCCAGCAATCCTCTTGCTAGGTATATATATCCAAGAAGACCAAAAGCAAGGACTCAGACAGATCTTTGTACCCCCATGTTCATAGCAGCATGACTCACAATAGCCAAGAGGTGGAAACAATCCAGTGTCTGTGGTTGGATGAACGGATAGACGAAATATGGTCTGAAATAATACAATGCAGTATTATTCGGCCTTTAGAAAGAAAGGAAATTCTGGCACACGCTACAACAGGGGTGAACCTTGAGGATGTTATGCTGAGTGAAATAAGCCAGTCACTAAAGGACAAGTACTGTAGGATTCCACTTACATAAAGTTCCTCGAGGAGTCAAAATTTTTTTTTTTAGAAGAAAATTTAAAAAATTCTTTTGGCAGAGGGCAGTAATTAGATTGATTTATTTACATTAGAGGAGGTACTAGGGATCGAACCCAGGACCTTGTGCACACTAAACATTTGCTCTGCCACTTGAGCTATACCCTCCCCTGAGAGTCAGAGACAGAAACTAGGATGGTGGTTGCCAGAGGCTGGAGGGGGAGGGGAGACTGGGGAGCTAAGTGTTTGATGGCGACAGAGTTTCTTCTAGGGACGATGAACAAGGTTCTGTGGATGGATGGGGGTGATGGTTGCACAACAATGTGAATGTACTTCATGCCCCTAAACTACATTTACACATGGTTAAAACGGCAGGTTTTATGTTACGTATATTTTAACACATAAACACAAATAAAGAGAACATCTTAGAGCTTCCAGAAAAGGAAAAAAAAAAAATTTAAATACTAAGGAAAGATACCCCACTGATGCCTGCCTTCCCTGCAGCAAAGGTGGATTCTGGAACCCAAGGAAGGGAAATTGTTTGACCAGCTATCCCAGTGTTCAGCTGTGAGGGTGAAACTCCTGTTTCAAACATGAGGTTATTCAGAAGTTTGGTCAAGCCTAGATCCTCTTTGTCAAAATCGTTCAAGGACCTGTGTGCTCTTACACAGTGAACCCAAGCAGCGGGAAGGGTAGAGCTCAGTGGGAGAGCGCGGGCTTAGCATGCACGCGGTCCTGGGCTTGGTCCCCAGTCCCTCCAGTGAAATAAATAAATAAACCTAATTGCACTCCCCCCTCAAAAAAAATGAACCCGAGTGAGAAGAGAACGTGAAGTGTAAGAAATACTGGTGAACAAACACATCAGTGAAATGAATTGTCAATGCTTGTGGGTAAAAAAAGAAGTCTGACATTCAAGTATCAGCTGATGTCACCTTGAGAGGTTGAGGAAGGCAGAGAAAGGACGTAAAAATGTGCCACTGCACTCGTTTTTTCCAGTAAAAGAACATAATCAAGAAAGATACAAGCTTAAATAGCCATATCAAAAAAGTAAAGGTAAACACTGAAAGAACAGAGACGGGGATGCGTGATCTTCTAAACCCCTAGGAGGCAGGTAAGTGTAGGAAAGAAAACAAAGTCAGTGCAACTAAAAGTTTGCAGAAAGAGCAGGTGCGGGCGGAGGAGGTGAGGAGGAGACGTGTGTGACAGCATCAGCCCCTCCCGCGGGGCATCCATTCTCTGTCCCTCTTTGAAAGAAGGAGCGTCTCAGATCAGGGTCTTCAAGCCCAGGTGACACCTGCCACGAGATGACACTGAAAAAGCGGAAGGGGGAAAAGGTAGGCCAGGCAGGCGCTCTGAAGAAAAGCAGGGTGTGGTATTATCAGTGTCAGAAACACTTGAATTCAAGATAAAGGGCACCTCGGGGGACAGAAATTTTATTGTTTGAAAGTATCAGTCACTAAGAAGTTACAAGTCCGTGGACCTTTCCTCCACCAAGGAATCTAACTGCCCCAGAATGTGCCGTCAGCAGGTAGATTTGATTTGTTCAGTTAGTGGTTTGAGCTGTAACATAAAACAAGTCAATGTTCTCCTTGTAGTTCTAATAGATGAGATTGATTTACATCAAATAAAAGTTGAGACATTTATATGAATGACCAGTGCTTGCCCATTTCTAAGGAATGATCAGGAAGCATCCTGTCGTGAACAAGGCCGAGAGCTGACCCTGCACCTGGGGTCCCCTCTGCTCGCTGGGCTTGGGGGGCTCCCACACCCCATGCCAGGCCCCCGGGTGCTGGAGAGCCGTGCCTCCCCCAGGCCTGACTATTGCGAGGGTCTGATGAACCGGGGCAGTGGTTCTTCGCGATTCCGCAGTCGTGGTAAACCTGCTCAGATGCCCCCTTTACCGCACTAACATGACATTCACAAGGAACATAGCCCACCTACTCAAAAAACTCTTTAAAAAGTCACCGTAGTGCCATAAAGGAGTTCTAACAGTAAGTCATTTATGGTAGAAAACCATGTATTTCAACATTCAGGCCTTCATGAGAAGCCACAAAGATGCAGCCAAGCTGAGGGGTGGGAGGGTAGAGCTCAGGGGTAGAGCGCGTGCTTAGCATGCACGAGGTCCTGGGTTCGCTCCCCAGTCCCTCCGTTTAAAAAGGAAAATGAAATATATGTGCCAGTTGCTTGCACACAGGTGTGAAATCTTGGTGAATGTGGCAGCTGCAAACACAGCCCTGTATCCACGTGTCATCTGGCGACTCTAGTATCATGAGCTACGATGTCATCGGTGACACGGTTTTCCGGAATAGTAGACCACATTTAACAACGTTCCGTACAGATGTATGATCTACCCTTTCCTCACTTCATAGGCTGTTTGCATTCCTGGAAAAGTCAGGGTGTATTAAAACTGTCACAAATGTTTAGTGTAGAGCGGAGTCTGCTTCCAGACCTGGGTGATTATTAGATCATACACAGGTTCTTTGTCCACGTGGAAGTCGTGACTGTGTGACTGTCCCCGGCACTGTGGGACCTCTAGTGGTGTTGGCCCCCATCTGCCAAGTTCCATGGGTCACCCCCAACCCTCCCGGTCACTGCAGCCACCACACTCTCCTGTAAATCCCCCAAATGCCCCCCAGGGGCAGGACGGCACCGAGGGCCGCAAGATGCACCCCATGGGAAGAAAACGGGTGCCTAACTCGGTTCTTGGCCTTTAGCTTGCTTTCCATAGGTGTTTAATTTAAATTTACTATAGTAGGCTAAATTACAAAGTCAGCTTAGGGAGATTTTAATGTGCATGTCTTTGTCTAAAAAGAAAAGCGTAGTGGCCAGAAAGGCTGCAGGCACTCGGCGAGCAGCTGAGAGGCCAGGGGTGGCCCGCCCAGTGCCAGCTCCCAGTGCAGAGTCCCTGCCTGTCTGTCTGCTGCCTGGGAGTGACCGTCCCACCGCCACCCCGCCCTCCACGCCTCCACCCAGGTTGTGGCTGCTCTGGTATTTCTGGAGGCACACGTAGAAGTATTTAAAAATAGACCTTTGTGGGTAAAGCACTTGGTGAGCGTGATGCCTGGGTGCCTGTTCCCACTCTGCCACTCCCGTGTGCCACCTCGGGCCGGGCCTCATGTCGCCTGTAAGATCGAGATCATGCCCTGTCTTCTGGGCACGTCTTGAGCATTGAAGGGAACTGGCAGGTACTAAGGGCAAACACGTTCTGACACAAAAAGTCCTGTCTTCACGCAAGACACCTCGTGTCTCGGCCATCGCTGCTGGCTGTCCTGCTCAGGGCCACTCATCCCTGTCTCTCTCTGGACCTTGGTCACCACCTGCTGGGTGTCACTGTTTTGGGACAACCCCCCCCCCCGAGCTGTGTCTCACGTAAAGCACAGCCTCGTCTGATTTTATCATCTATCGTCTTCCTTCAAGTCCGTCAATCCTAAACAAACACTGGCCACACTACATAGCTGAACTTGGGGAGGATATTTCTGGAGCAATGCCAACACCTCTTTCCTGGCTTTTCAGTTTGTCCAAAGCGTTTTAATCAGAAAGCTGACATCTGAGACTGCGTTCATGGTTGTCACCCTGGAGGGCCACTCCTAGCTCTGGGGAATTCCTTTAGCAGACTCGGCTTTGTCACTCTGTGGTCTGCAGAGTTGGGGTGTGTAGGAAGTTGTCCCATCGACGAGTAAGATTCTGAGTACTTTTCAGAAGGGTAAGAGCCTGCTTTAAAGAAGCACTTAGCATAAACACAGGGTGCTTTTTTGAATTACAGGATATTGAGTACGACTATTCTACCACATAGCAAAGTTGCTGCCGATTAAGATGAACAAGAGAAAAAAAAAAAACCAAGGAAGTGTTCAGCAGTGAGCAGGACCCCTTGCCAGTGGAGGGGACTGTTCACCTTTTGCTCTGAGGTTCTCTGCTGGCCTCTGGTCGGGGCCACGGGAAATGTGACCTAGGCTGAGATTTTGGGCGGGGACGTGGGGACAGGCAGAGGCGTCCTGGGCGCTGATTGCCAGGACAGAGAATACACGGTCTCCTGCATCGGGGACTCCAGTGACCCTTCTCGTAAACGTGAAAGTCAGCGCTGGCGCCGCAGAGTAGCAGTTGGGGGTTTGCAATGAATTCTCCACTAGTAACGTGAATTTTTCTTTTTTTCCCGAAAGCAGTTTAATACTAAAACGAAGGATGGGTTCACTGTGAACACAAAAGTTCCCAGCCTGAAAGACCAAGGGAAGGAGTATGATGGCTTCACAATTACTATCACAGGAGACAAGTACGTGTGCTTCTAAGTGTGGGCGTACAGACGGGCTGGTGTCAGAAAGCGGGCCAGCTCCTGGCATTGCCACGGGACATGCGGGGCCTTTGCGTCTTCTGGAATGGAAATGATGGCGGTCCAATGTGTAGCTCAGACCAGCTATTTTTTTTGACATGGCATTTAGCATGTTACACCAGCAGATAGATTTTCTGACTGTGCTAAATCTAACAACTTTCCAGATATTAAGTATAATGTCTAATGTGGTTTGTGGAAGGCATTCTTCTGGGTTCTTGAAGTTTGTTGTGGCGAAGGCTTTTACTAATTAAATGAAAAATAAAAGATGAGAGATTGGCAGATTGAAGGCTATTAGATTTTTTAAATATAGGTTTTAATGTGTCATAAGAGTATGAGTGCAGTCCTACTGAACATTTAGAATACACAGATACACAAAGGTTAAAAAATTAAGATCACTAAGTTATTTTAAAACCTGAGATTATACTGTACATATTGTTTTATAACCTGTTTGTTTTCTACCCTTACCACAAACATTTTCCCATATTCTATTCTTAAGAGCACTTAAAAAAAATTAAAAAAAATTTTTTTTGGAGGTACCAGGTGTTGAACCCAGGACATCATGCATGCTCAGCATGTGCTCTACCACTGAGCTACACCCTCCCCACTGAAAGCACTTTTAAAAACTGCCTACTATCTCATTTTAGGGATGTTATAGAGTTTCTCCTAAATTTTTTGTTATTGATAATTTAGGGTGTTTACCATTTTTTTACCTTATAAATGGTAGCCCTGCGATGAATGGTTTTCTTTAACGATAATTTTACTTATATCTGAAATCCAGACTCCCTGTAGGACCCTCCCTCTACCTTGGATCACGTGTGGAATGACCCTGACCCTCCGTGTTCACGGTCCTCCCCCAGCACGCTCTCCTCGCTTCTTCCCTGCGAGGCTCCACGATACCCAGGGGGCTTCTCCCACCGTTTCTGCCCCTCCAGCGGTGGGACCGTGTCCTCTCGGCCTCTCTGCCTCTTGGGCTCTGGCTTCCGTATCAGAACTTACACAGGAACTTCAGGAGTAAACCCCCGCTTAGCAACTTTCAGATTCTGTGGCTTTTCCACATCCCTGAAGTCATGATCTCTACCCTGAGCCACTTACCAAAGTACTTTCCCAATGAAGATCATTCTCCCCCCTCAAAAGAAATCCCAGGGTTTTCTATTGATGTAACAGTTTTTCCCCCACCTCTTGACCCATCCATGATTACATTCCCAGGCAGAAATGGAAACGCTGAACAAAAGTACAGAACTCCCTTCCCGAAACATAGTGTTTTCCTCCACTTTCTCACCCCGTCTGTTGTCAGTCTTGCTGGTAGACTGGTGTCTCCGTCTCCCGTCGCCTGACTCCTGACATTTCCCCTGGCTGCAAAAATCTCTTCCCAGTCCATACCCTGCCACTGTCTGTTGAGACCAAAATCAGCTCCCCTGCCGGGCATTCAAGGCCTTTTGTAATGTGGCCTCCAATAGTACTTCCTGCTTTCTCTGAACCACTTCGCCGCCAGGGCTGCTGATTCAGCTGGACTGCTTGTCCGCGAGGTCACCTCCCACCTCCTGGCTCTGGGCCTCTGCCACCCCCATCCTGATCTTCAAGACCCAGGTCCAGACCACTTCTTCCACAAAGCATTTCCTGTTTTCCTCCACGTCTTCCAAATTAGATCTAACCTTCCTCCTTTGACCCTCTGATGAACTGTTACGCCCCCTACGCACGGTCTCATAATAATCCGCGGCCTGGTCTCCCCTGCCCCCCTCAATGAAGGCAGCAGCTGTGCTGTATTCCTTCTAGAATCGAAGGCCCAGCTTCAGTGTTTCGGGACTGGCGTTGTACAGTAAGTCCCTGTGTATCAGGTGTGTATCCTCCATCGACCTGCGTGGAGCAGAAGCTTTGGGGAAATAAAAAAAAAAAAAAATAAAGGAAACAGCGGAGGCCCTGAACTTGCTTTCTGCACACAGCTCCTCAGTCTTCAATCAGAACAGGGTGGCTGTCTGATAAAATACTTCCTGGGTGTTTAAATGCATTCTACCATGTGTAGATGTTTCCTTTTGTAGTAGCTTCAGCTCATGTAATAAGTAGGTATGGTTAGACTGAGCGAAATCATATTTTGTGAAAAAGCACTGTCTGTGCTCAGAAGGGCAGGAGACACCCTGCCGTGTGTCCCGGGCCACCTCACCACCCACCCTGTTGCTGGTCCCTCTCCAGCCCACCCCCGTGATTGGCTCTTTGAATTGTCTGACACATACCTCTGACATACATTCTTGTATTTCTAGGGTTGGCAATATACTATTTTCTGTGGAAACGCAAACCACAGAAGAGCGAACACAATTATATCACGCCGAAATAGATGCACTTTATAAAGATCTAACAGCAAAAGGGAAGGTACTGATTCTCTCATCAGAATTTGGGGTAGGTTTCTGTTTGTTTCCGTCTTACCCATGCTTTTGTATGATTCTTTTGTAAACTTTTTAAAGCCTCTGCCTTTTCATTGGGTTTCTACCTTTTATGCTTGAAGTCAGCTTTAATTGACCAGTAAATATTTAATTTTTTAATACCCTTATAGAAATAATTCCCATACTTAGTAACTACAGGAATTCAGGAAGGGGGATGATAAACGTCTGTAGTTACTATGTTATATTGCCATGAATTTGGGCTTTGTCGAGATTTAAATGAGCAGGTTGGTCCATGATGATGACCAGTGCCAAATTAGTGACCCTTTCCTGGACTGCGACCTCCTTCCATTGCTTCCCCGACTCAAGTAGGGGTTCCTTTGGGGCAGAATCTGCAAAATCACCTTCGTGGCTACAGCTGCCACTGTGCTGAGATCATGGAGGGCACTCCATCCACATACTGGAATGGACACCTGCAGCCCTTGGGAAGTGATTGTATTTCTCTGGATTTTAATCAGTTTATCCATGTAATTAAGCATATTTATCACGTAAATCTCAGTGCATGGGGCAGTGGGGAGCGGGGGGAGCTGCTGAACAGAATCTTGGCATAGAGAGGCCTGTAGCTGGAGAAAGTACATTCACTATTAATAAGTGCTTTGTTTTATTTTAATCTCAATATATATCTTGACATTTCAAATAACATTATAGGAGACTCAAATGTTTATGTTTATCAGAAGAGGCTGCAGTTTTAAAGACAGGTGGGAAAATACTGCTCTAAAGTGAGCTGAACGCATACCCTTTCCTTAGAAAAAAGGATGACAAATAGTATAAAATATCCAAGGGTGCGCAAAGTAGGTTCTTGTAGAATGAAATAGTCCTTTTCCTAATGTCAGTGATTCTGATGTGTCTTGTCATCTAACAGGAACCACGCATGTAATCTAGTATTTAACTTCCTGAGCACGTGTCTTTTTCTCCTAGGAGGCTGATGCTGTTTGCAACTTAATCTTATCCTTAGTTTACTACTTTTATAATTTAATGCCGCTCTCTCGCGGATCCAGGTGAGTGATATCCTGAATCTGACAGTTTTTGCAGTGAAGAACGCTTTCCTTTTG
Organism: Camelus bactrianus; assembly: GCF_048773025.1. Taxonomy (NCBI): domain Eukaryota; kingdom Metazoa; phylum Chordata; class Mammalia; order Artiodactyla; family Camelidae; genus Camelus; species Camelus bactrianus. Next base: position 9,769,534 of record NC_133549.1, read on the forward strand.
CTTACACGTCCTGTTTGGGTGTGGGGACAGGTACCCTAGCAATGATGAGAGGCCACCTTTTGTTTTTTTTCCAAAGTCCACCCCAAAATTATCTCCTTGATCTACCACGACATCGAAAGAATTATGGAAGACAGTTCTCATATAACTTGCTTGGGATTTACAGGCCAGGGATTCATTCATTGAACAAAAACGTATGGAAGTCTCACTGTGTGCGTCCTGTGGTCACTGTGTTTTAATTTCTGATATTAACCTTGACTGTTGGCCTGCCCTTTCCTCCCCTCGCCCCCAGTTTTTGGCCAGTCATCAACCTCTAGCCCTAACCTTTCATACTTGCGAGTCACCAACCATTCCATTCTATTTTTATTATTGTGAACGAATTCTTGCTAAGGGCGAATCCACCGGAAGTCTTTTAGATGTCATTAAAACAAGGAGGTGTCTGTGGAGCTTTCTTTTTATTCTCTTTTGTCAGGTACTGTGTCCAGGAAATCACGTGAACGGCCTAGGCTATTGTTAGCACGTGTTTGAACTTAATTGGCTAAAACAATATACTTGAATGTCTTGATCTTTAATGAACACTCTACACAGCGAAACTGCCCTAAACGTGGTAGTAAATTTTGTTATAATGTTGAAAAGGCGTTGGGGGCGTGGGCGAAGGGGGTGAAGGGGGTGGACTGTGTGCTAGGCTCGTGGGGGGTCACTCTAGTGCATACAAATATGGAACCACAATGCTGTGCGCCTGAGACTTGCACACAGAAACAAAATGGGGACATAAATACTGCACTTGCAGCCCAGCTCTCGTTCGTGGGTGTGCGATGCGCATCAGGCCCCCACGTGCCCCCCACCCCTGCAGGCGCTGCCCGCACGCCCGCCTTGCCCCACGCGTCCTCAGGGCAGCTCTGTGGGGCGGGTCACCCCGCTCTTCCCTCCGTCCCTCGGCCCTGTCGGTTCTGCCTCCTGAACGTCTTTTTCTCTTCCTGTGCTCCTGCTTCTGCTGTAGCCCAGACCCTGGTCATCTCTTGCCCTGACCTTTCCAACGAGTCTCCCCGTTTCCAGGCTTTTCTCCTGCTCCTGTCTGTGCCCCACGCTTCTTTATAGCTGTCAGCCCAGGTGCAGACGCGGGGGTACCAGGCGCAGTACCGGCCCCGCCGCCCTGCTCTGGTTTACCTCGGCCTCATCACCTCTCCCGTCCCCTGCCCTTTCGTGGAGCTTCCCGAGGGCCCTCGCGCTGGCCCCCTCCACCCCACGCCTGCCTCTGCCCACACCTCCTGTCCCTCCGTGTCCGCGTTTCCCCGCCCTCCCGGCCTCCGTGGCCCCGCCCCTGGCCCGCGAGGATGCTGCGCCGTGGCCTCCGAGACCCTGGGACTGACTCACTTGCTTTGGCGTCGGCCCACGGCCCTTGGGAGTTCTCTGTGCCGGTCCCTGGTACCTCTATTTAAAAAAACCAAAAAACTAATAGTAAATAAATAAATAGACCTAATGACCTGCCACCCCCCAAATTTTTTTTAATTAAATATAATATATAAGCAGCTGCATTTTCTAATTCACTATTTCATAAGAATAGAGAAACCAAGCGGGAAGAAAACTGATTAGGAGAAACTATTCTCAGAAGAATACTATTCTTAGTCACTTTTACCCTTAAATCAGTAAATCAGTAAATATTTGTATTAGTAAGTTAGTAAGCATTTTTAAAACAAATGAAAGTGTTGTCCTGTTTAATAGCCAAAGAATTCTTTTTTGTTTTGTTTTGTTTTGTTTTGTTTTGTTTTTGTTTTTGTTTTAGGGGGAAGTAATTAGGTTTATTTATTTACTTGTGTATTTTAGAGGAGAGACTGGGGATTAAACCCAGGACCTCATGCATGTTAAGCATGTGCTCTACCACTGAGCTGTACCCTCCTCCTCCAAAGAACTCTTAAAAAAAGTGGCATCCTTTACAATGGAAAACCCTCGGTGAGCTTTAACATGGTAGCTCTTTGTGGACTGGGACTGACTGGTAATTGTTCTTTATTTAAATAGCGTAATAGCTTACTCAGTGATCGTGGGAGCGTTGATGGCAAGTGGAAAAGAAGTAGCAGGAAAAATTCCGAAAGGAAAGGTACGTTGGAATGGGAAGGGGAAAGGGGCATGTGTTTAAATCCCCAAATCTATGGATTTTTGTGTCAAGATACGTGAGTGAAGCAGATCCCGAAGGGAGCCCCTCTCCTCCATGTTTAATCACATCCTTAACTTGCTTTTTTCAGTTGGTTGACTTTGAAGCTATGACCGCCCCTGGTTCAGAGGCCTTCAGCAAAATAGCTAAAAGCTGGATGAACTTGAAAAGGTAACTGCCCAACAGGGGTCAGCACAAGAATATTACAACTGAGAAGGGGAAAAGTAGGGGCTTTCCATTACTTTTGGAGCTTCGTGAAAACAGAGTTGTACTCATTTCCATGAGTTATTATTATGCAGTGAATTTAATCCACTTTTCAAGGTTAAAATGTTTTTGCTATCACATAGGACCCCTTAATGGATAAGTGTATGGATTCGAATGAATAATGAACAAAGTAAGGGAACCAGTTTGTGAAGGAAAGTTGACAGATGTCTTATATGTATAATCAGACGTTCGCATCTCTTGGCTGATTCACCCTTTATCCCAGACTCTCGGGTCAGGATTCAGGACTGAGTTTGCAAACTGAGCCGGACCCGATTCAAACTGACTCTGGGTGGCAACACCCGGCCTTTCATCTGCATTTTTCCTGCACTCCAGGTTTAGGGAAGGGGGTGCTTGATTGTAACTGAGGTGAGGAACACGTGTGAGTCAGGAAATGCCAGCCAGGAATCACCCCTGCCGATTACGGTGGGACAGCCAGCCCATGCTGACTTCTCCTGGCTCCAGTTCCCAGAAGCGCTGCAGGAAAGTGTGTAAACCAGGGGAGGAAATTAAACTCACAGACGCTGTCACAGTTATTTAAGAATAAGCAAATCTCACTGCTTGACCTTGTTTATTCTTGCTCCTTCTCCATGGTTTTTACAACCACCTCCAGTTTTGCCTTTCACGGCTATTTGACCTAGCAAGTGCTCTAAAAATTGCAGGATAATTTCTGCTCTGTTTAAAACAGAGAAATTCATGTCGGCAGGACACTCTTGTTCAACTTGTAAGTGTTGCGTTAACTTTGTAACGCAGCCTCCTAACAGGTGTGCGTCGTTCTGGGATATTCTTGTTTCACGTTCACTCGTTTACACAGCGTTTTAAAACCACGACCGTGAGGTCAAAGACCTCGCTTCTGTTTCCTACATGACGTCGCAGACTTGCTCTTTCAACAGTCCTTTAAGGGAAGAGTAACAATACCGCCTTACGCTGCGCAGCTGCCGTTCCACGATGTACTTAGACACCAGCATCCCCCTCCGTGCTCCTGGTACCTCTGGGGGTTAGGAGTATGGTCCCTGGTGCTGCAGATGACAGAAGCGGGCTTAGAGAAATCGCTAAAGCCGATAAGGAGCAAGGCTGGACCCGAAACCTTGTCTTCCGAGTCCAAGTCCAGCATGCGCCCCGACGGGACATATGTGCATAACACTCACTGTATAAGTCAGTTTCATCTTCTTTCCCAAAGACTCTGGTTGCACTTCCCAGTGGCTCACGGGGGGAGCCTACTGCTACCCCAGTTCATGTGTCGCAGCAGAATCCACTCTGTTCCAAATCCCCCTGCTTGGTAATATTGTCTGATGTCACACCTACGGGGTGTCAGAAAGTGAACACTGAACTAGGAATTAATATAACATAAGCTTTGCCTTTTTTTGTCAAGCAGTGTTCACCTTCACACCCCTTCTTTGTGTTTTTCTTTTTTAGTATCTCACCTTCTTATAAGACCTTGCCGTCCGTGTCAGAGGCGTTCCCAACGTTAAGATCCATGATCGAGGTGCTAAACACGGACTCCTCTCCACGTTGTCTTAAGAAACTCTAGCTACGCTGTGGTATTTATACAAGTAAAGGGCCGGACCTCTTGCTTCTTAAGTTATTTTTTAAAACATGGAATTATCAAGAAAATTAGGTCCTTTATTACTTTTGATACCAATTTTTGATAGGAATTGAATACTTGAAATCGTTTTCTTTACTCTTCGGAACCATAACAAAAATCATGGCAGAGAGTTTTGCGGGGACAGAAAAGCTCTGTGTCCGGGAGGGGAGGCGTGTGTGGTAGCCGGCGGCCTGTTGGTTTCATACAACTCCATCCTCGCAGCGGAAAAAGGCTACTTCAGAAACCAAAAACTGATCATTAAAAGGAACAAGACAGACAACAAAAGGAGAGTGTTTTCATTCCTTCAAAGATCTGGAGATTTTTCAAAGACCTTCTTTTTATGCGTATTGTGACAAGGCATCTTGTTTCCACCTCCCGTGTTGGAACCGTGGAAGACTCGTGGCCATCAGCCTGCGCCCGGACCTCATGGCCGGGAACACCCCCGTTGAGTGATGCAGACAGTATTTGCCAGTGACTCAAACACTGAATTATTGAACCATGTTTGTTTTCGTTTGGTTTTTTTCCTCTTTGTTGGAAAAAAAAAAAATAAACAGGGGTGATTTCTCTAAATCACCGGTTTTCGACACTGGATTATGTATGTTTTCATTTTGTGAGTGAGTTTCCCTTGCAGGTCGCAGAACAGTCAGCAAATTACTGATTTCTTTTTTCAGAGTAAATGCCAGTGAGTCAAGTGGGTTCACTGAACTGTTGCCATTTCCAAATCCTTTTCATTTTTCTCTGATTTTTTGTTAAAGAGTTAAAGTGTTCACTGCTTCCTGTTACTTCATTCTTGTCTCAGAGTTTTGCATGAGCACTGTCTCCAGTGTCTTCAGCTGGTGTTGGCGGGACGCGGCCATTTGGTCCAGTGAGACCCGCCGTTTGGAACGATGCTCTTCTGGATACTGGCATCTGCTTCAAAACGGCCACTGAGATGTGGTTCATGGTCTCATCTCCTCTGGATGGTGAGATAAACCATCAGACACATGTCATTTTATAAACTGGTTTCACAACACAGGTCAGTTTTCCCCTGAAACTAAAGCTGTGCTCACGAAAGACAAGCATCTTTATTTTCATTTCACAGGTGAGGGGGTTGAGGTTCTGGGAGAGTTAATGATTTCCCCAGCACCCCCCGCTGTTGAAGCCCAGGTGCCAGGGTTCCAGCCAGGCCTCTCTGACCCCAGGGCCTGCCCTGCCCTGCCACTCCCAGGGCACCGAGGATTCAACTCCCAGGTACTTCTCAAGACTCCGAGAATACTTAATCCTGTTCCATCTATTGGTTACGTTTCTTTGCACTCTCAGCTTCATGTTGTTTTGACCAGACTGGTCTACCGAAGGACTTTGGAAACCACAAAGGGGCTGTGTTCAGATACACTGTGCAGGGCTGCAAAGTGGGCGGGAATTGCAGAGATTAAACAAAGGAGAAATGAGTAGATTTTTAAACTTTTCCCTCTTCTTGCTTATTATCTCAAAGTCAAAATCTTTCAACTTCATCAGGGACTTTTCTTCACTTTATCACCAACTCATCAAGATTTATCATGGTGAGACACCCAGTTTTCAATTAGGGAAATGATCCAAGTAAATTAGCTGACTTTTCTAAAATATGACAATATGTTTAAACCCCAGAATTGGAATGTTTTTTTTTTCTTGAAGCTTAGTTTACTGACCCCAAATGACTGCATTTCAGTTTTTATTGAAATAGCCCAGTTTCTCCTCATATGAGTAATATAACTATCACATCATTAGAAAAACTGAAATGCTAAATTCTGTGATTGCAAGATATTCTGGGAAAACATTCCATCTTGTGCTCCAAGTCCCAAAATACTTGGGCCAAGCTGACTGTGGTCTAAACAAAATATTATGAGCAGTTTTATTTGGTGGCCAGCAAGGTAGTCCCTCCTGAGATCTTCTTCCCTTCTTTGAGGGCTCTTGTCTGAAGAAGACCATGAAGTTTAGGAATGCATTTTCATATCATGGTGTTTAAAAGTTCTCTCATTCACATCTTCTATTAAATTGAAAATTTTCACCTAAAAACCAGAGTTCCCTCATACAAGTTGTCCTCTGTTTAAAGCTTTTTTATCTATTTATTTTTTAACATAAGTCTTTAAAATTAGAATGGGAGGGCAGAGGGTATAGCTAAGTGGTAGATTGCATGCTTAGCATGCACGAAGTCCTGGGTTCAATTCCTTGTACCGCCATTAAAAAAAAAAAGATAAATCTAATTACCTCCTCCCATAAAAAAAAAATCCCCCCCCAAAACCCCATAAAATTAGAATTAGGTTTGCTTTTCTCCTTACATTTTTGTATCAAAACCTTTTGACATCCTGAGGAAACATGACTGCTCTGTGCCTTTTGTCTGTGTTAGGTTTTTTACCTTCTTAGCTACACTTACCCTTTTGATTTCAGGGCATGGAAATCAGGATTCTCCTGCTAGGTCTGTGATGCCCTGAGCCTGCTCTCCCTCTCGCTCTGTGATGAGAATCGGAAACAGCAGGTTTGAGGTGTTTTTCAAACCCAAGTCAGATTCGAGTGTGGAGGCTGCGTTCTTAGTGTTTTGCGGGTTGGTCTAATCGTGTATGTGCATTTTGGGTTTCTTACACTACAGCTGTTACCATTAGAAATTCTTCAGATAACTCACTTGCCCACTAGCTGTCGGTCTCAGGACCCCTCTACCCGCTAGAGAAGTTGAAATGTGTGTGAGAAGGGATCGTGGTTTAGTCCAGAAGCGTCACCCAGGACCCAGCCCAGTCCGTGAACAAGCCAGCTCTTCCCTCCCTCCTACAAAACCTCGACCCCCATCTCTCGGCTTTGCCTCGGCTCCATCGCTACCTCCCCCGTCTGCTGTGTTGTCTCTTGACCCTTTTGTAGCCCCCCGACTTGTTTTCCTGCTGCTCCGCTTAAATCCCACCCAGCATCTCCCTGCCATGAAATAAAACCTCATTTTCTACTGTAGCCCCTGGACATGGCCTCTCTCTGCTCCAGCCTCACTTCTTTACTTCTCTCCGCTCATCCACACACTCTCACCACACTCTCCTCTAGTGCCATCCACTCATGGAGGCTTTTCCTCCACAGGGACCTCCCAGTTCACTCCAGCTGGATGACCTGTCATGATGGCGATGCTGTCTTTCCCTCATCCGATATGGTAGCTGACAGCCACGTGTGACTCCTGAGCACTTCACATGGGGCTAGTGTGACCGAGGAACTGAGTTTTTAATTTAGTTTTAGTGAGTTTAAATTCAGATATGTAGCAACATGGATGGACCTAGAGATCGTAATTCTAAGTGAAGGAAGCCAGAAAGAGAAACAAAAATACCATAAGATAGCATTCATATGTGGAATCTTTAAAAAAAAAAAAAAAAAAAAGACGCTATGAACTCATCTACAAAATAGAAACAGACTTGCAGACATAGTAAACAATCTTATAGTTACCAGGGAAAGGAGGGGGAAGGGATAAATTCAGGAGTTCGAGATTTACAAATGTTTGCCACTATATATAAAAATAGATTAAAAAACAGTTTCTTCTGTAGAGCACAGAGAACTATGTTCAATATCTTGTAATAATCTATAATGAAAAAAATGACAATGAATATATGTATGTACATGCATGACTGGGACATTGTGCTGTGCACCAGACATTGACTCACTGTAACTGACTGTACTTCAATTTAAAAACTAAGAAAATTTAAAAATAAATAAATTTAGATAGCCACAGGTAGCTAGTAGCTTTTATATGAGATAGCACCGCTTAGAGAGTCCTTAATTAGACTTTAGAATAAGCTTTTTCACAGAAATAACCTCAAATGCTGTTCCCTGGTGGTAACTAATTGTATTATGAATTTGTTGTAGACTTCGCTGAGTACCTGAGCTCTATTTGTAAAGTTGCTCCTATGAACAACATGCTCAAACTTTCAGCAGACTAACTCTAAAAGATCCTCTAGATAAAACTTGTTAGCAAATGAAGGATTATATGTGGAACGTTTCTGATGAGTAGTGTGTGAAGTTCAGGAAACTAACTTCCAACTCTCCAATGCTTGCCTTCCTATAATTCAGAAATAAGGAGACAAGATTTGTAGGCATCAGAGCAGAGATCAGCAGAATCACCTAAAGAAGCCCAGCGTGTCTCAGGCCGGCAGGACTTGGCCGTGTTCATGAACATAGCTCAGGATGTCTGTGACAGAGCCAGTGATTCCTTGCTCCAAAGTCAGTTCCTCCCCCCGCTCTTCCTTGTCTCATAACTGACACCTTCCCACCCCGCAGCTCTGGCCAGAAACCCAGGGGCCTCCCTGAGTCTGCACTGGCCCTTCCCTGTTTCCCAACCATCGCCACCCAGTTCTGCATCAGGTCAAGTTTACCTCCAGAAGTGCCCCAGATCTGCTCTTGTCTGGCCATCAGCTCTGTCACGACCAAGCCCAAGCTGTTTAAGTTAAAGTTAAATAAAATGAAAGCACACACTTGTTCCTCAGTCACACGAGCCACGTGTCAAGCAGGAGCTGCTGCCGGCTCGTGGCTACCATAGTGGACAGGGCGGATGTAGAACTCTTCTGCCATCGCTGGAAGTTGTGCCGGATAGTGCCGCTACCCTGGAAACAGAGACTGCCCCCTCCACGCTTCTACAACAGACAACAATTAGAGTGGGAGTCCCTGCGGTTTTAAGCAGGAGTCGAGATTCCAAGGAGTTTAGGCTAAAAATCAGAGTTTAGTTGTAGCACAGGGAAGCGAATGGAAGAGAAGAAAGAGAAAGGAAATCACCACCAGCTTGAAAAGTCTCCACTGATGACTGAGTCAGGGGCCTGGGGGCAGACCTGGGGTCTGCGTCTTCCCCGGTGCCCAGGGTAGTCCCACACAGGTGGTCCAGGGACCGCACCCAAGGAACATCTAACTAGGATATGAAAATCGACCTTGCTGCTTTGGGATTTTTTTCCTCCTCTTTATGAAACCCCGGAGAACCAAGTATGAAACCCCAAGAAACAAATATGCTCTTGAACAATATTATCATTGCAGTTAGAATTATGGTAAGCCTTTTTTCCTTCAAGTGATGTTCCCACGAATATAAAATCACTCCAGTTCCACAATTTGTAAGTCTGAACTTTACCAGTTATTACAGCCCACAAAAAGTTGGGTATGCAAATATGTATGTAACTAATATTTCTCTATCATCGAATACAACTCTGTTCACAAGCTTCATTAGCTCCTTTTTGGGCTCAATAGCTTACCCTCTTTTTAAACTTCTACCTTCTCTTCTTAAAGTGAAACATTTATAAAAATACTAGTCCAGATGTGGTCTCGCCAGTGCAGAGTATAAGGAAGCTATCTGTTTAAAAAGTCATTTTATTGAAATACATACATGTTCACATCGATGAATTGTCACAAGCCCAACACACCTTTATGATCAGCATCCAGACAAAGAAATAGAACATGACCAGCACCCCAGGAATCTACATAAATATATGGATCTATGCATGCTAAATGTGTGTCATACATTTTATATTAATATGACAAAGACTGCAGTAATTCTCCCTTCCCTAGCGTGACTATGTGTATTTAATAAAGCTTTACCCTTTGACCTTTTAATCTCCATCAAGCACAAGCTTGTTAATGCTGTTCCATTCTTCCTCACACCTGTCCTTTTTTTCATTACATACAAAAGCTGCTTATCATGCAAGGTATTACCCACCTTTCAGTTTTGTGTCAGCAAGAAGTGATTTCTTATTAGGATTAATCCAAGGAGAAAAAATGTATGTCTCAAGCTTATTCCAGCCTTTATGCCCCCACTTGAAGAAAATTCTGTCATTAGAACACAGTTGGTATTGTATATGTCTGTGATTTTACAAATGTATTGTCTACGATCACTTGCGTCTTGAGTGCCTTTATTGACTCGTAAAATCTTGACTTCTGCAATTAATTCAGGATCAAGAACATCTTTAATAAAATACTCCTCATGCATCTATTCCCCATGTTGCTTGGGCCCTCTAATTTCCCTTGCTGTATCTCCTTCCTCCCCATCTTTGGGTCAACTACCCAATGCCCTGATATTGGTGTGCCGGCGCACAGGAGCCTAGCGCCAGCTTGCCTGGTGAGACCCGGGCCGGTTCAGCCTGGGCAGCCCCCGGCTTCCCAACACTCTGGTGGCACATGATGAGACCAGAAAGTAGTGAGATTGCACCCTGCTGCATTTCTTCTACAGTTTGCAGGGGCAATCAAAGGACCTTAGATAAAAGAGAAAAATGGTCTTGTCAAATTCCTGTCCTCACGCAGTGTGGATGCAATGGGTTCTTAGATGAGGTGTCTTCTGCCAGTGGCGCCGAGCCTCCTTTTGCCTGCCACGTGTCCTGGTTCTCATGACTAGTGTGGCATGTTCGCCGTGACCGTCACGCATGCTGACTGCTCTGGCCTGTCAGCTCGGCACCAAACACAAGGAGGAGGGTACCAGTTCTTTACATTGGCAACTGGATGGACATGGAAGGCTACAATCGCAAATAATTCTTATATTTAAATTTGAAATGACATTTTAAAACTCAGTGAAAAAGTCAGCTCTATTTAAAGAAGTTTGACTTTAAGTTTGATATTTCTCGATTACAATTTGTATATTGCTTTTAATGTTATTAGACCACATCGAACATTTTAGAAGGAAAAGCTTAGGAAGCAAAGTTTAAAACATTTTGACATTCAATTTATATTTTATGAAAATACATTCAAATTTTGTATCTGTTGACTTACACAATTGCATCTTATTTTTTTAATCCTTTAACTCATTGAGAACAAATTAATTGAAAATCCTGGATATGACAACATTAGTGATTTTGCTGAAATGAAGGCAAGAAGGATAATTTCATAGAATTAATATGATTTGCGGATCATGTTTATTACTCAGGCAGACCTCACGGCGTCTGGAAAACACCCAGACACATGTAATGAATCAGTTTGGCTATCTTTGGTTTTCGCCCATTTTGGAATATATGAAAGCTGTAGCCTTACACGTATTTATCCTTTTGTTGTTGTTGTGAAATGCACTCAGATAGGAGGACACAGTCTATCTGACAGTGGATTTACGACTTCCAAATATTTAGACATATGATAGGTGGGCTTCCATTCATAGTCTTGCTCCAACTCAAGAAAAAGGAGCAAGGAAGGACACAGGACTCTGCTTACAAAAGCTCGTGGTACCCTCATTCCTTCTTTCATCCCATCCAACCAACCAACAGATGTTTGCTGAGAGCCCACCGTAAGTGCTCAGCACTGAGCTAAATGCTGGGGAACAGAAGCGAAAAAGACACAGTCTCTGCCCACTGACAGCTGAGGGAAGGAAACAGATAAGAAATCAACAGACACACACTACTGTGCGTAAAAGAGACAAACAACAAGGACCTACTGCACAGCACGGGGAACGGTATTCAATTTCTTGTAATAGCCTATAATGGAAAAGAACCTGAAAAGAAAATATATATGTATGTGTAGGAATAACTGAATCGCTTTGCTGTACACCTGAAACTAACATTGTAAATCAACTATACTTCAATAAAAAAAATTAAGAAATCATTATAATAATAGCTCAGAGTTGTTGAGCATTTACACTTACTTGTATTAGCTCATTTGGTTCTTGTGTGAGACATGCAGAGGGGGAAATAAAATAGTACCTATGGGGAAAAATGGAAGAGGGAAAAACTCACGAAAGTCACCTAAGATCACATAGCCAGCAGCTGTGGAGCTGGGATTTGAACCTTGGCCGTTCGATCCAGAACATGTGTCTCTACCAACTTTAACAGTTGTCTCTGGAGGAAATCAGTCATCACGACCAAGAGAGAGAAGAGCTGTGACTGAGGGGTGAGAGGGGCCCTGGGACACCGACGTCGGAAATGCTGCTTTGAAAATGCTTGGGGTGAAGCCCAGTGAGACTGCAGCGGAGCAAAGGGCATCTGTTTCTCTCCAGATAAGGGGTTCCATCCACGCCTGACAGACACTTCTGGTCTCACTGGATGCTCATCAATTTGGTACTGGGGCATCATAAATAAGCTAGTTTTGAGGGTTGGGGGAAAGGCATCCCCTGATTTGCTCACTTTGGGTAATAGAGAGATTCCATATTTGTAGAACGGGGCATAGTTCTTGCCAGGGGTCAGCTGGCAGATATTTGATGAGGTCCTAAGAGCTGCAGGGGAATTTCTCCTTTTAAAAGGAACCCAGGAAAGCAGGCTGAGCTGTGTGGTCCAGCCAGGCCCTCATGAGACACGTGAAGATCTTTCCCTCACCTTCTTTACTGAGCCTTGGTGAGACATCAGAGTCCCCGGCTAGGAAGCAAACAGCTGGTTGAAAATCATGGAGAAGCAGGAGATGCTGAGTTAACAAAAGAGCAAACCACGGAAGGTTTGAATGTGAGGACTCGTGAACCACGGGGTAAGGACATCTGCTGGCCATACCACTGGCGTGGCCACCAAACGCTGCCTTGCCCTTCCCGGGCTCCAGTCCTCCTCTGCAGAGACCCCTTGCCAGGAAATGAAGATTTAACATTTGTTGCTAAAATGAGCTTAAACGACAACAACAAGCCCTGAAGTCTTCTGCCTCTCTGCATATGGGCTCGGATTACTGCAATTTACAGGAACAGTTCTCTGTTTCAAATTAGTCGGGAAAATTACCCCAGCAGCAGGCTCTGAAAGGGAAAATTCCACTTGTACTCTGGGTCCCGCGCCTACGCTCGTCAACTCTGATTACAGCGTGCATCCCTGTAAATGCAAGTTAAGTCTCTGTTGACACCCAGCAAATGGATAAACTTGCTTCTTTCCTTTTGATAGCACTTAATATTAAACAGTGGACCTGTTTTCTAGCAAGAACTATATCCAGTAAAGATTCTCTGTACCCAAGTTCAAGAAACTTACGACATAGATGTGACTTTTGCGGACGAAAGCTTTGCAGTGTCTCAATCAGCAGGGGGCGTAGGGAAGTGAGAGGAAACCCTGAGGCTTGGCAATTAGGGGACAGGATACAACAGCCAGGGGTGTGGAGGGGAGGCCTTTGGCTTATAGGGACAGAGGGCAGGTGAAGATGACAAGGGGTGAGAAAAAGGAGTGAAGTAATTCATGGAATGAAGAGGAATCCAGTCCCCGTTTAAGAGATGAAAGGGCTGGGAAATAGTCCACAGACATTTGAATGCTAAAGGGAGCGTGGTGTTAGCTTAGCCGCCCCAGGGCTTTACCAGAGGCAGAGAAGGATCCTGGGCAGAGGGTGAGAACCCAGCCCGTGTCCAGGAAAAACCAGAGCTGGACAGCAGCTAAAGTGGTAAAGACAGATTTTATTCAGGACTGTTGCAACAGAGGAAAAGAGACCTCAGCATAGACCAGGGCTCAATTGCAAGTACAACATGGGCAAATGGGAGTGGAGAGCCAAGGAGCAGAGTGGGGGCCAGTGGACGGAAAGTTATTAAGAGGAGACATCAGTGAAACAGGGGATCTGGGCAAACAGACTTAACAGGGTTCTTGCTGAAGACAGGCCAGGGTAGTCAAAGGGCCTTGGGTGGCGGGGGGTGGGGGCAGGTGACAAACTTGATCATATGATGAGGGTGAGCAGGTATCAAGGGTGGGGTGCAGGTGAAACTGACTTAGCAGGGTTCTTGCTGAAAGTGGATTTTACAAGGAAGTGCACAGATGGCCCTGGGAGAGGTGCAGGAGTCTGACTAAAGTTGGGTCAACCAAGAATCTTTATTCGTGGGGACAGAGGGGTAGCTCTGGTCCCTCACCACGTGCGAACACCCAGTCCTCCTAGAATGACCCTGCACGCCCCACACCCCTCCCCACATCAGGCTGCCAGGTCCATCGCTTGCATCTGTCTCTGGGCCCAGCCCCCTGGTCATCAGAGGGGCTCCCAGCTAAGCCACAGAGGGCTTCCTCCCTTCTCAGCCTCCTGAGCTAAGTAAGGACATTCGCAGTCAGGGTGAGGACAGGACAGGCTGTCTGAGGGCCCCTCTGCGTGCTGTTTCCCTGCCCCACGGTTCTGAGACCACAGGAGCCCGGACAGTAGCATCTCTTCTGGGCAAGCCAGGGTCCCGCCTTGGAACACTGGAGCCTCCGCGCTCCACGTCTCCTTCCCAAACGTCGTTCCTCCAGGCACTCATGGTCTGTTCCCCACTGCCTCCCCATGGCGATGGGCAGCCCTCCTCCTAGGCCTGGTCTCCCCCCTCCCACTATCACACTCCCAGAGCGTTCTCTCTGGTCCCCGAGAGTGGGGTCTCTCCACACCGCGTCCCTTGTGGACACCTGCTAACCAGTCATATCCCACTCCGTTCTTGTGGCGGAATTTAATTTTGAGATCCTAATAGCTTTGAGAGCTTACTCTGTGTCAGACACTCTTTTTTAAAATAATTAATTGATCGATTGATTTAATTTTTTAAAAATTGAAGTATAGTTGATTTACAATGTCATGTTAGTTTCAGGTGTACAGCATAGTGACCCAGTTATACATACATATATATATATTTATATACACACATATATATTTTTTTCAGATTCTTTTCCATTATAACCACTCTGTTTTCTAAATGTCCTTTTAGAAGCCTCAGTTCTGGGACACGGCTGGGCAGCAAAGTGATTCTGGCTTGTGCGGGGCTCTCTTTAACGTACTTCACATACACAGGGATTTGTCCTCATCACGTCGCGTGAACAGCGGTGCCAGGACCGGGCTGCAAGCAGCCCGGCTCCAGCGCCCACACTCTGCCTCCGTGAAGACACACGGTCCCTTCCCAGCCTGTGACCTCCTCCACCAGGGGGCCCGCAGGGAACGCCGGAGGGCCTGCTGGTGCTTCATAACCCTGCTAAGCTGGCTTATTCTCTGGAGTGAAGGTTTGGTCCTGCAGTCCTCCGAGGCCGTAAAGTCTGTCTTCATGTCCCCATTACCATTCCCCGCCCTCGGCTGTGCCACCCGCCAGCCGCTCTCCTGCATGAACGGGCAAGGAGAGACTCCAGAGGCATCCAGCAGAACCCTCGAGAAAAAGCGGGCGCCCTCGCCCAGACCCGGGCCTGGGCTGCCTGTGGGGCGGGCCCTGCAAGGGAGGGGGCGCTGGGGGCAGGGTGAACGGGAGGGCGTCGGGGGAAACGGCAGTGGGTTCAGACCCCTGCTCTGCACCCACCAGTGGGGACACTTTGGGCTTCCCTGTCCTCGTGGCTAAACTCCGTCCTTGACAGGGTGCTGTGAGCAGGACTCCCAGGCACGGAGAGGACTCAGCCAACCCTGAGATCCCTCTTGGTTACCTTGTGGGCTGGCTGTCATTCTCCGCCTCGCCCGTCAGATGACAAGCTGGCTGAGGGCAGGTTCGTACTCATCACTGCTTCCCGGGGACGAGCACCGAGGCTGGCACATGCTGGATGACGGATGAACGCGCATCTCTCCCACCAGCGTGAGACCCCATCTCTGACGCCACGTTCCCTGAGCTTGAGCAAATCATTTCCCTCTGAAGACACTAGTTTCCCCAACCGCCAGCTGAAGGAAATGTACTTTCCCTCTTCAAACATTTTTATTACAGTATTTTAAATTAACGTATAATTGACCTGTTAGTTCCAGGTGTGCAATGTAATGACTGACGCTCTATAAACATTGCAAAATGATCATCACAATTAGTCTCGTTCCATCTGCCATCATTTAGAGCCACAAAAACTTTTCTTTTTTTTTTTTTGCTTGTGATGAGGACCTTTAAGCATTTTCAAATATTCACAGTATTTTTTAAGTTTTTTAAAATTGAAGTATAATCAGTTTGTAACATTGTGTCAGTTTCTTGTGGACAGCATGTTTCAGCCAAACATATACATACATACATTCCTTTTCATATTTTTTTATTATAAGTTACTACAAGATATTGAATATAGTTCCCTGAGCTATACAGTAGGACCTTGTTGTTTATCTATTTTATACATAGTAATGTGTACCTATTACTCCCAAACTCCTAATTTATCCCTCCCCTGCCCCCTTACCTGGTGGTAACCATAAGTTTGTTTTCCATTTTGTAAACAAGTTCATTTGTATCTTTTCTTAAAGATTCCAGATATAAATGGTATCTTATGGTATTTTTCTTTCTCTTTCTGGCTACCTTCACTTAGAATGACATTCTCCAGGGACATCCATGTTGCTGCAAATGGCATTATTTCATTCTTTTTTATGGCTGAATAGTATTCCATTGTATAAATATTACTACATTGTCTTTATCCAGTCATCTGTCAATGGACATTTAGGTTGTTTCCATGTCTTGGCTACTGTAAATAGTGCTGCTATGAACATTGGGGTGCATGTGTCATTTTGAATTAGACTTCCCTCTGGATATGTGCCCAGGAGTGGGATTACTGGATCATATGGTAAGTCTATTTTTAGTGTTTTGAGGAATCTCCACACTGTTCTCCATAGTGGCTGCACCAAACTGTATTCCCTCCAACAGTGTAGGAGGGCTCCCTTTTCTCCACACCCTCTCCAGCATTTATTGTTTGTAGAATTTTGAGTGATGGCCATTCTGACTGGTGTGAGCAGATACCTCCTTGTAGTTTTGATTTGCATTTCTCTGATAATTTGTGGTATTGAGCTTTTTTTTCATGTGCCCGTTGGCCATGAGCAATACAGTATTTTACAGTCACCAGGCTGTACATTACATCCTCAGGACTTCTTTATCTTCAAACTGGACGTTTGTAGCTTTTGACTGTCTTCACCCATTTTGTTCACTCCTTCCTCCCCTCTCCCATCCCACCTCTAACCACCACCAACCTGTTCTGTACATCTATGAGCTTGATGTGCTTTGTCTGTGTGTTTCTTAACAGGGGAGCTGTCAGGACCTAGGGGCTAATGTGCCTCCAACACTCAGAGCTTCTTAGATGAAAGTTTCTATTAAACAGCTTCAGAAGATTCCTGGACGTTGTCCCCAAATAGACAATACACGGAAAGCTTGGCTTTTGCGTTTTTGACTCTGGTTTAGAGCACAGGGCAGGGCTTGTGCTGTCGGTTATTGATAATGTAACTGAGCAGGACCTTATGGGGTCTTCCTGGAACAGACCCACCCCCCAGCCCCCCAGGTCCTCCGCTTGTCTCTTGTCTGTACAAGTACTTTAGCCTCATAGGCTTCCCCGAGTTCCAAAGAGTGCATTTAATCAGAGAAGTGAGAAAATGCAGAAAGAAAGGAAAATAGTCAAACAAGACAAAGTAATAATAGTTTAGCGCTTAAACAAATTCAAGGACCTTTAGTTCCTCCTCAAGGGCTGTAGACAATATTCTGAGTCATGTCCTTTGAGCTGCGTTGCAGACACTGAAACCCCCGCCAGGTGGAAGAAGTTAACCGTGTGCTGCCCACAAGCACAGAGACTCCAGACCGGTTGGAACCAGAAGGTTGATGATGTTGACTCTGATGACCTCACCACCAACCAATCAGAACGTCCCCTAGCTGATCACACACCCCACAACCCCCCTCCCTCACTCTGTCTTTAAAAACCTTTCCCTGAAAGCCTTCAGGGAGTTCAGGTCTTTCAAAGCACCAGCTGCCTGGACTCCTTGCCAGGCACCTGCAATAAACGCTGCACTTTCCTTCACCACCACACGGGGGCAGTAGATAGGCTTTATTGCCCATGGGCAAGTGGAACCAAGTTTGGTTTGGTAACAATATATGAACATAACTAATATTTCTGAGATGTAGCTTTCTTGACTTCTCTGATCTATGTTTTGTGATGTTTCAAAACAGCTCAATCAGAACTCTGGGGGTTTTAACCCAGTGATTCTTCTAGCCACCACGGGAGTTCACACTGGCTTTGTGGAGGGTAACAGCATGTGAGTGCTGGACCAGCAGGGAGAAGGGACAGGAGGGGCGGTGGGCAGGGAGGCTCCTAGGGGACAGTTTGCCTGCAGGTGTAACCACTATGGCCTCCACACAGTCACTTAGCTGTTGCTGGAGACCCTTGACTATCTCGGTGCCTACCATCTGCTGTCTACTGTGTGGTGGGCATGGATGCGACAGCCACCCCAGTACAGCAAGAGGGGCTGCAGCGAAGGTCAGCGAGATGGCATTTAAATCAAACTTTCGAGAATAGGTAGAATTTGGATGGGTGGGCATGAGGAAGAAAGGCTTTCTAGCCAAACAGACTGCTGGGCACAGAGCTACAAGCGAGGATGGGCCTGGTGGCTCTGGTGATGTGCTAGGAGGGAGGGAGGCCAGGGAAGGCCAGAGAGAGTTTAGGCTTAAGCAGTAACAAAAAGGGAGACATCCAACCAGAGGGTTTGTGAAGGAGGAGGAGGCTGGCAACATACAAGGCAATTTGAAGGGAGTGGCTTGGAGTTGGGAAGACCAGGCATGCCAGCATGGGTGATGGGACTGGAGTGTGGTGGGGACAGTGGGAAAGAACAAAGAGACATTGCAAAGATCATTAAAAATTCAATACAACTTGTTTCTTGGTTAGACCTTCAGGATGAAGTTGTGAGCTGGACACAACATGATGGAGACCATATTCCTGGTGAGTTTCCCTCTTCCACCCACCTCTCTCATCCATCTGAAAGGCATTTATTAAGGGCTCCCCTTGGGCACCGGCCAGTGACTCATTTACTCAAGGGCAGGAGACATCAGAAGAGATGTCCTGTCTTGCAGGTTAGACAGGGGTCAGGTTCAGTGACACCACCACACATATTTCCTATTTCCAGTGTTCAGCAGCCTCTCCCTCTCTGGAAATGCCAATGACTCACAGTGCTTGACAATTGTAATGTATCTATTACTCAAACACTATTTTCACAGAGATTAAAAAATAAAATACAATCCCAGGAACTTAACAGACAACTGTTTTCATTTGTCCACATTTCTCACCGTTCTTCATAGCATCTTGGTATTTTGATAATATTTCAGGTTAAAAAGATTCAAGGACATAGATCAAATCCAAGCAGGGGCAGTAGAGTGAAATGATCCCTGAAAGTCAGTTTTTTTTAAATTGCATGAAGTTTTCACCAAGTCCTCGAGCTCTGGCTAATGATGAAAGGGGGAAAGCAACTCTTGTCTCCTGTCAAGAAGAGAGCTCCAGTGGATTCCACTAAACTCCTACAGAGAGCTGGGATGACCAGCTACAGGTCTCAAGGTGGTGACATCTACAAGCCAAGAGCCAAGAGCCAATAGCCCATTTAACAAATGTCAGGGCAGCATGAAGAGAAGAACAGAAGGAAGAAAAATGCATTCCACATCTGAGAGTGTTTAGAAGTCAAGAACAGATAGTTTAGAAGAGAGAGAAAGAGAGTGGAATTTCCTTTACATCTCAATCAATAAATCATTGCCACATATTTTCTCTCTCCTCTCCAACAGCCATATTTTATCTCCATTGTCCTTTCTCTAGCTATATTTATACACTCTCATTAAATCAAAGATCTTAGATGAATGTGAAGCCACTTCCACATTGTCTTAATTCAGGCTGCTATCACAACAACACCGTACACTGGGCAGCCTAGACAACAAACATTTATCTCTGACAGTTCTGGGAAGCCCGATTGAGATGCCAGAAGATCCGGTGTCTGCCTCTTTCCTGCTTTGCAGCTGGCCACCTCCTCATGGGAGCAGTGAGAGAGCCAAGCTCTCTTATAGCTTCTTATCAGGACCCAGGCAACCCCCAGATATCATTGCACTGGGGACGAGAGCTGCACCATGTGACTCTGACACACGGTCTACAACACACAGGTATAATGCCAAAAATGTCAGCATTGCTCTTCCCAGGATACCAAAATCTATCTGAGATTAATTATAAAGGAGCAAATTGTCTCTTTTGTGCCTACCTACCTTCTTTTGGGTGTGGATGATCATGAGAACTTCACTGGTGCTAGGTCTTAAGGATGGGTTTTCTACATTTGGAGATAGTGAGGTGGGAATTTCAGGTGAAGAGAAAAGAAGTGAACAATTGCTTCTAGACTTCTTTGTAGTCTTACAGAGGACTAAAAATCTCAGAGGCTTTTCTAAGTGTAAAACTTCAGACAGGTAGATTCTTCTTGCTGTTTTCAAGAAGCCTTTCAGCATTTTTCACAGAGCAGCTAAGACGATTGTCTTTGCTATGCAAAGTCTGACGTTGACAGAGGAAAGGACCCAGTTTTGAGCCTCTCGTGGATCACGTGGGATTTTCCCAGGGAAGATGGTTCTGTCCCTGTGAGCACCAGGAGTGCTTCGCACCTGCCTGGACCTGGTAACAGACCATGGTTGTCTCAGTGAAAAGTCTCCCTCCAACTGGAAAAATGACCCAACTCCTCAAAACATTCTCAGCACATTTCCTTCCAACAGTAGGTTCATAAAACACCTCCTGGTCTCTTCTTTCTTGCCTCCTCCCTTTTTTGTCTTGGTCATGGACAGTGCCCTCCAATGAAACAGGGAGCCGGTCTCCTAAAATCACCAGGCGGGCTCTCTTCCATGCCTGTTCTTTCTGGGTGTGGGAGGAAAGCAGAGAACAGTCCTCTCTCAGGGCAGCATCTGGAATAACCAGTAACAGATGCAGGAATGAATCATCGTCCTCAGGGAGCCTGCCTGCATCCACGGCGAAAGCGTCTGTAAGGACGGCCGGCTTCATCTACCAGGAAACTGCCTGCCATGTCACCCGAAAGACTCCCCTTCTCCAAACTGTCACGTTTGCCACCGTGCCTGGATTTTCACCGCCACCTTCAATAACCAGCTTGCAAAATGTTAGACTTGGCTCTTAGGAGCAGGACTAGAATGCTTGCCCTGTGGTCTCTCATGACCTGGCGGGGTCGTCCTGGGGAGGGTGGGCTCAAAAATGATTTGTTTGGGACAATGAACTCATTCACTAGACCTTTGTACTAAGAGCCTACTTGACAGTCCGCTGTGATGTAGGCACTGGAGGGGGAGCCCTGACAGGAAGAGGAGGGAGCATGCCCTTGTCTTCAGCTAAGACCCAAGTCCTGAAATACCACACATGACCACCAGGGGGACCTACCTCCCGGGAACCACGACAGGTACAGCACACGCCAGCCAGGTGGACTCCAGGTCAGAGGGCTGGCTTCACTAGCATGGGGGACAGAGGACCTTTCATGTGTCATCCTCTCTCATTTGACATGCTACCCAAGAAGGTTGGTACAGTTGTCCCCAGCTCAAAAATGAAGAGGCTTCGCCAGGTTGTTAGCACCTCCGTGGTGGCCAGGGGCACCCTACTTCATTGCTGCTCGGCTTTTCCTCAAAGCCGTTAAATCTTGTCAGCCTCCGGTCTCCCAGAATTGACCCCAGGGCGACCTTCAGCCCTAGGGGATGGCCTTGCTCTTTGTGTGTCTGTCAATAGGTTTTTAAAAAGAGGGGCTGACCTAGGGAGATGAGTTTCAGGGCTGCAACTGTTAGCCAAGATGTCAGACGTGTAATGGAAACACTGGTCATCATCTTGGGTATTCAGTTATTATGCTGAAAAAATTAGTGCTGTTTCACTAATGAGTAATTTAGAAGCTTTAATAAACTGCAGCCATAAACCCAGTTTATTATTAACAATCCAGTAATTAACCATAGACACATTTATCTAAGGTTAGAGATTTAACAAAGAGCAAAGGAACCCCTGTGAATCTCAGCTCCATCCCCAACTATGAGGGGTGATGAGTTTTTTCCTTATGACTCAGTATTGTCACCCGTAAAGAGGGGATAATAATGTGAGCTCTGTAATAATGTTCATTCGTTCTTCATTTATTCATTCATAATTCGTTTGACAAATAGTCATTGTGCCCTGACTTTGAATCAGGCATTGTTGTTCCCTAGAGTAAACAAGACAGACAAGGTTCCCCCTGCTGTGGTGTTTACATTCTGGTGGGGACTACAGAACTTGTCTGAGAAAAATAGCTGAAAACGGTCCTTGCCGAGGAAGAACCCCACAGTCAAGACAGTAAGTTTAATCCTTAGTTAAAGCACTTGTTGGGTGTCTCCATAATTTCTAAGAAAGGCATTCCAGGAACAAACAGCACCTTAAGGTCCTGAAGAGCCGACCTTGCTTGGAATACTGATCGCCCATCGCCCACAGATCTAGTAAAAATAACTGTATTCTCTCCGTGTTCACACCCTTCCTACCCCTCGCCCTGGTACTTAGCGGGAAGTGCAAGTGCCTCAGTGAGATGCTGATTATTAAAGGACTGCTCTTTGGCCCGCTGCAAGATTTTAAGGCATTTCAGACAGTCAGGGACCGTATGCTCGGCTCTACACTTTGTGAAGAATCCACTGAGTAAACCAGATCCACAAAGGATGAGGCCTCCACCCCAATTCTTGCAGAGAAGCTGCTCAACACTGGAAGCATCCCACTGTTTACCTTATTACATATTTGGAGTTTGGTTATCTTTATTTCTCCTCTGGACTGAATTTATATCTGTCTATCCATCTATCTATCTATGTCCAAATTTCAGCGAAGTCACTTGTTAGAGTCTTTTAGTTCCCCTCAGTTTCCTCTTATAATCTGGAAGAAATTTTCTTTCTTTTCACCCGGATCATGTCCCTGATTTATCTCATATTATATTTATATTATGACTTCTCGGGCAATAAATTATATTTGATCTGAAACACTTAATCGGGTTGTGATTTTTTTGCGAACAACGTTTATTTTGCTGTGAAAACCACATGGGACCAAGTTTCTAACAGCACAGAAGGCTTCCTAGGTGAATTTCAAAGCAACCTCAGAGATGCTAATTAAATTTCAAAAATACATCTTTAAACATCATCCATTTTATTAAACAAGGGGTAGAGGGGAGAAAGTGCAATTCAGGGTAGCCTGTGTAGCATCGACTTAGAGACAGGATAGTACCAAAACCCTCAACCTCCTGGCTTCACAAATGATCCTTCACATACTGTGTGATCCAGGACACCTTACTTGAGGGGGAGGGTGTAGCTCAGTGGTAGAGTGTATGCCTAGCATGCACAAGGTCCTGGGTTCAATCCCTAGTACCTCCAAGAAAAAAATAGATAACTAAACCTAGTTACTCCCCCCAAAAAAACCCCCACAGGCTACATTATTTGGTGGCTTTTCAATATATTACGCTGATAACATTGTTGATAGCACTATCTTTTATTGCAGAGCTTGTTGCATTCATGACATTCTAAAAATATTTTCTTAGGAATTCTGGGCCAGAAGATAAGACCATCTCACATTTAAAACAGAACGTTGCAAGCTATTTCTATGACTGTGTTCAGAATTATCCAAGTGTTTTATTATTTTTTGTGTATGTGGGAACATTGATTTATAACAGTATACAAGTTTCAGAATGATCCAAGTGTTACTTCAGAGGCAAAGACCCTAAGTCACAGCCGATGAGCAGTTTTTTGTTTTAAACGTGGACATTTAATTCTCATCTGAGACCTGTTACAGTCTTGCTCAAATCAGTCAGAGACTAGAGCAGATGAGGGCTCTGTATAATTTTAGTCGCTGCGCTCTGGACACACTTCAAAACGGCAAACCTGGCCCCCACTGTTGAGATGCCTCTTCTCTGCCTGGCTATGAAAACTTTCAGCCGCTCTTGAGTTTTTTTTCCCAAACATCGAGTTGCCGAGAGTTCTTGTGATTTCTGAGATTCCAAGAGAAATCTAGGAGAAAGCGAAGGCCACGCGGCAGGGCTTGGGGAAAACCTCTTCACTTGCAAAAGCAAAACCAAGTATAGGTGCGCCGGCCCGCCGGCTGTCCTGCAGTTCCAAACTCCCTTATTTAGGGGAAGTCATGATGAGCTACCTGGCCCTTCGTTTTACTCCTCGGTCTCTTTAGGAGGCGCGGCAACTGGCTTTTTTTCAACACTCCCCACACTGGTCCAGTCTTCCCAGCTCGCCCCTTCGGCGCCCGCGCTGCCCGGAGCCCACCCCTACTGTCAGCTCGGGGCGCCAGGACCTTGGCGCAGGTCTTGGGACGGCGCAAAGAAAGCGAAGGCGATGGCTCATCGGGGAAAGGGACAGAGCAGGAGTAGGGCGGCCGGTGGCTCGGTCCAGAATTGCCGGGCTTTCTCAGGCACATCAGAGCGAGAAAAAAGTTTCCTTTGTCAAACAAGTGACCACGTGGCGCTATGGCGGTCACCACCAGCAATCCTGTCAGACCGCCAGGCGCGGACTTGGGGACCCGCCAGCCACCTCCTGAGCTGGCCAAGGGGAGCCGCGAAAAGTGGGGTACCACGGGAACCCAGCAGAGAGCAGATCCGCAGGACCTGGGAGCCGCGAGGGGGTCGCAAGGGGGGAAGGCGGGGTTCCCGAGGTGGGCGGACACGGGAGGCGGGGTTCCCGAGAGTAGGGGTCGCGGAGGGCGGGGTTCCCGGAAGCAGTGGGGCGCAGAGGGCGGGGTCCCCGGAGTAGGGCGGGCGCGCGGGGGGCGGGACTGCAGGGATTGGGCGGGCTCGGGAGGCCGGGCGCCCGGGCGCAGCGGGGCGCCGGGGTCCCGGGGGGGGAAGGGCGCCGTGCGGGGGGCGGGGCGGGGCGGGGCGAGGGCGGGGGCGGTGCTCCGGCCGAGGGGCGGGGGCCGGGGCGGGCGCGGCGCGGGCGGGGAGCGGCCGGCAGGCCGGGCATGGCGTCCATGGCGGCGGCGATCGCGGCCTCGCGCTCGGCCGTCATGAGCGGGAACCGGCCTCTGGATGACAGGGAGCGGAAGCGCTTCACCTACTTCTCGTCGCTGAGCCCCATGGCCAGGAAGATCATGCAGGACAAGGAGAGGATCCGGGAGAAGTACGGGCCCGAGTGGGCGCGGCTGCCGCCAGCGCAGCAGGACGAGATCATCGACCGGTGCCTGGTGGGGCCGAGAGCCCCGGCGCCCCGCGACCCCGGGGACCCCGAGGAGCTCGCGCGCTTCCCCGGCCTGCGCGGGCCCACCGGCCAGAAGGTGGTGCGCTTCGGGGACGAGGTAGGTGCTCGCCGGGCGAGTTCCCCCCTTCCACGCCCCGAGGCGCCCCCGGCCCGGCGGACACCTGCCCCGAGAAGCCGCCCCAGCCGGGCGTGCGGGCAGGGGCTGGAGTGAAGCCGAAGGAGCGCGGTGGGTTGGGCGGGGGCTGGAGCCGGAGGTCTGTGGGGTGGGGGGATCCCTGGGGGAGTTTGTGGAGGATCGTCGAGAGGAGGAGGTCATTCAAGACCCGCGGTCTAGACCTGCCCCGCCGGGCAGCATGGGTCCCGAGACTTCTCCCGGAGCTGCAGACCAAAGTGGAAACAGCAAGGGATTTTAAGCCAGACAAGTCTGGGTTCCAATCCGCTCTGCCACTGAGCTGTCTGGCTGCAAGTGACCTAACCTCTTAGAGCCTCAGTTCCCCCCTCCCTACCCCAACTCCCAGCCCCTGAACTGGGAGTAATAGTACCCACCCCACTCCTGCCAGGGAATGCGGTCAGCAAATGATATGTATTAATATTAATATTTGTGATGAGCTGTGTGAGGAGAGTGAAATTGTCAAGCAAGATGACAAGAGGGAAGAGGTGCCTTCCAAGATCAGGAGGTGAAACCCAAGATGTTTCCTGGGATGTTTCCGAGTGAGCCTGACATCCAGCTTTGTTTTAGGGGTGGGCATGGCGGCCCCCTTTTTCTAACCCAAATCTAAGGGATGCATTGAAATGAGCTCTCTTGAGCCTTTGGTACATATAAGGGCATGCCTGGATCTCTGACCCAGACGCTGTGCTGGGACTTCTAGAGGGTCATGGTGAAGGAAAAACACTGAAACAACACAAGAAAAAACTCAAGGGTGACCATACTAAGTCACAAACTTGGGAGACTCAGGCCTTCTGTGCTGCTCAGAAAGTTGGTCTTTTTCTTGGAAATGTGTTTAACTAAAACCTATTCGCTGCCATTAGAATCTGCGGCTCTTTGGTCTTTCAAACTCAACTTTTGCCAGGAGGGTCAAAGGCAAAGGGAGGGAGACGTATACAAAGAGACATATACAGCGAAAGCCACATCCTGTGGGGGCCGAGAGGCTGCAGGGGGAGGGGCTGGGCTTGGAGAGGTTTTCTGAGGAAGCTGTGGACTGTGGAAAGAATTCTAGTTAGGAATGAGGTTTAAATCTGATTTTCAAGCGTGGGTGTGCTGAGACATTTATTAATACAAAATGTTTGTGGTCATAAACCCACTTTACTGCGAGGGAAGTGTGAGAGGACAGAAATATGCTGGCGACATTGCCTTATTCTTTAGATTTTAAACTCCGAAGGCTTTGCCAGGAAAAACCAGGGTGTGGTGAACGGAAGGGATGAGAATATAGGTTTAAAATGTATTCCTAGAGCTGAAACATTTTTAGTGTGAAAATCTGCATCTCTTCAAAGACGTCTGCAGTGTTGGTGCTGAGCCTTGGGTGATGGAAAAGCAGGCAGCCCCTCTTTGGAAAAGTCATGAATGAATAACTGAGAGGAAATAAACCTGCAAGTACTTACAGATGTTGGAGAGTGACTGTCATTTTCCCTTAGCTTGCTGTCCGGCTAAGAATATCCGCATGCTCGCCCATCACCAAAACCCCCACGCCATGTAAGGGTCCAGGATTGCTGATAAGGGGAATTGTTTTGTGCCCTGATTCCTTGACTAGGCACCAGACTGAGCTCCTTGTGAATCTGTCAACCCAACGCGATTTAACAGCCAGCAGAACGTTTTGCTCGGACACCTGCACGTCCTTCTAGGAGCAGATCAGCCCTGTTCTTCAGAACTAACCTCAGCTCTGCAAAAAGGGCTGTGAGAATGTCCCGGAATGCCTCTGACCGACCTCGCAGCACAGGTGGCAGAGAGACAGAGACACACTGAGTTTGAGGAGAGGTACGGAGGAACGTTGCCCAGGGTGTATTTTTGCCTGCCATGGCTCTGTGGTTTAACTGCACTGGAGAGTTTAAGGTGTGTTCTTGGGACTTGGCAGGAAGTTGGCACCAAAATGGAGCCGGTGGTCTCATGCCTAGGAGGAGGGCCACGCATGGAGGAGGGCTGGCTCCTGGGCATAAGGAGTGGTGGATAAGGACATGGTAGGGGGCAACCCCTGGGGAGGCTGCTGGACAGAGTGGCCTAGTGGCCACTTCCTGTTTGTTCTGTCTTGGGAAGTGGTCCCAGAGGCCTCCACAGCTAATCACGAAGCAGAGAGTGCTCCCCAGTGCCCTCTAGTGCCCAGCCAGCTGCACCACCCCCAGCATCCACAGGCCGCCAGCTGATGGATGGCTGAGTGCTCAGGTGAACCACAGCTCTTGCTTGAGCCAATGGCTGACCCTGGCTAACAAGCAGGGTGGGTCTCTCGCTGATACTTGGGAAAGACCACCGGGGATACTGCGTTCCCAGGGCTTTTCCTCAGGCTGCACTCGAAAGCGCCTGGGTGTGGCCGTCAGCCTGCGGTTTGAATTTTGGCTCTCCTTTTGACCATGGTCAGTCCCTAGCCTCTCTGAGCTTCAGTGTTCCCGCCTCTACAATGGGAAGAACATTACCAGGATGGTCATAGAGATGATGGGTGTGAAAGGCCGATGGGACTGAGAAACGGTTGTGATGGTGAGAAGGTTAAGGCTTCAGCCAATCTCTCCGCGTCCACTTTGGAAAATCACTGACTCTCATGAAATGAGTAAATTGCTCATGTCGTTGAGCCTGGAGTTCCCTGTGAGAAGGCGCTGCTCCCTGGTCAGCGCTGGGGCTGTGCCTCGGGGCGCATGTTTGAAAGCTCGGTGGGCTCTGTCCACTGTGTGGACGTGATGCGGTCTGCTCCTGGTCACCAGCCTCAGACTGTGCCCCCTTTCAGCTACCCTGAAGGACAAGGACGGTGCCTGTTTCTCTGATTGCCCTCTCCCCCACCCCCACAGCAGTGTATTACATCACGTCATGCAAATGTAGCCTCTGAACGTGACCATCATCGAGTCATGGTTGAGTTTCGGGAACAGCAAGTGGAAACTTGCTTGTGTATTCATGGTCACGGATCCTGGAGGCTGAGAGCATGGTCGGAGCTCGGCTCACACGGCCACGTGGCCCACGTGGGGCTGTTCTGCGTACGACAGGTGTGGCAGCGTGTCATCTGTGTGTTCGTTTTGATCCTGGATATCTGTAAAGCAAGAAGACCAGGGTCCAGGCCCAGATCCACCCTTGCCGGGATGACGCACCTGCCGCAGAGACGGAGGCTGGCTGCCTTTGAACTTTGAAGCCGTGAGGGGGTCTTATCGGTGCTTAGGTTCTTACCACCTTGGCCATCAATCGAGTGACGATTGCTCAAAGCCTGTTGTATTGGAAACGAGAGCCTTTCACGCTCTGGGGGTGCTTAACCTTCTCACAGTCTCACGAACTCCTTTAAAGATCCCCCCACGTGAACACATGATCTCAGTGCAGCTTCAACGCGAGGACACCAGCCCCACCTGCTGCCCCGCTCCCATCAGCTCCCCGAGCCCCTCCTGCGCCCAGAATCTGGAGGTGCTGCCCTCTCAGCAACAAAGGAGGGGCACTGGGCGTCCCCTCACCCGGTTCTGGTCCCGCCCGCCGCCAGCAAGGCTGCCCTCTTCGGGTGGCGAGGTTCTCCCTCCATGAGTGGGGGGCTCACGGGGCTTCCGGCTCACAGGCCTTGGTTGGAACAGACAGAGATGTTGAGGCAGGCCCCTGGGGTCAAGTTCTTGGTCTGACCACCACCATGAAGGCATGTTTGCAAACTGGTGCTTTTAACCGCCTGACTTTCCCTGCGCCTCTTGATTATCACGTTCCTCCTCTGGCAGTAAAAGTTTTGGAATGCCCCACTGGGGAGATGAAGGGTTTTCATTTTAGAGGGATTTCGCCATCACGCCAGTCTGCTTCTGCTGATCCCTGTCACCAGACAGCAAAACCAACCAAACAAACCAAAAAACCCCCTGAGTTTTTAGAAATGTGTTGCTCTCTGCTCCCTGCCCGGGACTCCCAAACTCCTGCCACCCATCCAGCAGGATGTGGGCGCACTGGTGAGAGTGACCGGGTTCTGAGCTCCACGCTGCATTCTTAGCTCCGAATAGGCCCTCTGCAGGTGACCCAGAAGTCTGCTTCTTGTGCACCTGCCCGCCCCTTTCACCTCGGGCAGGAAGGCTGTTTGCAGGTGCCAGCCCCAGAGGCCCTGATTTGGATTTTGCGTGCCGGAGAACACGGAGTTTTAAAGCCTTGGAGTCAGACACCCCGAGCCCCTGTTCAGCAGCTTAGTGTGACCAGCTGCTGTCGGGAGGAGGTGTTCCTCTGGCACCATCCCTAACATTCCTGCCACTGGTTCCCGCTGGCTGGCATGTCTCTTACTCCTCCCGACCTGCATCTCTTTTTCTGGGGCTGAGTCTCGGCCTCCTTGACTCCTGGACACCTTCCGCAGGCCTCTGCAGGCCCCGCGGCTTTGCCCAGCCCCACTGCCCACCCAGCTCCTGCTCTCCGCTGGCTGAAGAAGCCCCTGTCTCTGAAGAACTCAGGAGGCCAGGGGCCAGTATGGAAAACCCGAGTCCAGCGGACCTCGCTGAGCCCATGTCGTCCAACCCAGGCCTTCTGGGCTGCCGGCGAAGGGCCCCCTCACCCCCACTCCTCAGGCCAGCCTGCATGTTTGTGTTTTAAAATAAACTAATTAAATTGTTACATAGTTTATAAAATAACATACCTGTATGTTACTGTTAAAAGTTTCAAACAGTGCAGAACGAAGCAGCATTGTGAAGCAGTTGGCAGTGTCCTTCCAGAACCTTCCTCAGTTATTAGATCCTTTTTAGATTTGAGTTTGTTTGGAGACGTGGCTTCCTGATGACCTGTGACCTGTCAGGTCCCCTCTTTCCTTTCCACTTCGGCAGCTTGACTTTCTTTTTTCAGCCTTTGGGGAAAAAGCACGAAGTTGGAGAATTGCTTTCTCAGTAATTTGGACTTGTTTTTTTTAAGAAAGGTGGAATGTGTAATTATGATTTCCACCTTCCATCTGGCAGACGCATGCATTCTTTTAGAAAAGATGACAGAGTGGATGTGGCTTTTTGTGTCCCTGTTCCTGGGGTCTGTGCCCTGGCTCCAGGCAGGACTTGAAAACGTGGCCATGAGTCCAGTCCATTTCCAGGGGCCTCGAGGGCGAGGCTGTGGGGCCTCTTCCACAGGCTTCTTCTTTCAGATGGACGGTCCTCTGCCCAGGGCAGCACCTGGCCTTGTACCCTGCAGAGCTGGGCTCCCTGGGAGGGAGGGCGTGGAACAGGTGGCCCTGGGAGCTGAGGCAGGGACACGGTCTCTCCCTGGCTCACGAGGGCGTGTGGCCCAGAGGCTGCCAGGGAACAGGTTTTGCAAAGAAATGAAATGACAGGTTCATGGTCATGGAGCAGGGGAGGGGGAAGAGCTGGGAAGCATGTTGGTAGGTGTGGCGTCATCTTGTAATTGACAGGAGCCACTAAGCGAGAGAGTCCCTTAGTCCTGGCAAAAAAAAAAAAAAAAAAAAAAAATCAAGGCCAGACCTGTCTGTTGAAACTTCCTGCTCATCCTCCTGTTCATTTCTTTAGACATCCCCGCCACGCCATCGCTCCTCCTGTCACCACGTCGGCGCCGAGGTTTTGTTTCTGCTGAGGTCTGTGGAGGCCTGAGTTTCTGAATCTGTGTTCATGGTAGACCCTGCCCAGTCATTAGATCGTAACTGCTTTTCTGTTGTTGAAACTGCAGTTTTGGACTTACAGCGATGGAAACCGTCTTATCTCAGCAGAGTTAAATATATTACAAGTCAAAGGGGAAAGCTTCTAGTCCATAAATAGATAAACAGTAGCCCCTAAGAATAAGCAGTTGGTTAAAAGAGCATGTTCTTCTTCCTCACTCCTCCCCCCTTTTTTTTTTTTTTTAGTAGACTTAATTTTTTAGAGCAGGTTTAGGTTCCCAGCAAAATTGAGTGGAACGTGCAAAAGAGTTCCCGTATACCCCTTCCCCGATGGGCACAGCCGCCCCCAGGGTCAGCACCCCCCCCCCCCCCCGAGTGGCGCAGCTGTTACAGGGGATGAACCTGCTCTGACACATCGGCCTCGCCCCCAATCCAGAGTTTACATCAGGGCTCCCTCCTGGTGCTGTACATCCTGTGGTTTGGACAAATGTCCGATGGCACAATTCCATCAGGACAGTACCATACAGAGTATTTTTTGCTGCCCTAAAAATCTGTGCTCCTCCGTTCACCCCTCTCTCCCCTCCAGCCCCTGGCACCAGCTGAGGCTTTTAGTCTCCATGGTTTTGCCTTTTTCCAGAATGTCACATCATACAGTTGGCATCATACAGTAAGTAGCCTTTGCAAATTGGCTTTTTTTCACTTAATCATATGCATTGGAGGTTCCTCCATGTCTTTTCATGACTTGAGAGCTCATTTCTTTCTAGCGCTGAATGATATTTCAGCTTCTGGATGGACCACAGTTTACTTCCCTGTTCACCTACCGAAGGACATCGGGGCTGCTTCCAAGTTTTGGCAGTTATGAATAAAGCCACTACAATCAGCCGTGTGTAGGTTTTTGGTGGACCCGCGCTTCCAGCTCATTTAGCTAAATATGAAGGAGCATGATTGCGTCACTACTGTTTTTAAGATGCTCCTGCGTCTTTGAGGAACAGCCTGACACTGAACAGCTCACCACGAGGAATGTGCTTTGTGCTGGATGTGCCGGGAGGCCCAGCCTCTGACATCCCTGGGGGATGAGGCAGTTGGTGACGTGGGGGAGTGTCTGTACCACCCCCTTTCTCTATCTTACAGTATTTCACAGTTTAAAGTTCTTACCCTGACACCAAGATGCCCCATCTGTCAACCAGAAACTCCCCTAATTGAGGGACTTCAGGAAGACAGTGACAACGTGTGGTTCCAGCAAGCACCTCGCAGGGTTCCAGGACCCTGATGCGGCCTCTGAGTCACTCGAGATAAAGGAGATGTGTTTCTGGGGAACTTAATGGTTGGGATTCTGACTTTTAGAAACTCAGTTCTCTGGGTTGGGGGAGAAATTTGACCAACGGCGCGCGGAATTCTGACTCTGCTGCACAGGAACGTTTCCGCTTGCGGTCACCGCATTTCTCACGTGCTGTGGTGGCAGGAGTTTCATGTGATCTGTGAACGCTGGGAAGCATGAAATGAAAGCAGCCTTTTAACCTGATTTGCTGGAGCTTTGCAGCGTAGTAGGAGACCGTCTGTTCGCCTTGGTTGATTATCTCACGCGCAGAGTGTGACTTTGCCTGCTCCAAGGTGAGGCTGGTGAGAGCCGGCCCAGAAAACCCCTCGTGAGAGCAGCCTGAACCCGGGTTGCTTTAGCAGAAGTCCTTACTGTGGGGTGATGAGAGTCACCTCGCAGTATTTATTGAGACCGCCTCTGTCCGGGGGGGTGGCCTGGACAGACAGAGGTGGGCCCCTGAGCCTCGGAGGTCAGCCAGCGCGGTCTGCGTGGCCAAGTGTCCCCGACGTGAAGAGAGTCGGCGCCCTTTTGGAGGACTGAGCTTTGGAATTACCTGGGAAGTTGTTGGTTTTTTAAAACAGAGCCAGGTGGGACCCACAGTCTTCGTGTTAAGACAGCACCCTGGTGACTGATTTACAGCCGGACCTGGAACCTCTAGGCTGGGGATGCTCTTCAGAGAGTCTCCGTCCCAAGACCAGTAAGGACCAGGAGGTGGCCGTCCCCCTGGCTGCCTGGGACAGGTGTGCCAGGGAGAGGGCATCTGTGGGAAGGTGCTGTTTGTTCAGACTGCAGTTACAGAAAGGCGCCCAGGTTGTCCTTCAGAGAGGCCTGGGGTGGAAATGAGACTTCGGAAGCAATTCTCTGAATGTGGCAGGAGAGGCACCGCTTCCTGTCCACTGGCTGCCGGTGGCCTGGCTTTGTGCAGGGGAAGCTCAGAGCCGCTTTGAAAAGTCTGTGCTCCTGGCCCCACTCCCTCAGGCTGACCCGGGGACACCACTAGGGGACACCGTTGTAGACTGCCATCCGCAGGCACTGTCCACCCCACGTGCTTGAGCCCTGATGAAATTCCCCAGCCCTAAAATGGAAAGAAATTATAAAAGAATACAGGGCTTATGAGTCCCTGGTCCATTTCATTAAGAGGAGATGCTAATATTGATAACATTCCACGTTTGAAATGAATTTTAAAAGTCCAGAGTTTTTCATTTTAGAATCATTTTGGAATGCTCATCACTCTGACCGAGAAATCAACCAGTGGTAGAGGAGTTAGTCGCTTGTCACCAAATAATTTCAAAAGCAAAATCACTAAAATCCTTTAAAAGTGTAACAGTAAACAATTACACGCAATGCAGAACGTGGTGAATTTCAGCATGGTTGCTGTCGGTTGCAGCCTGCGGGGGGCAGTGCGGGGAGCAGTCCTGATGTGCAGCGCTTGCGGACTGGCGGGGAGGTGTCCCCCCAGGGCCTGCTGTAAGCCCCCAGGTGGCCCACTGGGTCAGAGCGGGTCAGGGAGCTGCAGTGACACCATCGGGTGGAGTTACAGGTGCACTTCCCATCCTGCGGATGTCGTGGACGTAAGTAACCTCAAGAGCGCAGGTAACAGCAAAATGGACTAAAGTAATTCAGAGATAACGGTTTTAGTATTTGTTACCTTTGACGGGGTTTTTTTTTTTTTTTTTGATTGGGGGGACACTTTTTTGAAAAATAAATTTTAATTTTGGGAGCCGTTTTAGCTTCCCAGCAAAAACAAATGGAAAGGATGGATTTCTGGCATACACCCTACTGTCACACAGGGACATCCTCCTGCACTATCAACAACCCCCTGACCAGAGTGGAATGTTTGTTACTATGGATGAACCTACACTGACGCATACATCATTATTGTTCGAAGTCCATAGTTTACACTGGGGTTTACTCTTGCTGTTGGATTTTCTCCGAGTTTGGGGGAAAGTGTCCATCATTGCAGTATTGGTACAGAGTATTTTCACAGCCCTGAAACTGCTCTGTGCTCTGCCCGTTTCATTCCTCCTTCTGTTTAACCCTGGCAACCACTGATCTGTTTACTGTCTCTGTGATTTTACCTTCTCCAGAATGTTGTATAGTTGGAATGGTACAATGTATAGCCTTTTCAGATTTTGTTTGTTGTGATAAAATACTGATAACACAAAACTGACCATTTTAAACATTTCTAGGTGTACAGTTAGTACATTCACAATGTCATGTAGCCATCACCATCGGTCATTTCTTGAACTTCTCCATCACCCCAAAGAGAAGCTCTGTACCTCTTAAAAATTCCTCCCTCTCCTCCCCGCTGGTGAGCTCTGCTTTCTATCTCCGTGAATTTGCCTAGTCTGGGTACCTCAGATAAGTGGAATCATGCAATATTCGCTCTGCTGTGACTGGCTTATTTCATTCAGCATGACGTCTTCAAGGTTGTGGCACGTGTCAGAATTTCCTTTCTCCTTCAGGCTGAGTGGTACTCGTTGATGTATGTACCACATTTTCTTCATCCATCTGTTGATGAACGTTTGTGTTTCCACGTTTTGGCTATTGTGAGTAAAGGCATACGAGTATCTGTTCAAGTCCCTGCTGTCTGTTCTTTTGGCTCTATACCTAAACATTGAATTGCCGGATCCAGTGTAATTCTGTGTTTAATTTTTCTGAGGAACCACCACACTGTTTCCATAGTGGCTGCACCATTTTACATTCAAACCAGCAACACATGAAGGTCCAGTTTCTCCATGTCCTTGCAAACACTTGTTATTTTCTGTTGTGTGTGTGTGTGTGTGTTTTTAATAATAGCCATCCTTATGTGTACGAAGTATATTACTTTTGTTTTTAACACCATATATTTAACTCTAAGTTTATATAATTTAACTTTTCACAATGACTGTGTTTAACAACAGGTTCAAAATGCCAGAAAATGTCACAGTCAGCTCTCGTGAGTGGGTGCCAGCCTGCCCCGGGTTGCAGCCTCCAAAAGTGAAAATGTCTGGGCCCCACAAAGATCATAAAACATGCCGGCATCCACCCTGCACAGAGTAGCAGAGTAGTAGCTGCTGGAGCTTCTCCGTGAGTGTGCATTCTGGCACCACAGGCAGAGAATGATCTTCTTTTTTCAAAAGCACTGTTTCTGTGAGGAGGTAAACGCTTTGTTTGGTGAACACTTTCTGGATGAGAGCGAGAGCACAGGCCTCTGGGACTTTGGACAGAGAGAACGGGATGTGTGTCCATCCTGGAGTCCTTGGGGCCGAGTGGGGACCTGCAGAGGCTCCCCGTGTTGTGCTTGCCTCTGATACTTGCCAGGCAATCAGGGCGCGTGTCCCGTGGCCCAGCTGTGGCTTCCCCTCTGCTTTTTGTCCTGTTTCTTTGGGATTTGGTTACCTGAGGCTTCTTCCCATGCTGCGCTCCGAAGAAAAATTTCCAGGGAGACTCAGGGTTGTCTCTGGTCTGGTCTGGTCTTATGGAGCGTTTGTCTCTGAGGATAACTCTCGGCCAAATGAAGCCCACCCAGTGTTGTCCTGTGGTCTAAGCAGACGTGTTTTGGTGCTTCTGTAGTTTCTTTCTTCTTTTCTTTTTTTACTGAAGTACATTCAGTTACAATGTGTCCATTTCTGGTGTACAACACAGTGTCCCAGTCATGTATATACATGCATATATTGATTATCATATTTTTTTCACTAAAGGTTCTTACAAGATGTTGAACATAGTTCCCTGTGCTCTACAGAAGAAACTTTTAAAAAAATCTATTTTTATATATAGTGGCTAAAATTTGTAAATCTCAAGCTTCTGTAATTTCTGATCCTGGGCGCCAGGGAGGCAGATGGGGGAAGTCTTCTAGGCAGTTCTACAGAAAGCATATGTGACGGTCAACAGCATGTGCCTGGCCACGTTTTGGTTGCCTGCCGATCACCGTGGGCGGAGAAGAAAGATCGCATCGTTTGTGTCGCATGCTCACACGTGCGTGTGTGCGCATTCGTGCACGCCTGTCGCCACTTCGCAATTCCGATGCTGTTTGCATCTGACTGCTTGGAAAGCCTGCTCTTGCCGCCAACACTTTTTGTAGCTGGTGTGTGCAGCCAACGCCTGACATCAGAGCCTCAATCACATTTTTGTTTGGCACATTTATTTCTGTTCAGCACATTATTATTTTTGATGAGCTCAGAATTGCGGAAATCTGAGGAATTTGCCCCTTGATTCGGTTTCCTGCTGGAGCAAACAGAAGATTTTTGACTTGACACCAAGTTGGGGGGGCATCACAGGGGCCCCCCCTCTCTGTCTACAGCCCCCTTGGAATTTCGGCCAGTACGGGCTGCAGCCACGTGAGCCCGCTGGCTTCCCAGACTCCAGGCTGCATCTTTGTTCCCCTGAGTCTTGCGTTCACCCACCTCCCAAAGCCCCAAACGTTATTATTGTGATCTTTGCAGATTTCAAGCTGCATAATTAATATTCAGAGGATAGATCATGGCACATGAGAAGGGATGTCCAGTTCCAGTGTGTCCTGCTTTTGGCCAGTGGTCCTGTTCCCTTCCCTACCTCTGCCTGCCCAGTAAATCACCACACGTTTCCTCTGTCCCCTGAGGTGGCCACTTGGCTGTCCCCCTTGGATAGAAGGAGAACATTTGTCGTTGATTTTCCTTTGCTTTTTTTCCCCAGGTCCAAATCTAGAGTAAAGGGAACTTACTTTCCATCAACCACCTTTATTTTTCCCATCTGAAAACAAAGTCCTTCTTGTTTTATTGCTTCTAAGAGGCACTTAAAAGGTCTAGAGATCATAGAATTTTAAGGACTTTCAGGTCATTTAACTCAACTGCCCTCTCCTCCCCTCCCCTGAACACACGCACACAGGCACACACACACACACAGGGACCTGGACCCAGGAGGCCCCTGCAGCTAAGGCTTGTTAACTCACACCCCTGCCGTCAGCCCGCTTCCACTTTTGGAGGGACAGAGTTTGTACATTGAAAAGTAACTTGGGTCTCACTGAAATTCCCAGTAGGGGTGCAGTGGCCCACGTTCCCTCTTCTTTTTAAAGTTTTGCCTGACAGCTGGGAATGGCAGGAGACAGCTTGGAGGCTGGAGATGGAGTTGGCACTGAGAGAGGTGGGCCCTCTGCACAGCTGGCTCTCTTCTTGGAGGAGGGGGTGCCGGATAACCTCGCTCGGGAGGCAGGGGGTGCCCCTGCGTGGGAGGAAGACACTGCACGCCTGGGGGGCTTTATGCAAGGACAGTCTCCGTTCAAAATGCTCTACTCCATTTTCAGTCTGTATCGCCCAGGGGGGTCCCAGTTTTTGGTTCAG
Source organism: Camelus bactrianus (assembly GCF_048773025.1). Taxonomy (NCBI): domain Eukaryota; kingdom Metazoa; phylum Chordata; class Mammalia; order Artiodactyla; family Camelidae; genus Camelus; species Camelus bactrianus. The sequence goes on from NC_133549.1 coordinate 9,806,574, forward strand.
AAAATGTGCTCCCCAGTAGAAGCTGGGCCCAGATGAGACATTTGCTAGTGCTGGAAGACAGCTGGGAGGTTGGAGGGGTGGCCAAGGAAAGGTGATTTTCCAAACGTTTGTTTAGAGCAGTAAGCGAAACCTCGGGGATCCAAGGTCAAAGTGCCGGTGACTGCTCTGAAGGGCTCTTTCTGGGCTGCTCTGCTCTAGGGCCAGAGTGATCTGAGTCCTTTTATAACTAGGCACGTGCATCCCATTGGCATTGTCTGCATTGATTTGCTGATCATTGCCTTTCAGGTCTTTGGTAGGCACTTTGGGCGAAGGAGGGGGGCTCAGATGTCAGCGCTCTTTTCAAATGTCATTTTTTTTAGTCCCGCTAGGGGAGGGTGATTCTCCTTTGACAGATGAGGAGACCGAGGCCCAGGAGGCTAAGTCATCCTCCCCCCGCCACGTGTAATCACATGTAGGGCTGAGACTTGAGCCCCTGAAGCCCTGTTTCTTTCCTACTCAGCTCCCCTGTCATTGCATCTGTCCCAGGGCCCCCCAGGCATTTGTCCAATGTCTGTCTGACATGGGGTGGGTGTGCAGGGCCCAGCAAGATGAGGGGAAAACCAAACCGGAGCGTCGCATGACTCTCTGCAGAGCCTGAAAACCTCAGGCTGGTTTCGAGCCAGGAGTTGGGATTCTTCCTAAATTTTGATGCCCCCGTGGCCTCGGCTGGTTGTTTGCATGGAGTATGTTTGGGTTTGGATTTGAGATTTATTCTTGAATTTTTGTTTCAGGACATAACTTGGCAAGATGAGCACTCTGCCCCTTTCTCCTGGGAAACGAGGGTAAGTTGGATTAAATTTAGATTCGTTCGCCCTTTTGAAAAGAATGGCGTCACTACAGATGCTCCTTTCAGCACTTGGGGGGCTCCGAAGCCAGGGGCCCCACCGCGGGGCTGCAGGGATGCGCCCGCTGCTGGGGAGGGGGGTTGGGGAAGGAGAGGAGGTGGGAGGGACCTGTGCTGAGTTAGGTTTGATGATGGATTTAAGTAGGGGTTGGAGAGGGAAGGGCATATCTCAGTGGTGGAGCGCACGCTTCACAGGCACGAGGTCCTGGGTTCAATCCTTGGTACCGCCATTAAAAATAAATAAATAAATAAACCTACTTACCTCTCCCCCCAAAAAAATAAAGTTGGGGTTGTCACTGTGGGGGGCACAGAGGCAGCCCCAGGTGTGGGGGGGCCCTTTCTCTGCTCACACCTCCCCTGCCAGCACTTGGCACCTTGGCGGGGGCTCCATGAGGCAAAACTTTGAGGGGAGCTCTTTTTGGGGGAGGGCATTAACAGCTGCTTTTATTAAAATGAAATCAAAAGGGCAACAGAGACAGGAAGTGGGGTGGATGAGGGGGCAAGAGAGAGACAGTGGCGGAGACAAGACAGTAGATCTGTCAGAATGGCCTGGAAGAGCCAGCTCTAAGGCGGAAGAGCCCTGAGGGTGAAAGACAAGCGGGGAAGGCTGCTGTCTGAGCCCCAGGAAGCTGGAGTAGCCAGCGGATACACGCACACGTGTCAGCCGGTGCGGCCCACCCCGGGGGCTCGCCCTGGCTCCAGGCATTCATTTATTGCTGCAGTATGACTGTTGCCAGAGTTGCTCCAGAGGGTCAAGCTTAACTGCTTTTAATTCAGGTCCCCATTCTCCCTTGTTGTCCCGGGACCAGTGTATTATTAATAAGAAGCAAAGTGACCAAAAGGCAGACGTCTCTAACCCCAGGAAAAGAAGGACAAAGACCAGGGTTCTCTGAATTCTAGAACATTCGCTGCTGTGTGTTGGAGGGTTCTTTCCATGGTGGGCATGACCATGACAGCTGTGTGTCTGGAGCAGCGCTCTGACTTGAGGTCAGATCAGGGCTTTCAAGCCCTGATATCCAAAGGGCATCACTTGTCCCCATAGTCGCTCACGCCAGCAGAAGTAACATACCAGGGGCTGCAAGAGGGGTGGGTCAAAGTGGGGGGCGGGTGGACTACAGGTGACCAGAGAGGCCCTCATGTCGGGGTCTGTGTCTTAAAATGAAGGATTTACAAGGGTTCAGATGGGTCAGGACAGCTGGCGTTGCACACAGGCGGTTTTCCAGCTGACCCTGATCGCCCCGAGTGATGCGGAAGCCTGTGGCAGTTGAGGGACTCTGTCACGAGAGAGTTGAGAAGGGGCTTTTGAGAGTACATGTTCCCACAGCAAGCACAGATGCCTTCTGCCTTCAGGGTGCCAGATCGTTGGTCCCAAACATCTGAAAATAGAGATGCAAACGTCTGCATCTTGCGCGAGCTTTTTATTGTTTTGTTTCCATGGCGGATTAATAACCCAAGTCTGTGCAGAGGGCAGGGTGAACAAAAATGTTGTGCCAGGGAGCTGTAGGGATCTGGGTGCTGGGGTGGCTGAGGGTGGGGTGGGAGGGAGCCAGGGATATCAAGAAGCAGCCTGGGATTGCAGCAGCTCTGAAATCCAAGCGGTGAATCCCTTGTCCCTTGAGAATGCAAAGGATGTTGTAGGCGGGTGCAAAGGGCATCAGTACACTGGCACCAGCCAGGGTCCTCAGTGGTCCTTTTATATGGGCCCCCAGATGGGTATCTGGGGAGCATGAGTCCTCGAGACGACACCTAGGAAGCGGCACGTGGGTCCTCTGCAGGTGGGAATGAGCAGCCTCAGGTACCGCGGCTCAGAGGCAGCGCAGGTGTCCCCGGACTGGGCCCTCTGTTACATGACACCTCGGTGACGAAGACCCAGAGAAGTCGAATTGGTTAAATGCCCTGAGCCCTAAGTCCGTCGTGTGCCTGTGAGGACACCTGCTCTCATCATAAGATTTTACCTTGTTAAATGTTGTGGAGTTGGACGTGTTATCTGCCGCAGATGACACTCTGGGACAAGGCGGGGGCAGCACCTGGCATGGCTGCTGAGAATGAGGCTCAGCTCCCGGGGTCAGTGTGGGAACAGTTGCCTGGGAAATGTCTCCAGAACACAGAGGGCTGACAGGGTCCAGCGGGGATGCTGACTGTCCACAGAGACCAGGCGGATCCCTTAGGAGCCTGCATCAGTGGGGAAGACTTGATAAAATCAAGTCAGTGTGTGTTGCCCGTGCTAACTGGCTTCCTTTTGGTAAAACGCAGAGTCTTTGTGGCTCAGAGCTCTCCGTTCCATTTCCTGTTCCCTTTGCATGAGAGAACCAGCATAGGGCATGAACTGTGGGCTCTCTGCGTCCTCGCTTTTTGGTTTGCTCTCTCAAGGTCAGACTTGCATAAAGTCAGAACTTTGTAGCGGCAACACAGAGAATGTTCTAGGGACCGAAGAGCCTAACCCCTACTCTGTTCCCACGAACCAGTGTCCAGCTTGAGAACGCCCCGCACTCAGCCCTCCCCAGCCGTAAGCTCCAGTGCCCTGAGTGCCTGCCTCCTTTATCCCACTCTTCTTAGGACTTAAAGATTGATGGGACTCTCTTTGGAGAGCTGCGCACAGGCGGTGGTACCCGGGGCAAGGTGGCCACGACCTCCCAGTGCGGGGCTGGAGATTCTCCCTCAGGTGATGCCTTGCAGCTTCGTGACTCGAAGCAGCCTTTTCTTTGCTCCTGATTCTGTGGGTCAGCGGTCTGGCCAGGTCTCAGCTGGGCTCTTGTTGTCGGCCTGGCCGGGGGAGTGCTCCTGTGCCATCCGACAGCTGAGGGGAGCTGTCTGCTCAGGGAGAACTTGGCTTCTCCTGTGTCCATTTGGGGCCCCGCATGTCCAGCGAGCCACTTGGTGGTGGAAGAGTTCCCTGGGGCAAGAGGGGACGCCGAGAAGGCCCCCAGAGGCTGAGGCTTGGGGACCACGGGGTCCCCTCTGCTTTCTTCTGCTGGTCACACCCTGGCACAGCCCAGCCCAGATCCAGGGCATGAGGACAGAGACCGCATCTCCTGATGGAGAGTTGCGGAGGGTTTGTGCCATTTTGTATCTAAGACTCCAAACCCTGGAAGCCCTGAAATTGGGTCCTTTTATTGGGTTGTTTGTTGGTCATACATTGATTTCTTTTTTAATTTCAATCTTAATGGTGGTAAAATACACATAACATGAAATGTGCTCTCTGAGCCATTGTGAACATACAGTTCAGTGGCATTAAGTTCTCACTGTTGTGCAGCCATCCCACCATCCACCTCCAGAACTTGGTCCTCTTCCCAAACTGAAAGTCTGTTCCCTTTAAACAGAACCCCACCCCACCCCCCTGCCCTGGCCCCTGGCAACCACCCTTATGCTTTCTGTCTCTATGATGTCATCCATTGATTTTTTTCAAAAATTCAGCGGACATTGATTAGATGATTAGATTGAGTCAGATGTTATGTAAATAGTCCTGCTCTCAGAAAACTGCCCACTGAGCGGATGGCTGCACCTGGGGGGCAGAACTCACGCTGGAGAAGAGTTTTAGCCACACAATGCTTCCTTCAGTCACTCTCCCTGTTCACGTAACATGTGTTTACACTCACGATGGTGGGTATATTCTCATTCCTTCCTCCCATTGTTCAGTTCAGCAGACATTTGTTTAATGAGTGCCAAGTGTCCAGCTCTTCTTAGCTTTTTTCTGACTTCCCTGCCCCCCGATGGATCCGCTGAGGCCAGGATCAGCCGGACCTGAGGTCGCGACTGTCAGGCACAGAGCTGAGAGTCCCAGGAATTTGGGGTTTCTTCCCAGCATTGGCTCTGGGCTCCTTCCTTCAGGCCAGCCCACGGTGGTTCCATCTGCAGAGGAGGGACGGGCTGGCGCTGGGCTCAGGATCTTGAAACACACTCAGCTCTGATCAGGAGAGGCCTTGCTGCTGGGCGAGCACGGACTGGTCATCCTCGGGTTCTGCTCCGTCTTCCAGCTCATCCCTCCCTGCCCGGGTCTCCCCCTCCCAAGGTTGCCCCAGGCCTGGTGCCTCCGCTGCCTCCCTCCATCACGGGTGGGAGGCTCGGAGGGAGGACTTCCTGTCCTAGCCAGGCAGCGTGGTCTCAGTCCTTATCTTTTCCACTCATCCGTCAGCTTGGCAGGTGTGCTGGCGGAGAGGGTGCCTGCGGGGCCCCAGGGTTGATTCCTCTCTCATGCTGCTGAGGTTTCAAGAGGCAAACCATTAGCACTTGTAATGCTCCGGAGGGGGAGTCCGTGGGAGGAGCAGATTCTTGGCATTCCTCATCCGTCTGGGCTGGGAATTCAGGGGAGACTCCTGCGGGGGCAGGTCAGGCCCTGGCGCTGGGCAGCTGGACTCTGGGGACCCCCCTCCCCCAGGCTGTCTGGATTTTTCCTTTCTGTCTGCCCCAGTCCTTCCCCTGGTGTTCAGCTGCCTGTTTGGGGTTAGTAAGCAGGCCGGCGTGGGGTGGGAAGAAATCAGTTCCTTGATTCCAAAGATCTCTGAGGGCCAACGGGGACTATTCGCGGAGGAGGGAGGCCCCCTGTCCTGTCCTCAGGAGGAGAAGTGTGTGCCTGGGAGCAGTGCCTGAATTGTTGAAGAGAGGTTGGAGCCCTGGTCTGTCTGTGGCTCGAAGGCATCTCCTGCCCACGGGGGACAGAAGGGCCTTGCGTCAGGATGTCTGGACGTGGAGGGGTCCCTTGGCTGCCAGTTGTGCCTCTGCTTGGCCGTCCCTCCTTGCTGCCAGCCCAGAGTTTCTGAGAAGCACAGAGCCGCCCTGGCCCCCGGGCACAGCATCTCTCCAGCTTGGGGCTGCTCACTGAGACCCCATTTCTGCCCAGTAGCGAAGTCTCCCTACCCCCACCCATCCCCGTGCTTTCCCTGACTCATCTTCCTGAGATCCAGAGCAGGTCGGTGGCCCCCCGCTCTAGCCCTTTCCTGGCTCTCTGTGGGGCGCAGGGACGCGTGTGCAGTGCACAGGTGCAGTGACCAGTCTGCTCCCTCAGCCCAGGGCCAAGCCCGCCCCTTGGGCCCCAGGGGTCCTTCCTGCTGGTCTCTCCTCCAGCCCCTCAGCCCCATCCCACAGGCCTTGCACAGCCCCAGCCCGGCCATCCGTGCAGGTCCCAGAGCAGGTCCTGGCTCTGATGGTTCTCCCGGTCCTCCCAGTGGCCGGGCAGCTCCTGCAGCCCCCTCATCTGTGCCAAGCACCTTCGGGCATCCCAGGGCCGGTCCTCACAACACCCCCTTTTACAGACCAGGAAACTGAGGGCAGGAGTGAACTAGAAATCCATCCAGGGCCACACGCGTCACCCAGGCTGCGGGGTTCAGGACTGTCCCCGCTCCGTGTCCCCTCTGAGAAGTGTGGTGCGAGGCGGACACCCGGACACGTGTTAGGGTTGCTGGTGTCGGTTCTTTGTTGGTACGTCTCGTCTCTGTGAGGCGACAAGGCCCTGGAGGGCAGGGGCCACCCCTCCTCCCTTGACCTCCCTCACACCCACCAGCTGCCATTTTCCTAGGCTCCCAATGCCATGGGTCCCAACAGATGGGCACTGTGGACCCGCGCGGGATTGTCCATTGTCCGCCCGGCTCCCTGGTGAAAACAGGGGTGTGTTATTTGGCCCCTGGTACCTTGGGGTGAGGGGCGGGTGGGCCCCAGGCTCTGCCCCCGCCTCCCTGCTGCTGGAGGGGCTGACACCCCCAGCCTCAGTGGCCGGGCGGCACTGTCTCTTCCATCAGGTTGTCGTTCTCCTAATTTTTTTAAACTTCTCAAAGTTTTTTGTATCTTCCCCTCTTCTTCTTCCTCTTCCTTCTTTGGAGGGGAAGGTGGGGAGAGTAAATGTTAAATGGTTTGTGAATTTATTAGGATTTGCTCCAGTAAACTATTATGTTTCCTGACAATGTTTCTGCAGCCCATATCTCAACAATTTAGAGCTGCCAGCGGCTGCCAAGCCAAACAGTTAGTTTTGGCTGCCTGCTTCCCCCTTTACTGAAATATTACACATTCCTCTCCAGTGAGTGGGGTGTAAAAATAGACACTGGGCTCAGTTGTGGCCTTTCTGTTTTTAGAACGGACGTGGCCAGCTGAGACCCAGTTCCCCACATGAGGCAGCTGCCGCCCAGGCCTGGCTCGGTGGGACCAGACCCTCCGGGCACATCTCCCTGGGGCTCCAACCGCTGCCGCCAGGATTGAGGGCGCAGCTGTCAGCATCACTGTGAGGGGAGAGGGCTTCCTGTGCACCCCCGTGTCTCCTGTGAGACCATGGAGTTGACCCCGCCACTGACATCCTGTCCGAGCCCAGCCTGGCTAGGCTGGGGGCTGCTGACCCCTTGGGTTCTCTTCCTGGACAGCGGCCTTCAGCTGAGCCCAGCTTCTGCCCAGCTCAGCTCTGGGGGGTAGGGTTCCCGAGAGTTCTTTCTCCCCACCTGGAAAAGCTGATTTTTTCCAAAAAGAAGAAAACTGTGCTGGAACTTCCTGACTTTCCACCCTTCATCGCAGGCTCCAGAGCTGGTTCCCCTGCTGGCCTGTTGTGTCCCCATGGCAGAGCTGTCCCTTCCTGCTCCCTGATCTGCCCCAGTGTCAGAGGGCCACCCTCACAGAGCCTGCTGTGTGGTGCCTTCAAGGGCATGGTGGGAGGAGAGGTCAGAGCCCCCCGTGGGCGACGTGGGCTCTGGGGGAGTCTATGGGACGGGTAAGGAGCTGCATCCCATCCCTGCGGGGAGCATCTCAGCTCAGACTCCACCTCCAACGCCAGGCCAGGATGGGGCCTCCAGGGGCCCAGTCACTTCTGGGCACGGACACTGCCCACGGGTCCTAGCCGCGGGCACCAGGCCTCTGGTGACCAGGGGAAGGCAGGGAGGGGGCCAGCACCCAGAGGGGTCCACTGTGAATGCTGCTGATGCCCCCCAGGGAGCTGGGCTGCCCCCAAAACGTAGAACAGGAGCAGAGCCGGGTAGCACTTACTGTGTGCCAGCCCAGTCCTAGAACAGCAGTCCAGCGCGGTGAGAGTGGGCAGCACACCCTTTTCACTAACAGGAAAAGAGCCCAGGATCGGGCTGGCCCTTCACTGAGAGGAGCAGGTGGCTGTGGCTCTGGACCGGTGATGGTAATGGGGAGGTGCCTCTAAGGTGGCCCCAGGGCTGGGCGGGCACCCGGCTGAGGCCAGAGCTGGGAGGGAAGGGCAGGCCCCAGGGAGGGTGGAGGCAGGAGGTGAAAAGAGGGAAACCTCTGAGGCACAAAGGGAGCCTCGGGCAGATGCCATGTTCCCGGGACCCGCACGGTGGCGCCACTTTGTGTGTGATGGGGAGCCTGTTTCCCTGTGCCCTGGATGCTGCGCGCCCAGGCACCTGTGCAGGTCGACAACCCAAGGGTAGAAGATCTGGGGCACAGTCCTGGGGGGTGGCCTTGTCCCCCACCCCCAGACCCCACCCCGGTCCAGTTTTGTTGAGTTTGGGAGTTTGGGAGCTGCATCCGATGCACTCTCAACGGGCAAAAAGGCCCTTTGTTCCCTTCTGTCCTCCTCCGCCCCTGCCTAACGGGCATGTGTTTTCCATACAAAGAACAAACTTTTGCCCTTTGGGGCAAGGAGTGGGGAAGGAAAAGACCCTCATCAGCACAGCTGACCCAGGAGGACTGCCTTTCAAAAGGAGCTTGTCATCGTGTTTTATTTGCAGAACGGAAAACAACACCTGCTTCGGCAAAAAGGCTTAGAAGCCGACATAGTCTTACTGTTTTTCTTCTGTAAGTTCTTGTTTTCCTGGTTTCCCCCCCAGAACCCCTGAAAACCAGGTAACCGCCTCTGTGAGCAGGGCCACTGTTCTAACCAGATGTCACCGCCCCTGAGGGCCGTCACGAGGGCTCTGTTGGCCCCAGGGGCCATGAGAGCTTCTGTGGTTCTGCTGAGGTTCTGTCCCATCCAGCCCCGTGCTGCTTGAGTGTGCCAGTCGAGGACCTGAAGCTGTCCTGGGACCACTGAGACCGCCTTCTCTCCCCAGCATCCCTGGATCGGCCCAGTGCTGACTTCCACATAGACACGTGTTCAGCCCAGACTTCCGGAGGCTTCTCCCCGACTCGAGAAACTGCTGATCCTGAAAGAGCCTGGGGTTGGATGAAGTGCTCAGTTTTAAGTGCCCTTCTTACCCTGCAATTTCCAAATCAGTGTCAACGCTGTTCTCTAAGTCTTGGTCCCCACTTCCAAGCTATTTTAGTACTTGGCTTATTTAAAGAACCTTTTCTTTCTCTGCCCACAGCCTCCCTGTATTCTATTGTGGAATTTGGAAGTATATGCAGAGTATTGAGAATGGTTCACTCAGAAACAGCCCTTTAAAAATCAGATTAGATATACTTAGAGAAATCCTGCCTCGGACAGGGGTCTCTGGTGTTTGCACAGGCATCGTCCCTGGTGGCCGCTGGCTTTTATATGCACTGTGTCACCGAGCTCAGCTGCAGGGCTTGGCATCATCCCATCCAGGTTGAAGTCCCAGCAGCGCAGTCTCTTAATGGACTGGTGACCTAGGACAATTCACTCCTTTGCTCCAAATCCCCATTTTCTCATTTGTAGAATAAAAACTTAAAAAAAACAACAAAAATCCAATAACAAAGAAAATCAGATGCTACTCTGTTGTCTAGCTGGTGGCATTAGACATTGGGGCAGCCCCTGGCAAACAAACTTTGGTAGCACGCACCCAAAACCACAATCAAAGAAAGGTTTATACCTTTGGTAGTTTGATACCTCACTTCTGGAAACCTACATGAAAAATGAACTCCGAATGGGGGAGAGCTGTATGCATGAAGATGCTCGTGGCAATCTGAATTATAACAACAAAAGTTAGAAGTAGCCAGTTGTCCGCTAATAAGAAGATGGGTGAGTTGATGTTTGGACAGCCTCTCAGTGAAATGCCTTGTGCCCATTGAAAGCAGTGACCCCAAAGTCCATGTGACACCAGGGATATGCTGAGGTTTAAGTGAAAACACACAATACCCCGAATTATATGCATAACGGAAGTGCAACTTCATAAAACACGTGTCTGAAAAACATTACGTGAAAATACAAAAGTAGTAGTTAGTGATTATGGGAGAAGGGAAGCGTTATGAATGATTTTATCTAATTGTGACTTTTGGTAATTGTAGTTTTAATTCTTTTATTTTAAGAAGAAGAAGAAGAAGAAGAAGAAGGGGGTGTATGGGTCAATAGAAGCGGAGAGGAATGTTCCAGACAGATTTCAGAGCTGATGGAGGTGACAAGTGGCTTGCTCTGCAGGGCGTGGGGTGACGCCCTCCAGGGCTTAGGCTCCACCCAGTGGTTTGCTGGTCAGGACGGCTCGGCGCTCCCGCTGTTAGAGGTTGCAGTGGTTAGCAGCACTGGCTCGAGGAAAGCATTTCCGGGGCTGTTGGATTCGGGGTGTGGACCCTGCCCTGCCCTTGGGGAGGTGCCCCTACCAGGACCAGGACTGGGTCAGAGCAGCGGGGCAGTGCTGGGAGGAAGAGGAAGAGGAAGAGGAAGACCCTGTCTTGCCAGCTCAGGTGGCCGTGACAGATACTGCAGACTGGGGACTTAAACAATAGACGTTTACCTCTCACAGTCCTGGAGGCTGGGAGTCCGAGATCGCGGGACAAGCAGGGTCTGTCCTGGTGAGACCCCACTTCCTGATTTGCAGATGGCCGCCTTCCTGCTGTGCCCCTCCATGGTGGGGAGAGACAGCAACTCTGTGTCCCTTCTCATAAGGGCACTAATTCTGTCACTGGGGCCCCACCCTCATGACCTCATCTAACCTCCCAAAGGTCCAGCCTCCAAATACTATCACTTTGGGAATGAGGCCTTCAACATGTGAATTTGGAGGCACACAAACACACAGCCTGCAGCAGACGTGAAGGTGGAGTGTCAGGCAAAGGAGGGCAGGGTCAGGTCTTTGGAGCTGCACGCAGGCCTGCCCTTGACTGTCCTGGTTTAATCCACACTGCAGTGCTGCTGTATTGACTGGGCACCCTTCCGTGTCACCCCCAGGGGGCAGTCACCCTCCCCAGGAAGGTGCTAGAACCCCTCCTTTAAAACAAAAAATTTATTGAAGTATAGTTGACTTACAGTGCGTCAGTTTCTGGTGCACAGCAAAGTGATTCAGTTACACACACACACACATACATAAATACTCTTTTTGGATTCTTTTCCATTATAGGTTATTATCAAGTATCGAATAGAGTTCCCTGTGCTGTACAGTGGGTCCTTGTCTGTGTATTTTATATGTACTACTGTGTGTCTGTTAATCCCCAACTCCCGGGTATCCGTCCCCACCCGTTTCCCCTCTGGTAGAGGCAGGTGGATGCCTTCGTGGTCAGTCAGATTCAGGCGTCCAAGCTGTTCCTAGCACGTGATGTGACAGGGCCTGGCGCTCCAAGCTTCTGCCTGCACATTTTCCAGGATGTGATGGCAGACCTGGAAATAACCCCCCGAGGACAGACAGGAGGTTCCAGCAAATGGACAGCAGGCAGTGCTGACGCTGCTGGGGGAGCTGTGCGGGCTGGCGCCCCTGTTGCGCGGACTGAACATGTTGCTCTCTTTCCTCCCTCCCGTGTCCCCCCAGAGTCAGATGGAGTTCAGCATCTCCTCCTTATCTATCCAAGAGCCGAGCTGCGGCAGCGCCGGCGAGCCCAGGCAACCGTCCAAAGCTCCCCAGAGCTCGCAGGCCCTCCGTCCCTCCCAGGCCGGCAAGTCCTCCAGCCTGGACGCTCTGGGTCCCGCCCGGAAGGAGGAGGAAGCATCCTTCTGGAAGATCAATGCAGAGCGGTCTCGGGGGGAGGGCCCCGAGGCTGACTTCCAGTCGCTGACCCCCAGCCAGATCAAGTCCATCGAGAAAGGGGAAAAGGTCTTGCCTGCCTCTTCCTGGCAGGAGCCGGCCCCGAAGGCCAGGGAGGCCCAGGCAGAAAGGCCCGGCGTCCTCTGCCAGGAGTGGCGTGTCCTCCCCAGCACCAGCCTAGACCACGAGCGACCCCTGCCCGCCCAGGCCTGCACCAGCCCGCCGGGCGAAGCTGCCCCCGCCGGGCCCGTGGGGAAGCCGCCCTCCCCCGAGGCCGGGTGGGAGGCCGCGGAGGACACAGAGGACGCCCTGTTCTTGGATCCCGTGCCCGCACAGGTAGGTGCCTTGCTTCAGGCCGGGCGACCCCTTCCTCCAGGAGTGACAGGGGGCGGCTCCCCCATGCCCACGCTTCCTTCTTCCTCCCCTGCCCTTCCTCGGAGGACTTTGGGTTCAGGGCTGCTGAGCTGTCACTCAGCTTGGCGGCCAGCAAACGTGCAGGAGACGTGTCCTGAGTCCGTCTGGGTGCCGTGACCCGTTTGCCATTATGCGGTTGTGCCCCAGACGCCCGCTGCCCTTCCGCAGGTGGGATTGGGGGTGCAGCAGTGGGCAGGGGACCCACAGGGGGTCTGGGAGGTTGGGCTGCGGGGTTAGTGAGGAGGGGACCCACAGATGCCCTGGAAGAATGTGGAAGAAGCCGGTGGGACACGCCCCCCCCCCCCACCGCCCAGAGCCTCCGCCGGGAGCGGCCGGGCTTGTTCAGGGACCACGGGAGGCCTGCATCAGGAGTGATGGGCCGCTTCCCGTTTCTAAGCAGGACAGGACTAGGTGTCCAGGGAGGGGTCCTGAAGAAAGGACCTCTTTCTGGGGATGGAAGAGAAGCCAAAGAAAGATCTGAGTGGTTTGCTGGGTGAGGGCGGTGTGTCACGACGAAAAGGTCGCTCCAGGGACTAGGCAGTGTGAGTGGCTTCTGCACGTTTGCCCTTTTTTGTGGAGCCCCGACCAGTGTCTTTCCTGGCGGGTCTGCATTGCTTCAGCAGCTTAGCAAAGAGAAGAGAAAATGTTTGCTTATGACTTTAAATGGAGCTAGTGTTGGAGATTGCTCAAAACCTAAATATATAAAGAAATGATCATCGTATTTCTGAGGGAGGTCATGGTTTTGAGACATTGTTTTATGATGAACGAAGCAATGCTTTGGATAAGGCACGTCTGAGGACCACTGCTGGGGGAAGACCGTGGACCACTCACGTCCCCAGGTGAGGCCACAAGCAAGGTTCCCTGTCCTGTCCGTCTGGGGGATGGGCAGTGCTTCCCAGAACATGAATGCTTCTGCCCTTAGCTTCTCTGGATGGGTCAGGGTGCTTGCTGACGGTCAGAGGGGTAACCAAGGGCACCCCTGGGCCTCCTGGGAGTGCTCCCCTGCTCCCTGGTGCTGACCCTGAGCTGGGGCCATGCTGGGATGCAGGAGATCTCATTTTTAAACAAACACGTCCGGGCTCACGCAGCCTGCATGTTCTAGTACTTTCAGAGGAGCCCCCGGGAGGCTCTGCACCCAGGGCTGTCCCAGCAAAACCATATTAGACCTTTTCTTTGGGACCTGCTTACACAGCCAGTGGCCTATTTTGTCTGGTTGGGTCTGGATTTCGGAGCTGGGACAAGTCACCTGTTGGCATCACCTCTGTGCACCTTGGTGGTTTTGTCCATGTTGGTGTCATCTGGACTCCTTGGCCGTCTTCTTCTTCCTTCTTCTTCCTTCTTCCTCCTTTTTCCTCCTTCCTCCTCCTCCACATATACCAAAAAGATTTTGTTACGGTTACATATATACAACAGCTGTGGCACTGGATACATTTGCATTGTTGTGCCGCCGTCACTACCGTCCGTCCACAGAATTCTTTCATCTGGAAACTGAAACTCTGTCCCCATTAAACAGCCCTGCGACCCCTCCTCCTTCAGCCCCGGGCAACCATCGTTCTACTTTCTGTCTCTCTGGATTTGACTCCTCGAGGGACCTCATATACGTGGAGTCACGCAGTATTTGTCCTTTAGTGACTGGCATATTTCACTTGGCGTCATGTCCTCAAGATTCATCCATGAACCATGCGTCAGAATGTCCTTCCTCTTTAAGGCTGAGTAATATCCCACTGTGTGTGTGTACCACATTTTGTTTATCCATTCATCCGTCTGTGGACACTTGGGTTGTTTCCACCTCTTGGCTGTTGTGAATAAGGCTGCCATGATGCTGGGTGTGCAAATACCCGTTTGAGTCCCTGCTTTCAATTCTCCTGGGCAGATGCCCGGAAGAAGAGCAGCTGGATCATATGGCAAGTCTGTGTTTAATTTTTGAGGAACTGCTGTGCTGTTTTCCAGCAACGACTGCACTGTTTCACACTTCCAGCAACAGTGCCCTGGGATTCCAGCTTCTCCGCATCCTCACCAACACTTCTTTTCTTTTTTCTTTTTTGATAATGGCCATCCTAATGGGTGTGAGGTGGTATCTCTCCCTGCGTTTTGATTCGCCTGTCTCTAAGGACTGGCGATGCTGCGTGCTTGGCCATTTGGGTATCTTCTTTGGGGAAATGTCTATTCCAGTCCCTTGCCTGGTTTTAATCGGCTGTGAGTTTCGTTGTTGAGCTGTGGTCATCCTCTGGGTACTTCCTGGATCGGGGTTCCAGAGGCTTCCACGCCTCCGTGGTCAGCTGTCCTCCTGAAGAAGGACCCCTGTGACAGGGACCCTCTGCCTTCCATCAGCTCCACATCAACTCTCCAGCCTGTCCCCTCTTTTCAGGGTCTCCCACATCTTAGGCCCCTCCCTCCCTTTGCAGCTCTGGTGCCTGCCCCAGGTGGCCCCTCTGTTCTGTGTCTCCAGTCTCCCTGCCCAGTGGCTCCTTCTCACAGATGCACACAGCTCACCTCTGTCCCTGTCCAGGGCGCATTTGTATAAGATACGTGCGGTTTTTGTTTTTGTTTTTTTTGGTGGGAGGTGATTAGGTTTATTTATTTATTCTTAGAGGAACTGGGGATTGAACCCAGGACTTCATGCATGCTAAACTTGCACTCTACCACTTGAGCTATACCCTCCTACCCTTGGAGGAGGAGGGTTTTTTTGTTTTTGTTTTCCTTTTAATGGAGGGACTGGGGATTGAACCCAGGACCTTGTGCATGCTAAGCATACAGTCTACCACTGAACTATCCCCTCTGCCCTTAGATGTGTGAGTCTTAGTTGTAAAGAGATGCAGGAAAGTGGGGAGGGGTGGGGAGACTAGGACGGGACACATGAAATCCTTTGGGAGAAAAGATTTCTGAGTGCAAAGCCCAGCACTCATCCATCCACAGAACTCTTCCATCAAGGTGTGAATTGCAGCCGCATTTAAGACACTGGTAGGAAACTAGAGAAAGGAGTGCTTGCCTGAACTCCTTCGGCTTTCCAAGCTCTGGCTGTCTCTGCTTCAGTCTGAGAGGCAGGAAACTGGGCCCGAGTCCCTCCTGCCACCGCGTGGAGGGTGGGCTGTCAGGGCTTCCCCGCTCCGGAAGGCTGCGGCCACCGGCTCACCACGTGCTTGTGTCAGACCAGAGGAGAGGGGCCTCTCAACTCAGGCTGCTGGAAGCTGGTGGAAACGGGTCTGAACGCAGCTGCCTGTGCTCACAGAGCAACCCCATGTCCTGTAAGCGGAATGAAGACTGGCCCTGGGTCAGGGAAAATCCCCTCCGGAACCTTCCACATCATCCGAAACAAAGAATTCTTTCTCCGTATTTTTCGTTCCCTCAACTTGGCCATTGATTTTTTGGTTTTGTCTGTCCCTCTGTATGTCTGTGTGTTTCATATTAGAAAAAGACTCTCTCTGTGACTTCTTGTATTCCGTGCTGATTCAGTTTAAGCACGCCTGTCCTTCAGAAATAGAAAGTATACTTTTTTCTCCTTTTCTCCATGGGGAGGGTCTACAGGCTGCCCTCAGACATGCCTGGGGACAGAGAGGGGGTACGTGTCGGATCCTGGCAGAGTGTGGCTTGCGATGAATTTTATTTAATTTTCTGGGTCCCAGCACTGAGGCAAAACGAGGTCAGGGAGCCACCAAGACGGAAGCAGGCTACTTCATTTGGGTCATTTTAAATGAGATGCTGTTTTTAGATTATGCATAACTTTAAAAAAGCCTCATGCCTTACTTTGATGTTTTTGTCCCTTCTACAGGTCAGCTCGAGTAATGTCATCTTGAAGACAGGATTTGATTTCCTGGACAACTGGTAAAAAATGCGTTCGAAAAAACAAACCAACCAAGAACCCCAAAATGCTTTCCAAAGTGGTAGGCAAAGGAGGAGAAAAAAAAGAGACAGCATTTTCCTGTGTCTTTTCCTGGTTTCTGTACACTTGTTTCTTAATCATTCGGAAGCTGGTAAATGTTGCCTTGTCCGGATTCCCAGTTTCTTTTTTTGGGGGAAGACCAGCTATCTATGCTATTTTCAATGATTTGATAACAGAAGTTTTACATTTGGAATTAAAAAAAAACAAACAAACTCTTAGGAATTCAGGAAACCTTATAAATAAAAACTTCTGCTCCAGCTCCACCCAGTTCTTCCCCTCCTGAGAGTTTTCTCCATCGTGTCACAAAATCAGAAAGTGATTTCCATGGCCTCTGCGTGGTCCCCTCCCTTTTAAAACTGTGCGGAGCCACCTCTGATGGTGGGAGTTGGTGGCGACCTCAGCGTGAACGGCCCCGAATTCTCGCCCGATGCTCCCAGCTGTCCAGGGCTTCCCCAGCCGAAGCTGCGTGTCTCACGTCCTGTTCCTCCCTTCATCCTCGTCGTTTCCAGGAAAGACAGTTGGCACATGGTAGAGGTCGTCTTTAAGCTGATACTTACTCAAGCAAATTATTCATCATTGTTTAAGAAGAGTTGCATGTTTAAAAGTTTTGTATTAACTTCGCAGTTATTTTATATCTAGATGTAGCAGTTGTAGGGTTACCGCTTTTCTTGGGTTCGACCAGCTTCCCCCTGTAGAGCCTCGCTGCTCCTGGGGCCTGCCGTGTTCCCTGCCCTGCGCGTCTGCAGGAGGCAGGCCGGGTGGCAGGCGCCGCTGGCGGACCAGCATCCTCTGATCAGCCGCGTTAGGACCTCCCAGCGTGGGGCTGGCGACGGCAGCGCACGTGCTTCGGCCCGAGGACCGGTCAGACTGCGCCACGGAGGCCCCTCCCCAAGCCCGGAGCGAGGGCCGAAGCGCCCCCTGCAGGCCTTCGTGGTCATGGCAACAGCATCTCGTGGGGCTGGACTTGGCTGCCGGCAGCTTTGCCGCTGGGGAGGGGGCTGGGAGCAGCTCCGAGGCTGCCCAGAGGGACAAGGTGGCCCCTGCCCCAGATGGGGTGGGGTAGGATGGGAGGGGACGCCCTGTCCAGTGGCCCCTGCGCAGCGTGAGCCTGCAGGACATGCCCGAGCGCGGTTTCCACGTTGCCTCACTGTGTTCTCCTCACCTGACGCCTTAATCCCCGTGAGTCCTGCCGGTGAGCACCTGGTTTCAGTATCAAAGTGTGTCTTTTAAAATGCCTTTGTTTCGTAGGGCCTTCTGAAAGATTTCCAGAATATTTTAACCAGCTCCAGGGTAAAGACCATGGCGACATGTATTTTTTCCAGGAAAGTTTCTGCCAAAGCTGTGGCCTGGCCAACTTTTGGCTTGGTTTCTGCCAATTGCGTTATGTCCCTAAACCTCATTTGGCCCCTTGGGGTGTTGGCTTTGTCCCTTCTTTTTGGTGACTGATTGCATTGTGGTGAATACAGGTTCTTTCTGTACCGTGTGAATATAGTTGAAACATTCAAGGGGGAAAAAAAGTTCCTAGCATTGTGGTGAGGGCAAAATGAGCCTAGAAGTCCCAGCTGGAATCACACGGTGGGTGCCAGCCCCTTGGGTCAGCCACTGAGCCTCAGATCTGGGCTCACCATCTGCTCCACTTCCAGCTTCGAGGGCTGTCGACTGTGTGAGAACCCACATTTGAAAGCAGGTCCCCATAACGAAAGAAAGATATTCAGAAGTGAGTTTGCATTCCTTGGTGTAGTGGAGAAGAAAGATCTACATTCTGGGACAGACGATTAGCCCGGGGTGATCTGTCTATTCTGCTGGGAGATGGTTCTAATTTCTTTTCCACTTTCTCCTGAAGCCCAGGATTCCCACCCATCAAGCTCTCCTGGGAGCTGAGGGGGTGCGGGGATTATGGAGAGCTTCTGCCTTTTTTGGCAACATCTGAGGTCCAGTAACCAGTGGTGTTCAGTTATCTGCAACAGTGTTTAAAGTTGCGTAGAGTCTCAGCCTCCTGAGATTAAATGTAAAATCAAAATTTGGGAAATCCTAGAGGGCGTTCTAAAGCTGTGTTGCTTTGCTCTGTTCTCGGAAGTGATGAAGCATGAGAGGGAGAGGTGGGGGCCTGGGGGACACACGCTCGTGGGTCTCATCCTGCTGACCTGCAGTTCCTCCTCTTAGCCCTGGGTGGTCTGTGCAAAGATGGGTCCTGGTACCGTCCTCCTGGGAATCTATGTTCAGTGTTTCCACGTAAGGGAAAATTAAGCTCTTCTGTTTGCCACTTTTTCCCCTATGGATCAGGATAGGGTTTCTAAAACCAGTCATTTTCATTTATTGTTTTAAAAATACACATTTTTCACGCATGCTGAGCATGCACGAGGCCCTGGGTTTAATTCCCAGTACTCCTCTAAAAATAAATAAATAAACCTAATTACCTCCCCCACCCCCTGCAAAAAAAAAAAAAAAATACACACTTTTCAGCTGAAGCCTGAATGTGGTTTTGGGTCCCCCCTCCCTTGTCTGCCCCCGAGGTTCAGCTCAAGGATTCAGTGTCTTGCTTTCGGTGACTGCAATTTGCAAAATCACCACCAGGAAATTAGAAACCAGTCTCAGTTCTTTCACCTGGGGTCCCTCCCTGCTGCCCTCTGGGTTTGAGGGTACCTCCCGCTCTGGGAACAGCACCCACGTGGGTGCAGAGCAGCCTCCCTTTCTTTGATACACGTTTTCAACAAATGAAAAATTCTTACTGACTACTTGTAACTTGGTTGTATTTTATATTAACAGCCTTTAATAAAGCCATTTAAAATTTGCTTGATGTGTCTTTTTTGGGACCGCTGCTGGAGCCAGGATGCCTGTGAGGATGATTGCTGTTGAACAGAGGAGGCTGGAAGGATTCATGCTAGTTAAAGGCAGATTGAAACATCTTCAGAAAGCCCACTTTTGCACAGTCCGGCTTTGCCCCCCCCCCTGCAGGTTAGTGGGCAGCAATGGCCGAGGTCTACTGGCCCCCAGCAGAAGGGCTGGGCTCCTGCCCTCAGGTGACACGGAAGCCATGCACGGCTTTCCAAAGACAAGCTGATTGCATCAGGTGGTGGACTCAGAAATGCAGGTGCGCTCTCCCTGAAAGCTTGCGCCTTGAGTATATTTGAAGCTGATTCTTCTTGGAAGAAGTACAGACTCAAGCGTGGCCTGTCAGTCCTGTTCCATTCATTAAGGTGCAGGTGGTAAGTTACCAGCTATTCATGGACAAGAATTTTTCGATGTCAGGTTTTAGAACTAATACCCCTGAGGAGAATGGGGCTTCAGGCTGACAGCCTTCTCCTAAGTCATCACACACAGGGGGGCCTTGCTGCCTTGGGGACCACAGATTTCCTGATAAGCAAGTGAATTATGTATTTGCTGACTCTGGTATTCAGTGATTTGATGACATCTGTGGGCCAGCAAGTGTTAAATTACTGTATGTACACATTATGAGAGGAGGCAGAGTAGCTCCCAAGCCCATAGGTTTGGCAACTTTCACAGTAGCTCAGTATGGTACTAACATAGCTACCCCCCCCCCCAAAATAGTATTTCTATGCAAGGGGGAGCCATTGACATAGAGATAAAACATATCTGGGTGTGTTCAGCACTTTGTAGCCCGGAGGGGAGATATTGAATCTGGAAGACAGATATGTACTCTGTTGTGGAGTATTCATGGGGCTTTTCTAGAAGTTTCTTTGGTCTGACCCTCTTATATTCAATCTTCTTATGAACTTCTCAGCCTTCTGGGTGCCTTGATACCAAGATGGGGACACCCTAGGAGGGAATCAGTGATTCTGAACCCCACCCAAGCTCAGGCAGGAAGCAAACGAGCAGTTCTGAAATATCAGATCAAGTTAAGAAAAACCAAGAGTGGTGATACCAACTAGAAACATAAATTAAAAGAAAGTAACTCATCATGGCAATCAAAAATACAAAGTATCTAGGAATCAACTTCAACAAGTATACAAAGACTTCTTTAAAGAAAACTATAAAAAAGAGATAGAACATGTAGAAGAAAATCTGAATAATCCTGGGGGCGGGGGGAGGATAACTTAATATTATAAAAATGTTCATTTCCCCCAAATTGTTTTATAAAGTTAGCACAACCTCAACAAAAATGGCAGTTGGATATTTATGGGAAATTTGATCAATTTATAACACTAAATTGTAGATGGAGAAATCATAGTTCACTGAAGAAGGAGGGAGGCCTTGTGTATTAGCTGGGAACACACGTTTGTGCGTGTTGGTGCCGGGACAGATGATTAGATCAACACAGTAGGATGGAGACCTCGGGGCCAAACCCACACATATAAGGAGAGTTAGATCACAATCAAAGTGGCATCACAAATTAGCAGGAGGAAGGAGAGAGAGAAATGTGACTTGCTACCCAACACCACGCAGAATGTGGGCTCCATATGGATTCAGGCCCAGATTATAAAAGGTGCACATGTAAAGCCAATTTAGGAAAATATCATGTGACCTAAGGCAAGGAAGGACTTCCTTCATGAAAGTTCAAAAGTACAAACCATAAAGCAAAATAGTGAATCTCTTCCTTGAAAACTGAGGATTTCTGTCCGTGAAGTAGACTATGGATAGAGTTAATTAGCTGAAAGGATGGGAGGAGATATTTGCTATGTCCATTCCAATACAGGGTAAGTATCAGGATTACATAGGGCACTCCTACAAGTCAACAAAAAGAGGCCAGCAACCTGAACAGAGAATTAATGCTACAGAAAATCCTTAAAAACCATCGAGCACATGAGAAGGGACTGAAAATAATTGGTCGTCAGAGGGGAAAAATTAACGGGATAACGCCAAGTGTTGGCAGAAATGGGCTAGAGCAGTGGTTCTCAACAGGCGGGAGGTGGTGAGCCTGCCCACCTTGGGGACTTTTGGTAGTGTTGGGAGACACGTTTTGTCATCACAGCTGAGGGAGGGTATGCTATTGGCATCTAGTGGTTGGAGACCAGAGATGTACCAACCATCTTACAGTGCACAGGACAGCCCGGCAACAAGGAATGGTCTGGTCCAAAATGTGAGTACTGCTGAGGCTGAGGAATCCTGGGACAGAAGAGCTGTGCACCCATTGTGTCAAGAGTGATGTCAGGAGTAATCTGCTGCTATTTTTGCAAACTAAGTGTGCGAATATCCCAGGACCCCACAATTCCCCTCCAGGACATGTGTCTTAAAGAAATTCTCACACAGGTGCTTCAGGGAGTATGTACAGGATTGTCCATTGCAGTGCTGTTTGTGGGAGTTGGAGGCAAGCTCAATGTCTATCATTGGGAAGACCATTAGAGAAAATGTGATGGACCCACACCATGGGTTATTACGCAGCACTGAAAAGCAGCAAATTAGATTTACACAGGGCAACGTGGATGGATCTGAACAACTGTGTTATTTACTGCAAAAAGACAAGAAACAGTGGAATACAGAATAATACTATCTGCATAAATTAAAACCATGCACAGAAAACAGGACATTTAACAATAGAATGATTGCCTTTTGGAGGAGGAGAGGTGGAAATAAGGGTAGCAGAAAAGAGATATAACAGAGAGCTCTAGAATGGACCAATGGCGATCATGTTCCCGTAGATGGCTGTTGGCAAAGAAGTTTGCCCTCTTTCGTCGTTGAGATCTGTTACTGATCTCTCCCATCAGACAGGACACTCTTGTTTAACTGGTGTGTTAGTTCAGAGGTGGCCCTTGGCCAGCATTGGTTAGATCTTTCGTGGCTGGGCTCTGGTTGTGATTTGTGTGACTCTGTAGTTGGACATCAGCCAACATCTGAAAGCCTGAATCAATCCAGGTACAACTGAGCAGGTTGGGAGAAGAGTGGGGGTTAAGAACTAGTGACACCTGATGCCCTGTTCCTTTGGGGACAGAGGTCACACGGGCTGTGTGAGACTGGGCAGGGCACTCTGCAGAGGGGAAGATGATTCCAGCACTTGCCCAATGCCTCCCCCAGAGCAACCTGAAATTTACCCCAGCTAAGAATTTATCATGCAATAAAATCATACACAATACTATGTGTGAGGATCTTTAAAAATTATTCTTAATATTCTTTTTTTTTTTAATGGAAGTGCTGGGGATTGAACCCAGTACCTCGTGTTCTTAATGTTCTAACTACATAACAGAAAGTGTGTAAAACATAGTCTATTGCTTTAACACAACGCCAGCAGTTTGAAGCATGTACTACTAATCTTCTATTGTGAAAATATCCAAGTCCAAGTGGAAAGCCTGCATCACAGGGACGGCCCAGACTGGAAATGAGATCCAAATGCAAGTCTGGCAACCACGTGGGCTCTGACTGCTCCCTGAGCCATGTGTTCCATTGCCTTCCCTCCATCCCCTTGTTCTGTCTTCCTCCACAGATTCATGGCAACATCTAGCCCCAGAATTGCAATAATGTTATATTTTCCTTCATAGTTCTTACTGTGTCACAACCTGGCACTAAGCACTGGAGATTTCATAGCGTCTAATACACACACTTGCTACCCTCATGCAGCTTATGTTCTAGTAGAGGAGGTAAGACTAAACTAAACACACAGACAATTTTATAGTTGAAAATTGTTCAAAGTGAACAAGCATTCTGCTTCTGGCCATGATAGAGTAATCAGGACTAGACTTCACCCTCTCATTATAAACAACTAGAAGACTGGAGAAAATATATGTAACAGTGACTTACATAGACTTTGGACAACAGTCATGCAGGACTGGGATCCTGAGAGAGGGGAGAAAAGTGAAGTAAGGCTTATAATTGTCTTGACTTTCTGACTTGAGGCATTTTCTAGACTGTGTTGCAGAAAGCCTCCTTGAGCTGAGGAGAATGAGTCTGGGGGAGGAAAAGGTAGTTGGAGTTTGCAGGAGGGAACTGTGCAGAGAAAGAGCTCCAGAAATATGCATAGGATTCCCCTTGAGTACGTTGGAAGCAATTTCCAGACTGGAGCACAGGGAGGGAAAATCCAGAGCCTGGCAATCTTGCTGAGATGAGAATGATTTTGAAGTTGGGGAGGCAAGGCGGACTAGAATGAAAAGGGCAGAGTTCCAAAAAGGAAGATCTGTAGAAATCGACATGGGGATTCCCTTAGTCTTTGGCCAAAGACCAATCTGTACATGTATTGGGTGAAACTCTAAGGGGCCAGTCAAGAACAACCTCCAAGGAAATAGCAGTTGTCAGGGAATTATAAGATGAACAATTCTCAGCATTCACACAATGCCTGGAATTTTTCAAGTTCCCTTCAGTCAAAGTGCAAACCACGTTGAATATATGGGGCTGTCATCAGAGATCCTAGAAGGGCCGTGCACTAGAAGTGGGGCTAAATTAGCCTCAAAATACAGGGTGCTCTAGATGTGCCCTAAAATAGTTTTAAACCCAAACATAAAAAGATCAAGCCAATTCCCAAATAATGTTGCTGCCTGCCAGAACATGTCCCACACTCTTTATAGGAATACTACAAAATCCAGCATTAAACATAAACATCACAATGTTCACCAACCAATCATAAATTATTAGACATACAAATAAGCAAGGATATGTGACTTAAACAGGAGAAAAAAGACCAACCTAGAAATGACAGAGATGAGAGAATTGGCAGACAGGATTTTAAAACTGCTATTATGAATATAACCCACATGCTCAAGGATGTAAAACGTGAAGAAGAGAGAAAGGGAACTCATAGAGCTAAAACTATCTTAAGTGAAAATTTCACCAGAGCAGATTAAAATTAGATGATACACTGCAGAAATAGGTGCATGTGAAGGCAGCAGTAGAATCTACCCAAAGTGAAGCCAAAAGATCGGGGATCAAATGAACAGAGCCTCAGTGCATGTGGGAAAATATTAACTGACCCAATATATGTGTAATCAAAATCCCAAAGGGCGAAAAGAGAGACAGAGGGATGGAAAAATTATTTGAAGAAATAATGGCCAAATTTTCCCAAATTTGATAAAAACTATAGACTCACAGATTCAAGGACTCAGTGAATCCCAAGTCAGGTAAACACACACAAAGACACCCCAAACCACACTAGGAATCAGTAACAAAGAGAAAAACTACAAAAACAGCCAAAGAAAAAGCCATATTAAGTACGGGGTCAGGGGAGAATTACTACAGAGTTCTCATCCCAAAACATGCAAGCTTGAAGTAAATGGAGCCACATATTTAAAGTGCTGAAAAGAAAGACAGAACTATCAAGCTAGAATTTAAGATGCAACAACAAAAATTCTTCAACATTGAAGGCAAAATTAAAACTTACATTTGTGTATATATGTATGTATATATATACAAAAGCTGAGAAAATTCGTCACCATCTAACTTGCATTACGAGAAATATTAAATGTAGCTCTTTAGGTAATGGAAAAATGATACTAGGCCGAAGATTGGGTCTGCACAAAGGAAAGAAGAATGCAGAAAATGGTAGATATGTGGGCAAACACAAAAGCCTTTTTTAAAGATTTAAAAACATTCAGATAATTGCTCAAAGCAGGAATAGTAACAATGTATCGTGGCACCTACAACATATACCCATGTAAAACATATGACAATCATGGAAAAGTAGACGAAGAAAAGGAAGCATACTATTGTAAGGAGCTTATATTATACATGAAATGATTTAATTATTAAAAGTAGACTGTGGTCAATTAAACATACAAATTGTAAACTGTATAGGAACCACTAAAAAATTAAAGTGATGATGGGCAGGTAATAAGTTAATTGTGGAAATGAAAGGGAATGTTAAGATCTAATCAACAAGAAAGCAAGAAGAGAGGAAAACAGAAACAGAAAAATGGGACAAACATAACACAAATAGCAAGATGGGAGATTTATGCACAACTGTATTGACAATCATGTTAAATGCAAATGGCCTGAGTACGCCAATTAAAAAGCAGGAATTGTTAGACTGGATAAAAAAGCAAGCCCCTACTGTATGGTGTTTACAAGAAATACACTTTAAATACAAAAACCAAGGTAGGTTAAAAGTAAAAGGATGGAAAGGAATGTACCATGCAATCATTAATCAGAAGAAATTTGGAGTAGATATATTTTTATCAAATTGGACTTAGTACAAAGAATATTATCAAGATAAAAAGTATATTTCATAATAAGAGGGGGTCAGTTAATACCTCGTAATAGTCTTTAATTGGTATACGCCTAACAATAGAGCTTCAAGATACATGAAGCAAAGGCTGAAAGAACTGAAAGAGAAACAGACGAGTTTACACACGTAGTTTGAGATGGCAACACTCGCAGTAATTGATAGAACAGGTAGATGGAAAAATCACTGAGGAGATGAGATTGGGTTATCATTCTCCATCAACTTGACACAACTGACATTTGTGGAACACTCTACTCAACAACCACAGAATACACAATTTTTTCAAGTGTACGTGAAAAATTGACCAAGATACAGTATGTGCTGGGCCATACAATAAGTACCAGTAAAACGAGAAGAACTGAAATCATCCAGAGTATGGTTTCTGATTGCAATGCAATCAACCCCATCAACAGACCCAGCCAACTGCCAGAAACACGCATGAGCGGATATCCAGGGCCAGCGGGTCTCATGCTTCCCGTCTTAGTCAACCCAGGCGGCCATCACAAGTTACCATAGACTGGGGGGAACACAGACAACAGATTTTTATTTCTCCCAGTCCTGGAAGCTGGAGATCCAAGATCAGGGTGCCACCATAGCCAGGACCTGGTGACCTCACATGGTCCTGCTGTGGAGCAGAGAAGGCTAACTACCTTCCTCTTCTTGTAAGGACACTAAGCCCATTGTGGGGGCCCCACCTTCATGACCTGATTACCTGCCAAACACCCCACCTCCCAATACCATCCTATTGGGAGTTAGGGTTTCAGCATGTGAGTGTGGGGAGGACACAAACGCACAGTCCATGGCACCAGCCAAGTGCAAACACACAAGGAAAACTCGCTGACAAGATGAGGAAACAAGAGGAGCCATCCCAGCTGAGCCCCGCCCAAACACGACCCCGCAGAATCGTGAGCAAATAAATGGTTGCTATTTTAAGTGCTGAATTTTGGGGTGGCTTGACGGACAGCAAGATAACTGTCAAGCCTTTCCTACTGCCTCCCCCCCAAAAGCCTACAGTGGATTTTTTTTAATGTATTTGTAAGGTTCTTTTACTTTTTATTTTCTTTTATTTTTTATTGAAATATAGTCAGTTTACAATGCTGTGTCAGTTTCTGGTGTACAGCCTAATATCTCAGTCATACATATACATGCATGTATTACTTTTTATATTCTTTTTCATTATAGGTTACAAGGCTTTGAATATAGTTCCCTGTGCTATACGGTAGAAACTTACAGTTTATCTGTTTTACATATAGCAGTTAGTATCTGCAAATCTCAACTCCCAATGTATCCCTTTGCTCTCCCTTTCCCCCCTGGTAACTACAAGTTTGTTTCTATGTCTGTGAGTCAGTTTCTATTTTGTAACTAAGTTCATTTGTATCACTTCTTTTAGTTCCCCCACATAAGTGATATCATATGGTATCTGTCTTTCTCTTTCTGGCTTCCTTCCCTTAATATGACGACCTCCAGGTTGAGTTTCTATTATGAAGAGGACAGGAGAGCAAAAGTGAATATAACAATATATATAGTGACAACAAAACAAAACCAGACTCACTCATAGATAAAGAGAATAAACTAGTGGTTACCAATGGGGAGAGGTGCAAATTATTATATACAAAATAAGCTATAAGGATATATTGTACAACACAGAGAATACAGCCAATATTTTATAACTATAAATGGACTATAACCTTAAAAAACTGTGAATCACTATATTGTACACCTGTAACTTACATCATAATTGTACATCAACTGTACTGCAATTAAAAAAATAAAACAAATTTAAAAAAATCAAAAATACCAAAGATAACCTTGCCTTGTGAGCAGAAGCATCCAGTGACGATTTGCCCTGTGATCTTCATTTTGTGACGCAAAGGACCTACCTTTGCAGGTCCTTGGCCACCTACTGAGCATTTTCCCTCGTTCTCTCTCCATTGCTGAGTTGACCAATGGCGGCCACCTGCGATGTCAGGGAAAGAGGAGCCCTGGGATGATGTTAAAGCCTCCTGACAAGGTTGCTGGAGGCTGGCGGGCGCTCTGAGGATGAGCACTAAAGACAGGCTCTCCCGTGATGCCCAGCGTCCATCCTCCACGCCAGGATGGTCCGTCAACTAGCGGGTGTGCACCGTCCCCAGTGCCGGGTCACTGGGGGGATGTAAAGACACATAAAGGCACACTCGCTGCTCCCAGGAAGTGAGCTGGGGAGGCTGAGCGAGCTGCAATTGAAAAAGTATTCACTGTTCATCTGTGCTGGACCGTGAGTCACTGTCACTGACCCACCTGTGGGGACTTAGGTTAGAGAACGGACAGGGAACAGGTGTGGGGCAGGTTGGGAGGGCGCCAGGCAAGAAACAGCATTTTGTCTTCTCTGCTCCTCTTGACCTGTCCTCTCTCACATGCGACGGCTGTGGGAGGAGAGTCATCACTTTGCCCCTGGCTTCGAGGCGGTCTCATCATTTGTGGTTGAGATAGCAAGAGCTCTCGGTACCTTTGAGTTATTATAATAAGAGTTAACATTCATTAGACACCTAGCTTAAGCAACTGGTGTACTGGGTGTTTTATTTTATGCAATTAAATCCTTCCCATACTCCCAGTGACGCTGGTATTGCTATTAATCCCATTTTACAGATAATGAAACTGAGGCTCAGATTGGTTAAGTAACTTCTCTGGGGGACACAGCTAGTAAGTGACCAGCCTGGGATTCAAGCCCCGTCCGAGCACGTGGGTGATCCTTGCCGACGCCCTACTAGCCTTCAGACTCAATGCAGTAGTCCTTTCCTAAAAGAGAAGTCTGTCCTCTGAAACAGCTTCCTCTTTTATAACATCAGATTCACTGAGCTGTGACTCCCAAAGCCTTTGGGTTCTGTCTCTTCTTCCAGCACAAAAACCCCAAATAGCCCATTTTCCTGAACTTAGCATCGGTCCCTCTTTTCAGAGGCTTATTTGTCTTATAGGCAAAAATTCCTCTGGTCACTTTACCACCCAATTTTACATGGATGATGTTCTTGACTTTTTAAAAAATAAAAGCTGTTGTTCCCTTGTCCTCCACGTGGCCCTCAGTGTCTGATGCTGCCAGTCCCACATGGGATGAAGTTCCAAGTGCCCACAGCAGGCACACGTGGCAGCTCTGCCTACAGGGAGACAGGTCCTGTATCTGAAGAACGCCGTCTCCTGGAGGGGAGGCAGCCTCTCCCCCTGGGGACAAGTAGCGCAGCTGAGGAGCAAAATCACCTTCAAAACGTCCCGCGGAAGCGGCAGCAGGAGGGGCCGGCCGAGACCGCCCTCCCCTCGGCTCTCAGACCTCTGTCTGCTGCTTCCCCTCTCAGAGCTCCGGTACCCTTCTCTACAGATCAGCATCAGCATGGTACAAGATTTTTTAAAATTTCTGGCACAAAATAGTCACCCGGTAAATGTTAGATGACTCCACACTCCTGCATAGCACGATATTAGGCTGTAGGGGCATTTAAATTATGGCCCTCAGAAACTATATCTTCATATGAGATATTTAAACATAATATTTTTAAATCATATGGTGTACTTTAGATGCTGTGGAGCAAATGTATTTATTTCAAAGCCTGGATGACACAGCCTACAAAACGTGTTTTTTCAGACTTCAGGAATCTGAGTGTCCTAGACTCTGGCATGCGCTGGGCTCCATTAGTAGTTTTCAATCTGTGATATTTGAGTTCTTAAAGCACTGAGGTTAGAGGAGAGGGTACAGCTCAGTGGTAGAGCACGTGCTTAGCATGCATGAGGTCCTGGGTTCAATCTCCAGCATCTGCATTAAATAAATAAACAAACCTAATTACCCCCCGCCCCCCAAAAAACCATTTTAGGGGACATCTTGGAGAGATTTGGTGGCTGGTCTGTCCCCTTCAACAGGGGAGCTCTAATTTGATCTCTTTCCTACCTTGAGGCTTATATTAGATCTTTGTTGTGAAAAGATGTCCAGTGGAAAAACCAAGGTTGGAGCCACTGAGTAGTGTAAGCGCTGTTTGCTTCAGCTTCTCTGAGCGTAAGGAGATCTTTCAAGTCCTCCGAGCTAGCCTGTTTTAAGCTCATAGCTGCCCCGGGTTAGAAAGAGCTTTACAGGAGCTACTTGGATAATGCAGAGCCATCCTGCAGAGCAGTGTGGCCACACGTGGACACTGAGCCCTCGGGGTGCTAACTGAGATGTGCTGGAAATGCAAGTTACACCTTGGATTTCGAAGGCTTAGGATGAAAAAAGAAGGTAAACTATTTCACTGATAATCTTGTTATATTGATTACATGTTGAAATAATATTTCAGATCCATAGGGTTAAATAAAACGCAATATTGAAATCCCTTCCATTTGTTTCTTTCTACATTTTTTGGTGTAGTTACCGAAAAATCGAACATTTTCCAAAGAAGAGTTACAAATAGCCAACAGGTCCATGAGAAGGGGCTCAATGTCAATAATCATCGGGGAAATGCAAATCAAAACCACCAGGAGATCGCACATCACACTTCAGATTGGCTGTCATCAAAAAGGCAAGAAATAAGTGTTGGCGAGGATGTGGAGAGAAGGGAACCCTCACGCACAGCTGGCGGGAATGTAAATTGATGTGGAAGGTCCTCCAAAAATTAAAAATAGAACTACCATATGATCCAGCAATTCCACTCCTGGTCATTTAGCTGAAGAAAATGAAGACACTGACTTGAAAAATTACATACACCTCTATGTTCATTGCAGCATTTTTTACAATAGCCAAGACATGGAAGCACCCCAAGTGTCCATCAACAGACAAATGGATGTAGAGACAATGGAATACAACTCAGCCATAAAAAGAAGGGAATGTTACCTTTCATGACAACGTGAATGAACCTTGGGGCCATCGTGCTGACTGAAATAAGTCAGACAGGCGTATGACAGCCACATGATTTCACTTCTATGTGAAATCTAAAAAAACAAAACAAAACTCATAGACACAGAGAACAGATTGGTGATTGTCAGAAGCCAGGGTTAGAGGGGAGGTGGATATGGGTGGAGGTGGTCAAAGGGTACCAACTTCCAGTTGTAAGATTTAGAAAGATGACATCGTTGGGGGGGGAGGGTACAGCTCAGTGGTAGAGCACATGCTTAGCATGCACGAGGTCCTGGGTTCAATCTCCAGTCCCTCCATTAAAAAAATAAATAAATAAACCTAATTACCCTCCCCCCCAAAAAACCACTTAAAAATAAATAAAATAAAAAGACAAAAAATCATGGCTCATGTTATACTTCCTTTGGCAGCATAATGTAGCATTTTGTCCTCTCCAAAGGGCCTTCTGGAATACTCTTCCATTTGACTTGCAAACAGCCCTGTGTAGGACTGAGCTGTGTGAGATGTGTGCTGGGTTCTCACAAGCCGTGTGGACAGAAGGCTGAGGTCTCGTCCTGCTTACGATCCCTGTGACTTCAACCAAGTCTATGTCCGTTTCTGTAAAGTGAGGACTCCCTGGCAGCCCCGCATGATTCTTGTAAAGCTCAGGCTGGACAGCGAACGAGACCCCCGGGTGGAGTGTGGGCGCCACCTCCTTGTAAGAGGATGAGAAGGCTTTTCCACGCGGAGCACGACACTTGTCCCTGCTGGGCTGGCGTCCTCTCCTCCCTCCTGCAGGGAGTCCACCAGGAGCCTCAGGGCTATACACTCCCTCCCAACCTGCTGCTCCAGTGAGTTGTCACATTAATTTGAGCAGAGAGTCCCCTGCAAAGGGCAGGTTTGCCTGTTGGCTTACCCTGACCTTTTGGGATGGTGAATCAGGAAAATAAACAAAACGGACCTCAGAGAATCGTGCAAAATGGGCTCTGGGTCAAGGAGCTTCTTCAAGGCAGTGGCTTTTCTTGCAAATAACTAGTGGGTTTTGAATCCTTACCAGACCACTGTTTATAGTGACTCCTCTGCCCCATTTGTCCTCCCCCAGGGTGATGCCGACCAGCCTTTCCAGCTTCCAGTTGAAAAAACAGAGGAAAATAGACGTTGAGTGTTCTGTTCACAAGCACCCAACAAACAAGGGCAGAGCCAAGGGCGGTGTCCAGGGGCACGAGGAGCCAAGGGGGTGAGGCAATGGGGGCTGGATGTGGTGGGAGGAGGGGGAGCAGCCGGCCGAGGGCCACCTGTGGGGAGGACAGGCCGTTGCACAGACGAGAGGTGGTGACACTCGTGCCCCGTGAATGAGGCCGAACACGCTCCTGTCTTGGAGAGGTCAGCGGTCATCTTCTTGGCTGGGACCCCTTCAGCCTGGTGCACCCTCGCCGCCTTCCCCCGCGTCTCATGGGACAACCAGTGTGGGGCCGGGAGCTCCATCCCACGCAAGGGTGTTCCGTGGGTTTGCGTGTTGTTGGATAGCAGGGTGGAGCGACCCCGGGAGCAGCCACACCCTCTAAAATACAGCTTCTAAAAGCGTCCCTGAGGGCTCAGAGCTGGGTGGGGAAGATTCGTGGAATCACCAGCCCAGGGGTCCCGAATCCTAGACCTGAGCGCCAGCGACCTTGGGTGCAGGGTGCACCCACTCCACACCTCGCTCTCCTTCCTTCTGGAGCACAAGGGTGACATCACTGGTGTCTCTGACCTTTGCTTACTGGGGGGCCCTCGCTGCTGGGTCCCACCTCCGGTCTCAGCTTGGGGAGTCACAGGGAAGGATGCAAAGACAGGGAGGGGGTGGAGAATGGACTCTGGAGGCACATAGACTGACTCCTTCGCAGCCATGTGCCCTGAGGGTTTCCATGGCCTTTTTCAAAGGTTGTACGGACCTGACAGGTTTGCTGAGAGGGCTGGCATTGCAGTTAATGCAACGGACTGAAGCATCGTCCTTAGGGACTCGGGGAGGCGGCAAAGGAGAGGGGCAGAACGAGGCTCCCCCCTGCTGGGTGCCTAAAAAGACGGCACACAGCCAACCGTCTCCCCGCGCCCTCTCCCAGCCACCACCTCCAAGCTGACACCTAGCCCCCCCTCAAGAGGGCATGATGGCTTTTTGCAACTTTGTTTCCGTTTTCAGGCCGCTCTGATGAGCCTTTCCTCCGCTTCCTCCCGCCTGCCACCTTGCCTGGCAGGCACCCCGCAGAGGGTTGGTGGCCCTGCACTGCCATTTCCCTGATGCCCAAAGGCTGCCACCACTGAGGGGTGGCAGGTGCCTTCTCTGGGCCACGCTGAAGTGCCCCAGACATGCCAGCCCCCGCCCCTTCCTGTCCAGCTCTGCCCCGTGTTCTGTGCCCGGCAGGCGCCAGGGCTGGGGTGGGGGACAGGGACTGTGGTGAGAAGCCCAGGGTTGGTCCCGGCGGACTCTGTCTGCCTTCCACGCCCTGCACACCAGTTCTGCTCACCTGGGCCCTGGCCCCCCTCCGACTTGGGGGCTGCTTCTGCAGTACCCTGAGACAGACAGTGCATCTCCAGGGTGCTGTGGGCGGCAGGCAGACAGCCATTTCCTCTGGAATCGCTCACCGGGTGTCAGCTTGCATCCCCTTACCCAGCTGATGCTGACACAGGGTCTGGGGACCAGTGGGGCTCTGTGGCATCTCTCCTCGTCCTCAGTGCCACCCTCAAGGCCCCTGGGGCCCTAGGTCCTGCGCACCTGCGTCTAGGAGACTGTTGGTCCATAAACGACCCACTTTCTAGAACCAGACCACTCACCAAAACCGTCTCCTACCTGTGGTTATCTCCCCGGCCAGGGGCGCAGGGGTGGTCTGCTCCTATGACCTACAGGAAAGAGCTGCCTTTTCTAAGTGTCTTCTTGTTCAGAAAGCACCTAAGACATGTTCCTTAACCTTTTCTGTTCTCCAGGTTTCTCATCTGCACTTGGGGTGAAGTAACAGTTCTGTGGGGACGAAGTGAGGAAAAACACAAAGCAGAGTCACAAACACTCAACGCGAGTCACCGTCACGACTGAGCCTGGCAGTAATGCCGCCTGAAGTCCACTCCCGGGAGCTTTTTCTCACCCTGAAATGTTGTGACCTCTATTTCCTGTGGCTTCGATGATTGCTCACGGCTTCACTGTATCAATTGTAATCTCACGCAGCAAATGCAATGCAGAAACACAGCTAGACGCCTCACACGCCCCGGTGCTGGGTCCCTGACGAGTCCTTCCTTCCCCGTAGGGGGCTTCGGCCACTGGCATCTGCCCTGAAGCGCTGTCCTGACGGGTAACTCATTTTCGAATGTTCTGGATTCAACTTTAGTAACACTCGACGTGGATAACAGTCTCTGCTGCCTGTGGTCTTTTTTTTTTTTTAATTGAAATACAGTTGGTTTACAATGATGTGTTAATGTCTGGTGTACAGCATAGTGATTCAGTTGTACATATATATATATTTCTTTCATTATAAGCTATAACAGGATATTGAATATAGTTCCCTGTGCTGTACAGTAGGACCTTGGTGTTTATCTATTTTGTATTTAGTAGTGTGTATCTGCAAATTCTGAACCCCCAATGTATTCATCACCCCCGGTAACCATCAGTTTGCTAAGTCTGTGAGTATTTCTGTTTTGTTTTTAAGTTCATTTGTGTCATTTTTAAAGATTCCATGTATAAGTGATATCATATGGTATTTATCTTTCTTTTTCTGGCTTTCACTTAGAATGAAAATCTCTAGGTCCATCCATGTTGCTGCAAATGGCATTATTTTATTCTTTTTTGCTATTGAGTAGTATTCCATTGTATAAATATACCACAACTTCTTTATCCAGTCATCTGTCAATAGACATTCAGATTGTTTCCATGTCTTGGCTATTGTAAACAGAGCTGCTGTGAACATTGGGGTGCATGGATCTTTTCGAATTAGAGTTCCCTCTGGATATATGCCCAGGAGTGGGATTGCTG
The DNA here is from genome assembly GCF_048773025.1 of Camelus bactrianus. Taxonomy (NCBI): domain Eukaryota; kingdom Metazoa; phylum Chordata; class Mammalia; order Artiodactyla; family Camelidae; genus Camelus; species Camelus bactrianus. The sequence continues at coordinate 9,840,448 of NC_133549.1, forward strand.
GATCATAGGGTAAGTCTATTTTTAGTTTTTTAAAGAATCTCCGTCCTGTCCTCCATAGTGGCTGCACCAAATGACAGTCCCACCAACCATGTAGGAGGGTTCCCTTTTCTCCACACCCTCTCCAGCATTTAATGTTTGTGGACTTTTGAATGATGGCCATTCTGACTAGTGTGAGGTGATACCTCCTTGTAGTTCTGAATTGCATTTCTCTGATAATTAGAAATATGGGGCATTTTTTCATGTGACTATTGGCCATCTGTATGTCTTCACTGGAGAAATGTTTGTTTAGTCTGCCCTCTGTGGTCTTAAGAATTGAGTCATATTGTGACCGACCTGCGTGCTAGGACTCTGTAACCAATAGGAATTGACAAGAGGCCAGATGAGGCATTCAGGCAAGGCTGTACTGGGACTCGTGCTACAGCAGGAGGGAGTGAAAACGAGTAATAGGTGCCCTTGCTCGCTTCCCAAGGAGGGGTGAGTTGGTTCCTTAAATGGGGTGAGGGTGGGGGCAGAGGGGTGACTTAGGGGGTCTCATAGGGGTGCTGTGTGCAGGGATCATGTGCAGTGCTTGTTTTTGCTCTGGGCATCTCAGAAGTGATAGCTGGTTTCTGCACTTTTTTATCTTGTTCATACTTTGCCCCAACTGTGCATTCATGCAGTTATTTTTAGTCTCTTATCATTTCTTTGGATTCTTCTGCTCCGAGGAGGATTGTCTGTTTGTCAGGTGCGAGCCCTGCAGTAAAGGGTCCCAGGTCCCAGCCCGTCTCATTAGTAAAGCAAAATCACCTTCCTGCTGCCAGTTAAAAGCATCCTTCACCTGCCCGTCCCCCAGACTAGAAGCTCCTTGAGGGCAGGGACCCCCCTGCCAGTCTTGTAGCATCTCCAGCCTCCAGGTGGCATGTTTCTGGTCACCTGTCTGCTGACAAGTCGCTGCAGCTCTTCCCTTTTTCCTGCTGCACGTCCCTCACCCCCCTGGTGGGGGCGGGCAGCTGGGTGGTCTCTGGCAGGGGCAGCCTGCACATCTGCTGTCTGGATTGCGAAGGGGCTTCCCTGGGGTCGGGGGGCTCTCAGAAGGGGGCTTAGAGCTGGACGTTAGAGCTGGAAAGGGAGTCATTGATCCTTGAAGGCCTTCGGATGTGTTGGAGGTTGTCCACGGCTGGGCAGAGGGATTTGACAGCCATCGTATGGTTGAAGTCAGAGTTAGAGAAAAACTAGCCCTTCTGGATTGTGCCCAGGCTGCTATTTGGGCAACAAACAAACAAACAAACAAAACCCTACTGTCCACCCTGTGAGCTCCTTGTCTGCGCCCACTGCTCACCCAGCCATGCACCTGCATGGAGGCAGCAGCCTTAGACAGCTGGCTGGTGTCTGAGCTCTGACCCACCCTGAGCTACCTAGTGGGCATTAATGCAAACCATGAAGGTGGGAGAGGGCCTACCGGGAGCGCTTAAGACAGCTGTGGATGAGACAGAGTGACCATAGAGCCAAGGAAGCTTCCAGTCTCCGAGGAAGCCCCGCTGGCCCTCTGTAGGCTCTAAAATCCATCAGGCAGACGGCCGCGGTACAGCGAAGAGAGGATGCCCGGCTGCAGTCCTGCTCTGCATGACACTGGCCAGCCGCCTCCTCTCCATCCACAGTTCCAGGGAAACAGGGATGGGGTTTAACCTGCAGCCCAGAGAGGGGCTCTGGAGGAGGGGGGAACTCTCCAGAATGACACGCACACTTTGTGTGTATGTACATCTTCCAGAGGAAAGGGCCAGAAACTATTATTTTTTAGGTTCTCAAAGGAGTCCCTGACCCAGAAAAATAGGGGCCACTTTGCAGGGTGACTGGAGGGTCCTTTGCATCACAGACAACCTTGATTTCTAAATGACAGGCTCTCAGTCCTGTCAGCAGATTTCTGACATGGATAGAGGTATTGTCTGAATCTGACCCTGGGTGTGACTCTGAGGGGAAGCTGGGATGGGACAGTCTGGGGTCACAGTTCTACTTTTCCCTGCACTGGGGAAGAGACACGCTCTCCAAAGTGCTGTGTTCTTCCTAAGTAATGAGAAGCAGATGCTCCTGGTAGAAACATTTCCTTTTGTTCCCTGTCCACAGGCTCCTGGGCGTCTCGGGCGGACAGACCGCTGGCCCCGCCCCACGCCGCCCTCCTGTGTCCTGGATGTCATCTGTTGTGGTTCCTGCCCCACGGCAGGGGGTGGCTGCCTCCTGGGCCCCAGGACTATTGCTGGGGGACGAAGATGCCCCCTGGGGTGTTTCACAGCCACCCTGGCCACGCCAGCTTCTAGGTGCACAGTGACAGTGTTGTCAATTTTCTGTACAAAACTGTTTTTCCATGTTTTTCCCTGCTGTCTTTAGGACAGGGCAGAAATTCATAAACAGAAGCCACCTGGGGCCCAGGGAGTCCATCTCACAAGCAGGATGAGGTGAAGCGCTGAATTCTCAGCTGCACTTCTACTTTGAGACCTCCTGGCCCCATACCTCCTGCCCTTTCGAGGGGACCACCCTGGCCAGGCCTCCGCACCGGGTCGACCACCAGGATGTGGAAGCGAAAAAAGAGAAATCCTTGAATCTCCAGAAGGGAATGATCTGATGTGTGAGTTCCTCAGGCTTTGGGGAGAAAAAATTCCCCCTGGCAGGCCTCATATGGGTTGTCTCTGGAAATCCAGGCTGAACCAGCCCTCAGCCCACCCTCCCCACCGGCCGCTCCCCAGCAGCCGCTGCTCCGCTTCGAAATTCACACCATCAGACAGCTGGTTTTTTATACACATTTTTCTTTATCCTGCCCAACTCCAACTTTAAAACAGGCCTGCCAGTTTGAGTAGCCTTTTGGCAGGAGAGGTGAGGAGTTCCATTCTCCACCCGAGGGCCTCGTGGTTAGTTCTCTGCCAGGTGCCTCCCCAGCCAGCCAGACCCGGCTCTCCCCAAGGAAGGAGGCAGTGTTTCCCTGAACGAGAGGAGCCAGGAAGGTTTTTCTGGTGACGTCCAGGTTCCTGAGCTTGGTGCCATGAACTACGTCTCTTTGATGACATGGCCTCCCCCTCAGCCCTGCCTGGGCCTGGCCGAGCCTCAGGGGACGGATGCGGAATTGATCCTCCAGACCACGGGGACATCTTAGACCTCAGGTGGGGTTTCTCATCTTCATGGTGAAACATCGTGTCAAGACCTTGAAGAGACAATTCCAAGCGTCCTGCCACAGGGGGTCCCCTGACCCAGGGGGCGTGACCCCCACCCCCGATGTTGCTGAGGGCCTCATGTTCGCCAGGACCATGGCCCCTGTGACCTGACAGTGCTCAGTGGGCAGAGGTATAACTTCCCACAGTGAAGGTGCCCCCCCCCCCCCCCGCAACTGCCCCAGCCATATCCTCCATCCCGCTCAGCACCGGGGGTAGGGACTCTCCGGTTGCCAGGTCCTTGGCCTTCTGCTGGGTTACTCCCCCCACCCCTAGCACCATGGGCACATTTTCCTTCACTTTAAATTCCTTGGCTGTGGGAGAGCCCTCGAAAGCTGAGGCCCTGAATCCCCCCTCCCCGCCAAGTGTCTGGCTCCTGCTTCTGGGCTGCTGAGCAGGGCTGGGACTGCCCTGTCCCTCGGAATTCCTTCTCTTCGGGACGCCTGGCCTTCCTTCCCACAGCAGCCAGTTCACGTCACGGCTCTTCCTAAGCCCTCATCCCTCCGCAGCCTTCCCTCCGCGTTTCTGGAAACAGAGTCCCTGCCTGGCCTCGGCCCTCCTCCCCTCTTCTCGCCTTCTCAGTCCCCAGCTGGAGGTGCGGGCGAGGTGTCCAGCTTCTGGTGGCAGGCTTTCCTCACCTGTAATGGGGGAGTGATGACAGGAGCTGCTCCTTGGGCTCCTGTGCGTGTTAAGTAGTCAGCACAAGGCTGAGCCGGCCCACGGTAACCGCTCCGTCCCCCAGAGCTGCTTTGTTCTGGCACTTTCGGAGGCAGAGGTGTCTGTGCAGAGCTTGTCCTCTGCTGGTCCTGTAAGCTTGTCCCTCTTACCCATGAGGAGCAGCTACTCCCTGCCCCCCCCCCCCGCTTCTCAGCCAGGGGGCATTAGGACATCGGGGTGACCAGGCCACATGCCTCTCCTGACCCCCTGGGCCAGCCCCAATGTTCTGGTAGCAGAGAACTAGCCCAGCTTCCCAAGTACAACCTTCAAGACTTCAGTTGGGTCCCATTGGCCAACATAAAGCCTGTCCCGGAGCCATCCAGGGTCAAGGGTGAGGGCCTGGGTCAGGGGCGGGAGAAGCGGGGCCCTCATGCAGTCCATCCAGCCCAGACAGCATGGTTTGTCCACCAGCAGGAGAGCATTCATCACTCTGTGTCGCAGTTGTGTGATTATTCACCTGTCCCTCCCCACCTGGCCTGGGTTCCAGCTCCTGTAGTGGCAGGAACTATGTCTAATTCACCCAGCATCACCAGTGCTTAGCACGGTGCGGCCCCCAGAAGGTTCTCGCTGGCAGTTGACTGAATTGAGTTGGTTCTCCCATCTCCACCTCAGCCTCAAAAAGCTTGTTATGCTCTGCCTTTGACCAGATGTCCTCTCTCGTCTTTAATCACACATCTTTCCTTGTCCCTGCTGCCCACTCCGGCCCTCACTGTCACTGACGGGTACAGTCTGGAACAACCAGTCTTCCCCACGCCCTGACCTCTCCAGGCCGGGTCACCTTTTATTACATTCAAACCACTCATCAGCATCTCAAAGCCCCTCTCACCTTTTAATAACAAATAGTTGTCTCTTGTGCAAAACTTCCTCCTCAGGTGGTACAGGACCCTGGACAGAGCCTGGTCCTGCACCTCAGAAACACCCAGACTGAGCCCTGACTTAACACCTTTCAGCTGTGAGACTCTCACCCCAGGAAGGCAGCATCTCTTCACTGTACAAGAGTCTGTTTTCCTCTGAGCCTTAACTAGCGACTGGTTCCCACTCCTCGCCTGTGACCCGAGTCAAACTCCTGTTCTGAAGACCTAGAGGTTTTCTGCACATCCAAGAGACTTTGGAGCCCAAGGAGAGGGATGGCTTGGGTTGAGGGGCTGCATTTTTGTTCTGGAAGTTGAGACGGGAAAACAGAGCTTCAGATTCAAACCCCTCTCTCCTCCAACCCACGGACCCCTGGGGTCACGCGATACTTCTCAGTTCTCTCTGATCGTCTCCTCACTTTTTTAAGAAAAGCTTTTCCTTCTTTCTGTGTCATAACATCAGGTTTCTTTAGGGTTCTAGATCTTAGGTGCTCTCTTTTTACACTTGTATTTTTATAGAAGCTTGACGTTCAACAGCTTATCTGAATGGACACCTTCCAAATTCCGTCACCAGCTCTGAGATCTCACAGTCCCACATCCCATGTCTTGTCCAGATCCTTCCATACTGAGATGCTAAAATTAGTTCAAATATCCAATAGAAGCAGGCTCCTCATCCCAATTCGCCTGTTTTCCATAGCAGGGCCGTCTCCCCGCTGTCCGACAGTCACACATCAGCCGCCCATGTTTTCTCCCTCCTGTGATGACTTCTGCCCCTTTCTCTCTTCCGTCAGCGTTCAGACTGGCCCATCGCTTTACTCCAGAAGGCTGTGGGGACGCTAGTAAGTAATCCCTTCTTTGTACCCTTTCCATCTTCTTCCAAGGACAACACCACCATTCCTGGATTTGTGGAAATCCAAGGAAATGAGGCCCCGATGGGTTTTGATTTATCTGGGCCACGTCAGCAGCAGGGCTGCGGGTGGTGCCGGATAGTCCAGATGTGAGGGGAGCGCGAGCATTGGAGGAACCAGATTTTCTGTGCTGCTCCTTCTCCCTCGCTGAGGGAGGACCAACCCCACACCCTTGGTGAATGTCCTAAGAAGTCTTGGCCTCTGACCTTTTAGCATCCTCCGACCTGTGAAGGAGGATAGGACTTCTTCCCGGTCAAGTTCTTTCCAAGAAAATGATCTCATTTATCTTGGTGAAAGGTTTATTTTTAAAGTGCACATTTCATTTTCCATTATTTAATAGACACATAATGTGTTGCAGCTTCTTTCTAAGTGATTTCATACATAACAATTATATGCATAGTTCCAAGGCATATATGAGCCTCAATAAATCTATTTCTTTCAGTACCGTGGCCATAACAGTACACTGCGCAACGTGTGCCAGTGGTATGGTTTGCTTTAGGAAAATTGTTAGTCTTGAAGAAAAAATCCTGGGACTTTGGAGCAGGGCTCAGCAGGCACGCTGTGCAGCAGATGCAGCTGGATCTCTCCTTCCAGGTGGAGTTAGACTGGGTGGGAGGGGCTGAGGAAGGAGCTAGAGTTAAAAAAAATGATTCCTGACACTCAAGGTAAGGCAGACTTTCTTCAGGCCCATCGTGAGGGCTCACTGCAATGGGGCTGTCAACAAAAATAATCAATAAACAATCAATAATGGGGGGAAGGGAGATCTTAGTGGTAGAGGGCATGCTTAGTATGCACAAGGTCCTGGGTTCAATCCCCAGTACCTCCATTAAAAACAAACAAACCTAATTACATAATCCCCCCAAAAGAAATCAATCAGTTGAAACTGACCCAAAACTGACACAGATAATAGAATTAGTAGACAAGGACATAAACACTGTTAGTATAACTGTATTCCATGTGCTCAAGAAGCTAGAGGAAAGACTGCAAATGTTAAGTAGGGACATGGATGATATAAAAACCCAGACTTCTAGAGATGAAAACCAGAATGGTTGAGATGAAATAAAAAGTACACAGAATGGGATTAACAGCAGAGTAGACACTGAAGAAAAATAATTAGTACCCTTGAAGATGTTGCAAAGAAACTATCCCAATAAAACAAAGAGAGAAAAAAGATGGAAAAATATAGAACATGTAAGCTATGGGACAATGTCAAGGTGCCTTGACATGCCCAATGCAGAAAGCGGATGAGGAAACAAACATACTTCTAAAAATAATGACTGAAAACTCTCCAAAGTTAGTGAAAACTATAAACTTGTAGACCTAAAATGTTCAACAGACACTAAATACAGAGAAACTACTAAGGCACATCAATCATAATCAGCAATAACAAAGAGAAAATTTTAAAAGAAGCCAGAAAAAAAAAAGACACTTTATATACAAAGGACCAAAAAAAAGAGATGACAATAGTTTCCTCATCAGAAGTATTGCAAGACTCAAATTACTAGAATCAGCAATGAAAGGGGAACACCACACTGTAAACCAATTAGACTTCAATAAAAAATAAAAATACAGAAAAATGGAAAAAAATGAAAGGGCGGACATGACAACAAGTGTCACAGAAATAAAAAGGATTATAAGAGAATACAATGAGCAATTGTATGGTAACAAACTGAATAATCTAGGTGAAATGAGCAAATTCCTAGAAATGCTCTATCAAGGTTGACTCATGAAGAAACAGAAAATCTGAGAACTCTAATTAGTAAGGAAATTGAATCAGTAAACAAAAATCTTCCCAAAAGAAAAGCCCAGGACTAGATGGCTTCACTGGTAAATTCCACCAAACATTTAAAGAATATCCTAATCCTTTTCAAACTCTACCAAAAATTGAAGGGAAGGAACACTTTCTAGCTGATTCTATGAGGGTAGCATTACCCTGATACAAAAACCAGACAAAGACATTATAAGAAGACACTGTAAGAAAGAGAAACTAGAAACCAATACCCCAGGTGGATGTTGATGCAAAAGTCCTCAGTAAAATACTAGCACACCGAATTCAGCAGCATATTAAAAGCATTATGTTCCACGACCAAGTGGGATTTACTCCTGGAGAGCAAGGATGGTTCAACAAATAAAAGTCAATTAATGTAACACATCACATTAATAGAATGAAGGAAAAAAAATTCACAGATAATCTCAGGTGCAGAAAAAACATTTGACAAGATTCAACATAATTTTGTGATAAAGACACTCAATAAATTAGGAATAGAAGAGACCATCCTCAATGGGATAAAACCATCCATGAGAAATTCACATCTAACATATTCAATGATAAAAGACTGAACACTTTTCCCTTAAGATCAATAAGAAAAAATGTCACCTTTCACTAATTCTATTCAAAATAGTACTGGAAGTTCTAGTAAAAGCAATTAGGCAAGAAAAAGAAATAAAAAACATCCAAATTTGAAAGGAAGAAATAAAATTCTCTCTCTTGCAGATGACATGGTCTTGTACATAGAAAACCTTAAACATATTGATTGTTATATATTTCTACCAAATGTAATAATAAGTAAAGATAAATATAATGTGAGATTTCTGTGGGAACCTTTTCTCACTCTTCCAGGGACTTTTAACCAATTGAATGCTGCTTGGATAGGTTGCTTTTTAAAAATATTATAATTATTGCATACAGCAGGCATTTTCTGTGAACCGCCTCATGATTCTTTTGTGTAGGAAAAGGAACTTGCCCCTGTTTTCTGTCAAAGGTTTTTACCATAGTGCTCATCGCTTCAGTGAAGGCCCTCTGTATGCTGGAAATGTCTAGTATCTGGAAGGCATGATGCAGTCTCTGGAGCAGAACACCCTGGGAGATTGGAGCTGTGGCTGAGCCAGTGTCGAGGGCAGAGCCAGCAAAAATGTGCAGCGAGCAGCACTTCCAGCATCCACAAAGCCAGTCTCTCCTGACTCTTCAAGGGGATCAGAGGGGCACAGAAATACATATACCGGGTCTGATGCAGGAAAATAGAGTGTGAGAGGTTGGCCCAGCACCCCACCAAGTGAGGGTCCTTGGCTTCACACAGGAACGAATTCAAGAGGGAGCCATAGTAGAGCGAAATTAGATTTACTTATTCAGGGAAATACTCACTCCGTAGACAGAGAGAGGCAGCAGGTGAGAGGCGGCCCCAGAGCATGGGGTCATCTAGGATGGAGACGGGGGTGGGGGTGGTTAGTTTTTATGGGCTTGGTAATTTCCTATGCTAACAAGTGGGAGGGTTATTCCAACTACTTTGGGGAAGGAACAGGGATTTGCAGGAATTGGGCCACCACCCACTGTTTGGCCTTTTATGGTCAGCCTGGGAACTGTCATGGCACTTGTGGGTATGTCATTTAGCAGCTATATTATTACAAGCATATAATGAAGCATATAATGAAGCTCAAGGTCTACTGGAAGTCAACCTCCCACCATCTTGGGCCTCCAGATCTACTAGAATTTGAATTTTCCGCCATCTTGAGCCTCCAAGTTTACTGGGAGTTGCATCTTCCGCCATCTTGGTTCTAACCAGTTTTTGTCCTGTCCTCAAAGGCTGTGTCATTGTTTTTATGGCTGTGCCCTGCCTCCTTCCCTCCTGTCTCAGGTCCAATTTCCCTTCCTCCTCACCTGTGGTCCACAAACATTAACTGGGCAGAAGAGAGAGGGCCCAGCCATTAACGTGGGCCAAAGCTGTGCTGGTCACTTGGGACACACAGAGGTGGGGATGACTTGACCCTGCCTCTGCCATCACTTGCTCCTGGTCTGCAGGGGACACCGCAGTGGGGCAAGGGCAAGAGCACAGTAGAGGCGGTGCTGGCCTCCAGCAAGACCGAGAGCATGGTTCCCGGTCGGGGGACAGCCGGCCAGCTCCGGGCTGCTTCCCTGAGGACAAGTCAGACTCAGCCAGGAATGTGCTTCGAGGGCTAGCACAGCCCTGGGTTCTCCCGGGAGCAGTGAGGAGGGGTGACCATATTTGAAGCAGGAAGGTGACGTAGCTCCCGTCACAGCGCTAGCTGAGTGAGCGTCAGTATTTGCAGAATGCAAACATGAAGATGTCTGTGGAAGGCCTCATGCAGAGGCAAATGCGGACGCACTTCTCCTCCACCCTGTGTTGTCAGGGAGCCCGGAGGGGAGGAGGAAGACGTAGATTTGAGAGTAAGTGTCATAGAGATGGTGACTGAAGCCTCGAGTACACAAAATGCAGGTGTGTATAGAGGGAGATGAACAGGGGCTGAGGGCTATTCCTTGAATCTTTAAGTTTGAACAAAATGGAGAGAGCATGGAAGTGAGAGGGTCAAAAAGTGGCGAGGGGCTGGGGGAAGGAAACGGCTCAGTGGTAGAGCGCGTGTTTAGCATGCACGAGATCCCGGGTTTAATTCCCAGTACCTCCATTAATAAATAATGGAGACTTTACCAAAAAATGCTCAATATTGCTAATTATCAGAGAACTGCAAATCAAAACTACGAGGTATCACCTCACATTGGTCACAATGGCCATCATTCAAAAGTCCACAAACAATAAATGCCGGAGAGGCTGTGGGAAAAAGGGAGCCTCCTACACTGCTGGTGGGCATGTCATTTGGTGCAGCCACTAGGGAAAACAGTGTGGAGATTCTTTAAAAAAACTGAAAATAGACTTACCCTATGATCCAGCAGTCCCACTCCTGGGCACATATCCAGAGGAAACTCTAATTTGAAAAGACACATGCACCCCAATGTTCACAGCAGCACTATTTACAATAGCCAAGACATGGAAACAACCTAAATGCCCATCAACAGACAACTGGATAAAGATGTGGTGTACACACAAACACACACACACACACATACACATACACGTACACACACATACACATATACAGTGGAATACTACAGTACTACTCAGCCATAAAATAGAATGAAATAATGTCATTTGCAGCAACATGGATGGACCTGGAGAATGTCATTCTAAGTGAAGTCAGACAGAGAAAAAAAATACCATATGAGATTGCTCATATGTGGAATCTAAAAAAAGGACACAAATGAACTTATTTACAAAACAGAGACAGACTCACAGACATAGAAAACAAACTTATGGTTAACCAGGGGGGAAGGGGATGGGAAAGGATAAATTGGGAGTTCAGGATTTGCAGATACTAACTACTATATATAAAATAGATAAACAACAAGGTCCTACTGTAGAGCACAGGGAACTATATTCAATACCTTATAATAGCCCATAATGAAAAAGAACACGAAAAGGAATACATATATATATATATAAAATATATATATATAAAACTGAATCATTATGCTGTACACCAGAAATTAACAAAACATTGTAAATTGACTGTCAGTTTTTAAAAAGGGGGCCAGGAAGACAGGAGAAGGTGGTAACAGGGCCCAGAACAGAGGAGTCCTTCACACTGAAGGGCGTGGCTGGGCTCCCAGGGCAGCAGAGAAGTCACAGAGGGTGGGGACTGATGGGCGTCCCCCTGAGCTGGCAGCGTCCCAGCTGAGGTGTCAGCACAGGGGTGAGGAGGCCAGTTCCAGCAGCACTGAGCAGTGACCGTGGGGACGGCCATCCAGGTGGAGGACTGTTCAGAATCTAGAAGGTAAACTGTGAGTGACAAGAGGGACAGAATTTAGAGGAGGGAGGAGCTGAGCTTGTTGACAGGCTGAAAGGAAGAGGTCCTGCTGTGGCCGAGAGAGACTGCTCTGGACAACCACGTCCTTCCCAGGACCCTGAGCCCCATCAGGGAATCAGATGAATGAATTCTCAGGCCCGCCAGCCCCACCTTTGCTGCCTCTGCCAGTCTTTCCATTCGCACTTGATTTGTCTTCAAGGTCCCGGAGTTAGAGAAGGAATCATGTAATTGCACAGTGCAAGGGAGCCCAGAGAAGTTAAGTGGTATGGTTAACGTCACACAGCAAGCTGGAAGTACATTCCAGACTAACGAGTCTCCAAACTCTAAATCCAATGCCATTTCCGTTAGGTAATCATGCATTTGCCCCAGGCAGTTCAGTGCCTCGCTTGCTATGTTTGTTCCCTCTCCTTGGAAGGAGAGGAACTTTTCCTCCCAGCTGAGTTCTCCTGGAAGGAATCAGATGAACTCCCTCCTCAGGAACATCCCTGGGCTGTGTTCTTCTGTCTAGAGGCGCCTTGTGTAGCAAAGAGAGTCTCTCCTCTCTCCAGCAGCATCTCTCTCTCCTTCTTGTTTCTTCTCCATCTTTTTCTCTCTTCTTCTGTCTCAGTGGATGTCACTCTGCCCCTCCCCCACCCCTCCTCCCCAGCCCCTCCAGTCTTCAGAAGGGCGCAGCGGGCAGTGGGGCTGGGAGAATGCCCCAGCGGGGCATCAGGAGCCGCAAAGCCTACTGTTGATTCACAGCTGCGGTGCTGAAACAGCCTTCCCAGTGGTACTTGGCATGCAGTCTTGGCTCTCAGTAGAATGACGCTTTGTTATCGTAAATGATCCAGTGCACTGAACTGAGCTGGCACCGAAGACCTCCGCGCCCCTGCCAACCGGGTCACATGCTCTGGTACTTTCTGAAGCCGGGCCCTTCAGTGAGCCCTGTGGCTCTGCCTAGGATGGTGAAGAGGAGCCCAGGGCAGGCTCTGAATTTTAGATAAAGGTGCCTGCAGCCTGTGACTCCCTTCTGGTAGGACACAAGGGATTTGGTCTAAGGCTCTTTGGGAAAAGATTTCCATTCCCAGGGTTGGGTGCAGATTCTTTAGATGTGACACAGGACGCCATCAGACCTGGGGACAAGCCCTCCGGAGAGGGAGAGCTGAGAGGCAGGTCATCTCTGCTGCCTGAAGGAACGGGGCTGGAGGAATGACCTCTCTTTGCAGTGGCCCACAGGCTGCCCCTGCTCCATCTCAGGGCCCACGGAAGTCTTCATTTGGAGAATTTTTTTCCTTTATATGGTACTTTACTGAGGGCTTACCATATTCTAGAGTGTCAGGCACTGCCATCCCATACACAAATTCCCATTTGTTATCCGTTGTACATTTTGCATCCAGGAAAGTTAGGTCACAGAAAAGTTAAGATATACAGATCTGGGGGTTGGGGTATAGCTCAGTGATAGAGCGTGTGCTTAGCATGCATGAGGTCCTGGGTTCAATCCCCAGTCCCTCCATTTGAAAAAAAAAGATACACACGGTCACGAGCCACGCTTTGGGTGCTAAGCTAGCCCCAGGGGAGAGGCAACTCCTGGCAGAGGGAGACAGGCCAAGCTGCAGATAAGGCTCCTCTCTGAACCTGAAATCCTGAAGCAGAATATCATTCCTGAAGCTTAAAGCTGAAAGCTTTCGTCACCCTTCAACGTGTAAGGAGGAGAGGAGATTTGTTTTCCTTTAGTGTCGTTAGTCCCTTGTACTATTACATATTATTCTAAGAATGATGCTCAGGTTATTTTATAGCCTCATCGAATCTCAAGATTGGGAAGGAGGCCACTCCCGCCAACTGAGTCTTGAATGTCTGCGCAACTTCTGCCGGAACCGGTAGCGGTCGGCCTTGGGTCGGCCTAGTGTCCCTCGACTGTTCCCGAGCCCCTCTGAGCCTCAGTTTGGGTTGCTTTAAAATCCATTTTATAGGGAAGAGAAAACCCAACTTGAAAGATTGTGTGAATATTAAATGAACTAATTAGAAAGTGTAACTGATCATCTGATGGAGCGAGATGAACTCAGGAAGCAACCTTGGTCTCGTCTTTCACTGTAATTCACCCACTAGGCCTGGTCCCTCCCGGCCCTGGGCGAGACATTGGGCAGGCCTCAGGCCTCCGCTGGTCCTCCCCAGGTAGCAGACAAGTCCATGGACACTGGAAGTCAAGAAGCACACTCTCAAGTCGGTAATTAAAATGTCTCATCCAAGGTCCAGATGGGCCATCGAGGTTGAATCCACTGACACAGTAACTGGACTAAAGGTCTATGTGGTAGTTACATATTTTGAATATCACCCCAAAGTCATCCCTGCAGTCAGGGGAGGAGCCGTGACCTGTCTAGATATATACCTATTGCTCCCAGTCAAGCTGAAGCTTCTGATATTAAACAATTGAAAATTAATAGACAGATGGGCCGAGTTTGATGTGTTCGACCTCAGTTCAAACCGTGTCTTGTTGAACTGGTGGTTACCACCCTAAATATGAACCCTCATCCTGTAGAAGATGCTTGAAAGCAACAATCATTCTTGAAACTAAAGGAAAAAACACAAACGTGGATTGGCATTCTGACTGATTTAACAAAAACCAGCAGCTGTGTTAGACATTGACTAATTCAATATTATTTATCTACTTATTTTCTCTCTTACGTCTGCTCTTTATCTCATAGATCATGTACTTTTTATTACTCATTTTACTGAGGTATAATTTATATACTGCAAAACACAGCCATTATAAGTGTACAAAGAGATGCTTTCTAGTAAATGTATAGAGTTGTGCAACCGTCACCACGGTCCATTTTTAGTTCATTTCCATCCCCCCGGAAAGCTCCTTCACGCTGTTTGCAGTTAATCCCCACTCCCACTCCCAGCCCCAGGCAGCCACGGGTCTGCTTTTTGTCTCTGTGGATTTGTCTTTTCTAGGAGCTTCATGGAAATGGAAGTGGAATAAGCATGTAACAGTGGTTGATTTTACAACAGTTGTAATAATTCTGTAAAGAATGCTGTTTATCCATTCCCCTGCCATGGACTGTTTTCATTTTGGGGGCTTTGTAAAGAATGGTGCTATGAATAGTCACGCACAAGCCTCTGTGTCTCCACCTTGCATTTTTATTTTTCATAGGAGGATACCCAGGAGTGGAATTGTTTATTTCTATGGTAAGCGTGTGTTTAACTTTTAAAGAAACTGCCAACCTGTTTCTCAAAGTGGCAGTATCAGTTTACATTCCCACCACCAGCAGGGGAAGGCTCAGTTTCTGCACATCTTCACCAATACTTGATATTGCCAATCTTTTTCATTATCGCCACTGTATGTGTGGTATCTCACTGTGGCTTTAAAGGGTAGGTGTGTGCATCTCCCTAATGACTAATTAATGATGTCAAGCATCTTTCCGTGTGTTTATTAGCCATTTGTATATCCACCTTGGAGAAATGTCAATTGAAATCTTTGCCCATTTGAAAACTTGAGTTGTTTCTTTTTTTCTTACTGAGTTGTAAAAGTTCTTCATATATTCTGGATATAAATCATTGATCAGACAGATGATTTGCAAATATTTTCTTCCAGTTTGTGGCTTTTCTTTTTATAATGATGCCTTCTGAAAAGGAAATATTTTAATTTCAATGAAGTCTTATTTACAAAGTTTTGTTTTTTTTTTTAATGGATTGCACTTTTGGTGTCATGTCGAAGACATCTTTGCTTAATGCAAAGTCACAAAGACTTACTCCTGCATTTTGTTTTAGAAGGTTGGTAGTTTTAACTCACTTTTAAGTACGATGCATTTTGAGTTGATTTTTTTACTTGGTAAGATGCCAATCTAAGTTTGGCTTTGTTTATTTCACATATGGCTCTGTGGGTAACCAGTCCTTCCAGCACTATTCGTTGAAAAGACCATCCTTTCTTCCATTGAGTTGACTTGGCACCTTGGTCACGTTAGCTAAAAGTGTATCAATATTATTGAGCTTTCTAAGGACAAATCTTTCATTTTCTCAATTTTCTCTGTTCTTCAGTTTTCTAGTTCATTGATTTCTGCTCTGATCTTTCTTTCTTACCGCTTTCTTTGGGTTTAATTTGCCTTTCTCTCTCTCTTTGTCTTTCTTGTTTCTTAAGACAGAAGTCATTGATTTGAGAACTTTCTGCTCTCCTAAGTCCTACTTTAGTTCCATTCCATTAATTTTGATATGCTGTATTCTTGTTTAATTCAGTTCAAAATATTTCTAATTTTCACTGATTTTTTCTTTGATTCATGGGTTATTTAGAAATGTGTTGTTTAATTTCTAAAAATTGAGGATTTCCCAAATTTATCTCTTTTATTTCTGATTTCTAATTCCTTTGTGGCTGGAGAACATACTCTAAATGATTTAAATCCTTTTAAATATATTGAAATTTGTTTTATGGCCTAGTATATGGTATAAACTGGAGAACGTTCCATATACCTTTGAAAACAATATGTATTTGTTATTTTTAGGTAGCGTGTTCTATGAATGTCAAGTTGGTTGATAGTATTGTTCAAATCCTCTATATCCTTGCTGATTTTCTGTCTAGCTGTTCTCTCAATTACTGTAAGTTGGGTATTGAACTAACTATAATTGTTAAATCGTCTCTCTCTTTTCATTTCTATCCATTTTTACTTCATAAATTTTAAGACTTTGCTGGTAGACACTATTACATTTAAATTTGTTATATCTTCCTAATGTATTTATCCTTTATCATCATGAAATGCCCCTCCTTGTCTCTAGTAATATATATTTTTTTCTTAAAGTCTATTTTGTCTAATGGTAATATGTTCCCTCTGGCTCTCTTGTTGCTACCGTTTGCATGGTATACCCTTTTTATCATTTTACTTCAAACCTATTTGTGAGTTTGTGTGTGTGTGTGTGAAATGTGTCTCTTCTAGACTGTATCCACTGAATCTTGATTTTTTAATCCAATCTGACAATAGCTGCCTTTTGATTATAGTGTTTAGTCCATTTATATTTAATATAATTATTGATGTGGTTGGATTTAGGTCTTCCATTTTGTTTTCTACATCTCACTTTTAAATCTGTTCTCCCTTTACTGCTTTTGTGCTAAACAGTTTTTTCAGCACACCATTTTGATTCCTTTGTTGCTTTACTGCAGTTTTGGGTTATTTTCTTAGTGCTGACCCTACAGATTACAGTATGCATTTTAACTTACACAATCTACTTCAGGTTAATTCTGACTTCATTCCAGTAAAATACAGCAATATTGCTCTAATATACCTTCATTCCCTCCCTTCTCCTTTGTGCTGTGATTATCGTGTATCTCTGCATGTGTTATAAACCCAACAATATAGTGTTAGAATTTTTTTTATAAAATCTTACATCTTTTAACAAAATTATGAGAAAAGAGAAAAATATATTTACACAATCTTTTATATTTACCTAGATACCATTTCCAGTACTCTTACTTTCTACCTGCAAATTCAAGTTACCATCTAGTGTGAGGCCAACAGATGAGAAGACAATTGCCATTGAAAAAATAACTTGTTATATTCACAGACCCCAAGAAGAGGGGGCACCCTGTGCCATGCAGGGCCACATGGGGAAGCACCAGGGTCAGTCATGAAGCAGGAAGAGTGAAGGAAAACTGTGGGTGAGGGTTTTTATTGTAGTTTCCATGGAAGGAATAGATGAGGCAGGGTAAGAAGGCTGAGGGTTGGCTAGTTTGAATAACTCCAGCAGGGTCTAGGGCACAGGGTCTGTCTCTGTTGTCCAGTAGGATTATTAGGGCAGGTGGAAGGTGGCGTGGAGTGTGAGAGCCCAATAAAAGAGGTAGTTGGGATGTAGGCTCTGGATTGGTTAGTTTGCACATGAAAGGCACTCTCAGGTGAACTATTTACTGTCCCCGGGACCTGAGTAGCTCTGGGAGGGTTAGTCGCTCTGGGCTCAGAAGGCCTCAAGATGTCAAATATCAGGTACACAAACATGGTTATCACACAACACCCCCATCCTGCATCTGTTGCTGGGTGACTCGGGGAAGGATGGTGAGGGAGGAGACCACGTTGCCCTGGCCTCTTTACCCAGGGGTGGGGGTTCTGATGAAGCTTCAGTCTAACTTGGTTTCATCCCAGCCACCTCTCCCTCCATTTCGCCTCATCTGCCACAAATGTATTAATGAGAACCTGAGACCTAGCCCTTACTGAGTCCAGATCTTATTATGGTTTTTCCATTATTCCAATTTGGTGGGATGTTCCTGTTCAGTGTTAGAGGAGCTAGAGAGAGCAAGGCTTCATTCTCTTCTCCCCTCCATGGGGGAGATGAATGAGATCAAGTCTGACCTGAATCTGGACTCCCTGAGATAAAACAACATTGTATCTGGCTTTTCTGATCCAAAAGCTTTGGACACAAAGAATGTCTGGACTGGATGGAGGCTGTGGTGGTTACCAGCTCTTGGAGGAGGCAGAGATCTCCATGTTATTCCATTCTTACCACTAAGCATCCAGGATTTCCTGAGGTTTGCCCTAATGAGGAATCACGCCCAGGATGCAGAAAATGCTTACTTATGACCTCACACCTTTCCCTTCTCATCTCAGGCCACAGACACATTTAAAAAAGCATTGTTCCGTGGAGGATGTTTGAGTACAGTGATTGAAGCTATGTGGAAACCAGGGTTCTGAGCACCGAGTTGCGCTTTGATGAATTAGCAACAGGAGGAGGTGGGGGAAGTGAGGGGGAGGCATCGCTGGCAATGCCTTAACCTGGATGGAAGGCACAGGTGCTGGCATCAGCCACCTCGGGGCAGTGACTTTCCAAAGAAGGCGCATCAAATCAGAGACCACAGCTGAGTTCATCTCATTCTTCCAAGATCGGGGGTGGGGTCATGATAGGGTGGGACAGTGGAAGCGGAGAGACGCCTGCGCCTGAAGGCTGTACACCAGCAGACGTTCTGAAGTTCACGGTCCAAACCAAGACTCAGCCAGACAGACTGCATCCCCGCCAGAGAAGCCTCAAATGTTCATTGTCAAGATGATGAACTGGGAATAAAAGGAGAGCGAGAGAACGGTTATCCTTCCGCTTCCTACCAGCCCGTTTGTTGACGTCACAGGAGTTCCACCAGCTGATTATTTTGCCTGCAAACGTGGACTTCTGCCTCAACATGAGACATTACAAAAACTAATTAATTAATTCTCAGCACTTGAAATTTTCCAGAGGTCCCGAGTCCTTTCCAAGCGAGCTCAGGTCAAGGGCGGATGGGGAGAGAGAGAGAAAGGTGCTTCCTCCCTGTTAAAGAGACAGCCTCCCTGAGGCACCTGCGGCAGAGCAATATAAAATCAGCATTATTTTCCTCTTGGACAAGAATGTTTTGAGGATGGAGGTGATTCTTGGTCATGGAGGGTCTGCAGGAAAGGGAAGCAGCCTGGGCGTCTGGTCTCTTTACAAGTGAGCTGGTGAAGAAGTGCATGGACTTCCTGCCTCCTCCTTCCCACCAGCTTTTTTTTTCTTCTCTTTTTCATCTTTATTTTCTTGGAATGTGTTTGGTCTTTTATGGTAGACTTCCATAACCACAACTGGATCTTGAATTTATCAAAAGCCCTTTCTACATCTACTAAAATTACCATATTTTTCTCTTTTAAATTATTAATACAACAAGTTACATTGGTTGGTTTTTGCAATGCTAAATCCAGCCTTGCATTTGGGGAATAAATCTCACTTGGCCATAAAATATTATCTTTCATTCCTGATTATTGCTGAGTTTGATTTTGTAAAGAATTATTTTTGTTTCATTTCTTAATCAATTCTTAATCTGGTTCTGGCTTTGCTAACTCAGATATATATATCTATAGTATCTTCTCTTCCTTTACTTTCTGAAGGAGTTTGTAAGTTTTATAGTGTTTCTTCCTTCAGTGTTTCTGAGAACTCATCAATAGAGCTATTTGGTCTCAAATTTTGTTTGGAGTGAGGTTTTAGATACCAAATCAATTTCAGCACTGTTCTGATTTTGTTTCTCTTGTGTGTCTCTTCTGGTAAATTAATGTCAATTTTCCCTGAGTGTTCAAGTTTACTGCCCTGGATTTTTCCACAGCACCGCCTTAATGTCACATAGTAAATGTGGCAATGTCCCTTATTTCCTTAATACTGGCGATCACACCCTCTGTCCTCCAACTCTCCCTTCTTCTCGCCCTCCTTCACCTCCCCCTGCCCTCCCCCAAGCCTTGCCCCATATTGAATCAGGTCTATGCATTTTATTGATTGTTTTCAAAGGGCCAAATTTTGGTTTCGTTGACATTTGCTATTATTTCTTCTATGTCCTTAATGATTTGGGGGGGGGGTGTCTACTTTTCCTAACAATTCCTGAGAGAAGACTTTTGACAGTCATATGCCTCCCACCAGCTTTTTTATCGTGACAGTGCCTTGGGGGAACATGATTACGTGGGATGGTTTTCTCTCCTCTCTGCCCTCCTTCCCGGGCACTGCATGTGCCAAGGCCAGGGTTCTGGAAGGCGGCTGGATGGAGGAAGACACACAGGCTCTGGCAGCAGAGTAGCTGCAGCTGAGGCCGGCCCAGCCAGAGGAAGGCTTGGACGGTTCCCTGGGTGGAGGGGAGGGGGCGTTTAAAACAGTGGCTGTCAGTTCGGCCCCACACTGGATGCACCAGGGGAATCTTTAAAATATCAATGCTTGGGTCCCCCCTCCCTCAGAGATTTGGATTTAATTGGTCGGGGGCATGGCCAGACCTTTGAGAATCCCCTAGACGATTCTAACTTGCAGCTAGAGTTAGGGCGGCAGGTTCAAAGGGAGACAGAGAGGGTTTTTCCTGCTGTTTTGGAGAGTGGTAAGTATGAGGTAAGGACATTCGCTTACAACAAATGGCTCGGTCTGTTGAGGAGGAGGAAATGGGGACCCAGAACTCACTCCAGCCCCCACATCTGTGGACACTTGGGTTGGAAGGGGCACCTTGAACCTGAAACAATGGAATGCTGGCTCCATGAGTCTGGTACTTTGCGGTCTTTGGCTAAGAGCCATCGAATGCCAGCCAAGCCTGCCCACTCTCCCCTGCCCTGTGCACACGTGGCAACAGCCACTCTTTCTTCATGCTTATTGGTAGCAAAACTTTGCAGTAAGTGAGAAATTAAGGTGGGCCAGGGGCCCGTCTCGTTTCCATAAGGGATAGTTTGAGTGCGTACCTCTCTCAAGGGCGTCCTGGGGTGTTTTGCACACTGCGAGTTAGAGGAGTTACATGGACTGAATGCACTGTGCCTGCTACAGGTGAGAGAGAATACCAGAAAGGAGAAAGGCCCAGTTTCTGTTCTCAGTGAAACTGTAATACATCCAGGGGTCTGAGCCACCCATGAGACAATCGGTCAGCGCGACAAACTGCTAAGTTACATGATATCATAAACCAGACTTCCGGTGTCAGAGTAAGGCCCAGCTCTCTGCAAATGGTGAGACAGACACACAGGGCGGGCTGACTGACAGTTTCATGCCCTGTCTAATACACGCCGCCGTCAACCTCCTCTTCTGGGAATAGACAGTGAAACGGTACCCAGATCCAGAGTAAATGCTGACTTTGGCAATGTGTGCAGTGAGAGCACAGACGTGGGAGGGGAGGAGAGAGGGCTCAGAGATGGGGAAAGGGTCACAGGCTGCCTGGCTTTACTGCCCTTTGGTCCTAGGAAAAGCAAAGCTGGACAGAAAGCACAGGGAGAGAAAGAAAAAAAAAGATAAAAATTACAGGACCGTCGTCGGGCAGGTACAGCTCAAGTGGTAGAGCGCATGCTTAGCATACACAAGGTCCTGGGTTCAAACCCCAGCACCTCCTCTAAAAATAAATAACTAACTAAACCTAATTAAGCTCCCCAAAAAATGATTAAAGGAAAGAGTCCTGTAGTCCCCCCCCCCCCCGCCACCTTTGGGCAGAAGAATGTCTAACCAGTGTTCTCGTATGTTAGTGGGTTTAGGATTTCCTGCAGGTCCTGCTAAAATGAGATCCATCCAGTGGGTCTGGGATGGGGCCTGGCACTCTGCATTTCTTCTTTTGTTTTTATGTTGTTGATTTGTTTTACTGAGATGGAATTAACACAAGACATGGCATCAGTATCAGGTGTAAACGTGTGGATTTGAGACGTTGATACATTGTAACATGATTACCACGTGGTGTCGGCTGGCACCTGTCACATACTCATTTCTTTTTTGCGGTGAGGACAGTTAAGATCCAGTCTCTGAGCAGTTTTGAAGTTCATAACATGGGACTGGAAGGGGGCTGAGGAGCTGACGTGGCAGGAGGAGGGGAAGGACAAGCGGGCAGGGCTGGCTCGCTCACTCTTTCCAGTGATGGACCTCTCTGTGCCTCAGTAACCACCCCTGCAAAATGGGGATACTGTTAGTCCTTAGCTCGAAGGGCTGTTGTGGTCATATTGAGTGCTAAATGGATAGCACCTCAAAAAATGAACAATGTTATTATTATAACTACCCCGAGGAGAGGTGTTAACCCCCACGTGGGATCATGTATTCAGCAAGTGTTTTTGGAGTGTGGCTTCTGCCCAGCCCTGGCTGGATCCCTGAGCGGAAGTTCTGGATCGGTCATACCTCGTTTATGTTGAGATGAATGAACTCCTTGTTCTTCGTCCTGAGGGCCTGGAACACCCCTGATGGGAGAGACACAAGAAAGGCATCATTGTGAAGTGCCCTCAACGGGACTCATTATTTGCTGGCCACCGAGGGGCCTGTGAGGTGCTGCCCCATCTGCTGGCAGGGACGAGCATCCTCTAGGGCGGCCAGACTCAGGCCCAGGGTAGGGATTTCTCTCAACTGGGGGAAGCGTCTGGAATTCCTGGGATGGCAGAAGCCGGTGGCCTTAGCATCGCAGGTCTGCCAACTACCGGGCACCGCTCAGCCGGCCAGCTCCTGGACCTGAAACACCTTCCTGATCTGCACTGCAATCCGTGGACCTTCTCTCCAGAAAAAAAGCACATGGAGAGAGTTTTGCATGAGTCTTGAAAGCTGGTCAGTCTCTATGAGCCCCTGTTGAGAAGGTGAGCCCTGGATGGACCCCCACGTGGGCGGAACGTGGGTTGGAGAGGGAGTCCGTCTGAGCTGGACGCCCTGCGTGCTGCACTGAATAACCTAACACAGTTACCTTCCTCTCCTGGCTTCAGCCTCCACATCTCAGTCGAAATGTGGAGCCAGCCAACCCCAGCGTCACCTGCGAGTCACCCTGGGAGATTTAAAATACAACACGAAGGGGAGGGGGCTGCCGTAGAACAAAGGGCACAGAGCCCAGCAGCCCAGCACCCCTGGTAAATCTCTTCATGGACCAGATCTTAGTGGATGCCGAGGACTTACTGAGAATTTTGTGAGGGGTGCAGGTCGACATATGGTAAAGACAAGTCTATCTGATAGGGATGTTCACAGATGAAAGGACCAAGTTTCTGGGATCTGTTATTAAGTCATTCAGGGAAAAAAGTGTACGCATTAGGGGAACATAGGAAAAAGGCTAGCAAGATGATAATTGCTGAGGCTGGGCTGGTTAGAAAGTGCTGGAACCACTGGGTTTAGAAAAAAGATGCTGTGTGCCACCCCTTAGATTTTAATTTAATTGGTCTGTGCATCCTGGTCATCACATTTTTTGGAAGCTCTCCCAGGGACTGTCGTGTGTGGCAGGATTTGAGAAGTAGGGGTGGGGGTGGGGCTCAAGGAGACTGATACTATTCTTTATACTTAAGTATAAAGCAAAATATGAGCAAAAATTTCTAGGAAAAAAGGTTAAAATCAGCCTGGAGTAAAGCCTTAGCTTTAGTGCATTTAAAGTTCTCCCAATGGTGAAGCTAACGTGAGGGTCCCGGAGAGGGTGATGTTTTAAGTCTTAAGTGCCTTGTCCCTGATATTCCTCAGTTATAAGAACACGCTGAGAATTCCCTAGAGGAAAGGACTGAGGCTGCGCAGATTCAGAAAGGAAAAGGGAAGTTGCAAGGAGACAAGTCATCACATCTCATTACAGGTTGACCACCCTGTAAATCTAATTAAAGTGACCGCCTTTCCCGTGGAACCGAGAGCACAGACCCCGCCTTGGTTTAGCCAGTGCCTCGAAGTCATCCAGCAAACGGACTTGAGACGGTGCCAAGCAGGACTGGCTCCAAAATTTGTGGGGCCCAGGGAAAAATGGAAATTTGGAACGCCTAGTTAAAAAATTATTTAGGTTCAAGATGGCATTTAACCAAGCGAGGGCATCCTGGGGTCACCTGGGCAGGTGGTCCCCCAGGGTAGCTGCCCTGGCGCTGAGTTACAGGCCCCTATGTGCTTCGTTCAGCTTCAGTTGTGTGACCCCGCCCCGGGGATGGGTGGTGGACATAGGCCACCAAGGCTAAGGACCACCCATGCGTGGTCTCTCTCTCCCTGGGGTGACAAACCTTGTGTCAGGTAACTGGGTCGGTGTCTAGGGCTTACAAAGCCCAGAAGCGGGGGAGGGACGGGGACTGAGGGAGGGGGACTCCTGATTCTGTGTGCAGTGGTGGGATGTGACCTCTCCTCAGACCTGAGGCAGGAACCTCACCCCTACTCGGTCACCTTCCCACAAAGACACTGTGAATGGACGGAGAAGGACTGTCACAAACCCACTGCAGGGACGATGCACACATCCCAAACCCTCGTGAACCACACACGTCACCTAGATCCCTGTGCTTGGCCTGTCTGTGCTGTAATTTTCAGCGAGTTGGTTTTTTTGTGCTCCTGGAAGGCTGAGACAGGACAGAAGGGGGCGGGGCATAACCATGAAAAGAATGACACAGCAATTAACACCAAGATGGCGAAGATTCAACTCCCAGCAGACCCTGCGCTTCAATATCTGCTCATTGTAACACATTAGCTGTTAGATGTCACCCCTACAGGTGCCAGGACTGTTTCAAGGCTGCCCGTAAAAGGCCAAAACGTGGGTGATGGCCAATTCCTGGGACCAGCCGACCCTGTGCTCTGAGGCCGAGCGTGTTACCAACAGCGAAGATGAAGGAAGTTTTATATATGCATTTCTTTCAGAGAATGGAACATTTTCCTAAGATTTGGAGTGGCTAGTCGAACGCTGAGGAGTCCTGCGAACAACACCGTAAAATTTCTTAGTATGTGTCCTAGAGAAACTTACGAGTTAACCCAAGCTTTGTGTTCTAAAGGCGAGTGAGAGAGAAGGCTGTTCACAAAGCAGAGACAGGCTTGTTTTGTCTACACAAAATGTACGTGTTACCCACTCTCCCTTCTGAGTAAGATGGCCCCATTCTGCCTATGGAATGCGTATCTCCCAGGCCTTTCTCTTGCCTTTTGAGACAGCCTGCACTCTGCCTACGGAGGGTACATCTCTCTGAATAAACCTTCTTTTACTTAATTATGGCTCGCTCTTGAATTCTTTAACATGTGAAGCCAAGGCCCCTTACTTGGCGAGGCGCATCCCAGGGACTCGACCGAGACCTGGGACACAGCCATTCTCTTGCATCCCATTTTTTCCTGTAACAAGGTGACCAGAGGGGATGGGCTCTTCCTGGGGGCCCCAGGACACACAGCCCCGCTGGACACTTACGGCTTGCATTCTCCAGCCGGACCAGGCAGTTCAGGAAGTCGTCGAAGCCCAGGTGGAGCTCCTGGTCCGCACACCTGAGGACGATCTGCTGCAGGAGGGGACTGCTGAGCTGGAAGCCTGTCGGGACAAGGGAGGGGGCACGGTCACCCCAGCTGAGCCCCACAGGACGCACCTTCGGGAGAACTGAGTTGGCTGCGAGAGAGATGGGGTAGGGGGTGATGGCCCCGGTGGGGCGCTGCCCTCGTGCAGTGTGACAGTGTGTCTCTGCCTTTTGAGTTCACCGAGTTCGGGGTCATGGCTTTGACCTCACATCACCCACGGGGTCCTGCTGACATTTCAGGAAGCCTCACTCAGGGGAACTTGACGCCAGACAGCATCCAAGCCCCATGCCTGTTCCCACAGCAGCCTCCTCTGGTTCTAGGGCTGTACTTCCCGCCCCTGCTGGCCCTAGGAGGGGGGGATTCCTGCCAGGACACCCCCAGTAGGTGGGGGTTTCTCACGGGCATTTTAGCCCAGAGGCGTGGGGGCTCTGCAGACGGAGTTCCTCCAAGGGGATGCTGCCGCCCACAGCGAAACACACGCCCGAGGGAGGGAGAACCAGCCGCGGACGCTTTGCTTCCCTCCTCTGGGTCTGGGCTTGCTTGTTGGTCAAGTGAGGGGTTTAGACGAAGTAATGCTCCTTCTAGATTCAACGTTTAAGGCTTTGAGTTCAAACCAGTGCTCCCCACTTCCAGTCCACCCCCCCTGCCTGCTCACTTTCCGGGAGATGTTCAAAGGATCGCTCAGAAGTCTGCCTGGGCTCTTCCTGCTTCTCCACACCCGGTCAGAGCGAGGAGGCCAATCGGAGGCGGTTCCCGGGGTCCGCGCGGTGGTGCCGGCCGCCGGAACCCTGGAGCGTGTGCCCCGCGGGGCTGAAGGAGGGGCGGGTGGGGGCTGGCCCCCTCGCCTCCCCAAGTCAGGAAAAGAAGGACGGCCACACCCTGTCTCTGAAGGGCTCCCTTTGTCCCTGCTCTGTCCTGCTCTGTCCCCCTTGCTCTAAGAACCAGGACCCCAGCCCCTGAGGAGCCAGGCCCTTCTCCTCTGTGGCCGTCTCCACATTTATAACCAATTTTGTCCTCTTTGCCCTCACAAGCTGGGCCTGATTTTGCACATAGTGTCCTTTATCAGACCACCAGGCTGACAGTGTCTCCCCATGTTTGTTTTACCTGGGAGGGAGCCGGGTCTCAGGCTCTGGCCAGTCCCAGGGGCGTGTCTGTGAAGTGTGCTTTGTGAGGGGCGCCTTGCGGCTGGGCGGGGGCTGTGGGCTGTGGTCACCGTCACATGCAAAGGACAGCTGAACCTCAGAGACTCAGGCTTCCCCGGCAGTGACTGCCACAGGGCTAGGAGTGCCACCTGGAGCCCACCCTTCTTGCAGGGAATGGGTAAAAACTACCACGGAAGCTTCCGTTTGGATTTGGTCTGCCAGTGACAAAGCCAGGGGCCAGGGCCACAGGGGCAGAGGGATACAGAGCTCTGTGCACCCCAAACACGACGCCAAACCTGATGCCAAACCACGGGGGCGGCATGGCGTGATAATCGTCATCTGAAGGCAGAAATGAGAAGTTTGGGAACAGAGAGCTTGCCAGCAAAGTCACGTAGAACTTGGCCAAAAAACTTGGCCGGAGGCTGAGGCCTGCAGGGGTCGGGCTAGGCTCATGCCCAGTGGACACACTTTAAAGACCCCTGCCCGTGTTGCACGGTGGTTTAAAACATGCGCCCTGACGAGAGGGAGCGAGTCTTGAGTCTGAGGCCGGGCCCTGCCCTTAAGAAGCAGCAGTTCTGCTCAAAGACCGGCCCCTCCTCGGGCCGTGAGAGGCGCGCGGCCTCCGCAGACGGCAGCTGGGCCGCGGCCAGCCCGCGCCTGGCGGCCCGGGCCCTCCTTTACCTGCGGCTTTCAGGGCGGTCCGCAGCTCATAGGAGGACATGGTGCCGGATTCGTCAGCATCGAACTGCAGGAAAAGGTTCTGTGGGGAGAGAGACGCTGAGGCCCCGAGCATCTGAAGGCCCCGCCGAGGCCCCTTCGGTGGCCCGCGCAGGACCGGGACTCCTCACCAGCTGGAAGGGGCAGTGGTTGCGTTAGGGCCTCCAAGAAAGGGGTCCCTTGGTTTTCCTTTCATTTGGGGTGGAAGCACTGCGGTCCTTCCCTCGGTATTGGAAGTAAGTACTGGCGTTCCACCATGACTTCCTCCCTTCTGCCCTTTCTGGACACATATCCACTGGCCAGCAGCACCTCAGTCTTTAAAACCCCCTTCTGCTCCAGGTCTGTCCGGTCCCCCACGCACTGGCCGGGTTACGTACTGTCCACATCTTCAGCTTCTCCCAGAACGCTTTGAATTCCCTGAACTCTAACTTCCCATTACCGCTGGTCTGTGTGGAGTGCATTAAGGAAGAGAAGATTTGAGAATCATTTCACCCCAAGCCTCCTGGGGCTGCAGAGGGGGAAGGGGAGGGGGAGGGCTGGCATGGGTGCTATTCAGGCTGTGAGGGAAGTGGTTTAACTATTAAGCCATGAATCCCATGAATGAGGGGTGAGGTGGGGACGGCAATAGAAAGGTTGAAAACACACACACACGGCGGAGAGGGTGTGGCTCAGTGGTAGAGCGCGTGCTTAGCATGTGTGAGGTCCTGGGTTCAGTCCCCAGTCCCTCCATTAAGAAATAAATAAACCTAATTACCTCCCTCCCACCCTCCAAAAAATAAAAAAATAAACAACAAACAAACGAAAACCACACACACAAAAACACTTCATTCGCTTGGACAGGACTCCAACGAGGCACCAAGATCCCCAAGTTCCTTCAGAGACATTCCCCCCACTGGACAATCTGCACCTCCTGATTCTGTTCCAGTTCAGGCACCACGGCCTCCCAGGCTTTGGCCATTCTATGCGAAGAGGACTATTCTGCTGCTTGAGGATGCCACGTTCCAGGAGAGTCTGCCTCAACATCTATTTCTGCCCACATATTTGGAAGGATACGTCCATTAGAGAAATGATGTTTTTACAGGAAATTAGGCTGAGCTTCTTGAATTTGATGTTCTTTTCTGAAATCACACAAGAAAGCAGGATTCAGTTGACCCCTGAAAAGATCAACCTACTCCCTACCTGCAGTGTGGTTAGACCCGGGCTGGTGAGGGTGGTGACGGGGTCACCATGAAGACACTAATGAAAGTAGAACATGGTCTTTGGGGAGGAAAAATATTTCAAAAAGCCTTAAAAATGGGCATATCCTCCCTTCCTTTTATCCTAGTTTTAAGAATCCCAAGCAAATAATTCTAAATTGAGATTTTTATCATCAGGTTATTCATACTGGCGAAAATTTAGAAATGATAGAAATGACCAATGGAAGGGTATGGACAATCAGTTAGGTTATGTTCACATGATAAATTATCACCCAATCCTAAAGAATCATGTTTTTGAAGCACATTTAGTGATCTGGGAAAACGCTCTTAAAATTGAGTTTAAAAGGGAAGATTCAAAATGACTGGAGAAACGTGAACACTCATACACTGCTAGTGGAGAGGTTAAACAGCCACTTTGTAAAACAATCAGGCAGCTTCTTAAAACAATAACTATAGATGTACCACGTGCCCCAGCAATCGTCTTAGCTACACACCCCGGAGAAATGAACACACATGTTCGCACAAAAACCGTGTACACGACTGCTCATAGCAGCATTATTCGTAACAGCCAACAAGTGGCAACACCCCAAATGTCCATCAATGGATGAACCAAACCCGCTGTATTCACACAACGGAATCTTATCCAGCCATAACAGCAAGTGGAGATGTCCTGACACACATTACAACGCGGGTGGACCTGAAGGACGTCCTGCTAAGTGAAAAAAGCCAGCTCAACAGACCCACATTTTATATGATTCCTTTCATATGCGAACAGGCAAATCAACAGAGGCAGGAAGCAGATGAGTGGTTGCCAAGGACGAGGGGAGAGGGAGTGACTCTGCCGGTACATGGTTTCTTTTTGGAGTGATAGAAAAATGTTCTGAATCAAATGAAAAGTGCTTGTGGTGACGGTTGCACAATCTATGGACATGCTAAAATCCACTGAGTTGTATACGTTTAGAAAGTTTTTAACTTTTATACAATTTTTAAAGTTACACTCCATTTACAGTTATTACAAGACACTGGCTCTGTTCTCAGTGTTGTGCAACACATCCTTGCACATAGCCTGTCTTACACCCAATTCTTTGCACCCCCCACTCCCCTCCCCTACCTTGGCCCACCCTTCCTCCCCACTGGTAACCACTGGTTGATTCTCTGTATTCTGTGAGTCGGCTTCTTTCTCATTGTATTCACCAGTTTGTTTAGTTTTTAGATTCCACATGTAAGTAGTATCATACAGTGTTTGTCTTTCTCTGACTTATTTCACTTTGCAGAGTTGCGTACTTTCAATGGGTGAATTGCGGAGTATGTGAATTACATCTCAAAGCTGTTGTATTAAAAAATAAAATTGTGCTACAGCTCAGTGGTAGAGCGTGTGCTCAGCATGCGTGAGGTCCTGGGTTCAATCCCCAGTACCTCCTCTAAAAATAAACAAACCTAATTATCTCCACCCAAAAATAAAATAAATAATACAATAATAAATACAATTTTAAAAATAAAAAATAAAATTGTATCTCTGATTTTATATCTATTACGTGTGTGCATATACATACAGAGACACACACGCAGACTGCACTGATGATACACAGACACAGACACACACACACACACACACACACACACGTCTGATAAAGTCCTTACTTACAGGTGGTGAGATATTGGTGGTTTTTGTCCTTGTCATGAGGCTTTTCTGCCTTTTTTTTAGAATTTTTTCTCATAAACTTGCATCATTTTTGTAATCAGGAAATAAGCAAGGAAAGCAATTTTTAAAGTTTGTCTAAAGTCAGCCCTGGAAGACAGGTCTGTGGCTCTGAGGAGCTGGGAACCCGGGGAGGGGGCAGGTCTGGAGGAGCCCAGGCAGCAAGCCAACCATCCCACGGCCCACGGTCCCTCCAGTGGAGCTCTGAGGTCCCCAAGGGGTGGGGGTGGGAGCACTTACTTTTTTGCAGCACAGCATTTAAAATATATTGGAGTTCCTCTGCTGTCACCTCCATGTCCTGTTGAAGTGGAGACAGTTGCTTTTTATGATTTTTAGTGCCTTGTCGGGGACCTGTGGGCCCAACCCAGAAGGATGGGGATACGGGGCCGGGCAAGGCTTCCCCATCCCTGAGCTGAACCTCCCCAGATGATTCTTATGTCGGAGGAAGTTTGGGTCAGAGTCTCCCAGCCTCTGCACAGCAGAAGCACTGGAGAGCCTTAAAAAATTCCCCACACTGGGGACTCAGCCCAAGGCCTGTTTCAATCAGAACACTTTGGAGTATGACTCACTGGTTATTTTCAAAACCTCCAGGGGTGAACTTCAGAGCCACTGATCTGAGGCAGAGCACAAAGAGCCACAGCTCTGAGAAGCTTGTTGGAAATGCAGAGTCTCAGGCCCCACCTAGCCCTCCCGACCAGGAGAACTACATTTCCAGGATGCTTAGGGGATTTTTATGTCCAGGGCAGTTCGAGGAACACCGCCAGGAGGGCTCCTTTGGCCCAGGGTTTTGAACCAGCAGTGGGAAACGCAATCCCCTGGGGGGTTACTTTCACAGGCACCTGCCCAGGCTCCACCTCCCAGCATCTGAGGCTCAGGGAATGGCGGTTGGGGGTGTTCAGCCCTAGTGAGGATTCAGCGATGTGGTCTCAGCCCTGTCAGAACAGGGGAGGCGAGAGAGATGGAGCCCTGAGCCCAGTCACCAGCTCGTCCGAAGACAAGCAGGGTCAGGACTGAGCAACTGAGCTCTAGAGGCGCCTTTTGGTTGCTGCTAAAGGTTGAGTCAAGTTGCAACACTCCCCTCCTCCCTTCCAAACCCGGGTCTCCTTTTTTTGGCAACTTCTGTGGCTCGCCCACATGCCTCCTCTCTCTGGGGCTCTCCCCAAGGCCAGCCCTGCAGAGAGCACCCCAGCTGGGAGCTCACCCCTCTCTCCCACACCTACTCTGCCCAGCACGGGGCTCTCGTCCAGCCCTAGTCCCCAGGTCTCCCTGATCTGACTGTTCATTCCAGTGCCTGAAACCCCACTGCGAGGGATTCATCCCCAGGGGTAGGCGTCACCCCCCTTCCACAATTAAGGTTCTGGTCTGGGGAAGGAGGCTCACACAGGCATTAGCACCTTGCCCTGAACTGGTTTACCAGGCTTATTTTATTTATGGTTACCAACTGAGAGGCTTCCAGGGAACACAGAGGGAGCAGTTTCCAGGAGGATGGGGGCAGGGAAAACCCAGGTCCCTCAGGAGCAGTCAAGGTCCCTAACAAGAAAGCAGGGCAGCCGAAGACAGGAATGGGGGGTGCAAAGGGCTGGAAGTGGGGCACAGACAGTCTCTCCTTCTGCAGATGCGCCCGGCCCACAGCTGCTGCATGTTTTCAAGCTAACGATGGCCCCCCAGAACACCACCACCTCTGGCCAGAGCAGAGAGGGCCATCCAGAGACTGATCTCTGGGCAGAGTTCAAAGGCGCCACCTCTTCAAGGCTTCCGTTATCGGTCTGAGCTCTTTGGGGTACCACTGTCCCACTGACAGCACAGACGGGTGGGAGGTGGCGTGGAGGAGACAGTCTAGGGCCTCTCGAATGACCAGGGATGCTCTCATCTTCTGACTAGCTCTGCCAAGCCTCAGGGGGCCAAGGCTCGGGACCCAGGCTTCAGGCATCAGGCATCATGCCTCTGGGAAGTGTTGCAGACAGAAAAAACCTTCCTACCTCCCCAAGCCTAGGCCCCTCAGCTCTGCAGAGGATCCAAGGCAGCCTACCTCACCAGCGATGTTTTTAAACAGGGCCCGGAACTGTTGTTCCTCCTCCGTCTCTTGGCTGGGTGGACTCGGCTTTGGAGGCTGAAAATTAACCAGAGGAACTTGCATGGAGCCCCAAGAAAAGACACTTGACATGTGCTTCCCCAAAGAAACAGCAGGAGAGGAGACCCAGGCTGGAGGTGGGAGAAGCCGGCACCTCCCAGCCACGCAGGATCGCGCCCTCTTTAGTGGCGCTCAGAGCTGGCTGCTGCCCGTGGCGTCACGAGTGTGGTCCTCACTCCTCGTGAAGCCCTTTTAGGAGACTCTGGAAGGACTTTATTAGTGGGGCTCTTAAGCCTCCTTCCCTAAAAAAAGCCTGGCTCCTGACTGAGTTAGGGTCCCTGCACCTCCTCTATCTTATCATCCACTTGACTAATTACTTGCTTAATTATCTGTCTTGACAGGTGGTAAAATCTTTGAGGGCAGGAATCGGTTTCTCGCATGAAGCACAGGAACCGGTGCACGGAGAGCTCAGTAAGCGTCCTGGATGCTTTGTCTTCTTCTGATTTTGGCCCCACAGGAGCACATGGCAAGGTCGGGAGCGTCAGACCGCTCCCGCCGCACCTCCTAGAGGTCTCACAGCCCTCGGCCAAGTGAAAAACCCGCACCCCTCCCCCCCCCCCGCCCCGACACACAACCCAGGGAAGATACAATGTGTTCCATCAAGGATTTTAAAAAGAAATCTTTTAGAAAAGAATCTTCCTGCCTCTCTTGTTTTCTTCCTATCCTTTGTTTTTCTTAAATTGGATACATTTTAAAGACACTCCCTTCCCTCCAGGAGCAGCAGCTGGGAACAGAGCAAGTCAGTAGCACAGAGAAACATCACTCCAAACAGAGCTTCCTAGCCAGCACCTCCTTCATTCCTGCGCAGGGTCCTGTTGGGCTGGAGGATTTTGGAAGTTTGTTCTCCAGGAAGTTAGAATCAAGGTGCTTACCTGATCGCACATAACCATCCCCTGAACTTCACAGTTTTAAATGATGCTCTGGTTAGAGGGACAGGTTGGAGGGTGTCACTGAGTCCCACCCTCCAAGGTAACGCGAGAAGGCTCACCTCAGGAAGGTGGATGTCTACCCTGCCATCCATGTCCCTGTGAGGGCAGAAAGCACCTGGGTCAAGGTGGGTTAACTTCCTCCTGAGGATCTGCAGCGCCAAAGGGCCCCGGGCTCTGGGGAGGTTCTGTCCCATTGGAGCCCTCCTTGCTCAGAGCCGCGCGTGGGTCTCCCCCACCCTCGTCCCACAGATCCTGCCTGGCGTGAAAATGAGAGGGAGGTGGTTTAGCCATCACCCAGGGAGAACTTGCAAAGCCTGGACTTCCAGAAGTGACAGAAGCTGGACCAGCAGTCACCCCCTATTTCCTGGATGCGCTTTAACCAGAGATGTTGCTGAAGTGGGATGTTTACAAAGTGTTGTGTTAAATAACAGAGCCCCTGAGGTCTTGTCAGCTGAGCGGTTTCATGACACCCTCCCCCAGAACTGTGCATCGTGGGAGACAGTCCGCCTATGGAGGGTTACCCAGTCGTGGTGGTTTTAAAGGAGTCTAGATCAAGTTATGCTGAACCAAAAAGACCAGCCCTGGAGCTGCATCCTTTGACCCTGCCCCTCCCTGCCGAAGTAAACCCCCACGCCCGCTGCGGGTGGGGCAGGCTGGGGGTTGTGCGCTTACATTTGGGAGAAAATAGGAAAAATACTGGAAAGATGTTTACATCACTGTTCGTATCTTTAGGGGAAGCTGTAGTGTTTGCAAAGCAGTAATGTTGGAGCAGCCTTCCGCTTCTGTTGATGCTGAAAGCATGAGGAAGATGAAAGATGAAAACCTGAGGCAGTTCCAAATAAGAACTGCTGGATGCTCGAAGGGAAGAGAAACAGGCAGACACTGGGAGGGCACGGGCATCTCCCTCTCCTCCCCACCCCTGGGCACATACCACAGGGCCTGCACGGCTTCCTTCCTCCCTTCTTTTCTTTTCTTTTCTTTTCTTTTCTTTTCTTTCTTTTCTTTCCTTTTCTTTTCTTTCTTTCTTTCTTTCTTTCTTTCTTTCTTTCTTTCTTTCTTTCTTTCTTTCTTTCTTTCTTTTTCTCTCTTTCTCTCTCTCTCTTTCTTTTCCTTCCTTTCTTCCTTTCTTTCTTTCTTTTTCTCTCTTTCTCTCTTTCTTTCTTTCTTTCTTTCTCTCTCTCTTCTCTTTCTTTCTTCTCTTTCTGTCTTCCTTCCTTCCTCTCTCTCTCTCTCTCTCTCTCTCTCTGTCTCTCTCGTTTAGGACCCTCTCTCAAGAACTAAACCAGCGGGAAAAGGGCTTAGTGCGGTTCTTCTGTTACTGACGACAAAGCCGATCCTTGTGCTCAATATCACAGCAGGTCAAGTATCTGGTTCAGAGCAGGCATGAGTAGGCAGTTGGCCTCGCCACCTCAAAGCCACCAATGTGGGGGTCTCAGGCCTCACCCCACCATGAGACAGAGAGCACGGGGCACAGCCTGGCTCTCTCTTCTACCCACAAGACTAGCCCATCCGCCTGGCTCCGTGTGGAGGGCTTTTGTGGGAACAGACATTGGGGGTTCACCCTCCGCTTGTCCAGGTGTCTGGGGGAAGCCTGGAGCACAGGTCTCCAGCAGCGGTTTTAAATATTAGAGACTACTGCTTCAATTTAGCTGATGAGAAAAACCCATGCCTTTGGTGTCAGTTTGGGAAACTCAACCAGACTTTAAAAGAGTTGAGCCTTGAGCAACATAGGTTTGAACTGCTCAGGTCCAAAAAGGTAGGTTTTTTGCAATAAATATAGTATGATGGTTACAACCAGTGGTTGGCTGAAGCTGCAAATGCAGAAGCTGAGTGTGTGGAAGGCCGACTATGGGACGCGAGTGTGGGAGGATTCTGGTATCCGTGCCGGTCCTGGAACCAATCCCCGCCTCCAGATACCGAGGGATGACTGTATCCTCAGTGCACACCACCGACCCGTCTCCATCCCACTAGACAGAAGGAAAAGCCAGCGCAGGCCGCATGGTCACAACTGTCTCCTCCTGGTTGTCTCAGGCTGGCCCTCTGTTGGGGACTGACCTGGCTTAAATACAGAACTCCCAGACCTTGCCATTCTCTGTGATCCCCAAAGTGTCTCCACTGAGAAAAGAAGTAGGTTGCTGTCTCTTGAACCATTTTTTTTTCCTTCCATCACAGAGCTACCAATGGTGAACGGGCAGTAATGGGAAATTTTTTCCATAGAAGTAACCGATACAAAATAATTTTGCTAAGACACTGCAAAGGAGAGATGACAGAACACCAGGTGTACAGAAGGCAGCCAGACTAGTGTAAGTGCCAGGCAATTAGCTTTCTAAAACAATTATTATTAAAAAAATTTTTTGCAGGGGAAGTTAATTAGGTTTGCTTGTTTATTTATTTAATGGAGGTACTGCGGGTTGAACCAGGACCTCATGCATGCGAAGCGTTCCCTCTACCACTGAGCTACACCCTCCCCCTGTGTTAGCTTTTTTGATTGCAGTGTAAGTGCCTGACATTAAGCTTCTGGTTGCCGAGTTGTCTGCTCCAAAGACATCTGTCTGGAATAAAGACATTGCCAGCTACAAAACTGGACAAAAAGCCAATGGCCCCACTCTGATAGTCCCTTCTTTTAAATGAAAGCTCTGGTAGACCAGACAACTGTTTGACTAACCACTTCCCTTTCCCTTCCCCTGCTCTTATTCCAGCTCTTATGTTTCAGATTCACCCAGAGTGAACCCGTGAAACTCTAGGCATCCCATCCTTGACCTTAGTAAAGGCAGAAGCTGGGGTCCTCTCCTCCACCCCCTGCCCCTGTGTGGCCCTGGGTGGGCCACATAGGGACCCACGAATAACACAGTTTATTTTTCAAAGTTCCCTGATGGCTGTTGCTGAGGTGTGTCCGGCAGGCATCACAAGAACCATAAGGGCTGGTCCGGCCACGACGCTGGCTGGGGAGAGGTCTGAGGGGCTCACCTCCAACAGTCCAGATCTAGGTAGCGCCTCAGGCACTCAGCTCATAGCATCACTGTCAGTTAAGCTGAGACCAGCTCAGAACAACCTGCTAACATTAACTTAAACTGGAAGGGAAAGAACATGCCATTCTTTTTTATTTAATGGAGGGACTGGGGATTGAAGCCAGGACCTCGTTCATGCTACACACGCGCTCTACCACTGAGCTGTCTCCTACCCCTAAACATGTCATTCTTGAAACTTGCAAAATCCATCCCTTTCATCATGAACAGAGGTGAGTCTCTCATCCCTCAATGTGGCTTTTACTCCAGGACCCTCTGGGCTGAAGGGTCTGGAAAATGAAGGGCTCTCCCCAGGGGGGTCTGGTGAGCATGATTGCGGAAGCAGTTGGAGAGAGCAACTTTTTAACGTTTGTTTGAGGGACGGGAGGAGTGGGAATGCAAGGGGCATGCCTCCCGCTTTGCAAATAGATGAGGAAAGCCTCCTGCCCAGGTTCTCGTGGAGGTCACGGAAAACGGGAGGATGGAGACGCCTCTGTGAGGGGACCACTACGTGACGAGGGTTTCTCCATCCTGTGACTCACCGGGTAATGGCTTTCTTCTCCGAGAAGATCCTCAGGCAGAAATCGGCTTCCTGATGGGGCTCGAAAGTGCTGGGGATGAGGATGTAGTCCCCGGGGGGCAGTGAGAACCGGTCGGAGACTTCTCGCAGGTTGATGAACACCTTGCTTCTGGCCCGGGAGGCGTGGTATCTGAAGAAGTCTTTGTTCAGGTGTTCGTCTTGGCCGGGGCACTGCAGTGGGGAGGAAGGGGGGGCGGTTTCTCTAGGGAGGGCCGTTGGTCTTGGCTGTTTGGATGCAGTTTGGGGATCGGCCATTGAATATCAGGTGTGAGGCCAAGGAGGAACCGAGAGTCTAGAACTTGGATGGGGGGCTCTGGAAAGGAGACTGGCCCCCCACCCACCCACCTGGTAAATGGCATAGCCGATGGTCAGCACACTGGCACCAAACCTCTTGAGTTTTCTTCGGTCTTTCTGCATCAGGGCTACAAGGAATGTGCATTCCTCCCTTCCATCATCTTTCTCAGTCAGGGACAATTTTATTTGTGGGTTGGTCCAAAAGGTATCTGTCATTGGAAAGAGGAAGATTATTTTCCCTTCCTTAAAAGAAAACAAAACAAAACACAAAACACAAAACACAAAGGACACACACACATCCCTGTCCACCCCCGCCATGGCCCCCCAAACCTGAGAATAGAATTTCTTCCCTTTCTGTTCCAATTCCCTCTTGCCCTCCTTTCTTATAACCCTCTGTGAGAATGCAAAGTGTCCTCTCTTCCATTTCCCACACAGCTTTTTATTTTTATTTAATTTTTTTTTATTGAAGTGTAGTTGATTTACAGTGCTAGTTTCAGTGTACAGCAAAGCGATTCAGTTACACACATACATACATATATGTATATTTCATATTCTTTTCCCTTAAGGCTATTACAAGATATTGAATGCAGTTCCCTGTGCTACACACTAGTAGGTCCTTGTTGTTTATCTGTTTTATATATAGTAATTCCCATGCAGCTTTTTAGACCTTCTTCTGGGGCTAGGTGGCTACAGCATGCACCATCTGATTTTTCCACGTGGCATTTAAGAGAGTGCAGAGCATGTGTGGTTGTCCCCGGCATCCGTTTAGTGGCGGTGCCATTTGAGCAGAATGGACCTCACTCCCAGCTCCAAGGGTGAACCCTGACTAATCTGTGCTAGTCCCTCTTGCCACCGAGAACTGGAACAAAGCCAACGATCCCACAGCATCTCCCAGGACATCAGCTCCAGGAACTCCCAATTAGGGGGACGTTGAGACTTTTGCTTAATGACCATTAGAAGGTCTTGTGGTGCATGTGAGTGAGGCCTCAGGAAGCCCTATGTGCTGCTGGCTGCCCTCCTGTGAATAGAGAGGCCAACAGAGGGAGGAGAGCAAAACAGAGAATCACAAACAAAAGGGTTGACAGGAGGAGAGAGGAAAATATCACAGGACGTCACTTATATGTGGAATCTCAAAAAGTGACGCAAGTGAACTTATTTACAAAACAGAAACAGCGTCACAGACATAGAGAACACACTTATGGTTACGGGGGCGGGGAAGAGGGCGGGATGGATAAATTGGGAGTTGGGGATTTGCAGATAGTAGCTACTGTATGTAAAATAGATAAACAACAAAGGCCTACTGTAGAGCGCAGGGAACTATGTTCAGTATCTTGGAACAGCCTATATTGAAAAAGAATATGAAAAGGAATGTATATGTGTAACTGAATCACTCTGCTGGACACCAGAAACTAACAGCGCATTGTAAGCCGACTCTACTTCAACAAAAACAAACAGACAAGCAAAACAAATGGACTGGTAGAACTCCGCCTGGTGCCTGACTTCTCCTCGGACCCTTCCAGTGATGGAGAACAACACAGCCTTTTTATTAACAAATGAGCGTGAGCTGTGTTTTCTATCACTTGTGGCAGAAAATAACCTCGGTGGTAAAACATGGGAGTTTCCCTGAGCGGTTCTTATCCGGCTTCCTGCTCAGTCTTTGCAGCCCTCTTCTCCCGGTGGCTCCTGAAATCTTGCTGTCGACCTGCCCCCTTTCTCCAGGGTCCTGTCCCTGATGCCCTGACGTCGTCTGTTTGCACTGGCCCCTGGGGAGGGACAGAGAGAACGGCAGGCAGGCTACGCACCCAGGAAGTTGCGGCAGCCGCCGGCCGTGGAGCCCCGCACCCAGCTTCCCTGGTGGACCGTCACCTCCCACCTGTGGACAGCCTCCTCTCCCAGGGCGTCGGGGGTGAGGTTGCAGACCTCCACCTTGTCAAAGTGGGCCCGGAAGTCCCGGAACGCCATCCTGCAACACAGCGGGGACACGGCGTGTGGGGCGTGGTGTCGACACCCACCACGTGGCTCATTCACTCAGTCACTCAACTAACAAACAGCCATGAGTGCTGGTGCCTTCCCCAAGGGGCCGGGAGACCTCAGGCGGGGGGACACAGCAAATACACACCAAAAAGTAAAAAAGAAAAGAAAAGAAAAGGCTAAAAAGTTTACAAAAGTGAAAAGGAAACAAATGTAAAAATGCAGGTTGATTATATAAAAGTACTTCACAGAAAGAGGGGTGGAGAGATGGGGGGCAATTTTAAATGGGAAGGCTTCACCGGTCAGGTATGGAGGCCGGAGGCATGGGGGACGGGACAGGTGGCTCTCTGGGGCTCCAGGCACCTGGAGAACAAGGTCCTGATGCAGGTAAGTGCCTGGCGTGCTCTCAGAACACCAAGGAAGCCCATGAGGTGGCGGGGGTGTCAGCAAAGGGTACGATGCAAAGGTAGCGGATCCGGGTGGTTCTCATGAGGCTTCTGGCTTTGACTCCGAGCAGATGGAGCCCCACTGGAAGGAGCCACACAGACAGAGGATGCCACCCGGGCTTCCGTGCTGAGAGCAGACTTCAAGGGGCACAGCCTGGAGGAGAGCCCCCTGCTAGGAAGTTAGTGCCCCATCGTCCAGGAGAGAGGTGAAGCTGGGTCTGTCCAGGCTGGTAGGAGGGAGATGGTGAGTGGGGCTCAGATGTCAAATTCTGAAGGCAGATCTCACAGGACCTGCCGATGGATCGGAGGTGGGGGGACAGAAGGAAAGGAATCAAGGAGTTTGGCTGGAGTATCTGGAAGCTTAGAGATGGGGTAGGGGGAAGGATTGAAACAAGCTGGGAGAGGTCAACCTGAGCTGTGGATCAGGCATCCAAGGGGAGGTGTCAGCAGGCAGCTGAGATCTGAAATTCCAGGGACAGGAGCGGAAGGTGTAAACCTGGAAGT
This sequence comes from Camelus bactrianus, assembly GCF_048773025.1. NCBI lineage: Eukaryota > Metazoa > Chordata > Mammalia > Artiodactyla > Camelidae > Camelus > Camelus bactrianus. The sequence goes on from NC_133549.1 coordinate 9,880,001, forward strand.
TATCAGTGTGGAGACAGTCTTTAAACTCATGAGACAGGATGAGATCACCTAAAGGGGAGGGGCACAGATAGTGAGGAAGGGGTCCACAGATTGAACCCTGAGGCCCTTCAAGACTAACAGGTTAGGGGGCTGGGCAGGGACCAGGACAGGACCCTGAGGAGCCCAGGTAGCAGGAGGACCTGGAATCCAGGATGCCCAGTGGCAACCGTGCCAAACGCTGCTGGCAGACTGAGATGACATGATTTAGCAGAGAGCCCGTGGCATCCTCAGTGCGGGCAGGTTCAGTGGGATGGCGGGACACACGCCGCGGTTGAAGGGAGCCAAGGGTGGAAAGGAAGTGGTGAGTTTTGCTGCAGCGAAGCAGAGAGAAATGGGTTGTTGGTTTCAGTGGGTCAAGACAGGCTATTTTTCCTTTGAAGCAGGTGGAATGACAGCAAGAGTATTCAGATGAAAATGCTTCAGTAGAAAGGGAGGAATTCACAAGTAAGGAGAGAGGAGAGAGCTGCAGGAGAATGTCCTAGAGTGGGTGAAACATGATAGTGGAAGGAGACTGGAAACACTTTATTGAAGTCGATACATTTTGAGTCTACTTGTTACTGCAACTGGCGTTACCCAAGGTCAATGGTGCCTTGAAGTATGGCACCATCTTAAGAGAATCTAAAATACACAAAAGCAGCTTAATAACTGGCCAGGAGGCTGCAGGGAAGTGATGGAGCTGGAAAATAGACATCCATGTATGAACAGCAAAGATATTTGCTCCAACTGTCAACTGTACAATATGCAAAAATACTAAAGATGGAGGGGAGGGTAGAGCTCAGTGGTAGAGTGCGTGCTTAGCATGCACGAGGTCCTGGGTTCTGTCCTCAGTACTTCCACTAGTCTCCAATGTCAAGATTCCCGGAGGAAAGGCTCCGGGCTCAGGGGCTGATGGTTTTGGTCCCATGCGTCGCCGCAGCCAGTGTCAGCCCCAGGTATCAGGTGCAGCTGCATCTGGAAGGGCGGCCGGGGTGGAGGGCTGGGCGATGGGGCATCCACAGGGCGCTGCTCTTTGCTGGGTCTCTCCCCGTGGGTTCCCTCATTTCTTCAGCCCTGTTTCTCCTTCTTTCTGTACCTGACCTTCTTTCCACCAGCGTGACCTCAGGCAGCCTCTCAAACTCTGTTCCTACCTCCTGCTCATATTTGGCAATTCCTGGGAGGATCTGGATTCCTACCTCCGCTCTCCTCTGTTTTTCTCTTTCCATGACTTATTAACCCAGAGTATCTGTACTCAAAATTCAAGGTCCATTTGTTGCTAATTTCCAGTTCAACAGCTTGTCAATCTCTCAACGCCCTGTATCTTTTCCACAAATTTCTTCGCTGTAGGAGCTCATGGTTCCTGAGACAGAGATGGCTTAGCAGGCCACCAAGATCACCCACCAGAACAGGATCTTCCACCCAGGGTGGGATGTCAGCACTGGCATGTGTTAATTCTGGGTCAAGGCTTTTAGGAAATGGGGATGTCTTCTCCCAAGGTTTTATTCCCCCCTTCTTCTGCTGGCTCCCTGCAGGTGACAGTGTGGCTCCAGGGGGTGCCAGAGCTACAGGATGTGAGAGGCTTGAGTCCCTGAGTCACTGCATGGAGACAGCCACCCACAGAATGGAAATGGGCTCCTGGACTGTTACAGTGAGTGAGAGACACACTTTATTGCATTGGAGTCGATACATTTTGAGTCTATTTGTTACTGCAACTGGTGTTACCCAAGGTCAAAGGTGCCTTGAGGTATGGAACCATCTTAAGAGAATCTAAAATACACAAAAGCAGCTTAGCAACTGGCCAGGATTCTGCAAAGAAGTGATGGAGCTGGAAAACAGATATCCATGTACGATCCGCAAAGATATTTGCTCCAACCGTTGCCTGTACAATATGCAAAAATACTGAAGACGGAGGGAAGGGTATAGCTCAGTGGTAGAGCACGTGCTCAGCATGCATGAGGTCCTGGGTTCAATCCCCAGTCCCTCCACTGAATAAACAAATATAAATAAATAAATCTAATTATCTCCCACACCAAAAAAAGTAACAAAGTAAAAAATGTATTAAAAAAAAAAGAAAAGAAAATATATAAAAAAGTACTGAAGATAGAACAGATGTCTCAGAGATTGTGCTCAAGAGGAAAAGACCAGAAGAAACTGAAATATTTGTGTGTTCTGGTTTCTGCTTGTTGTATTTAATAAGGTCTTAAAGAAAGAGAGGCGCTCAGGCAAGAATTGACTGGTTTGAGCCCACGGCAGGGAAGAGAGTTAGAAATCAGAAATGCACGGTCTGGCAGGGTTGGAAGTGCCACATGTTTCTGGACCCCACAGGAAGAAAGAAGATTGAAAAAAGCTGTTGGAGATGAAGGTCCCTTAAATTTGTCAGCTGAACAGAGATGCAGCGCTGTGGGAAGTCTAGGTGAGAAGTGTTTCCTTCTGCACTTCTAGGTGCTCTCAGGAGCCGTTCTCAAGGGTGCCCGGGATCAAGCTGGCTGTGGAGGCGGGGGGCCTCTGAGCAGCAGGGCTGCCTGCTTTCAAATTTATGTGCAAACAAGGATGATGGGGAGATCAGAGGCAGGGTACTGGGTTGGAGACAAGAGGCTGAATCCTGTGTCTTCTGGATGACCCTGAGATGTTTAAACTTGAGATGGGATGAGTTCCCCAAACATCACGTTAAATTTTCCACCAACTGGGTTAACACTAGGGGTATGAGATGGATGTACTTGATTATCAATAAAATAAAATAAAATAAAATAAAAGTAAAATAAAATAAAATAAAATAAAAAAGAAGAAGGAAAAAAAGAGCAGAAAAAACCAGAAGCACCCAAGGGCAGACGAGCACTCACACCTGTGAGGTAGTTAATGTGGAAATGAACACGGAGACGGGCACTGTACCAGAACTCCCCGTTGTCCAGAGCGGTGTGACACAGGCGCCTTTGCTCAGCGGGGCCAACAGAACGCCACTCAGGAGAACTAGGAGTGAACAAAGTCAGCGTCAGGCACAGGGTCCTGGACGACGGTGGTGGGAACGACGCTGGCCTTGGCCAGAGTTGGTGGGGGGTGCCCCTCTCTAGGAACCAGGCTGTTTTATGTAGGGAACGGACCCTGGTCAGGGACCTGGAAATGTGCCAGGGGAGCTAGAGGCTGGTGGGCAAGTACGCCTCCAAGTGTAGCTGATGGGAAAAGGCCCTGGGGACCACCGGCCCCTCCTCCGTGGACTATCCAGGGACCACCACAGGGAGCTGAACACCCACAGAAGGAGCCACAGTGGGCTGAGAGGCGTGGCCCGGAGCAGTCCCTTGACCTCCCCTCTTGGTTTATGAGCTGACACTTTGAAGAGTGGTAATGACACCTCATGCTCGCCAGTGCTTAACACTGGACGTACCGAGAGCCTTCTTCACCTGACCTCACTAGGGAGCCGGGGAGGGCTCGGTGAGGTAGACGTCTGTGGACACGAGGGCTCAGGTGAGCAGTGCCGAGCATCCTGCAAACTCAGGAGGCCCACCTCCAGGGCCACTGCATTTCTGGGGCTCCTCCAAGGCCGCCCCCAAATAGTTCAAATTGAGTCACCGCCATGGCGGTGCTGTAAGTGATGTGACCACTGCATGGCCACCCTGTGGACCTGGGCTGGTGGGGGAGACTCAGGACAGCCCCTTCTCCAGTCCCTGGTCTGGGGTCAGAAGAGCAGAACCTGGGTCACTATCTTCTAAGCCGCTCTCACGTGGATGCGGCAGTGGGCTGGGGGCGCTAAGCCACACTTTCAGGCCTGTTCTCACAACAGGCAGACTCAGGGTCAGGGATCAGGGTGGGGACCCACCTTCCGTCACCCCGACGCTGAGTGGGAGCAGGAGGCAAGCTTGTTTTCAGCTTTGATCCAGTAAAGCCATCTTGGGGTGATTTCCTTATTTCTCCCCTGCGGGTTTACCAGGAGGAGGAACAAGGCACCCGGCCCTTTCACAGGGGGCTCTCCCTAAATCAGGGACCAGACAAGTGCATTCGCCAGAGGAAGCAGTCTCATCGATTTTGGTTTCAGTGTCTCTGTTCTCTCCCTTTCCACCAGGACGGGGAGGCTGACTTTGATGAGACTTCCCTCCTTTGATGGCGATCAGGTAGGAACCAGTCTACCGAAGACCCTGGGGCTGAGAAGGCTGAAGCAAAGCTGGGGGCGGGGATGGGGGACCAGATGAGGGATGGGGAGCCCGGGCTGTGTGCTGCGCCCTCTGGTGGAGGCGGTCGGTAGAGCACCAACACAGGAGGGGTTGGGGGCTGGCGGCTCTGTGCCAGCTGAGGACAAACATGCCTCAGTTTCACTGAAATTCCAGACTCGCTGCTGGGCTCCTCAGAGCCCCACGAACCTTGGGTGGGCAGGAGAGGGGACAGCTAGGGGGACCCTGTCTGAACATTTGGGAACATCTCTGATCCCAGTCAACTGAGCCGTTTCCCAAAGGAAGAGGAGGGGCCACATACAAGACAGGCAGTCCTTTCTTATAACTGGGGCCAAATAAATAACCTGGGTGATTGCTCTGTGGGGGATGGATTTCCTGTTCTGCTGCCTCTGTTTCTCTGGGCGCCACTAGGACTCTGGCCAGCGGTCAGTGACCATGAGCGAGAACTCTCTAGTGACCTGCTTGGCCACGTTTTAGAGATTCTCACACCCAAAGCACTCATTGCCACCCCCACCCACACCCAACACACACACACACACACAGAGGTACTGCCGCTCCTCATAACTGGGACAAAGCCTTCACAATATCATGGGATATAAAACTCCCCTTGGGAGGTAATACATTCACTGACATGAATGTAATTATATGAAAGTCCTGGGCCCGCCCCCTGTGAACCCCAGGAAAGTGGGATGGGTGGGAAGGATGGGGAGGGGACTGACCTGTCGCTCCAGGACCCGTTCCACTCAACTTGGCCCCAAGGGTTCCGGACTCGGATGAGCTCAATTTTCTGGCCATGGACATTTACCTAAAAGGGAAAAGCATCAGGGAAACGTGAGACGATAAATCCACCCGTGGCTCCAGGGTGATCCCTCTCCAGCCACGGCTGGCTTTTCCGAGAGCTTCTTGATTGCGACATGCGAAGGACATGTCAAAACTCATCCATTTTTAACTAGCCCTCGGAGTTTTCTAGTTCCTAGAGAACATAATGGCTGGCATTACCAGTGATGTTGCATTAATCACCCCAGGATGGTTACGCTGCATCTGGGAAATAAAGGGGAACTGAAATTAACAAGAAAGGAGTCCCCATGAATCTTCAGATGAATGAGTTTTCTCTCTAGACTGGAACTCCCTGGAGGCAGGGGACAAGTCTTACGTATCGTGTGTCGTCTTCAGCATCTGGTACAGGCAGTGGACCTAATACTGAGTTTTCTTCCTTAGCATCTTACTCACGGATGAATGATAAAGTTGTAAACTGATGCTGAGAATTTAAACAACACCAATAAACAAAGCTCACTTCCAAGTCTTCTAAATCCGATATTCTCTCCCATTCAGGCGTCACAGGAGGCTCTCTGCTGCCACACTGGGAGCCCTCGAGCCAGTTCAGAAAGAGGACCCAGCCCTTAGGCTCTGCCCAGAGCTGGAAAGAGGACCAGTGGGTAGACAGGTTTTGGAGGAAAGAGACTGGGAGTACAAGACTCCTACTTATCAACTAACCAGGAATTTTAGTTCTTAGGACAATTTATTCTCCTGCCTTTGTCACGAACTGTCCTTTTTATGTGTAAAAATAATTTCAGTTCATACAAGCTCTCCAGAGTCCAAGCTCCCCAGGTAAGAGGTCCATTCACTGAAATGTGTGAGCAGGTGGATCCCTTACAGGTGGAGAGAAAGCAAATGCAGTTGAACAGTGTCATGTGACCGGAAGGTTTCTGTCATCACTTGGAATAACACTTAGAAGATCTGACATTAGGAGTCACGCTCCTGCTCTAGGGAGGGGCTGGATGGCCTGTGGCTGGCGGGGGTGGGGAGACAACTAAGGCAGAGAGCTAACATTCTGAAGACTCCAACTGCGTCTCCCACTTGGCCACATTGCCCGTCCTCCCCCATGAGGGGGGAGGAGGACTCCCTCTGCACCCCATGCATCCCTCAAGAGCTCTCCTCCAAACCAAGTGCTTGCCAGAAGTCAGAGTGGAGGTGTGTGGTGTCTGGGTGGCCCTGGGGATCAGGTCTACCCCCAACTACAGCTGTAGAGAAGAGGACTTGTGATGATTAATTGTTTAATTTGCTTATTTTGTCTTTTGGGGGGGGGTAATTAGGTTTTATTTATTTATTTATTTATTTATTTATTTATTTATTTATTTATTTATTTTTAGTGGAAGTAGTGGGGACTGAACCCAGGACCCCGGGCATGCTAAGCATGTGCACTACCACTGAACTATATTCTCTCCCTGTGATAGTTAATTTAATGTGTCAAGATGACCAGGCCATGGGTGCTCATAAGTTTAATTGTGCATGATTCTGTGTGTGTCTGTGAGGCTGTTTCTGGCCGAGATGAGCATTTGAATTGATGCACTGAGTAAAGCAGATGGCCTTTGCCAATGTGGGTGGGCCTCGTCTAATCAGTTGATGGTCCGAATAGCCCAAAGAGGCAAAGGAAGGGAGGCTTTGCTCTCTCTGCCTGACTTTGGTCCTCTTCTGCCCTCGGACTGGGACTTACTGGTTCTCCTGGTTCTCAGGGTTTGGGACTTGGACCGGAACTACGCCACTGCCTCCAGCTTGCCTAGGTCAGATAAGCCTGCATTCTTTGGATAAGATATCCTCTGTCATGTCGGAAAGTGCAGTTTAAATGTCAATGCATTAAATAGCTTTGTCAAGTCTGTCCCCGTAACCTGTCTACAGGGGTCCTTGTCACCTACCTGGTCAACCCCCGTCACGGTGTAGGCATGACCCTTAATGAGACCAAAAGGTGTCCGGGCTTCAGATTCTGCAGCATTTCTGATCTGAAACATAAAAAGAGCAGTGTTTAAGTCAAACCAGCCCTCCACCCTGCCCCCAGCCAGACTCAGCTCTGTGTCTGGCCCAGCCCCTCCTGTCCCCAGGCGAGGGCCCTGTTCCTGGGCACATAAAACAGGTACACAGGACACCCTAAGTGGTTAGCACTGACATACAGCAATTCCCCACCTCTTCCCAGAATTGGGGGGCGGGGGGCGGGGGGGAGGTCCCTCATGCCCTGCTTGGATTTCACTGAAGAGTTAACTTTTTTGCTTCCAAACAAAACAACTTGTAACAAGAAACACACACCAGAGAGGAAATAAGAAGCATATACAGTATTCCACGCAATTCTATGTCACAAACTTGAAAGGGCAGAGGAAATGGATAATTTCCTAGCAAAGAAAAAGTTCCCCAGGTTAATCCAAGAGGGACTAGAAAACCTGAGTCGGTTTCAAAAAACAAATGAAGTAACATGGTATGTGAGTGTGTCTGTATATATAAAGAAATTAGAAAAAAATACTGTTAGATTTTTATCCATGGATATACTTTTTTATGATATATGAAGTGAGAAAAAAACAAGTTTCAGAAAAATGTATAGTAAGATTCCGCTTAGGAAAATCAAACCGACCCACGCCTATGTTGGGGCATAGACGCGTGTGACTGTCGTGTGAGTGAGGTAGGAGGTGTGAAGGGCACGGGTGAGGGGTGGTGGGGTTGACTGGGGGAAGGAGATAGAATTTCGCCTCTAGGTATGATTTCAGGACTGTTCCACCTGATACAGCAAGCATGCCTTCCTTTTGTAACTTGAAAAACATTAAATAAAAACTTTCATTTTAATTCAAATAAATAAACACTGCCCCTGCCCCCCCCACCCCCCACCCCGCCCCGCTACACATGCCCCTCCTTGTGTGCGGCCTGGCCACCCGGCTCAGGCCTCCAGCCCGAGAGCAGCGCCTGGGGTGCGGGCGAGCCAGGGACTTACATCGATGGAGCAGCCCACCAGCGAGCCCCTCTTCAAGGCCTTGTTGAGAATCTCACAGAAGTTCCGTGGCGCGTCTTTGGTTGTGAAGGTCTCTGCCACGCCCCCGGTGAAGTCTTCCATGGCCTCCATGGCACTGCCTCCCTTCAGAGCCTCGTAGCTCCCATTCAGCCTGTGAGGGCGGCAGGGAAGCAGGGAAACGGCTGCAGGGGACCGGGAAGGCCACCAGGTGGCGCCCCTCAGCCAGCGTTCTAGCTTTTCTAACAAAACCAATTCGTGTCTTGCCCTGGCTGGGGGTGGGGAGCGGGTGTGTGGAAGAAGGTGGGAAGAAGGTATGGGGTTTACCCGGAGCTCTGAGGACATGAGAGATCCTGAGAGTTCCATGCGGGAGGCAGTGTGGGGTGCTGCAAAGAGCACAGATGCGGCTCGCTGACTGGCTGCAGGTTCGAGGGCCAGTGCCATCGCTGACAAGCCGAGTGATCTTGGGCCGACTCACCCGGTGCTCAGCTCCCTCGCTTCCCAAGTGGGGCTGTAGCCTTCCTCCTAGGACTGCTGGGAAGTTTAAATGAGCCTCTGTCTCATCTCACGTGGAACGGGGGCCTGACCACGAAGCTGCTAGCTGTGTCAGGCCCACAGGGAGCTGGAGACATCGCTCTTGCTTCCTGCCCCGGGTCCTCCGGCCGCTCTTCTCAGAGTCGGCTCCTTATCGCGAGTTTGCATATGAACTTCTGACACCGGTGTGTTGCATCTGTGATGGTGACTGGCCAACGTCCCCATCATGAAAGCCCCTGCCTTATTCATATTTCACCTCATGCGCTTTTTCTGTTGCAAGAGCCCATCCGGGACACCACATCACGCTTGGTCATCGTGTCTCCTGAGGCGCCTCTGTGCTGTGACAGTTTCTCGGGCTTCCCTTGTTTTTGACAGTTCTGAGGAGCAGTCAGGTGCTCTGCAGAATGTTCTTCGGTTGGGATCTGTCTGCTGGGATGAGCAGACGGGGGTGATGGGTTTGGGGGAGGCAGACCACGGGGGTGAAGTCGGTTCTTATCACATCATATGGAGGGTACATAGAGACATGATGACTTGTCACCGGTGATGTCGCCTTGATCACCTGGCAGAGGTCTCATGTCTATCAAGTTTCTCCTCCGTGACGTCACTGTCCTCTCCCCTTCCATGCTGTCCTCTCTGGCAGGATTTGGGGGGCAGGGTGTGCTCCGCCTTCTTGAGGACAGAGAGTCTGCATAAATTACTTGGAATTCTTCTGTATAAGAGACGTGTCTCTTCTCCCCCACTTATTTCTTCAATCATGGACTCATGAATATTTTATCCTTTGATTGATAATCCAATACTACTTTAGACTTATTTGTAAATGTGCTGATGGTTCCAGCTTTGGCGATTTTCAGCTCCTTCAGTGGGCTCCTGTGTCCCTTTGACATAACCCTCTCAGTGTGTGTGCGCGCGTGTGTGTGCGTGTGCGTGTTTAAAGCACGTTTTCACTTCCTGGCACTACAATTTACTCAAGGCTCATCTTAAGTGTTTCCTGCCCCCGTCCTAGAGTCAGCCTTATCCCCATGGAGCCCTGCTTCCGCTGACTGGAGAACGGGATTAGAAACTGAGACCTGAGGGGCAGGCGTGCTTGTTGCTGTGAGATTGTCCCTGCTGCTAAGCCCTCCCGGCCGACAAAGCAAGGAAATAGACACACGTGCGTGCGTTCTGGTATGTTACACTTATCTGTCTGTAACCACCTCTGTTAAACTAAACCTGCGTTCATACTGATTCACTACCACACACATCATTCTAGCCTCCTCCCCCGGCTTCTTTGCAACCACTCCCTCCAACAGTGAGAAATCAGCTTCCACCATCTGCCATCCATTTGCTTCATTGTTGAAGTCAGCATATATACAGAATGGCATTGGAACTGTCGTCCTGTGCCCTGTGAGAAACAGCTCTGTCGGCTAGAGTACAGTGCTTGCGTACAATCTCTCTCACTTTCAGTCTTACAGACTCCACTCATTGCCAAAGATCCTTAGGTCAGCACCTTTCCCACCCATCCCTTCAGCACATTGTTTCATGGGTCTGAAATACTATTAGACTGGTCACAGGCTGTTTTTCCTACTGGGATTCCCTCACTCTCCTAGATCAGTTTTCAGTTCACATATATTAAGGCTCATTCTTTATGCTGTGAAGTTCTATGGCTTTGATAAATGCATGGAGTCATATATTCACCATTCTGGTATCATACAGAATAGTTTCACTGCCCTAAAAAAAAAATCCCTGTGCTCTACAAATCCACCTTTCCTTCCCTTCTTCCCTCCTTCCCTCCCCGATGAACCACAGGCAACCACTGACCTTTTTACCACCTCCACAGCTGTGCCTTTTCAAGAATGTCATATAACTGGAATCACACAGTATGTAGCCTTGTCAGATTGGCTTCTTTCATTCCACAGTATGCATTTAAAATTCATCCGTATCTTTTGATGACTTGGTAGCTCTTTTTTAAAATCACTAAATAATACTCCATTGGCTGGATGTACCCCAGTTTTGTTTGTCCATTCACCTTGAAGGACTTCTAGGTTGCTGCTGGTGTTCGGCAACGATGAATGCTGGTGCTGTAAACATTCGTGTGCAGGTTTTTGTGTGACAGAGGCTTTTGCCCAACTCACTTGGGTAAAAGTGAGTGTTTGTCCAACCCATTTACCAAAGGGTACAATTGCTGGATCATTTGTAAGAGTGTTACATTTTGTAAGAAATTACCAAGTGGGCTTCAAAGTGGCTGGGCCATTTTACATGCCCAGCGGCGGGGAATGGGAGTTCCTCTTACTCCGCATCCTCGTCAGCATCTGGTGCTGCAGCTGCGTAGTGACGTTTCATTACTGTCTCCATTTGCAGGTTCCTAACGACAAATGACACTGGGCGTCCTTCCACGTGCTTATGTGCTGTGAAGAGGTGTCCTCCCAAACCGCGTTTGGCCTCTTTTAATGACCCCAAAACGAAAGGTTCCCTTTTTAGGAAACCTAGCCTGACCGAAGCCTTTCGCACAGCTGCAGGGGTGGGTTGCCCATTGCTCGGCTTACTGAGGACGAAGCCACCACCTGCCCAGCTGGCCCTGAAGAGGATCCCCCAGGGTTCCCGGATGGGGAGGGGGGACTCAGCGAGGGGCAGAGCTGGGGCTGGGTTCCCCACTGTGCCTGGAAACAAGGCCCCCTTGCCCGCCTCAAGCCCGTCTGGTGGCACTGAGGGTGTCTGCACAGACCTGGGTGGGGCAGCGGCCAAGGCGGCCACCTCTGGCTCTCCTTTAATGGCTTTAATCCTGTCCTGATGATTTTCGGGGTCAATTGAACTTCACTTTCACATTATTTTGCCACTTGTATGCCCCACTTGGAGGTACAAGCACCACCATGCTTCCTGGTTCCTGTCTCTGAGATCAGAATCCCCACAGCTTGAAGATCTCGGCTGAGCCCAAGAGGGACTCCCGGGGGAGCTCTGCTGTCCCCTGAGCACAGAAGTCAGGCTGCTGTGGCCTCTTGCTGACGAGCTGGTGGCTGGAAGTCGAGGGTCCTGGGAGGGACCTGGTGCTAGGGCTGAGTGATTGAAAACGGTCTTCTCGATTCTGCTTCTATGAGATTCCTGGGCTGGTCAAGTCCAAGAGAACAGAAAGTAGAAAGGTGGCTGCCAGGGGCAGGGGAGGGGGAGTGGGGAGTCGGTGTTTAATGGGCACAGAGTTACAGTTTTACAAAATGAAACAGTTCTGGAGATGGATGGTGCTGACGGTTGCACAAAAATGGGAACGTGCTTAATGCCATGGAACTGTATCCTTTAAAAAAGGTTAAAATGGTACATTTTACCAGTTTTCTTAAAAAAGTGAAAGAAGGAGCATTCTGAAGGGGTAAAAACTGATGTCTCACTATCCACATGGTTAATAACCCAGGTGTTCGAGCTACCACTGCAGGGTGGGGAGTCTGGGGAGCCAGGTTTTGTCCACACATCCAGAGTTTCCCTCTACTTGCCCTCCCTGCTCTTCCAAAGGCCAGATTTGTGACCAGGGAGACAAACGGGGACACGTGCCGCCGCTTCACCACAGTGCTGGAGGATGGGCACACCTGGGCCCTGACAGGAAGACTGTCCCCGCGGCTCCTTTCCCATCCCTGACCCTGACCTCCCCCGAGCAGGTGGGCCCCGGCGCACCTGCGCCCCCAGAGCCTGTCTCCCGCGCTGCAGAAGCTCTAAGCAAAGCCGGCATGCAGGGGTAGGGGGCGCGGGGGGTCGGGGTGGGGCCGGGCTTCCTGGGGGGTGGGGGTGGGCCCGCACTCACTTGGCGTAGGCTTTCTCCAGCAAGGCGCTCCAGAACTCGCTGTGGTCGGCGGAGTGCAGGAACACCAAGCGGTCCCTGAAGGTGGGCAGTCGGTCATCGATCACCACGTCCAGCCACTCGCCATGCTGCCACAACTGGTGCCGGGGTTGAGGCGGGAATCGTGGGGGCTGGGCCTCGGGAGGCCCAGCCCACCTGCCGAAACTGACAACACCGCCTCCTCTCCCTCGGACCCAGCTGCCCCGTGGTCCTGAGGGAAACCCCAGCTGAAGGCTCAGGGTCCCCATCAAAGGCAGGACAGGTTTGATCAGCTCGCAGCCGGGCCTCCACCTCTCCCTCCGTGAGCGTGTGCATGTCTGCACGAGTGCGTGCGTGCGTGCGTGCGTGTGTGTGGCACATAGATCTATAGGAGGAAGCAGGGGCAGAGAGGCGGGTCCCCCGTGGCCCCGGGACCCTCAGCGCTGCTGGGGATACTGAACCTCAACTGTCAGTGCCTCAGCCCAACCAGACCGGGCCAGCCAGTGCCTGGCAGAGCTGCGTGCACTTAGGGAATACGCCCCTCGGGGCTCTGGGTGATGCGCCCAGCGCTGTGTGCAGGGTGGGGAGCACAGCCCGGAGAATGCCGCCAGCCCCAGCGGGGCTTCTCCCTCCCCGTGCGTGTCACTTCAGGCTTTCTTGGGGGTATTTGTGGCTTGCCCGCAGAGACACTGTGGGGCAGCGTGCAGATCAGCCAGGCCAGATCTCGGAGCGAGGGCGGGGTGGGATGGGGCCGCTCAGGGCCCGCCTTCCAGGGGACCCTCTCAGTTTTCAGTTTTTGAAACTCATTCATGTTTCCAAATCTGTATTTCTTTCCTAAGGAGAATCCCTCAGTTTCTGAGAAACACTCCAGTATCCAAGACGTATAATCATTTTACACCATTTATGCTTAAAGCCCGAGAAATTCCACGTACTAAAACTCTTAACAAATGGACCCCCTGATTTGCCAAAATAGCTCTTTGAGTTTTCCTGGGTGCTTCCTGAAATGGTTCCACAGAACGCCTGCAGGGCGGCCATCACGCTTTTACGGCTACTGCGTAACGAAGTGGGGCTTGCATGTGGTTGGGACGAGCTCTGACCCAGATCGGGGCTCTTTCTTCCAGGATTCCCATGGCACGAAGGGGCCCATGGTGTCACACTGGGCCCCTAAGAGGTCAGTCCCCTGGCCACGGTTCCCCCTTACCTGGAAGTGGAATATCCCGGCGTACCCGGGGCCAAAGCTTTGGTCCGGGGGGACGACTCTAGCCAGCGCGCTTTCATTTAGCGTAAGGGAGGCAATGGCAGCTAAAAGCCAGCAGTCACCTGCGAAGGGAAGGCCGTCGTCACCAGCAAGTCACACGAAATGGGAAGGCTCGAGGCCAGCGCGGGTGTGCGGCCTTCCAGATGTGGCCGCATCTTTTCTGCACTTAAAAAAAGGACCAACAGATACCTCCGTCCTCCCTTCTGCCTCCCCTCCTGGCTCTTCTGCTCCCCAGATGTCGAAGGGGAGGGTATAGCGCAGTGGTAGAGTGTGTGCTTAGCATGCATGAGGCCCTGGGTTCAATCCTCAGTACCTCCATTAAAATACATATATATATATACACACATAAACATGTAGCTCCGTGGGTATTTGCTTTCAATTATCTTGCATTTTCAAGATTTGTTGACTCATTTCCCCAGCTGTGTCTCCATGTTAACCAACATCCAGAGGAAAGCTCCAAATCGAAGTCAAAGTCAGACAGTGTTTCATCTGTGTCGTCCCAGACTCCCGCTGCATCCACCTGCCCGTGGTGAGGATGCAGCCAGCGCCTCCTCTCTGCCCAGCCGTGTTTAGGCGCTGCCTGTGAACCACGTGTGAGCAGGGATCTGGAAGTGTCCAGCTAACCAGCTGGGCAGGACCGCTCACTTTTATTCCCAGATCTGCTTTCTGTAGCTAACACCACTGCCAATGGAACTCAAAACCCCATCACACTTGGCCTCCTCAGAATTCACATCCCTGGAAAGTACCATGTCCATGGGACTTAGGGCATTGTCACATGACCCCTTCTGGATGTCATCGCTGGCAAGGGACTCAGAGAGGGTCAAGTATCAAGAAAGCCACTTAGGAGTCCCTCTGCCCCTGACCTTCCCGAGGATGTCACCAGAGGCGTGATTGTCGCCCCCAAGCCACCTCGGTTTCTAATGCATTGGCTGGTCTTTGGCAGCTGGGTCCGGCTTTGGGGAGGTGCTAAGGGGAAGGGACACAGGCTGGAGGCTCTCAAGGCCATTTGTTCTACGAACTTGACTGTGCCCTGCAGGTGTGGTCCCTGCTTTCAGCTCTCGGGTGGTCAGGGCAGGCGAGAGTTGGAAAGAGCGGCCCCTGCTGTGGGCTGACCGCCCCTCTCTTCTCCATGTAGGGAAGCGTTTTTCTTTTCCTGGCCTCAGAATGCAGCATTCAGTGTCTGTTCAGCCAGAAATGCACTGAGCTTTTGAAGGGAGAGAGTCAGATGCCAATGTTACTGACATAATTTAAAACAAAGGGAAAAACCAGATCGCTTTATCTCTGTTGGGTGGAACTGATGGGCCACCACAGGTCAGGAGAGGGACCCCTGAGGGTCGCTTTGTTGGACAGCTGGATGGATGGCGGTGTGCAGGGTGTTGTGGGCGGGCAGGACAGGCGACGGGGTGGTGATGCTCTGGTTCTTCTTTTGGGTGCCAGGGACATTTGGTTGTGTTCCTTCATAGGGTACACATATGTCACGAACAGTATTGGATGCCATAGAAGAGTTACAAAATAAAATTTATAATCAACCTGCAACCAAGGTTAAATATGAACCAATGTTACAAACTCAAAGGAGGTCAACCCCGAATTTTCTACCGCGGAGAAATGGAGGGGGCTGCGGGGAGGGCAGGCAGAGGGAGAGGCGGGTTGAGAAAGGGGAGGCGTGGGGAGGGACAGGGAGAACCTCGGTAAGTGAAGGCCAATGTGAACACTGTCTCTTAGAAAGGTCATTTATAGCTAGCGTGTGTAATTCTGTCTCGCCTCTCTCTGCCTGGGTCCGTCATCTACCTGTGACCCACCATCTGTCTGCCTGCCAGCTGTCCTCACTCCAGGTCTGTGGCCTCCGGGCTCTGTGTTGGGGAGGTCGGTCACTCAGCAGGGAGGTTCCAGCTCGGGCCACTTTAAGCATGAGACCACGGTGGTAACTTTGGCTGTAAGTGAGTTTGCTCCACTGGTAATTTTTTTCAGGTCTCTCTCTTCTTTTTTTTCTTCTTTTTTTTCCCGTAGATAAAGGTAAACCTAGCCCAATTTTGGAGCAAATTCTAAAGTGCAGGATTCAGTTTAACTGGCCTGGGGACACTCTCAAGTCAGTAACAGGAAGGAGATTGTCTTGCCCTGGTGGGGGCGAGGGCTCCCCCAAAGTATGAGCCCCCAGGAGGCAGGGTGGCACAATGCTTAACAGCCAGCTGGGATCCTGCCTCTGCCTACCCCCCCCCCCCCGTGACTTTGGAAAAGTCATTTCACTTCCCTCAGATTCGGCTTCTCATTTGTAAAACCAGGGGAGTGGCTGGGAAGATGAAATGGGGCCATGTGTGCTTAGAGTGCCTGGCAGGTGACCGAGTTCATGTAAGTGTCAGCCCCGGTCACAGTGTAAGAGAGCCAAGACAGGGCGCCCGGAACCTCTGTTCTCTGTAAACTCCTGGGCTGCGAGCCTGGACCACAGGTGCATCTGTCACCGCCCCCACCCCACCCTGCCAGGAGGGGAATGAGGGCAAACGGGACTTGGAGTCAGCGGCTCCGTTCAGCAGGGACCAGACCAGCAGACTGGGGAGGCGGCAGGGAGGGAGGGAGGAGGCAGAGGGCGGCAGCAGTAGTGTTGTCCCAAACCCTATGCCCTGTGGGTTTTCAGGGACCTGGTTCTGCTCCCACTGGACCCCCCGACCAGGACTGTCCGTTCAACCCCATCTCTCCAAGCCCTGTCCCCTCACACTTACCAAGCTCCCCCTGGCAGATATCCGTCCTGGTGGCCCCTCCAAGAATAAATTCTGGGTTTTTCACTATTTCCTGGAAGAAGGAGAGCGTTATCAGAGTGAGGTCCTGCCACGTGGTGGGCCGGCAGGACGCAGAAGGCGCAGGGGCTCTCTCCTTTCTCGGCCCAGGGGGCTTTTCCCTATATTTGATTTTTTTTTTTACCCCCAAGAAGGGACAAAGAGAGCTGAAAGGCAGCCATGATGCTATACCCTGTGGATTTGACCACAACTTTTATGTTAACAGAGTACAATGAAAAGTTGACATTTAAACCATTCATCTGTGGAACCAAAAAAAAAAAAAAAAAGACATAAATGAACCTATTTACAAAACAGAAAAAGACTCACATAGAGAACAAACTTACAGTTACCTGGAGTAAAGGAGGTGGGAAGGGATAAATTGGGAGTTGGAGATTTGCAGATACTAACTACTATATTTAAAATAGTTAAACAACAAGGTTCTTCTGTATATCTTGTAGTAACCTATAAAGAAAAAGAATATGAAAGCAAATGTATGTATGTGTATTTATGACAAACATGATGCTGTGCACTGGAAACTGACACAGTGTAACTGACTATATTTCAATTAAAAAAATTTACATTTACTTCCATACGTTTTGTGAAGAAAATCTCTACTTCTATTTCTATATAGGACAGCTAAAGAAAACCGTTACAGTTTTGTTACGTAAAGATGTTTTTAACACCAAGCAGTATAATGTTTCTAGGTATTGAGAGAGAGAAAAAAATTTAAGTAACCTGAGAAACGACCTTGGTGAACGTCAGGGACTCATGACTTGACTTTAAAGCCCCTTCCAGTCTTACTGGCTCACCGCCTACAAAGATGCGTCATGTTCCGAACAACCTAATCCTCCCACCCCTACCCGCCAGTCACAACCTTAGAAATCACTGTGGATGTTTAACCTTCAAAATGTAATCAATAAACCTCAACAGTGCTTTTCCTTCTCGTCTCTTTGAAAGTGTCAAGAAACCTCATGTTATTACAGAGCAAACTCTCCTGCCAGCAGGGGGAGCCAAGGAGTCACTGAGACAACGCAGAGAGTGAAGATACTCTTGGGCAAACTGGTTACTTCTTCCCTTTCAGGTCGTATTTTACCTTCCAGAGGACCAGTTCCACACAGGCGGGTTTGTTTGTTTGTTTGTTTTGGTTTTTTTCCCCTTAATTCCTGCATTATTGCTGTTTGGTTGGAAGGGAAGCCGCTCTGGGCTTGTCCCTGGTAAGTCACACCCCTGGAGAGAGGTCCTGCCTTCTGAGCCACGCCTCCATGCCGCCCTCTGGCCAGATAGACCCCGCCCCTCCTGGCTCCCCCGTTGCCACTCAGGACCTGGGCTGGGAGCTGGGGGCTGCGGGTTCAAGTCCCAGCTCCGCACTTGGGAGCTTTGAGCCCCTGTGGGCTTCGAAGTCCACCTCTTAGACTGAAGTAATACACACACCACAGGCCAGTGCCTGGGAGTGGGCACAAATCCCCCCTCAGCCATCTCCAGCTTCTTTCTTTTTTAAAATATGTGTTTTGGTGAAATTTTTTATATATCTGTACTATATACGAGAGATTATGTGTATTGATCTCTCATATAATTTTTTAAAATTGTTATTTATTTTTTTGGGGGGGCGAGGGAGGTAATTAGGTTTATTTGTTTGTTTGTTTGTTTGTTTATTTATTTATTTAGTGGAGGTATTGGGGATGGAACCCAGGACCTTGCGCGTGCTAAGCACATGCTCTGCCACTGAGCTATATCCTCTCCCATCTCTCAAGTAATTTTATCAAAGTGCATTCTGTATCTTATTATATATTACACATCATCATGTATTTCCATATAATATAATCATATATGTATAATATAGGGGGATACATCTGAAACACGAACAAAAAGTGTTTGAAAACAATTACGTAAGAATCGTATCTTCTTTCCTTTTTGGGGGAGGGATGGGGTACCAGGCTCCGTTCCCTGGCATGGGCTACAGCAAAGAATAAGAGGAAGTGTCTGCCGAGTGTCTGGGGACAGACCCTGGAGAAGTGAACAGACGTTCAAGTTCGGGAGGTTTGAGCTCCAGGACAGAGTGAAGGTGAGCGATGGGGTGTTTCAGCCGGATAGGTTGGGGGTGCTCCCCGGGGACGTGGGAGCTGAGGGGCATCATGTAAAGGTCCAGGAAGGGGAGTTGGCAAACGAGAAGGCGCAGATGGAAGCTCTGTACACAGCGGCCGCCCCATGACTTTAACTGGATCCCAATGCGCAGTGAGTCAGAGACTTCCCCACCTATTTCCAGAAAGCAGGGCTGGAGGCAGCCACTCCCCACCCGATCGGGGTGGACGGGTGCCTGGGGAAGAGCTTTGCCCTGAGCTGTCTTCCTCAAGCTCCCCAGGACTCTGCTTCTCCTCTGCTCTGGGTCCTGAAGGACCAGAGGAGGATACTGATGCCTTTGAAGGGAGGAGGAGTCCCCGGGACAAAGAGCTGAAGTGCAAAGCACTCTCTCTGCATTTCCAGGATGTGCCAGCCCGTGGGTTTGTTAGTTTTAACAATCTTTCAGCAGACTCAGCCGGGAGAGTGTCCGAAGTATGCTGTGCCATCTGTGTACCACAAGCCCAGGTCTGGCTGGGGTCTGACGGGCATCCTGAACAGCAGCCCTGGATCCCCGCCTCCGCCCTGGCAGCCTCAGGAGTCTTGCATTAGCTGACCCCCATCTCCAATACGGCAGAGTGGGCAGTTGTAAATGAGGGGTGGCTCCTCCGAGTCTGTCTTGCCCATGAGGACCTGCCCCCACCACGCGTTTTCTCCTCCTTGACCTTGGCTCCTAAGGGCATCTGCAGGTGGAAAGGCACACTGAGGGCAATGGGAGTGGTCCCAGCAAGCCCTCTCTGGTCAGCAGAGGGGTCTGGCAGGCATAACTTCTCCCGGCTGGGTCCCCATCTGCCATGTGGAACACAGACCGCCCTCCTCCAGTTGGGACATTTTGGCTGGTTGCCAAATCTGTATTGGAGCCCCTGCCCCCAAGGGCACCCCAAGAGTCCCCACGGCACTGCCTGCACAGCCAAGCCCCTCTCAGGGGAGTCTCCCCAGGGGCTGAACCAGCTCTGCTCCCACTCCTCTGGTGCATGGAGATGGAGCCTGAAGACTGGCAGATCCCAGCCCTGCACAGGGCCAGACGCTGGCCTCCTGGTGCCAGATGGGCTGTGGGCATGGCGGCCCCTCCTCCCCACCCTCGCTGTCAGCTGTCAGCCCCTCCCCGCCTTCTGCTGGCCTGAACCCCCCCCCCTTCGCCAAGTGTGCCTGCAGCTGCCACTGCCTCCCAGCTCCCATCTTGCAATTGTTGGTTTCATCCGGGAGAATTTTATCAAATTGCATCAAACTGTGAATGGATAGAGAAAAACACGAAAGGTGAAAATGCAGAAATTCTCACCAAGTGAATGCCAATTAGCGATTGGGTATAAACTGGTGAGATCCCGGATGTCTGACTGTCCAGCGCTGCTGTGGGTCGGTACATCCGTGTACCAGTCACGGGGTTCTGTGCACGCGTGTGCTGTGAGCGGGGGTTAAATGCCCGTTAGCACGGATGCCGGCAGGTGCAGGTCAGGTGCGGGTGCCGCCCGTGCGCACCGTGGGACTCGTGCAGGCATGGGGAGTGCGTGTGCCCTGCGTGCATGCTCCGGTGTGTGGCACGTGTGCCTGGGTGTCCTGCATATGTGTGTGGGGCCCGCAGGTGTGTTTGTTCACATGAAATGCTGTCTGCAGGCTTGAGGATGAGCGTCCCCTGACACTACAGTGCTGTGAGAGGAAGATCAGAGGCATCTCCCCAGACCGGAGGTGACCCCAGAGTGTGGTTCAGGGGCCCAGGGAGGGAGGCCAGCCTGGGCGCCAGCAGGTGGGCTTCCTGGAGGACCGGGGGCTGAGCATCTGGGAATATTGGCTTTCAGGACCTGTGAAGCATTTCATTTAAAGGGGGAAAAGCTGAACATATTTATACAATAGAGTACAGGGAACTATATTCAATTATCTTGTAGTAACTTATGGCGAAAAAGACTATGAGAACGATTATGCGTATGTTCCCATATGACTGAAGCACTGTGCTGTGCACCAGAAACTGACACAACGTTGTAAACTGACTAGACTTCAATAAAAATATACTGAAAAGGGATAAGCCATATTTCTAACAAGATATGAGAAGCTGAGCCCTATGATCCACAGCCGTGTGCAGACCCCAGCTGTGTGTCCAGTGGGTGTCCTGGGGTAGCGCCAGCCTCTGGGGACTGGGAGGAGCCACACGGGGACACCCAGGCCACGTGGCCGGGGCTAGAGGGGTACCCGTGCCTGCAGGGGGCCGTGTCTGGGTTTAGGCTGAGAAGTTGAGGCAGGAATGGCATGGATGAAGGCAGGTGGGACCAGGCAGGGAGTCTGGGAGAAAAATTGAGGCCAGCGCACTTGGGAGCTGAGTCAGGCTACAGGCCCGAAGGCAGGCCCTCAGCTGGACTGCACCCTGGCTGTGGCCCATACGGCCGGGAGACCCCCACCCTCCTCACTGAGACGCACACCCTCTCCACGAGGCCTGGTGCAGACTCACCACTGGGTGCCCTCACCTTGTCGCCCGCCCAGGCCCAGGTGGGCACTCCCTGATGTCCCCTGACTTTCCTGCTTCTGCTTGTTCTCAGGTGCCACTCCCCCGCCCCCACGCACAGCTGTGTTTGACAAGAAGGTGGTGCTGGCATGGCGCCCGCCCCTGTCACGGTCTCACCGGGTGGCCGGGCTCTTGCTGCTGGGACAGGCACCACAGACGTGCTGAGCAGAAAAGCAAACAGCGCCCGAACCACAGAGGCTTGCGGAGGGACACTGGAACTCAGCGCTTCCCTGTTGCTCCTGCCCGTCCCCATCCCAGCGACCGTGGGCCCCCGTCCTGTGAAAGGGACCTCAGCCCCATCACCCCCGTGCTCCTGACGTCACGGGCGTCTGGGTCGTGATGCTAAGCCCCTGCCTGGCCTGAGGGGGCTTCTGGGAACGAAGACGGAGGGGGCGATGTCCGCTGCAGACAAGGCAAAGGGGAGAAGATTCTGAAAGAGGCTTCGGTTTCAGGACAGACGGCAGCACAGCTATGAGAAATCGAAGGACCATCCGGCCCTCAGCAGGCAGTAGAAGGGTCCAAAGCGGCAGGGCTGTGGCTGGGGGCCTCGCCCGCCATTCGGGGCCACACTGAGAGGACATCAGGGGTAAAGAGGACCACCTCCCATAGCTGGGGTCCCCTGGGGTCCTGCAGGCGACTGGGGGACCAGGGAAGGCTGCACACAGGACAGGGCTGTGGGGGAGCCTGGCCTCATTCCTGGGCAATGCCGAGCCCATTGAAGGTGCCGAGCAGGGGATGGCCAGACCCCTGGACGCAGCAGGGGCGGCCTGACAGACTAAGGAAGGAGGCAGGGAGATCAGTAACAAGCGAAGGAAACTGCAGGAATTTCTCAGAAGGAAGGCTTAGCCATTCCGTGACAGCCTTGTTGGAAAATACTAGACAACCAGAAGCAGCTTACACCTGACCCAGGGCAGCACGGTAAGTAGGTGTGCACGCACACACACATGCGCACGCATGGCCCACAACAGGAAACAGCAATAAGGAGCTTACCTCTGCGTAAATAATGGCTTGTGTGTGTGCTTTGGGCCTGGCCCTGAAAAGCCCAGAGGTTTTTGTGTTTGTTTTTTGGTTTAAAATAGACGTGTTGTGGGGGTTGTGTGCAGCTCAGTGGTAGAGCGAGTGCTTAGCATGCATGGGTTCAATCCCCAGTATCTCCATTTAAATAAATAAAATAAATAAAATTTAAAAATAAAATAGACATGTCTAGTTAAAACACCAACACTGTTTAAATGTAGGGAGATGGAGAGGCTGACATGGTGAACCCTGTGCCACCTGTCCATGTGATAAGATTCAGAGCTGAAGGTGGTGATGGTGGTGATGGTGATGAGGGTGATGGTGGTGATGGTGATGAGGGTGATGGTGGTGATGAGGATAGTGGTGATGGTGATAGTGGTGAAGGTGGTGATGGTGGTGATGGTGATGAGGGTGATGGTGGTGATGGTGGTGATGGTGATGATGATGGTGGTGGTGATGATGGTGGTGGTGGTGATGATGATGGTGGTGATGGTGATGGTGGTGGTGATGGTGGTGGTGATGGTGGTGATGATGGTGGTGGTGGTGGTGGTGATGGTGATGATGATGGTGGTGATGGTGATGATGGTGGTGGTGGTGATGATGATGGTGGTGATGGTGCTGGTGATGGTGGTGAAGATGGTGATGGTGGTGAAGGTGGTGATGGTGGTGATGGTGGTGATGGTGGTGAAGGTGGTGATGGTGGTGAAGGTGATGGTGGTGGTGATGGTGATGGTGCTAGGAATAGCAGTGAGAACAAGAGCAGTCATTTGTTGTACACCTTCTGTGTGCTGGACATTAGACCTACATTGGTCATTATAGTTCACACCTTACAGGTGAGGTGACTGAGGCAACTTTCATGACAAGACCGCAGTCACAGGACACATTAGTGGCAGAGTGGCACCAACACTCAGGGTCCCTTTTGGTCCAGTATCCTGTGCCTTGCCCACAGCACCCTGGCCCCACAGCAGCCACGCCCAGACCAGGGCCCACCCGGGGGAAGGAGGTGGAGCCCTGACTCATCCAGCTTGGCAAATATTGACTCCTCATTCCAGGCACCAGCTGGTGCTGTTTGGGACCAGCACCTCCAGACTGTGGGTGGTGCGGGGAGGTGTGGTGTGGTGTGGATGCTGGCCCCCTACCTGCCCCACCCCCAGGAAGGGAGACACACAGTCTGGGGGGACAATCTATGCTACATGTGCCTTCTGACCACTGCACGTGGCCTGAGCACTTGCCCAGCGAGCTTCTGTCCTCACCAAGCACCCTGGGCTCCAGCCCGAAGCCCCTGCACACCTCACATGCATCAACTCAGCGTCAGCACGAGGGGTTTTGCGAGGGGGCTGCCTCCCGCCTGACTCTGCCTGTTTTCTCTTGGGCACTGGTGGAACGTGTCACCTGACACTTCTGGATAAAGCTTTGCCTCCCGCTTACCACCTACAGACAAGATCCTCTCTGACCCTGGGTCCTGGGCTCTGGGGGGAGTCACAGGGCTGGGGGCACCACTGGGAGCATCCTGCTGTCCCCGGGGCATCATTCCTGCCTTCAGACCTCACTTCTTCTAGACAGCGGACCTGGCAGGTGCCTGAGTCCCGTTTGTGCGTAGCCCACCCCTCCCAGCCCGTCCTTTCCTTGCTGCCCCCTCCTTGGGCAGCTGAGCCACACACCCCCTATCTGCTGACCCCACCGCGCCTGGTAGCACTCACCCCTGGCCGTTTCCACACGAAGGGGATCTGGGGCCTCTTGCTGTAGAAGAGAGAGGAGCTGTTAGCTGGGAAGTCTGCATCTTCAAACAGGACTCCCGTCTGCAGGCACGCCCGCCTCAGCTCCTCGAAGCTCTGGCCGGAGGAGTGGGTGATGCGGGCATCCTTGGGGGTGGGGGGCTCTTGAGGCCCTGGGGCCGAGTAGAGGTAAGGCATGGCTGTCCTCAGGCCAGCGATGGATGGGAAGCAGCAAGATGTGGGCGCACTGGGCTGAGTGGCCCCTGGCCTCCACCTGTTTTCCTGGGCAACTCCCTGTTAGACGGAAATGGGGCACGCCCTGATGGCAAACTTTCACAGGGCCCTCTGCCCTCCCAGGGGCTCCCCTAGGTGCAGAGGGAGCTCCGAGGCTGGGCCAGTTCTGGGCAGAGGCAGTGCCCTCTGCCTGATGCACGGAGAGACCCAGTCGGGGAGAGAGGGTTGCTTTGTGGGGAAAGAGAGCAAGATAGCAAATTGGTCCAGGAGGTGGCAGGCAGCGCTGGCTTTGCTTGGAGGAGAGGGCACAGGGTGATCTTGAATCACGTTTTAAATCAGAGAATTGCGGAGTCCCGGAGTTGGAAAGGAGCTTGGTGAGGTCACAGTAGTCTGTGTTATGGGGACAGCTTTCTCACAGCCTGTCTCGTTTTGATTTAGAGCAGGGTCGGCACACTTTCCCTGTAAAGAACCAGATAGTAAGTCTTTCTGGCTTTGTGGGTCCTTTGATCTGTGCTGCAACTCCTCAGCTTTTGGATGGCGGAGCAAAAGCATCCACGATGCTACGTGAAGGAAAGAGCGTGGCCATGTGCGGGGCAGACTCCACTTACAAAAGCAGGAGGGCGGGACCCCGTGCAGCCGGAGCTGGTGGCTCACCGGGGACGTCCCGCCTCCTCCAGGGCACGATGCCTCTGTCTCTGTTACTCCTGGCAGCTGGCCTTGGGAAACATTTGCAAAAACAGACATATTAATAAAAATTCCTTGCCCTTTCAAATCCTACATTAAGGTCTCACGTTTGAGAAGAAATGACGTTCGGTGGAGGCACTTTAATAGAAATATAACCACTGTGTGAAGCCTCTGATCTTCTAAGCATGTTCCCATGGTTTCTGTGTGATTCGCTCACTGGTCTAAGTTGGAGTTTGGAGTCAAGGGGGCTGGAGTTAATGGTGGAGTTAAAAGCCTCCGACGTGAGTCTTTATATGACCCCCAGTTCCCAGGGATGTTCACTTGGCTCCACACACTTTCTGTCCAGCGGACCCTGCATAGGTAGGGATGTAGAGACACTGGAGTTAAAGATACCTGGGCTGGACTCCCCGATGTGCCTGGGGTGGCCTTGGGCAGGGCCCCTCTGCCCCTGGTTCTGTGGTGCATCAGGACAATGGGGTGACCTTGAGGGCTGCAGTGGGATGCTGGAAACAAAGCAGCTGGCGGGGTCCACGTGCAGGGTCAGGAGCTGTAGCTGCCTCCTTCCCTCTCCGGTCTGCCCCCTGGCCTCCCGCCTCCCAGACCCCAGCTCTCAGGACCCCTCTTCTGAGCCTCTTTCACGGCCTCTAGTAAAGGCTTCCTGTATTTCTTGGACCACACACGTGAGGATTCGGGAATGATTCTCTACCAGAGATGGCGGCGCTGCCGGCGTCCTGTCTGACAGCTCTGTTTCCCAGTGATTAAGGAGGACAGCCACAGGGACAGGTGCGACGACACCAGGGCCATCCATCTCTGGTGACACCTTGGTCAGGGAAGTGATCGCCAGCCCGGATTTCTCAGAATTTCCCCTTCAAACACCCCTGAGGCTGGGGGAAAGAACCTTGAAGTGGAATTCAACAAAATCTCAATGTCATGAAGGGTTTATGTGATGCTGGACTGTCTCCAGGCTCCAGGGATGTATGCGCTTATGCTGTGCCCGTTACAAACACCTCTCCAGGCAGGGGCCCTGTGCTGCCGTGTGGTCTCCCTGTGGATTTGATAAACCAGTCTTTTTATTTAAAGCCCTATTTTAGTTACTAGGTAATCAGAGACTGCATTATCATTTGTGACCAGAGCAGAAATGCCTGCGAGCGGGAAATACACTGAAAGGGTCTAGCTATCCCCTAGCTTCCTGGAGGTCACCCTGCACCCGTGTTCTCCAGGCCATCGTCCCAGCTCTGGGGACCAGGTGCCCCATCTTCCTCTCTCAGGCTCCCGGTCCGTCTGCCATAGGATCCCGGTGCAGTACGTTCCTGCAGCAAGGAACACCCTGCCCTCTTCCATTACTGGCTCTCCTGGCCACCCACCTCCCACCCGACCTCTGTGTACCAGTGAGTGGCACTCACGGCCTGGGCAGAGAGACTCTGCCCACCTAGGGGGAGAAATGTCAGCTTCTGCAGTAAGTGTGGGGCGGGTGTCCCACAATTCGCACCCTGCATCCGTGTGTACAGAAATGCAATTCCGTCTTTTCTAGTCCCTGCTTCCTCGTGGCCCGAAGCCAAAAAACCTGCACGGAGCACACAGCTATCCTGGCCCTCTGCAGGTGTTCGGTCCAATGCAGTAAGTTTCGGTCAGTTTCTCCATCACTCTCAAGGCCAAAGCCAAGTCGTCTCAGGGTCAGCACTGTCTGCAGGGTGTCTGCCACCTCCGCTCTCCCCCCGGTGGCACGTGGGCCTGTGGTCAGCCTGCCCTCCTGCGCAGCTGCCAACCTCCCCGGGTGCCCACGTCTGCTGGCCTGCGGGGGACGGGCCCCCTCCCTGGCCCCAGAGGGCTCTCACTCCCAGATGGGAATGAACTTGACGTTGTGGCTGTTGTCCCCTGGCAGTCTGCTTTATGGTGTACTCTCCGGTTACTCCTCCAAGCTTTGATCTTGATTTTAACAAATGTCATTTTGTGGGTTCTCAGAAAAATCCTTTGCTCTTGCTTGACGGCCCAGCTTTGCAAAGCCTCGCTGTAAACCTGAGAGTCTTGGCTGAAACTCAGAGAGAAGCAATGATGTCGTGGTCCCAGGTGGGCTCTGCCTCCCCTCCTGTGCCCCACTCCCCAGTCTGTGCTGGCACAGGAGGTTCAGTTGTGGTCCTGAGTGTCACTGCGTGTCCTCGAAGGTGAGAGCTAGGGCTCCCCGTCCCACCTCCCAAGCTCATCTCAGCAAACCTGGGGTCTGTCCTTCTCTGGAACACCCGTGTCCCCCACTGGGCTGTCCCCTCGTCCCCTCCAGAAGCCCAGCTTCCCCTTGGTGGGAATGAGCCTCAGAAAGGCATCGCATCCTGGGGTGAGAGGTCATCTTCAGACACTCACCCAGACCACCCCCCTCACGCCCTCTGCCCAGTCTTGGGGCCTCAGTTGACGCAGAGGGATTCCAGCTTGGAGACACAAAGACTAGTCTCTCCAGTGAACTCTAGACCACTGTCCCTGAGGCCCAGGCTGACACCTGGTGAAACTGCCCTTGGACCTCTGAGAAGGAGCTCCACTCTTTAAAAATCCAGTGTTCCAAAAGGACGAAAGTTCCCTGGTTCCTTGTCCTGGCCCTCCAGCCCACTCTCCCTGCTGTTTGATCTCAGGGGCTGTAGGCAGCCACGATGTCCAGCAATTAGGGCGACCTGAACCCTGGCGCGGCATAGTGGGAGTTTACTCTGCATGCTTTAGGATGCAAAAGTTCTAATTTTTATTATTTTTTAATTGTATATTTTTGCTCCTCTTGCTCTGGAGCCCTCCGTCTAGTACTAAAAAGTTCAATTTAAATTTTGCTGTACGACACACTCTTTCATTTTCAAATCCTCTCTCTCTGAAAATCAGCAGTCACTGGGAAGTTTACCCGCCCTGTAAGGTCCATTTCTCCCACTCATGGCCTTCCTTTCTCTTGTTTCCAACAGCGGCAGAACAGGAGGAATCCTATGTACCCAGGGCATTGGCGGGACCTCCGGCCCTCTGGGGAAGGGCCACGGCTGTGTAAACTGTGCCTCAGTTTCTTTCTGGGGACCATTGCTGCTCCCCTCAGCTCAGCTGGAGTCCAGCATCTTCCCCTGATGAGGAGCCCCTCCGACACTCAGTGAGCCTCAGCCACCCTCTCCTCGCCAGTGAAAGCTGCTGTGTTTGGACCGCCTGGCGTCCGTCTTCTCAACTAGAGACTTTCCCCATGTCACAAGCCCCACTTCCCAGGGCTGGAAGCTGATCTCGTCCCCAGCTTTTCCCGGCGGCTCAGCCTCCGTGACTCTGCTCATCAGACGCTCGCGACCAGGAGAAGCAGGAGGGAAGGAACTCAGCGTGCGCATCGCGTGTGCAGAGCGGCGGGTGGAGACATCTGGCCCCTCTGGGCTGGGTGGCGAGCTTCTGGCGTGAGCTCAGCATGTCGACTGAGGAGCAAGGTCTTTGCTGGATGCAGTGACAACTCCATGTCGCTAAAGCAGCCTCCTGATGGGGTCGAGTACCCTGTCTGGCTATGCTCTTTCTGAGCTTGAGTCTCTGGCTCCCTTTGGAACTGTCAGCTCCCTAATATCCCTAAATAAATGTTTTTTCTGCTTAAACTAGCAAGTGTCATTTGCCTTTGGAAGCAGTCTGTGTGCCTGCCCCAGAAGGGCCAAGCTCCAAAGGTCCTCCTTCACCTGGGGTTCTTTCCGCCCCGTCTGCAGACTCTAAGGACATCTGTTCAGTGAGAATCCTGCAGGGGAGAGTCTCTGGTTGTCAGTCACCACCCTACAGGTTAAGGTGGACCAAGGGTAGTTAACTAGCAACCCTGATGTTGCTTTGCTTGTGGTCGCCATTCACTTTCCTGGGGAAAAAAGTCCACACTTTCCACCAGATTCTTCAATGAGCTTGTTTCCCCTTGAATTAAAAACCATTTATCTCTACCACCATGGATGGACCTAGAGATGATCATACTAAGTGAAATAAGTCAGACAGAAAAAGACAAATATCATATGACATCCCCTATACGTGAAATCTGAAAAAATGACATAATGAACTTATTTACAAAACAGAAAGAGACTCACAGACATAGAAAAAAAAAAACTATGGTTACCATGGGGGGCAAAGGGGGAGGGATAAATTGGGAGTTCAGGATTAGCCGATACACACTACTGTATATCAAACAGATAAACCACAAGGTCCTACTGTGGAGCACAGGCAACTGTATTCAATATCTTGTAACGGCCTATAATGAAAAAGGATGTGTATGTGTATAACTGAACCACTATGCTGTACACCTGGAACTAACACAACATTGCAAATCAACTGCACGTCGGTAAAAAAAATTTCTCTCCAATGTGGGTTCCAGTTCTTACGTTTTTGTAATTTTTGAGGTTCCATAACACAAAACGATAATCATAATTTAAAAAGATACTTTCTCCTCACATGCAGCCTATGATCAACAATGTTAGTGATTGGGCATCTGTCACGTTTAATCACAGGGAACATGGACGACGTCATCGGTGCACACAAGCAGGGGTACAGTGACAAGAGGTGACTAATGTGAATGACGGCTGACAAATCATGTTCTTTGCTGCTGGAGGGCAAAGATCATGAAGCAGAAGGGCATGTAATTAAAAAAACTTTCATTATAGAGATAGACATAGATGATAGATTTCATGACAGAGATACTCCGAGCACACCTTGCTTGGGTTTATTAAAATAATTGATTTAATTAAAATCTCATTGGAGCTATCTCCTGCATCCACGGGTGCTTATTTGGTTATGTGACATAGATCTTATTTAATTCTCATCTTTTTTTGCAGTGAAGGTTTATGTGGAGCATTTGCTCATGTGTCTTCTCTTCTGTCACTTTCCATTTCCTCTTCTTGACACGCCATTGTTGGGTTCTCATAACTGATGTATCGACCCGACTCTGGGAAGGCGGTGCCAGGCAGCAGACACGCTATGTTCGTGAGGATGAATGGCTCAGGAAAAGAACTATTTTTCTCCCTTGAGCTAATGGCTTTCATAAAATCTTATAGCAATCTTTATGGTCCAACTTTCAAAAGGAATTTATTAGCTTAGTTTCCTTTGAAAAGATCGTGTATAAAGTCACTGACTGTCAATCACAGCCATGAGGACATAAAGTAACATAATAATCGCTTATTTTTGATAGGGCTTTTCTACGTCGGAGCGCTGTAGCGTGAACTTCTCCAGCAACGAGCTCAGTTACTAGTTTATAAACGTTAATAATTTATAGATATAATCTCCTGTTTAATTTAGGTGATTTAAAAATGCGCGAGCTGGGAGGGGTGTAAAACGGTATAGCCACTTTGGAAGCCAGTCTGGTAATTCCTCAAATGATTAAACAATGCTGATGAAAAATTAATCAGTAGATCTAAGAAAGAAATGGAAAAATTTATTCGAGCCAAACTGAGGCTAATAGCTTAGGAACAGCATCTCAGAACTGTTCCACCTTTAGGAGACCAGGTACAGTTATGTAAGTTTTTTAAAATAGAAGGTTGTACATTAAATAATGCATTATTGACAGTTTACACAGTGCAGATCTAAGCATCATTGTGGCCGCTTACAAGATCAAGGAGAAATGTTATCTTCTAAGGAGCTGTCTTGTTGGCGCTGGGAGAATGCAGCTGTTTGTGGCTAAGCGGATGTTCCTGATGATGGGGGCGGTTTGGTCCACACCTAGCGCAGACATAGCATGCGTGATCCAGGGAGAAAGGGCGCCAAAGGGCAGAGAAGAAATTTTTTTTACTTCATTTTTTGGGGGGAAGTAATTAGGTCTATTTATTATTTTTTTTAATTTAATGGTGGTACTGGGGACTGAACCCATGACCTCGTGCATGCTAAGCATGTGACACCCTACCACTGAGCTCTACCTTCCCCAATAAGAATTTTGCTATGTTTAAATTTTTCTTGTCTTGCCATAAAAGGTGAATTTTATTTCACAACAGTTACTGTATTCCACTCCTAAGCATATTCCCAAAAGAAATGAAAACACATGTCCACACAAAAACTTGTCCCTGAATGTGTACAGCGGCATTATTCACAGTAGGCTCCCACCAGAAGGTGGAAACAGCCCAAGTGTCTATCAGCTGATGGATCCATAAAAAAAATGGGTCATATCCACACAGTGCAGCATTAGTCACAAAGAGGAATGAAATACATGCTATAATTTGAACAAACCATGGAAACATTAGGCTGACCAGAAGAGGCTGGTCACAGAAGTCCGTGCGTCACATGCTAGAGGCTGAAATGCTTATGTGCCTCCCAAATTTGTAAGTCAAAACCTAACTTCCAATCTGCTGGTATCTGGAGGTGGGGCCTGTGGGAGGTAATCAGGCCCTGAGGACAGGGCCCTCATGAGTGGGGTCAGTGCCCTTAATAAAAGAGGCTCATGAAAGCTCCCCGGTCCCTTCACCATGTGGGGACACAGTGAAAAGATGGCCGTCTCTACGGACCAAGAAACAGGTCCTCACCCAACACCAGATCTGCTGGCACTTTGATCTTAGATGACCGAGCTTCCAGTACTGTAAGAAATAAATGTTTGCATAGTATTTAATATTGGGAGCTTAGTAAAAATAAAACATCGCAACTGACCTGTTTCATTTCATTAGACAATATTATGTAATCTTTCATATTGTTCATTTTCCTTTGGCAGCCAGGAACCAAAAGCCAATGGATAGAATGATTAATGGCAAGAATTATTTTATCTTGGCTATAGTACAATTACTATATTTGTTTTCCTAAAATTTAGATTTTTAATTATCCAAGCTGTATATGTACAAAATGTCCTTTTAATTAAAAAAAATATAGACGAAAGTAAAGATTCTCCTTAAAGCTTACGCTAATCCCAGGTGGCAACCAAAGTTCTCTCTTTAGTTACTGTTCTAGAATTTACCTCTTGGTGCATTTGTACCACTTTATTTTCTGAAATATGAGATCAAGTATTTTAAAAGCCAGTAAATGTTTCCAAATTGCCTTCAGGGAGAGTCCAACAATTTATACAGTAACATCCATCCATTCATTAATCCATTAAAAGATATAAATTAAAAAAAAAAGAGAAATGTTTGTTGTTTAAGCCATGCAGCCTGGCAGTTTTGTCTCAGTAGCCCAGACAGACTAAGATATTATATGACTCCATTCATAGGAGAGTCCAGAATAGGAAAATTTATAGAGACAGAAAGTAAACTGGTGGTGGCTTAGGGCTGGGGGAGCGTGGGAGCGGGGTGTGGGGGCGGAGTGACAGCTAAAGGATGTGGGTTTTCTTTCTTTTTTAGTTTAATTTAATTTTTTTACTTTTTCCTTTCCAATTTTTAAAATTTTGTTTTTTATTGAAGTGTAGTTGATTTATAATGTTAGTTTCAGGTGTGCAGAAAAGCGATTGAGTTATACATACACGTACATACATACTTTTTTCAGATTCTTTTCTATTATATGTTATTATAAGGAATTGAATATAATTCCCTGTGCTCTACAGTAGTTCTTTGCTGTTTATCTATTTTATATATAGTAATGTGTTTCTGTTAATCCCAAACGCCTAAATGAGGTTTCTTTCTGATGCAATAAAAATGTACTAAAATTGATTAAGCACATGTGAATGTACTAAGTAAATATCATTAATTGCACGCTTGAAATTGGTGAATCTACGGTATGTGAATTACCTCATAAAGCTGTTTATTAAAAAAAATGTGTGTGATCTGTGCTTCATTTTGCTTCTGACAGTGGTTCGCAAAGTTGTCGTGCTGCAAATGTGACTTCAGTTTTAATAATAACAACAATAATAATATTAATAAGAAAGGATCTCCACACACGCCTCTTAGCTGTCAGCTACACACGCTGTTCTGTGCAGGTGACCTGTGGATGCCAGGGTCTCCTTCAGGTTACATAGACCAGTTGGGGGAAGGAGGCAGAACGGCATTTGCTAAGAGGAACTGAGGGCCTGGAAAATGGACTGGCAGGCTAAGAGCCCGGCGTGGAAAGGAGCAGGAACACGGGATGGCCCAAGAGCAGGGAACAGGAATGTTCTGGCAGCCGGACTGCGAGGGGGCCCAGGGCGTGCCGCTCTGACGTGTGGATTATTTTGAGCTGAAAACAGTCAAGGCCCAAAAGACTCAGGAAGCACCTTTGAACTTCCCCCTTCACCGCCTAAAAATTCAAGACAGGAGCCTGTCCCGGGAAGGAGCCCCACCATAGACAGCTCTGGTGAAGTCTTAGGAGTGGTGGGCAGGGAGGAGCCCAGCAAGGTCTTTTGACCAAAGTCCTCTCTGTGTCCCGCTGTCTCTGGCTGGCCCAGCAAATGTGTGTCCACCAAACATTAACCCTTGTTATCTTCGGTGGGTTGCCTCACTTCCCCTTGAAACCTCAGACCACCCCTTCCCTCCCCCACAACTTCCCTGAGTCCGCAGTAACATTTACACCTCACCTGGCCTGGCTGCCTTTGGAATTCATCCTACTTATGTGGATTCCCTCATGTGCACGTGATATATTCGATTTTCTCCTGTTAATCTGCCCTGTGTCGTTTTAATTGCCAGACAAAAGAGGATGAATTCCTCTCCCTCGTAGTCAGAGGTGAAACGAAAGGGGGCCAGCTGTCCCCAGCATCTGCGCCTCTCTCCTTGGGACTCCAACCCCCTGTGGGCTGGCCCTCTGCCCCAGGAGGGCAGGGCTTCCAACTAACAGCCCTCCTAGACTCTACTTAAGAACCACAGGGGTCCAGGTGCCAAAAAGAGACAGAGACCTCCCCCCCCCCCAACTTCAGGAAATATATTCTCTAGGAAACTTTCAATCGTGTCCAGGTCAAACCTTGTGAGCCATCAGGAAACGGAGCTTCCAGACTTTGCACTTTGAACCCAAATTGCTGCTCCAAGAATTGCATTAGGTAGGATAGCAGCACATGGCTATTTAGTAAAAAAATTAAAAACCCAAAAAACAAACAAACAAAAAACCTGGGGTGGAAAAACCATCTAATTAAACCCTGAACACCTGAGTAACATTTATTCCTTGTTCCATCTTCATTTGTATCTGAGAACCATGTTCATGTCCCAGGTGTTTGGAGAATCCTGAGAAAACAAAAATGTTTGAAATAATTGTTCTGATCCAGACCAAAGGGACAAGTCGTCGATCAAAAAAACCTTGATCCAAAGAAAAGCTTTGTACTAAACATTCACATGTGAAGAAATGGACCTGTTTCACAAGCTTGGAAACTGAAAACTATTTTAGGAGTTGAGAATTACTAAACTACCTGTTTTTTCTCAACTGTACCAAGACGTTTAAGACACATAGACTCTTTGGAATTAGTATATTAGTATCATCTTCCTGAGTCCTTAAAATTTATTTTTGAGTAGGGTGAGCACAGCTCAGTGGTGGAGTGTGTGCTTAGGATGCACAAGGTCCTGGGTTCAATCCCCAGTCCCTCCATCAAAAAGAAAAATTAAATACATCAATAAACCGAATTACCTCCCCTCAGCACCCCACAACCCCAAATTTTATTTTCTATTGGGGGAGTAGAGATTTATAATATTATATACATTTCCTGTGCACAACATTGTATTTCTACTTTGGTACCCACTATAGCGTGCTCATCACCAAAAATCAGTGTTCATCCATCACCACACAGCAGATCCCCTTCATCCATTCTACCTTCCCCCTGCCCTGCCCCTTCCCCTCCGATAACCACGACTGTGTTCTCTGTATTCACTTCCTTGTTTTTGGTTGCTTTGGCTTGTTCATCGTTTTTGTTGGTTTGTTTTTTATATTCCACACACGAGTGAAATCCTACAGTGTCTGTCTTTCTCCTTCTGACTTACTCAGCTTAGCACAATACCCTCAAGGTCCATCCATGTTCTTGCAAATGGCCAGATTTCATCCTTTTTATGCACCTGAGAAGTATTCCATTATGTATATATCTTACACTTTCTTTATCCATTTATCCATCGATGGGCACTGAGGTTGTAAATAATACCACGGTGAGCATAGGGGTGTGTGTATCTTTTCCAATGAGTGTTTTCACAGTCTTTGGATAAATCCCCAGAAGAGAAATGGCTGGATTATATGGTAGTTTCATTCTTAATTTTTTGAGGAATCTCCATATTGTTTTTCATAGTAGCTGCACCAATTTACATTCCCACCAAGAGTGCTTCTTTTCGCTACATCCTCACCTATGCTTGTTATTTCTTGCATTTTTCTTTTATTGAAGTGCAGTCATTTACAATGTGCCAGTCTCTGGTGTACAGGACAATGTCCCAGGCAGTTTCTTGCATTTTTGATAATAGCCATTCTAGCAGACATGAGGTGATCTCTCACTGTGGTTTTGATTTGCATTTCCTAATAATCAATGATGTTGAACATTTTTTTCATGTGCCCATTGACCATCTGCATGTCTTCTTTGGAAAAATGTCCATTCAGCTCCTCTGCCCAGGCTTTAATGAAGTTGTTTGTTTGCTTTATTGTTGAGTTGTATGAGTTCTTTATATATTTTGGATATTAACCTCTTATCAAATATATGACTTGCAAATATCTTCTCCCTTTTGATAGGCTGTCATTTCATTTTGTTGATGGTTTCCTTTGTTGTGCAGAAGTTTTTCAGTTTAATGCAGTCCCGTTTGCTTATCTTTGTTTTTGTTTCCCGTGTCTGAAGAGACATATACAAAAAGACATTGCTAAGACCAATGTCAAAGAATATACTGCCTATGTTTTCTTCTAGAA
Source organism: Camelus bactrianus (assembly GCF_048773025.1). Lineage (NCBI taxonomy): Eukaryota > Metazoa > Chordata > Mammalia > Artiodactyla > Camelidae > Camelus > Camelus bactrianus. Next base: position 9,915,219 of record NC_133549.1, read on the forward strand.
GTTTTATAGTTTCAAGACTTACACTCAAGTCTTTAATCCATTTTAAGTTGATTTTTGTGTTTAGTGTGAGATAGTTGTTTAGTTTTATTTATTTTTTTTGCATTTGGCTGTCCAGTTTTCCCAACGCAATTTGTTGAATAGACTATCCTTTCCCCTTTGTATGCTCTTCACTCTTCTGTCATAAATCAATTGTCCATATATGCGTGGGTTTATTTCTGGGCACTTTATTCTGTTCCATTGATCAATGTGTCTACTTTTCTGCCAGTACCATGCTGTTTTGATTACTATAGCTTTGTGGTATAATTTGAAATGAGGAAGTGTGGTATCTCAAACTTTGTCCTTTTTTTCTTAGGATTGCTTTCTCAGTTCTGGGTCTTTTGTGGCTCCATATACTCTTTAGGATTTTTTGTTTTATTTCTTTGAAAAATATCCTAGAGATTTTGATAGGGATTACATTGAATCTGTAGATTGCTTTAGGGAACGTGGACATTATAACCATGCTAATTCTTCTAATCCATGATTATGGAATATCTTTCCATTTCTTTGTGTCTTCAGTTTCTTTCAACAGTGTCTTGTAGCTTGCAGTGTAGAGATCTTTCACCTCCTTGCTTAAATTTATTCCTGGGTGTTTTATTCTTGTTGTGATTGCAAACAGGATTGTTTTCTTAATGTCTCTTTCAACAGAAAGCTCATTGTTAGTGTGTAGAAATGCAACAGATTCTTGTGTGTTGAGTTTATACCCCAAAACTTCACCAAATTCATTTATTACTTCCAATAGTTTTTCTTTGTGGAATCTTTGCATCCCTGGGTGAAACCCTACTTGATCATAGCGTGCGATCCTTTTAATGTATTGTTGAATTCAGTTTGCTAATACTTCGTTGAAGATTTTTGCATCCAGTTCATCAGGAATATTGGCCTGTAATTTTACTTTTGTGTGGTGTCCTTGTCTGGATTTTTGTATTAAGGTAACGCTAGCCTTGTAAAATGAGTTTGGTGGAGTTCTCTCTTCTTTCATTTTTTGGAAGACTTCAAGAAGGATTGGTATTAATTCTTCTTTGAAGTTTGGTAGAATTTACCTGGGAAACCATCCAGTGCTGTGCTTTTGTTTTTTGGGAGGTTTCTGATGACTGACTCAATGTCTTACTAGTAATGGGCCTCGTCAGATTGTCTATTTCATCATGATCCAGTCTTGGAGGATTGTATGATTCTAAGAATTTGTCCATTTCTTCTAGGTTGTCCAATTTGTTTGTGTATAGCTGTTCATAATGTTCTCTTATAATTCTTTGTATTTCTGTGGTATATGTTATTTCTCCTCTTTCATTTCTGATTCTAATCTTTCTTTATAATAAAGCGACAAAAACTTATTTTGATATAGAGATGCAATTTTCTGATTTCATCTGTCTATTTATCGCCTTCCTGAAAGTTTTATGTACTTTTGCCTTTTCATTTCAGGGAGAAAAGTTCCTTTCAATGTTTCTTGTCAGGCATCTCTGGTGTCAATGAATTCCCCCAAGCTTTTGTTTGTCTGGGAAAGTCTTTATTTCTTTTTAATATAATAATAATAATAATAATAACAATAACAACAACAACAACTTTGCTGGATAGAATATTCTTGGCTAACACTTTTCATCTCTCAGTATTTTGAGAATGTCCTTCTATTCCATCCTGGCCTATAAAATTTCTGCTGAGAAATCTGCTGACAGTCTAGTGGGGTTTCTTTTGCAGGGTTCCATCCTTTCTTCCCTGGCTGCTTTTAAAATCCTTTGTCATTAACTTCTTACAATTTTAATATAGTGTGTCTTGGAGGAGGTCTGTTTGTGTTGAGGGTGTTAGGCATTCCCTTAGCTTCATGAGCTTGTATATCCACTTCCTTTCCAGGTTTGTGATGTTTTCAGCTATTATTTCTTTAAATAATCTCTCTGCTCCCTTGTCCCTCTCCCCTTCTTCTGGGATATTCATTCCTCTTTCGCCCTTCCTAAAAGCTCTCATAGAATTCCTAATTCTTAAAAATGTCTTATTTCTTATTTCTCTTCTGCTTGCATCATTTCTAGATTTCTATCTTTTAGCTAGCCACAACTCTCTTCCATATAGTCTGCACTATTTCCAGTGCTTTCTAAAGCATTCTCCACCGTGTTTACTGAGTTCTTCAGCTCCAAAGTTTCCATCTAGTTCTTTTTAGAGTTTCATGCTGTTTGGGAAAGCATTCCTTCTGTTCGTTAATTTTATTCCTGAGTCCACAGAACTGCCTTTCTGAATTTTTTCGTAGCTCATTGAGTTTCTTCGTGACAGCTAATTTGAATTTTCTATCGGTCAGATGACAATTTTGCATGACTTAAAGTTTGGCTTCTGGAGAATTGTCGTTTTCTTTTTGTGGTAAAATGATACTGTGGTTCTTCATGGTGCTTGGTGAGTTGTTCCTCTGCTGGTTCTTTTAAGTAGCAAACGCCTTTCTGCTTGATTTTAATGATTCAATGTATTTAGCACTAGAAGCCTTTCTCTAGTTTTCCAGTAGGTGGCGCCATAGCACAAGTTTTTCGTTTCTCTTGTCTGGGCTGCCCCTAGCTGTGTTTGAGAGCGGGCACTTTCCAACTCCATCACCTCTGTTGGAGGTGTTGCCAGTGCCTTGTTACTGCTGCTTGAGCCTCCAGGGTCATTGGTGCCCTGCTGCTGCCAGTATCACTGGCATTACTGCCCGGGGCACTGAGATGGTGCGCTTCTCTGCTGAGTCTGGGACCTTCTGAGTCACAGGCTTGGCCAGTGCTGGGGGTGGGGTTGGGGTGGGCAAGGGGGGTTTTGAGGAGCCAGGGTTGCACAGGCATCTCTGCTGGGTCCTGTGTTGTCAGGTTCACAGGCTCCATCGCTGGGAGGCCAAAGTTGCATCACTGCCTCCCCTGCTGCTGGCAGCTTCTCTCGGGTTGCGGGCTCAGCCACCGCTGCTAGAAAACTGGGATTGCGAGCACCGCCCCCGCCATCCCCTGATGCCACGCCCTCTGTGTGCCAGTCCGCCCACCTTCAGATGTACAGATGTGTGGGACTCTCTGGCATTCTGGTGTGTGGGGCGGAGGCACCTTCGTTGAGCTGTGGATGGTTTACTAGTCATAGATTGAAGGGGAGAGACAAAGGGAGCATCTCACTCCGCCATGAGGCTGACATCCCCCTTTGCGTTTTGACACTCTTTTCCACATGTTACGTTTCCCCTAAGTGTAGGTGAAGCATTTTTCTTTTCAATAGTAAAGTCAGGATCCTGGGAAAAAATTAAAAGCACACTCAGTGAGGCAACTGAGACGAATTTAATCATTCATTGAGTAAGATGTGGGCAGGAAAAAGCAATAGAGGAAGCAGTTCCCTGGCTTGGAGCAGCAGGATACATTTAGAACCTCCACATCTGAAGCTGCGAGGGCGGGGAGCCGGGCCAGAGCAGGGCGTAGGTAGAGAAGAGGGTGCATTCACCCTGAGGGAATCCTACAGGAAGGAGGGACTGCAGAGCTGGGGGGTGGGATAAATAAGATAATAACCTGCTAAGATTCCCCACTGGCAAGAACCAACTGGAAACCTGGGGCAAGGGAGGACTGTGTCTCCATCCTTGTAAATCAGCCTCCAAAGACAGAGCAGGCTGGACGAGCCTAGCAAGTCACTGAGAGGGACAACCACGTCAGCCGGCCCTGGACCCCGCTGCGGAACGGGCTGCAAGCCTCTGAAGTGGGGCTGGGCGTAGGGCGAGGACAAGGGGAACAGGAGTGACGCTGTCACTTTGTGTGACTTCTGTCCTAAGTCTTTTAAAACGACCATGAATTAATTTTAAAATGAAAAGGTAAAAATATTAAAATGACTTACAAATTATTTCATTTGACATAACCAATGACACCTGGGGTCTGTGACACCAGGTTGCCCGTGTGCTCCGCGGAGAGGAGGAGGAAGGAGACCCAGCGCCGGGGGGGCCCCCCGCGGTCCGCATCCGGAGGCCCCAGCCCCTCCCGCAGGGGCACGGGAGCCTTTCCTGAGGTCTTCGTCTCTCGTCTCTCGTTTCAGGAGGTGGCAGTGCGCCTCAGCAGGCACGCCGATTATTTTGAGCTGAAAACAGTCAAGGCCCAAAAGACTCAGGGAAGACCTTTGAACTTCCCCCTTTTACTGCATAAAAGAATTCAAGACAGGAGGTCTGTTCCAGGAAGGAGCCCTCAGACACCATAGACAGCTCTAGTGAAGTCTTAGGCGTGGTGGGCAGGGAGGAGCCCAGCAAGGTCTTTTGACCAAAGTCCTCTCTGTGTCCCACTGTCTCTGGCTGGCCCAGCAAACGTGTGTCCACCAAACATTAACCCTTGTTATCTTCTGTGGGTTGCCTCACTTCCCCTTAAAACCTCAGACCCCTCCCTCCCTCCCCTGAGTCCACAGTAACATATACACCTCACCTGGCCTGGCTGCCTTTGGAATTCATCCTACTTACGTGGATTCCCTCGTATGCATGTAATATATTTTTTCCCCCTGTTAACCTGCCCCATATTACTTTAATTGCCACACAAAAGACGTAGGAGGGGAAAAGGGAGGGGATTTCCTCTCCCCCACACTGATGTAGTCAGAAGGCTTCCCTGGCTGACAGAAGTCTGGCTGAGAAACTCCGTTCTCTGGGTGGAATACTGCTTCCTCCTAAGACAGCTGCAGGTGAAGGGGTCCTGGGACACCTGACAAAGGCCAGCAGCGGGGGAGACTTCCTACCATGCCAGCCTCCCAGCATCTCTGTGGGGTCTGGTGGAGTGAATGCAATGAGAATCTCCTTTTTTTCCTCCCTCTCACAATTTAGATTAGCAGGAGAAAACGTGTACGGAGCTATGTCCTTGGCTCAGTGACCCTTGATTTGAAATTTGGTAGAGGGCTCTTGGTTGGTTGATCCTTGCCCCATCAGAGTGGTCGCTGTCTTTCTTTGTCTCTGTTGTGTCATTTGTCAGAACAAGACATTCCGTGGGGTAGGACGCATGTGTAAGCACTATAAACCTGTTGCCCTGGCCGACCCCATTGACTGGTGGGTTTGCGGGTCTCAGCAGACTGGTGCCTGTGTAGACAGACGTTGCTGTGGGACATCATAAGCAGGCAAGTTGGGGGGTCCCTGGAGAATGAGAACCAGGCCTGGCTTTCTTAACATAAGAGAGGCCATTTGGCCAATGCCATGCTGGTCTAAGCCTGACCTCCATGCTTGACCTTGAATAGGTCTCAGTAATAATGACCTTGAGGGAAAAATGGGACGCAGGAACAGAGAAAAGGCAGTCAAACAGCAGTGCAGTGATAAGGCAGAGTCCTAGCTCCTCCTCAAGGGACAGACATAACAGTCCGTCTTTGAGTTCTGCAGGAACTAAGGCCCCCACCCAGGTGGAGAACAAAAAGATAATGCTGACCGTCCTGACTGCAGTCAACTAAAGCTTGCACTCCGTCAGCCTTTGCCCCAATTCTATGCTGACTTCTCCGCTCCAGCCCTTCATGAATACGCTGTTCCTCAGTTTAAACTTCCCCACCTTTGATGTTTGGGGAGGCACTGCTTTGGGAGAGGTCCCCAGCGCTGTCTTCACTCGGTGAGAGTAATAAATCCTTTCTTCTCCCGATCTTCGGCTTGGTTGTGTCTTTTGGCTCAACATCCACCAAGTGGCAAACCTTGTAACATTCTGGAAATCAGTCACCCCATTGGTGGCTGTAAGTCAAACATTTCACAGACAGTAGGACCCTTAGCACCTCAGTAAGCACCCAAGAAGTGTAAGTTGGTCATGGAAAAAACGGTTAGACTGACACTAGGTCACCCGCCAGCCTCGAGAAAGTTTCCATGCAACGAGTTAACCTGTAAAATATCACACGATACCTGACCCCCAGACACGTCCCTCTTAGGCACTGGTGTGGCTCCGAGAAACCCAAGGCCTAGCAAAAGTTGTTAAAACTGGATGACGGTTTGGTTTTGTTTTCTTTTGTTTTTCTGTCTTTTTCTATGTCCCAAAGAACTTGGCTTGTTGGCCAGTGAGTAAGCTCTCTGGTCTCTGCCATCCAGAAGGTGTGTTTCCTGGGCTACGTCTAGTGGCCAGACTGGGGTTCTGAGACACAAAGCCACAAACAACACCCCCTTTCTGCAGGCAAGCCAGCTCTCAGAAATTGTCATAAGGGGTCCCAGTCCGTAAGGGGCCTTTGCTGTTTCAACCTTCATTGCTTGTCAGTGCTGGAAATGTCCCATTCCAGGAGCACCTGCCCAGTGCCATAAATTTGTGGGTTTGTAACTGGAGGTGCCCTACATTTTTGTGGAACACCAGAGCACCATTTTCACTATGCTGTTGGTGAGTAGAGACACCCCCAAATTGGAAAGCTCCCCCCAAAGAGTGGGTCCTTGCCGCCGGCTGTGAAAACATTTTCAGCAGAGGCAGAGGGATAATAAGAAAAAGCTGCTTCATTTCTCAAAAGAGGAAAAGGAAAGAAAGGTGTTCAAGCCAGGAAACAGTTCTCAAACGAGGAGCCATTGGCCAAGATGGCTAGTGGAGACAGCCCCCGCTGTCCAGCCACGTGGACTTTGATGGGAGGCTTCTGCCATCATGTCCTCCTTCCAGGTGTGCTGGAGCCAACTGCCTTTTCCCCCCATCCTTGTACAGGCTTTTGTGGTTGTTGTCATGGCGACTGTCAACTGTAGTGGCACTGGTGGGCATGTCATTTAGCAGCTAATGCATCACAGTGAGCGTATAATGAGGCTCAAGGTCCAGTGGAAGTCAAATCCTCCACCATCTTGGGCTCAGCTGGTTCTAACCAGTTCTTGTTTCTTCTCTTTGCAGCTGCCTCCTGAGGCTTGGATAAGAGTAATTGGTTTCTAGTTGAGGGAGGGGCAGGGGTATAATCCTGGGGGCAACAGCCTTGGTAACAAAAGGGAAAGTTGCTTTTAATCAGAATGCTGGCAATCTGGTGGACCCAGTGTCCCCCCCAAAAAGCTGCCTCCAAAGGTTCTGCTCAGCCATAAACAAGAGTCAGGGGTTGAGGGGCCTTAGTCCCTGCAAGGGAAATTAAAGATATTGTTATCCATGTCCCTTAAGGAGGAACCAGGACCGTACCCCAAGGCTGCACTACTGTTTCTTGTTCCTTCCTTCCCTGATTAGAAACTATTTGAATCTGCCCTTTGGAACTCAGGAAAGGTCAAGGAGGCTGAATGAAGCCTATTTCCTACAAACAAGAAATGGGGGGCAGAGGAAGGATTTGTACCAGGGGGGGCCCCACAGGGTACTGCTTGGTATCAATACCATACTTACCACCTATGCAATGAAGATCTTTACCTTTTTTAGAATATTCCTGGGAATAAACCTTCGGATCACGGGGGCTGCATCATCTGAGCCCACACCACGGACACCTCTTGCATCCATGGTAAAGATTGATTCTAAGCCTGGAAAGTTGCCTCTGGGTTTTTTCCATAAATAGACTTATTGGATAGAGTCGCTATTGGAACAAAAATACTGATGGAGATCCTACTCATCAATGGCCAGAAGATGAATCTTTTGAATTAGAAAAAAAAGTCTCTATTGGAAACAAATTTTAGAGAGCTCTCGTTCTGAGCGGCTGCCATATTGGTATTTATGGAAGGATCAAATTGCAAAGAAAACCCAAAGAAGTGTAAGATCTAGACTCAGGGAATCCTTAATAAAATCAAAGGACAAGTCAGACTTAAAAATTAAAAGCCGTATGTGATATAGAGATTCCCCTTTTCCTCTCTCCTATATGATCCTCTGTTCCCAACTCCCTGTTCCTAACCCTCCAGAAGGCCTTCTGAATCTCTGCACCCCTGTTCCCCCCATCTCAAAATCCTCAGCCAGTTCCCTTAGATCCCAAGACTCCAGCTTCTGCAGAAAACATCTAGCTGCCAATTGTAACTCCCTTTTTGCTAGGAGACTTACAGAGGAGACTGGGACTTGTTGACTGAAAAAAAAAATGCACAACCTAAAAATGGGAAATTATGTTTTATTTGGTGGACTTTCTGAGGACTTCAAGCCTGGGAGGCAGCCTGTCAGATGGCTCCGAGGAGCTGCTCTGAAGAGGTAAGGGAGGAGCCAGGACATATAGGAGGTTTTGCAACAAAAACCAGGTAGTTGGAACATCAAAAGATTATTGTTAATTAAAGAAAACCAGACATCTCAAGTTAAGGAATTTAGTGCTTTTCAGTGTACGGGAAGGTGCAAGGGTCTGGGCTCACTGAAATCATTCCTTTGAGATGGACCATAGCAATCTAGGGCCAGTGTCCTGTTCTCTTCCATCTTGAGTCCCTCGGGGGCACCACTGGGGATGACCGCAGTGGCTGAGGGCTTGGTGGTGGGCATCCTGTTTCTACCATGAGTTCCCTCAGGGCTCAGCATGCAGGCCAGCAGCAATGTGATGGTTCGATGGTTGCGGCATCCTTTGTTTACTGATATGGCAGACAATATTTTTCATTCACAAAATGAAATGCATACACACTCAGAAACAAACTCCAGTGTATCCCCGGGGCCCCACTTGTTAGAGGACTGTCTGTAAAAGAGACTAGAAAACACCTATGCCACAGGTGAGAGTGTAGACTGTAGCTTTAAGAGGTGGAGTTCAGCTCCTTGTTCTGTCACAAAGGTGGAATCCAAGGTGATGTCTCACCCTGTCTCTCACCGGCAAATGGGGGAGGTGGTCCCTGCCAGCTGGCAGAACAAGTCTGTTTTGTGGTCTCCAGGTAGAAGAGGGGCACAAAGTAGCTCAGTGGGAGGTCAGCCAAGATGAAGACTCTTCCAGTCCTGTCATGACAGCCCTCCAATGACCCCATCAAACCAGATGTCACAGCCCACAGAGCCCGGGTGAAGCAGTGGTGGAAATTTATCTGTGACAACGAATGATCAGGTGAGTTGCCAAGTTCTCCAGAGGAAAAGTCAGACCTTCAGATGCCTCCCGCTTTCACACAATAAGCAAAGATGCCACTTTGGCTTGACTGTGTTTATCAACTTGTGACAAATAAGACAGCCTTTAAGGTTATGAAATAAAATTCATATTTTATGGCAAGACAAGAAAAATTTAAACAGAAAAATTCTTCTCTGCCTTCTCTATCCCCTGATTGTGCATGGTGTATCTGCATTAAGTGTGGACCAAACCTGCTCAGCCACGAAGAGCAGCGTTCTCCCAGCATCAATGAGACAATCCTTAAAAGATAACATTTCTTCTTGATCTTGTAAGGGGGTCACATGACCCACCAGGATGGCACAGATCTGGATTATGTAAATTGTCAATAATATGTCCTTTGATGTACAGTCCCCTGTCTCAAAAACTTATATAACTGTGTCTTGATTTCTAACAGGCAGAACAGTTCTCGGAGTTTCCTGAGATGCTCTTCTGGGTTATAATCCTCAAATTTGGCTTGAATGAAATTTTCTGTTTCTTTCTTAGGTTGACTGATTAAATTTTTTGTCAACAAGGTATAGGTAAATGCGTACATATCACTTAGTAAGAGAAACAGCCTCATGACCAAAGGTGATCACTGGGCATCAGTTCCTGCCAGTATTTGTCACAGACACTACCTTTCACAGATGTGTGCTTGGAAACAAGCAGTAAAAAGTTGAATTTGGGAGTTGATAGTAGTATTCAGCTGTTATCAAGCAGGACCCTATGGGACCTTCTGGAGACAGACCCCTCCCCCATATCCTCTGCTGTAGCTCTGCTCTGATAATAGTATCTGATACATATTTCTGGGGTTTTTCTGATGGTAAAACCACCACCAAATGGAAGGAATTAACTACTTGATGATCATGAGCACATAGCCCCCAGACCATCTTGTGCCTAAGGATTGATCATGTTGACCACCCTGTTAACTCAGCATCAACCAATCAGAGACTTGTGCACGAGCTGATTGTACACCCTGGGCCACCCCTGCCTTACCTGGCCTTTTAAAATGCTTTGCTGAGATCCTTTGGGTAGTTCAAGGTTTTAGAGCAAGAGACACCCGTTCTCCTTGCTCGGCCCTGCAATAAAACTTTCTCTTCTCCAAACTCTGATGTTGTGCTTTGTCCAGCCTCACTGTGCGCTGGACACACGAACTTGCATCTGGTAACACTATCATTTCAATTGGAAGGAATTTTCACAAAAAGGGGCTGACTTTTAAAGTGGTGAACTAATTACTCATTTGAGCCCATTTGAGACCCAGGTGGCTTTAGGTGCCTCTCCCAAGTTGTGCCAAATCAGAGTTCTCCTCAACCAGGTCACCCAGAAAGGGTAGGCTGCCGCCTCTCCCCCAGCCCTACCTGCCCCACAACTTGCAGGGCACACTGGTTCTTGGACCTACCTGAGCAGGCACTGTTCTAGGTATGGGAATATTGCAAAGAAGAAAATCACCCCTCAGAGAGCTCACTGTGCATAACCCAGACAGAAATAATGCAATTTCGTGTGATGACAATTGTTGTAAAGAAGGTAAGGTTGCCCTGGGGAGAGGCGTGAGAGAGGTGTGGGCAGGGCTCCTCTGAGTGATCACACAAGGGCCCTGAAGGCTGCAATTCCAGCTGAGACAGGAGTGGTGAGGAGCCTCTGCTCAAGACGAGGAAGAAAGCAGGCAGGGGGTGGGAATAAGAATGAGGGTAGCAGGGTGTTTCTGTGTTCAGGGACAGACAGGCCAGTGTGGCTGGAGCCCAGAGGGCAGGGAGGGGCACGGGGTGAGGCTTAGAGAGAGGCAGTAGCCCAGAGGCTGGGAGGTCATGGGAATGGCTGCCTTTGGGGAGTTTGACTCTGGGAGGGACTAGGCTGCGATTCACACAGAAGGAAGAGCTCACTGTGAACCGTGTGAATCACAGGTCCAAGGGGCAGCAGGGAGAGAAAGAGCCTAGTTAGGAGCCTGACGGACATCTCAGGGAGCCACGCATGCATCAAACAAAGTTACAGGGCACTGTTGAGGACATTTAATTTAAAAAAAAAGCATTCTCCCAACCCAGAAATCCTCTTTACGTAGTAGTTGGGAAAGCAAACACTTTTATTGTTATTTTTAAATTCTTATTTCTTTTATTGAAATAGTGTAGTTAATTTAATGTTAGTTTCATGTGTATAGCAAAGTGATTTAGTTACACATATACATACTGGTATATATATATTTCAGATTGTTTTCCATTACAGCTCATTACAAGAAATTGAATAAAGTTCCCTATGCTATTTGGTAGGTCCTTGTTGTTTATCTATTTTATATATAGTAATGTATATCTATTAATCCCAATCTCCTAATATATCCATTCCCCTTCCCCACCCCACTGCCAGTAACCACAGTTTGTTTTCTATGTCTATGAGTCTATTTCTGGGCAAAATCTTTTATTATTGAAAAAGTGTTAAACCATAGTGTGATGGGCATCACAGGCAATCCACTTGGCAGAAACAGCAAAGACAGAATGCAACCTTGCCCTTTTATACAGACAAGATGATGCAGCCAATTATACGTATGTACTCCCAGTAAACAATAACTAGTCCTCAAGTAAGTGGGCTTGATAGCAACACTGGCCACCCAGAGTTCATCCCAGCTTTACCTGATAATTGGGGAACCATCTGTGTTGGCTACTTAATTGGCCTTACCCAGAGGAAAAACAAACTCCCACGTCTTTATGACAAGAGGTAGTTTTTCAGCTTGGAGCCAGGTGCCCATTGAACTGGGAGGAAGGGGCACTGTCTCCCTTAATGTTTATATTTCAAAAGGAATGGAAAGTATTTATAGTGTTGAGCTTTCTAAGGGAAATTCTCTGACCAGAAGGATAGGAGGGGAATCTGTTTCCCATTCTCAACAAGAAGATTTTTAGAATTATATTTGTCCCTACAGGGCTTATTATGTGTTGGAAAAAACCTGCCTCAGGCCCACAGGGAGCAGTTTCAGCCGAAGGCTATTTGGGCACCATCGGGCTGTTGCTGAGTGTGGATTAAAGTCCAGGGAGAGGCTGGGAAGTGGTGGTCAAAGGGCGGTGAGATCCCTGGAGGGTCAGTGATGGAGAAACTGCAGAAGCTGTGGGCTCTGCATCTGGGGAGGATCAGGCTGCCTTCGCATTGCTGTTGCTGTGAGCCTGCACGAGGTGGCTGCGTGGGGACCTCCTTTCTTTTCTCTGGCGTACTGGCTGAAAACCACATCACCAGCTGACCTTTCCTGAGTAAGAGCAGCTCATGCTTGTACCACGCTGTCTGCAAGCTGAGCTCTGTTCCAAACCCTTGCATATGTTAACTGATTTAATCCTCACAACCACCCCAAGATAGGAGTTTTTCTACTGGAAGTTGCAGGGAATGTAAAAATGTGCCAGCTACGTTTCCTGACCTTCATTAAGGAATAGATGATGCAAGAGCAAAAATAATGCCTGTAATAATAATGCCAGTAAAGACCTACGGTGCAAATGGTACAGCCTTGTGCTGGGTACCCTGCTGGGGAGAATGAAAATGAAGACGTACATGTGAAATGCTTGGTAAGGATGTAAAGTACATCAAAGTGCTTTAGTAAGTGGCAGTATCTTATTATTGTTGCTAATATTTTACAGTTTATAGCTTCATGTGTATCAATATTACCTTTCCAGCTTGACCTAAGACCCTTAGCTAGAGAACTTCCTACATTACGTGTCTCTCAGTACCAGGTCAGTACCTTCCACAGAGCAGATGCCCAAGAATTACTCACAAAAGATGAGAATTATTGGTTCCTTATAAGTGTCGAGAACTTGCCATTTTCCCACTCAGGCACGGTGTCTTGTGAGGGGTAGAACTCTGAACTTTATAACTCTGAACTCTGAACTCTGAACTTTATTTATAAATAACTTATAAAGTTATTTCCTCCTCAGTTATTTACTTTGGGTTTCCATTTCTTCTTGAGCCCTATTGATTATCTGAATTTTCCTAGAGAATTGTACATGTTACCTAGGTTTTGACACTTCATGGGGTTCACAAAAAATTAATCACTCGATCTAAGAAAGAAAGGGAACATGAAAATATGCTCAATATCACTAATTATCAGAAAAATGCAAATCAAAACTACAGTGAGGTATCACCTCACACCGGTCAGAATGGCCATCATTCAAAAGTCCACAAACGACAAATGCTGGAGAGGCTGTGGAGAAAAGGGAACATTCCTTCACTGCTGGTGGGAATGCAGTTTGGTGAAGCCACTGTGGAAAACAGTATGGAGATTCCTCAAAAGACTAGGAATAGACTTACCATATGACCCAGGAATCCCACTCCTGGGCATATATCCAGAAGGAACCCTACTTCAAAATGACACCTGCACCCCAATGTTCATAGCAGCACTATTTACAATAGCCAAGACATGGGAACAGCCTAAATGTCCATCAACAGCTGACTGGATAAAGAAGAGGTGGTATATTTATACAATGGAATACTACTCGGCCATAAAAACTGACAACATAACGTCATTTGCAGCAACATGGATGCTCCTGGAGAATGTCGTTCTAAGTGAAGTAAGCCAGAAAGAGAAAGAAAAATACCATATGAGATCGCTCACATGTGGAATCTAAAAAAAACAAAAACAAAAACAAACAGCATAAATACAAAACAGAAATAGACTCATAGACATAGAATACAAACTTGTTGCCAAGGGAGTGGGGGTGGTGGTGGGAAGGGATAGACTGGGACTTGAAAATTGTAGAATAGATAACCAAGATTATACTGTATAGCACAGGGAAATATATACAAGATCTTATGGTAGCTCACAGAGAAAAAAATGTGACAATGAATATATATATGTTCATGTATAACTGAAAAATTGTTTTCTACACTGGAATTTGACACAACATTGTAAAATGATAATAAATCAATAAAAAATGTTAAAAAAATAAAATAAAGTCTCCCCTCCAAAATAAAATAAATTAAAAAATTAAATTTTTAAAGAAGGGAAATTTTTTTTAATTTTAATTTTTTTATTTTTCAGTTTTATTATGCAGAATTCTTACAATTTGACTGCACATGTACATTATATTGCATGTAAATACATGTATACAATATACTGCACATTAAAAAATTTACATATATGTACTGTCCATTGTTTCTAGGAACATTTCAGAGCTTTAGCTTTTTAAACTTACATAGTTATCAAAGGAATAAAGCCAGCCACAAAATAAGAATTAACTCAAAAAGATACATACACCCTACTATTAACAGCAACATTATTTTTAATTGCCAAGATATGGAAGCATTTTTTTTTAAGATATGGAAGCATCCTAAGTGCACATCAATAAATGAATGGATAAAGAAGATGCAGCATATATATATATATGTGTGTGTGTGTGTGTGTGTGTATGTATCTATATCTATGTATCTATATCCATATACAAATATATGGAATGAAATGGAATACAATTCACCTATAAGAAAGAAGGATATTTTGCCATTTGTGGCCCTTCATTCACTTTTTTTTTCCACTTCAAAACCCAGAATTTTATAACTGGCATAAACATTTCCATTGCATCAAAAACAACAAAATATCTAGAAATAAACTTAACCAAGGAGGTTACCTATATTCTGAAAACTGTAAAACATTGATGAAGGAAATTGAAGATTATACAAAGAAATGGAAGGATACTTTGTGCTCTTGGATTGGAAGAATCAACGCTATCAAAATGGCCACACTTCCCAAAGCAATCCACAGATCCAGTGCAACCCCCATCAAAATACTTGCAACATTCTGCACAGAACTAGAACAAACAATTCCAAAATGTATATGGAACCACAAAAGATATTGAACAGCCAAAGCAATCTTTTGTAGGTCTGTCTTTTTTTTTTTTTTTCTCTCTCTTTCTCTTTCTTCTTTTTGTTCTCTTTACTTATGGTTTGATGACTAGAGAAGTTCCTTTAACCTTTGTTGTAAAGCTGGTTTGGTGGTGCTGAATTCTTTTAGCTTTTGTTTGTCTGTGAAGCTTTTGATTTCTCCATCAGGTCTGAATGAGAGCCTTGCTAGATAAGAGTATTCCTGGTTGTAAGTTTTTAAGAAAGGGAAAATTGTATTCAAGCTAAATTTGAGCATCTCAGAAAGCTCTGAGAACTGTTTTGCTGGTTAGAGATCACAGCACAGTTTTATAAGTTTTTTTTCTTTTTTGAGTTGACCTATGATGCCGATTCACAATGCACGGTGCAGGGAGAGGAGGCTGAAAAGCAGAGAATTTTTTATGTTTAAATTTTTCTTGTCATAAAATATGAATTTTATTTCACAAGGGTGTAATGCCATATAGAGTATTCATTTTCAACTTTCTAATCTCCTCTGTAACTGTAGTCTGTTTTCATGTGCTTGGTAAATATGTGTTGAGAGTCAGTAGACAGTTTTAGGCTGCGATGGTGGAATGATTCAGTAAGCGCTGTTGGATATTTGCCTCGTGGGGGAAGACCTGGGATTCCCAATTTGGGTGCTTGATGTTATAAGGTGGTCTCTCTGCCCTGGCCTGGGGCGCTGCCAGATCGGGTTCAGGTAGGAAAAACAATTCCTGGCACAGAGAGACACTGATGTCTGGGGCAGGGAGCTGATGGGAGTCGTATTGTCCTCTTGCCTAGAAACTTTAGGAGGAGAGATAGTCCTTTCTGGGCATCAAGGTCCAATCTGGGCCCCAATGGTATGAGTTTAGGGCTCTCCAAGGCCCACTGTGGTGCCAATTTCATGCATTCTTGCCAGAAATTCCCACCATTCATCATTCATGGTGTAGACAGTGGAAGTGGTAACCTTGAGAAGCCACTGTTGACATGACCATCTGGAGACAGGGAGAAAGGAGGGCTTCCAAGTTCCTTATCCAAACTTCTTATTCCTTACTCACCTAGCCAGGTGTCTTCTTGGAAAACATTTTGAGATACAAGGGAATGGCCTGAGGTGGGAAGACAAACGCTGAGGAGACATGGTGGCTGGGTACCCTCAGTGAGGTCCTGTTGAGGGTCTGATGATCTGGGGCTCAGATTTGAGATGAATCTGAAAACAGGAGGAAGAATGGGGTGGCTGACCCTGGGGGAACGTGGACCGTTATGCATCTTCCAGTTTGAAGAACATACACAGGTGAGTCTTCATTGGACTATGGAGCAGGGAGGTTTGGAAAGGATGCTGGAAGGGACTCATTCACCCATCAGACCCTCTACTGCTGTTTAAAGATATATCACAGTGATGTAAGGGGTCGATCAAGCTAACTTTTTGTTTGTTTGTTTAATATTATAAGTGCAAACCAAATAGAGCTGTCTCCCGCCTTGGCAGGTAGTGTGGCATGAGGAATCCCGGCCTCCCTGCAGGGCTGGGGGTGGGGGACAGCCTTCCCTGCAGTCCCCCTGTGGCCGCCTGCCACCCACCGCACTCTGAATTCTCCGCTCCTTCCCGTTTGCACTAGGAAGGCACTAACTAATATTTCTCTTTCCAAACTTCTTAGCAGTGTTTCTCATAGAAGAGAAACTGATCATTAAGTAAATATTATTTTTGGAACCTCGTTTTCGTAACAGACAGCATCTCAGGCCCACGAGGACAGCATTTCAATCATCACAGCGCTGGGCTTCAGTGGGAAAGGGGTGACGGCATTTTTCCATTTCGACAGCTGCTCCTTATCTAAACTTATTAAATGGTGAGTGGAACCGTTCTCAGTAGACTTTTCCCAGCTGCACAAACGCCAAGGCAAACACGTGGAGTTCAGCCACCTCGCTTGTAGGAGGATAAGGACAGGAGAGTCTGAATGGAGAAACAGATTTGGAAATAGTACTTTCTGTCTCTGCTTTCACAGTGCCTCACTCTACTGACACACAAAGAGTTCCCCAGACCCGGCTAGGGCCATCCCTGAACTAGGGAGGCACCCTGACACAAACTGAGGATGCCCGAGAATGTGTCATATTTAAATAAGCATACTGTGTTCATGTTTCTATGACTGCTGATGAATTTTCTGGAATAAAATCCATGAAGTCAGTTCAATTCTTTAATCAATTTCTATGTAGCATGGTTAAATCATTTCCATTTTTCTAAAGTTAATTAATGAAGCATTGTCCATTTGACTTCTCAAAAGGAATTTTCATCAGGAAAAATTCTTTTCCATTTAGAGTTTATAATGAAGAGCTGATAAATCAATGAGCTTTTGTCCACATCAGACTTTCCTGATTAGAGCTTCTGCCATAGACAGTTTTCTCTCCCGGCCAGATCCAAAGTTTCCTTTTGTTTTCCTGTTTCTCCCCTTTGGTCAAAACCAACAGCCCAGTTTTAATTTAAGGTGATCTAAATTTTGCCAATAGCATTTTTTAAAATCAATTCTTAGGTGATGACAAAGTTTGTAATATGCTATTTTCTGGACAGGCTGTGGAGACTATTTCTACCGATCATATTCATTATGAAGTGAATAAAATAAGTTACCTAATGTGTGTGTGTTATTATATTCAGAATTACATGGATGGTCATTCCTTCAGGTAGGAATGAAATAATTAATTCACACATGATATAAGTGCTGTAAATACAGTACATGTTTCCAAAGCTAATTGGTAAATAAGAACCACGTACAAGTAAGCAGAGGTCTATCACCTCTGTCATTGGCAATCTGAATTAACAGGATAGATTCGGGCTCAGCAAGCTTTTTCTGTAAAGGGTCGGGATATGTAACTGAGCAGGACCCCGTGGGGCTTCCTGGAACAGACCCCACCCACGCCCCCCAGGTCCTCCACCTGTCGCTTGTCTGTACAAGTACTTTAGTCTCCTAGGCTTCCCTGAGTTCCAAAGAGTGCATTTCATCACAGAAGTGAGAAAATGCAGAAAGAAAGGAAAATAGTCAAGCAGGACAAAATAATAATTGTTTAGCCATTAAGCAAAGTCAAGGACCTTTAATTCCTCCTCAAGGGCTGTAGATAATATTTGGAGCCATGTCCTTTGAGCTGTTTTGCAGACACTAAAACCCCCACCAGGTCGAAGAAGTTAACTGCATGCTGTCCACAAGCACAGAGACCCCAGATGGGTTGGAACCAGGAAGTTAATGATGTTGACTCTGATGACCTCACCACCAACCAGTCAGAAGACTGTCCACGAGCTGATCACACACCCCACAACCCCCCTCCCTCACTCTGTCTTTAAAAACTTTTCCCTGGAACCCATCAGGGAGTTCACGTCTTTTGAGCACTAGCTGCCTGGACTCCTTGTTGGCACCTGCAATAAACTCTGCACTTTCCTTCACCACCAGGTGGGGGCAGTAGATTGGTTTTACCACATGTGGGCAAGTAGACTGATGTTTGATACGGTAACAGTAATAAATATTTTAGGTTTTGCAGATCATATGTTCTCTCTTGCAAACACTCATCTCTGCTGCTGTAGCCTAAATGCAGCCATCAACTCTATGTACACTAACTAGCATGGCTGTGTTCCAATAAAACTTTATTTACACATGGCCCAGATTTGGCCCATGGGCTGTAGTTTGACCAGTCCCTGGAATAATGTTCATTCTATTTGTTTTATAAAAGTACCCTTTACTTGCCAGGAAGGACCACAGACCACCATCCATAGGGAGCTCCTGGATTACAGATTAGTAATGGTTTCTCTCCATCCAGTCATTCAGGACCACAGCTGTTATTAAAAGACTGTACACCAACCATGCATGGGTCATCAGAGGCATACTCAGCTTTCTTAGAGGAGCTCAACACCCTGTGAACTTAAATTAAGAACCATAAAACCTCCTGGGAATGGGTAGAGGGAAGGGAACCATATTCCCTTGAAATGGAATATTGAAAATGGAGGCAGAATGATTGTCCAGACTCTTAGCACAGGGTTAATGTGGGAGGAACATATTATATAATAAAATAAAAACTAACAGCAAAGTAAGGTATGACACCAACCTTGTTATTCACTCAAAGTTCAGAGTCACTAACCTCTTCTGAGCATAGCAAATTAAGTCCTGAGCTTCACTGGGAAATTGCTACACTCTATTATACTTTGCATGCTCTTTGAAAATAAAGCCAACTAAAACAAATGTAAAAGGGGAAACTCATTACAAAGAGGCTGAACTTTGACAGGAAATATACTGTACTCAGTGGAACTGAGTTTTTGAAAATGCTCTTCTGGCTTCTGGGTGGGAATAAAGGGTGTATTATTTAGGGATGTTTTCAGCTGCACAGAACTGTTGAAAACACTGCTCATTGGGTTCAAACAAGTACAGGTCAAAGACAGGCAATTGTTGGTACTAGTTTAACAGCTGTGTGTGCCAATCCAAAGCCCAGGTTTCTCCCATCACTCCACTCTATTATCTCAGCTTGTTGGCCTTTGGTCCTTATGTTTGTTGTCTCATAGTTGCAATATGGTTGCTGTGGCTCCAGACATTACATCAATTTTTGAGGGAAGAAGCAGGGGTAGAGTCTGAGCCACTGACTCTGCTAATGAAAGGAAAGCAAAAGCAAAAAAACTTCCAGAAGCCCTCAGTAGATTTCTGTTTATGTCCCATTGGCCAGAGCTCTCTTACTTGGCCATAATGGTTCCAGAGGAGACTAGGAAAGTGAGTATTTACTTTTCTCAATTTCCACTTGGATGTGGACAAAGGAGAAAGCTGTTAGGGGGAGAGGAGAGGTCACTATCCGACAGTGCTTGGCATAAAGCTTATTACCACTTTTCACAAGAACCTGGAACTGGATTCACTAATTATATCAGCTAATGTTAAAACTGATAAACACAGTAACTGACTTCTAATTTCTGCAAGTATAATTGATGATCAAGAAAAGCCATCAATTTGGCTATAAATTCTGAAACATGCCGCAATCACAAAATTTCCCAGAACTCATTATCCCAAATCACGATCTTCTCCAGTCCATGGTTTGCTGTGTCTTAGTTGGCAGCCACACCTCTGCCAGAAAGAGGTCTGCGGGCGCGGCCCGGGGCATCCTGCGAGGTCTAACAGGACTAAGAAGGGGAAACAGAAATGGAGGAAGTGGGACTATTTTGCTTACTTACCAGGAGTCTAAAGCCCATGTATGTATGTAACTGCACTTTATTGGCAAGAAATGGATTTTCCCCAAAACAGCCCATTTTACAACCCGAGAGCCCCAAGGGTCTGTCCCGGCTCTCCTGATGTAGATGAGCAGCGATAAGGACTCAGGAGGGGTGAAAGGCATCCTTGTCATAAACAGAAAAACTTGGCTGTAGCACGGCGAGCTCCCCACCTCCACCCTGGTTCCAGTGAAGGATGAGTTAAGTAGTCACGTGCCCCACACCAGGCACGCTCATGGTGTAACAGTCTGGTCCAGGCAGAAACAAATCCAATGTGAAACAATGAGTTTTGTCCTAGATGCAAAAATGGAAACTCAGTTCCTGTGTTCACCGCTCATTCTTCCCTTCCCTCCTGCCGGCTGGTTCCAGGTCGGATTGCATCACGTGTATCAATAGAGCGACTCCCCCCTTTTCAGTCTGGCTCTGTTTCACTTTGCAGTAGGAGTCTGTGCATTTGCATGTGGCCCATGACTAGCTGGTTGGTCAGGAGCTGGGAAAGCAGGACTTCTAGTTCAGATCAAGCCTCAACTCACAACCACAGAATAGACGTGACCCCCAAACATTGCCAGCCCGAGGGGCACCTTCTGACCAATAAGTCACTGCAGCCTGGCTCTGCCGATGGCATCAATGGCTGGGTCCGTGGATCCGATGTCGAGCGAAGGCTTAGTCCACAGCCAGCATTCACTTTCATTCAACGGTCTTTATTTCACCAGGGATAAACTGTCCCCAGCTTCCACTGATGGAATGAAACCACAAGAAATAGCACCTATCGGAAAGAAAATTGTCCTAAATCTGACTGGGTCAAAAGTTGGTGGTTTGCTTGAGGGGCTGCTCCTTCTGTGGATAATTTACGTTCTTGATAAAATGTTCTAGCAAATTTCTGATTTATTTTATTGAGCTTAAAAGCCTTGAAAAAGCATAGAAAATCCACCCAGCTGATAGTTGCCCTTGAGCGTTGATTAAAGGATCTTGAACCAATCTTGCAGAAAGGCCAAGCAGACATTCTTTATTGTGTCCAACCTAACAGTGATGACTTCTTTATTTTTCCCTAGTAACAAACGTGTCGTTACCAAGAGAGAAATTTCTACTTCAGCTTAGAGCCTCTCTCCCCATGACAAACAAACTCTGACATGAATTGTGAGCCCTGAGAAACGGCTACAAATATACTAAAAGATGGACGATTGTGTGAGAGGAGCTCTCAGGGCTGAGGGGAGGGGAATCTCCAAGGGGAGTTACTCAGGGCACAGTTTACTGAAGCTCCTGGACCACACAGAGCGACCTGGGTCTAGGAAGTGGGTGGGCATGGCCGAAGCTGGAGGGAGGGGAGGAGAGCTTTGGATGGGAGGACCCAAAGGAGCAGCGGTCCTGCACAGGGAGGAGTTGGTCTGGGCATAAACTGGGGAATCCATGAGTTCCAAATAAGATGGATGGTAGGGGTCAGACCAGCAAGGCTTGGACCCAGTGAAAGCCTGGAGAGCAGAGGAAAGAATCAGGCAACACAGTATTTATTACCCTCCAGTTCACAGAGAGAACCGGGGGAGAGGCCGGGAGCCAAACATCTGGGTCAGTCACCCAGGGCGGGAATGTGCTGTTTCCATAGAAACACAGGGGACGGATGTGTGGGTGGGAAAACATCAGTCTATATGCTTGGTCCACCAAACACACACACACACACAACCACACCAGAAATGCACAAACCACACCACACACCCCGCCACGCATATATACACAACCACACCATACACACCAACCACACTGTTACCGAGTCCAAACTCATTCTGCTCACCACACAACAGACCAATAAATCAGGAGACGAGGTATTGAGGCAAGGAATAACAACTTTATTTGGAAAGCCAGCAGACTGAGAAGATGGCAGACTAACATCCTGGGGAACCAACTTCCTCAAGTCAGAATTCAGGCTCCTTTTATACTGAGAAGGGGGAGGGGGTGTGGTTGGTTGTTGCAAACTTCTTGGTGTCAGAATCCTTTGTTCTTGCAGCTGTCCGCGTGGGTCAAGTCATGGTGTCCCCGTGAACCTCCAAAAAGACAAATTCATCTTTTGCTCTGCAACTTTTTATCTCTGTATGTATGGGAAAGTGTTATACTCTTAAAGGTCAGAGCCTGGAGAATGGGCTGTCCTGTACATTTCAGGCTCTAGGCAACATTCTTTTACAAAAGGTGCAGAGCCAGCATGACTCAGCCCAGGAAACAGAGCATAAGGATTAGAGCTAAAGGAACAGATCTAATATGGAGTCAGATTTGTTCTTCCCTATTACAACACCACATACACACACCACCACACACACCTACCACACACCACACACAAACCACACATACACACCATCACACACATATACACCACACATACCCACATCCCCCCAACCCCACCAGACACAAACCATGTGACACATACATATGCCACGCACACCACAGAACAACACCATACACATACATACACCACACACACACCCACCATACACACATAAACACACAGCACAAATATGTAATAGGGAAGACCAAATCTGACTCCATATTGGATCTGTTTTTTTTTTACTTTAACCTCTGTATTCTATTGCTTTTGCTACAAGTTAATCACTAAAGGGATGCTGCCTATAAGCTTAAATTATACATAACGGCCCGTCTCTGGGAACCCTGTCTCCCAGGTGATGAGCATTAAGCTAAACCACCTCTGTCCAGCTCACCAGAAACCTCCTGACCAGGGCCACCTGGGAGTGACTGCGGGAAGGAAGAAATGAACATGTCCCCTCTGGAGGCTGACCGGAACCAGGAGATGTTTGACTTGACTCCCTCCCCTTTTAGTATAAAGGAAGCCTGAATTCTAACTCACGTGAGATGGTTCTTTGGGACACTAGTCCACCATCTTCTTGGTCTTCTGGCTTTCTGAATAAAGTCACTATTCCTTGCCCCAACAACTTGTCTCTTGATTTATTGGCCTCTTGTGCAGTGAGCAGTATGAACTTGGACTTGGTAGCAGGAAGAGCTGGGGGCAGCTGGGTCCTCTGCATGGCTTTCCTTTCAGTAGGTCCTGTTGACTTTGAATTGTCCTCCCAGCTGGCCAGATAAGCCACAGGCAAGACGAAGGGCCTCAGGGGAAGAGAGTTCAGGCTGGGAAAGCATCAGGAGGCAGCATATGGATGGTGGAGAACCCCCTTCATTGCCTTGCAGAGGAAACACACTGCCAGGAAACTCATCGCTCACCATTAAAATTCTCCAGGGTTGTAGTCCAGTTTTCTCCTGTCAGCCCTTTAAAAGTCTGCAGACATGCTCAGTGGACTGTTCACTTATTTTTCATTTTTATTAAACATAATTTTTTGTGTGTAAGGGAAAACTGACTCATTGTGAAAGACAACACTTGGGGAAAAAATTGGAAAACCACAAAGTGGAAAATAAAGGTTCCCCATAATCCTATTTAATATTCCAAACTTTTACTAGTTCTGTATGGATTCTTCCCATCTCCCTTCAGTGTGAGTGTGCCTGTGCGTGTGTGTGTGTCTTTAAGAGTAGGGGGAGTGCTGACACAGATGGGGAGCTCCCACTGACACCCCTCCCTAAACACACACACCCAGCTTGTACTGCTGTGGCCCTGCCTGGCCTCTGTGCCCTCACTGTTTGGGACACTGTCACTGCATACTGCATGGTCAGGCCACCCACGATGGCTGTTCTCCTGCTCTCCGTGCATCCCCTGCCTGACTGGTCCCTGCCTCACCTGTACCTCCTCACCTGACCGACCTTCCCTCTTCATCGTAAAGTCCAATCAGTAAATGCCTACACACTTGCCCCCGGCCCCAGCTAGTGCTTGTGTAACCGAGCAGGACCCTATAGGGCCCTCCTGGAACACACCCCCTTTGCCCCCAGGTCCTCCGCCTGTGTCTTGTCTGTGCAAGTACTTTAGTCACCTAGGCTTCCCCAAGTTCCAAAGAGTACATTTAATCAGAGAAGTGAGAAAATGCAGAAAGAAAGGAAAATAGTCAAGCAGGACAAAATAATAATTGTTTAGCCATTAAGCAAAGTCAAGGACCTTTAGTTCCTCCTCAAGTGCTCTAGGCAATATTCTGAGCCATGTCCTTTGAGCTGTTTTGCAGACACTGAAACCCCCACCAGGTGGAAGAAGTTAACCGTGTGCTGCCCACAAGCACAGAGACCCCAGACCGGTTGGAACCAGAAGCTTGGTGATGTTGACTCCCCATGACCTCACCACCAACCAGTCAGAAGACTGTCGACGAGCTGATCACACACCCCACAACCCGCCTCCCTCACCCTGTCTTAAAAAAGTTTTCCCTGGAAGCTATCAGGGAGCTCAGGTCCTTTAAGCACCAGCTGCCTGGACTCCTTGTTTGGCGCCTGCAATAAATGCTGCACTTTCCTTCACCACCACCTGGGGGCAGTAGAATGGCTTTACCACATGTGGGCAAGTGAAACCAAGTTTGGTTCAGTAGCAGCTTTTCTAATTTTTAGATAGGAAGTCTCCACTATGAAGTGATAGTTTTTCAAAGCGGGTGGTGAGAGTGTGCTCCTCTGTCAGTTTCCCTGGTAACCAGTGAGCCAGTTCCCTCTATCACTGGTAACCTCCCTCTTCCCCTGGTAGCGAAGAATGTTGCCATGTCTGCCACACAGTGAGGTGTCGCTGCAGGACCTCGCTTCAGACGTGTCAGATCCCCCATCCATCAAAGCTCTGATGTCTCTGTCACTGTCTCCAGGCTCTTTCTTCAGTCTGGAGGCCAGGCAAGCACAGGGCTTACAAGCCTGTGGGGTGCCGTGCAACACACCCCTTCTGGGTACTGTCTGTTCTGCCCAACCCTTTCCTGACTTGTAAGAGGCCCCTTTCCTCTTCTCTGCCCACAGTCCCAGTCCTCCTTCCAGATCTGTTCTTTTCCCACAGCATTTATCACTTTCCAGCGTGTGAAGTTATTGAATTAATATCTTTATTGTTGAGTCTTTCCCTCAGCCCCAGGCATAATGAAAGATCCCTGAGGACGAGGATCTTTCTTTTGTTAACCGATGTCCCCCCACCGCCTAGAACAGGATTCAATATGTATTTATTAAGTGAATGAATGAAATGAACTCTGAGCCTTTGAAGAGCTGAAATACTCAAGCACTAGGCGTGTTACTGGAGATGACATTCTTGTCTCGATACAGAAAGAATTCAGAGATGAGACACGGAGGTCAAGATAGTAAAGTGAGCATTTATCAAGCAATAGTGCACTCTCAAGGGGCGAGTGGGCAGACTCAGGTGAGTAGCTGCACTGAGTTTCTTTAGCAAGTTGGTTATACAGAGTGTAAATATGAATGGGTGGAATATTCATTGGAGAGGGAGGGGTTTGGGGTCGTATTTCCTGATTTTCATCCCAGCTCCACCTTCCCAAGGGGAGGAGGGATTTCTGTCCTTATTTAGTCTGGGTCGGAAGCGTCGTGGTTTCAGTGCATGATGGGTACCTCTAATCTGCAAGGCTAATTTTATTGTAATGAGGGCATCATGAGCAAAAGGTTACATTCGGACACTGGAGATTCCTGCCTTTTCCCACCTTTCTTTGCCTGCCTCCAGCACACTTGTCACCCCAAAATATGTGGTTTCTTTTCAGCACAGAGGTTCCTGCTTTTCTCTGTCTGCTCAAGGACCCCTGTTCTTCACAAGATGTTTGGTTTCCTGCCACTTGCCCGGTGTCCCCCTTTCTCTGCTCATATCTAGCTACCTACCTGCTCTAGCAGGCACGCAGTCGGTCCCCAATAGGTGCTAGCTCCTCACCTCTCCCTTTTGTGTCCAGGTAGCCTGTTCATGCAATTGGACAACTAGCTGATCCTAGAGCCCCACCCGGGACCCAGACCTGCAGCATCCCAGGGGAGGGCGTAGCTCCCACACCACAGGAATCCCTCTCAGGCTCTGGCCATTGGATGTTCTCTCCAGGAGGGGCCCCCACTAAGCTATGTGCAGCCCCAGACGAGTAGTTTTTGAGGGGGGCCCTGTCTATACAAGTGAATTAATTTTAAAACTTATAGTGATTTTTTAAAATGAAGATTTAGACAAGAAGTATTGATGTCTTTGTTTATCATCAGTGAACATAAAGATTGCTTTTGGTGTCTCAGCACCATCTCTCCCTGTCCTTCATTGTCAAATGTGCCCTTTTCCTGGGGACTTGCATACCCACCACACCAGACGAGCCTGTTTGTGATGGAACAACACAGACACCCTACCTCTGTGTGTCTCTAATGTCGGGCGTTTAAAGCTGGTTGGTCATCACTCCTGAAGCTGCATCCACTGTGTCACCTGGGCATGCTGGCTTCCAGCGCTGCTCACCAAGATTGATTTGTTGATGGTGACCATGATGCAGTCTTACCTATAGGAAAGTCTGAATTACAGTGCTCTTCCTGGTCATGTCAAATGTACTGTCTGGGGTTTTTATAGCATAAGTACAGAACAACACGACTTCCAACCATGTCTTCTCTCAAACTCTGGGCCATGTGGGTAGGGTGGGTTCCTCCAGGGTAATCTCTTTCAGTATTGACCAAACCCTGCCTTCCACACGCGACACCAGCATGGAAGACCTGAGGGAAAAGAGGGTTTCATTGTCCCAGTGAATGTCCCGCCCTCATCAACATGGTTGAAGACCGACCCCAAAGAGCAAAAGGTTACTGCGATGATTTGAGGGAAGAGAGGTCATCTATCAGAAGGACCCCTTCGCTAACCCAGCAGTGATTTTGGAAGTCCCTAGAAGAGACAAGACAGCCATCCCTGGAAGCTTGATCTTACTATTTAATACCAGTGCCAACCAGCAAGAGTGATCCAATGAGTAGACCGCCTTCCTACAACTGGGATACCCCATAGGCAAGAGGCCTGGGGCTACTCAGACATCTGGTCAACCCCTGATGCCACTTGGGGGATGAGTAGAGGGTGGGGATCAGTGCACTGAAGGGGAAAAACAGGAACCGGGGACCACACAGGTCATGGTCCTGCTGCCCTAGAGTGTGGCTTGCAGGATCCAAGGGGAGTACTATCAGGAGGCTCCCTTCTAAAAGGGGCCCCACGGTTCAGTTCTTCTGCTTCGGTTTACCCACGGCTATTGGGCCATTTTGAGATAATCCAGTGAAACCTAGTTACACGCATATTTGGAGTTTAGCATCCCTCCCTCAAATTCACTAGTTTAATAAAAACGTGTGCACTATGGTTTGTCTGGAGGGCAGATGTCCCCCTGCCTCTTGCTACTGTCATTTTTGTGAAACGTTTGCGGTCCCTTGGAGAGTTGGGCTGAGACCTACTATCAGAAACTAAACTTCAATTCTACATCCATGAGCACTATCTGCATTTTGTTTGTAATGCCCAAATCAGGTGCCCCGAGGGCAGGCGGGCTGCCAAATGGGAGAGCACCTTTCTCAGCCAAGACCTCCCCCCAGGCTGGGTGCATCGGGCTGTCAGTGCAGGGAAATCTGCAAGGCCAGGCGGGCTTACTGAGCAGGTAGATGATGGGATGGAGCTGAGGGCTAGAACGGTGCTCATGGTGACTCAGTGCAGCTGGATGGCCTTGTTGGAGGCGGGGAAGAGTGAGGGGAGGCCCCTCGCCTGGCAGGACAGAGAGCTGCATAGAGGAATAAGTCGTCTGCAAGAATCGTGGACTGTCAGACATGGGGGAGCCCTGGGGATGGTCCAGGTTGCCCCCTGGCAGCGCAGACCCTGGCCCCACCCGCACTGCTCCCGGGCCTACTCCCACTCACTCTCGAGGTCTTACCCTCTCTCTCCTTCCTCAGGGTCAGTCTTCCTGACCCTCAGGCTTCCTGTCACATCCTCAGCTTGCTCCCGACTCTTTTTCTTCCTAAGCTGTATCCCAGCTCCCAATTAGTCATTATTTATGCAGTTACCAATTAATCTGGACATCTTGCAGAACTGCAGCCTTCATGAGGGTGGGGATTGTGCCTGAGTTATCTCCAGCTGTCACCTCAGAGATGAATTCCATTCTTGGCATGTAGTAGGTTTTCAATAAATAGTTGTTGGACAAATGAACAAACGTGGTTAAGAAAGGATGGGGGCCGGGGTCAGACAAACTGAATTCACCATTTTCTTTCTGGGTGACATTTGGCAAACAGCTGAGCCTTTTTTAAATTTTCTTTTTTATTGAAATGTAGTTGATTTACAGTGTTAGTTTCAGGTGTACAGCAAAGCGATTCAATTATACATACACATACAAATTTTTTTTCTTTTCAGAGTCTTTTCCATAATATGTTGTTACAAGAAATTGAATATAGCTCCCTGGGCTATACAGTAGGTCATTGTTGTTTATCTGTTTTATATGTAATAATGTCTATCTGTTAATCCCAAACTCCTAATTTATCCCTCCCTCACCCTTTTGCCTTTGGTAACCATAAGTTTATTTTCTATGTCTGTGAGTCTATTTTTGGTTTGTAAGTAAAATTTGTAGCACTTTTTTTAGATTCCACATGTAAGTGGTATCATATGCTATTTGTCTTTCTCTTTCTGGCTGACTTCACTTAATATGATCATCTCTAGGTCCATCCATGTTGCTGCAAATGGCATTATTTCATTATTTTTTATGGCTGAGTAGTATTCCATTGTATATAATATCATAACTTCTTATCCAGTCATCTGTTGGTAGACATACAGGTTACCTCCATGTCTTGGCTGTTGTAAATAGTGCTGCTATGAATACTGGGGTGCATGTGTCTTTTTGAATTCTAGTTTTCTCTGGATATATGCCCAAGAGTGGGATTGCTGGATCATATAGTAAGCTTATTTTTAGTTTTTTAAGGAACCTCCATACTGTTTTCCATAATGGCTCCACCAGTTTACATTCTCAGCCACAGTGTAAGAGGGTTCCTTTCTCTCCACACCCTTTTCAGCATTTACTGTTTGTGCACTTTTTAATGATGGTTATTCTGACTGGTGTGAGGTGATACCTCCTTATAGTTTTGACTTGCATTTCTCTAATAATAAAGACCTCTTTCAGGCCCTAACTCCTCACTTACCAAAACCCTCCCACTGGCTTCTGGAACACCATCTCCTGTTTCTTGCACTGATGCCCCCCACCCCGACTCCTTTCCCGTCCCCCATCTCCGCAGGATTCCCTCTCCTCTCATTTTTGACCCTCCCTGGGTAACTTGTCTCTGCCCACAGGCCTTAAATTATTCAGTGATGTATTCGCCTCCCACATCCGTGTCCTCAGCCTGGATCTCCCTCCTGAGCAGCAGAACTGTATCCACAAGTACTCACCCCTGGGTCCAAAGGATGCCTCAAAGGGAACCCATCCAAACTCAGGCTCTGCGCAGCCCTTGCCCGGGACATTTGTCCTTCCCGTGTCCATCTCTGGGTTACCGGGGTCATCATTCTCCCATGAGCCTGAACTTGGACACATCATGCTGCGCCTTCTCCTGCTCCCTCCCGGCCCTCCCAGGGCAGCATTGCTTTATTACAGTAATTTTTTTTTTTAAAGCAGAAGTCAAGCATCCTGTCACTCTCCTGCTCAGATGGCTTCCATCTCTCCCTCTCGTGGCATCGACTCTGCCCTCCGAGTGTGGTGTTCAGACTCCAACCAGCATCTGTCCTTCCAGATCACTCGCTTCACATGGCCCAGACCTGGGATGGCGACCTGGGTGCATCTTGAGTGTCATCTCCAGTTCCTGGGGAGTTTGGCCTGAAGCTCTGTGTCCAGGGGACCCTCCCTGTCCCTGGGGTCAGGCACCTGCAGCAGCCGCAGTTTTGCTGCTGTCACGGGCCTCCCTTCCAGCGCCTGGGCCCGCTGGTGTTCCCCAGAGGAGCCCCGCGCCCTCCCACCTGTGTCACTGTCATACCAGCCTTTACCTCTGAAAAGTCCCTCTTCAGTTTCAAAGTTCAACTTACTTATCCTGCAAGGTTTGACTCAAATAACGCTTCTCCCTGAAACCTTCCCCAGCTTTAATGGATTGATCTGTCTTGCAATCTGAAAGAATTTTGGGCGTACCTTCCCACCTGTCTCACTATGGTTGGTGTCTAAGTCTCCCCCAGATAAACCACAAGCCTCTAGAAGGTGCTTTTACTTGGTTATGTGTTCCTCCCTTTGCCAGTCAGAGGGCTTTGCACAGGGTGGGCGCCCAGTGGCTCTTTGGACAACCCCTGAGCTGCTCAAGGCTGTGGGGTCAGGCCACCCCCTGGGGTGAGCTGGGCTCTCCCCTTCCCGCTGGGCCCACGAGCCCACACATCTTGGGGCCTCGCAGATGCACCCCCTCGAGGGGGCTGGGTCCCAAGGCTTGGGTGGCTGGCCGGCCGCCATACCTCGGGGCAGGCACATCACACACCCACGTGGGATGCTCCTGTGTCGGGTCAGAGCGGCTGCAGCTTGGGACAACATGAGTAAATGTGTAACCCGTCCATGTACCAGCCCGCGCTGTTCAACAGCAACCGTGTGCATCGATCACCCTGACTTCCTGGAAGGAGGCCCAGCATGACAGTGGCCTGGCGTCCTTCCCTCTGCCTGAGGCCCCCACCCCCACGGCCCGGCCAAATGATGTCACCCCCTCCCCCTGGCCTAGGCACAGGACGGTCTGGGAACCGCTCCATCCCCACCCCTCAGGCATAAATAGGGCCTCCGAGGCCTGGCGGGGGAAGAGGCTGCCCTTGTACCGGGGAGGAGAGCAGAAGGTAAGGGGCGCCCCTCTCCACTCGCACCCCTCCCCGGTGCTCTGCATGGAGGGTGACTTGCCTGCTTGGAGGAGGAAGCCGAGGGGCTGTGTGGGAAGGGAAATGCTGCTGGAAGTCTGTGGCTAAAGGACACCCAGGAGCCAGGGGCCAGTGGGGACCTGTGTCACAGAGGACATGACCACTGAAGACCCAGAGGCTGGGCCCCCTCCCCTCCGCCCACCCTGGGTCTCACCAAGGGAACTGCTCCCCTCGGCTGCAGGCCCGGTCCTCCACTCCCTCTGAGCAGGGCTGGGTGCTGGGGGCTGGTGCGGGAGCAGGGTCATTGCAGTCAAGAGTCCATAGGGTCCTCTTCTGGACAGAGAAACAGCAAGACTTGTGCAGGTAGCAGAGCTGAGGGGAGAGCCAGGCCCAGAGAGCCCGAGCTGCGTCCCCACAAGGCTCAGGAGAGGGGTGGTCCAGTCTCCCGCCCCTCTTTTGAGGTGGTGCTGTCTCTGGTCTGGGTCTGTGCACTCCAGCTCATCACTCTGTCTCCCTGAGCCTCAGTGTGCTCATCTGTAAAATGGGACTCATGGCAATGCCTGGCCTCCCTTGCTCAGGGACGATGCTGTAACTTAAGAGAGCTGATACAACAGGGAGGTGACTTCTCAACTGTAGGATCAACTAAAAAGGCAGATTCTTATTTTAGTTCAAGAGCAGTAGAGATTGATGTTTAAATATGTGGTCTGTCAAGTCAGTGGGGGTTCTCGGTTTGACTGCTAGTTCTGTCTCTTTCTTGCTGTGTGATCTTGAGCAAGGCCCTGAACCTCTCTGTTCCTTTGCAAAACAGCATTAATTAATTCATTTAGCCACGACTTACGGAGTATGTCCTATGTTCCAGGCACAGTTTGGGGAATGTGGGACAGATCAGTGAACAAAACAGAGCAAGAACCCCACTCTCGTGGCATTCCCGTGGGAGGAGGCGGGCAACAAATGCTAAACATAACAGACAAACAAGTAACCGGGTGGTAAGGTTCCCGGTGACTAGGGCTATGGGAAAGGTAAGAAGGGCAGGAGACAAGAGTTCAGGAGTGGCAGGGACAGTCACTGTGGGGAACTCTGGTGTCGATGAGGCCTGGGCAGGAGGACAAGTGTGGCTGTGATGGTTAGAGGACTTGGTACACGAAAGTGCTGGAATGGTGTCTGCAATTATCAGCCTTATACACGCGTCAGCTGCTGTCCTAGCCTTAAGCACAGAGCTGGGATGAGCAGGGGTGCCTAGAAGGAGCGGCTGGTGAAGGGGGAGGCCAGAGAGGGGCAGGTGGGGGAGAGAACCCAGGGAGGGGGCGTCAGGCTGGACCTCGCCGCGTGCTGACTTAGAGCCGGACCATGACTGAGAGCAAATGACGGCCTCTGCCTTGAAAACCACCTGACTGGTGCCCAGGCCTGCAGGAAGCCGGGATGGGCTGTGGTCACCTGCTCGGCCCCAGCCCAGGACCATCAGGCCTGGCACTCGGCCCCACGGGCTTCCCCGACGCCTGAACTTGATCCGGCCTTTTACATCCTTTCACACGGGACGCGAACTGGCCACTTTGGTCTGTCTGACAGGAAGGCCTGTAAGGAGGGGAGAAGCTTCTGTTTCCTTTTTCCATGTCACATGGCTTCTCCTGAGAGCGGTGGATTGGGTCAAATGCCCTGGAAGGAAGGGAGGTGGGGGGCTGATGTCAAAGTTCAGAGGTCAAAGTTCCTCTAGCAGTTTGGTGACTAGAGCAGAGCAAACACGCAGCGCGTGGGAGCCGAGTGCCCCACGCTCCGAGTGCCCCACGCTCCGAGCCGCGGCAGTTACGGCGCCTGGGAGAGGGGAGCAAACCGACCGGGCGCGCGTGGGTCTGCAGGAAAGAGCTAGGCACTGGTGACGTGCTGCGGAGGCCGGGGCCAGCTCTCGAGGGCCGGGCTCGGTGAGGAGGGGCGTGGGGAGGCTGAGAAGTAACCTGGTGGCACAGTACACCCCTGCACGGAGAGCGAGGGACACGCACGCATTGTTGGTACCGAATGAACCCAACACAGTGAACACATCCTCTCAATGAGAACCATCGGATAATAGAATGAATAGGCAGAGCTAGCCTGGGAGCCTTCTCTGCCGGGGTCTCAGTCTAGACCATGTGCTCTCGGCCAGAGGAGAGGCTGGAGCAGAATCGCAGGGCTCTAGAGAGAGAAAGGTGCTGGAGATCTTCCCGCCCACCGCGGGTGACCCGTGTTGAGGGCAGAGGTTCTAAACCATGGCGCCACATCCGAGTCTCCGGATGTGACCAATGAAATCAGGCCGGTGGCGAGTGGGGCTGGGCAGGGATGATTTAGAGCTCTCCAGGGGTTCCCCAGGTCTGGGGGCTGAGACAGGTGGGAGATGCCTGGGCTGGCCCCCGCTAAGTGCGTGGTACTCAAGCCCAGCTGCTTGTTAGGACCATGGGGAGTCTAAAAGCCCTTCCCAGGCCCCCCCAGGGCCACTTAACTAGCATTTCTGGGAGTGAGATCCAGATCCTCAAAATTTCTTAATCTCCCCAGGTGGGTCCAGTGAGCACTGGGCTTGAGAATAACCTGTGAAAATAAAAGGAGGCTGGAACTGGATCTCTGTTACATCCTTGCCGTACGGCCTTGGGAACATTCTTTTCCATCTCAGAACTCCCCTCTCCGTGTCTGCGATTCCTCCCTTGCCTGCCTGTGTAGCGGTTAGATCGGGTAATCCAAGGGAAAGGGCTTGTGTGAGCTGCCACACAGCACACAGATATGGCACCTCCATTCTTAAGTTTTGCACCTCATCTGAGAAGGAGGGGAGCGTTTGTTTCCCCAGGTGCTGTTACAACAGCTGAATTTTTCATGCCAGGCCGATTTCTAACTCGGGGGAATCTGCTGTGTGTGTTAATCCCGTATTCCAAACTGGTTTACCCTCTGGGGTGGGAGGCCCACAGAGACCGGCTGTCTGCCCCACATTTTGCTCTCCGGGGAAAACTTAAGAGTCATGAGCATGTGCGTGCATATTAGTCTGCCCGGCTGCCACCACCAGTGCCAAAGCCTGGGGTCTTAACAACAGAAATCTATTTTCTCATGATTTTGGAGGAAGGAAGTCCAAGATCAAGGTGTCGGCAGGTCGGCAGGGCTGGCTTCCCCTTCGGCTTGCAGATGGCCGTCTTGTCCTTGCGTCTTCACATGGCTTCCCTCTGTCTGTGTCCTAACCTCCTGTTCTTATAAAGACACCAGTCAGATTGGATTAGGGTCCACCCTGACGACCTCATTTAACCTGAATTACCTCTTTAAAGACTCTGTCGCCACATACAGTCACATTTTGAGGTACGAGGTTTAGGACTTTGTTGATGGGAATTATCAATGATCAGTCTACAAGAGGCTAAAAAAGAGTTTTATTTGAGGCAAACTGAGGACTGCAGCCCAGAAGCACTTGAGTTGTATTCTGCTAGACCACAAAATAGAGGAGGCTTATAAAGGCAAAACCCACAAAATTACATAAGTTGTTTGTCAAGAATTAGGACTGGAGCTGGCAGGACATGAGGATGTTTGTCAAGCAAGGACTGGTTGGAGTCCAAAACGGCTGCATAGTAACGAGGGGAGACCTTCAGACCAACAGGCTGCAGCTGGCCGCTGCTCGCAGATACGGTTTTGAGAAGGGCTGGTGGTGTCCTTGAGGGTGACACCGTTTAGAAAATTCAAGTTTTCTGTGATGCAGGCCACCCAGCTCCATTTTGGATGCCTGAATCCAAGTTACTTCATTTTGATTTTCAAATGCATTCTTTGCTTCAATGGTTAAAGCAGATGGACCATGAATACTTCACAGGCCATGAGACGGATCGTTCTAGTTAGCAGAGAGTTCAGACCAAATTGTGTGTAAGCCAGAATGACCTCCCCAGACCTCAATATGTGAAACGTTCTTCCATCAGCTTCAACATACGGATTTTTAAAATTCTGCATAAATATCATGACACTTTATTACTCAAAGTGTTCCTTTAAAAATATGTTAAACAGTTTCCATATTACTCTTTCATTAAATAAGTAATTATTGACTAAAGCATCATAACACTGATTAACACAAGGAAAAAATGGTATCAGACATTCACGTAATTCTCAAGAAAAATGCTTGCAATATTTTGTGGAAACACTTGTTTACATCTTACTTGACATAATGACCCATCTCATATTTTTCTTTAAAAGCTGCAAATGTCTTGAGGGGAGGGTATATAGCTCAGTGGTAGAGGGCATGCTTAGCATGCACGAGGTCCTGGGTTCAATCCCCAGTCCCTCCATTAAAATGAATAAATAAATAAAAACCTAATTACCTCCCGCAAAATAAAATAAAAAATATAAGAAAATAAATAAATAAAATCTACAAATGTCTCCATATTTAGACATTCCCACCACTATAAAAATTAAACAAAAAAAGGCCAAAGCCAACCCTCAGAGAAAGCACCACCACAGCACAACGCATCTGATACCAGGCATTTTGCACCTGGATTGTATTTGGAGCAATTTTCCACAGAGCTTTGAAACCATTTCTTCTCTTTGAAATTTGTAGACGTGGATGGGCTTCTCCTGTGCTCACTGGCTGCAGGAAATATTGCTGGAGGGCACTTAATAATTCCCTTTCACCCTTCCCAAAATATTTCAGGGTACCCAGAAGCGAGCGCCCCGTCCTCGATGGCTCCCGCTGGCCTGAGCCTGGGGGCCGCCGTCCTTTGCCTCGTGGCCTGGGCTGGCCTGGCCGCCGGGGACCGGGTGTACATACACCCCTTCCACCTCCTCGTCTACAGCAAGAGCAGCTGTGACCAGCTGAAGAGACCGAGTGTGGAGGCCCCCGCAGACCCAACCTTCACGCCCGCCCCGATTCAGGCCAAGACGTCCCCCGTGGATGAGGAGGCTCTCCGGGAACAGCTGGTCCAAGCCACCGAGCAGCTGGAGGCCGAAGACCGGCTGAGGGCCGCCAAGGTGGGGATGCTCCTGAACTTCATGGGCTTCCACATGTACAAGACGCTGAGCGAGGCGCAGAGCGCGGCCAGCGAGGCGGTGCTCTCCCCAGTGACTCTCTTTGGCACCCTGACCTCTTTCTATCTGGGAGCCTTGGACCCCACGGCCAGCCAGCTACAGGCGTTCCTGGGCGTCCCTGGGGACGATCAGAGCTGCACCTCCCGGCTGGATGGTCACAAGGTCCTGTCCGCCCTGCAGACCATCCAGGGCCTTCTGGTCGCCCAGGGCGGGGCCAGCAGCCGGGCCAGGCTGCTCCTGTCCACGGTGGTCGGCCTGTTCACGGCCCCCGGGCTGCGCCTGAAGCAGCCCTTTGTGCAAGGCCTGGCTCCCTTTGCCCAGGTCACCCTCCCACGCTCACTAGATTTGTCCACGGACCCAGATCTCGCCGCTGAGAAGATCAACAGGTTCATGCAGGCGGTGACGGGGTGGAAGATGGGCAAGCCCCTGACTGGGGTCAGCCCCGACAGCACCCTGCTCTTCAATGCCTACGTCCACTTCCAAGGTAAGGCCAGTCCCCGGCCGGTGCAGAAGGCGGCGGTTCCTGTCTCTACGGACGTCTCAACTGAGCTGAGCAGGGCTGGGCCTGGAGGCGGGCAGGGTGGCAGACGCTAGGAAAAACCTAGGGCCACCCTCATGGGAGATGGAAGTGGCTGCCCCCCGGGCTCCCTGGATGAGCACTGGCTGAGCGTCTGTCCCCCCCTGCTGCCCTACTATGTGCAGCCACTACATTGCCTCCTTTTACTTTCATCACTTAATCCCCTCTTGATGCAGTGAGGTGTGACTGCCTCTGTTCACCAGTGAGGAAACAGAGACTCAGAGAAACAAATCTAGTGCTCCAGACAGCACAGCCACTAGCGGGGGTCCTGGGATCCAAACCCAGTCTCCTGGCCCCGAGGCCCAGCCCCACGCTCAGAAGAGGAGGGTTCCTGTCTCTTGAGAAGATCACTGTCCCATGCAAAAATAACTAATCTGTGTGCCTGAATCACTTTCGTGTCGGGAGGGGTAATTACCAAAAAGAATCCCTATTATACAGGTTATTCATTCCTTCAACAAGTAATCGTTGAAGGTTTATTACCTGCAAGACTTTAAGTGATGTCCCAGAGGGGATGAGGAGGAAGGGTGCACAGGCCCCGACCCCAGGTGGGTGACCAGGGAGACAGACGGATCCCACAGACCAATGCCTCAGCCACAACCCTGCAGGTCAAGGTGCTCTGTGAGCTGCCTCAGGGCTCAGAGCACCCTCGAGAGGTGTCACCGGGGAGAGGACAGGAGGGAGGCCTGTTGGATGACTCAAGTCTGCAAAGGTCAGTAAGGAACCAGAGCAGGAGCCGCTTTGCTCAGCTGGATCTCAGCGTCCGGCAGGGCCGGGGAGATGGGTGGGGACTAGATGATGAGACTTTGTGATGAGGGGGAGGCTGGAGTTCTGGGTGGCGAGGAGCTGAGCGGACAGGCGGGGAGGTCGAGGTCGTCCCCGGCCTGCGCTGTGGGCACAGGAGGCGGGGGGAGTGGTTGGAAGGTTCTGCAATTGTCTGGCAAACTCTCCCTGAACACGCCCTGACACAGTGGCTCTGTGAATGGACAGGTGGGCGGGAGAGGCTGCGTTCGAGGTGCTATCCAGACAGGGGCACAGAGCAACAAGTAAGCAGGCGGTCAAAAGACAGAATTGTGGAGGCAGAGAGAGTCTGAATAAAGCACGGCCATTTTCTTACTCTGATGATACCCTGGAAGTCTGAAAAACCGCGAAGACAGAGGCTCCAGCCTTCCTCTGGGAGCAGGAGGAAGGTGATGGCTCTGGGATGTGCCGGTCCCAGCACCGACAGGTCGGGGCAGCAGAGTCCAGGTGGGGGACACGCAGCTGGATGTGGCCACACCCCCGGAGGATGGAAGGGGACTGTGGGCTCAGTCCACTGTCCCTAAGAAGAGTCCAGGGTGGAGAGCTCACTGAGAAAGTCCTGCCCCCAAAAGGCAACGCCAGAGAGCCACTGACGCCAGAAACTGGCCTCACTTCAGATGACAGAGCTGGACAGGAAGGGCAGAGCGGAGGGCTGCAGCCAGCCTTCGCTGGAGAGGTGTCCGTGACCTCTGGATGAGGATGGGGCACTGTGCTCTTCAGACGAGCAGAGAGGAGAGGACAGCCGCCCTCATTTCTTTTTGGACGAATCATCTTTTTTTGTTTTAGTTTGTTGGTGGAAAACAAATTTAGTCCTTATTCCCCTGTAAACTAACAAGTCTCCTGCCAAGCCTGGGTTCCCTGGGGGTAGGGGGTGGTCCGAGGACAGACCTGGCAGCCTCTCGCTTGCAGCCTTCACGGGAGCTGACCTTGTCCATACTCACAGCGCTCCGAGGACAGAGGACTTCCCCCAGCCACCCGCTTCTCACAAGGGCCCGGCTGCCTCCCACCCAGAGGCCAGTCCTTCCAGCTCCCTGGCCCCTCTCTCCTCGGGCACCTCTGATTCAGTAAGAAGGGAGCCTGGACTTGTTGAAGTCACCTCTGCTTAGACCCCAAGTGCCAGGTGCCCGTGGGCCCCTCTGTGATGGGCTCATCCTCAGCTTCACCTTATTCTCCCAGAAATAATCACACGATGGGCCTTTCGGGGTGACTGGAGGACGGCTGGGCGGGGACGTGGGGTGCCTGGCCGGATGGAGACTTGGCTGCTGCTATGCAGAGAGCCCAAGCGACAGTGCCTTCAGCGGCCTGCTCACTTCTTCCGCAACGGCTGAGCCAGCGCCAGGCCACAGCCCGGCCAGCGAGGAGGGAGGGCACAGGGAGGGCTCGCGCCTCGGCTCAAGGCCCAGCACGCAGGCAGCACACAGCGCGCCTGCTCACAGCCACCGGCCACCCTGGGGCGTCTGTCTGACCCCAGCAGCGAGGGGTACTGAGAAATGTGGAACTACGCTGGGTGATGCCGTAATGGGGGAGATGTCATTGGACAGTGGACATCGGATGTGTCCAAACCTGTAAGATGCACATCGCCAAGAAGGAGCCCTAACGTAACGTAAACTACGGACTCTGGGTAGTGATGACGTGTCAGTGTGGGCTCCTCCATGCTCACAAATGTACCGTCTAGCGGGCGTGTCACTAGTGGGCAAGGCTGTGTGTTGGCGGCCGGGGAGGGGGAGGTGGGGGGTGGGGTGTGGGGGAGGTGGGGGAGGGGATATATGGGAAATCTCTGCACCTTCCTCTTAATTTTGCTGTGAACCTAAAACTGCTCTAAAAAAAATTAAGTACTATTATTTGTTTAAGTGAGTCTGGCAGGCCTCTGGCTTTGGGCCCGGAAGCTCTGGGTTTGAGTGTACCTGGCCAGTTACTAGGGGGCTTGGATCCCTGAGCTGGTTTCCTTTGTGAGCCTTCAGTAAGGTGACAGGGGTAAAGTCTCAGGTGGGAGTGGGTCCCACATCTTCAACACCGGCAGCTGGTGGATTTTGCAGGAGGAAGACTTGATGGTCAGGGTCCTGGGGCGTAGGGAGGCGGGCAGGGGTGGTGCCTTGCTGGTGGGGGGGGTCTGCCCCCTAGGCCGGGCTCCCCCAGCCCTGTCCCCTCCCTGACTCTTCCCTTCCTGTCTCCTGCCTCGCCTCCAGGAAAGATGAAGGGGTTCTCCCTGCGGCCCGGGCTCCAGGAGTTCTGGGTGGACAACACCACCTCTGTGTCAGTCCCCATGCTCTCGGGCACCGGCACCTTCCACCACTGGACCGACGCCCAGAACAACTTCTCTGTGACCCGCGTGCCCCTCAGCGCCAACACCTGCTTGCTGCTCATCCGGCCGCACTGCGCCTCTGACCTGCGGAAGGTCGAGGCCCTCGCCTTCCAGCACGACTTCCTGACCTGGATGAAGAACCTCTCTCCCCGGTACGGCTCCTGGGAGACTGCCTGGACCTTCCCGGGTGGCATCCCCTGGGGAGCGGGGAGCCGCGAGGCCTGTCCTGCCCCGGGGGCGGAGGGGGCGTGGGTGGGCACGTGTGCAGCCTGGGCCCAGCAAGTGGCGCCCGTGAGCATCCGCCCACCAGCTCTCCCTTCACCCACGGACCCAGCTTCTGACTGGTCGTCTCTCTCTGGGTTCAGGAGAGGGGAGGGGAGGAGGAGGAATGCTTGTTCTTATGCTTATATTTATCCACAGGGTTTGGGACCCCCTGAGAGGGGACCTTCTGCCTTGAATGATTGGCTGCATCCCAGCAGCTTCCTGGGGACAGACCTCCTAAGAGCCTTAGGACCCCTGGGGGAGGGGCTTCCTTGGGGTGATGCCCTTGACTCCAGAGCTTCCCCCCTCATTAGCTGCCGGGGTCATCTGCTCGTCTTCCTTCCTTCCTTCCTATTTTATTTTATTTTATTTTATTTTATTTTATTTATTTATTTATTTATTTATTTATTTAAAATTCTGTTTTTTTTATTTTTAAATTTTATTTATTTTGGGGGGTTAATTTGGTTATTTACTTATTTATTTAATGGAGGGACGGGATTGAACACAAGACCACGTGCATGCTAAGCACAGGCTCTAACTCTAAGCTGTACCCTCCGTCCCCTCCCTCCTGAGGATGTTGTTTTAAGATTATCCAGTGAGTATACCTTCAATGCCAACAGCCTGGAAAAGGAGTAGAAAAAAATGACAACTGGTCATAGTCAGTCTCCAGAGAGCGCTGCTGTTAAATGCCGTACATCCCTCCCTGAGTATTTCAAAGAAAATGAAGGGTTTTTTAATTGTACTTGTAGCTGAAAATTTTCCCAAGACACCCTAGCTGGGTGACAGTGGCCAATGTCCCCTCCTTCAGGGACGTGTGCCACCTGGCTTCCCTTGTCTTCCAAGAGCCCTGGGTGTGGCCTGGGCCTCAAAGCGCGAGCCACCTTGGACATTCCTAACTGTGCGTCACCTCCCCAGGGCCATCCGCCTGACCATGCCTCAGCTGACACTTCAGGGGTCCTACGACCTGCAGGACCTGCTCGCCCAGACCAAGCTGCCCACCCTGCTGGGCGCCGAGGCGAACCTGGGCCAAATCAGCGATGCCAACCCCAGAGTCGGCAAGGTACCAGGCGGCCCGGGTCTGTATGTCTCTGACGTGGGCTCTGTGTGTTCATGGAGTGGGAGGCTCGGCTGGGAGGGACACAGAGGAGGCTTTGGTTGTTGGGGGAGAGGGTGGA
This sequence comes from Camelus bactrianus, assembly GCF_048773025.1. Taxonomy (NCBI): domain Eukaryota; kingdom Metazoa; phylum Chordata; class Mammalia; order Artiodactyla; family Camelidae; genus Camelus; species Camelus bactrianus. The sequence continues at coordinate 9,955,914 of NC_133549.1, forward strand.
GAGGAGAGCATGGCCAGGTAGGTGGGCGCCTGGGGTGGGAGGGAAGTGACTGGAGCTTTCTGGGGCTTTCTGGGGACAGATGGAGAGAAGCGCAGCCCGCCCAGCACGTGCTGTGTGGCTCTGCCCAGCTGGGGCTGGCCTCGGGGGTCCTCCCCACATCCCGCAGCAGGGTCAGGACTAGGCTGGGAGAGTGAGTGCCCCTAGGCCGGCTGCCGGCCCGGTCACGCAGCTCCTGGCTTCAGGGAGACACTTGGCAGCAGACCGACTGTCCCAGGGCCACATGGGACAATGCACCTCTGAACTGAGAAGTGCCTGGACGCTGGGGGGAAGGGCGGCTCACAGCCCTGGCCTCAGAGCTCTCTGTGCTAAGTTATTGGAACGAAGCAAGCACTGGTGGCTGGGGCCCAGGCGCCAAGGATGTGCCGGGGGCAGCAGGTGACAGGGGAGTGGATGGGTTCAAGGGACACTTGAGGAGGAACAGCCATGTCCAGGGTGGGGGGCTGGAAAAGGCCTTCAGGACTGACCCCGAGGCATGCTGCTTTGCAGGTGCTGAATAGCATTCTTTTTGAACTAAAAGCCGATGAGGGAGAGCTGCCCACGGAGTCCGCCCTGCCGCAGGCTGGGCCCGAGGTCTTGGAGGTGACCCTGAACAGCCCGTTCCTGTTGGCCGTCTTGGAGCACGAGTCGGCCGCCCTGCACTTCCTGGGCCGTGTGGCCAACCCGCTAAGCACCGCGTGAGGCCTGCCGCCAGGGCCACCAGGGTCACCACCCCAGCTCCGTCCCCTTCCACTGAGTCTGCCTGGAGCCAGAGAACAGAGATCCTCTCTGGGACCCAGTGCTGTTACAATGAGGAGCGGCCTCAGTCCTCAGGCTTCTGGGGGAAGGATGTTTAGCTGCTCCCAAGAGGGCTTGAACACACCTGTTTGTTTGTGAAGCCCCCAATGATTCCCTTTCTCATGGAGAAATTGGGTTTTAAAATGAAAACATCCATTTGTTATTGCCCCAGGCTCACCTTTAGCTTGCTGAGTGTGACAGGTGGCCTGCACGGGGTCCCACAATACTGTCCTTTCTCTCGGTTGCTCAGTGTTTCTTTCCCCTGAGACTTGTGGTTTTTGAAAAACACATAACGAAAGTGTCTGAATGTACATTAGATGTAATCCCACTGCTGATTATCCCTGTGTTATTAATAAATGTCTTGCAACCATTAGCAAAAAAGAAAAGTTCTTTGACTCAAGCAGCGGTGGGATAAACCTATGCGAGTTCGCTGACAGACCGTACCGACAAGAGGGCTTTCTAGGACGGGGAGCTGCGCTTTGGGCAGAGGCTCCCTGGAAGGCGCAGGCCGCCCTTAATCCAGTCTGGAGGAGTCCCGGGTGATGGTGACCGGCTGCTCGGACCCCGACGGGAAGGATGGGGGTGGGGAGGGCAGCCTGCACCTCTTCCTTCCGGAACACCAGCTGACTACTGCTCACGCTGGGCCCGGGAGCAGAGGATGGAGAAAGAGATCTTTGCAAATGAACATCTGCACATCCCTATCTGGCTGCTGAGTGCCTGCTTGTCCCCGTGGGTCGGAGGGGTGGGACTAGACCCCCACCTTCTAAATCTCGGGCAGAGCCTGAAAGGGAGGTGGGCCCCCGCTGGCACGCCCTGCTTGCCCATAACCAAGAAGTGCTCGAAAGCATCCTCTCCGTAAGTATTGAAAGGACTAAGCAGGCTTGTAGTACGGCCACCACTCACATGGGCCAGGGAGCACGGGACGACAGGGGAGGGAGCTGGGAGTCATCAAGGGGTGGGAGTGGGGCAGCATCTGCGCTCTGCTTGCAGAAGCTGCCCCTTCAGCCCTGGGGCTGGACCATTGCAGCTGCACTCCAAGGGGCCGGGCTCCTCTGGAGGGAGGAGAATGGGGGTGGTCTGCTCCTCTGACTGAGGCCTGCAGCAACAGCGTCCTTCACATCTCGGCTTCTCCTCCTACGCCCAAGTGCCTCCTCTGTAGTCGGAACACCTCTCCCTAGTTTTGACGTCAAGGGAGATGTCTGGTCCTTCCCACCTCTGGGGGTGTGGGCCAGGCCTGAAGAGGCTGCTGGTCTGCGGTGCCAGGCACACGACAGGCAGCGTGGCAGGTCCTTAGAGGCGTGGGTTCCAGAGATGGGCGGGCGGGGCAGGCAGCCCAGCTACAGCACCCACTGCTGTGTGACCCGGACCCAGTGACGCTGCTTCTCTGGGCCTCCCGCTCTTATTTGTAAAATGGGAAACACTTGAATGAATAAGCAAATAATAACCACCTCTTGTCGATGGTACTTAACTCATAGAAGGATCATGACCTCCACGCTGTCTGAGTCCTGTTCCAGAAAGGCACAGCAGGAGTGGGGGTGTTTGTGGGCAACTGAGGCAAACTAAATGATGGAATCCAAAGATATGCAGGCCCTAGTCCCTAGAACCTGTGAACGTGACCTGACATGGCAGAGGGGGCTTCGCAGATGTGATTAAAGGTCCCGACATGCGGGGATGATCCTGGATTATCTGCGGAGGCCTGCAGTGCAGCCACACGTATCCTTGTAAGAGGACGGGACAGGGAGGCTGGCAGACTAAAGGGGTGAGAGGGGATGTGATGTTGGAAACTGGGCGAAAAGGTGATGCGACGTGATGTGGGGTCACGGGGCAAGGAATGGGGAAGCTGGAAAGGCAAGGGACAGTTTCCTCCCCTCGAGCCTCCAGAGGGGCACGGGCCTGGAGCAGATGAGACATGCAGACCCGCAGGCCCCACCCAGACCTCCTGAGTCAGGATCTGGATTTTTACCGGATGCCCGGGCACCACACTAGTTTAGGAGGCACTGCTTTGAGTGGTGCTCAGAACCTCCCCTCCAAGAACAGGCTCCCACCACCAGTCAGGCCCCACCATTCGGATTTAGGATCTCAAGGAGGTCTGATCTTCAAATCAGAGCTGTCCCAGTGGCACTTCCTTCTGTAACTCCCAAAACAACTGCAAACGGAAAACAGTTTTCATTTTTGAAATACATGCTGACGCTAGGACTCAGAGCTGCTTTTTCCAAAAATATCCCCCCAGAACACGCCTTCCTTCATGTGACAAATATCTGAGAGGCCCACCGAGTGCCCGGCTCTGTGCTGGGTGCGGGGATGCGGCAGGGAGCCTGCGGACCGTCCTGGATCTTAACTGGGGTGTTGACGTCACCTGGATGGACCTGAGGCAGCACTGACATGGCAGCTGAAGGAAAGGGAGTGTTCGCATTTTAAATCTTATTTTAAGAAGCAATGGGCAGGAGATGAACGGCTTTGCTGGTCTCTGCTCCGGAGCTCTTTCTACATGGGAAGCTGGGTAGCAGCTTGCGAATTACTTAACAGAGAAGTATTAGTTGTAGGGGTTTGTTGCTCTTAAGCATTTCTGCACCAAAGGCTACGTCTTCCCGGCGTCGCAAGGTGCTCACCCAGTCACCTTGGTCTTGACTCAGCCAACTAGTTACCTTTCCTCTGAGATCCTGACGGGGCAGGAACCCCGGGGCGTGGATGGATGAGGGATGTGTCTCAGGGCCCATCAGAGCCCAAATCTTCTATTGACATTAGAAAATGGAAACATTTTTGTTTGCTACTGGTTTGGCAGCAGAGCCCAACCTGAACAGACACGAGGCTGTCACCAGAGGTATCAGACCCCGGGGCAGCCCTTTCCACAGGCAGGCTGTGCGACCGAGGTTCCCAGGTGGGCAGCTCCACGCCGTGGTTCTAGGGAGCTGCAAGGAGTTATGGGCAAAGATCTGCAATGGGAGACTGACGTGTGTATCTGAAGAAGCTCCAAAATCCGTCTCCTGCTCTTCCTCCTGGGCACGCAGCCAGGCTAGTTTCCAGCCCCTTGTGGCTGAGCGCTGGACCCCAGGCACCGTCAGACCGCCCTGGGGAGAAGTAACGTCTCTTGTGCTTGAGACCCCTTTTTGCTTCTGTATGTTACCAGGTAAAAAATGATGATAGTTCAACTGTAATGAAGTGCTACCTCATCTCTAAACCTTCCTCAGTTATGATTCTCTAAAGCAAAGCCGATTAATAAAACGCTAAACAAAGGAGTCGTTTCAGGAAGCCAGAGATAGGCGTTCTGGAACATTTTGCTTCTTATTTAAAGATTCTTATTTCTTAAGCTGAGAAACAGACATGGTGAGGTCAGGGATGTTGCTATCGTGAAACAAGCCTGGAAATGTGGTGTGACTGAGGTGAGGCCAGGCCTGGGGCTTGAGAGGTGCCAAAGGAATCAATGACCCAGGTTCCAGTCCCGGATTATTAACATTGTTCCCGTGCTCATATTAGGAGAGGGAATTACCTAGTGGTGAATAAACTGGGGTCTGGACCCATCTTGCCTGGGTCTCAATTCCGTTTATTAGTTCTCTCAACTCCTTTAAGTTTCTGTCTCTGCTCCCTCATTCTGCAAATTGGGAGTAACACTGATGGAACTGGAGGGGCTAACAAAACTGCATCCCTCTCCAGCACGATTTGAGAAAGGCAGAGCAGCTGGAGAGATGGGGACAGTACTGGAGTCTGTTGCTGACCCAGGCTGGGCTGGACAGAGCAGCTCGGCCACCTGACGCCGTAGCAGGTTGTGCCGGGTGAACCTGGCGGGGCCGGGCCCTAGCTCCCCAGGGCATCCTCCCGGGTGTGGAGCGAGGTCAGTGCCAGCCTCCAGGGGACCCATGTGATGCGGAAGGGGCGGCAACACAGCGTGAGCAGGGCGCCCCGTCACACTGAGCCGTGGGCACCCGAGGACCTCTTCCCTCAGCTTCCTCAAATCCTAGGTGTGTAGGCAGCTTGGAGACAGCACACCTGCAGTCACCCCATTGCTGAACGTGGAGACCTGCAGGCAGCAAGACAGGTGAGCTCTGTCCTGCCCTGCGGATGCCAGCTCATCCCCGAGGGTTCCAGCTCATTCCGAGGGCCCCAGTTCATCCCTGAGGGCCCCAACTCGTCACCAAGGGTCCCAGCTCACCCCTGAGGGCCCCAAATCATCCTTGAGGGTCCCAGCTTAGCCCAGCTCTCTCCCCACCAATATCCACCTGTCCTCCCCACCAGCCCCTGCTGCCCACGGGTCCAGCACCACACCAGGCATCACCAGCCTAGACTGGGGAGCCAGCTCCCACAGCCAAGCGGGCTCAAACCTTTAGGATAAATCCTTTCCACTGGCTCATTGTTCTGTTCTTCTGACCCAGCTTCCTAATACTATGCAGAGTTAAGACACTCATCTGACCAGGACAGGGCCTTCCTTACTAAGACCAGAGCACACGCTCTCCCCAGGGAGTGTACAGGCCAGGGCGCCACTCTCTGGAGGCTGGTCGCCTGGACAGAGTGTAAGCTGCCGCAAGACGAGGAGGTGGGAAGCACCTGGCTCCTCCCCCCACCTGCCCAGGCGGCTCACTGCTCTCACGGGGCCCCTTCCTCCCGCTCTCACTTCTCTGGCTCTGCTCTCTGATTCCTGCTAACCCCCAGGCCCGTGTGCTCCGGACTCCCCAGCACTTACTCTCCTCTCTCTCTCTCAAGCTAACCCGTGAGCAGAGATGGAGACACAGAGAGATGTAAAGCTGGAGGGACGCACACCTGCTCTCACATCGCTGCCAGGTCGGTATGTCAATCAGCCAACCAAGCACACGCTTTTAGCCCCACTTTCAAATATTCCCAACTCTTCCTCCTCCCCCGTGGGCAGGAGCAGCCGGCCAGGAGGGGTGCTGCTGACTGCGGGTCACCGTCCTGGGGCCAGAACTCCCGCACACCTGCAGGACAGGGACAGGCCCTTCCGGGTGACAAGGAGGGAGTGCGGCATCCCTGGGCAAGACTTGGGGGCAGGATTTAACTTGTGCTGGATTCGCAGACAAGAGGTACACGTGCTTTTGGCGGATGCGTCTTTTACTCAGGAAATAAATCCCCCCTGCTGGTTGGAGCTCCCGATGGAGGCCTGGGGGGTGAGTGTGATCAGAAGCAGTGTTCCTGAACACCCCGTGGGAGAATGGCAGGCCACCCCCGGCCTCAAAAAAGCCGTAAGTGGACAGTTATTCTCATCCTGGAGAAGGGCGTGCGCACACGATACGGTCACCCCGCTGCCGCCGGATCGGGGAGACGGTGTTCCCTGTTCATACGTATATATTTACTTTGATCGTAGTTTAGAAACCAGCGCTTCCACGCTAAGATTTATGATAAAAATAAAATAATTTGCTCTGTGAACTATCGTCGAAAGTTTTAAATGTCATAAAAAAGGTCTTCCATACAACGGAAAAAGGCTTTTGTGTTCTTTTTGGGTGAACGAAGACCCAAACAGGCCAAGGGAGGCTGCGCGGCGGGGCCCAGGGAAGCACCTCTTTGCCGGAGGCCTGTGGCGGCGGCTCTCCCCGCGGGCTCCAGGCCCAGCTTCCTTCTCCCCCGGCTCCTCCAAGATGCTTAAGGCTGCTCGGCCACCGTCGCCTGGTCCTTGGCAGCAGCGACAAGCTCTGCGAGGGCTGGAAAGCTTCTCAAGTCCTCCGTTCGCAGGCCCATGTTTTGTATCTGCAGGGGCCCCGAGAATGAATCAAGTTACTGTGATGTAAGCTCAACGGGGGAAAAAGACCTTTACAGAAAAGAAAGCAAAACACCCACCCTCGCCTCCCCATTGACTAAGCCAGAAAAAGGCAGTTCACTAAAGACCGCAGGATACTGTTTCCTTTCAAGTAAATGAAGTAAAAAAACTTGACTTGTTGTAAAACTTTACTTTCGGGGGGGGGGGGGGCCAGCCCAAGAAGCCAGTGCCAATTTATCTCAGTTCATTCAATCAGACTCTCACCAGGATGACAGCTCCTTCTGTGGACTAGAAAAGGCAATTCGCACTAGAAGAATTAAAGTGAAGGGCTTTTCTTAAGAGGAGAATTTTCAAAAAAAGGACTGGCCTGAGCTCTTAATTTCTTAACATGTCATCAGCAACTGTTTCTTAGAAACTGATGAACTGGAAAACCCTCTGGCACCGCAACGACTGCGGGTTACTCCAGAGGCCCGGCACGCCGTGTTCTTCCCACTTCGGTGTGTAACAACAAAAAACAACGTGTGCGCATGCCCGGGGACAGGAGGGTCCGGGAAACCCAGACCGGCGTTGGGAGCCCACAGCGAGCCGCGCTGGCCAGGGCCGGGTTGGCCCCGCCCCTTCCTTCCCCTCCCCGTTCCACTTAGTTTCTCTCCACGTGTCTATGATCAACTTTCCTGCCTGTAAAAAGCCTTCAAGTTTCTCTTGTGAAATAAACAAGGCCAGAATGTTTCTCTAAAGTCACCCGAAAGTAGGAAAAGTTGGATTTTCAGGGATGAGCCTGAATGGTAAACAAGAGCTGAGCTGCCAGAAAACCGAACACCTTCTGACGGGGGCGTTGCGGTGTCACTTCTTTTTCTCCAGCTCCAGGGCCCTCCCTGAGGATCTCCTGCTACAGGAAATCCGAGCAGGTTGGAGAGCAGCTTCTGAACATCCAAACACTTCGTGATACTCGCGAGGATGGAAGGCCCTGCTGTGACCCACACCTGCCCTTACAGAATGGTACGTGCAGGCATGTTCACCATACGCCGTGACTCCAAAATCTGTGTTTTATAGAAAACCTACAGAACCCAGGTAAGGAAGCAAAGAGGCTGGGCTCAGATGGTTCCTCAGGCACCACACTGAGAAGCCAACGGGCTGGTTCTAGCTGCTCTAAGTCACACTAACAAGCATCTCAAAAGACCCTCGTTTGGCACCAATGACGTATCAGGCACTTTCTAGAGAGTGGACCAAAGGACCCCGTCTCTGGGGGCTCACGCTCCAGCGGGCCTTGTGAATGCCAGGTGGATGTCAGTCACTCCAGCGGTCAATTCGCTAGACTCGAACAGCCCATCTTTAGTGCTCTGTCTTTTCTTTCTCATCATTGCGAGGTGCACATCCTTCCCCTTCAGGTATTCTGGGCTCCTAGCCCTCTCTCCTCGCACCCAGGGAGCGGGCGCCCCAGCCCCTCCCAGCACCTCTGGGCTCAGTGAACCGCCAGGGTCCGCGGGGTTACCTGCTCTCCCAGGTACCCCACATCCAAGGCCAGCTGCAGCCTGATTTTATCGTCGTCGCTCATGCCACCGCCCGCGGGCCCGGTGGGGTTGGTGGGGGCGCTTCTCCTGGCCTGTTTCAGCCTCTTCAGGCTCTCCTCCATCTTCCTCACAGAGCTCAGGACGTCCGACACGGTCTCGTAGTACCTTGAGCAAGAGACACACAGACGGGGGAAGAGAAGTGTGGGTGCAGCAACAAATGCACTGACTGGCTTTGTGGACTGAAAAAGGGATTTTTAAGATAAAAATTCATTTCTGATTGAAAAAAAAAATCAGTCATGGTAAATACCGTTTCTTAAGATTGAAAGAAAAACAGGGTCTTGACTGGCACTGTATCCCCTCAGAACTGAAGAACTATGTACATGAATTTCGTTTAAACTTTCAGTCCTGAACACTAAGAGGAAATCACGTATCATATATACTGCGGCTCATCCCCCAAATGCAAGCAGCAAATTCACTTACGATCACTTCCAGGAACAGTTCATCTTTTACAAAATTTTAAATAGAACTAATTGCCCTTAAAATATTCTCAATATAATTTCCAAATTATATTTCAAATGTTATATTTCAGATGTTTAAAAGCTGGTTACTGGGCCTTTAGAACACATCTGCCCACAGAAACAGCAGTATAATTCATTGTTATGTTCTAAATTAACTCACAAATGCTACTTAACTCATTAGTAATTGAAAGAAATAAAAGGCTACAGTAAAATTAATAAATAAATAAAATCCAACAACCAAGTCAAATAATATAATTTTTGACATAACTCGATGCTGGATTTGGGGGAAGCAGACTGAATTACAAACGAAGAGACACTGAACCGCGGTGACTCTGAAGAGCTCCACTAGACTCGTTAGTTTTCAGATGTTAGACTGATCCTACACTTCACAACGTTTTCTCTTCCTTGATGACACTGGTCTCACCAACCCAAGTCCGCTGATGACCTGGCCTGAGCCGAGACATCGTGGACTGATGGAGCGAGGGCAGAGAGGGCCCGAGAGGAGGACACGCGCCTGGGCCCGCGAAACGTGCCCGCCCGCAGCGGCATCAGGACAGTCAGGGGCAGTGGACCCCGGCTGCAGTCTGACGTTCTCACCACCTTACTCACAGGCGACCTGTGCCGGTCCTAGCGATCTCTGCCTTAGGGCTTTTCTAAGGAAGTCCAACAGTCCACTTTTAAGTTACTTACTTATGAGTGCTTTCAGAGAGTGCACCTTCCAACCACTGCTGAATGATGGCTTGTTTGAGCTTATCCTTGTGTCCACTCTGGAGCTGGTGGAACGGCTTCAGAGCACTGTCCACGTAAGAGGACGCTGAGGTTGGCACCTCCTGGAATGATGTTGGTAGGGGTTAAGGATGAACAGGAAAAAAAAAAAAGAGTAAGTTACTCAAACCTCAAGTTCAAAAGGACATGACCGATGTACCAATTTGAGACACACATGACCTCCATCCCCGCCCCGAAGTAACACTGGTGTAGTCTAGAGAAAGACCCCTGGGGACCAAGAGGGAGCGGAGGGCGAGGGGAGACGACGCCCGACGAGCTGGGCTCGGGTGCCTGGCGTGCTGCGCCCCGAGCCTCCTGGCCACACCACTCGCCTGGCTGGCTCGTTAATTCCGGGCCCAACTCTGCGTGTGTGTGGGGAGGGGGTGGTGGGGCTGGGTTTTGAGACGGTGTATTTCTGACGCGCTCCCACCAGTGACCAACTGCTCTGGTCAACAGACCATTCACCACTGGAGAAGCGAGGATCTAGGGCAAGTCACTGGCTTTTCTCAGCTCTGGCTTCCTTGTCGGTAAGTCAGGACACTGGCACCCACACCCAAGTGCGAGTGCTCGGTAAATATATTGCACCACCCTGCTGAAGAGAGAGGGCCAGGTGGTAGACCGCTAAAGGAAAAAGCAATGACTGCGGCAAAATAAAATAGGTCTGCCTCTCATTCAGGACAGAAAGAAAACCAGGAGGTAAGGTACTCTTGCTAGAAGTGGTCATTCCACTGCAGCAACATGGGTGGACCTGGAGATCGTCATTCTAAGTGAAGGAAGCCAGAAAGAGAAAGAAAAATACCGTATGATATCACTCATACGTGGAATCTTTAAAAAAAAAAAAAGACAAATGAACTTATTTACAAAACAGAAACAGACTCACAGACATAGAAAACAAACTTATGGTTACCAGGGGAGGAAGAGGGAGGGAAGGGATGAACTGGGAGATCTGCAGGTACTAACCACTATATATAAAATAGATAAACAACAAGTTCATACTGCAGAGCACAGGGAACTATATTCCATATCTTGTAGTAACTTACGATGAAAAAGGCTATGAAAATGAATATACGGATATTCATGGATGACTGGAGCATTGTGCTGCACACCAGAAACTGACACTGTAACTGACTATACTTCAATAAAAAATATATATACAAAAGAAAGACAGATCATGCTAATACTGCAAATAAATAGATCAGAAAATTAAAAATACATACACACAAAGAAAAAGCAAATTTAAGGAATGCATATGCTGCAAAATGATAGTGTGAAGGTTTAATTAACGTGAGGGATAACCTTATGAATGTGTGTGAGGCATAAGGAAATGGGAACAGGAGAAAAAAAAAAAGTGGTTATTCTACTGTGGGTCCCAGGTTTTAAAGGGAAACGGAGAACAGCCACGGAGGAGATGCGCTCAGTCTCAGCGCAGCCCTCATTCTCCTGCCTCCAGGGCACGGGGCCGGGTGGGAAGAGTGACAGGACCGAGACCGGCCCCAGGGCGTGCACCACAAAGGGGTCCCTGCCGCAGGCATGTCTGCGGGAACTCCAGGGATGTGCCAACAGCACGGCGCCTTAGGAGATTTTCATGGTTTCTGAGGATAATTTTAGTGGTAAGCTGCCCAAGATCCACCTATACAGCTGGGAGAAAAGAACCCTGGAAGGAAAATAAGTGAGATCCAGCAAGAAGGAAATGAGCACAAGTTATGAAAAGGAGCGCTCAACAGGGACACCTGACACACTGGTGAAAACAGCCCCCGATCACTGCGCTATGAAGTGGGGACGCAGGGGGATTTGACTCTGACCACCAGCGTGGGCTTAAGTTCTCATCTGATAAATGCCTTTAATGTTTCTTAATGTAGGTTTTCAAACCAGTAAAAGACAGGAGAAAGCAGGTACTTCAACGACAATACGAAAGAAACAAGGTAAATTCAAATTTTTTCAAATATAAGATATGAAGACCGAAAGAACGGCAGGACTTGGAAATACTCTATTACATGATGCTTCCTTTGAAAATATGATCTTTCCTCAAGGGCAGAAGAATCCAGAAGACGTCCATACTGTCCAAGTCTCACGACCTGAGTTACGTTTGCCCCAGGCACGTGGACGTCCACCGAGGAGCGTCCTCCTCACAAATGCGGCGTCTCTGAATGAGACCGATTCTCTCCCTGCGGGCCTACGCCTGTCCCTCGCTCAACCGTTCCCTCCCCTTTGGCTTTTCTAATACATGTATTTCCCCACCTCAAAATTCTTTTCCAGTGCTATATGGAAGAAATTTGTTTTTTTAATCTATTTTTATATATAGTGGTTAACTATATTCAGTGTCTTGTAATGATCTTTAATGAAGAATATGAAAATAAACATATGTGTATGCATGACTGGGACACGGTGCTGTACACCAGAGATTGACACACTGTAACTGACTGTGCTTCAATTAAAAAAAACTCTCTTCCATGAATGGCACTGACCTTGTTGGTTCTTCGGTAAAGCCTGGGAACCTCCAGGGCACTTTTCAGGTAACTGAAGCAAGACTCACTCAAGTCCTGGATGATCCTGCTACTCAAGGCAGGCAGGCAGGTGGACAGAGCCAGCTGGGAGTCCTCCAGGGCTGCTACTGAGACGTAAAGGCACGGTCAGTCACTCCGCTCAGGCCCAGGCGGGAATTCTGTTTTAAACGCTGTCACAGCATTTAGAGAGTGCACTACAGTAAATCACATCAAATCACTAGAACTCAACAAAATGTCTCATTCAGGGAAGCTATAATCACAGAACAGAATACAGAACCAACCAAGGATTTCCAACTAGCGAGGAAAATGGTTAGTTAAGATATAGCCTCAAGTCTCTAAAATTCTATTTTAAATTATTTCTCATTCAAAGAGTTGCTGAATCTAATGATTCATTTTTACCTGAGATAGAAGAAAAATTCTTAAAGCCAATCATTTCAAGTTTTGGCTTGATTGTTTCCAAGAGTTCTGGAAGCTGAAATAAACAAGCACTTTATATGTTCAGTTACCTTTTAAAAATCAAAGAGGCGATTCTATTTGCATCTACAAACTCTGAAATATTAATGAATGATGAAAACAGGACTTTCAGTAATTTTCATCAGAAGCGAACAAAAATTCTTAATACTTTCACTATGAAAGACTGCAACAACGTGGGTTGAAATAGCATTTTCATGGCTACTAACAGACCCACAGAACATGCAAAATCATTTTCTACTCTGTAGCTCTTCCCAGTACCAAAAAAATTCATGATAAAGACGTTTTTGCTCAGAACACAGAATATTTGTCCAAGCACCGCCAAATATTTAAACCTGAGAAAAGCAGAATTATAAGTCACAGCACTGAAACACATCCGTCCCACAAAGCCCTGTCAGCGGTAAAAGTAAGCGTGCGGGACGTACACGGAGAGAACAGGAGCACGCTTTAACAGCACAGCGCTTTCAAGTGTAGCTGAAGGTTAAAACGCCACCGCGAAACACTGGGCGAGTGAGTTTGAAATAATTCAGATCCAACCCGCTAAAGATCATGCCTGCACAGAAAAAGCTGAGCTAATGGGAAGAAGAGCAGAGCCCAGCTTGCTTCAGCCTGAACACCCCTCCCGGGAGGGGAGCAGAGCCCCGGGGCTCACACAGCACTAGGCAAGGCGGGAGAGTAAGGAGGAGGGAGCACGCCTGTCGGGGAAGCTGCAGAAACCCCTGGAAGGGAAGGGAGAGGACCAGATGCTCTCTCTCGGGGTACCCAGGGGCCCACAATTCTAAGCCCCACGAGGCCAGATGGCATCATTCTTATCTTTGCATGTAACTCCTTCCGGCGAAAACACCGAGCCCTGCTCTCGGAGTTCTGCAGGGCCGCGGCTCACCTGCCCCTGAAGCCTGTCCAGGTCCGCCACCACGTACACAAGCTGAGTGCTGGAAACGGAGGCGACGGGCTTCGCTTCTGAAGGGCCACTTCCTTGGTCCTCACTAGTTCCTTGGGTAACGGAAGGGTCTTTGCTGCCAGTGACCAAAGGCTTTTTAATATCCTTGGCACTTTCATTAGAGATGGGCCTGAGCAAAAGCTGGAGAAGGATTTCAATGATTAAATACGTTTCCACAAGCAAAATACACAAGTGTTTGAGTCAACAACTCACCACCAAAGGCCAGCTGCCTGCGAAGTCTTCAGCGAGAGTTTACTCAGGAGAGACCACCACCTTCCCTCCCCCTAGACAGGTGTCAAAACCAGAGAAACAGGACCAACTGCAACCCCCGGTGCCCTGACCCTCCTTGTCTGAAGTTAACAGGCAAAAATAAGACAGGCCCCTAAACCACAGGGAAATTAATACCTGGAACATCATAGGTTTTAAAAAATTAATTTAAAAATTTTTTTAATTAAAAAAATCACTGTTAAATTTGAATTAGAAAATAAATTAACTACTGAAGGTAAATAATTTACTGTATTTACTTAATAAAAGTATTATTATTATAAGCATCAACAGTCAGAATCCAAACTTCATGATGCTTCACATAATACATGTAACAAAAGTGCTCTGTGCACAAGGGATGGCTACAGGGGAAAAGGGCGTCAGGAAGAGAAGGGAACATCACACTGAAAGCAAAGAAACGTATTAGAGACGTGAGAACTACTGGCTGGCATCTTGCTCAGGTGATGGAGCAGGCCCGGCTGACTGAGAAGCGTGCCAGCCCCACGTGTCCCGGGACCTGCATGATGGTCTGCAGGAGCGGCCTGATGGAGCAGGTAGTTTGCGGGGACCCCCCTGAGCAGAGGGAGGCCAGGCGGGGGAGGAAAGGGACTCTGGAAAACTGCCACCTGCCAGGCTCCCCAGTTATCACTCTGTTGGTCAATGATTCTGTCCTTACTCCTCATGGCAGCGACGTGTAGAAGCTGTTTCCCTCTTTAAAAGACGAAGAACCCGAGACCCGGCTGCTTTCCCTAAGACCACAAGGCTGAAGGGTGGAGCGCCAAGGTCTCTCTGACTTGAAAGCCCGCTTTCCACTGACACGTGCGTTCCTGTCCACGGATGTGCCTTCTCCAGTCGTCTCTCCCTGGACTTCTGCTCACACCTCTCTGCTCTCACACTCATCACTCCGCCGGGGCCAGGGCACACGTCTGTCACCAGCTGTCCATGCCACGGGGCATCTCTGAGACGATACTGGGGGTGCTGGGTGCCCTGCACTGGGCGGTACGAATCCTCCTGTGGCTTTACGTACAGTATCTAAGAAACCATCACAGGCGTGTGGACACTTACTGCATTCAACTACTTGTAAAGGGAAAAATAATGATATTCTGAAATGAAGGGAAGGCTAATTAATTTTATTTCCTTTTCATCTCGACGACTGTATGATTTTTTAAACTTCCCAATCCTAAACATTAGAATATGTGTATTTTTACTTCTAATCATTTTCATTAAAATGAGCGTCTCTGTTTCAGTTTGGAGGCACCGCACAAAGATTCTGATGTTGAGAAGGGAGAAGGAGGTTGTCAGTGTGGTGCTTTTCAATAAGACGAGGTACCGAACATGTGACAACAGACCCCCAAAGGCCACACGTGCAAGAGTGAAAAGGAAATCCAGAAACGGACTCTGTACAAACTGGGGAAGTCGGCCGATTGCCCCATTAACCTCTCAAGAAATACGCCCTTAAACATCCTGGCCCAGTTAGTTTAACGTATCTGATCTGCTCCGGTCTTGGGAGGGGCGAGCGCCCGCCAGCCCTACCTCCTTGACAAACACGGAGTACCGGGCCAGGATCTGCAGCGTCAGCCTCCACAGACGGTGCGCCAGCGGCGGCAAGAACATCTTGTCCGACCAGCACCTCTGGAGGCTGCTCCACGTGCTGTGAGAAGCCAAAAGGCAGAAGGAACTGCCAGCTGGAAAGAAAACACAGTTAAGGAGGCCCGGCCACTGAAGGGCTAACACCTAACTCTGTCAGCGTCTAATCCGAGTGTGCAGCCGCAACACCCCGAGGCACCCGGCGAGGTCAGCAAGGCTTCAGCAGCCGAAGCGTGATGACCAAGAGGCCACAGACCATGTTTGCATATCTCTCCGGCAATGCGGTTTTCTAAGTTTACAAGATTCCCCCTTCCAGGAATTTGATAAATACTAAACAGCACTCGGAGATGATCAGCTAATAGGTGCTTTATACCAAATCCACAAACTTAGGCTGGAGTGGCCGTCACATGTGCAAGGGTGTAACCTTGGTTTGGAATCTGTCCTGTCTTCTCTGTCCCTGCCTGAATATGCTATATATTTAAATACAGGAAGTCAATTACACGTGACCACTTTTGGCAAAGACAGATGAAAACTAACTTTGAGGCCAAAAGAGGGCAGTGTAGATTGAAGCTAGCCACACACGCGGGAGCAGACACTCCAGGGCGGCTGCCTAGAGACCCCTGTGGCTACAGAACAGCTACATACTGTGTGGGTGGCCACGAGGAACGATGAACACATGACACAAGACGATTGAGGCTGTGAGGATGCTGACGTGTCTGGAGGGTGTACACTGACCCGGGCCACCTGCCCAATGTCCAAGGGCTGGGGCCAAGGGCTCTGGAGGCCAGGGGCAGGAGCCCCAGCTGTGAGCCTGCCCCCAGGAGCGAAGGGCCATCTGATCCTTGACCTGAGCCTGAGAGGGAGGGCAGCATGGCCACTTTGCTGTAGAAAGGGGCTGCTCACTTAAGCACAACAGGGGTTACACTCCCTTGACAGGTGATATTCAGGAATGAAAATGAGGTCTCCTTCCTGTGATCTTAAAGCATCCTTTTTGTCATTTTTATAAACCAAGAAGCTCTATAAACCTCTTTTTTAAAAATAAATATGCCTTTGTTTTTTTTTTTGGGGGGGGGGATAGTAATTAGGTTTATTATATTTATTTGCTTTTTAGTGGAGGTACTGGGGATTGAACCCAGGACCTCGTGCATGCTAAGCATATGCTCTACCACTGAGCTGTACCTGCCCTCATCTATAAATCTCTTTTAAAACAAGAAGTTAAACCCTGTCTTTAGAGTCTACCTTGCTGGATGCTAGGAAATGTGCAAGAGCCCTCAGGGCACTAAGGTCCAGAAGCCCTGGGGAGCCTGACTCACTCACTCAGTGATACCTGTCACCTGTCACTTTGAGGAAGTTACCTGGCGCGTCTTCCAGGACATCTGTAAGTGCTGCTTCCAAGGAGCCCGCTATTTCCCTAAATCTGAGATAAAAACAAGAGCGGAAGTCAGTGTCCCTCTGCTGCAAGGCGCCTCTCCCCACCCCACCCCACTCCCGTGGGACAGGACCCTCCTCCGCTGGCTTGTGGGTGGGTAAAGCCACCATCCGCTCTCAGAGATGCCCCACCCACTCGGGGTGCTTATTCTCCACACTTCTTTTGTTTTTAAACTAAGCAGGAGATAAACTTTTCTTCATTAATCCACCGGGAAGCCATTTCTGGCAAGTCTCGCCAGGCTCTAATCATGTGGGCCGTCAGACTTCAAGGCCGTCAGACTGCGGTCCCTCCAACCTTCCTACCTCAATACTATCGGGGGAAAGTCAACGTCCCCAAACGAAGAAGTGGGGCAGCTGTATTCTGTGTCTTTGTTTGCAGCCTGAGGAAAATCACTGAAAGGAGCCAGTCAAGACTAGAACGAGGCATTGCTTGGTGCTCTCCGAATTTCTGCCCACCCCCGCTGTCATGGCAACCAGCCCTGCCGGCCCCGCAGCCACGGATCTGCTTCCTGGACGAGCTGCCTTTTCTCTCTGTGGGCCAGTCTGTCACCCACATCTTCCCGACAGACTGTGGTGCTCAGAACTGAAGCGGACACATCTGTATGACTCTGGGACGTCAAACTGCGTGTACGCGTGTGCGTGCGTGTGTGCATAACTAGCTGCGTGCGCAGCACCCTCCGTGCCAGCTGTACAGCCCTCCCCTCCTCAGACTTTCCTTACAAAACCCACTCTCTTATTGTCGCCTGCTAGTTCCCAAGAGCAATAAATTCTGACCCGTGCTTAACATCGACTTACCTAAGTAATAATTCTGGGCTTTTTGGTGGTACATATATCCTTTTTTTTAAAAATTAAATTAAATTTACTTATTATTTATTTTTGGTGGGAGGAGGTAATTAGGCTTATTTATTTATTCTTAAGAGGCGGCAGTGGGGATTGAACCCAGAACCTCATGCATGCTGAGCATGCGTGCTGCCACTTGAGCTATACCCTCCCCGCCCCATATGTGCTTTTTAAAAGCAGTTTGGAGACCGAGCGCTTCAGGAAATGGTGGGAAGAGCCAGAGGAGCAGCACCGCAGAGACAGCAGCCCAGCCCTTCACAGAGGCTCGAGCGCCGAGGGCGGCAGGCTCTGAACCACCCGGTCCCCGCAGCTGCCCTTTACCACAGGGCAGAGAGGAGCTCCCTGACGGCCTGGTGAAGCTTGCGAAAGGCTGGTCTCCCCAGGCTGAGGGACAGGCACAGAGGGAACAAGGGACAGGCAGAAGAAAAGGGGGCAGAGGAGAGCGCCCCGGAGACCTCACAGGAACGGCGGTGAAGGAGGCGGGGACCCCGAGCATGGGGAGGAGGGGAGAGGGGGCTCCCTGCGGCGGGGAGAGCATGCCAGCGCCTGCCTGCAGCCTCAGACCCCCGACCCCACTTCCCCTCCACTCTACACAAAACACAGGAAGTCGCCTCCAACATGGCCAGAGCCTGACAACGAACACAGCACGGCTTATAACAGAGAAACCTGGGAGCAACTCCGCGCCCCGAGGAAGGGGAAGGCTCTGTAGGTGCGTGGCCTGTTCACCCTGGAAGCAGCCTGGGCAGGGGTCCGCTCAAAGCTCTAAAGCACCAGGGCAGTTCAGCAGCAAGTAAAGGCAGGAGCAAAGCGACACGTCTGCGTACGACGAGTCTGAAACCAGACCAACGAGGAAGTACAAGAAACGACCGCAGCCGACCCCGGACGGGGGCGCATTTCACACAGCCGTCCCAGCTCCGCGCGACTCAGTGCAAGGGCCATGGGGGTAAGACCGGCTGGGTCGCGGGGCATCATGGTGCCTCCCCAGCCAGAAGCCCAGCACTAGCCCCTGGCGGCTTCGCTGGGCAGTTGCTCCCAGGATTGAAGTGATGGGTTCTATCTGTTCTTGGAAAATAAAAAGTGTGGGAGGCTGCTTTGGTGGGGCCTGCAGAGTTGTGCTGCAGTTTCACATGTCTGTGGGATGTCATTCTACTCTTGACAGGATATTTGTAAGAAAGGCAACCCCTACACAAAGGTTTCTAAATTCGAGTCTGGGGAAGGCCTCGACACACACCACCCCACGCACACCCCTGCTTCGTGCACACGCAGACCTGAGGGAGCAGGGGGGGGGCACATGACCACCATATCACCTCCGCACTGTACAGGAGGGGACAGACCATGTGCAGCACGTACTGAATGTCACATACATGGGGCATACATGTGAATGTTCTAGAAGTATGTAACATTCTCAAAAGATATCAATTAAAAAAGACCTCTTTGCCTTCGGCATTTAAGGGGCTAAATCCACAGTACCCAGGTAGCCACTGATTCACCACCATTTGAGATTGCTTGGGGCACATCTGCATTTATTCCTTCCCTATGAGAAACAAAGTCCTAACCCGACTTTCTAGTCCTCCTGGAAGGACAAGTGGACGCAGACACAGCAGGGTATCGGAGACAGTGCGGGGTGCACACGTGTTCAGGCCTGGTGCCGGGTGGGGAGTCCGGCCCTTTTCCCCGAAGAGGATGGAACAGAGTCAGACCCAGGAGCGCCAACCCGCTATGCGAGTGCAACTTTAACACTGCTCCTGGAACCACGGCCAACCGTCACCACCCCGCTGGCGGTCACGCTGACTAAATGACCCTGACGTGAGTCAGATCACAATACCACTCTGACCCTAGCCGTGTTTGCAGAGTGTTCTGTCATGCCTCAGGGTAATCACTCCAACACCTGATAAAAATCAACAGAACAGGCCTCTAAAGCACTGCCGGAATTTATTTTTTTCAGTGGAAAAACAAAAGTACTGAAAACAAGCTCCACGCTTCATAACTCAAACAACTTCTGCAAATTTTAAAGATTTTAAATAAAACTGTTTACAAAGAAAACTTAACCAAATCTCCCTGAATGCTTAAGGCTAAAATCTGGTGAAAGCAAAAAAGTCTTTCAGGGTCTCGACAGAGTTTAAGGCTCAATAACCAGCCCCGAGAGAACCTGTAATGGGGGGGGGGGTCATGGGATCTGGAGGAAACAGCTAGAAAACAGAAGTCTGTGCCATGAGGGGGTTAGATGTCTGCAGCAACCTAACGCCGAGCCTGGACTACAGAAGACACGGGACAGTTTAAACACCGTTTCTCCACTGTAGTCTCGTACGATAAAGTGATGCTTCACCATTTTAAAGTTCTGCTCATGAAGCAACAGGGCTTCTGGCCCTGACTTAATCTTGACTATCATGTAACAATTATTTCCCACCCCGTCCATGAGTATCTCAGATACACAAATCCTTAATTTCCTACTAAAAGACAACCTACATGATAATGTAACCTTGAAAAATTAAGCACAAAACCCAGTTTTGTATGTGAAAGGGCATCTCACTACCGTTCTTACAGCCATGGTTTCATTATTGAAAGATGATTACATACCTTCTCAATCATGGCAAGCAACTATAATCAAGGTATCTAATGCTTACTGTATTCCCTCTCTGTAATTTTCCCTCAGAACTCTGGGGAAAGACTGCATCGTAATTAATGAAAGCATCCAGCAATTTACACAAAAAAAAACCTACAGTGCTTTAAAGAACATTTAAATGCCATTCCATGGAGGAACTGACTATGATCTCACACAAGAGAATCTGCAAAGTGGCTGTTATCATCTCTTTTTCTAGAGGAATGTATGTTGTGAAGAATTTATCCTAAATCTCCCCAAGCAGTTTAGAGAACCACCTACTGACAGAGGTGATAGCATTATGACACCTGGAAGAAAAGTGTCACTGTTTTCCAGAATGAGAGGGAGAAATGTCACAAAGATCATAAGGGGAGCCAAGGTAACACCTGGAATGCTTATAAATGGACAGAGGGGTAAAGTGACAAAGAAGACTTTCAGGCTACGCTGTACCCTCCTCCCTCCGAGGGGAAGACTACCACGGGCGGGCCACACAGCAGAGAGGGCGTGCGTCTGCTCTTTGATCAGGTGAGCAGAGAGGAGGGTGGGGAGAAACGGCTGCTGTGACTCCAGCTCCATCCGGCTCTTCACGACACATGAGACACAGCACACGGGTGTGCGGCTGGGCCTGGTCGAGCTCAATGAGTCCAGGGTTCTCAGCTCTCTCGTGACCAAAGAGTAAAACTTCTCTTTTTGTCACCCGAGCCAGAACTCTGGCGATCATGACACTTCTTGTGCATTTCTACTTTAAATTTTGCTTCCCAAGGAAGAATACGATAACCACGGAGAAGGGGCTGTTAACTGCAGCAACGTCCTTAACCGGTATTCAAACTCTACCTCAGACGGGCGGAGGTGTGGGGAGTAAGTTACTGACCTTATTTGAAAATAAACAGGCAGGTTCCACTTATTAGTGAAGCTGTGGTAGGCGGGATGCGCTCTTAATCTTTTCACGCTGGCCTGTGATCCACATTGCCGTTCAAACGCTCTTACAAAATCCATACTTACGGTATATTTCTACAATAAGAACAAACAGGTGGAATTTTCATTGTAAGTGAAATAACCAGGATTGGGAGCTTATACTGAAAACTGTAATCAAGATAAAGGTCAACACACAGAACCAGTTTCTAGAGCTGATAAGGACCTCATGGGATCTTCCTTCCAAGGCCCCCACTTACAGATCAAGCCATGTCCAAAGTGGTTCCAAGACACACTCAGGTCTCGGGGGGCAAGCCTGTCAGGAAACCCAGACACTTAAGTCCGGTGCTTTTTATCAAGTGACAGCTCTCCTCCGTCTTCTGGGGCGCCCCCAGCCCAGTCCATCGGAATCGGAGGACACGGCAGATCAAGCGGTAAAATTTCCACTGTCTCTCCAGAAGCAGCAGAAGATTTTAAAAAGAAAGACTCAAACCACATGAGCACGTACATCACTTTATAGGTGAGACAGCGTGAGGACTGATGGGGGACCGAACGCCACCAGTAAGAGCAGCAGCCAGCCGTGCCTAACATTATCACCCACACACCGTGCTTCAAACTGTATTATCTAATTTAGCCCAGGAAATTACCCTACCCGGTAACTACTGTTACTATCATCCCCATTTTGCAGATGATGCTTCCTCTTGTTTGGCTCAGAGAGCATTTTCCCGAAGACAAAGCTAGGAAGCAGAACCCTCACCGTCAGCAGCGCAAACCTGCAGCTGCGTGCTCCTCTGCGGGGGGGGGGGGGGGGGGTCTATTCCCCAAGAACACTGCAGGACTTTCCACGCGCTTCTCATTCAACAGGGGCTCAATTCTGGGTCACCAAACCATTCAGCTGACTGTGCTCATGTGCTCAGATGGGAATTCTGGTGCAGTTAACACTACTGCAGGTGTTACATTTCTTTCAATTGGTTTCAAGCAACATTTACTGAATTCCCGAGTGTGATCTAGATGTGGAGTTGAGACAAAGAAAGGTATTACTCATCCCTTTGTGGGATAAACTATACCTCTGCATATAATGGATGTTAAAGGAATAAAAAAATATTTCCCTCTTCACAAAAGCATGTCATCTTAAAGCTGCAAGCTGAAAGCATGTCTTGCAAGAAATGTACCCACAAGCATTGTGTATTGGTTAGAATTCTAAAGTCAACATTCCGTCAGAAAGCTTCATTTCTGCGCTGAGAAATCTCCCGAGGCTAACATGATCAACAGGACTCTCTAAAGGGAGACATAAAGAGTCTAAACTGCTGACACTTAGGGCCACTGCTGCATTCTGTGTAAGGTACCCATTTAAAAACCCTACTTTTTTAAAGTCACAAAAATCACCGTCACACAATTTGTTGAAAATATGACTCAATCATGTAAAACATGATGATTAACCACGAGAACAGAGAAGAGGTACTTCTGGGATAACAAAGCTCCAAATTTGCTGTTGTGTTTGTGTTGAAGTCTACCATGCCCCAGGCTCACCACACTCACCTTGTGCCTCTCGATGCTTAAAACCTAATAAGCAAACTGACCAAGCAGAATTAGAAAAAGAAGCAAATAGAACTTCTAGAAATGAAAATAATGGTAATTAGAATTGGAAACAACGTACAGGTGAAAAAGAGTTTAGACACAACTGGAGAAGGAATCAGTGAACTAGAAGAAAGGCCCCGAGAAATTATCCACAATGCAGCACAGAGACAGTTGAAAAATTAAACAGTTAATTTTGGAAACACAGAGGATAAAGTGAGGAACTCTATTAAGAGTTCTGGAAGAAAATAGCAGAAGAACGAGAGAGGAGCACAACTGAAGGGCTGATAAATAAAAATGACAAAAAACTGATTGAAAAAACACCAATCCTCAGATTCAGGAAACCCAGCAAATCCCAAATACAATAAATAAAACGCCCACACTAGATACACCATAACGGAACGGCACATCACAGTCACAGAGAGACTTTACAAGGAGCCAGAGGAAAAAGGTGTCATGACTAAAAAGAAACGACAGCAATGACTGACTTCATAACGGAAGTCAAGAGACAGCGTTCCAAGTGCAGAGGATTCTAGGTGCAGCCAAACTTCCTCTTTCAGACACAAAAGCAATAAAGTTATTTTCAGACAAATACAAACTGAGGGTTAATTATAAAAAATGAAGTTTACTATCAACAGACCCTGACTAAAAAGTCTTCTAATAGACGAATCTCAGGAGGAAGGAAAATGATCCAAGAAAGAAGGTCTAACATCCAAGAAGAAACAGCAAGCAAAGGAAATGATAAACACGGAGGGTACTTCTGAGGATGATGACCCTGCGAGACAATAAAAATAACACCCAGTTTTGGGGATAAAAAAGTCAAACCAGAAACGAGACCCTGGGAACGATAATACACGCTACGGAATGCGGCCAGCATGAAAGCGCGCCAAGCCCCCTGTGCTACTGGGATCTTACACGAAGAAACAAAGGGCAGAACTTCCAAATTAGTGGGCGGACAAACACAGAATAAATGAGGAAAACAAATCCCTCGAAGTCCAAAATACAAAGATGGTGGAAAAGGAGAGTAAAAAAGGAAGGGATAAAGGAAAAGAGGGAAGAGAAGTGGGACAAACAGGAAGTGTAAAAAAGGACCCAGAGATCAGTAACCATGATCATTCTAAGTTTAATAAATCCCCTAATTAAGAGACAAAGACTGTCTTGTAGAATAAAAAAATCGAAAATCAAAAACCAAAAATCAAAAGTTAGGGCAGGCGGAGGAGGAGAGACACCAAGAGGCTGAGGCACATGGGTGCCGAGCAGGACAGCAGGCGGCGGCCTCGGGCCACCCGCCCGGCGCCTTCGTTCTTCACCCGGGCACCCGGTCTTTTAAAAATGGTACAATGGAACACAAATGCATGAACTTACTTTTGAAATATTAACCATGAAGTCTTTTAAATGATCACCTGATTTTTAAAAAATAAATAGTAAGGCCTCTTAATCTTTTAAATTACACACGACATTTACATACTACATTTTAAGACCCAATCAGTATGTCTTATTTTCCTTCAACATTGTGCAGTTGAGATCTAGAAACTTAATTTCTCATGGAAAAGAACTGCAAAGAGACTTGTTTTTAACGGTCCTTGGGATCTTGTTTTAAAAGTTAAAAAATAACATACATTTCTAAGTCATAATTACGTCTAGACTGAATTTTACTTTACATTCATTCTAAAAATATCCTTAGTCCCCAAAGTATCAGAGACTATGACTTGGGTAAAACAACATGTGGATTTTAAGGTGCTCACTCACTCAGCAACTCAAAATTTGGTTTTTAATAAACCACAGAACCAAGACAGTGCAGAAGAGAACACGATTATTCTAAAGCCTCCGGTTAACATCTTCAAGAATCAAGATGATGGAGGAAAAGGTACCTGGTGAAATGCATCAGGATTCCCAGGATTAAAAAGTGATGGCAATTTTTCTTCTAATCCTCGTACTATTTCTGGCCAGACGGAATTCACCAAAAAATCATATCCGGGAACAGTATTGCCTTTTTCACTGTGAGAGAAGAGAAAAATTTCAGTCAAATACACCAGAATCTTCTATTTACAAAGAGCAAAATTCCACTGTGGTGCTTTTATTAAAATAAAAGTTCCTCAGCCTAAAATTTATTTCAACCTTTATTTCGTCAATTAATTTGTTGCTAAACTCTAACATCTATTTCACTCTTTGATTTCAGTCTCACCTTGAACCTGACACACCCTCTGTGTCCTGACCCCTACATCTATCACATACTAGCCAAGCTAGTGTCAAGAATAGTACAAAACTACTACACCGACCTGCCTCAGCACTCTCTTCTGTGCTGAAATGGGTTTGCACTCTATCTCGGAAAAGAAGCAGTCTAACACCACAAGAAAAGCAATCTCCGTATTCAACCTTAACATCACTCAACTCTGAAGCACTGTATCTACTGAGACGATCATGTGGTTTGTGTCCTTTCTCCTGTTGATGGGGTGTATCACACTGACTGATTCGTGTATGTTGAAGCACGCTTATGTCCCTGGGATGAACCCAACTTGATGAAGACTGTAAACCATGCTAATCTACCAATTACTAACGGCTTTGCAATGAAGCTATCGCTGAGATTATTTTCAGTTCTAAAATTCTAAGACTATTTCATATAAAAGCTCAATCACAAATCTTGATACAAAAAACTGGTAACATTAATTTTGCGTGTGTGTGTGTGTGTGTTTTATTTTGTGTTTTTTAGTGAAGGGGCTGGACTTTGGATTTCTAATTCACAAACTCAGAGGAGAGACAACACTGAGATAACCCACGCGCTCAGGAGCCAGAGTACCTGAGGTCAAATCTCAGGTCATTCCACTCCTCTGGGTTTTGCTTTCTTCATCCTTAAAACAGAGATGATAACAATACCCTCCTCACAGGATCATTACATGGATTAGTGTTTGTAAAGCACTCAGGACGGCGCCTCACATGGAGTAAGGGCTACGTTATTAACGGTTAAGTCACAAGAACATAAATATAAAAGGCAACTTCCTTAAGTTGCTCTTGAACTCTGAAGACCTGTTAATATCTTCTGGGCAACACGATCTCACTATCTATCCACTCTGACTGCTGTATTACTGAGTAATATGCTCTATTTTAAGATAATTCTCTTTAAAAAATGGTCATCAATTCAACATACGGTTTTATTTTAGCAAAACTGGGAGTTGTGTAGCTGAGCCGGGCCAGTCAAATGGGCATTTAACATTTCTGGTAAGTATTAAAAATACACAGTAAAAAGTTTTCAAAATTTTCCTGCTTAGCAAAAACCATTAAGATGGACAGCTTATTAAAGAAGCTATGCTTTATTATCTCGAAAGAGCTATCACATAATCTTAGGTATCGATGAGAAATTACTGAGGCTGGAGGAGGGCAAGGAAGATGCTTACTTCCCACATACCCAACCCCACAGACTGTATCATATACTTTTAATCATAATAAGAACCAGCTCTATTAAGGTATCAGAAGAGAAAAAGAACAAAACTGAGGATTTTACACAAGAGATGTACGTGACATAAGCAACACTGAATGACAAGACACTTCTTTCCCAGAGTAAATACCTAATTTAAGCCCCAAAGAGAACATTTAAATCTGCAAGATTAACAATTAGAAGAGCCGATCCATATTCCTTGGAAGGCAAGTCCTGGACGCGCTGGGGCTGTGAGATAGAAAGGGCCCCTGAAGGCAGAAGCTGAGCGAGGGGAGGCAGGGACAGCATGGCGACGGCAACCCACCAAGGCACAAGCTAGAGTCCTCAAACTCCTGAGGCTTCCGCAAGAACTCTGCCACACTGGGCACTGTGGGCAAGAACGTGTGAGGCTCTGAAACTTGTCATTTCAGGACCGCAGCCTCATCAAATCTAATGACTGGCTGTTTCACAACTGTGGCTCCTTTAATTTTGCCTCGTGACTTCTACTGAATTCTTACCCAAGTCCAAATCCAACTAAATCTTCACGGTGCCTAAACAAAAGAGGCAAGAATGGGCTTCACCTGAAATCGGGGAGTGGAAATAGAGAGGAATTCACAGGTCAAACAGCGTATTTATCCCCCAGACTTTTTTTTTCTTTTCGAAGGACGAAAATTCAAGATCAAATGCAATGCTTACTCTATTAAGACAGAGACCTGAAAATAGGTTAATTCTGTCGTTATGCAAACACTGGGTAGCTGCTGTCTTCGGGACACTGTGCCAGGATGGGAGGTGTGGGCCGGACAGGAGGGGAGCGCACAGCTAAGATGGAAGTTGGCCCTCGACAGAAGTCAGAGCCACATGCAGTGGAAGGCAGAGAACAGGGTTCATGCTCAACGTTAGGATAAAGGATGGTCTCCTGAAGGAAGTGGCATCTGAGCTGGGGCTTCACGTGGAGTGACAAGTCAACAGAAAGACAGAGGGAACGGGAAAGGCAGGGGCTCTGAGGCAAAACAGAGAAGTCATGGTGTGAGCTGGGGCAGCAGGTGCAACCGTGAGCTGGAGACCAGTGGCAGAAGGGCGGGTTCTACAGACAGGAGACGCACGCCGGAGAGCCACCCGGGCCATGGCATCAACGGCCTTGCACGCCGCGTCCAGAAGCCTGGATCTTCCTCAGGGACCAGCGAGAAGCCACTGAAGACCTGGGAAGAAGGTACTCTGAGTCTCAGAATCCAGGGACAGCTGGGGGACAGACTGAGGAGGGAGAGGGTGGGGGCAGGGAAATCAGGCAGGGAGACTCTGTTCTCCTGGACAAAAGATGGTAAAAGCCCAGACTGGGACAGTGGCAACGGTGAATGGCAAGGGGATATTCGTGCAACAGAACTAAAAAGTCTGGAAATCAGATAAAAGGAGACAAAAGTGAAGATGACTTTAATCACATTAGCATAGAATTTGCTAAATTAAACTGAATTGATACTGATAAACAGATTATGACATTAGAATAATGGAAGGAAACCAGTTTTTACTTAAGACCTGACTTAGGAAAAAGTACAGAGACGGGAAAAGCACTGGTCCTGGACTCAAGAGAGACGTGACCTTCACCTCACACACCAGTCGCAGCATCCTTCCCTGTAAGATGAAGCTAGTGACCCCCAGTCACCCCACAGCTCCGTGCTGGCAATTAAACAGGAAAGGACTTGCAACCCAGGCCCTACAAGTTGGCAATAATCACTGGCGTGCGAGGAGTCACCGGGGGCGGTCCCCGCTTCCCCCCGACCTGACGAGTGACCTACCTTGAGATGGCGCCTCCTGTGACCTCTCGAAGAAGGCGGCAGTGGTGGGGGACAAACTCCAGGAGCCTGCTGTACATGAGCTGAAGGACACCTGGATGAGTGTCAGCAATCTGCTCTATGATCACCTGTTAAAAGGAATATCCTTTTTAAAAATACATCTGAAAGAGACATATGAATTATATGCTACAGAGAGAAGAATAAAGAAAATCTTAAAAATAGGCTTCCTCATTTCCCCCCCACCCTCCCAGATTGACACGTTTTCTAACAGCAATAGTCACACTCAGAACTAGCTCCGAGGATGAGGGTGCACGGCTCTGCTGTGGGGGCACACAGGCTGGGTGACGGACTGGTCTGAAGCTGAAAGCCAGGCACAGTCATCTGCTTCCCTTCTGAGCTGGAAAGGGAAGTAAGACGACGACTCCCCACGACACTGGCCCCTCACCACCTTGACCTTGGTCTTTTCTTCTACCATCATTCAGATCAGGGGAAGGTCTGAGACAGAGGAAGATGGAAGAAAACACATTTTACTGTGGCATTTCATCTTCTGTGTTAAAGTTGAGAGTCAAGGGGTGAACAGTAAGATAAGCTTATGAATTTACATGAAATTAAAATGTGGCCATGGTTTGTTTACTGAATAAATAAACCATGTGCCACTGAAATGCCAAATGCATCTTTAATTTAGCACGTTAGGTTCAGTTCAGTGAAAAACAAAGGCATAAATTAGTAACCATTTTCACTTACTGAGAAAGAAATAATATAGGTGCTTTGTCTTTTTCACCTGTATAGAGACAGCTAACAAATACAGCAGGATACAGAGGGAAGTGACAGACCACTTGCTTCTAAGCAATCCTAATGAAGTGGACAGGATTGTTGAAATTAGGCCTTAAGTCTCATTTTTTATCAATGAGATTCAGTTTTTCCCATTCAGAACGGAAGACCTTCATCCCAAAGTCAAGGCAAGCAGGACTCTGCGCTTCCCACACTGAGGGGTGACTGAACAAAGTCCGCCAACACCGAGGACGGGCCTGTGACTTCTATCAGTTTGAAGCAGACAAAGTTGCCATTTTTGTGTGTCGGAAAATGCTGAGTACTGACAACTTCACACAGTACAATCTACATTCTGGCTGCTCAAAAGCATGCTTATTTCCAAATTTTAACTGCATCCTAGGAGGTGAAGGACAGTGGACACTCAATTCTGGATTTAAGGTATTACTCTGCCAATTTGCCTCTAAAAGTCCTTCACCTTTGAACATCCTCTCCCTCCTACCATCCTGGCCTGCAAACTCCTGAGTATCTTCCAGACCTCGGCCACACCTCTTCTGCGGATGCCCCTCCGTGCTCACGGCTCTCACACGCTCCTCCCCCGGGCACTTATGTGCAGCGCTGTCACCTGCCTAACCGTCCTGTTCCACCCACTGGACCAGTGGTTCAGAAATGTGTTCTACAAGCTTCATTGACGTATAATTTACATACCATAAAACTGACCTAAAAATGTTTTGACACAGACCTTCTCCCTAGGCAAGACCCTTGCCCCACGAAATGAAGACGACCCCTGGGCTACAGCATCGCAAGGCAACACACGAGAGGGTGCCCGACTCCTGGCACGCCGGCTGTCACCACCAGAGACCAACCCTTCCTTACAACTGACACTGCAGTGACTAGGAGAATCTTTACAGAGAATCTGCAGAGGTCTTTCCTCTGATATATCCCCTCACACCCGGGGAGGCCGCCAAGACAGAGGAGATGCTCCAGGAACGTCTGCTGGATGAAGGCGCTGGGGGCACAGACCTCGTCCATGTACGGTTTCACCAGGACTTGACCGACCAGGGCCTCGGCGTCCCGTGTCTTGTCAATCGTGGCGTAGGTCCGCAAGCAGTGCCGGATGATGTCGACGTTGGAGGTCTGCAGCCCTTCCAGCAGGAGGCCCTCCAGGGACTGCTGCAACATGGCCGTAATGCCAGCGATGCGCTGCAAGAGGAACAGGCAAGAAAGCTCCACGCAGAACTATTTCTCAAGATTCCAATTTATCCGTAACAAATTTCTTATTCCAACAGGAGATAATCTGTGTGAAATTAAAATAGCAGCATTTTCTGGAGAGTAACAATGACTCTCTCCTCCTCCCCATAATCTCTTTATAATTAAATCTTTACCATATCAAAGGAGGATTTAGACAGAATTGCAGAATGAGAAAGTAAGTTATTTTCCTCTTAAGCTGCAGAGTAAATCTGAAAAACACCATGAAAGTGAAGTCCACTCGAGAGCTCTGGATAAATTAACTACATCAGATGGTGTCAAGTTACACGAAATCCAGAATTAATTTTACTCTTACAATTCAGAGAATAGGCCTGTGTCTTCACACAAAATCTACAACGTGTGACACTTAGGAAGCAGACACCCCAAAAACACAAACTGAAAGAAAAAATTCAAAGCTAGCTTCAAAACCCTGCGGCTTGGGGAGGAGAGTCCAGCTCAGTGGTAGAGCGCGTGCTTAGCATGCACGAGGTCCTGGGTTCAATCCCCGGTATCTCCACTAAAAATAATAACTGAATAAGCACAATTACCTTCCCCCAAATAAAAATGAATGAATAAATAAAAAATCCTGTAGCTCAACAATTATCGGGGCACTACAGGCAGACCCTGGAGATACTGAGGGGTGATTCCCGACCCCCGCAACCAAATATCTCAGTAAAGCGAGTCACAGGCATTTTTTGGTGCATGTGTAAGTCACGTTACACTACACTGAAGTATGTTAAAGTGTGCAACAGCACCGTGTCTAAAAAACAAGGTATATGCCTTAATTACCTTAAATAAAAGATACTTTATTGCTAAAAAATGCTAACCATCATCTGAGCCTTCAGTTGAGCTGCAATTAAGTATTTCGCTGGTGCAGGATTGGGAATATTGTGAAAATTACCAAAGCGGGACACAGAGACAGGAAGCGAGCAAACGCTGCTGGGAAAACGCTGGCAGGCAGAGAGACGTGCTTGATGCCGGGCTGCCGCCAACCTTCACTTTGGAGAAACGTGCAACGTCTCTGAAGTGCAATAAAAGCCAAGGGCAATAAAACGAGGTCTGCCTGTTCTAGGTAAAACCAAAACTATTTAGCAAATTCCTGAATACCGAACTGTGAAAGTCGGAAACGGCGCTTACCGGCCTCACTTTGTCCAGGAGAGGCATGCCTTTGCTTTGGACAGCGTGAAACTGCAGCTGGTTAAATTCGGTGGCAATTCTCTCCAAAATCTGTCCGGTCAAAAGGGGGCTAGTGGAGATAATTACAGAATATAATTCCTAACGGTTTTTAATTTCCAAGAGGACACATTGCACGATGAGCAACGGCGACGTTCCAGCACCCAGTGTATTGTAACTTCCTTCAGCCAATGTTTTTCTGTGGCCCCCGTGTTACAAGGCAGAAGCTAAAGCATCCTCTGTGCCATTGGTCTGCACAAGCCACATGCCCAGGATGTTCTAGGACAGCAGAGAACTAGTTAAGGAGATGCCACCAATGCCACCTGGCCTTGGCCACAGGGTCCAGACAAGAAGCAGGAGCTGGACCAGCTCAGTGTGGGTGCAATTACGTGTTTCCACCACCTCCTCCAGGCTCTGCTGTTCGTGACCTTCTTCTTCTTTAACCATCCTTCTCTCTCTCTCGCCCCATCTGCTACTTACACCTGAACCCTCCTCCACTGCTCTACCTGTCTCATCCTCCCTCCTTCTAAGATGTCTCTAGTACTTTTAAAAGTACCGACTACTGTTGTCTCCCCAATAAAATAAAACTGGCCTTCTAACAGCAACAAATCAAGTCAGTCAGAGGAGCTTACTTTACGTTTACGTTTCCCGTATCACTGAAGGGTGGTCTACCCGTATGCTCCTAGTGACAGGACATTCGCTGTGAAAAGGTCTAATACATGCACCCCCCAAAAAACACATTATAAAACAGTATCACTCAAAAGGAAGCTAACCAGCAAAGAAGAGAAATATAAAGGCGCTGAAGCATCTGCTGGGCTTTTCCGAGGCATCCTTCTATCTGATGATCACCAACTAGTTCGTGAGGAAAACCACCCACATCACAGGAAGTGAATGCATCCACGCCAGGCCTGCCGGCCCTCCGTCTGCGGTTCACGGGGGAGCAGTTCCCCAGCAGGACCAACCCCAAGGTTAACCCCTGACTCCTCTCTGAGTCATCCAGTGTGGATCTATTACGTATAAACCATCTAAATGCTTCTTGGCCTAACAAGCATGATATATTTATCATTCACTTGCACTGCCCTGGTTTTCCCTTCTCTTACAGCCCAAAGTTACTGATCTGAATTTTTAAAAATCCTCCAAGGTGACTTTGAGCAAGCAGCAGCATCATGTCCATTAAAGATGGAACATCACAAAGGAGAAGTATTGTAGAAAAAGACACGAGTGAGGCATTTCTATCAAAAGGACAGAGTCGGAATGGACGAAAATGAAAATAAAACCAGGAGGCAGGGATGCTGAGTGAGAAGAAGCTGGCAGAAGCTGCTGAGGCCACAGGGACGCGGAGCAGATCACAAGACACTGCGCCACTGGGCAGGTCAGAGGGACGCCACAGAGACACCAACAAGGAGGGTCAGGGCGGGAGCACGAGGGCAGACGGCAGGTGCTGACCACTTATTTGCACATCCTAGTCATGAGTGGAAGCAGAGACCCGGGACAGGAGAATCATTTCCTTTCTGGATACCTAGTTTCTTCATCAATACCACAAGAGACACGGGGCGCACACACTGTCCTTGAGGCCCCTTCCAAATCTAACAATTTGATTCCTACAATGAAGAAATCCAACATGCCTCTACCGTATGACCAAGACACTGAACTAGAGGGACGCTCAATTTGCTCTGGCTGGTTCTGCAGCAGAATATCCAATAA
The DNA here is from genome assembly GCF_048773025.1 of Camelus bactrianus. Taxonomy (NCBI): domain Eukaryota; kingdom Metazoa; phylum Chordata; class Mammalia; order Artiodactyla; family Camelidae; genus Camelus; species Camelus bactrianus. The sequence continues at coordinate 9,988,455 of NC_133549.1, forward strand.
AACCCACGGAAAAACGGCATGGCTGTCACGTGACCATAAGAAAAGCTCATGTCAGACTCAAGTTAGATGTGTCTGAGGGCCTGAGACATGCCAGGTACTGGCTGACTGTATCTCAGCGACCGTCGGACCGCCCTGCTCATGGTGTGAGTGGCCTCACAGTACAGACGGCACAGAGGGCTGAAGCGCCGTGACACGGGCTGCCTGGTGGTACACACGGTGCACGGCTGCGCTCCGTCCTCTGTGCCTCGGCGCTCCCCGTGGTGGGGGGGGTTCTACTCAACTCATTTTCTGCGTCACTCACCCACTCGGCTGATCCCCAGTTCAGACCAGGAAGGCAGTAAGACAGCTGCAGTGGAACAGATGCAGCGGTCCTCTTTTCCTAATTTCGCAAGGTTTTTCCTGTTTATAAATTGTAACTCAATGTGTCCTGTACTGTTTCTTAATGATACAAAGCTAGTGCAGACACACGAATGGCAGTACTCTGGGCCTGTCGAAATAAATCTAAGAAACGTGGATGCTATTCCACACCTCAAAGATCAACAAGGATTTCGCCAGGGCTTTCACAAGGCAATTCCAAGGATAAACATCTTCCCCTGAAAGCACACTCCTCTGATTCCCTGTGAGGTGATGTGCTGGAACTATAACCACCTACAACCTAATCACATATGTATAATATATACTATATAACATACAGTATATAAAATTATATATACTATATTATATATTATATATAATATAAAACCTTTATGTTATATATATATTAAAAATACATATTGCCTATAACCAAGGTTTTATAAGGATATATTATAAACTTTACCATTTCATGCCCTCTGCTTTTCTTGAGACTACATTCAAAAACACTAAGCCACAAACTTGGATTTTCTAATTTTTTGGAGAAGAGTTTTAACTCAAAAAAAAAAAAAAAAATAGCCTGGTTGTGAAGTATTAACCTACAGGATATTTAGTTTAAAAATAAAAACAAAAAAAAAAACTTACCTGCTTGCTTCTAGTGCAGATGTTTCTTTAGAATTTTGAGAATTTAAGATTTTTTCAATTTTCTCAACTGATCGAATAACCTGTATAAGCCTCAACACACACATCTATAAAAATAAAAATTAAGCAAGAAAAAAAAAGTTATCATGATGTTTAATCTTAATGATCTTATTTCCCCATTTCAATGCAGGAAAATACAAAACCAAAAGTCAAGTTAGACTATTTAGAGCACACCACATTTTGAATATTTCTACATAACACTGAACTCCCAAGAATGCAGATCTTAATTTTAGCTTTCTAGAACAAGCATATCGATAATCTATTCCAAGTTTATAGTTTAAATAAAAAAAAAAAAAAACTGGACTTTTTGCATTCTCATTCCCTGCACTTTTTCCCATTCTAAATGAATCTCTCCGTGGGCACTATGTTTATTTTCTTATGACCCTTTTTTTCATGTTTTAATTTTAGTTTCTGACCATCTTTATGGTCAAGCTACATGAATGTGACACACCTATATGCCCAAGTGTCAATTCACTGAAGACAGTATTGTCCTATAAACACTATCAAAGAGGTTGAGGAACATTATAAAAACTCTCAACCTTAAAAGAACAAAAAGATACAAAGTCATTCATTAACAAATGGTTACAGAACACCTACTGTGAGCCAGAAGTGGGGACATGAGTGAATAAAATGGGCAAAAATTCCCTGTTCTCCCGAAGCTTACGCTCTTTTCTAGAAAGACACTAAATCCTTAAAACCTTTGGACAAAAGCTGAGATTTAAAGGAGAATTAAACAGAAGGTTGCTAAAAAGAGGCTTCTCTTTCTTGAGATTTTGAAAAACATGCTAATAAACAGACGTAGAAAATACTGAATAGAGCACCAGGCTGGAATCAGAAGTCTCGAACTCTAACCCCAACTCTGCCATTGTATCGTTGAAGTCAGAAAATAAAACTAAAACATGGGCCCACTAGGAAGTAAAGGCAGCGTGTGTGGAGGTACAGTCAACAGGTGGAAACAAAAGGAGAAATAAACGTGGCAGGATGAGGAGCAACATACTACTTTTCCTAAAACCGTCAGCCCGCAGTCGGACACTGGCAGGGCTGGCCTTGGAAAGCCCACTTACTCCCTAATCTCTAAAATGTAAGTCTCTTCTTTACAGGGGAGCTGAGAAATGAATTATATGCCTTCTAAACTGTAAAGTGCTTCACTGATGCCAGTTATTACTGTTTCTTGTTCTGGAAAAAAGTGAGGAATGTTCATTTTGGTACCATTTGGGTATCTCTAAAATTCTGTCTTCTTATTTCAAATAGATAGCATGACATTAAAGCATCAATACATACATGCAAAAGAGCTTTGAAAAACGCCAGTGTCACAGTACTGCAAAGCGTGAGAAGACACGCGGTGAGGGCGTTTAGCTGGCACGTAGCATAAGAAATCTACAGCTTCCTTCAAAACCTGTAATGCTACCATGAATAACCTTCAATTAATTAAAATACCCCCTTATTAACAGGACCCTAATCAGACCAGGAGTGAGGACCTGGGCTGCAGCTCCCGCTCGGCTCCCCACGCTTCCTCTCTGCAAAGGTACCAGGAGGAGAAAATCAGACCACGCGTATACAAGTTCCGTGACCCCAAGGACACTCAAGTATACCTTTTTTTTCCTAATGTCCTCTTGTTTAGACATTCGTTCATCTACTGCCCGAATTCCTTCACTGACAGATGACCTAAGACTCTTGAAAAGAATAAAGAAATATATTACAGAAGCCGTTTTGTGACATGATGAAACTTAGACATTTAATTAAATTCCAAAGAACTTAACTACCTACAGCCCAGTGTTGTGCAGATATTGACAAAAATACAAAATATCAGACAAAACTGCTATCACGCTTTGGGGGCAAAATGACAAATAAAGCCAAGGTCACACAGGATGAACAGCCTACAGAATAACAACACAAACACAGTCAATGTCATAGGCAGTCAGAGTAGAAGAAGAATCATCTGAATCAAAGTACAGGAGAGTTTGGCAAGAGGACAGGACTTGAGTTTGACAGTGAAAATCTGTGTAAGCTGACAAGGGTGGAGAAGAGGTTATCAGAACACAAGACGGGGAAGATAGAACTGAGTAGACACACTCAGGGTGGGTGAAGCATGCACCTGGGTGCACTGCAGGCTTCCTTTTGGAGAGAAGTAGAAACAAACAAATGGGGTCAATTTAGGAGGACATGAGACTAGATTCCATGCACTTTGGAGAACGAGACAATGTTTAGGCGCTGATGGACCATGATGAGATGCTGGTTTGGGGATACTAGGAATCAAGAAGAAACAGAATGGCCAGGAAAAGGCAGGGGTTACAGGTGGAGAAACATGTTCAGAAGCTAATAAATTGGGTCAAGTAGGAGGAATTAGAGTTGAAACGGAGACAACAGAAATGATTAGAATAAATTAGATAAATCACAAAAATTTTGTAGCAAGGTGAATCCATTCATTTAATAAACATACATGTCAACTACTGTGGTAGCCTATGAGGGTACAATGACAGATTAAGACGGAAACAGTCTTCTCCCTCAACAATCTTAGAATCTCACAGCGGCTTCCTGAGTTGAGATCAAAAAGGAAGGTGAGGTCTGTGGCTGATGAGGAAGGTGGCTACAGAGGCAGCTGCAGGAAAAGGGAGGGGACGTGGTGCTGGCAGGGCAGGACGGGCGGTTCAGAGAGAGCTCAGGGAGAAGACAGGAAGGTTAATAAAGGCCGAGGAAATGCCCCAGCTCCAAGGCAGGGGGAGGAAGAGCACCGAAAAGAAGAAAGAGCCTCGCAGAGGCTGGCGGGGGTCCAACAGGGGAGGGCAAACCCCACCTCTCTTCCATTCCCAGGGAAAGTCCTTTAACAAGCTTTCATAAAGTTCAAACAAGACATAAACATTCAAAAATATCTGCTAGCTCAAGGCACGGCTCAAGACGTCTCTCTTCCACGGAGTCCTTCCTATTGCCACCCCACCCTCCGCCTCGGGCTCCTCGGCACCGACAACCCCATTCTCCTGCTCCAACCAGGCTGGCCTCTCTCCTTAGTCTCTGCGGAGAGCCTCGGGGCGCCAGGCGCTGGCTCGGGGGCAGGGCGCACAAGGCCACTCAGGCTGGCGTGGTCCAGCAGTGACACAGCAGGAAATGGTGCACCAAGTCCAGGACGCTGCGTGAGAACCAAGGGAGGATGGAGGTCGGGGCACCCGACAGGCTCGGGGCTGAGCGGGGACAGGGCAGCTTTCTGCCGGGGGTGATGCCAAAACCCCCCTCCATCGTCCCTGTTCTCATGGCTGAGAGCATTTTCTCAGAGAAATCAGGTATCACAGGACATTTATATCACCCTTCAGTTACATCAGGGGTTAAACAGCTTTCATGGACTGGTCTAGGAACCTAACCACATGTAAAATATTGTCTAGGGAAATATTTGTAAAATCACAGATTTTTAAACATAAGTCAGTTTTAATTTGGGGACCACTTATGGGTGAGGAGGTATCAACAAGGTGAATTTTGAAACACCCTTCTTCTCCCCTGACATTTTAAAGCTATCTACTCTGAGAATCCGTCACTTTTAAACCAAACATGTTTTTTAGGTTGCAATATCACATGAAAAAAACAGAATCATTTACAACGCTTTTGCAGGCGAGTACTGTAATCATGGATCATTCAAAACAACAGAAACAAAAAACAAGCTGGCCGATTAAGGAACTCCTCCTGGAGAAGGCAAGCAGGACTGGTCTGCCTTGCGGTAGACTGTTTACTATTATCTGAGGACTTACCAGAACCTCTTCTCGTAACTGTCCCAGAGGCACAGAAAGCTGGTTGAGGGCCTTATCCATGCCAACCTGAAGGCAAAATCATGTTGGTGTGAACACATCAGCCAGGAGCAACACCTGCTTACTGACTGAAGCAGTGCCGGACAGGTTATTCTTTCTGCACAACCGTCTACTGGTAATAACCAGACAAACAACAGAAATGCTATTTCGCCATAAACATTGCTCACGGAATATGAAAAATCTATTGACATACATGAAACTATAAAAATGAGGGAAGTCATAACAATTCAAAGCTTCCTTACACACAATTTGCCTTTGGATGAAATTTTAAATGAATTCAGAACATTTGGGGAAAAACAGCGATCTCTGTACTTATGATATTCAACCAGCTGATGTGAAAGCTAGTGGGCTATGGCCTCTCCTGAGCATTATTATAGCCCTTGAGAAAAATCCAAATTAAATAGAATGAAAATAAACTTTTCAGAGTTTCTAATCCTCCTGGAACACTTTTCCTGGGGGTGTATTTCCCAAGAGCAAACATGGCTCATTAACTTTGGTGCTTCTTGCAATTCCCGTGGAGGTGACTACCTCCTATTACTTCTTTGGACAAATAGATTTAAAAACAGAATAAAATATGAACAAGGCGGCTCTTACAAGCATTAAAACTCAGCATCTCTAAAGGACGTTTCCAAGTAACTGATCTGCTCCTTACAAACCATTCCTACATTTTTCTAAAACCAGGCCACCTAAAGATGAACAGCGGCCAGCGGTTCCTCGGCCTATCTCTGACCGGCATACGTACCTGAAAGCAAATTAAACATTTCCTTAAGAGTAACTGATATTTGCTCTTGCAAATCCACCTAAACCAGAGAGATTTCAGGGCAACCACTCAGCAACTGACAGAAACAACCACTCTCGATATTATTATCCTTTACTTTTCACTACTTCTTAATAACTAATTCAAAACATAAACTAGAGTGGTAGTTCTTTTATTAATAAGATTAGTCATCTCTTCAAGTTTCTTGTGGGAAAAAAAACCAAGGTTTCTAAAAACACTCGGTACTTTAAAGAACAAACACTAGTGAGAAAGACTGTGCGCAGGGCGCGTGCCAACGCACCGCCCGGCAGGAAGCGCGGAGTTCGCCGTTACCAGGTTGGTTGAGAGGTTGACAAAATCGGCGTAGTCCCTGTTGATGAGCTCGACCATGGCCGTCTTCAGCAGCTTGTAGTACAGCTCCAGGTCGGCCCTCAGCTCTTCCAGCTGGACCCGCTTCCGGCAGTCGGACACAAAGTGATCCACATCGAAATCTTCCTGGAGATAAAACCGGCAAAGAAAAGTTACTGCCACGATACCACGTTTCACATAAAAAAAATAAAGTGAAAGAAAGAATAAGAGAGACACACCATCCTTATTTGAAAGGCTGCACTGCTGTAGGGACCCAGTACACACGGTGCAGAAAGGTGTTGCTCACTATAAAGGTGCCAAGGGGGAGGCCGACCAAGAGCTTTCTTTCCTTTGCCTAAATTCTACCAAGGGATTTGATTTTTTTTTTAAATTACACACTTTAAATAGGTACATCAACAATGTTCAATGTTAAAACTTTCAACCAACAAAGACATACAGCTGTCCCTCAGGATCTGGGGGGGGAATGGTTCCAGGACCCCCAAGGATACCAAAATCTGGAAATGCCCAAGTCACTTACATAAAATGGTGTAGTATTTGCATACAAACCACACACACCCTCCTGTACACTTTAAATCATCTCTAGATTACCTGTAATACCTAATACAATGCAAATGCTATGTAAATAATTGTAAATACAATGTAAATTCTATGTAAATAGTTGTCAACGCAGCAAATTCATGTTTTGCTTTTTGAAACATTCTGGAATTTTTTTCCAAATATTTTTGATCCCTGGTTGGTTGAATCTGAAGATGTGGAACCCAAGGGTGGGGGGGGGAGGTAGACTATAATTATATAAAAGGCAAAGAGCAAAAATATCATTCACAGTCTGATGCTATACAGATAAGCCCTATTAATGTTTTTTTCTTTTCTCACTACTTAACATTGCGATTCACAGCCTTCCAGAATTTTTTGGTCCTTCTCTTTAAAATATAAATCATTTAAAAAATTGAGACAGAACTGAATACAGCATTGCACTGGTTTTATGTACAACATAATGATCTCATATTTGTATCTATTACAAAATAGTCACCACAGTAAGTTTTAGTTGACACTCGTCACACACAGGGTTACAAATTTTCTTTCCTTGCTATGAGAACTTTTAAGATTAACTTTCTTAAACTTTCAAATATACAATACAGTATTATTAACTATAGTCACCATGCTGTACATTACACCTCCAAGACTCATTTATCTAATTAGCTAGAACTTTGTACCATTTGACCCCCTTCACCCACTTCGTCCACTCCCCACCCCCTCCTCTGGCAACCAGCAGTCTGTTCTCTGTACCTATGAGTCCACGTTTGTTGTTTTGTTTTTTAGATTCCACATATAAGTGAGACCAAAATTCTCCTTCTCTAACTTATTTCACTTAGCATTAATGTCTTCAAGGTCCATCCATACTGTCACAGATGGCGGACTCCTTTTTCATGGCTGAGTAACAGTCCAGCATGTGTGAGGTGCGTGTCAGTTTCTCTATCCATTCATCCGCTGACAGACACTAGGTTGCGTCCATGCCTTAACTGTCATGAACAGCACTGCTGTGAACACCGGGGACCCATGAGTGCAAGCCTCACTGGCCACCAGAGCCAGGTGATCCAGAGGTGTCCCCGGGCAGCAGCTGTAAAATCAGGGCACCCGACAAGTATACACGTTCCTTTCCAGGAGGCGCTGAAGAGCTGGAGCGAGGCAGAGCGCCAAGGCGGCACCTGCCCGGCTCCAAGCCCCGGACGTGAGTTAAATGAGAAGCCTGCCCCTCAGGCTGATGCTTTAAGATAAACCAATTGGCCTCTTTCACAGAAAGTCTGGGCCCTTTTCAGTCGCTGCCTCTGTGCTGGGCCCTGGGGTGGGAGAGGCCACACAAGCCTGGAAGGACCGCTTCTCAGGTCACTACAGCCACGTGGGTCTCGTGGGTGCAAGCCCAGTCGGCTTTCAAAGCTGGGTGTTGAGGGGGTTCATCTCTCAGGTGCAAGGCTCAAAACTAGGGGGGCCAGGTGTGGGGTTCAGACCCTCATTCCTCGGGGAGAAGCTTGGGGATGGGAGTTCCCTCCTGATTTGGGGTCACCGTGTTGGGGGTGGGGTTTATGGCAAGACCGGGTCTCAGCCGCTCCCTACACGCTTTGATGGGGTTTCTCTCTGGTTGGCCAGCTGTGTAGGAGTTGCTCTGCTGGCTCTGAGGTTTCTTCCCAGAGGAAACTATTCCACACGTAGCTGCAGATTGTGTGCGTCCGTGGGAGGAAGGGAGTTTAGGATCCTCCTTTGTCTCCATCTTGAACCAAACCCCAGACCTTTTTCTGTGTACACACACACACACAATCCTAATAAATCTTTCCCTGTATAAAAATATAACTTCGCGGTCTTTCATAATACATATAAATTTGTACTGACATTTTGTATGGAGGCTGAGTATTCTATTGAACAGATGTTCAGAATCTTTCATAACCAAATTCCAAGTACTGGTCTCACAGGACTGCTATGCTCTGTTTCAGCTTTATAACATTCTGGCACCCCTGGCTGGCAGACATGCGTAGAGCCAGCAGGTGACTGTCTACTGCACCTAACTGAGCTGTTTAGTCATCAAGAATCAGATGTGATGATTCCCAAACTTGTTAAAGCCACTGGTACTTATCAAAATAACAGAATTTTATTACACATCATATAAACCAACAAAATATGAGTACAAAAAGATAACTTTTCATGAAAGCTAAGGCAGATGCTTTGGAAAGACTTGATACTGAGAAATTGGTAAGAAAATTTTTATTCAATTATATATGGGGGAGGGGACCAGGAACCGGGCAGGGCAGATGGAAGGCGCTCATACAGATCTCAATGGGTTCTACGCCAGATGCTTTGCAGACGCCTTAGGGTCCTCATTCAACTGAAAGGAAGACACAGAAATCTAACAGCAGACAAATTCTCAGAGAGAAGAGCTTGGCATCGCATCAGCGGAGAATAAATGTGCACAGGGATGTTTCAAAATACTTTTCTAACTGACTTTCTTAAGTAATCAGCCCAATATCTGCTCTGCTAGTATCAGAGAAGGGAATTGCTTATCAAATCGTAATTTCACAGCCACCTACTGAAAAAGCATCTGCTTGTTCACCTGGGGCCAGAATTAGCCTGGATTATGCTTCTTGAGAGTACCTAAGATAACACCCTCTGCCCACAGCTGCACAGCACAGCACAGAAAGAACAGGGGGCAGACTCAGCTCCACAGCCCGGCCTTGCTACTAGCCAGCTGTACAACGTGAGAACAGCAGAGATTTGCTGCCTCAGTTACATATTCTCTGAAGTTCTGAGCCTCAGGTGGATCTGACCTTCCGGATGACATTTTAAATTGTGTAAGTCAGCCCTAACGAACAAATGCTATTAGGTGACATTAGTACTCAATTTGCCACTTATACATTTGTTCTTGGATCAATAAATGTCACACAGCACAGGCTAAGTTACTTAGAAAGTCTGTGAATACTGTGACAACAAACAACGCCCAACTCACAGGGGCATATAATGACCGACACACTTCATTTACCAGAAATAGTTTTACCTTTTACTGGAGATTTACTAAACACTTAAAAAGAAAGAACTTAAAACCCACACATTTATAGTCCGTTGATTTTTCTTTTTTTTTTTTTTTACAAAGGTGCTGAGACCATTCAATGGGGAAAGAATAGTCTTTTCAACAACTGATGTTAGGACGAGAGGGTATCTACGTACAAGAGAATGACTCTGGACACCAGCCTTGTACCATATGCAAAAATCTAACTCAAGATGGATCAAAGGCTTAAATATCAGAGCTAAAACTATAAAACTCTTAGAAGAAAACAAAGGTGAAAATCTGTATGACCTTGGATTAGGCAATGGTTTCTTAGAAATGATACAGAAAGTATCAAACTAATAGATAAATTGAACTTGATCAAAATAAAAACTTGTGTGTGTAAAGGGCACTATCAAAAAATGAAAAGACAATCCAATAGAATGGGAGAAAATACCTGCAGATCATGTATCTGACAAAGGTCTACTACCTAGAATATATTAAAAACCTCTTACAACTCAACAATAAAAGGACAAATAACCCAACTAAAAAACAAGCAAAAGTGTACACTGGAAATTAACACAACGTTGTAAGTCGACTATACTTCAATAAAAAAACAAAAAAGAAAAGAATTGAGCAAAGGTTCTGAACAGTTATTTCTCCAAAGAAGACACACAAGTGGCCAAGAAGCAAGCCCACCCATCATTTCTGCCAAGGATCTAAAACTTCTAAGATGTCTCTTTCAAGGAAACGCAAATTGCAAATAGCCTTTATCTCCAGGTCTCACCTAGAAAATCAACAACACTTAACACACAGCAGCTGTTCTCTGTACTCTTCTCCTCTGTGTGAAGTGGTCCCATTTATTTGCACGAAAACGGTAGGGCATGTTGCCGCCATTCCAGCCACCTCCCCAGTCTGCTCTCTCCTTACAGCTAAGTCCAACCTTAAAACTTATTTTGAGATCTCTGTTTTCTGAAGCTGCTTTTCCCAAAGGCATTCTGCCAGCTCTGAGCAAGAAAGATGGTGGGGCCAGCAGGTCAGAAAGAATGCAGGTGTTGAGCCTGAAGGAAGCTCTGAAGAAGTCCAAAGTCGGACAAGTCGTGTGTTCTCTATTCTGAGACCCTTGACATCAGAAGTCAGAATGAGGCCCCTGCTAGTGCCTTTTCTTTTCCCTATGCTCCTCTACTCCTGTTCTTTCTTTCTATTCTCCCTTCAGGGCAGCTCTCAGCCAGGGGGGCAGAACAAAGGGTTCCTGGATCAGTGAGTTCACTCTGTACTCCCTTTCAGACATTCTTTTCAAGTTACATCTTTTATTACAGGTTTAGCAGAACCATCACTACAAGAACAAGAGTACAATATTCCTGGGTCTAGGTAGCCCCCCATATTAAAAGTGACAGGGTCACACTGGAGAGGATCCAGATGAAAATACTTTAAAAGCCAGAGATGTGATCTGAATGCAAATATCAGAAAGAGATAGACTAATTAACCTAAAAAAGAAAAAAACCTATTATGTCTTGAAGTCATCAAAAGAGAACAGTAAGAGAGTTTTAAATTCACTTGCTTAAATTTTAGGTGTCTTCTGAGCCAAAACTTTTAACTTTTTAACACTGAAAACAGCCAATAAGTGGTATCAAAAATCCAAGTCCTTAGAAATAAAACATAAATCTATTTTCTGATGGCTTAAGTACAGACCCAGAGGGCTACACCCAATAGGTATGCAGAGTTTCTCCTGGCTCTGATTCAAATCTTGGACATTTTCAAGGCTGTGCCTCTTGAACTTTGATTATCCATAAAATACTTTAAGTTTACATTTCTATTCTGTTTATGTAAGTTTGTGTACTAGCTACCTGCAAACCAACTTCAAGTTCACCTTACTGAAGAGAAGTAGGGCAGCTTTAGAAAAGCAGAATGCTTTGCTTTGTTTGACTGCAACAAAATCATGGAGACTATTCTAGCTTTTAAATACCCCATTCAGAAGCTTTAGGTGAATGCTAAGGGAAAACTTTCGATTACGCGCCTTTTCCCATCCCACCTGATCCCCAGGTAGGTACGTGGGCTCAGAGCTTTGGTCAATACAGACGTACTGAGCTTTTAGGTGCAAGGCACTGGTTAACAAGATTCCGTCTGGCAAGGGGGCTGCACTGCATGGTAACGAGGTCGGGTAATAACAGGGGCTTTTACATTTAGCTCAAAACCACTTGCCCAGAACCTGCAGGCCCTTTCACTCACTATACACGAATTCACAGAAGTGCTTTCTCTGGGTTGCCCCTGCCAAACCTGGGGCCAAGAGACTCCCTGGGAAGTGCGGCGAGGCTCCGCCGAGGGCCGGCCCGGGGCGTGCGCGGGCCGGACGCGGCCGGAGCGCCCGAGGAGGGGCACCGGGGAAAAGGAGGGCAGGCCACCCGCGGCCCGGCTCGGGGAGCGGAGCCCCGGCGCGCACCTTCATGAACTCGTCCTTGTCGAAGCAGAGCGTGTCCGGCCCCTTGGGCAGGTTCATCCTACTTTTCTCCATCCCGCCGGCCGCCGCCTCTCAGCGCCGAGACACGAACCAGGCGACGAAACAGGAGCCTAAGCGCATAGACGCGGTGGCCGCAGCCACGGCCAGCTTCCACGGCACAGAAGGCGCCGCTTCCGCCAACATGGCAGCGTCCGCGCCGCAGCCAATCAGCGAAGGCGTCGAGGGCCGTCCTCCGCCCGCCGCCACAAAGAGAGGCGCCGGACAGCTGCCACTGCCGCCCTGCAGGTGGTGCTGCCATCGTGCGGCGGAGGACGGCGCTGCAGCTCGCGCCCTCTCCGGCCGGGGGGGTCAGGGTCCCAGGGAGGCGGGGCAGAGCGTGAAGAGCACAGGCGGGAGGGGTCTGGGGCTCCCTCCCCACCCACCCTTCCGCTGGGAAAAATCTGCCTGCACCGCCCTTCCAGCGCCTTCTCCCCGAGATTGCTCCGCAGAGAGAACGTGCATGGCCGTGTGGCAGCCCTTCGGTTCCTAAGCGGGTGGTCCAATGTGGAGCGCGCCCGGGGTGCTCCTCTGGTCCCGGTGCGTGGCCGCCGCTGCTGCCCCGCGCTGAGGCTTCTGCGGGGACTTGGCCTTGGTACCCGCGGACCAGCAGAGCGCCCCCTCCCTGGGCTCAGTTCTAGGAAACTATAGGGAAGAAGGTGGTCAGCCAGGCAACCTGAGCCCCTGTTCAACTTTGGGCTCAGTTCCAGGTGGGCCGTCTGAGCACAACTTTGGGTCTTCAAGGTTCTTAAAAGAGCGTCTCACGACCTGCCAAGTCAGAACCCAGACAAGTACGTGTGCAGACATACTTGTTTTGAATTCAAACCAGGAATGGGCAAATTTTTGTGCTTGTGGCCAGTATTGGTGCGCTCACCACCCCCACTCTAATATCTCAGACTTTCTCCCTCCTCCTGCCCTCCTCCCCCTTCTGTCCCAATTTTATTTTGACATTTTCTTTTCCTTTTCCTTGCTCTTTCGCCCATTGTCCCTCCCTTTAACTGTGCAGACTATGGTCAAATGATGGTTCGTTTCTCTTTTTTTCTCCTTGAGACTCCGACAACTCAAAGCACAAACCTCAGGTGACTTTCTTCATCTTTCCTTCCTGCAGTGTTGCCTTTATAAACCAGGTCTAAGTGCCTCCCCGAAGCGATGTTTTCTCCTTGGAGATAATATTAACCCCGAACAGCCCTTAAAAAGAAGTTAGACATCATCTGATATTTGTCTTTCTCTGTCTACTTCACTTAATATCATCATCTCTAGGTCCATCTATGTTGCTGCAAATGGCATTATTTCATTCTTTTTTTATGGCTGAGTAATACGATGTGCCTTACATGTAGAATCTTAAAAAAATGTATAGACAGGTTTTATTTACAAACCAGCAATAGATTCATGGACATAGAAAACAAACTGGGGTTACCAGGCGGAAAGGGGAGGGGAGGGATAGATTAGGAGTCTGAGATGAATAGGTGCACAGTATTATATATAAAATAGATAAAGAACAAGGACCTACTGTATAGCACAGGGAACCATATTCAATTTCTAGTAATGAGCTGTAATGGAAAAGAATCTGAAAAATGCATATGTGTGTGTGTGTTTGTATGTATATAAATCTCTGCTGTACATCTGAAGCTAACGTTGAAATCAACCATGCTTCAATAAAAAATAAGAATTTTTTAAAAAAGGAGTTGGACAGAAGAAGGTAACACCTTCAAATGAGACTCTTGCATTCCCGTTACTCCAAATAAGAAACTGGTCACATTTTTAAAATGTGGGTATAAAATCGGAAACAATATATTCACTAGTATTGGTCCTGATAAGCCTTGTCAAAGGCAGTATTCCCAGCTAATGTCTGGAGAAGTTGGTGGGTAGGATGAGAGCTGGAATCTGTCTAGAAAATCAAAATAAGTTGCAATTATGAAAAGTACATCCTGTTTTTGTTTTTTTAAAAATCTGGAGTCTGACAGCCTCATGATTGGTTTTTGGTTTGTTTACTCTTATTATGAAAATTTTCAAATGCGCACAAGTCTGGAGAGCATGAGGGAACCCCTCAGGTACTCGTCACCCGCTTCAACATCATCTGTTTCATCTCCTCTCCTGCGCCTGCACCACCACCACCCCGTTTTTTTGCCTGCAATGTATTTTAAGACAAATTCCAAACACCGTACCATTTCCTGTTCCCCAAAGGCCTAGGTTTAACACATCACAGAAAAAGAAGAAGAAAGAGAAGACATTTCCTTGCACATCCGCAAAGCCATCATCACACCTAACAGAATTACCAGTTCTAATAACCAATCTGCACTGGCTCCCAGAGGTGACACTTAGCCCAAGGCCCCATTGTTACTGAGTGATGAGTGAAAACCCAGGTCGCGCAGCCTGCAAAGCCCACACTCTTAACCAAGGCACCCAGAGAGGCGACAAGGATGCTGGGCAGACCAAGTGAAAATGCCTGGGAAACCCTGGCTTCTCTAGAAGTCTAGATGAATTAGAACTTGAACGCTTTCCTTCCTCTATTCTAATTCCCTTCTGAAATTGTTCCCAGGCCTTTAGGAAAGAAATGTACCTAAGTTCGTACAGCCTGCTGTGCTAAATCTTGGGGATGCTGAAGGGATTCGGTGGCAAAGGAGAATGAGGGTCCCTGATGCCTGCTCTCCTCCTGAGAGACAGCAGGGAGGCAGCCAAGACTCCACAGAGCAGGCTGCCACTTGGAGCCACAGGCTGTGGCAGTGGTGCCCTCCACCAAAGGTAGAAGCAGCAGGAGTGACCTCAGATGTTAGCAGAGCAGCCTGGAGAAGACAAAGGGAAGATGGAGAGTAAGCCTGCCCCTGCCCGGAGGACACTGCTCCTCTCAGAGCTGATATTCAGTTGCTACACACCGTTTCACTCATGCAAAATTTGGTGCACAGCCTCTGTCCAGGCCCTGCTTCATGCCCCTCTGCTGCCCTGACCCCTTCCCAAAATTCCTACGGTGATCCTGGGAGCCTGCCAGTAGAGGGTTAATGTCTGGCTCAGCAGGGGTCCTCTGGCCAGCTTCCGACTGGTTAATTGTGCCATTAAATATTTGTCTCTTGTTAAATATTTGAATATCATCTTTAGTAATGGTACCTATTTCATACGAAATAGGGCTGAAAGATTAAATTTAAAAAGTAGATATATACAGCAGTTAGAAGATGAAAAGGAATATATATGTATAACTGAATCACCATGCTGTACACTGGAAATTAACACAACCTTGTAAACCGACTATACTTCAATAGGAAAAAAAGCAAATGTGAATATTAAATCAATCATCAAACACATACACACACAAAGTAGATATTAAGTTCCTGATCAGTGCAAGACGTAATAAGCAGTCAGTACATCCTAATTTCCTTCCCTCATTCTCTGATCTGTCCTTTCCTTAAGCGTGAGTCTTCAATTTGACACATTTTTCTATCTTCAAGTCTCTCTAATATTCCCAAATCTCACGCTTCTGCCCTTTGTCTCATAAAGCTTGTGCCTCCTACTCCATTTCTGAGTAAATGCTCCCCCCCTTGACTCTGAATCTCTGGAAATTTCTCAGTTCCCTATTTCCAGTGGCGTCGTGACACGTCCCCATTTTTCCTTCCCACTCTTCCCTATTTATAGTTGTCACATTTTTTGGCAGGCTCACCACAGAACACTCAAAAATCACAAAGAGAAATATTGTGCTCCGATTCTTGTCTGTAGACATGCAACTGAATTTTGTCCACTGGAAGACAACTGACCCCCCTCCTTCCTTTGGAAGGATCCAGTTTTGCATCTATTTGCATCTATAGAAGAAAACTCATTTCAGCATCACTGTTTATCTATCTGCTTTTTGGATTCTTCCTTGAAGTGGTGGTGATATCTTACTGATTTCCTTGTTTATTCCTGAATTAAGTAAAACCTTTACAAGCGTTTTTTTTCCTATTTGTACAAAAGTCATAATACTACCTTTTAAAAAAATTATCCCCTGGCAGCGTTTCAAATAGTAAACCGTGTTAGGATTCTAGTAAATGAAAGTGCAGAGGAATCAAATCAGGGTAAATTTCAAAATTAACTTCTGTGTGGCCAGCACTTTGCCAGAGACAGGGAATGAATGAGGCTCACCACCTGGCATCTGGCACCTGGCACCTGGCCCTGGAGAGCTGTGACCCACTCAGTCATTGTCAAGCATGACAGATGATGTGACTTTCCCATCAGTGCTCGTCCTCAGGGCTCGGTTAACCTTTCTCTCCTGTGCTACCCTCTCCTGGAGGGATCTCAACTATGCCCTTGGTTTCAGCTCCCATTGCCTCTTCATTTCCCCACCACGTCCATGTCACCCACCCTGACGTATCCTCTTGCACTTGGATGTCCCACTGGTGCCTCAAACTCAGCATGTTCAAAACTTCATTCATCATCTTGTCTGAAAGACCTGCTCAGCCTCCTTCCTTTTGTTTCTTGACAAATGGCCCCACCAAAGGTCGGCTGCCTATTCCAGACACCCGGGAATCAATCACACACCTGAGCCTGCCTGCTGGACCACAACCTCAAACGGGGCTGTCTCCCCAGTGTGTTTGCTCTCCCTCTAATGGAAATGAGCATTTCCCACCTTCACGACTTGCCTCCACACTCCCCGGCCCTACCTCTTCCAAGCAACATCCCCTCACTCTCAGCTCACGCCCAGTGTCACCCTTGGAGAAAAATAAAAGCAAATTACGCAGGACTTCCCTTATCCCCCCACCATCAGGTAATCTGTACCTGCATCTGTGTCCATTTTTATTTGTTTTTTGTTAACATTTACTCAACATGTATTAATTAAGTACCTACTATGCGCCAGACACTGCCCTGGGTGTTGGTAACTCAGTGGTTTATAGTACAGAAAAGTCCATCATCATGGGATCTACATTGTAACTGGAGAAATGTACAGTGAACAACAACAAAAAAGAGAACATTTGCTAAAAATAAAGCAAGATGACAGAGAAGGGCAGTAAGAGCTGATTACAGGGGAGTGTGTGTCCCAGCTGTCACCCAGGCCCCTCCTTGTGTTTGGGATTCATTCCTTCCAGCCCTTTCAAGGCTTCCGTTTCCAGAGTTAACATCAATGTCTCCTTTCTAATGGACTATTCCCATCAGCATACAAACAAGCTTCCATCTTTAAAAACAAACAAAAAAAGTTACTTTGGCCCCTACATCTTCCTATTGCAACCTCTGCATTTCTTTCCCCACCTTGTTCACAGTATAACTTCTAAAATGTTCGTCTCTACCTGCGGTTGCCCAGCTGGTGTGTACCATCCCCTTGGAAACTCTCTGAAGAATCCTTGCGCACGGACCATCCTAAGGGAGTCCGTCTCCAGATCCCCGACTCTGTGCCTGTCCTTCACTGAAGCTGACATGCCCAAGGATGAGCCTGGCATCACAGTCCTCCTCCCTTCACTTCCTCACAGAGCAGCAAACTCCCGTCCTTCCAGATCTTCTTCCAGTGTGCGCCTTGGGGTGACACCAAAGGCGAAACCTTGGTTCCACGCCAGGGAACCTTCAGTGGTGCGTCGTGGTGCCGTCTGCCTTGACGGCTTCCTCTCCTTGTTAAAGCTGAAGCTTAGCATTAGAGAAAGGGTGTTTGTTAAGTCACACTGAGTCAAAAAAAAAAAAAAGAAAAAGAAAAAGAAAGAAAAGGATATTTGTGAGGGGATGGTAGAGCATGTTTGAGGTCCTGGTTTCAAGTCCCAGGACCTCTATTAAAAGAAATAATAAAATAAATAAACCTAATTACCACTACCACCCGCCGCCGAAAAAAAAGAGAGAAAGGGTGTTTGGGCTGATGCTGAAATGCTCTGAAATCAGAAAAGCAAAATCAGTTTGGGTCTGTGACACTGACTCTTCTAAATTCAACTATATTGTTTGGAGGGGCTACCAGATATTTCCAGATACAATAGGAACAAACACAAATCAGCATTTTAATTGATTTCTTTCAGATTCAGTGTGCTTTAGTAAATAACATAATAGGAAACGAGACTGTCAGTATTTTTTAGAACATCAAATAGTCACAGGAAAATTTTATTCCATTAAGTCAATCCTTTTCTATTTCATTTTCCAAAAATATTTAATATTTCAAACTCTAGTTAATAAAAATGTATATAAACTTGTGATGAAAAGTGTAGGATGAATAATCTCAGGTATCAACCTAAAAATGCGTCGGATGGTACACAGATGCTGTTAGGGGTACGTGAACAAAAGGCGTCAACTACTAGCAAACACTGACAGGTGCTCAGGGACCCCAGGTCCTCACAATCCCTTCTCTCCTTAGCACACTCCTGTCACATGCTTTCTTTGCCTACCATTCTGGACCTATGTTCTCAGCCTCCTTTTCTAGCTGGTCTCTACATTCTTAAATACCCTAGAGCTTCGTCCTGGCTCTTCTCTTGGGGCCATGTTCTCTCCAGATCAGGGATTCACAACCCCGGTGTTAGAGCAGGCAGATAGCTAGATATGAGCCAGGAAAAGGGGACACGGGCCAAATGTTAAGAATTGGGCAAAAAACAGGGGCGTGGGGTCAAATGCAGGAAACCATACATCACGTAAGCACCAGTGGTCCCTGGGCAGAGAAAGAAAGCAGGCAACTCTGGGCTGATAAATGGTCATATATTTTGGGGTGACAAGTGCCCTGGAGGTGGACAAAGACAGATGGGAAAAGGCAGGAATCTCCAGTGTCCAAATGTAACCTTTTGCTCATGATGCCCTCATTACAATAAAATTAGCCTTGCAGATTAGAAGTACCCATCATGCCTTGATGCCAAGATGCTTCCAATCCAGATTAAGTAAGGACAAAAATCCTTCCTCTAGGGAAGGTAGAGTTGGGATGGAAATCGGGGAACACGACCCCAAACCCTTCCCTCCCCAATGAATATTCTGCCCTTCCATTTTTACACCCTATGTAACCAACTTGCCAAAGAAACTCAGGGCAGCCGCTCACCTGGCCCTGCCCGCTCTCCCCTCGAGCGTGTACCGTCCACCCCTTAATAAATCCTCGCTTTGCTGTCTTAGCCTCCGCGTCCTGACTCTGAATTCTTTCTGTGATCGGACGAGAACTAGTCACCAGGAACCTGGGCACTGTTGATGCTGAGGCTGGACATTCCCGGTTGCAGGGCACCCTGTGCCCGGTAAGATGCTTGTCAGCATCCCTGGTCTGCACTCGCTAGATGCCAGGAGCATCTTTTCCTCCAGTTGTGACAACCAAAAGTGTCTCTGGATGGTGTCCAATGTGCCCTGGAAATGACCCCCACCCACTCAGTTTAAGACCCACCACTCTAGAGGATTCCATCCAGTGTCACTGATTTAAGTACATTCTAAAAAATGAAGGCTCTGAAGCTCATACCTCCAATCCTAACCTTTCTTGGACCTGAGACTCATATTTCCAACTGCCCACAGCATTACTCCTTATGACTATGTAACAGGTGTTTTATTATCTTCTAACCTGCTCCCTCTTCAACGGGTGCCTCTCCCAGCCTCCGCCATCTTCGTGAATGGCATCCCCACCTGCCTAGCAGCCAAAGCCTCCGCTCCAGGATGAGTTCTGCCTTTCCCTTACCCCCATATCCAATCCACCAGCAAATCCCACTGATGTTACCACTGAACAGAACTCAGACTTGGTCTCTGCTCCTCATAGCCATTGCTCCCATTTGAATCCAAATTCTGAATTTTTTTTCCAACTCAGATACCGCAAACAGGCTTTGGACCTGCTGCTACACTTACACAGATGTTTCACAAGGTTTCTAAGAACCACCACGTGGCCAAATCCGGTGATTAATTCTCAGATCTCAAAGGACTCAGCCTGTCCATCCTAAATGACACAGCCGTCCCTTTATTTTCCTTTAGGTATTATATTTTATTCACCCAGCTTCTGACTCACCTTTTGTTCCACCCTTGTCATTGGTCATGTCTTTCAGTCTTCTTTGCTGGTCAACCTGGAACTTCCTGACCTTTGAAGACTGGTGTGCCCAGAACTCTGGTCTGCAGGTTTAGTTTTCCGTTGTGCTAAAGAACAAAATTCAACGGAGTCAATTTTAGAGATTGTATCAGCTTTATTCAACAATTCATAAGCTGGACAGCATCCAACCACATAGACAGGAAGACACCCCGAGGAGCTGTACAAAGTGAGCCTCCTATAGGCAGAAGGGAGCAGAACAAGGAAGTTACACGAGGCAAAAGCGCTGATTGGGTACCACAAGGTTATTTTGCTTTAGAGGATGGCAGGTCACCTAACTAGCACTGATCAGGGGGGTCCTGTCTGACTGGTTAAAGATTCCATTTCTGGAAGAGGAGAAATTATAATGAAGACTCGAGTTGGTGACATGGGGCTTAGCATAAGCAACTCCATTTTGGCCGCATTGTCCTGTTTTTAACAGTTACTTCATAGCAAATAGCAAGCTTAGCAGCTTTAAACAGCAGACATTTATTATCTCATAATTTCTGTATGCCAGGAGTCAAGGCTTAACTGGGTCCTCAGCTCAGGGTCTTACTCAAGACAGAAATGCAGGTGTCTACTGGACTGTGTTCTCATTCGAAAGCTCAACTGGGGAAGAGTCTGCTTCCAAACTTGCTCAGGTTGTTGGCAGAAATCATGTCCTTGGACCTGTGTGCCATGGGGGGAAGCTTCCTTCCGGTTGTTACCTGGAGACCACGTCAGCTCCCCGAGGTTGCCCACAGTTCCCGGCCACACGACTCTCTCCGTGGGTGCTTTGAAACATGACTCTTTGCTTCTTCCAGTCTGGCAAGAGGGCCTCTCACTTCAGTCAGCAAAAACAGTCTATGGAATGCAATGTGATGCACTGTAATCTCAGAAGTGACAGCCCCTGACCCTGCCCAGTTCTACTGGTTAGGAGCACGTCCTAGGTCCTGTCCACACTCAGAGGACATAACACAAGGGGACAGATATCACAGGGCTGTCTTAAAATTCTGCCTACCACACCTTCTCTGGTGTCTAAGTGTACTAATTTGCTTATTGTCTGGTTCCCCTACTAAAATGGGAGCTTCATGGCGGGGCAGCAAGTTTCTCTTTTTCTTCTTTAACAACTCCATCTCCAGGCTCTAGAAGAGCACCTGGTGCAGACTAGCCACTCCATAAATACTGAAGAATAGCTTGTTTCTATTTCTGCCTTCCTTCCTTTCGTTCTCTCCTCAGCAGCCACAGTGATCTTTGGAAAATGTGAAACGAACCTCATCGCCACCTTCCATTCACCTGGGGTGAAACCTTCCAGAACTTTTCTTTCCCTTTTTATTCCCTCCCCAAGGGACACAGGAGGGAGCTTCCCAGCCAGGCTGTGCCGGGTGAAGACTCCCAGGGCAGCCTTGATGTGATCGGAGCAACAGAAAGACCTGGCCCCTCTTGTCTGGACTCTGCTTCCATGCGGGGCATTTTATTTGAAGCCCTGGCTGCGAGAATGTATTAAAAATAAAGGCTTTCATCTTCTGGCAGAAGATGTGGTGATGTTGAGCACACCCATCTCTTCGGGGCAGCCCTGGAACTTTCTGGTTCCCCCGCAGGCCCTCCGAGCCCTCCCTCCTGGTCACATTGACTGGCAGCACTTTTTTCCCCCCTTTTTCAGTTTTTTTAGAATTATTACAATTTGACTGCACATGTACATTATATTGCATGTAAATACATATATACAGTATACTGCACTTTTTTTTAGTTTACATATGTGTACTGATCGTTGTTTCTAAGAACAGATTAGAGCTCTAGCTTTTTAAACTTACATAGTCATCAAAGGAATAAAGCCAACCGCAAAATAAGAATCAACAGAATGCAGTAACCCAATCATAAAGGACGGTCAGATGCGCTCACACATATTCAAGAAATCCATCATCTAAGTTATCGATAATAAGTTGTTTGTTTGTACCCTTGTTTTCCTAATGTTATTTTTTTTTTTAGATTCCACATATAAGCGATATCACATGGCATTTTTCTTTCTCTTTCCAGCCCACTTCACTTAGAATGACAATCTCCAGGTCCATCCATGTTGCTGCAAATGGCATTATTTCATTCTTTTTTATGGCTGAGTAGTATTCCATTGTATATATGTACCACATCTTCTTTATCTAGTCATCTGTTGATGAACATTTTGGACATTTGGGTTGTTTCCATGTCTCGGCTGTTGTAAATAGCAGCATTCATTTACACTATGTGTCTCCCCTCCCTCCCCTCAGGTATCTGAGTTGTGATCCTAAAGTGATGACAACACCCATGAGGGACCCTATTCAGACCGCTTCCCTGAGCTCCAGACCCCTGTATCCAACTGCTGCTCCCTTGCAGGTCTGTGTGGCTATCACACAGGTGACGGATTCAAACTTCTACCACATTTGTTGTCTGCTCCAGTCTGTCCCATGTCCTGTGTCCCAAATTCAGTGAAAGGCACCACCAGCCCAGGTGGCCCAAGTCATTTCCCCGTTTTCCATCTATCCCATCAAATCCATCGTCAAGTTCTGTGTTTCTCTCTACCACCCACCTGTCCTGTCTGTCTACCTGCCACCTCCATGTCCCCGCCCCAGGGCAGTTCAAACAGAAGCACGCTTAGGTCACTGCGGCAGCTTCCCAACTGCTCTGACTGCCTGTTTCCAGTTCTGCCTCCACGTGACCAAGTTCACACCCTGCATCCACAACACACCAGTCTGGTCACATCACGTTTCTGCTTAAGATCCTGCAGCATCTCCCACGTATCCTTTGGATCGAGTCCAAACTCTTCCTACACTGAGCACTTACTGTATGTCACACACCATCACTGAGCTGGGGAAAGTGGAGGTCAATGTATCATTTATTTTAAACACTGAAGACTCAAGATAATAAAAAACATAAAGAGTAATCCCAGGTATATAAACATAAAATTAAATGGAATGATTCAGGAACTGACTGGGCACTTGAGGGGAAGCAGATGTAAAGGGCAGGTATGGGGGGCATTTGTGGGTGTTCTGGAAGGAATTTCCGCCTCCATGCAAAGGCTCTGGTTCTGTATATTACTGCGCCTCCCTGACTTCCAAAAAGCAGGGCCTGGGAGTGAGCCAGGTCAGTAACAGGGGCACATAAAGTGATGCCAGGCTCTGTCCAGGATTCCGGATGCAGGTCAGAGTGTAGACGTTGCCCACATGACATGGAGCTGGAAGAGGTGGGAGTTAGTTTTAGGAATTTGGAGATGCTGGCAAGCTTTGGCTTTCAAAGATGGGAACATCCATTTACATTTTAATTCATTAAAAAGAAACATATTTGATTTCTTGTAATAACAAAATGGAAAAGAATCTGAAAAGAAACAAAAGTATATGTATATATATGTATAAGTGAATTGCTTTGCTGTACACTGAAACTAATATTGTAAATCAAATACACTTCAATTTAAAAAAATCAGCAAGTATCCCCCGTGATTTGATTTTCTTGTAGAACCTGGGCCCCCACGTCACCTTCTCAGGTGAATGAGCCCACCTCCTCCCCGCCAAGATCACTGGGGTTTGCTGGGAGCACGCGGGGAAAGCTGTGGAACCAGAACAGGGTCTCCCAAACGACGGGGAAGAAAAACCCTGCTTGTTCTAAGACTGACTTTGAGTAACGGGGATTGTCTTTTTCATAAACAACATCAATATATTCTCAGTCTGGCCTGAAATTACATTCCATGTGGACTTCAATCCCTACAGCCGAGCCATAAGTCCCCGGAAGGCGAGCAGGTACCACTGAAATCAAAGAAGTCATTGCGCATCTGAGTCTCAAAGTTGGGTTTTTAAAAAATCCACAGCTAGAAAAAATTTCTTCCTTTTAACTTCTAAGAGCCAGGCTTGGCGGACACTGTGGTAGCGCTTTTTTCCTAGTGTGCAAGAATGCTCTTTCCACCATTAAAGTTGAACCAAGAGGCTTAGTGCCTGGATGGAGGAGGAGATGGGAGCTGAGGGCTGGCTCCACGCAGCCTGTATGTGGGATGCAGAAGATGCCGGGGTCCCCCACTCCTGGTGGGGAGCAGAAGGGAGACCAAGAGGAATGGGCTGGGATGAGAAGGTCACAGCGCCCTGGGACTTCATGACAGAAGGCAGACTCAGGCAGTGGGAGCTCAAGACACACACTCAGGTCAGTCCCCAAGCCAGTGTTCCCCAGCAAAGACCAGCAATTCCCAGGATGCAACATGAATCCAAGAGCCTTTGATTCTACCACCCTCAAGTTCCAACCCACCCTACCCTCAGACCCAACATGGGGAGGAAGTGGCTGGGGGTGAAGGGAAAGAGGGAGCCTTTACCCAAAAAACACTGCGCCATGCAAACGAGTGTTTACCCCGCCTGGTGAGGGAGCTGCATTTTGGATTGTTTGAAGGAATTTGTAAAGGATTTCTTTCTTTCTCCTTTTCTTTCTTTGTTTTCTTTCTTTCTTTCTTTGTTTTCTTTCTTTCTTTCTTTCTTTCTTTCTTTCTTTCTTTCTTTCTTTCTTTCTTTCTTTCTTTCTTTCTTTCTTCTTTCTTTCTTCTTTCTTTCTTTCTTTCTTTCAGTTTTAGGTTGGAAGCAGCTAGAGCATGTTTAAAGACAAAGGGTTAGGGGCTGGCGGAGGGGGTGACCTTGCAGCACAGGAAAGGGGGACTTGCTGACGGGTAAGATCACGAGGAGACAGTAAGGGGTGGTTCTAGTTACCTGGTGCTGTGTAACAGGGGGCCCCAGATTTAATGGCTTAAAATACAAGTGTGTGTTTTTTTTTTTTCTTGTGAATCTGCAGCCCGCGCTCAGTTCGCTGGGGGCAGTCTGTCTCTCCATCAGCGTGAGCTGGGGCCGGGCCAACCGCTGCCTGTCTCGCTCACGTGTCTGGTGTCCACACTGTCGCCGGGCCCCCACACAGGACTGGGCTGCAGACCCTCCAAAGGGCCATCCCCGCCCCTCCCCCGCTCGCTGACGCTTCACAGTGTCCTGGCTGGATGCCAAGGGCAAGGGGTCTAAGAAGGTAAGTGGGAGTCACCTCACTTGACTGTGTGACTCAGCCTTGGCCATCACCAGATTCAAGGAGAAGGGCCACAGATTCATAAGGTCGCCGTCCTGTTCTAAGGAGAGCATGTAGGATGGGGCTATGCAGGTGCCGTGATGTTTGGAAAGTGCAATCTGTCCAGAGAGGCTCTGCACAGCTCGCCATTTGTGAGCTCAGGGTGTCCATCAGCCGGAAGCACTTCTCTTACCTGTGCTGTGACCCCTGAGAGAGAGTGATGGCGGGGGCGGTGGGGAGCAGGGGCATCCATTTGTGAGGGGACACAAAAGGGTGACTGGGAGGATGGAACTGGAGGAGGCATATGACCAGGGCCCAACCTGCATTCTGGGGGACCCCCGGGGAGTTCTACCTGAGAAGGTCTGGGGTGCAGGGAGGGACTAAAGCAAACCATCCGAGCCTCCCATTGAGAAGTTGAACAGAACTCCTGTAATTAGTATCCGCTGTCAGGAGGGGGCCAGACGCTGAAAGACACAAGGCAAGGACGTTCAGCTGAAGCCACGAGGCAGCTGGGCTGTGAATAAGCAAAAGCCATGAGGCAGAGAGAGATCTGGAGCCGAGACGGAAGGCGATGCAGAGTCCAGACCGGAGGAGGGGGTGTCAGCACAGCTGAATCCCGGCAAGGACAGAGCGTTAGAGCCGGGTGGGGGCCTCCCACTGAGGGTGACCCCAAGCTGACTCATCCCCAGAACCACGTCTCCATCTGTCTGAGAGCCTGCCCGAGTGGCAGCCGCCGCCCAGACAGCTCCTCGAGTTCTCCAGGTCTTTCTACCATACACCTGGCCTTTCTTCGACCTGAGACAGCTGGCCTGGCCCAGAATCCCAAAAGTCATTTTGGGGGAATTTATTTGTTTACCAAAGATGTGCACACCCCCCAAAGCCCTGCAGACGTCAGTACATACCCACACGCTGAAATGAACACTGTTTGGGCAAACCTTGAGAAGTCATGGCTCAGACAACTTGTCAGTTTGCTCCATGTGTTCAGCGCCTAATATTTCTAGAAAGATGTTGTGGTAAGGATGCTGGTTTAGGGCACCCTCTCCAATCATCTCACCCCACCTGATGCTCCCTGCAGACAAAAGGAGGGTGTAATTTGTGAGCTGATAAGCTGAAGGGCTCAGACCAGAGTGCACGGGGGCTGCATGACCCCATGCCCTGTCCCTCCTTGACAAGATTTAACTAAACCAAATTCTTTTACAGGCCCCTGAAACTGCCCACCAGTTTGGCATTTCTGGTCATCTGCCCTCCCAAAGGACAAAGTGTCCGATGTCAGAGCACAGGGGACAGGAATTGTCTTGTCAGTTCCTACCCTGAGTGGCCTTGGAAACTTCTGGAACCCATCTCTTCATCCTGGTTAGACTTCCTGTCATGTGGCTCCGAAGGAACATCTCTGACATGGGTCCTGTGACCCACGTGTTGCTTTGTAAAATGCCACATGTTTCACAAGCTAGAAAGTGATCCGTTGATGTGCAAGCTTGGGGCTGATGCTTCTTACCTCGAAAAGCCACGTGCTCTGACTGCCACCATTGGTTGGTTCAGCTTTCTACAGTTTCCAAAGCACTTACAAGTTTTTTCCTGTTATTTAGCTTCTGAAAAACGACACTGTCAGTCAATGTTACAGCTAGTTTGAAAGAAAAAGATTTTATTAGAGACTTTTGGGGGCCTTAAAGAATCTCCAGGGAGGTCAGAGTCAGGTTTGGGGGCTGTGTCACAACCAGAGCCGGGCTCCCCCTGGCCGGGGCTGCCCAGGGGAGATGCTGCAGTGAAACCCCAATGGGGGCCCTGGAAAGAATCTCGGCCACAGCTGGTGGGACAGCTCCATGCGGCTGCCTCCATTCTTCTTAGAAACAGACCCCGTGTGGTGCCGGCCTCTTCTCCCTCCAAAGCCTCATGTGGGTGTCTCTCATGGGCCCCTCTTAGGTCACATCACAACGTAAGGTCAGTTGAAGGGTGGAGTGAGAAAATGTGTTTCTTTATATGCATCACTGGAACATTGTGCTGAACACCAGAAATTGACACATTGTAACTGATGGTACTTCAATTAAAAAAAAAAAGAAGAATATACGTTTCTCATTCTGCTTTGGAGAGGAAAGGTAGAGTGGGGGCAACTCCTCAGCTATAGGAAGGGTGTCACAAATTATGACAAACGTGATGATCACAAGATCACCAGGCGTAGGGTCTTAATGTCTTCAAATGGCCATTATTGGGTGCCTAATGATTATGGGGAATCAGTGTCGACTCACGGGAGATCTGAGGAGGGAGCGCCTTTCAGACTGCCCTCCTTGACAACATTGGTGTACTCATCCCGGAATGAGTTCTGGGAAAGAACTGACCAGCTCGACTGCGATGCAGTTTCTCAGTTGATTATGTCATAGCCCGTTTGAAGCGGAGCTCAGAGCTCTGTACCCAGTGGGTGGCTGCATAATTGTTTTAGTTCATTTGCTGAACATAATTGTCTTTCCTCACGTCTGCCCTGCTCCTTTGATGTATGCTTTGCAACGGGGCCCCTATTGGATTATGTGATTAGTGCTTCCCACAGTGCGCAGGGCTGGGGTGTTACATCGGTGAGCTGGGGACACGTCTCATATCATGTCTCAGGGACTTAGGCTGTTTCTTCTGACACCTGGGGGCTAAGTTAACTGCAAGGTTGTTTGATAACTTTCTTTAAGCTAATTATGCTTGTCATAGGCTAAAGGGGAGCTGGAGAGAAGCGAGGAAAACAGAGGGCACAGAACAGGTGGGATCCACTGCGTTCAATGACCACCCCACCTACCCCCACCCCCACCACCAACCTGGTAATTCACTGTTATTATGTTTAAACATAGACCTCCCAAGACAGATGAAAGACAGGCTTTTGGCAACAAGTCAGAGGGAAGACACACTCTTGGGAAGAGCAGCTACCCTATGGGTCCTTTGTAAATCTTAGCTGTCCTTCTTCCAGAGATCTTAGAGTGTTTCATAGCCCCTACTCCTCCACCCTTGTCATGGTTATTCCCAAATCCAGGAAAAAGAAATAACATTCGACACATGTGCTCTTAGAGATCAGGGAAGGTGCCAATGAATCATCCTTCTTCTGGGTTCCAACCCAGGCTGATAACAGCTACAAGCCAAATTCAGCTCAGTGTGCCAGGTTTTTAAGGCTAGATGCATCACCATGGCTGAGATTCAAGACCAAAAGAGGACCCCATACTTCCTGCCTCCAAATTCCTTGCACCCAAGGCAGTCTCTCTGGCCCCACCCACTTTTGCTTACCCCAAGGACACGAGGATTTTGTCCTCCATTCCCTTTTAGAAGAATAAAGTTTTAGTTCTTATGTTTCCATCTATGGTCCATTTCAAGTTAATTTTTGGCTATGTTATAAAGTAAAGGTGATGATTCGTTTTCCCACACACATACTCAGTGAGAGAAATGCTTTCCAGCCAGTCCCAGAGAAGCGCCAGCCTGCATCTCTCCTGATGTATTTCCAGCAATGGTCCAGCACTGCTTTTCTCCTGAAGGGGCACGCGGTAAAGGATCCGAGTAACTGAAAAAAAACCCTCAAAAGTAGCAACATCCTCTACTGGATTCCTAATCAGTTTTAACTGCAATTCATGCATTTTATTCCCCCATCCCTTTTCAAGTTACCTTCTTTGGATCAAATCAATTCACTTGTTTAAATCAAACTTGCAGGAAAAAAAAAGGAAAAACAAGACAACAAATTAAACCACTTAACAAGAGTTTTATTAAGTACTGATCTTTTGTTCTGAATCCCAGGGCCCGATAAAACCCCTATTTTTGTGAGCAAAAATAGACCAGGCTCCCCTTTCCCATTCTATGCAGTGCCGAACATAGAAGCCATGTTCAAATAAACCCTAGAACTTAGATGTCGCAGAACAATCATGAGTTTGATGCACTGTTGGAAATGGGGTGTCTGACTTAGCCTTGGCATCTTTGACCTGTCACAGTTGACTTGTACATTCTTGTACAGCGGTACATTATTGCTGTGTTCATTACTGTGCATTATTTAAGTGTTCTGAAATCCTTGAAATGATTGGAAGGAGATAAACTGTTAATTACTTTCAGGCCTTGATAAGTCCATCCTAATCGTTTTTAAGTGTACAGTATTATTAAGGAAATTCATATTATTGTTACAACCATCACCACCATCCATCCACAGACCTCTTTTTTTCCTTGTGTTTTTCATTTTTTGAATTGAAGTATATAGTTGATTTACAATGTTTCAGGTGTACAGCAAAGTGATTCAATGAATCCCAAACTCCTAATTTATCCCTCTCCCCACCCCAACTTTCCCCTTTGGTTTCCATAAATTTGTTTTCTATGTGAGACTATTTCTGTTTTGTAAATAAGTTCATTTGTATCTTTTTTTTTTCAGATTCCACATATAAGTGATATCATATGAACACAGAGTTCTTTTTTTTTTAAAACACTTTTTGGGGTTTTTTTTGGGGGGTAGTAAATTAGGTTTATTTCTTTGTTTAATTGGAGGTACTGGGGAATGAACCCAGGACCTCGTGCATGCTAAGCATATGCTCTACCACTGAGCTACACCCTTCTCCCAGAACTCTTTTTTTTTTTTTTTTAACATCCCGAACAGACTCTCCAAAACCACTAAGTAATAACTGCCTATTCTCTCCTCCCCAGGCAACTAGTAACTTCTATTCCACTTTCTGTCTGTATGAATTTCCCTATCCTGAGTACCTCCTGTGAGTGTAATCATGCAATATCTGACCTTTCGTGTTGGTCTTGTTTCACTATAGCGTAACGTCTTCAAGTTTCGTCCATGTTGTAGCACGCAACAGAATTCCCTTCCTTTTTAAAGCTGAATAATATTCCATTGTACGTACCACATTTTGTCCATCCATTATTAAAAATGAGACAACAGGTCCAACATGATGTCACATATGCGAAACCCACATCACCAAATTGAGACAACGTCATTACAGTTTTAGTCTTTCCCAGGATTAGAATCTTAAACTAGTCAACCAGGAATCATCTGATCAGCACTAGTCAAGTTAGGTAATCTGTCTGCTAGACCCCTGCTACCCCGAAAAGGAAAGTGACTATCACAACCAATCCACTTTTTGCTGGTGTAACTTCCTTGTTCCTGCTCCCTTCTGCCTAAAAATGTCTCTCATTTTGTGAAATGAAACAGGAAAACGAAGTGAAACAGCTTCACAGAGCTCCTTCCTATTTGCTAGATTGGATGCTGCAGAAGTCATGAATTGTTGAATAAAGCCAATACGGTCTTTAAAATTCAACTCAGTTGAAATTTTTTATTTTCTATTGAGGCCATTCGGGTGGTTTTCACCTTTTGGCTATTGTGAATAATGCTGCTATGAATATGAATATATAAGTATCTTTTCAAGTCCTCACTTTCAATTTTGGGAGATATGTAACCAGAGGTGGAATTGCTGGATTGTAATTCTATTTTTAAGTTTTTGAGGAATTGCACACTGTTTTCCATAGTGGCTACATGTTTTACGTTCCTACCATCAGTGCATACAGATGTCAGTTTCTCCACATCCTCACCAACATTTGTTATTTCCACTTTTGTTTTATTTTTCTAGTAACCGTCTTGGTGGGTGTAAGGTGGTATCTCATTGTGATTTTAATATTTTCATGTGCTTATTGGCCATTTTTATATCTTCTGAAAATTGTCTGTTCAAGTCTTGCCAATTTTTTTTTTTGATTGAAGTATAGTCAGTTTACAATGTTGTGTCAATTTCTGGTACACAGCATCATGTTTCAGCCAAACATATATATACATATATTTGTTTTCATATTCTTTTTCATTATAGGTTACTATAGGATATTGCATATAGTTCCCTGTGCTCTACAGTAGAAACTTGTTTATCTATGTTATATATAGTAGTTAGTATCTGCAAATCTCGAACTCCCAATTTGTCCCTTCCCACTCCTTTTGTCACTAGTGACCATAAATTTGTTCTCTATGTCTGTGAGTTTGTTTCTGTTTTGTAAATAAATTCATTTGTGTCTTAAAGTCTTGCCAATTTTTAAATTGGATTGTTTTTTGGTTCTTGTCAAGCTGTAGGAGTTCTTTATATATTCTGGATATTAATCCCTTATCAGACATATGATTTACAAATATTTGACAGATGTTTTATAGGAAATAAAAACAAAATGCTTTGAAATATAAGACCATCCAACTAACTCCTGTACGCATATCTTTTCCATTGAAGTCCAATATATTTTTATTTTTATTTTATTTCTTAATTAAAATATTTAAAAATTTTTTTAATTTACTGTTATTTTTTTTAGCAGGGGAGGTAATTCAGTTTATTTATTTAACAGAGATACTGAGGATTGAACCCAGGACCTTGTGCATGCAAAGCTCACACTCTACCACTGAGCTATCCTCTCACCCCCAATGTATTTTTAGAAAGAAATAAAGACCAGCCACTAAAGGACTGGATTTTACTGTCTATATTTACCTCTTTTCTTGGAGCATTTTTCCCAGAATTTCCCCTCTCTTCTTATCTAAAAAGGTTCAAGCCTGAGCAAAACTCTCTGTTCCACGACCATAATTTATCTTCCTGACCTACCACACCGAAACTAGAGATGATGATAATAAGAAAAATAATACTACGCTAGTAACAGCTTCAGTTTCCCGAGCACACACAATTTATCCAGGCACCAGGTTCACCCTCAACCCTGGGAAGCACAGATATTTTTATCCTCATTTTACAGATGGGAAAAATGAGGCTCAGAAATGATACGCCTTTTGCCCAAGTACCAGGTCGTAAGTGAAGAAGCCAGCATTCCATCTGACTTGGAACTGCTCTCAAGCTCTGAGCAGGACTCTCACCCTGGTGCCCAGAGGGAGGAAGACGGTATTAAGCAGCAACTGTCCACCCCGAGGAGGGCTCTCTGTTGGTCTATCCAACAGGGAGGACACTTACCATGACCTTGGTCCACGGTGCCAAGACGAACAATAATGGCCAAGGCTAACGAGGCAGAGAGCCCAGCCCTTTACATCTGTTATCTGGTTCAGTCTTCTAAATGACCTTATGAGGGAGTTCCTAATACTGTGTCCTTAAACTCGTGAGGAAACTAAGTTGATTGAGTTAGATCATTAGCTAAGAAGCACAAGGGAGACATATGCCCAGACTGACTGATGTCCAAGTTCACACTGAGAGTCATGGGGCTGAGCGGGCTCAGGTTGGGGGCGGTAGGGTCTGGCCCCTCCGGAGCTTGGTCTGTAGGTGTGAGGCAGGAAGGAGGCCCACAGACCCGGTCAGTTATATCTAATACCAGTGCAGCAGGGGCCTGACACTGCATCGCTGTCATTTCCCCGAGGCTCTCGGATCTGCCAGTCCTGGTCCAGCCTCCCCAGGAACAGATGGTGGGGTTCTTAGATGCTTCCCCTTAAGCAGAACTGTGGCAGGCACATCGACACCGAGGCCAGATGCAGACGCTGAGTTTTGCTAACCTTGTTGCCAGGACACTGAGCTAATTGGCACCAGACGGTCAGGTGTTATTCCAAGAAGAGGACAGCACCCCTTCTCAGAACCCCTGCCTCCTCGCTGCCTGTAAGAGGAGGCGTGAGAGCAAAGGACGGATGTGGGCCTCTTCCTGAGACCTGACAGCCAAGGTGAGTTTCTGCCTGAAGTACAAGAGTGAATAAATTCTGTTACTTTGAATATTTATTTTGTTCTTTGTGATGAAATGGGCCCTGAACTATTGGCTCCCCAACATCATGGCCTCATGACTTCCTGCCCACCGTTCAAGGAACTGGCAGAATTTTTCCTTTATATGCTGAGTGCCCGATACGAAGGTCTCTCCCCAGCCTGCTGTCTGAAATAGCAAACAGAGACTCCGTCAGCAGAATGGAGTTAATCCATTTTATCCATTTTGCTGCCATGTGATGATACCTGGAACCGTGTGTGCACAAGCAGAGATGCTAGAGGAAAACTTTTCTATTATTCTACCTACTCAGAGAAGGTCTCAGCCTTGTTTGTTATTGCACAGAAAAACTGTCTCTCTGTATTTTATTCCCAGGGTTTATGTTTTTAGACCCAAACCTGGGGTTCTTCAGTCTTTCCTTTCTGCTTCCTCTTTCACTTGCTCGTCAGTCTGAGTTAGAGCTCTGTCTTCTTAGTCACCTGAAGAATTAGGATCTTTTCATCTTTGTTCTCCAGGCTTACCCATAAGCACTCATGTACTAATTCATTCTTTAATGCATTCATTCAACAGCTATTACCGAACATCTTCTATTGACTGGATCCAAAGTTGGACCCAGGGACAGGGTACTGAAGGGGACGCAGCCTTTGCCCTCAAGAACCTCACAAGCCGTTGAGGGAGACGAGCCTGTAAGTAATGATAAGACAGGAGATGTCAAGTGGGTGTATGGATAGAGCACGGAAAGAGCAGAGAGGTCCTGACTCTTGACAGGTGTCAGTGGGAGCCTGGCTGAGAGAGGTGATATGTAGGTCAAATTTCAAAAGAGAAGCAAGCTGAGGTTCACTTCACGACACCCAACTGCCTCTCAAATAAGGTTAAGAATTGAAAATGCTCCATCCGATTCGGATATTTGAGATACTGATGCCCTTAACAAGAGAGGGAGGAGTGGGACCGAGTGGAAGAGCTATGGAAGCGATGATCCCAGGGAACTATTCATGACCACTGACTGGGAAGAGAAGGAGAAAGGAGGGGGGTGGGAGCAGCTACAGATACATGAGACAAGGTTGAGGGTCCCTTTATTAAGTTGGGAGGGGAGAGTATTTTATAGGCTGAAGCGAAGGAGGCAGCAGAGGGGAGCGAGTCACAGAGTAACCTCCTCTCCAGGGAATGCTCGTTCAGTTTCTACACGATTGCTTACCTACGCTCCATCCCTTCTTCTTGATCTTGTGGTTTCTCTTAAATGATTCTATCATTTCCTCTTATTACCCTTCTTTACCACTAACTTCAAAATTATTATATTCTTTATGCTTTGCCACTGTCTTCTCAGTACCAATATCAGCACATGAAAATCTCATGTCTGCATTACAGTCAGTCAAGCTATGTTCAAATCAAAGTGCCCTACGAGGTGTGAGCTCCTTATTCACGTATGTAATTCAGCAGCCTCAAGGAACGAAGCACCAGTGGACCTGGAGAGTCTTTGGGAGCCTGCCAGCCAGCAACACAGAGCCAGCCTCCACCCTGAGAAGAGCTTGGACTGGAGGCTTCAAGGAGACCCCAGATGTGAAACATGGCCCACGCACTATCCTCGAGGGTCTTATAATATGCATCTTGCATGGCTTGGGGATGTTTCCTGGTAAAACAGGGTTATGGGAGACCCTTTCAACCTTGAAGAATTGAGAGATGTGAGTCCAATTAGTTGCATAACAGAACGTCATCTGAAAACAGAAAACTGTTATGCCCTTCTGCCAGCATGATTGAGGGGAGGGTCTCTGGAAATTAACTCCACTTTTTGTCAAGATCATTCATCTGCAACTCAATCTTTTTTTTACTTAATATATCTTGAAAAGCATAAAAATCTGGTACACGTTTTAATATCCTGAGTAATATTCTGAATATATTAATAATTTGTTTAATCTACTGAATAGTATTCTGAACAGCTAATAATCTGAACATGTTGTAATTGATGTATCCAGTCCAACATTCGTGAATCATTAAGTGGTTTCCCAGTATTTGGTGGTGATAGTGGTGGTTGTTATTTTAAAACAGTGCTGAAATGAACACCCTTGTGCAAGGACCCTTTTGAACACATGCAAATATGTGTGCACAATGGAGTCCTTCATGCCTGCTTTTTACCATTATTCTACTATTATTTAGGACTGCGGGGAAATTACTGGTGCCCTTGGAGCCTTCTTGTCATTTCTGTGCGGCCTTGACTTCCGTGTGCTTTTCTCCTAATGGCCTGCACCTGTGGCCTTCTTGGGGCTCCAGCCTGTAAGCCGCCTTACCACACCAGCAGAGAGCTGAGATGGCCTGAGATTTGGTGTCCTCTGGGGGAGGTTTTAGTGTTGCTGCCACATGACAGGCCATTAAAGCCGGAGATGAGGTGTTGGGGCGAGCAATAGTGACTTTATTTGGAAAGCCAGCAGACTGAGAAGACGGGGGACTAGTGTCCCAAAGAACCATCTCACCAGAACTATAATTCAGGCTTCTTTTATACTGAAAGGGGAGGGGGTGTGGCTGACTGTTACAAAGTTCTTGGTGTCAGAATCCTTTGTTCTTGCAGCTGTCCATGCAGGTCAGGTCATGATGTTCCTGCAACTCTCCAACGATACAAATGTTACCCTCTGTTCTACAACTTTTTAACCCTGTAAGAATGGAAAAGTGGTGCACCCTTAAAGGTCAGAGCCTGGAGAATGGGCTCTCCTGCACATTTCAGGCTCTAGGCAACATTCTTTTACAAAAGATGCAGAACCAGCAGGGCTGAGCCCAGGAAACAGAGCACAGGGTTAGAGACAAAGGGACAGATCTAAGATGGAGGCAGATTTGTTCTTCCCTATTGTAGTTGGATGTCTTAAGCCTTTTTAGCCTGTTAAGGACGCAGTGTGGTGGAGCCCTCGGGGAGCGGGGCAGGATGAGAGGAAAGGAGGAGCTGGCACTTCCCTGGTCGTTATCCAGGTACGCGTACAAGTCCCCAAGCTGCCAGTCTGCCCGCTTTCACCCCTGGCTGCCACTTCAGTTAGAGGCAGACGGAAAAGGCCTGGACGACAGATGAGCTCTGGACAAGAAAACGGGGAGCTGTTGGCCAGTGGGCCGCGGTCCGTTTCCTCCTGCCCGTGACTGGTCAGTGGAAGGCGGCCCCTGCTACGGGTTAAGTGGATCGTGAATGGTGCCTCTGGGCTGACCATCTGCAGTGTGGTACGATTTCAAGCCAGCTGCTCTCTCTGCTTCGCTTTCTGTGTGTCTCCGCATGTAAGGAAAATACCAAGGAGGTGTTTACCCTTTGCTGCTTTCTCCCAGCTCAGCTCTGCCGAGGCAGAGCAGGCCCTTAACCCGAATCTTCTGCCCTCTGGTGTGATGCTCTCCGGAGAATTTGTTATCACCCCTTGGTCGAAAGCAGGGGTGAAGGAATCCACTCTGTACACACATTTGCACAAAAGCGTTCACTTTGGCATTGCTATGACCCTGAAATGTGGCGAGGCTTCTAATTTGATGGTTAGGATGGATTATGCAAACATCTTCAGCCTCCAGTAATGAGAACAGGGGTGCAGGTCAGGGGCTACTTATGATGGGCAGATGGGGTGGGAAAGAAAGGAGAGCATAAGATGGCTATAGCAGGAGGGTAGGGTCCGCCTGGGGACACGGGGACCACATAGCTGGCTTCCATCTCACTTCTACCCTGACTCCCCACAAATCTCTGGGGGTGCTGGAGTGCTGGAAAGCACCATGAAGCTAAAATCCACCAGGAAGGATTAGAGAACAGAGCAGGATCAGATTCGTCACACTGGAGAACTCCTGGTCACTCTCTTGAATTCTTTTGACCTGTAAAGTTTATCTTTAAAACTATTTGTTTCAATATCTTTAACATTAACTTTCAGTAGCTAAGCTGTTTATTTGTATATTTACCTCCCCATTCTCTGCCCTCTAGATTATAAGGTAAGATGGTCTACATGCAATTTTAATTTATTTTTTAATGGAGGGACTGGGGACTGAATCCAGCACCTTGTGCATGCTAAGCATACGCTCTACCACTGAGCTGTACCCTCCTGCCAGCAATTTTAATTTTTAAAACCCTGCGAGTTCCTGACCAGCGGGGTAACCCTAAGCAAGTCACTTCCGCTCTTGGGCCCTTACGGCCACCCACCTTCTCCCTCCAAACTATGACACGGAATAACTAACACCTTCAAAATACAGTCTTTTGAAGATTATAATGCTACATTTGAAAAAAATGTGAGACTTGTGAGGGCTACCAAACATGCCTACAAGTTATTGATTTCTTTTATTTACTTTTTTTTAAATGTTAAACTCATTTTGTGTCTACTACTGACTTATTTATTTTGTAATTGAAGTATAGTTGATGTACAATATTATGTAAGTTACAGGTGTACAATATAATGAATCACAATTTTTAAAGGTGATACTCCATTTATGGTTTTTATAAAGCACTGGCTGTAAGCCCTGGGTTGTACAATACATCTTTGTGGCTTATTTTATACCTAAGAGTTTGTACCCCTTGTTCCCCTACCCTTATCTTGCCCCCTCACCTCCTCTCTCCCCGCAGGCAACCACTAGTTGGTTCTCTAAATCTGTGAGTCTGCTCCTTTTTTGTTATATTCACTCGTTTGTTGTATTTTTTAGGTTCCATGCATAAGTGATATCATACAGTGCTTGTCTTTCTCTGACTTATTTCACTTAGCATGATTGTTGATTTCTGAGAGAGAAAGAATATCTATTAGTACCAGGCTAGCTTTTTAGTCATAAAGATGTTAGGGGTGCATCTAAGTCTCTCCCGGCTTTTTCTCTAGCCCACACATCTGCAGCTCACAGAAGCCCTCACATCGACTCCTTCGAACGGCCGTGTTCCAGCATCTCTTTCAAGGGTTCCAGAGTCACACGGATCAGGAGGGGGTTAAGGTGCACTTAAACAATTATAGGTGTCATCTTGAGAACCGGCTGATGACAGTTTTGCAGGTTGTCTACAGAGAGAGGAAGTCCTCTCCCATCCTTTCACTTCCAGACCTGATGATCTCAGCAACAGGAACCTGCCTTCACAGGTCAAACGTGAGGCACCGGTAATTCTGCGTAAGTGCAGCTTTTACAGCTCTTGCACATCCTGAGATGAAGGGTGTGCCATAAATAACATTATTATGTAGGCTAATTATATAATTCACACCATCTTTAAATGATACAGGTAGGTGGCTTTGTAATGAAAGCAACTTTATGCAGAACAGTGCCTGGAAAAGGGGCTGAGAGAGAGGGAGGTTCGTCTGCCAACCTCCTTTCTGGTCCTGGAGCCCTGGTGCCTTGGTGCGGGTGCTGCCCCCGTCTTTCCCGGCACCAGTCTTAACACTCAGGGAACAGTAATAACGTTCTCCCTTTATTTAAACAGATGTTTTTCAGACCAAATGATCCTAGTTTACAATTTTATTAATAACTCAAATCCATGAGACTTTTTTCTAAAAGACATGGTGTGATGTAAACATGATATCCATTTTGATGGCTGTTGGGTTATTATTTGCCTAAAGGCTGGTTTGTCTGATCAAAAGTGACTCCAGCTGAATGTGAATAAGAAAGGGGAAGCACCTAACTGAATAGAATCACTATTAAAAACAGCAATTATGTCAAGGAAAGGGGTATCTGGTGATTCCCAAGAAAATATACCTAGAAAGGTAGCCGGACATGAGACTTGTGACCTCAGATGTTTATATTCTGTTATAGAATATGCAGAGTGAATAAAGTGAATTTGAGTCGGAACACAAGAGTGGTAAATGTGATTTTCACAGAGATTTGCAAGATGCTGGAACCCAAGGATGGACGGGCTTGGTCTACACGGAAGCCGCAGACTGTTGTCAGCAAGGGTGGGTTTCACCGCACGTCCTGAAATCCAGCCTGGGAGGGAGGGTCTTGGCGGAGCACAGGGTAAGAATTGAAGAGGAGAAGTTATAAAAAATAATATCCCAGTGGCCGTATTCTACAAGCCACCCTACCAGTTAGAGGAAATAGGTAATAAAATTCAAATGCAGATAACGTTATAGTCCGTGATGCTTTGGCTGAAACTGCAAGATAAACAAAGCCCTGAGATGTTTTCTCACAGCTCATTTGGCAGCCAAACTTGACCTGACCTTGACATCTTTTGTTGGTGTAGAGTCTGTTTTAATAACTCTTAATTAAACAAGATACGCACACATCAGAGAAGAAATTAGGAAATACAGATAAGAGTGAAAATGAAAATCATCCGTGGTCCCACCCTCCAGCTATCAAACACTATTAATGTTTTGGTGTGTCTCCTGCCAGACTTTCAGTTTGCTATCTACCCACTTACCTCCGTATTTACCTACTTACTTGGCTACCATTCATCTGTAGCACCTACACGTGTAAATCTGCCTATATAAACAAAGCTATTTTTACAAAGGTCACGTTATACTATACATATTGTTTTATAAATTGCTTTCTTTTTCATTAAGTAAATCTTAATGAACAACTTAAAGTAGATCTTAAAACAAAGACCTTTTTGTGGAGTTAACCAAAGTTTTCCCATTGTATTAAAATGACTAGACTTGTAGAAATGTACCTTATTTATGTAATCAATCCCAATTTAATGACATTTAATTTCACTCAGATTTTTCACTAGCAAAAGCAACCCTGTGATAAACATGCTAATAACTAAACCTACACAACTAATTTTAATTCTTTCCTTAGGGTAAACTTTGAAATGTGAAATTGTGAGTCAAAAAATACTTCATAAACGCAAATTGAAATTTTTTCATTGTGAAAAATTATTTTGGTAAGTGTTTGGTAAATTTGCCAAACAACACTCCAAAAACTTTGTATCAATATATAATCACCCCACCAATGTATTAATGCAATGCCAAGTAACAAAGTTGAAAATCTCTGTCAATCTTTTAGGTGGATGGTGGTATTCAATTATTTTAGCTTCAATGTCTTTTTTTCCCAGTCCAATTTCTATATTTTATTTTTTTCCTTTTTCAGTTTTATTAGGTAGAATTATTACAGTTTGCCTGCACATACACATTATATTGCATGTAAATACATATATACAGTATACTGTACATTTTTTTAGTTTACATATGTGTACTGATCATTGTTTCTAAGAACAGATTAGAGCTTTAGCTTTTTAAACTTACATAGTCATCAAAGGAATAAAGCCAACCACAAAATAAGAATCCACAGAATGCAGTAATCAAATCATAAAGGACAGTCATATACGCTCACATGTATTCAAGAAATCCATCATCTAAGGTATAAATAATAAGTAGTTCATTTGTGTCCTTATTATTATTATTTTTTAGATTCCACATATAAAGATATTATGTGGCATTTTTCTTTCTCTTTCCAGCCCACTTCACTTAGAATGACGATCTCCAGGTCCATCCATATTGCTGCAAATGGCGTTATTTCATTCTTTTTCATGGCTGAGTAGTGTTCCATTGTGTATATGTACCACATCTTCTTTATCCAGTTATCTGTTGATGGACATTTAGGTTATTTCCACGTCTTGGCTGTTGTAAATAGTGCTGCTGTGAACATTGGGGTGCATGTGTCTTTTCAAATTAAAGTTCCCTCTGGATATATGCCCAGGAGTGGGATTGCTGGATCATATGGTACATCTATTGTTAGTTTTTTAAGGAACCTCCATACTGTCCTCCACAGTGGCTGCACCGATTTACATTCTGGTGGGGGGGGGGGTTACCATGTGGATATGCAATTAACTTGGCATCATTTATTTAAGAATCTATCCCTCCCCTCAACTCCTGCATTATTGTATGTGTGCTTATTTTTAATTGAGTGCTAGACATTAAGTACAAAAACCTGAGGGATAATTTGAGGCTTTAAATGATGTTATCTTTTTCCAGGAGGATTAGCTTTTATTTTGCAGACACATTGGGGCAGATCATATTAAAACAATCACAGGCTGAGCTGATTGGAAGCTGGGCTGCTTTAATCTCACGACGGCAGGTTTATTTCCAGATTTCCCTTCCTTCCACCGTATAGCCCTCTGGGGTCCCAAATGCAAGCCGTGGGGTTTATCAGGGTCTCTCCTCTTTGTGGGTCCTAATGCTTGTCTCTCCTGCCCCCATGAAGGTGCTGAAGACTCCGCTCAGCTTCTCAGTCTTTTAGCTGTTTTTTATTTTAGCTTCTCAGTGTCTAAGGTGCTGCATTAGAACAAATGACTCCAGGGGAAAAGTAGTGCCCAATGTCAGCTCACTCAAAATGACACTGAAGCTCACCGAAGCAGAGGCTTATGGTGGTCAGGTGATAACTGAGTCTTAACTCACAGTGGACCCACTTTGTGGCTGTTTGTCCAGTTCCTAAATACTTAGCGACAAGGGACATTACAATAGGAAATGCTAAGGAGTAGCTCCTGGAACTTCCTCTCCTTGGCAAAATAGAAAGCCAGAAGCAATGCTGCAGCCCTGGTCGAACTGCAGAGATTAAGACCGCAAAGACCTGAAAGGGGGTACCTATCACACCCCCCTTTAACTCACCTGTGTGGCCTGTGCAGAAGCCAGATGGATCCTGGACAATCACTATGGACCATTCTAAACTAAATCAAGTGGTGAGACTCCAATTACAGCTGCCGTTTCCTGAATAATCTCTGTGCAGGTGTCTTTACACATCAACAGAGCTCATGGAACTTGGTATCCTGCTAAGAGTAGTAGAAACTTTGCACACTTTTTTCTTTGCTTGTTCTGCTCCAGCATTTATTGGCCTATGCCAACCAATTTATTCTCTTATCTCCTTCCCATCTTTACATTTTTATACAAGTTGTTGGAGGTTAACTTTGCAATATAGTCTTGAGGTAACAGAATATTCCATGGGGATTGGGACTAAATTTGAAGATTAATTAACAAAGCCAGGGATGGACGTAAGCACTGTTGGGACTGTGTGTCTGCTCATCTCGGGGAAGGGAGAGTGGTCCTTCTCCTGTACGCCAGACAGCTCTATCTTGTTAGGTAGCAATATTGAGAATCAGATGTGAGCAGAAGGTGTGTGGGATGCAAAGTGGTCCAAGGGGTGAGCTGCCCGGCATCCGTACCTCCTCTCAGCTTCCAGTCCACCTCCAGTCCCTGCTCTGCAGTCATGGACCAAACCCCCAAGCTTTCCTATTTCACAGTGAACATCAAGTTAAGCCTCATCAGCAGAGGGCACTGAAGGCAAGGTTCTCTGCCCAGGTGCAGTTGCTCTGTTTTGCTTTTTACCGCTCCGGCTGCACTGATCATCAGTGTGTTTGCACAGAGACATCAAAGGTGGTGCTCTGCCCCAGCTACAGGTCCAGAGTGGGAGCCCCTTGGAGACTGTGAAGATCTGGTTGGGACCCAGGGACCATCTGTGTGGCCCTCCTGACACAGACATGGCACTTCAGGCCTGCGGACCACGGTGGACCCCAACTGTCTCTCCAGCCTTGGCTGACTTGCACCCTGAAGGCCTGTTTCCTGCTCACCCGGTGACTGCGGACCAGCTCTGGCCCAGCAGCCCAGCAAACTTCTCAGCCATCCAGGGAGCTGCTACCACGCCTTGTCCAGCGAGGAGGCCCCCTCCCAGGGGACACTCCCTCGACCCTAGGGCATGCTCTTTCGTTTTCTTTACATATTTAAAGTCATTCTCCTGTAACAGTTTAATAATTCTTTATATTAAACTTTCTGTTTTTAAGTGTATGGTTTCTGTCTCCCGATTGGACCCAAACTGACGGTGACCATGCTGGGAACCCCTGGGGCGTTAGAGGGGGCAGCTGGCCTGTCCATCGATTCAGGAAAACTGGAGCAGAAGCCACAGGGCTTCAGGAGGGATGTGACTGAACAGATCTGCAGCCAATAGATTCTTCTCACCACGTGGAGAATTTAATTCAGGGAGGGCATGGGAAAAACTGTCTGCACATACATAGAATCTTAAGAAAATTAACATTTATTTGATCGTGTGAAAATTATATTGTGAGGCTGTGGAGAAAGTGAGAAGAACTGGCTGTAGGTGCATAAAAGCCTAAGGAAATTAACTTGATGTAGTTGTTAAATCCAAAATTAACAATCAATTACAACACGGAGTGGGAGGACAGAGCTCAGCGGTAGTGCGTATGCTTTGCAGGCATGAGGTCCTGGATTCAGTACCTCCACTAAACATAAATAAGTAAATAAGTAATAAACCTAATTACCCCCCCCAAAAGAGAAAGGAAATACAATCGTAATATGATCCTTGGGTATGGAGGTAACAACATTTGTGAAGTAATAATTGTAATGATTTATTTAAAGTTGTGATATACCTGTGATCAAAAGGCAGAGGAGAAGAAGCTGTGGTATATTCATACAGTGGAATACTACTCAGTCATAAAAAAGAATAAAATACTACCATTTGCAGCAACATGGATGAACCTGGAGATCATCATTCTAAGTGAAGTAAGCCAGAAGGAGAAAGAAAAATACCACATGATATCACTTATATGTGGAATCTAAAAAACAACAAAAAAAAAAAGAGAGACAAATGAACTTACTTACAAAACAGACTCACAGACATAGAAAATAAACTTATGGTTACAAGGAGGGGAAGGGAGTGGGAAGGGATAAATTGAGAGTTTGATACTTGCAGATCCAAACTACTATATATAAAATAGATAAACAACAAGTTTACTGTGGAGCACAGGGAACCGTATTCAATACCTTCTAACTTACGGTGAAAAAGAATATGAGAGCGAATGTATGTATATTCTTCTGTGACTGAAGCACTGTGCTGCACATCAGAAATTGACATGTTGTAAACTCACTGTACTTCAATAAAAATAGATTAAAAGAAAAATAATCTACGTGTCTGAAAGTATACTGTGCAGATCACCTGAGATCTTGTTAAAACGCAGATTCAGATTCTGTAAGTCGGGGAGGCAGCTTGAGATTCTGCATTTCTAACAAGTTCCCAGATGGTGCTACGTTTGGAAGAACAAGAGTGAAAGTCACTCCAAGCTGGCCTTGCAACCAATCACTTAAAAAAAAAAAAAAAGGCAGGATGAATTGACTTGGAAGGGCTAGAATCTGGGAAACACACAGTAACTGGACACTTGACGCAGGTTAAGTTCTTGCTAAGTGCTGTGGGAAGACCAGCCTCTAGGTACCCAAACCCTGAAGAACCCAGTCTTGTGAGAGGAGGAGGCTCCTGAGTGAGATCTGAGAAACCATCAAGAGCCCTTACAAACTCCAAACTGTCAGGGAAGAAGAGGTCCGGGGGGACTGCAAGATGAGAAAAGCACTGACACAAGCAGCGCTATCGGGGTGGTGGCCGAGCGGGCCACAACGTGACTTTGGAAGGTCTTCCTCCTTGATGATTGACAGGTGGGTCTGGAAAGCACACCAGGACTTCGACAGTTTTTCGTGACGTGCTTGTGGACTGAGTAGAGAGATATGGACTGCATGATATTTGCAATTAAGAGGAGGAGTCACTGGTTTAATAACCATCCTCAAAGTGTATTGATTAATTGACTGATATCAACTTAAAGGAAGGTTTCCAGGACCCTGTGGGCAGCTCTTTCCTGTTCAACAGGATTACTCATGGTTGGGATAAAACCAGGGACAGAGGTGGTGTATATATCACGATTCTTCTGCAACTGACAGATAGAGCAACTTAGACAAGCTTCAGCAAAAAGAGAATGTATTGGCTTATTAATTTTTTTCAGATTTTTGTCGTGGTAAAATATACATCCGATCTCCTTAAAGTACACCCTGCTCCAGCCAATTCAGCCGTCACATCTTGGCAGTGGCCTGGCTAACAGCAGTGCCCTACCTTCCATCATATCATCACACAGCGTCACTCAATATTTTGAGACAGATATTTTCTTCCATGCTTGTCGCAGAAAATTCGATTCAACTCCTCCTCAACATTGCTTGAACTCTCCTGACAAGCTCTGGTGAAAACAAGGTGAAAAGTTGCAAATCCAGCAGAAAACCTGTTTCCGAGAGAAATGCTTACTTTAAAAGTCACATAGGATTCGCTTTAAGTGGTCAGATTTCTCATAATGCCGTAGTCTGGGGCCCCTTCTTTCTGGTGCCCCTTCTTTCTGGTGCTGAGTGAAAGCTGACAAACCGGCACTTTGCTCTGCGGCCCCAGCGTTCCTCCAGCTCGGCGCCCAGGACTGCACCGCCCTCTTCTGTTCCCTTCTTTTCT
This sequence comes from Camelus bactrianus, assembly GCF_048773025.1. NCBI lineage: Eukaryota > Metazoa > Chordata > Mammalia > Artiodactyla > Camelidae > Camelus > Camelus bactrianus. The sequence continues at coordinate 10,033,221 of NC_133549.1, forward strand.
CTCCACTTCCAAGAGGACAACTCTGCATTTTCCATTCTGGGAATCGCTGTTAGTGGCTCTAATGTGGCTGACGGTTCCTCTGTCTGGGGAGGTGAAATATACAAAAGATCAGTCCCTTAAATGTTCATCTGCTGGGAAGGAGCTGTCTCCCAGGTCACCCCATGTGAGTCTTGTGATCTTAAACACCGGGAAAGTGGGGAAGACCCAGCCTTGAAGATGGCTGGGTTTCTGCTGAACTGTTTTATTCCGTGTTGAGATTTAGTTCAGATTCTAGTTTGTTTAGCCTCCTTCTCCCATTTGTCTATTAGAACAGAACCTCAGGAGTAAATAAGCCTCAGGAAGAAGGATAGCTGATTTTCAGGATAGTATTAAGGGTAGGCTAAATAGAGCAATGCAAGAAATAAATGTTTTAACCACATAATTCTGTGATTGTTTAAAAGGACTTAAATTTGAGTTATGCAAATAATACATGGATGCAGTTTCTTTGTAAAAAAAAAAAAATGAAAATGTTTCATATAAGGCTAAATTCCCCTTTCACCACTATTCTTAATTCCAATTCTATCCCAGCCTCTCCCAAGGAAACCTTTTATCAGTTTGTTATGTTTCCTTAACAGACCTTCTTCAAGGTAGAAACTATAAAGTATTGTTTTATGTGGGTATGTTTTTAATATAAATAGTATGGGTTGTTTTAATAGTATTTTTATCATTAAATAAATTCAACATGTAGTATCATGTAAGCTTAAGGTGTACAACACATTACTTTGATACATTTATATATTGTAATATGATTACTGATGTAGGAATATTTGTCACATTACATAATTACAGTGTGATGTTACAGACTATATTCATTACACCGTGCATCAGATCTCTATGGTTTGTTTACTATTCGTTACAAGTTTGTACCCTTAAATACCATAACTCTAATCCCTCTCCCCACTGTCCTCTGGTGTCCATCATTTTACTCTGTTTTTTACAAGTTTAGCTGTTTTAGATTCCAGGCGATATCATACACTACTTGTCTTTCTGTCTGACTTTCACTTCGCATGTGCTCAAGGCCCATCCATGTTGTCACAGATGAAAAGATATCCCTTTTTATGGCTAAATAATATTCCATTGTGTATATAACCCACATCTTTTTCATCCATTCATCCAATGACGGGCATTTGGGTTGTTTCCAAATCTTGGCTGTTGTGAATAACACTGCAATAAACACAGGAGTGCATACATCTTGTCAAAGTTCTGTTTTCATTTTGGGGTGTATATACCCAGAAGTCAAATTGCTGGATTGTATGGTAGATGGCAGAACTATTTTTAATTTTTTGAGGACCCGTCATGTGGTCTTCCACGGTAATTTGATCAATTTACATTCCCACCAGCAATGTATAAGGGTTCAGTATGGGTTTTGTTTTTTTTTAATTGCTGTGTCTTAGAGATGGAGCCTTTTTAGTGCCTGAGTTTCACCTCATTCTTTTTTTACCTGTTTTATAGTGTTCTGTACCGTAGCTAATCAGAATTTATTTAGCCATTTCCCTATGATTTACAATCACATGGCTTTCAGGTTGTTGTCTGCTTTTATCTGCTGTAAATAAATGCTGCAAACACCACTGCCTCCTTGTGCAGCCATGTGACTGTTTATTTCTCTAAGGTAGAGATAATTTGGTTTCCAGCCTCCGGGTCTCCAGGTCTTAGAAGGGCAGCTTGAGTTCACCTACATGCCACAGAGGGTTTTGAAAATTGCCTCAAAATTAGAGGAAAAGGATGAGTTACTCTCCAATCTTGGCAAAGTGTGGCATCAACCCCCAAAAAACTGCTTCTGTAGTCTGCTTGTTAAGTACGCATTTCAGGAATAAGAAGTGGAAGCCATTTTGGATTTATATGAAGACACGTGCAGACCAAGGCTTTCGTCATAATGCAAAGAGCTTCTCTGTAAGAGTAGTACCTTTTCTTTACCTCAGTGGACATTCAGTGAATACACGACAGAACTGAGAAGTCCAAGGGTCCAACCATCTGTTCGGTCAGCTCCAACCCAGGGACCTCAGTGCAAATTTGGCCCAAGGAAGGACTGCCACAGCAGACACTGATTCAGCTGAAGTCACCCCGTTTCAAGGGGTCACCCATTCATTTACTGACTACAAATAGAGATTTTGCCCAAGGCCAGAACTCACAGTTGGTCCCGGTTGACCTGAAATAGATTTCCATGGGTGGCCGGGGAAAAGGACTTCTCTTTAGGACGTCTGTCTCTCCTTGGTCCACTCTTTCTTTCTCATCACACACACACACACACACACACACACACACACAAACACACACACACACACACACACACACACACAGAGCTTTAATTTCCTTTCAGCCTATGATTATTCCTCAACTGAGCACCGATAGTATTCCTGTGAGACAGTAGATTGACCTACCTCCAAAGGCTCCAAATGACAGATGGAAACAAACACAACACACCAGGGCGAGTCATTCTCTAGAAGCAGGAAAACACTGAGTTTCAGTAGAGCCACGTAGCTGGCAGGACGGTAGCAGGTGAGGGATGCCTGAGGGACTGAGTCTGCATCACAAGTGCATGAAATTCATTGAATTTATCTTTATTCACTTGATAAAATTTTGAACTTTCAAGTTAAAGCCATCAGTTCCCAGTAAGATTTTAAAGAAGAAGCCCTTATTCATTTTGAGAACTTTGAGATTTTGAAATTTGTGGGCAATTTTATTTTTTTAACTGAGAGGAATCCAAAAATAGCTCCTCATGTTCTAAACAGCAGGTGTTCACAGGTGTTTGTTAATGAGGATGATTGCGGTTCCGTCCCTGGGGCACGGTGGGAAGTGCTGGAAACTTCCTTGGGCTCAAAGAGAGGCACAGGGGACCTTGAGAGAAGGAGAAGAAACATACTTCTCTCCTGTGTTCCCCACGCAGAGCAGGGCACCGTCACCCATCCAGCTACCAAAGCCAGGAAGCCGGAAGTCGGAATATTTGCTGAGCGAATCCCTGATTCGTCTCTGTTCACACCACACACATTGGCTCATTGAGGTCCGTTGATTCTACCAGCAAATGCTGGTCCAATTCAGCCCTCTTTTCTGTCTCTGTCTCCGTGACTCTAAGTTGGCTCTTTTTTTTCTCTCTTTAAGACGAGGGCGGTAGACATTCTTGAGCATTGTGAACATATCAAGCACTGTGCTTGGTGCAGGACACACAGAGAAACATGACATGGCTTTATGCCTTCCAAGATTTATTCTAGAGTGCGCGAGAGATAAGCACTTGGAAACGTTACTCAAGTACTTAATACGCGTCAGGCACTGTGTTAGATGCCGGGGCAGGGCAGGGACGGAGGGGGCACAAAAACAACACCTCCCTCCTCATTTGGTTGTGAATAACAATAAAATCTCCTCCCCAAAGAAGATAAACCTGCAAAAACCAACTTCAACTAGCTTAGGCTCTCAGAGTCCAGGGAAAAGCCGACTGAGCAAAACCAGAGGAGGGGCAGGGATATACCTGAGCCTCAGGCTTCCCCAGGATGCGCTTCCTTCCCCTGACTCTGTCTGTGGGCTTCATTTCCTCCACATGCAGCCAAATTCTCTGGAGTTTCCTGTTATACCTCCCTCCACCAGAAATCACCTCTGTTACTGGGACCCGATGTGGATCCCAGAGTAGGCGTCCGGTTGGCCCAGCTTGCCTTGTGTGCCCACCCTGGACCAGTTACTGTGACCCAGAGGCAGGGACATAGGATCATGGGGTTCCTGGGCAGCCACTGTGTGCCTGGAGGGAGCGAGCTCCTAGCAAAAGAGGAGGGGGGCAGGGTGGACACAGATGTCCACCACACTGGGGAATCAGGGGGCTATGATGCCGTGTGGTGGGCCTGAGGATGCCAGGGGGTACTGGAGAAAGAAAAACTAGCCCAGGGCAGAGGGTCTGAATCAAAGGAAGTGGTTGTAAGAAGAAAAGATGGTGGCATCTCCCAAAGGCGTAGGTGCAGCACGTTCAAAACACTTGGTGGTTGATTCATTGTAGGATCAGGCCACTGCGTGGGTGGCTGGAGGGTCTGGACACCAGGAGCTGAAACCAGGGAAGAAGTGTGGAGGGTTGAGAAAGAATGAGGCTGTTTGGAAGCACGTTTGAGCAGATGTTTCCATAGGACATCCATGTGGAGATCTGGAGAGATTTGGGCTGAAGACAAGGACCTGGGGTTACCACAGCCATCATCTTCAGATAATAGCTGGCTCCAAGCCGGTGGATGGAAGGACCAGGAGAGCAGGAAACGCAGTGAAGAGCTCTCACCAGTTAGCCCAGTGCCGGCAGAGGCCCGGACTGATCTCAGTATGAAACCCTGCAGAACTGCTTCCTTGTCCCTGCTTCTCACAGACAGCAGAGCTTTGACATTTTAATGGCGAATAGGCATTCCCAGATTTCTCCTTCCACCCCTTTATTCAATAAAGTAGGTGATTCAATTGCAAAAAATGTGTTTTACGAGGCTCAGTAAAGTTCTTTCTATTTTGGATTTTTTAAAAATTTCATCCTTAAGCCAGAGCACTGAATATAGGCTGAAGGTAGTAAATTCCATGACCCATTGGAGCCCAGGAATTGGAGGGCTGGGGCCTGGGGAGCGGCGCCATTACCTGCAGTGGAGCACAAGACAGCCCAAGGTCTGGGCAGGACTCGCTCCAGAGCCCCAGGGAGAGGCAGAGCAGCTAATCTAGAGGGGACTTAAACAGGTGGTGGCACAGGAGTGTAGGCGGGACAGGGCGTGTTGGCGACACTTCTTTTGTGCTCCCCTAAGATTGTGTGACACTGTTTAGAAATAAGCTGGAGTGACTGATATTAATCACAACTGTACAAGGGCCTCTCCAGGTGATTAACATTTTGTCCCCCAGGGACTGGGGAGCCTTGTGGGTTATTCCAGGAAATCTACCGAGCTTCAGTCAAAGGCGAATGATGAATGTTTCAGAGGTTACGTCCCAAAGGGAAAACCTTGGGGGGACAGTAGAGCTCAGTGGTAGAAGTGCGTGCTTAGCATGCACGAGGTCCTGGATTCAATCCTCAGTACCCCCATTAAAAATAAATAAATAAACTTAATTACTCTCCCCTCTCCAAAAAAAACAAAAAACAAAAAAACAAAAAACAAAAAACAAAGCAAAACAAAAATACTTACCAAACAGAAAACCTTGGCTTTTTCAGATGGCAGCCATTCTCAGAATACCCAGGATTTAACAGAAAAAGACTCAGGTCAAGGAACCAATTCTCTGTCATCATACCCACAACTTTGTCTGTGGTCCCCTTGAAGCAGCGTGTAGATTTACTGACCAATGCCACCTCCCAGTCAAGAACACCCATGAAGCCAGGTGTGGTCAGCAGTACTCGGTGCTCAATTTCCTCAGCATTCTCCTGGATGTAAAATTCCTATTTTCCAGATGGATGGGTTGCATGCTGTCACCATAAAGAGATGTGACAACTTGTCGCTGGCAAGACTTGCATGTTAAACAATCTAAAGTGACCGGGTGATTGCACTTCGATGCTGGGCAGATGTTTTGCCCATAACTGAGAACGCCTTGGGAGTGGGGGTGTCTCCCTCGGAGATGACGGCCTCTGGAGCCGAGGGACCACCAGCCCCGCCCCTCCCCTTGCCGAGTCTAGGACTTCTGGAAAGAGTGAAAGTCTGGCATCAGGATCCTTTGAGTTGGCCCAGAGTTTTCCTACATACACGGAGGTGGAAATGGAAAATGTGAGGAGGGTCCACACCTGGCTTCTATTGGGAGCTTTAAGTCCATTTCAGAAAGGAGAGAAAACGTTTCTGGGCAACGTTCTCACTCCCGTTCACTCCTCGCATTTCCATCTGTGGGAGGCGAAAGGAGGCCACCTGAGCTGGAAGAGGGGCTGTTTGTCCAAGACAGAGGAGTCCTGGTGCTGCAGAGTAGGGGTCAGGGTGGCAGTCCGAGAGAGCAGTGGCCTGGGCTGCGGGCCAGTGGGTGGGGGTCCTGTACTTCCAGTAGTGGTAGAGGCCCTGGCACCCCCGATGGCTGAGATTCACCAGCACCTCGGTGACCTGGGAGAACAGGACACATGGGCCATAGGGGAGGACAGCGTTCGTGCAAGTTTCACCCTGGGAGCTGAGGCCCGTGTCTTCCTCTCCTCAGCTGTGGCTCCATGCCGAGGGGAGGGCGGGGGCGGAGGAAACACTGGTGGGGAGGAGCTGTAACTCGATCGTTTGACAAATAGTGATAGAACAGCCTCTATGAGCCAAAAGGTGGCCAGGCGGTGGAGTATCCTGGTGGACACCCCCGTGGAGTCTACAAGTCAGTGGGAATACTTGTTTTCAACACAAATAAACAAATGCATTAAAGAATTCCAAGTCGTGGTAGGTGATGAAGGAAATAAATAGGGCAAAGAGTGGAGAATGATGGGGTGGGTATGTCCTTAGACATCCCTGAAGGGTTGTGAAGGACAGAGAATGAGAAGGTGCTCCGTGTATACGTGAGAGGTGGGAGCAGGCGGGGAAAGCAGGGCGCAGCAGGTGCAAAGTCCCTGAGTGAACGGGAAGAAGGGACTGATGGGAGCAGAGTGGGGCGTGGCTCAGGGCGAAGTTGACTAGACAGGGGCCTGATCATGCGGGACCTTAGGAGTTAGGGAAGAAGTTTGGATTTTATCATAAGGACAATGGGGTGCCATTGAAAGGTGTCTGGCTGGAGAGAAACACGTCACTCCCTTTGGACTCCGTTTGGTGAATGAGATGGAAAGTAAGACAGAACTAGGGAGATTATAGGCCTGGTATGAAAATGGCCTCACTTTTGTACCTCAGTGACTTGAGACTGTGCCTTACATCTGGAAGCTTTCTCTGGTTCCTGGTCCCTGTCTGCTTTACTCTGTGCACTGGTGGTTCACCGCCCTGACTGATTAGAATTACCTGATAGAGCTTGGAAAAATCCACTGACTTTGCCCACCAAAGGGCAACCCATTAAGTCAGAATCACAACCACAAACCAAGCTGACAGTTAAATGCCGTACTGGAATAAAAAACTGTCACTTACATAAGACAAAGGTTTAACACCCATGAAACAGAAGGGGACATTCTCTTTCGTGTCAACAAGACTTGTTTAAAACTGGGGGGCAGAGTTGAAAACTCAGTGGTAGAGCATGTGCTTCGTGTGCATGAGGTCCTGAGTTCAATCCCCAGTCCCTCCATTTAAAAAAAAAGGAATTGTTTAACACTAATAGCAGCAGTTAGAAGATCACTCATGAAAAAGAAATGGATGTGGCCAATAAGCTTCAAAAGGTGCTCAACTTCTCCAATAATTAGGGAAACGCAAAACAAAACAATGATGAAGTGCTATTTTTCACACTCAGAATTGATTTAAAAAAAAAAAAAGACAATGATCAGGATTGGTGAGGAGGTATGGAAACCGGTGGCCTCAGAACCTGTGGAGGTATACACTGCTTCAGCATTTTTAAGGAGCTGGCAATATTTATTTAAATATAAAGAGCATATTCAGTAATCCAGAACGAGCCCTCGGTGATTCTGAGGTTCTCTTCTACAGAAAGACGTGCCTGTGTGCTTAAAGATAACCGTGGGGTTGACGGGGTGTGTGTTTAAGGAAACTGACACCTCCATTAAGAGAGAAATAGTAACTAAATCACGGGATATGATACTGCTCAGTTGTTTAAAAAAGGGAAATGGTGATCTAGATACACTGGCAAAGAAACAGAGCTCACATGTTCTTCAGTGAGAAAAGCGAGCTGAGAACACTATGCACAGTGGGACCCATGGATGGCAAACTGTCATATTTGTGTGTATGCATGTTGTATCATTTTGTGCCTTGTTCTCGGCTCATCCCCTACCTCCAGCACTTATTACGATGAGTAATGTCTTGCTTTAGTGATTTTTGCAGGCAGAAAACAGAGGTTGTTCAAAGTCAATACATTTAGTAAAGAGATTATACTAGAGTGTGGTGTGCGGGTAAGAAGAGAGAGAGAGTGCTTATCAGCAACAAGAAAAAGGAACAAGTTAGACTCCCCTCCAAATGAGAGGCAGCAGGACTTAGGGGTTTAGACCCAGACGGAAACTTGATATTGTCCCCAGGATGGCAAACCTCACCGAGCTAGAGCTCCACGTGCCCCATGGGGCTGGACCCAAGGAAGCAGTGTCTGAGTTTGTCCAAGATGGGAGTGACCCTGCCTCAAATGCACAGGAGCAGCACAGCCACCAGACCAGAAAGGACCCCGTGGCTCTGCCACCGCTCGTGCGCTCCATCGCTGGCCCAGGACCCTGGGACCTTTGTACCGCTCTAGGGGTAGGGCAGCCCCAGGGACAGAGGATGGGGGCTTACGTTCAGATCAAATTTGATTCAAATAAAAATAAAGGAATGTCGCATTTCCTATGACATCTGATTTGGAAGAATGAAGTCTACACTTTCCAAATACCTAGAAAGAAGACGAGAGACGTGTTCACAGCAGCCGGTGCACAGTGGTTATCTCTAGGGAGGGCAGAGAAATTGCTGGAAAGGAAGGCAGGGACTTTTAATTTCACTCTCATACCTCTCTGTTGTTTGAGTTCTTGACATGGAACATCTATCACTTTTCTGACTTCTTTTACAACGAATGAGCTTCCCAGTTCTGCGTGGTCCCGTTACTCCTCCCCTACTGCTTGGTCCTGCACACCGCCCTGCCCCGCTCCACCGGGTCCCGGGCTCCTGGCCTCAGCCCCGGCTCCTGATTCATCTCAGCCCCTCACGGGTGACCCCCCTCTCTGCAGCCCCCACCCACGCTGACCCCGCTGCCCAGCCCACGTGTCCCTCCGGGGCCCTGGTCCACTTTCCTCACCTGCTGTCTGTCGCCGCTCCTGCCATGACAGTGTGAACTGTGGTGGCTGTCACCCCCCGATGACATTCCTCCAGCCTCCAGTGGGCAGCATCCAGTCTGTGTTTCAGAAAGTTGCCTGACTTGTTTTGCCAAACTCCCTCCCTGGGTGTAGTCAGACCAGCTCCTTTCTCTTTGCTTGGGAGAAAACGTCACCTGGACATGTGTTTCTGGGGAGCAGTGGTAGAGAAGCAGACTCTGGCGTTTTACATCAGGTCCCTTCTTCAGAAGTCGTGACCTTTGGACCTAGGGTTTGGATGCTGGAAGAGGCATTCTGGAGCAGGCTACCCACGAAAGCAGCAGCCTGCTTCTCCCAGCTGCCTCACTTCGTGTCCTCTCCAAATGCACCATAACCACTTTGAACACCAAACCACCTGCGTTGCCTGACAGCACGCGAGAACGTTATGCAGAGAGACAGGAAGGGGTGGCGTGACATTGGGAAATTTGCCTTTTGCTTAAACATGTTTTTTTGGGGAGAGTCCCTTCTAGCATCTCCCGGTGAACCCTTTGTACTGGGGATATTCTGCCCGACATTTTGGCATTTGAGCTTCTCTTGCAGCCAATCTGCAGAATGACACAGGTCCCCCCCCTTACCAACCAAGGAAAGAGCCAGCATCCTTCACAAACGGAGTGTCTGCGACACAACTACACAGGGCGCGGGGCAGCCGAGAGGGTTGTAGCCGATTTCAGTTCGGAAAGCTGCGAAGCCTTTGAGATGGGGCTGCCCACCGTAGCATCGGAAAGATCTAAGTTTGCCTCTACCTCTTAGAAGACGTGCAACCTCTGGACCGTTCTTTCTCTTTCAGAACCTCAGTTTTCTTAGCTTCCTGAGTTAGGTCGAGGGTGTGCTTCTTGTGTCTGAGGACTGATGAAGAAGAGGCTGCTGCTGCACAGCAGGGGTTACGCACATGCCACCTCCCACTCCAGCATCTGGGAAAATGGTCCTCAAAGTGTTGACTACGTTGTCCCCATACGAAGCCTGTAGATCTGAGTAACGCTGGCAGGGATGCTCTCGAGGAAGAGGGAAACTTCCCTCATACTTTATGGGCAAAGATTAAATAAACATAAATACATTTGATCCTCAGCCACTGCTGCATGGGACCAAGGTGTCCTCAGCCTTGTCACGGGAAGACTCCCCCTAACTGTTGCTTGTGGGCCGTGTTTTCCCACCGTGTGTCTTTACGGAATTTCTACTTCTTTGATTATGGTATTTAGGCAGGAAAGTATCAATGCTTCCTCTGAATTCCTGATTAACTGGAAAGATCACTCCAGTTAACTTTTTTTTCACTTTGCTTTACTGTGGTAGATATACACAACATGAAAATTTCCAATTTAACTCATTTTGTGTACAGCTCAGTGGCATTCAGCACATTTACATTGTTGTGCAACCATCGCCACCATCCATTCCAGAACTTTCTCACCTTCCCCAACTGTAACTAGGTACCAGTTAACAACAATTCCCCACCCCTCTCCCCAGCCCCTGGCAACCACCATTCTGTTTTCTGTCTCTACGGCTCTGACTACCCCGGGTGCCTCATATAAATGGAATCATGCAGGATGTGTCTTTTGTGACTGGCTTATTTCCCTTAGCATGAGGAACTGCAGATCCGCCTGTGTTGCAGCACATGCCAGAATCTTCCCAGCCGCTCCGCAAGGAGAATTTCTCTGTGTGGTGGTCCATGGTGCTCCGAGGAATTAGCTCTCTGTTCCCTTCCCCCGTCATGGAAGAGGTGTGGAGAAGGAGCCTGACTGATTCCCACATGCCTGCACATCTGCTTCCCTCAGGGCTGACTTTTTGCAATTATAAAAGGGTTACCTTGGCAACTAATCACTTCTCTAATTTATTTCAAGGTGGTGAACAGATGACCAAATTACAAGAGCGAAAGATCAGGAAGACTGAGTTTACATAGATGGGGGGGGGACGGGGTCATAACTTTTTTTTAAGTACACGGTGATCATGACATGATTCACACACTTCATACTTAATTCAGGAGACCTATCTGGAACACCTACTACCTACTAGGCATGCTGCTCGCTCTGGGATACAGCGGTGAGCAAAATCAACATAGCATCCACAGAGCCCACAGTCTGCAGGGGAATAGATACTGATACAATATTACAAACACAGCTGAACTCTTGTAAGGAAAAGATCATAACCTTATGAAACAGCAGCCCAAAGGCACCTGACCTAGACTGGAGCACAGGGAAGGTTTCCTGGAGAAGTTAACCCAAACCAAGACCCGAACGATGAGTGGGAGTTAGAAGGGGCAGGGCAGCCTGAGGCAGCCAAGTCGGTGAGCTTCCGGTGACTGGACACAACACTCACCTCCTGCTTAGAGCTCTGGGTCCTCCCAGAACAAAGGACACACTGCCTTGTCCTTTATAGGCGGAGGCTGAGATAAAGATAACAGTCAGCTGGAAATTATTTTTTTGAAGTTTAATCTGTCCTGCCCCTGGTTCAGTAGGTTTCAGAGGAGGGACACTGGGATGATTTTAACCATGACAGTGACCTGGAGGCAGAACCTGGAGCAGGGTGGTCAGTCTGGGATGTGTATGACTGGCCTGGAGGCTCCTGGGGGCATGGAGGAGAGGGTTCAGCCCTAGGGAAGATGGGAGCCAAGAAGGAAGAACACGGTCTGGGTCTTAAGCATAAGCTGGAAGGAATGGACGTTTGATGAAAAGGAGCAGAGGGCAGTGTATACCACAGCCTGGGGCCGTCTCGGGGAGGATGGTCTGGGTTTGCACAGGAACAGGCCAGGGGTCCCTCAGACCACCCTCAGGGTAAATAGAGAGACCACCCTTGGGTAGAAATTTTGCCGATGATTCACTAGGCTTACAGGACTCAGAAGAGTTGCTATACTCATGGTCATTGTTTAATGCGGTGAAAGGACGCAGGTTAAAGTCAGCAAAGGGAAAGGAGGGAGGGGATGGAGTCCCGGTGAAACCAGGCTCGAGCTTGCACACGTCCTCTCTCCCCGGAGTTGTGTATACACACTTCTCTCCGCAGTGATGTGGGGCCACATGCGTGCGGCGCTGACAACCAGGGATGCTCCCCGAAGCCTTGGTGTGCAGGGTTTTCATTGGGGTTTGGTCACACAAGCATGGAATGCCCACATGGTGACCTCGGTTCTCAGTTTCCAGCTACTCCAGGGCTCAAACTGAGCCCTGGGCCCCAGGACCCCACCGTAAGTCACATCGTTAGCACAGACCATCTGGCATGACCCAAAGCTCCAGGTGTACAGAAACAGTCTTACCAGGCAGCCTGGTCTGACGGCTTGCAGCTCATCTCCCAGGAGCTAGTCAAGGGCTAGTTGCTTTGAAATGTGCAGGGTTTGAATACCCTAAACCTGCTGAGTTAACCCTTCACTGCACATGCATGAATAGTTCCTATCAAGAAATTTAAGAGGAATGTCCATCAGTAAAGGAGGACATATGCCCTGGACAATCATTACCACTTCCAAAATTTTCCATTGTCTGATCCTTGAATCTGGGCTCCTTCCTGCCTCTGAAATGCCAATCTCAGCTGCCACGTGATTTCTGCCAAGTCCCCTCACCCTCCACACCTTCATCGTGTCTGGAATTGGGGTGTGCTGAGGAGGGGCAGGGAGCCATCAAATCAGCTATGATCAGCCATTTTATCCTCCACTTTGAAGTTGCTACGAAACTAGGCTGGCTCCGCAGTGATGCACGTGGAAATGTGTGGGTTGCTTTCAGGGTCCGTCCCAGCATTTGCCGTACACAGCACACAGATGGTGCGTCAAGATATCTTACCCCCCACTTTGTAATCACTGTCTCACCGCCTCTCCCAGCACACCCTCCAGTCTCCCCCACCACCAAATAACGCCTATTTTAGCACGGAAAAGGATTTCTTGATTGAGTTATAGACCCCACATTTTACCAAACTGCTTCCACATGCAACTTCTTAAAGACAACTAACCAAAGAGACCAGTCATTTTCCCTGTGAACGTTTTAAATACATTTGGATAAAACAAAGTGGGTTTTAAATAGCATTAAAAGTAATTTTCACCACTCTTCTTTACTCTTCCTTTCAGCAAACTTTCCCATCACATATCTCATTGTTATAGGAAGCCACCTTGTAGTCAGATAATTTTTTTGTAACAAAAATGCCTCTGGCTTTGCCACTTACTTTATCCTCTCTCTTAAGTAAAGCGTTCTGGGGATGTAATGCTGTAATTCTCATGCACAGCTGCACTGATAGGGGTTTCTGGGTTAAGTCCTTTTGAGGGCTATGAAATTTACCTTTTCTACCTTTCTACCTTTATATTACCTTTTCATTCTAAAAGTGGGGCCACAGGTTAGCACTAAATGAGAGTGCTATTCAGCTGATAAGCATGAGTGTGGCATGCTGGTCGGGGTCCGCGTGCGTGGTGACTGCCCATGCTTGCTGATTGTTGAATACTCTGAATGTCATGCTGATTTCCACGTGGGATGTGTGAGCATGGGAGGCCCTGAGTCATACCTTATTCAGTGAAGCACATTATAAATGGATAACAAGATTTTCTTAACCAAAACTTAGCAGAACAAAAGGCTTCACTCTGGGTGCCATCAGCAGATCCCAGAAGAATAACAACTCCAGGGTGCTTCATAAAATTATTCTTAGCATTTATAATGGCCTACTTACTTCAGAGTTATATTTCAGCAACTTTGTTCATCACTCTCAAAAATGACAAAAATGTAGATAACCACAGCCTATCCTGTGTGATGAGGCTGAAACCCTCTTCCCAGGCACATTGCTAATCAGGGCTTTAAGTTGTAAAGGGGAAAAGCCTGTGGGTATCTCTCCATCTGTCAGGTAAATAATTTCCTATATGAGCATTTCCCAAACTCAAACTCATGCTCTGCAGGGTAGGTAGACTAAAAAGAAAATTCACTCTCAGGAGTGTTTGGAATACGGACCCTGGTACCACTGCCAGTTTGCACATGCCCACACCCTGGACCTTGGCCCTGCAGTCCCTTTGCAGGCCTGTGTCCTAGACCCCAGCACCCAGAGGGATCACCTTGGCTGTGACTACCCCTTGCAGAGGAACAGGGGAGCAGGAGGACCCCCACAGGCCTTGCCACCACTGCAGACACCACAGTCTTGTCCACTGAGGACCCTTGCAGAACTTATCAACGCTTTCCTCAGCTGACAGAGTTACCCAGAGTCCATGCTGCTGCAGTCCTCTGGGGCCAGAGTCACCACTGCACCCCCTTAAGCTGGAGCTGTTGCACCCCACCCAGCTGGTGCCCTCACACCCACTCATTGATGAAAGTCTTCTCACATTGAATACAGACCATAAGGTCTGGAAGACATAACCACTCTTTCAAGTGCACAGACAGACAGCAATGCAAAGCTGCAGGAAGATGGAAAAGCAAAAAAAATGTGAAACCACCAAAAGAACACAATAATTTTCCAGTAACCAACCCCAGAGAAATGGATAGCTATAAACTGCCTGACAAAGAATTCAAACTGATTGTTTTAAAGAGGCTCAGCGAGCTACAAGAGAACCCAGATGACTCAAAAGAGCCAGGAAAACAGTACATAGGCAAAATGAGACAATGAAGAAAGAGAGTAGTCAGTAAAAAAAAGAAGAAGAAGAACCCAATAGAAATTCTGGAGCTAAAGAATATAATGAATGAAATGGAAAATGCAATAGAGAGTATGCCCAGCAGGCTCAATGAAGCAAAAGAAAGGATCTGCATATTCAAAGAGGAATCATGTGAAATTATCCAGCCAGGGGAGAAAAAAAAAAAAGAACAAAAAGAGTAAAAACAGCCTATGGGATTTTATTGGATTTCATCCAACAAACAATATACACATTATGGGAGTCCCAGAAGGAGAAGAGAGAGAGAGAAAGAGAGAATGCTTATTTAAAGAAATAATGGTTAAAACTTCCCAAATTGGGGGAGAGAAATGAACACTCAGATTTACGAAGCTGAAAAGGTCCCAAATGAGATCAACCCCAAAAGAGACTACACCAAGACACACATGATCAAACCATCAAACGTCAAGGCTAAGGAGAGAAATTTGAAAGCAATAAGAGAAATGGACTTGTCACATGTAAGGGAGTCACCATAAGACTATCAGCAGACTTCTCAGCAGAGACCTTGCAGGACAGGAAAGGATAAAATGATACATGCGAAGTCCTGAAAGGAAAAAAGTGCCAAACAAGAATCCTACACCTGGCAAAATTATCCTTTAAAAATGAAGAGGAGGTAAAGCCTTTCCTGAAGGAATCTGTCACCCCTAGACCTGCCTTACAAGAAGTGTTCAAGGGAGTTCTTCAAATTGAAATGAAAACATGCTAAAAAGCAATGGAAAAGCATATGGAATGAAAAATAATATGAAAATGAATATATATATATATGTATATGTATGACTGAAGCATTATGCTCTACACCAGAAATTGACACAACATTGTAAACTGACTAGACTTCAATTTAAAAAAAGCACGTGAAAGCATAAATCTCACTGGTAAAGGTCAAGGTAAATATGTAGACAAGCACAGATTAATGTAACATTGTAAAGGTGGTGTAATTACTTTTAACCCTAATATATCAGTTAAAAGATCAAAATTTGTGAATGAATACATAGTATAAAAAGAAGCAAATTGACTACAAGAACAAAAAATGAGGGCAGAGGAGTGAAAGCTGAGAGTTTTTTATGCAAATGCATGTTATCCATTTTAAATACATGGTTATAACTGCAAGGTGCCTTATGCAAGACTCAAGTTAACCACAAGGAAAAATATTTAATAGATACACAAAAGATAGAGATAGATACACAATTTTAATAGATACACAAAAGAACAAGTCACTACAAAAAATATCAAATAATAAAGGAAGATAACAAGAAAGAGAGGGACAAAAGAGACAGAAAACAATGAACAAAGTAGCAACAGTAAGTCTTCATCGATCAGTAATTACTTTAAATGCAAATTGATTAAACTCCCCAATCAAAAGGCGTAGAGTGGCTGAGGGTATTAAAAATTAAAAAAGCATTTAAATTTTACACAACAAAATAAAAATAAACAAACAAACAAAACCCCTCAAGCTCCCGTGATAAGCTGTTTACAATAGACTCACTTTTATTTTAAAGGCACTGGAAGGTGAAAGGATAGAAAAAGGCATTTCATGCAAATGGTAACCAGAAGAAAATAGGAATGCTATACTTCCATCAGACACGATAGATTTTAAGTAAAAAACTGTCTCTAGAGGTAAAAAGGTCACTATATAATGATAAAAAGGTCAATTCACAAGGAAAATACAACAATTATAAACATACACACACCCAACATCAGCAAACCTAAATATGTAAAGCAAATATAGACAGATCTGACCCTGGCTGGACACGGGTTTGGCAGGTACCGTCACCCCCTTCTGTATCCTTTATCTGTTTCCTTCCTAGCAAGGACCTGACCCATCGAATCCTGCGGGAAGACGTGGTGTCATAGCTCAGCATGGGTCTGTGCCAGTGAGCCCTGGTTACTTCTCTAGGGGTATCTTCACCCCAAGCAACCCTTCCAGTTGCAACTAAACGGTGTTTACGCCTATTTAATCAGAATGCACAGCTTTCCCAGACCTTGCTGAAGGTGACTCCGGAAGATGTCAACTGTAAACAGGATGACACACTAAAACCCAGACCCTGGTTTCTCTTCTCCCCACTTGTTTATTAACACAAGTGCCAGATGCTGGGCTGGGTCCATGTGGTCGAGAAAGTCAGGTTAGGGGCCCGATGCAGCAGATCCCCCCATGATCTCTAACTGGCCCCATGGATCATCCCCAAATTTCACTCAGGAATCTACACATGGGATGCACTATCCCCGCGTTACAGAAGTAAATTAATGCCTGAGCCTGCTCCCGCAGCCATGTCCGTTTTTCTGATTTTAAATGGGCTGGACCTGGAATCGTATATGTGGCTGCTCTGTCGAAGGGCACAGAGCAGGGGCTTTGGCAGAGTCCACATCTTCAGAGAACAAACGTCTGTCTCTGCAGAGGTGGCAGAGCGTCCTGGACAGGAGTTCTGCAGACACGGAAGACAAAAATACTCCTAAGTCCCGGGAATTGAGATCGGCAGTCCAAGCTCTATTGCATTTCAAACCCTGCAGGCCTCGGGGGACAGGGGGCTTTGTGCCACGCCTCTGCAGGCCAGGGAGAGCCTGGACCATCCACCCCAGCCTTCTTCCGGTGAAGCAGGCAGAACCGGGTCTGGCGTGGAAGGTGCTGGAACTGGACCTCCCATAGGGCTCCGCTGAACCTCAAGACACGGGGCTCCTCTGTCTCTCGGGCTGAGATCACCCCAGGTTGGAAGCAAGCTCTCTAAAACAAGTAGTTAGCTTCTGAAATCGGGAAGGAGAAAAGGGCGAAGACAGAGCATGCGTGTCCTGATGGAGACAGGGACGCAGGCTACTCCGTGATCGCGGGTGGGGGTGGGGGGGTGGGGATCCCTGATCACTGAGTCTCGGATCATTCTGTTTATCTCATCTGCCACAGCTCAGAACACTCAGTCACAGGTTCACACGAGCCACTGGATGGATGAGGGCATCTTCGAACGTGGCCACCGCGCACGCTGAGCGCACCACCCTCTCAGGTCAGGGCCCCCTGACAGCAGCTCCGGCAGTGGCTCGGGCCACCTCCACGCCAGGCTACATGCAGCATCAACGCCATCCTTCCGCACTTGGCACGTGTCAGTCACGCGGGGAGATGGCTCAAGCGTCATAGTCCCAGGCTTCAGTTTGGCGTCTCCCCCCCGCCCCCCGCCCCGGGTAGCAGCCCTGGAACCCCCTCCGCACGCCCCTTGGCTCTCTGGAGCCGGACCTAGGATGCCCGCCGCCCTCCCCACGCCCTGTTCACAGCCAGCCAAGTCGAGCTTCCCGGCGCACCTGGGCCCCCTCACCCTCTTTCTGCTGCATTATTTATACAAACTGGGGAGACCTATTTATAGCTCCTCTGAAAGGCAGCAGCCGCTCAGTTCCTGGGAAAGTGGAACACTGAGACACTAAAGAGTGTTTTCAAAAGAAAAAAAAATGTCCTCTCACAGACTCAGGAGGCTGCTGTCCCGATGTGTCTTCCCAAAATAGACCTCCCTGGCTCGGCTGCGCGCCGCCCGCCCTGCGGCGAGGGCGGCGCGGCCCCCGCCGCGCAGCTCGTCTGGGAACCCAGTCTCCCCTCCCACGCACCTCCCCCCCCCCCAATCCAGAAACCGCGCCATCACTCCCCGAGCGGGTGCCCATCCTACCAGTGGGTGGAGTCGAGAGAAATAACTAAATGACAAACAAGCACCCCCCTTAGTGCGGAAAGCCAGGGACTCTAAGCGCTCCGAGCTCTGGTCCCTGTAGGGCCTTCCAAACCCATTTTGTTTTACTTATTATTCTTTTCAAAAGGGTAACACTCTTATAGCCATCTTTATTACATGTGATTTTAAACACTCCTCTACGGGCATCACAGAGACTGTCCTCTCCATTCCCTGAAGTAACACTCTTCCCAAACTAGCGAGCCAGGAGCAAACCCCATTTTAAATATCACCTCTTGAATGTTTTAAGTTACCCTGGGAGAAGCTCAGACACAATGATTTGCCTGAAGTGTCGCAAATTTGTCCAACGCTCAATCAGAACGTCATGAGTCCAAACCAGCTCTCAGGCGATCTGGGCATTTGGGAGAGGGGCAGCGGAAACAAGCGCAGAATTTGGAGACAGGGCCGCTGAGCCCCGTCCAGCTGGAGAACGTGGGAGCGTAGAGCTGGGCGTGCGTGAGGGACGGGGGGCACGTATCACGTGGTCATGGTTACCAGGAGTGTTGCAGATGGGGAAATGGAGGGATGGGACCCAAGAGACGAGTCCAAGGCCATGCAACCTCAGGATCAGAACAGGACGCCTGACTCCCAAGCTGGGCTTTATTTTTCACGATTGATTGACAGTGGTACCAGGCATCTCCTGGAAGAAGGCTGAGCAAGGCAAGAGGTCCAGGTCCCAGGCGCCTGTGAGCACACAGGAACTGCCAGAATGAGAAAATGACGCGAAGGAGCCAGAACCATGGAGGGGCCTTGGCAACTCCCGCGGCCTTTGGGGTCAGTTCAGGAGCGCTCACATCTTTCCCTTTGTGCATGAAACCTGTCCCCAGGCTGGCTAACCTGAGGCCTGCAGGGAGGTGAAAGAGGACACTCCTACCCACAGGAAAAAGGCCACTCCAGGCACAGGGGCACTGACCCCAAACGGGCCATCGGGCCAGGCCTCGCCCTCAGAGAGCTCACAACCTGGAGAGGCAGGCGAGACAAAACACGAAACTATGAAAGAATAACGCAAGACAGGGAGACTTAAGCTGGGCTTTTGTATCATACAGGCCCTAACAGTTGACTGCATCCATCAGAGCTTCAGCTCAAACCGGCCGAAGCACCCAAGGGCCTTATTTTAGAAGGCTAGAGTGGACGTTACAGATGTGTTCTGTAAGTGAGCTACAGGGGGGCCCAGGGGGCTGGCCCCTAGGTTGTTTATTTCTGCACTGCAGGCTGAGACCTCTTAGCTCAAAGTCCATCGACGCCAAACTCAAATTTCTACACATCTGATTATTTGGAAAATAGTCGAAAGGAAAACATTTTTAGCCATTTAGAGACTGTCTGCTTCGTATCCCCCATGAAATCTTATCCCACATCTGCCGGCCTTTGCTACAATAAAACCTATGCTTATAAGACAAGCCGCCAAGACCCCTCAGACCCCTCTGACCCAGAGCCCCCTCTTCTACCCGACTCTTTCCCCAATTTTCCCTACACATTTCCCCTCCCACACAGCCCTGTCTGTCTGAGCACCACCCAGTAAAGCTTCGCATTCCTGCCTCCCCCAGTCATACTTTTTCCTTGATCAACCCCACATCCTTCAACCCTCTACAAGACTCAAAGAAAACTGAACAGTGAAATCTAAGGAAAGAAGGAACTCCAGTGTCTGGGATACCCCCAACAGGGACTTGAATCAAGACTCTTTTTCTTTCATTTTTGCTTCATTTATTGCAGACTGTCTTTCTCCACAGGTGGGAGATGTCAACCTCTCCTGGGCTGGCGGGAGTCAGGGAGCTGGGATGGTTGGCTCCCATGAGAGCTGCACCTGGAGCTGGGAGGGAGGTCTCTTCCAAGAATGCAATTGATTGCTTGCCACTGGCCAGGTTCCCTGGAAATAGACCCTGGGGGGAGGGGGGGGATGCATGCGAAGGCTTACTGGCCAGTGCTCCTGGGACACCCTGTAAGGAGGAAAGGGAGGCAGGACCCGCAGCCTCACCTGATCCTCCAGGATGCTCTGGGGCTGAGAATTGTCCCAAGCTGAGATAAGGGGACCAGGACTCTGTGTCCCCATTGTGCTGGGCCCTTTCCCTAGGAGAGGGTGTAACCTTGGGTGAGGCAGCCCTCTGAAGTTGAGGGTCATTCTCAGTTAAGCTGTGAACCATCAGCAGCTGATATTCCCAGACACTAGGGAATGGGTTCACTGTCCCTAGGGAGGCCATTGGGACAGTGCACGCCAGCACACAGGACTGTCCATCCCCTGCACTACTCAGATTTACTTGCTGCTTTTTTTGGTGGGGGGAGGTAATTAGGTTTCTTTATTTATTTTTAGAGGAGATCCTGGGGATTGAACCCAGGACCTCATGGATACTAAGCATGCGTTCTACCACTTGAGCTATACTCTCCCCTCGTTTGCTTCTTATAATGAGTTTGTCCCTTATGGGAACAGCTGTTCTCGAATTTTGATTGGTCTTGTTTTGATGGAAATTGACAAGAGAAGGTTGGAGGTGGCTCTTGAGGTGAGAAATGATAGTTCTCATTCTCTCCTCCTCAACCCACTCTGGGTCCTTGGCTGGGCCCGTTGTGATGACCCAGACCCTCATCCCTGAGGGGTCAGAGACCTCGGTTCCATGCCCTCCTCAGACCTTGGCTGCTGCTGGCCATTAACCATTAAAACGAGGCATAAAAGAACCAGGAGACTCCCAGCTGATCACCTGAATGCTCACATCCATTGTCACTGAAAAGCTTCAACTTGTCCCCCTGCCCAGCATTTCAGGTGGTCTGTCTGGGGAATCTTCTCTGATTCCACCTCCCCCTTCTGGGCTCCTACTTCTTCAGTGTCTCCCAGATCCGTGCAAGGCCTTATTCCGTGTTACCTACTGGTTTTGTTTCCACAACTGACCCTTGGCTGGTACTGTGTAGTAACCCCACCATGGCACAAGTGGTCACAATTCCACGTCTTCCTGCAAAGAAAGCACCACGTGCTTCACAGAGCCTGAGAAGCGAAGATGCCTGCAGTAAATAAAGCAGTGTTACATTTTGTGCCGAGACTCATGCAAAAGTCTTGCCTTTTACTCACCAAGCAATACAGTGAGAATTGACCGAAATTACCAGATCCCTTCATGTAGATGGAAAATAGCTCAAGGCAATGAGAGGCTGCTGTGACCCATGTGTGTACCCTCCACACCAATCTTTAAGGTAATGATCATGGTGGTCAGCGATGGCCAAGTCCTTCATCACCAGGCATACATTCTGCTCCTTACAGCCCGAGGGGCTCTGATCCCTCCCCTCTTCAGTCTGGGTTTAACTGATAGAAGGCAGCGGAAGTGTTGTTCTGGGACGTCTGAGGCTCCATGGTAAGCAGCCTGTAACTTCTTCCTGGGTCTCCTGAAACACTCACTCTTGGGAAGCTCCCGCTGGGAACACAGGCACTGTACTGTGAAGGAGCCCAAGCCACGTGCGACGGCCACACGTCATGCTCCTGTCAATATCCCCAGCTGAGCTCCCCGCCAACAGCCCACATCAACTTCCAGGCATGTGAGGGAGCCATCTTGGGTGTCCAGCTCGTCCAAACTTCGGATGCCTACAGCCCACTTTGACGTCTGATCGTACCACGTGGGAGGCCCCGAGGGATAGCCACCCAGATGAGTGCAGTCAACCCCAGAACTGTGCGATATCATCCAACAGTGACTGCTGTAAGCCACGATGTTTGGGGCTAGTTTCCTTGTTTGCTTTGCAGCCATAAATAAGCAGAACAGTGTCATAGTTTAACTGGCAAGCTTTTTTCTTTCTTTATAACCTCCAAAGTAATGTGCACTTTCAATTACTGGCATCTTACATTTGATGAAATGCAGTAATAACTTTCTTACTTCACAAGATTGCTTGGATAATTAAATCTTTTTATTAATAAAACCTATTTCTTATTTTCAGAGGTTGTAAGAGGAGGACTGTAGACTTAACATCAATTTCCCGCATGTTACTCTGTCTTTTCCCTCCCTCTTTCTCCGTCTCTCTCCTCTGCTCTCCACTGGAATTCTCTCCAAAGACTCGGTTCCTTTCATGTTTCTGCTCCTCTAATCTCTACTTCCCTTCCCTGTCTCTCTATATTCCTTCTCTTGGTGAAAATGCAATCGGATGCCAGGCTCCAGCTTCCTGTAACCTCAGGTTAAAGTCATGTTTCCTTCTCGTAACCAAATCTGTCAGGCGTAAACACTCGGTTCACACAGGCTCTTTGACTCCTTCATGAGTCCCCTGGGGGTTTCATTCACATAGGGGAGGGTTCCCCATGTTCTCTCTTTGTGGTTTCCTTGTCAAGTCACGTTAACATCGTCTCTCCTGCCAGGGACCCTGTCCTGCCAATGGCAGCCAGCTGCCACTGCCCCCTGTGGCCCCTGCCACTGCCACCAGCTTGGCCTCTCTCAGTCCTCACCATGCTGTTACCTCCACCTGCTGCGCCCCTGCTGCTCCAGCTCAGGACAGCATTGCGTATTGCCCAGGACAACTAAGATTAGGCTGGAATTTCTTTCTATACCTGTGGTTTCTCCTGCCACCTGCTTTTCATTTTATTAATTTATTCAGACTGTTTCTTACAATAGTTTTAGGTTCATAGTAAAATTGAGCAGAAACTAGAGTTCCCATAGACCCCCTTACCCTCCCCCTCACAGCATCCCCTCCCCTAGTTACCAACATCCACCACCAGGGTGGTCCATATGTTACAGTCAATGGTCCTACAATGACACACCACCGTCACCATCATCATCACCTGTGTTATATACTCTGCGGGTTTGATAAAGGTACAAATATGTATCCATTATTATCACAGAGAATAGTTTCACTGCCCTAAAAATCCTCCATGCTATGCCTCTATTTATCCCTCCCTCCTCTCAACACCTGACAACCAGTGATCTTTTTACTGTCTCCACAGTTTTGCCTTTTTCAAAATGTCATTAGAGCTGAAATTATACAGTATGTAGCCTTCTACGATTGGCTTCTTTCACTAAGTCATTTTCCTTTCAGCTTCCTCCAGGCCTTTCCATGTTTTGATAGCTCATTTCTCTTTAATACTGAATAACACTCCATTGTCTGGATGTACCAACAGTTTATTCATCCACTCACCTACTGAGGGACATTTTGGTTGCTTCCAGGTTTTAGTAATTATGAATAAAGCTGCTATAAACATCTTTGTGCAGGTTTTGGTGCAGACATAAGTTTTCAACTTGTTTGAATAAACACCGAGGAGCATGACTGCTGAATCATAGTATGCAGGTGTATTTAGTTTTGTAGAGTTCCAGTCGCTCCACATCCTCAGCAGGTTTGGTGTTGTCCGTGTTTTGGATTGAGCACCAATGCAAAACACATAACTACTTTTAAAAGGCCTTTCCTCTCCTTGAACCCTTACAGAACGCACACATAGAGAGTACAAAAATCTTTCTGTTCATTGGGTGTGGAGGTATAGGTTATTCCAAGGCTGTGGGACTGCAGTGGATAGTGGCACACTTCCTAAGGATCGACCGTGATGCAGAAAGAAAACTCTGCAAGGAGTTTTACGCATCCAAAGCCCCCAAGTAGAAGACAAAGGCAATGATTTAGTGCTTCCCAACCCCAAGTGGCTGAGCCTACGGCTGCTTGCTAAGAGAGCTGATGGAGTGACCTCGGGGCAGCTGTCAGCTGAGGGCCTGGGCTGTTTCACCAAACCTCCTGCAGACCCACAAGTTCACTCTCGAGCACCTGGGTGGTTCGTCACCATCTATAGTAAGGTATCAGAGGGAAAGATAAGCTTTCCTCTTGCTTCTGGCTTCTGTCTTTATGAGTCAAGCTCCTGGATGTTGGCCACATCTAACGTGAGACACTAGTTCGCCTTTCTGTCACTGCCTATTCTTAAAGGGACTCAAAATTAGGATACAGAGTATGTTCACTGAGGCCACCCGTCATAGGATTTTGATGAACTGAGTCACGTTGCACAAAGCGTCTTCTGTTTCCTTTAAGCCTAGTTTTGAGTCACCCCGCCCCCACCTGCCCTGAGTTTTCCTGCCATTTCAGATCCCACCCCACCCCCACCCCCCCTCGCCCCCAGAGGCTGCCTGGCCTCCTGTCAGCGCTTCCACCCAGTTGGGCACAGCTCGGCCAGGCTGGTCCAGGCAGCAGAGGAAGGCGGCGTGGTGGGGGCGTGGCCTGGGTGGGAGGCGGGGAGTGGGGCGTGGCCAGGGCTGGGAGGGGGCTCAACCAAGGTGGCAGCTGTGGGAGTGGGGGCGTGGTCATCCTGCTCCTACGGGTCCTCTCACACAGCACGGCTGGATGGGCACCATCCCCCTATTTCAGGTCCTATAAGGGGACACACACACACACACACACACACACACACACACACACACACACACACACACACACACACACACACACACACACGAGTGTTGGTGTGCTTCAGCCGCCATCACAAAGTACCACAGCCGGGGGCGGGGGGGGACTTAAATAGAACACATTTATTTCCTTACAATTCTGGGGGCCAGAGTCCAAGATGAAGGTGGGGGCAGGGGTGGCTTTTCCCGAGGTCTTTGTTCTTGACTTGTAGGTGGTCTTTTCATTCTGTTTCCACGTGCTCCTCCCTCTGTACACATCCGTGTTCCGATCTCTTCTTATAAGGACCCCAGTCATACTGGACCACCCACCCTAACGATCTCATTTTTTTAAAACATTTTTTATTGATTTATAATCATTTTACAATGTTGTGTCAAATTCCAGTGTTCAGCACAATTTTTCAGTCATACATGGACATATACACACTCATTGTCACATTTTTTTCTCTGTAAGCTACCATAACGTTTTGTGTATATTTCCCTGTGCTATACAGTATAATCTTGTTTATCTATTCTACAGTTTTGAAATCCCAGTCTATCCCTTCCCACTCTCCACCCCCCTGGCAACCACAAGTCTGTATTCTCTGTCTATGAGTCTATTTCTGTCCTGTATTTATGCTTTGTTTTTGTTTGTTTGTTTGTTTGTTTGTTTGTTTTTTAGATTCCACATATGAGTGATCTCATATGGTATTTTTCTTTCTCTTTCTGGCTTACTTCGCTTAGAATGACATTCTCCAGGAGCATCCATGTTGCTGCAAATGGCATTATGTTGTCGGTTTTTATGGCTGAGTAGTATTCCATTGTATAAATATACCACATCTTCTTTATCCAGTCACCTGTTGATGGACATTTAGGCTGTTTCCATGTTTTGGCTGTTGTAAATAGTGCTAACGATCTCATTTTAACTTTACTACCTCTTTAAGGACCCTGTTTCCAAATACAGTCACATTCTGAGACACCAGGGGATAAGACTTCAGTATATGAATTCATTGGGGGACATAATTCAGTCCATACCACACTCGTGGACACATAGACACACACACACACACACACACACACACACACGTTTCTTTCCTCAAGGATTTTGGTATTGCTGACTCCATGAGGGGAGAGCTAATTTTTGAACTCTTATCGGTCTGTGCCACCTCTTCAGATGCTATACCCTGGGGGTCACAAAAGTGTTCCTGGCCTCAGGCACCCAGCTCTGGGTTTTAAGGGACTTTTTTTTTTTTCTGCAGTTGTGATTCTAAGAGTGTGAGGAACAGGGGAGGGTGGCTATGTAGCTGTGTTGACTGGATCTGGGAAAGTATTTCTCAAAATGAGGCCAGGGACTGCCTGCTTTGGGATCACCAAGGATGCTTGCTAAAAATGCACTCTTTTTCCGGCCATAAAAGTGCACAAAATCTTGCCACACTTAACAATGGATGAATCTCACCAGCATAACATTAAGGAAAGAAACCAGTCACATAAGAATACATTCTGGTATGATTCCACTTTTAATTTATAATTTTAAACAAGGCAAAATTAATCTATGATATTAAGGATATGGGTGGGGCTGCAGGGAGGTCAAGGGGCTCCCTGGGGGGTATTTGGGTGATGGTTACACAAACATTTCTCGAGATGTATACTTCTGATTTTGGCACTTTACTGTATGCGTATCATTCTTGAGTTTTTAAAAGTTTATATAAGAAAATATCAGAATAGTCATCATTAAAAAGTCCACAGATGATAAATGCTGGAGAGGAGTGGAGAAAAGGGAACCCTCCTACACTGTTGGTGGGAACATAATTTGATGCAGCCATTATGGAAAACAATACAGAGATTCTTTTAAAAACTAAAAATAGATGTACTATTGATCCAGCAATCCCACTCCTGGGCATATATCTGGAGGGGACTCTAATTCTAAAAGATACATACACCCTAGTGCTCATAGCAGCACTATTTACAATGGCCAAGATATGGAAGCAACCTAAGTGTCCATCAGCAGTTGACTGGATAAAGACGTTGGGGTATATTTATACAATGGAATACTACTCAGCCATAAAAAGAATGAAATAGTGCCATTTGCAGCAATACGGATGGACCTAGAGATTACCATACTAAGTAAAGTAAGTCAGAGAAAGAGAAATATATGATATCACCTATATGTGGAATCTAAAAAAATGATATAAATGAACTTATGTACAAAACAAATACACTCATAGACACAGAAAACAAACTTATGGTTACCAAAGGGAAAAAGGGTGTGAGGGAGGGTTAAATCAGGAGTTTGGGATTAACAGATACACATTACTATATATAAAATACATAAACAACAAGGACTTGCTGTACAGCACAGGGTACTATATTCAATAACTTGGAATAACCTATAATGAAAAAGAATATGAAAAAGAATATATATATATGTGTGTGTGTATACATGTATAACTGAATCACTATGCTGTGCACCAGAAATTAACATGATACTGTAAATCAACTATACTTCAATTAAATAAATAAATAATATTTCCAACATTTTCCCTTTGACTTTTCAAGCCACTGTTTCTCTTACTTTGAATCCAATTATCACCAAGCCATGGGGCAATCACTTCTCTTTTCCTTTAGTGAGTTGAAACCTGAAATTTCAGAAAGAACTTTACCAAGGACTCTGATGCACCAAACAAATGTCAGCCCCCCAAAAATTTTTTTTAAGGAAATAACAGGCTTATTTAGAACGATACTGTTTTTAGCACAGTTTGAGGGTCTCCTTCCCCATTCATGTCTGTGGGGAGGTACCGAAGGCGTCGGGGAAAGGATGAGACTCACTTTGGCTTCCATAGTGTGAAACCAGAGCTTCCTACTGAGGGACCCACAGTGAGGGATTCCCTCTGAGACAAGGGGCTTTGGATGCTGGGCACCTAAAAAAAATGACAACTCTCTTCATCGTGTGGTCAAATCTCTATCTTCATATATATGGCATTTTCCCCTAAACTTTGGCAACATACTATTTTTTTTTTCTTTTTGAGGGAAGGATTTATTCCTTGCAGCAAGGAAGGGGAACACCAGGGACCTTTCCTAAAACAGTGTCTTTTTTTTAATGGAAGTACCGGGGATGGAACCCAGGACCTCATGCATGCTAAGCATACGCTCTACCACTGAGCTGTACCCTCCCCTCAGTGACATACTTAGCTGTTCCTCATCTTAAATTTTCTGTAATTCACCTAAATGAGTTGTTATATAATTTTTACAAAGCACTGCTCTCCCAGGTTTGTTTTTATTAAATGATGGAAAAAGCAGTTATCTTTACTCATCCCCTGACAATCCCTTCCCCCTGGCCCCGCAAGCATTGTCAGATGAGATGAGGCTGGAAGTGGGGTAAGCATCAAGGTTGTCTGTTGCAATTATTAGTAAAAAACTTTAATGCATTCCACATGGATCTCTGAGCCTTAGTTTCTGCCTGTTAAAAAAAAAGAGAGAGAGACAGATTTGGATGACGTAATGTTTAAGGTGCTTTGAGCTTTAAAATTCCATAAATTATATTCAGATTCTAGTTTTTAAAAATGTAAAAATTGTTGCGGACACACAACTTTAATTCACATACACACTATATATGCCTTAGAATGAGTTGGAAATCTTACTAACAACAACAACAAAAATGTGTTTCTATTGTGCTGGGGCCATTTAGTCAAAGTGGTTGCATGAAAATATGCCCATCCTGCTTCTAAACAGCTGTTCCAAGCAAAGGACGGCCAGCCAGGCTGGATGCTGCCTAGAGGGTGCCCGGGCCCTGCCCCTCGGAGCAGGTACAGTGGCTGGGCTGTGGCTTCATGCTGGAAACACTCTGTCATCTCCTCTCTGCCAACTTTCTCCAGGATTTCTCCTTATCCTCCCCCCCAAAAACTCTACACTCCCAGTGTACTAATATTTTCTTCCATTTTCTCTTTCCTGATGCGTTGGGACCTTGCTGACTCTGAGGAGACTGTCCCTCCCAGGGTTCACCAGTTCCTAGAGACAGTAAATGACTGGCCTGTGAACACGCCTTACATGTGCAAACCAACCCACCCAGAGCCCACACCCCACCGCCTCCTATATTGAGCTCTCCCTCTGGCCACTGTCCCGCTGCCCTCATCACCCAGGGCCAGGTATCAGACAACTAGGGACAGCCCTACACCCCAGAGCCCTGAAATGACTCAGACCAGCCAGTCCTGAGCCTGCTGACCCTGCCTTGCCTGTTTCTTCCCCCAGAAATCACAGTAATGGCTCTCCCCTCGTTTACCCATCCCTCTGCCTCCTGGCCACCTTGGAGCTTCCCTGTGTAGCCCTTCCCCCATGTCAGTGGGAACCTGGAGCAACAAATGATCGTTTCCACGGCGATCATCTCCTTCCTCTGTTGGCCTTACTCTACCTAAATAATAATAAAACTTATATTAAAACACCCATGGTGCATTTATTCCCAGAACACTCCCCCCAACTCTGGCCTCAGCCCTTCAGACCAGGCACAGCATTGTCAATTATCTTTGCACTCCGCTTCCTTCCTGTTCCCTGACTTGCTTACACGAGATTGATGTCAAAGGCTTGCTCTGTCCCTCCATCCCTAAAGAGCCTCTGACACTGACTTCTACACTTATCATCCCGCTGGCGGGGTCTGCTACAGCAGTGAACTCAGATTGGCTACAACTTTGCAACCACCATGTTTACTGGCAGTCATCATCCAACACCTCATGTCAGTCTCGTCCTGGAACTGGATTCTGTCATTTCTGCTTCCGCAGGGAAGCCAAAGCCCCTTTTCAAGCCTTGGGTGGAATTTTGCCTCCCTATTGTCTTTTAATTGGAGTGATGAAAAGGCCCCCTCATAAGGCACTGAATGCTCTTCCAGTTGGGACCATCTCAACCTCAGAAGTTTTTAAGCATTTTCAGAAAAGTTGCTATCTCAGACCAATCCCTCTGCACTTGGCCTCTTACGTTTGCAGGTCTGAACCCTCCATTTCAGCAGCAAATCCCTCCCCAGCCCCTCTGCTGGGCCCACATTGTACTTCCTCAAAGGTCTTGCCATCTGCTCCAGGGCCCGGCACCCAGCACCCAGCATGGTAAAGTAGGGACACCCTGAAGGTGGGATGAGCTCCTGCACACATCTCAAGGCCTTTGAGTTGCCAGCAGGACGGAGGACTCAACTTGTTAGGCCATCAGTGTGTCCATGTCCCTCGTAGAAACTGAAAGCACCAAGCACAGATCCTAGAGATGCGGATTTCTTAGCACCTAAGAATCAGAGGACTTGGTCTCCATTTCTACGGCCAAAAGAATTCACACTCACCTTGAGTCTTAAGTCAGCCCCTGCCCAGACTTGGGTAATGCCACACGCAGCTGAAGAGGCTGTCTCCCCAACATCTGGGTATCAATATACTCCTGAGCCTCTAAAATTCCACTTAATGCGTACAGCCCTTTAGATTCTGCAGACTTCTCCCATATACTGTCTCATTTCATGGATGGGAAACAACTGCATAGCAACACAAAGCAGTGATAGGTGACACTACTACCAAAGGTAAGCATTCTGGATGAGCTGGGCCAAAAAATGAGAAAAGGGTTGCAATTAGTCTTGTAAAAATTAATAAAGTAGAGTTAATTCATAATATGAAGGTGATTTTCTTCCTATGCACCCTAGGTTTTTTTTTTTTTTTCTGCAAAATCAAAAAGAGTAGTAAGTTCTTTACACAGGAATTATTATCTATGTTTGCGTAATGATTTATAGTTTACAAAGTAGTTCCAAGTATATTTTCTTATTGAATTCTCACCACAAAACTAATGCAAGATTGGTGCTTTAGCCTTTTTTTGTGAATAAGGAAACTGCTACCAAGACTTTTACCCCCAGGATCATACCCCTGCTCCTCCTTTATTAGGTTTCAGGAGGAAGCTGCAAAGAGAAAAAAACCAAGAACTGGTTAGAACCAATTAGGCCCAAGATGGCAGAGGATTTGACTCGCAGTAGACCTTGAGCCTTGCCACCTGTTCACTGTGATGCATTAGCTGCTAAATGACACACCCACAGACACGATCACAGTTGACAATCGCCATGACAGCAACTGGAAAAGCCCATTCAAGGACTGAAAAACAGAGCTGGCATTAGTTCCGGGTCCAAACCACACTCCTGTTCTTGGATAACTCATGAATATTCCTCTCACTCTTTCCAATTCCCTCCCTTTTCCCTCGACCCTCCTGTATACCTGATGTTTCCACCTGAATTGGGTTGAGAAGTTGACTTGCAAATTAGGTTCCCGCTTCTCCATTCTTTGGCCATTGAGTAAAGCCTACGCTTTTCCAGCCTCAGCATTGGTTTTGTTATTGGCCACACGAGTCCAATTGGAGAAAGATCCTCCCTGGCTGGGACAAGATGTCTTGGCTGGGCTCGGGCCAAACAAATTTGGTGTAAAACTGAGGCTCAGAGAATTAAAGTAGTTAGCGTTCTCAGTGGAGCATTCATTATCAGATTAATTAAAGTAGCCATTCCATTATAAATTGCTGAAACAAGAAACAAGCTCATTTATGGCTTCATTGCAAAGTTCCACCCTGGCTTTCTTTGTTTCATTACTCCCCTGACTCTGGTAAGTTCTGTCCCTAGACCCTGTAAACACACGGTGTTGCAGCCATCAAGTCACTACAGCCGCCCTGACAGTGAGCCCTGAGGGAACTCCGGGTGGGAAGCACAGGACACTGGCCCTGGACAGCAAAGATGCACATCAAAGGAATGATTTCAATGAGCCCAGACTCTTGCATCTTCCCATACAGAGTAAAGTGCTAAATTTCCTAACTTGAGATGTCTGGTTTTCTTAATTAATAGCAATCTTTTCATGTTCCAACTACTTGGTCTTTGTTGCAAAATTCCTATATATCCTGACTCCTCCCTTACCTCTTCAGAGCAGTCCCTCAGAGTCCTCTTCAGAGAGAGGCTTCCTCCTGGGCTTGAAGTCCTCAGAAAGTCCACCAAATAAAACATAATTCTTAACTTTTAGGTTGCGCGTTTTTTTCAGTTGACACTCCCTCCCCCACCTCAGTGAACCATGCACAAACTTAGACATAGCTCTAGATGGGAAGGGAGAACAGGGGGACAGAGAAATACCTCTTGGGAGCCAGGGGATGGGGGTGTGGCTCAGGCAGCATGGGTATCATTTAGAGTGTCCACCCCTAACACATGAAACTTAGCAGAAAACAATACGGTAATACACGAAACAAGATCAAGCTTAGCAATGAAGTTGGGTGAGAACATGAGTCTAGTCTTATCCCATGCGCCATCCTTTGGGGCCAGACTGTCAGCCTGGATCAGGGCTGTGTACAGAGGGACTCCATCATGTGTTCAATCATCCGTTCATCCACTTGAGACAGGAAGGAAGAGGGCAGGACACAACCATTAAAATAATGACACAGCAATTAGCACCAAGATGGCAGAAGATTCTACTTCCAGTAGACCTTGAGGCCCAAGATGGCAAGAGATTTGGCCTCCCCTAGACCATGAGCTGCTTTATACCCTCACTGTAATATGTTAGCATGGTAAATGACACACCCACAGGCGCCATGATTGTTCCGAGCTTAATAACCATGAAGAGTCAAAAAGTGTGTGATGGCCCAGTTCCTGGGAATTCCAGCCCCTTCTCCAAAGTAGTTGGAATAATCTTCCCACTTAACTTATGAAGTTGCTGAGCCCATAAAAACTAACCACCCCGACACTTTGTGGCCTCTCTCACTTTCCCAGACAACCCCATGCTCTGAGGCTTGAGGCTGCCACCCCTCCTCTCTCAAGGCCTGTACTCAATCTCCTAAAGTCGCTGGGTTGCTCTCTCTTGCCTTCTGAGTCAGCCACACTCACACTCTCTCTGAATAAATCTACCTGCACTCTACTGTGGCTCTCTCTTGAATTCTTTCCTGTGTGAAGCCAAGACTCCTCACTTGGTGGGGCGCATCCCAAGGCCTTGCCTGAGACCGGGGACACAGCCATCCTCTTGTGCCCCATTTTTCCTGCCCGACACTGACCACTGCTGCCAGCATGATGATGAGGATGCACACGGACACCCCACAGCCCTGCCCCGCCAGGTCATAGTGAGTGGGGGAGGGTAAACACGCACAGTGACCCCCCGGGAGGAAATGCACCAGCAGGCAGACCTTGTCTCCTGACCCCTGCAGGGAAGAGGCCACCAGGATGGGAGCCAAGGGGAAGGGTCAGCGCTACAGTCGTTTCCCACAGGCCCACTTTCCCTCCACAGAATCACTCCGATGTTATTTTTGGAAAGATTTTGTGTTTTGGCTTATTTTAGTGAACAGTTCCATTTTACGTTGAGATAATTTTGATAGGTAGGTGGGCTTTAAGACATGTTGGCATCAATCCTGTGCTCTCCCCATCATCGGGGCCAAGTCCATCCCCCTCTGCACCTGTGACCACTCAGGCACCTGGGTGCTTAGAGGAACTAAGGCCAGACTGAAGAGAAGGAAAACAAAATCAATGTAAAACTCACATCCCCCCTGGGAGGAGGGGACCTATAACTAGGGGTGTTTTAACAAGGCTGATCTGATGCATCACACACAGCCTGAAGCCAGGGGGAAGGTGACTGGAAGAGGGAGAAAATGCTGCAGTTTGGGCTGGGTGCATTTCCTCCCCATCCCTCCCTCCTCTCCCCGTCCTCCTCCTTCTCCCCCTCCCCCTCCCCTCCCCTCTCCCCTCTCCTTCCCTCCCCCTCCCTTCGCATTCCACTCCTCCCTCCGCACTCCCTCTCCTCCCTCTCCCCTTCCCCTCTCCCCTCCCCTTGCGCTCCCTCTCCCACCTCCCCCTTCCTCTCCCTCCCCCTCCCTTCCCCTCCCCCTTCCCCCTCCTCC
Organism: Camelus bactrianus; assembly: GCF_048773025.1. NCBI lineage: Eukaryota > Metazoa > Chordata > Mammalia > Artiodactyla > Camelidae > Camelus > Camelus bactrianus. Next base: position 10,066,524 of record NC_133549.1, read on the forward strand.
CTCCCCCCTCCCCACCAGCTCGGGGAGAGCAGCTGAGCCTTTGGAAGCAGCAACACCCTAAATAGAGAGAAAATTTCACACATATGCTCTGCAGATTTTCGAAAGAAGAAATAATACAGCCCTTGTGATAGCAAGTAGCCTTCCCGGTATTATTTTTCAAAGCCTGCTAGATTTAACCCCCGTGGCTTCCAGGATGCTCGAATGGACTAATAAACAATAATGTGATTCTAAAGCCTGAAGAGGCATCGACCATCCTTCGCAGTGAGGTCGCGAAAAATGCTCTTCACCGAAGCTGAGGGCTTTGGCGATTCCTGGTTCAATTTGAATTTCAACAATGAAAACCACTCTACCATATTAGCTGTACTGACTTACGAGGGCTGCCCTAGCAGCTGCAACTCTCACATTTTATCGTCTCACCGTTCTGAAGGTTGGAAGATCAAGATCGTGGTGTTAGTTCCTTCCGAGGCCTCTGGAGATGGTCATCTCCCTCTGTCCTCACATGGTCTCTCTCTGTGTCTCTTCTTAATAAGGCATATTGGATAAGCATCCACCCTAAAGACGCCATTTAACTTCGTCACCTCTTTAAAAGACCTTGTCCCCAAATACAGTCACATTCTGAGCTACCGGAGGCTAGAACTTCAATATACGTATTTTGGGAGACACAAGTCAGCCCACATCACTGTTGCCAGTGACTGGGTTCTTGCCTCCTTGCAGAAAGAATTCCGAGACGGGATGCAGAGGTTGAGACAGTAAGGTGAGGATTTATTAAGGGGTGGATGGTACATTCTCAAGGGCAGAGAGGGTTCCCTTTTCTCTACCCGCTCTCCAGCATTTATCGTTTGTGGACTTTTTAATGCTAAATGCATTATTTTATTCCTTCCAAATATATACAGGATCCTCCGCCATTCTGGGCCTCAGTTTCTCCAACCATAAAATGACAGGATTGGATTCTCTGGTCTTTTGGGACCAGCTCTCCTGGAAGCAAAGAGGGAGGGGACGCTGAGGCACATCCCTCGCCCCCCCCACCCCACCCCGGGCAGGTGAGCTACCTGGTATCAGAATCTACGGTCCTTAGGACCTTGCCCCGTCCTGCCTGCTCCTCCTGGGTTTCCCTGGTAGAGCTGACCCCCAGACGACCCAGGAGAGTGGAAGCCTTTGATGTTTAACAGCACTGAGAAAAATACATTTTCCTTTATTACATAGGTGACATATAAAATGCATACTAGCATAGCATATTTCATTTTTGATTTGAACATTGTATTTTATCAGTTTGCGTCATACTGTCAAACACAAGATTCTGAAATGCCATTCTGGCTTGCTTTTTTTCTGAGAAAGAAATCCCAGAAAGTTGTCTGGGCATGTTTTCCCTCTGAAGTAACACCACCTGCAGATGCTTACTGTCTACATCACTGAAATGACAAGGACAAAACTCCACCAGGAGTTGTCACATCCGGGCGGGTTCCTCCCAGAGCAGGTTGGGAGGAGGGAGGGGTCAAGCACTTTGACTTGTCCAGCTTCCCCTCCCCACCTCCCCCCACTCAGGGATGTTCAGCACCCTCCCACCCCACGTCAGATATTACTCATAAAAGGAGACAGACAAATACGTGTTGGATGACGCAGCAGCATCTCCCACCTCTGGTGGCCTGCCTTCCTGTTCCTCTGCTCCCCGTCTCCTTCTCCCCTGAGGCTTCTCCAGAACAGCCTCAGTCCGCTCTCCGGGGTCTCTGGATGCAAACGCAGGCAATCACTTCCAGGACCTGGACCAACCATGTGAAGCAGTGAGGACATGTGTTTATTCCCCCCACAGCATCCCTCACCCAATCTCACTGCTTCCTTCACTCACTGGTCACTTCTGTTTGCACGAGATAACACGTTGAACATCCTTCTGGCTCCATCCCAACACAATCACCATAATTCCTCCGGCTCGCAATTTGGAGCAGCGTTGCTGGATTAAACACATCCATTTAAAGTAAAAGCCTCCTTAATATCCAGGGTTGTAAGCCCATTTCACTTGGCTAACTGCTTGCCTTATTATTTTATTTGATTTATTCCTCTGCCCAGCTCCCATCGTGAGGTCTCCACTCCGCTTAATTTAGCATCCAGACTGAGCATGTCTGTCTCGTTGGACCCCTACAGTCTAGAAGAGCACCATGCCTGGAGGGACCCCCATCCTTCAAACTTTCCCCGCTTCCCTCCTGGGAGGAGGGTACCCAGGATATTTTAACCCTGGAAAGAGGAGGAAAGTAAAACGAAAGAACAAATTAAGGTTTGTTTTCTTCCTGGACCTTGAGGGAAATTGTCCGACATACTTTAAACTCAAATTCAATTCTCCTCTGAGTCGGGTCTTTTTCAAGGAACTTCACTGACATTCCAGGGGGATTGCTGGGACAATCTGACCTCCCCCTGGAGGTCAGGCGGTCTTAAACTTCTTTGCAGAACAGTCCTGCCCTGGGCACTACTCTGGGTATTTCCCATAACATCCTGGGTTTCAGTTTTCTGGATAAGAACACAGTAAAAAAAAAAAAAATTTATTTAATAAAGTCACTCTCGTGCTGCCCCTCTGCTGATCCCCTGAGCTGCTGAAATTAGCTCTTTTGCCCCCTTTCCTGATTGCCCATGTCTGCCCCCCTCTAGCCTTAGAAGACCCTACTTTATAGGAATGAGGTAACTAAGCAATTGAAACTAACTCCTGACTTTCGCTTCCCTGAGTGCACACCCTGCCTTGTGTAAACTGTTGATTCTTTTCCTGGGTGACAAGAAGAATGAAGAATGAAACAGTCAAGGACCGATGGGCTTGCTACGCCCGACAGCCCCCTGAGCAATCCTGCAGGCAGGTCGCCAGGTGAGTTAACCTCTGAAGAGAGAGTCAGCAGGTCTGCACTCAATGGAAAATGATGCTGCAACCAACCTCCCACCTCGATGATTCACTGAGATCCTGCCCCCCACTTTTCCGTTTAAAAATTGTCAGGGCTGAGTAGAATCTTTGAAGTTGGTCTCTGGACAGGAGTCCACCTTCTCCTCAAATTACCAGCTTTTCCAATTAAAGCACCTTTCCTTTCTACTGACACTTGCCTCGTGGGTTATTGGCTTTTGAGCAGTGAGCAGCTGAACCTGAGTCCCATAACACTGACACTCTCAGAATTATGGGGTGGACAGGACAGAGGGCTGTCTCTAACTAAATGAAGTACCACCCCCATCTTCCTGCTAGAAGGCTCTGGTTCTCCTTCCCGGGGCACCCCCCACCCCATCTCCTTAGGAAATGATTGCTAGGGGCCAGTGTTCCAGGGAGAACCGGCACATCCTTCAGAGTGGCGGGAATGTGGGAGGACTCTGTAGGTGGTGAGGGATGCATGGGGTAGGGGCTGGCCTTTGCCCTCACCTTTTGACTTGTGGGTGCCTTGGGGAAAATGTGTAGGCAGTCAAGGTCCACAGGTCTCGTTTCTTCTGATGCAGACATTGAGATGGGCACCCAAAATCACCTTTCTATAGGGAGGGGCAGGGCAAAAGACTAAACCTTTTTCTCCCTGCAAATCAATGTCTCGCAGGTCTAGATAAACGGGTGCCACTTCTCCATATCTTTGAACTGTGATAAAGCTTCCATGGCCTGGAACCCAGGACAGAGCCACAAACTAAGGTGGGTCAAAAGGATGGCAGGGATGACAAGTGGGTATCGGTGGGTGGTAGGAGCTGCTGGGGTTCAGTGACTTTCAGTTCCCAGTGAGACCTATGGATGATTGAATGTTGCAGAAGGAATTAGAGTTGATTTCAGATTATTATGCAAGATAAATTCACACTCACTTCCTGCAGAGGATGTTGAGGGTGGGAGGGACAGGGTGGCGTGGCAGAGCGTCCCCCTGCGGCTCCCGCCCGGTGTCAGGTGACTGTCCTCCCCTGCAGTGCCCGGGACGGTGCTCTTCACTGTGCATCACTGCAGGGCACTTTTCCTCAATTTTCTTGCCATTCTGTCAAAATCTAAGGGCATTCGTTGAATCCGGTCAAGCGTGTGGACTTCATCCATCGTGTGTGACGTGGCAGGGAAAAAGGGGTGAGACTTGCTGGTCTGGATAATTCTGAAGGCTCCCTTCTGACCTGCAGCGGGGACGGCAGGGCTGGCCTGGGAGCAGGGCAGAGAGAGAGACGGCGGTTTGCCGCCCACTCCCACTTGCACAAACACGTTGAAAGCCAGAACAAAGGGAAACCTCCTTCATCTCGTCACCGGACGGCCCCTGGGAAACACTGACAAGCTGCCTAAAATTGCTTCCCAGCAATTGGGATTGAAATGGGTCAGGGATGCTAAGACATAGCCCTGCTCTGCCAGAAATGGTCCCGTGTACTTTCGGAGAAGAGGGTGGAGGAGGGATGTTCAACTGTGTCTTACTAGCACTTTGCAGGAGATTTAGGTCAATCTCCCGTGGTTCTAGGGAGATGGGGCAGTGATGGAGATCAGGGCAAGTGGGAGCCCCGGCTGCGCGGTCCCAGAACCGGGGGCAATCCGCGGTTCTTCTCTTACTGCCTCCATGACATGCCTTTCATCTGACAGATACAAACTTTCAGTTCACTGAGCCCAAGAAACCATATGAAACTTTAGCCTCATGCTGAGGAGGGTGCAGGATTTTGCCCAGTAGTAATCATGGGCTGGCAGGTTGCCTGTGCTCCTGTCAGAAGACCCTCAGCCCACAACTTCCCCACCCTGTGCCCTGGCACTACCAGTGTGCCCCATCTGTTCCAACACCTGCCTGCACTCCTGGCCCAGGCCTCCTGGACCGGCCTCCATCCCACAACCAGCAAGAGTCCTCCGTAAATGACCCAGCGCTGTCCAGCATTGCTGTTGCTATGGGGACAGTCACCCATGAGTGCATTAAGAGAAAAACAGCCATATTTTAGCCAGCCTACAGTCCTAGCATGACATACCGGGACGGGCTTACAAAGCTTTCTAGTTTCCCCAAGACTTTTCTTTCCCATCAGACTTTTAAAATTAGGAACCAATATAGAATTGCTAAGAACACCATTTCCCTAGCAACCAGAGAAATGCTATTGCCTCCCGCTGAGGGGTTAAAAATAACATTTCATGTGCCACTGCAACCAACTGAGATCTCCCATTTATCTTCTGTAACATCCGCCTGGTCATTGCAGATGCCTGACTCTATAAATCTCATTTATCATCAAGGTAACCTGTCTGAGGCAAAAGTGGAATTCACCTGCATAGCATCATTCAGGCTTTCTCTGCCTACAGGGGAAAAATCACAGTCAGCTTGGTCCTTATGAGCAGGGACAGGACTCCCCTGACTGGACCACGTGCCTGCCTGCCTCCCTCGCTCCCTCCCTTCCTTCCTTATGATATTGTAATTAGCATACAATAGAAGAAAAAGATCTTCAGTGATCGGTTCAATAAACTTTAGCCCTCATGGAGCTGAGTTTGGAAGGGAGACCAACACCAATTTTAAAGATACAACTAAATATAAAATTGGAACTCTTTCTGAGCAAAAGTGCTCATGGTTCTATGAGAGTCCATAATGGTGAGATTTGAACTGATTAGAGATATCAGAAAAAGCTTCCTTGAGCAAGAGATCTTTGAAGAAAGGTGAGTCATAATTAACTAGATAAAAAGAAGAAAATTGTGCCAAATAGGAAATATAACACGTGCAAAGTCCCTGCGACAGATGAGAGCTTGGCAAATACAAGGGTCTGATAGAAGGTCTGGTTGCTGGGGCTAAAGGGTGAGGGCCCCCAGCTGGGTAGGGAAGCTGGAGAAGGCGGTGGGGCCAGACCAAGGTCACCAACCACATCAAGGAACTTGTCTTTATCTTCTGAGCAGTGGAAAGGCAATGAGGGGCTTTCAGAGGAGAGAGACAGACACAATCAGATACTCCTTTTTGGAAAGTCATTCAGGCATCAGTTTGCAGCCAATCAGTGGTGCCCAGAGTGGATGGTGAACCTAGTGAGAAGACAGGGCCACAGTACAGTTGAGAGATCCCTGGGCTGGCAGTGATGGGGTGGAGAGAAGCGGGGCGATAGTACATATCAGCTGAAATTATTACCAATTCTTAGACACTGATACAGGACATAGGGCAGATCCATTCAATATGGTTGATTCCTAGATGGCAAGAAAATCTATCTGGAATAATTTTTATGCTCATGGGAGGGGCTTATGGATCATAAGCTGCACAAGGCTTACAATGAGACAAAATCTCAGAACAAATTGAGGGCCAACTCCACTCCTCCCACCTCTTCGGATGCTGTCCCACCACTTGACAACAGGAAGGATTCAGGCTTATAAATGTCTAGGTCCAAATGTGTCCCTTTGACCTAGATGGTGATGGCCTTGTCCATGCTGATATGCAAATTCTTGATGTTCATCAATGAACTTTGGAGTCTGGACCTGCCAGTAGGCCCTGTGTCACCACCATGTCTTCCTGCCCATCACTGGGACATTCTTGACCAACCACAGGCTCCATACCTTCCTGCCAGGAGGAGGGAGAGCATGTGCTCTGCCATCTGTTTGTCCGTCACTCACAAGAGACCAGGCCAAGGAACACTCCAAGTCCACCGAGGTCCACACCTCCCACAGCCCCCCAGCCTTCCCTGGGCACCCTTATTCTGAGACAGGGCCATGGCTGACCTTCGGGGCGAAGCCCAGCTCCACGCTCTCTCAAAGATCAGCTTTGGTGCATCAGCCTGTGTTCTCAGTTTTCCGTCAAGGGTAGCTCACCCCCAATCCTCAAAATTGTACCCAGGGACAAAAGCTATCACTGTGAACCAAGCCAGTGCCTCTCACTTAGCAAACACCCTGTAAGTGTTAGTTCCTTCTTTTCCTACAGGGAGACCCTCACACCTTGTCACACGATGCCTGGGTACCATTTCTGGAAACTATCTTATGACCCCTTCAGACACTTGGAATCAAAACATATATCACATCTCATTCTCAAAAAGGTATTCCAATGAATGCTGGGAACAAATTAAGTGTCAGTAATTGGGGGAGGGCTCAACTGTTTATGCAGATTTCCTTAGCTTTTACCTAATGTCCTTTGCTCTTCAAGGGGCCCTTCCAGGACACCGCACCACACTGAGTTGTTACCCTGTCTCCTTAGGCTCCTCTTGGCTGTGACAGTTTCTCGGACTTCTTGTTTCTGATGACCTGGATGGTTTTGAGGTCTGGTCAGGGACACTGCAGGATGTCCATTTGTGGGAATTTGTCTGATGTTTTTCTCCTTATTAGGCTGGGGGTTATAGGTTCTTGGGAGGAAGACCACAGAGGTGAAGTGGCATCATGTCATGTCAAGGATCCATGCTAGCAACATAGCATCGCACTCGATGCTGGTTAGTCACCTGGTTTGCATAGCATTTGTCAAATTTTCCACCATGAAGTTACTTCTCTTTTCCCCACTTCTCTGCTGTCCTCTTTGGAAGGACATTGCTGTGCGCATTCCTCACTTATGTGCAGGGCAAGGGGAGGTTTTGCTATCCTTCCTTTCGCACAAAGTAGCTTCATGGTTTACTTGGCATTATTTTGCCTGGGAGATTTGTCCCTTCTCTCCCAAGTATTGATTTATTCATCCTTTACTGATAGTGTATTGTGGTTTTGAGCACTTTCTTACTTTCTAGCCCTACACAGAGCTCCAGGCTCATCTTATATATTTCCTTCCCCAGTCTTAGAATCAGCCATTTCTCAAAGGCATCCTTTTCTTTTTATAGGAACCCAAGAACTAGCTGCATTCATTGATACTGAGGTACCTAGGCTCTCACAGCAGGCAAAGCAAAGAAAGAAAATACATGTGTGTGCACACACCCACACATACACACACCCACACGTATATAGACACACATAAGTCCAAAGCAGTGGGAGTGTGTACGTGTATTTATTCCTTGAATTATTTTGTTTTTCTGCAGCATTTGGCTCTCCTGACCTCTCCATTCTTACAGAAATCCTCTCCTCCTTCCCTCCTACCTTTCTGACTGTCCCTTCTTGGTTTCCTTCATAGCCTTCCTCTTTCTTCACCTGCCTCTTAATATATAGAATATATAGATTTCCATATGTGACCCTCTGTATATATACACAAAGGTAAACATGAGTTCTTACTCATGTTTCTAAATCTAATCCATTATCACGTGGCTCACTCTAGCTTCCACCCCCTGCTGGTCTGCAAATTTCCACTCTGACGATGAGAAACCTAGTCCCACCGACTGCCATCCGCTTACTTAATTGTTCAGTTCTAGCGCACATGGATGGTGGGATCGGAACTGTTACCCTGTGCCTGCATGGGAAACAATGTTTTCAACTAGGACAGTGTTTGTGTGCAGTTCTTTCTCCTGTAGTTTATAGCTTCCATTCATCTCCAGAGTGACTTTGGTCAGCATCCTTTATCCATCCCTCTTTAGTGCCCTTGTTTCATACAGTTAGAGTCTCTTGTCATGGCCTGCTTTCTTTCCTGAGATTCTCCCAACCTCCTAAGTGTTTTTTTTTTTTAATTGCATGCAATAAAGTTCATGGTGCTATAAAGTTCTAAGAGTTTTGACAAATGTATGGCATGTTACGTATCCACCATTACAGAACTCTACAGAGTAGTTTCACTGCCCTAAAAAATCTCCTGTGTTCCACCTACGTATGCCTCCCTACCCTAAGCCCCTGATGACCACTGATCTTTTCACTGTCTCCACAGTTTTGCCTTTTCCAGAATGTCATCTAGTTGGAATCGCAGTATGTAGCCTTTTCAGTCTGGCTTCTCTCACTTTGTAATATGAATTTAAGTTTCCTCCATGTATCATCATGGCTTGATAGCTCATTTCTTTTTATCTTTGAATAATATTCCATTGTAGAATGTCACCCAGTTAGTTTGGACATTTGTCTTGAAAGACATCTTGGTTGCTTCCAGTTTTTAATAATTATGAATAAAGATACTATAAACACGCATGTACAGGTTTTTGTGTAACATTAATTTTTAATTCACTTGGGTAAATTGGGAGTGAGATTGCTGAATTTTATAATAAAATTATGTTTAGGTTTATAGGAAACTACCAAACTGTCTTCCAAAGTGGCTGCACCATTTTGCATTCCCACCAGCCACGAATGAGAGTTCCTGTCACTCCACATTCACGACCGTGTCGTCAGTTCTCCGGATTTTCGGTCGTTCCAACAGGTATGACGTAGTATCTCGCTGTTTTATCACGCAGCGCCCTAATGACGAATGATGCGGAGTGTCGTGTCCCATGCTTGTTTGCCACCTGTATGTGTTCTTTGATGAGGTGTCTGTTTTTCTTTCCTTTCACAGTCAAGATTTTATATTGGTTGTTTTGGGGGTCAGTACACAGACATTATGGACAATTTGGCTACAATCCTTAATGCACACATCAAAAAACAAAAAACAAACAAACAAACAAAAACAAGAAGCCATGTAGATTTTAATTCCTTTCTAAACAGTCATTTTAGTGACTTTCCAGCTTAAGATTTGCAGACAAGTTTTCCTGATGAAGATATCAAATAACAATTACATTGAAGGACTGATAAAGCTGTTACTTTGTCTCAGTCATTCACATTTTAAGGTCATACATCCTGCATACTCAGATTTTCAACTTTTCACAGCACAATAACAACCAGATGAGGGAAACTGGACCACTGTGACAAAAGGTGTTAAAAAAAAATGCACATGATCTGAGAGGCCAAGGGAGAGCCAAGACCAGGGAGCAGTTTTCTTGAAGAAACAATTCTACTAAAAATAACAGTGGAGTAGAAGTGATTTCAAAAGTTCAAAACTGAGGCAGCAGTCCAGACTGGGCCACCTCAGGCTTCCACCATGCCCTCTTCTCAAGAAAGGAAGCTGTGAATCACTTGCTCTGCAGCCCTGTTTCTACTGCTGCCGCTGCTGCCTGTAACTGAGCTCATCTTGTGTCTGTCTCCTGTTCAGAAGCCCTGAAACAGGCTGTGATTGGTTAGTTAGTCCCCATCATCCAAGGTGCATCGAGTTGTCCAAGATACCTGCCCTCATAGGTTACAGCCAGCCTATAAATCAGCTGGCTTTGGGAAAGGCAGTCACCACGGTCCACTTACCTGTGACCAGGCGCTGGAGTCACACGTATCAGACCATGGTGTAAGGGCTCCCCGGTGCTGAGAAGGGGGCACAGTGCTTAAACAGGTTCACTTGGGATTTCTAGGGCAAAGTTGGTCATCAGGTTTTCGCCAGTGGCAACCGCTCCCCATCCCCGTCCCTGATAACAAATCCTCCCCACCAAACACCAACATGTGAATAGAGGAACCCCTCAAGGAGAGGGCCATCTGCATCTGCATGAGCTTCCGGTTTGAGGAGCTGTTCCCTCCTTTAAAAGCCATCCCAGGATCCATTACTCCAACAGAGCAAAGACATTAAAGCTGTCACCCTTCCACTCATTGTCATGATAGTGCGCGGACATGGTAACTTGAAAAGGTGTTGTCAGCAGGATCCAGAGTAAAAGACGTACAACACAGGGCACTATATTCAATATCTTGCAGTGAATGAAAAGAATATGAAAAGGAATATATGTATGTAAATATATGACTAAAACATGATGCTGTGCACCAGAAACTGACACAACATTGTAAATTTATTTGACTTCAATTAAAAATTAATAAATAGGAGGTGAGGGTGTAGCTCAGTGGTAGAGTGCATGCCTAGCATGCCTGAGGTCCTGGGTTCAATCCCCAGTCCCTCCACTGAAAAAATGAATGACCTAATTACCTCCCCCCACAAAAAGATGAAAAATAATAAATAAAAAATAAATTTAAAAAACAAGCAAAAAAGTTGGACGAAACAATTTTTTAAAGAAGAGAATTGTTTAAAAAAATTAATAAATAAAATAAAAGAGACATGTGAAGTCTTCTCATAAAAAATAAAGTAAAAGTGGGAGAAGAGGAGAATTCTCTATGTTTATTCATTCTCGGCAAAGGATTCCTGCCACTCTGCATTCTGCCTGCCATTTCTTTTCTTTTTTTCTTTTCTCACTCTTTTTTTTTTTTTTTTTTTGCATTGGGGAGGTAATTAGGTTTATTTATTTAGTTAGTTTTTTGATGGAAGTACTGGGGATTGAACCCAGGACCTCGTGCATGCTAAGCACACTCTCTACCACTGAGCTGCACCCTCCCCCCATTTCTAGAATTCACTTAGCCATGAATCTGTATACATATATGCTTTAGCTCAGTCAGCATTTGTATAGGCTTTATTGTCACATGCATTCGGCCTCACAACCTCATGTGATGTAGGTACCATTATGCAGAGGAATGAAGTGGTGTGAGAAAAATTAGTCCAGGGTGTTAACAAAATTTAAACCACTATGCTCTGGAAGGTCTCAGGTGAAATGGGGCTGTCATGGCGTTTTCAAGGTATTTCTAACAGTTGGTGTGCTTTTTATTTTGCTTTTTGTTTTTGTTGGCGGTGGCGGTGGTGGCGGTGGTGGTGGTGGCTTTCTCGGATGTGCATGGATCAGAATTAATCTCCAACAAGCATGCAACGCAAGCCTCCGTCTGTACGTGGCTGTACTGAGGCTGAGATGAGCTGCAGTCGCATCTTTGGTGTCTCACTTAAGTAGATCATGTTCCTGAAAAAGGAGATGTGGCCTTGTCACTAAAGCAAATGACATTTCCCATGAATTGAAGCTAGTTTTGTGCCTCTAAGTAGCCTTTAGAAATGTTCCACAGCTTCCTCTAGTCTCTTGAAGGAGACACTGTCCACGGAATAATTAACTGTCCCCCCCTCTCCAGTACCTGCATCCCATCATGGGGCCTGAAGCAAGATACTCATAAAGGGGAGGAGGAAACCTGATGTCAGCCAAGTTTGTTCTGGGCATGGCATGTTTCCCCCTTTCCTTTGTGTGTGTTTTAAAATTCACTTCAGTCTTAGGCCAAAATTTTTCATTGCTGTTTGTAGCCCACATCTTTCTAATCTCCATTCGCGGGCTTGTGCTTCACCATAAAAATCACGGGGGCGATGATAATTAAACTGCATTTCAGATGAGCTTCATTCATTTTGATTCTCCAAATATTGGAGGATGAATAAATCATGGTCTTCAAGACGTGAATGTCTGCAACACTGAGTCTCAGGAGAGATGGTAACTGTAAGATTCAAGATGCTCTGATAGAGGAGGGTGTAGCTCACGTGGTAGAGCGCATGCTTAGCATGCGTGAGGTCTTGGGTTCAATACCCAGTACCTATAATTTTTTTAAAAAAATAAATGAATAAACCTAATTACCTTCCCCCCACCCGCCAGCAAAATGCTCTGAGCTATTCTTGGCAGCTAAGGTGTTGCTTTAAGGACTCATTATAAACCTGGAAATCATTCTCTTTGGAAAATCTGGAAATGGTCCTGAGACATTCATCTTCGAGCTGGAGGGGTTTTATTAGATTTCCTTAAGCGTCACACGAGAGCAAGCCACTCTTTCCTCAAAAGAAACACTCGGGAAAATGCATCCTTCATCTGTGACCAGCAACATGCCTCCGTTAGTAATTAATTATAAATTGGTAGTTCATTGTCCTGCCTTTCATCTAAGGGTGCTGTCATGAAGGGGCACTGGAGTGAGTAGTTTTCTATGGGCCCTTATAGGATTATTTGTGTTTAGTCTCCTAGTCACCAAAGAGTTTTTGTCGAACCCCTAAGCAAACTTCTGTTTCTGGCAGCCAGGCAGTTTGAGCACCTTGTCCAACCCTTCTGTTGGAAGTGACTATGCTGTTGAATAAATATTACATTTTTTCCTTTTAAATGCATTGATGGATGGCACTGAAGTAAGAAATCCACAGAGACTCAAAACAAAGCAAAATCACACACCTTAGGAAAAAAGGAAGTACAAAGCTAGCTTTCCTTTTGAAGGTTTCTGTTGAGAACTCAAGTACTTGGGCTCCTGCTTTGATGAACACATAGGTGTGATGCCCACCCTAGTGAGGACTCTGATGCAAAAGACCTGCCGAAGACTGGGACCCCAAAGGGCTGTGTCTGTAAGTGTTAAAGTGAACCGGAAATAAACCCTCGTGTGCAGAAGGTAACGCAAGGAGACTTACTTGTGCAGACTCAGGGATGGGAAAAGAAAGACACTCCCCTTGGGAATATGTAATTCTAAGTGAGATATTATACAAGGTTTTAGACTAAATTTAAATAAGCTCTGTAGGTCCCCTCAAACCACAAGTAGATAATTTTATTTAAGGAGGTCTCAGGTTGGTAGCACCTTCAGGCTACTGTGAAAACTAAATACAAGAGGGGAAGGTATAGCACAAGAGGTAGATCACACGCCTAGCATGCGCAAGGTCCTGGGTTCAATCCCCAATACCTCCTCTAAATATAAGGAAATAAATAAATCTAGCTACCTCCGCCTCCACCCCAAATCTAATATTAAAAAAAAAAAACCAAAATGTAAATCCCCTTTGAATGAGTTTAACATCAGCCCAGAACTCAAAGAATTTTCAGAGACAGTGGTCGAAGGAAATAAGCTGCTCATAGCACAAACCACAAAATCTACAAGGAAATAAGGTAGCATGTTTGAGAACCAGTAGAATAAAAAGATGAAAGAAACAAATAAAGAGAACTTGAAAATATGAGCTAGGAACACACAAAATGACTATGAAGATTTTTTTTTAGAGAAAGAATAATTAAAACTAAAAGGCAATAAGTGAAATGAAAATTCAGTGGATGGATTTACCAGAAGATTAGATGTGGCTAAAGAGAAATTTAGTGAACTTGAAGGCAGGGCAGATACTTTCCAGAATGCAGCTTAGAGTGGCAAAGGAAACAAAATATGAAAGAGGAGATGGGAAACAGAGAGGCTAAAATGATAAGATGTGACATGTCTTAACAGAGAATCAGCATGAGATAGGAAGAATCGGGCCATATTTGAAAAGACTGTGGATAAAAATTTTCCTAGCATTGTGGAAGGACACCAGTTTTCAGATCCAAGGAACCTGGTGAATTCCAAATGGAATGGAAGCAGATGGAAGGCCTGTTATGCAAGAAAAAATGGTAAACAAAGAAAATGGTGACTACTTAAGTAAGTTTAATGTACACTTATAATACAAAATACTATTAATAGTATTTGATATATAGGTCAAAAACAGAGCTGCATTAAAATTCTGAATGACATGAACTGTAAGCTGGAAGAGTGTTGGCTATTAAAGCTTTTGAAAGTCCTTGTATTATTCAAGAGGAGGTTAAAGGTGCCATTTAATTTTAGTCTCTATAACTACACACACGTGTTTGAAGATCTAGGGTCGTTATCATAAGACTAGAAATCACTCTAAAAAGTAGAAATGATAAAGGCTATTTATTACTGTGCTGTGTATAAAAGCAAAAGACTGGAAACAATCCACATGTTCATCAGCAGGTGACTGGTTGAATAAACTATGATACATCCATGTGGTGGAGTTCTATTAAAAAATACATAATTCCCAAACTAAGTAGACAGAAAAAATGGAATGAGGGGGTAGAAAACTCACCATGATTCCAAAAGAAGGCAAAAAAAGGGGAGGAAAATGTAAATAAGAAAAGCTGGACAAATAAAAGCACATAAAATATTACAGTAATGACTCTAAATTTAGTACATCAGTAACTGTAAGCAATGTAAAATGACTGATCTCTACTGTTAGAAGCAGAGGATATGAGACTGAGTTAAAAGAATTCTATGTGCATGCTGATTACAAGAGATATACCTAAAACACAAGGATCTTCAATGATTGGAAGTCAACGACTAAAGAAACATGTGCCCGGTGAATATTAACCCCACAAAAGCTGACAAACAGACTTTAAAAAAGTTAAATTTCGCTGCAGATTTACTAGAGTTAAAGGCAACGATGAAAGTTTCAAAGCATAAGAATGAATTTGTAGGAAATTCATATTTCACTTCAAAATACAGAAATCAAAAGTTGAGTTATCTGAAAGAAGAAATATAAAAATTCATCTTAACTGTGGGAGAGTTTAACATATCTCTCCACAGAGAATTGTAGTTGACACACTGTAATTGATAAATCAAGCAACCCAAATATGAATACGTGCATAGATGATACATAACGTTGTATCTCAAAATTATAGAAAACATATCCTTTTCAAGCACACATGGGATGCCTGCAAAAATGGACCATTTTCTAGGTTATAAAGCTAACACCATCCAATTTAGAAGAGTCGGCATGGTACATGACCACAGTGCAACTATGCTAGGGACCATTCACAATAATAAAAACCTTTAGAAAATGTTACATTTAGAGATTAAAAATGGAATAGATAAACAAGATTATACTGTATAGCACAGGGAAATATATACAAGATCTTGTAGTAGCTCACAGTGAAAAAAAATGTGACAATGAATATATGTATGTTCATGTATAACTGAAAAATTGTACTCTATACTGGAATTCGACACAACATTGTAAAATGACTATAACTCAATAAAAAAAATGTTTAAAAAAATGACTTCTAATGACTCATTGGTCCATGAAGAATTATACTGGAAATGAGAAAATATTTAGACAAAAAAAAACTAATGAACATCAAGAGATGACTTGATAAAGGGGATATGGTATATACATAGAATGGAATACTACTCAGTCATAAAAAAGAATGAAATAATGCCTTTTGCAGCAACATGGATGGACATGAAGATCATCATTTTAAGTGAAGTAAGCCAGGAAGAGAAAGAAAAATGCCATATGATATCATTTATATGTGGAATCTTAAAAAAGAGGACACAAATGAACTGCTTATTATTTATACCTTAGATGACTGATTTCTTGAATATGTGTGAGCGCATCTGACTGTCCTTTATGATTAGATTACTGCATTCTGTTGATTCTTACTTGGTGGTTGGCTTTATTCTTTTGATAACTATGTAAGTTTAAGAAGCTGAAGCTCTAAACTGTTCTTAGAAAAAATGAACAGTGCGTATATGTAAACCAAAAAAATATGCAATATATTGTATGTATGTATTTACATGCCATATATTGTATATGTGCAGTCAAGTTGTAACAATTCTACCTAATAAAACTGAAAAATGAAAGAAAATGATGAAATATTCTATTTGTGGGACAGCCAAAATAGTACTCTATTAGCTTAGGTAGTAATAACAAGAAACAAAAAAAAGGGAAGTCTCTATAATAATGAGGTAAACATCCAATTTAACTTCAAGAACACAGGCGAATTCATCCAGAGAAAGGAGGAGGGGATAACAGAGTAGATGGTGATGATGATGAGTAAATACACACTTGCCTTAGAAAGGATCAACAAAAACAAAGTTTAGTTCTTTGAAAAGGTTAAATGCGTAGAAAATCTTTGTTGAGATTAATTAAGAAAAAGAGAACAAAGGCCCCAGGGATTTGCATGGGAAAAGTAAAGGAGAACACGCAGCTGAAGTAAAATAGATAAGAGAAGATGATTAACACCTTTATGACAACACATTTTAAAAATGAATGGATTGGAAAAATTCCTTTAAAATGCAGTTTATCAAGAAGAAATAGACCAGATGAACAGTCTTAACAAGATTAAGGTGATTGAATCAGTGGTTGAAGAATTTTCTCTCACAGAAAACACCAGCCTCACTTGACTTCACCACCAGTTTTACCAAACACTCAGGAAGAAATAATTACTAAGCTGCCAGATAGTATAAAAAGAGGAAAAAATCTACAATTCACTTTGTGAAGTTGGCATGACGTTAGTACCAAAAACCTGATTGAAAGCAATAAAAGAAAGTAAAATTATAGGTCAATCTCACTTGTGAATGTAAATGCAGAAAACCTCAGCAGAAGAAGTGAAACTCAGCAATGTATAAAAAGATGGATGCGTATCTTTGTAACTTCTATATAGTGTCATGATTGTTAGGTTGTCTTTTTGTCACGGACAAATAGATAAAAAGAAAGAAATTTCACATGCTGCAATTTATATATATATTATATATATATATATGTAATTTCGGAGTTAACTTTTAAATAATACATTAATAATGGTGCTGAAAAATGATGGGCCCACAGATTCTGGGGCCAGGATAGGAGATTCAGCCTGCACAACATTTTTGTCTTTTGTTTATTTCAAGCAAGGTTTGTTTTCATGAAAACTGTACTCCATACCTCGTATCATAAGTAGATTTCAGTAATCAACTGGGTAATGATTTGTTTAATATCAGCTGCTCAACCATAAGCTTCACAAGAGCTGATAGTACAGATGTATGTTTTCTTCTTTTGTATCCGCAGAGCCTAGCATGGTGAATGCACGTGATGACTGTTTGTTCAATGAATAAACAAGCGTTAATTAAAAAAAAAATGAATGAATCATGACCAAGAAGGTCTAATCCTGGGAGTAAAAGGTTAGTTTTATATTAAGAAAGTGATTTATGAAATTCACAATGATAAATTAAAGGATTAAAAGTCATATGATTACCCCAGTAGTGCAGAAAAACAGTCAATAAAAATTTCATTTCTAATCACGATAAAAAATCTCTTAGCAAAATATAATAAGGAAGGAACTTCCATAACCTAATGATGAACATTTAAAACTTGTATAATGAACATCATATCTAATGGTAAAATGTTGAAAGCATTTCATCTAAGATGAAAACAAAAGTGGTTAGCTTTCAACACTTCCATTCAGCATTTTACTGGATGTGCTAGAAGGAGCAATAAGGAAAGACAAAGAAAAGATATTAGTATGTAAAAGGAGAAGTAAAAATGACATTATTTGCTGATGATATAATTGCACAAATAGAAAATGTGAAAGAAGCCACCAATAAGTTATTGTAATTAATGAGAGAATTTAACAAGATTGCCAGAAAAAAATCAATATATAAAATCCCGCAATGAAGGGAAACAAAATTATGTATGCACTCACCCTTTGATAAAGCAATCTTGTTCCTATTAATATGCCTCAAAGACAGTAAAATGAAAAGAAGTATGCACAAGAGCATTCACTGCCACACTATTAGCCATACCAAACAAATGGAAATCATCCAGTTGTCCATCAACAGGAAACTGGCTAAATAAAGTAGCTGAGTTAAAAAAGGAATGAGGTGTGCCTTTATACTCTGCTGTGAAATATGTCCCCACACCCTGCTAAAAGCAAGGTGAAGAAAACTGCATATATTATGCTACTATTGGGTAGATATGAATATATAAATATGTCAGTTGATATTAAAATAAAACATGAAAGGCTAAATTAAAAAATGAAAATAAAATGGTTATTTCTATGGGATAGAAAGAACAGGATGCCAAGAAAGAGATAAAAGCCAGACCTCTCTGAATACATCTTGTTCTGCAGACTCAATTTTGAAATTATGTAAATGTTTTACTTAATTATGAAACAAAATTACATATTAATCCCTAAAAATCTAAAGCAACACATGAAACAAATTTAACTGTATATTGAGTTGTTGGCATAAAAACATAGACAAAGTTATTCTAATTGACTTTAAATCACAGTAATCTGATGATGCATTTCTAAAGAAAGAGATCGTAAGAACACTAAAGTATGTAATCACATTGTGAGTAATAATACTGCTTTCAGTATTCTGAATCTAAGATAGATGAGAGGTAGAGAATGCAAGCAAATACTTGTATCAATGTGATTGGGAGGTAAGATTTCAGTACCAAATGTAAAATCAAAGAAGTCCACAAATTCATAATGTACTTAACATTTTATCTTTTTAAAATACACTTTTCTTGCTGGAGAGGGTGTGGAGAAAAGGGAACCCTCCTATACTGTGGTGGGAATGTACTTTGGTTTAGCCATTATGGAAAACAGTATGGAGATTTCTCAAAAAACTGAAAATAGACTTACCCTATGATCCAGCAATCCCACTCCTGGGCATATATCCAGAGGGAACTCTAATTCGAAAAGATACATGCACCCCAATGTTCATAGCAGCACTATTTACAACAGCCAACACATGGAAACAACCGAAATGTCCACCAATGGATGACTGAATAAAGAAGTTGTGGTATATTTATACAATGGAATACTACTCGGCCATAAAAAAGAATAAAATAATGTCATTTGCTGCAACATGGATGGACCTAGAGATTGTCATACTAAGTGAAGTAAGCCAGAAAAAGAAAGAAAAATACCTAATGATATCAAAAGAACTTATTTAAAAAACAGAAACAGACGCCCAGACATAGTAAGCAATCTGATAGTTACGTGGATGGGGAGTGGGAAGGAGGTGGGAAGGGATAAACTGGGAGTTTGAGATGTGCAAATATTAACTACTATATATGAAATAGATAACCAACAAATTTCTTCTGTCTAGCACAGGAAACTACATTCAATATCTTGTAGTAACCTATAATGAAAAAGAATATGAAAAGGAATATATATATGCATATGCATGACTGGGACATTATGCTGTGCACCAGAGACTGACACATTGTAACTGACTATATACTTCAAAAAAAATGAAAATTAAATTACCAAATATTTGAAACCCCTGATGAATTATCAGTGGTTGCTAACATCACAGAAAGACAGAGAACTGAACCAAATGCGACATGTCTCACGGTGCATACAGTATTATACCACTGTCTGTGAAGTTCCTTCTCCCACCCTCCCAAAGACTCAAACATATACCAGAGCGGGCCTTGAGAGCCATCAATTTACACGGAACAGGGAGAGAAGAACCTATATTGACAGCGTAGAGATGCTATTAGTAACATCCAAACTGTGGCAGATCATAAAGGCCAAATGACCCAGTTTCTTTAACAAATAAAACTGCAAGGAAAAAGGGGGAGGAGAGAAAGAGATGGGGAGGGAGCGGCAGCCCCGCGGTTTGATCAGCGCCACAGATTTCTTCCATCCGTTCCACTCCCCCCAGTGTGAGGCCTGCCTAGCCATGGTGCAGAGTTGGCATCAAAACCTCCAGATATTGTATCCACAACCAGGAAGGAAGAAGCGAAAAAGGGCCAAATTCTTGAAAGCCCTTCTTTGGCATGGAAAGGCAGCCCTGATCGGTGATGATCAACCAGGACTCAAGCAGAACTGGGTCTCCTGGAACCCAGGGAGATGACTGTTTAAAACTGCGTGCGTTACCGCGAGCACAACCGGGATTACGTGAGAGGAAGGAGGGGATGGTGGATCCTGAACAGGAGGCAGCCCCTTGTCTCTGGCGCAGGTGGCTTTGTACGCATCGTCCTAGAGACACTGCTGAAGCTGAAGAGACAGAGATGGCTGGGGTCCAGATCACAGCAGGCCCGCTTGCAGCAGAGGGACAGTTCTGACTTGTAAGGAAATCTGAGGCCGTGTCCCCATTAGCACCGTATTCCAGCCAGCCAGTGGACTACATGATAGTGAACCCAAACACGAACTGTATTTCTCTATTCCCCCAGTCCTGACTTTGTTGCCCTAATGCCACTGAATATGACATCATCTTTCAAACTGCACAAGTTTAATTGGCTGCTTTCGAGACATTGATATCCATTAAAGCCTGTATTTGGAAGTACTTTTTAATTTTTAGGTACATTATATTTTAAAAAAGGATGGAATTCTTTTTCTTTTGACTTACATATTTTCCCTCTACTTCTATAGAATACTGAGGATGATGTAAAATCATATTATTAACACCATGAGGTCTTAGAATTTATAGCCATTACTAGGCAAATATCAGGAAATTAACATGGGAAAGTTATTTCTTTATGTGTCTACTTTTTTGTGTGTGTGTGGAGATAGTTGATTTACAATGTTGTAATAGTTTCAGGTGTACAGCAACACGAATCAGGTCTACATATTTTTTTCAGATTCTTTTTCCATTATAGGTTATTACAAGATACTGAATATAGTTCCCTGTGCTCTACAGTAAATCCTTGTTATTTATCTATATAGTGAAGTGTATCTGTTAATCCCGCAACCCTAATGTATCCCTCCGCCCCACTTCCCCCTTTGGTAACCATAAGTTTATTTCCTATGTCTATGAGTCTGTTTCTATTTTGTAAATAAATTCATTTGTATTATTTTTAGATTCCACATTCCCTATCTTCCTTCTATCCATGGAAAGAAAGGATTTTTCTTAATTAACACACTTTATCTTTTAGAGCATGTTATGATTTGAATTGTGTCCCTTAAAAGATATGTGGAAGTCCCCAGTCCCTGTGAATGTGACCTTATTTGGAAATAGAATTTTTGTAGATAATCATGTTAAGATAAAGTCATTTTATATACATATATAATATATATATATTTATTTATATATATATAATGTATATATATCTGTATCACTATGTTGTATGCCAGAAATTAACACAACATTATAAACTGGCTATACTTAAATGAAAAGAATAAAAACAAATAAACTGGAAAACTAAATAAAGGTAGAGCAACTATTTAAAAAGAGAAAATTTTATGCATTTTGATAATACAAAAATAATAAGTAATATAATCAAGAGATTGAAGGAGAAGGTGGGAGGAATCTGAATGTACTATTTATTTAAATTTTCATATCTAGGAGCCAAGAGACACTGTCTAAAATTAATAAATCAATAAGCATTTAAAAAAAAAAAAGATGAGGGCATTAGGATGGGCCCTAATCCAATGTGACTGGTGGTGTTATAAAAGAGGGAGATTCAGAGCCAGGCACAGACATTCAAAGAGGGAAGATGATGGGGAAGTGGTCACGTGATGATGGAGCCTGAAACTGGATGGTACAGATGTAAGAGCACAAGGACAGCCAGGCATCACCAGACGCTGGAAGAGGCAAGGAAGGGTCCTACCCAGAGTCTCAGAGGGAGCACGGCCCTGCCAGCACCTTCACTTCAGACTTCCGGACGTCTGAACCACGATACTTGGTTACCACAGCCCTCTCAAACTAATACAGAGCAATGTTAAGTTTACAGGAAAATTGCTCAGAAAGCAGAGAGTTCCTGTATGTTCCCTCATCCCACCACACACAGGTTCCTCCACCATTAACATCTTGTGTAAATGTGGCACATCTACTACAACTGATGAACTGATATTGATACATTATTAATAACTAAAGTCCATAGGTTATATTTGGGTCAACTTCTTGTGTAGTACGTTCTATAGCTTTTGTGTGGACATGAATTTTCAGTTTAAGTGGGTAAATACGAAGGAGCAAAATTGCTGTATCATACGATAAGAGTATGTTTAGTTTTGTTAAGAAAGTGCCAAACTATCTTTGAAGGTGGCTGTACCATTTTGAATTCCTACCAGCAGGGAATGAGCGAATGTGCTGATCCAAATCCTCTCCAGGATTGTTTGTTTTCTTATTGTTGAGTTTGTATATTTCAGATACCATTCCTTTTCAGATACGCGTTTTGCAAATATTTTCTCCCACTTTGTAGCTTGTCTTTCATTTGCTTTAGAGTGTCTTTCACAGAGCAGGGGTTTTAATTTTAATGAAGTACAACTTTTTCTTTCACTGCGCTTTTTGATCTAAAAAGCCATTCCAAACCCATGGTCAACTAGATTTTCTTGTATGTTATCTTCTGTGTGTTTTATAGTTTTGTGTTTTACATTTAGGTCTAGGATCCATTCTGAGTTAGTTTTTGTGAAAGATGTGAGATCTGTGTCTAAAGTCATTCATCAGCATGCACATGTCCAGTTGTTCCAGCACCACTGGTTGAAGAGACTATCATTTCTCTGTTGAATTGTCTTTGTTCCTTTGTCAAAGATCAGTTGACTATCCCGGTGTGGATCTATTTCTGTGCTCTCTATTCTGTTCCACTGATCTATTTGTCTATTCTCTTGCCAATACCACACTGTCTTGACTACTGTAGTTCACTAAAAGTTTTGAGGTCAAATTGTGTCAGTCCTCCAACTTTGTTCTTCCCCTTCAATATGTTAGCTATTCTGGGTCTTTGCTTTTCTCTATAAACTTTAAACTTTGGAAGCAGTTTGTTGATATCCACAAAATAACTTGCTGGGATTCTGAGTGGGATTGCATTGAGTCTATAGGTGAATTTGGGAAGAACTGACAACTCGATACTATCATGTCTTCTGATCCATGTATATTTAGTTCTTCTTTGATTTCTTTTATCAGAGCTTTGTAGCTTTTCTCATATAGATCTTGTACATATTTTGTTAGATTTATACCTAATTTCTTTTTGGTGCTAAGGAAAGAGAATTCTTTAAAAAATATTTTCAAAAGAAAATAAAATTATGGAGGGGAGTGGTAAAGTGCATGCTTAGCATGCACAAGGTCCTGGGTTCAATCCCCAGTACCTCCACTGAATGAATGGATAAACAAACAGACAAACAAACAAACAAAACTAATTCCCTCCCTGCCCCCCAAAAAATTGAAACATTTTTTAAAGAGAAAAAAATAGTCTTTAAAAAAGAAAATAAAATTAGAAAGCTTGGCAATTACAGGGAAGTAAAAGGAGAACAACCAAGCTGAGTTTGAGGCATAATTCCAAACACAAAATACCAAAAGAACAGAATACAGTTTGCTAAAAGGTATTAAAAAAAAAAAAAACCCAAAGGTTTCCTTTGAAGCAAACATGCAGGGAAAGCAGTGAGATTTACAAGGAGAGTCCAAGAGCACAGTCCAGGGCTGAAGCAGCTTCCTGCAGAGCAGAGGGCGGAGCCGGCAGCACCCTTACCACCTGCCCTGGACCCTTCCGTCAGGATGGCCCCCGGCCAGGCAAGGAGGAGAGGGAGGGGAGAAGAGGCACCAGCGTGGCCCCACAAACCCCAAATTTCTCTTCCACTGGTCAGAAAGTGAAGTCGAGGACCTGAGACATCCCCTCTTCTGGAAAAGTACAGGCTCTCAGACAGACTAGGGGGAGACGCCAAGCTCTGTCCAAAATTAGACATCTCATCTCACACGTGAGGGTAACTAGCACGAAGGAGGGACCACGAGAGACCATGTTGTTTAACACGCACAACCACTGTGATGCTTTCTCTGGGACGAGAGAAAGTCAGTGTCGAAAAGCCACGTAGTGGCAGAGACTGGACCCTGAGAACAGGGATTTCAAGAGAACAAGAAAAGAAACGAGACAATGAAGCTTCTCTGGGGAGACATGAACAGGGATTTGGGGCTGGGGGGAATGCTAAGAGCAGAGGGGAGAAGAGAAATAAAGAGAAAACAACAGAGGATGACCAGCCACGTGGCATGTGTCAGGGGACTGGACTCTAGAGCGGAGTATCTGATTCCATGGGGTTTGGGGCCATTTCAAGGCTTTTAGGTGCTTTCCCATGAATTAACCCCTTTTTCATTTCCCATTCCATCAGTTATGTCTGCTGTACCTAATTGCTTTGTGTGAAATCAAGATTTGTTAGGGGTTGGGGTGGGAATCCAGAAAACAGGGCTGAATTCCACATCTGGGTCAGCACAGAGAAGAGAAAGAAAGATGCTGTGGGAGGTTACACAGGGTGATCTCAAAGGATCTTAAAGAAGCCGCTATTCAAAGCCAGATGTGACCATGAGAATATAAATTTCAGGGAAGATGCAGACATTTTGGAGGAAATGGAGGACCTCACGATCAAAGGCTCAACTGGTCACAGAAGAAAAAACAAACAAACAAAAAGAAGCCTCCTTTTTAAAATGATGACAACCAAAGTTAACTGAGTGATTATCATGTTTCAATCTTCGTGTCAAGCAGTTTACAAGCATTGTCTCCTTTGACCTTCTAATCCTATGAGGATTGGACTCTTACCATTATCTCTATTTGTAAACAGGAAAATTGAGACTTAGAGAAAGTAATGAGTTGCCCGAGGGTGTTCAGTAAGGGACAGTAAGGGAGCCCAGGCGGCCTGACTCTGGACCCTGAAGCTTATCTCGTATGGTTGATAACCCTTTTTTCTGCACCCACTGGCAGGAGTGACTCACAGCCAACTAAGAAGTCTTATGATGCAGGGAAGCTCTTCTCATCAGGGTCGCTAAGCCATCTCCCTGCTGCAAAATCCGAAGAGCTGACTTCTCAGTCACAAAAGAAGCAGAACCCAGTTTCTTTAAAAAAAAAAAATGCAACAGTTAATATTGTGTGCAAGCCAGACGCTTCCCCCTCACCTCCTCCCTGCCTGGGACTTCATTTTTCTCAACAGTGTTCATCACCATTTGATGTTTTATGCTTAAAATATTTATTGGTTTATTGTGTCTTCCCCACCTAGCTGTTCCTAACAGCAGAGATTTTTGTTCTCTTTTATTAGCCCTCAATAAAAATTTGTTGAATGAGCCTTAATATTGATCCAAGAATATAACAATTTGGAGATGAGTTGGTAGTTTTTTAAAAAGTTAAATAAGCTTCTACCCTATGACCCATCAATTCTACTCCTAGGAATTTGGTTAAAAGAAGTGAAAATATATGCCTCTCCGACCCCATTCCCCCCCCCCAAAAAAAAAGTCTTATACAAGACTATTCATATCAACCTATTCCTAACATTCAAAAACTGGAAAAAAACCCAAATGTCCATCAACAGGAAAATGAATGAATAATTATGGTATATCCTTTAAATGGAATAGTATTTGACAATGAAAAAGAACAAACCACAAATACAAAAAGCAGTATGCATGAATGTCAGAGGCTCACATTGTGTGAAAGAAGCCAGACACAAAATGATAATGGAATCTATTATTTCATTTTACATGACTTTAAAGAACAGGCAAAGCTAGTGTCTGGAAATAAGTACCAGAGCAGGGCTTACCTGGGTGCACAGGAAGGGCTGGATGGAGATGTTTATTCTCAATCTGGTTTGGGGTAGTGGTTACAGGAATGGAAACAACTGTGAAAATTTATGAAAGGTACCACTTAAGATGCCGATGTGCATCTTATGGTATACAGATTACACTTCAGTATTTTTTAACATTTATTTTTAAAATATTAGCCAAAAAGAGCAGAAGAATTTTTTTTTTAAGAATCAACAGAATGTGGTAACCAAATCATAAAGGACAGTCAAATGAGCTTACACATATTCAATAAATCAAAATGATCATTAGTTCATTTCTGTCCTTATTATTATTATTGTTTAGATTCCACATATAAGTGATGTCACATGGCATTTTTCTTTCTTTTTCTGGCCCACTTCACTTAGAATGAAAATCTTCAGGTCCATCCATATTGCTGCAAATAGGATTATTTTATTCTTTTTCATGGCTGAATAGTGTTCCATTGTGTATATGTACCACATCTTCTTTATCCGGTCATCTGTTGATGGACATTTGGGTTGTTTCCATGTCTTGGCTATCGTAAACAGTGCTGCTATGAATATTGGGATGCATGTGTCTTTTGAATTTTATTTTTCTCTGTATATATGCCCAGGAGTGGGATTCCTGGATCACGTGGTAAGTCTATTGTCAGTTTTTTAAGGAACCTCCATACTGTCCTCTATAGTGGCTGCACCAGTCTACACTCCCACCATCAGTGTAAGAGGGTTCCCTCAAAAGAGTGGAAGAATTGTTCTTTTCCCTCCAGAAGCAATTGGACCCAGTGAAACCCAATCCCATTTACTAGCCGGGAGAAACCCCCCAGCCACTGTTTACTCACATGTCAAATGCAAGAATATCATGCCTGCCTGATAACATTTCTGTCAGGATTAAGTAAGAGAAGGTATATAATATTCTCAGCATCTTAGAATCTGGCAAAAAATAAGTGTTCCAAAATGTTAATTCTTTATCTTGCTATGAGAAATGAAAGATTCTTCATTCTGATTGCTTTGTTCCAACTAATTCAAGCTTTTAACTCTTTTTTAAGCCTGCTGGCAATTTTGCGAACTTGCCTCTGTTCTTTAGCGTTGGAAAACTTCAGGCCCTAAGACCACAAGTGCTTTTGACCTTGACGCAAAGCAAAACTGGGTCAAACTGAATCGATTTCGATAATGGCAAGGTTAAAAGTCATTTCTGAAGTCTACGCCCTAAACTTCAGATCTTTCTTTTAAAAGAAAAAAAAGCAGCGAGTAAGAACAACTGCTCACTGACAAAAACTTTTAAAAGCTGTCATTTGGATTCTCAAAGCAAATGTGCGTCATTTTACTATTGTAGAAAATGAAAGTGATTTGTGGTTGATTTTGCATTATTTACCTGTATAATGATTTCTGTCACTCTGAAGTGGGAACTGAGTTTGCTGCAGGCATCCTGTGGGATTGCTATGTCTTTGATGTGGCTCCCTTCACTCATTTCCCCAGGCGGGATACAGCCAGGTTAGCAGGATGTCAGCTCTCTGTCAGGCTGTGAGAACAAGCTCCTCTCTCCTGCCGGACCACAGTGCCAGTCCTGGGGCTTGGGGAGGCTGTGGGTGGCAGGCAGAGCTGAGGACTCCAAGTCCACCTCCGAGAAACTGGAGATGATAAAGCTGGAAGTATCTGTGATGAATCAGAATCTGGTCCCCACCCCGGGCTGATCAGAGATGTCCTGATAACCCTGCTTCTGAGGGTGTGTGGTGACTGTGATGGACAGACACAGCTGCTCCCTCCAAAATCAGACCCTCCGTGCAGCCCTGCCCGCCGCCCTGAGGGTGACTTTCCACCTGGGGGTGTCCCATCCTCTGCTTTCTGTTCCGTCCACAGTTAGACTTGATCAGAGGGTGCCAGGTTGGAGACAGTCCATGCTTCTGGAACTAGCGAGAAGCAGCTGATGCTAAGCTCCACCCTTCCCCAGTTTGACAGCTGGTGTTCCTCCCACTGCATCCGCAGTACCAGGAAACTCAGCCGACCAATCCCCAGACCTGCCTTCTGCCTTCGGGCTTTCCTGGTGGTCTGGCACCATGGGATCTTATTGGAACGACAGAACAGAGATGCTGGAGCCTAATTCCTCTCCATTCCATTGGTGTCACATGGGGTATGTATGAATTTAGGTGAATGTTATGAAGCCTCTGTGGCCTCGGAAAAGTTTTTCTTTCTAAGCCATCCGATGGGGATGATAACAGGTTGTCCTGAGGACTGAATGAAGACGTGAATGTAGCTCCTGACAGAGTAAGTGCCCAACAAATGGCACATGTTACTGTTGTGTGTCATCATTTCTACAATAATTTTTTATCAACTTGCCGTCTCCTACTGAGCAACCCGTTAGCTCGCCCGGCTTCACCATCATGTTGGATGTCTCCGCCAGGTTGTCCTTCCAGGGAGCTCTGCCCAGACGCTCCTGAGTGCACTATAGCAGGGAATCTCACCTTTTTTAGGGCTCATCTCCCTTCAAAAGTGATGGAAGCAGGGGTCCAGTAGGATAGGATGCTTGGGGAATTCTTCTGAAGTCCTGAAAACTCCTCGTTCCTCAGATGACTCAGTGTCCTCATATAAACGGTACACTCAGAACCCCTTATGACTATCAGGTGGGCAGAGATGCAGGAACCCGTAGGTCAACATAAGTAAAACCTTTGACGTCATATGGCCAAAACATTCCAAGATGGTACCTGCAAGGTGCTTCATGGTTTTCTGTTGTTGCATGTTGATTTCTTTCTTATTCCTTCGGCAGGAGGATAGACACAGAATGATGGCCTCAAGACTGGGAGGGCCCACAGAGATCATCTGCTCCGTGGAGCTCTGATCAAGGGCCAAGGAAGGCCTTCAAGCAGGGGGTGGGACCCTCTGAAGCTGTACCTGGTGTTTGTGTGGGTGCACGTGTTTGGAGAGAGGGCCACAGCTTTCATAGGTTCTCAAGGATTTAGTGCCCCAACCCTCTGATTTTACACATGAAGCTGTGGCCTGGGGGAAACAAGTGGGGGTTTTTCAAACTAATTTAACGTGGTTCTATTTAAAGGAGGCTTCCTGTTAAGAGGAGTTGGGGGACAACTGCCTAATTGTTTCCCATGTCTTTTCAGTCCATCTTTCAGGAAGGCTCTCTCAGAATCTAGCGAGTTTACCAAGAATCTCCAAAGCCTCCTGCTACCCATATGCTAGTCTCTGCTACAGAGAACAGGGTCGCCAGATTTAGCAAACAATAAACCCACCAGCAACCAAACAACAACAACAACAACAACAATAACAAAAGGAGGCCTAGTTAAATTTGAATTTTACATAAATAATGATTAAGAGTATAAGCGTGTCCCATTTCAGAAATCCACGTTTAAGCAGGCAACTCTCTATGCAGATACCAAAGCCAAACAGACCATAGCCCTGACCGGGAGAACATTTAGGAATGTTCTTGGGTAATTGCTAACTAAGAATAGGGTCATCTGGAAACAGAACCAGGGCCCCCAACCTGGCCTACAGCTCTTGGAGAACCCTAAGGGGAGTGCATAAATCCATGACCCACGGGTTAAGCAGTAATTTTCTAGGCTAAAGGGAGAGAGGGAAAGCTCTCTAAGCTGAGGAAAACTGAAATTAAGGGGTCAAAAATACAGTCCCCTCCTGGCCTAAAGGCGGTAAGAGAAGCAGTGGATCCCCCTCTCTCCTGCAAAGGTCGCAATACCCAGAACTGGGGGGGGTCACCCAGGACACAAGGCTGCTGTGAGCTCCATGACACCTCTCAGGAAGTTAGAAGTGGGCCTCTTTCATAGGTAAAATCCCACCATTCCTGAATTAGCTGTTTCTCAGTAATAATAACCACCGAAATAACACGTCAATACACATTTTGTAAATTCACTGAATGAGTATAAAATTATTGAAAATGGAAAATCTAATCACAGTTGGTAAGAAACTCAAGGTCACCAGACCATAAAACAATGACGTGCAACATCTTGCTTTCATGGTGACACTGATTTGTCCCAATACCTGGTTTCCTGGAGAAATTGTGGCTAGATTTGCCTGCTCATCTTGTAACGGTTTAGGCTTTGAGTCTTTTAAAATTAGCTTTGAGAAACTATACTGGCAAAGTTAAATATACCCTGAAAGCTACAGAAGTATGCAGAAAGACATCTGATAAGCTACTGCCACAAATACACAAAAATGCACTAACAGATGATGCACTAGATTTCAGAAAGTAACCTGAGGCTTTTGGCTCCTCTTTTGTTGATATTCATCAATATCACGTTGCTTGTATATGTCCAGTCTATTTCTTTTATAAATTACATAGAACAGTACTACATGGTCATTATAATTCTCAAATACAGGGCATCTAAATCACTGAGAAGGTCATGATACTCAGTATTATAAACCTGTCTTTGAAAGACGGTTGTAAGAAATATAGAAAAAAATTTTACTTTCAAATTAATTTTGGATTATAGTTGGGATGATCATGGGATTTGCAGATTAAATGGATTTTCACTATAGTTTTAAAAAATATTTCCTATACTGGGGACGTTGACCTCAGTGTAGGACATCTGCAAATTGTTTAGCGTCACTAATAGATATTTCATAAATACTGCCTCTTTGTTTTTCATCAAAACATTTCTGAATCCCTGCAGTGCTTTCCAGGATCATTAGGTTCATGGAATTTTAGTCCCTATAACTCTTTGCTAATTACATTAATTTTTCTTAAAACACCACGGCAAATTAGTCCTGAGCAAATAAATTTCAAAGTAGAATTTTTAAAAGCACACTTTTGGCTGAAATTTAGAATTTATATTGTTATCAAACATTGAGAATTTCTAAAACAAAATTATGTATAGCCTCTTACTTTTCACGGCATGGAAGCATCAGTTCAACTTTCCCACCATGTACCCAGTAATATTTCAAATTTATGCTTGGTCAATGTGTTTTCAATACACTCCAATATTTCATTAAAATTGAAGATGGTTATATAGTTCTAGGGTGGTATAAAATATGCCAGAGGTACCAAAAGATTTTTTTTTCTGCATCGTTTCTAAGTTTTAAATAATGTCCAGAATGTAACATGAGATGTCCCAGCTCAAGCAGAATGAGGAATGTTCCTCTGTCAGGGCAGCCTGGCATGGGGCCTCTGACCTACACCAGGTGGGGTCAGGGCAGTAGCCCAGAGCACAGGGAAAAGAGGGTGTCCCCACAGGGGGAGGTCTGGCCACGTGTCAGAGTCTGGCAGGCTGAGGAGGGTGCCCACATGAGTAGGGGCGGTCCAGCCCAGAGAACCTAAGCCCGTGTGAGGTAAGGAGGACATCGGGCAGGGGAGATGCAAGATTGGTTACAAAAGGGGAACTGATTGAACTATGTTAATATATTAAGGATTATGGGACCCAGGTTTCTCACGTTTGGAGAATGTAGTTACAAATATGGAAAGGGGGAAAGAAAACTAGAACTAAACCTGTATTTTGAGCTGGGATTAAAAAAACTGTATAAACTCAAGTTCAAAATATGTAGATATAGAAGTAAATATATGTCTGTATGGTTGCAAACACATGTATACACACACATTTGCATGCATATATATGTAACACTGTTCACTAAATTGCTTGGAAACTATGACATCTCAGTAGCAATGAGCACAACTAGGACACAGATCTTGGCTTCTAAATTGCTTTCTCTACTTAAAGTCACCAAGAGAAGTTAACGATTCTAAGGCTGGAAAAGGAAAGTACAGACTTGGAACATCTTGTTGTGCTGAAGTGTTCAAAGAACGGTGGGAACCTGTCGAAAGGACTCAGAAGCCAGCTTGAAAGACTCCCCCACTGGTCAGATTGGGGGATAACATGACCATCAAAATAAATAATGGTGTGGATTACAATCCATTAAAAATAGAAAAATACACCCATACAAATATAAAAAAATAAGTAATAAAGTTTGATGAGGAATGGGATATTTACATAATGTTCAAATACCACCCCATAAAACACTTGTGAATTTCAAAAGGGAAAAACATGACTTCACGTGAAGGCTGACGCACTCCACCTTAATCAATCAGCATCACCAGTAACGGGCAAATCAAAACCCTGGGCTGCCTCCTGGGATGCAGGGAGAAGAGCACAGCCACCACTTCTGTGTCATTCCTGCCAAAGACACATAAGCTGGATTCAGTTGGAAAGAAACATCAGACAAACCCAAGCTGATGAACGTTCTAGAACATGACTAGCCTGTAATCTTCAAAAGTGCCAGATCCTGAAAGTGAAGGAATGACTGAGGACTGTCCAGACTGAAGGAGACGGAGACTGACAGCTAGGGACATCCCAGCACGGGTTATGGGGACAACTGGTGGGCGGGCCTGGAACAGGGACTGGGGATGAGATGGTAATCATGCATCCATGCGAACGTCCTGATTTTGATGCTTGTGTGGTGGGCGTGTGGGAGAATGCTCTCCTTTGTGGGAAATGCACGAAGTATTCAGGAGTAATGAGGCACCCAGGTTATCAGTGAACCCGCAAATGATGTAAGAAGGACATTCCTCATTATCTGAGTTTTGTACTGTTTCAAATAAAAATTGATAATGGACAGAAGAAGACATATGCAATGGCCCAGAACACGTTTAAAGTATCTTCCTTTAGTCAACTGTCTTCCATTCACATGTGCAGCATAGTTGTACTCCTGGCTCAAATTATTTTTTACTAGATTCAGTCTTTGTAAGTGTTTTGTAATATTTTACCTTAGAATTTGTAAAATTTTAAAGTGACATGTAATAAAAATTTAAAGTGAGAAGAAATACAGTTTAAAGTAATAGAATATGTAACAAGTAGGTAATTTATATACCCACAAAATTTTTCATATCATTGAAAGTAAATGCTATAATAAATTAGTGGGCCATTTTGTGGTAATTTCTAACATTTCCATGTGATACTTTGTGGCTTATTAATGATAAATGAATATTAGCCATTAAAAATTATTTGTGTCACAATGGAAATACTTATAGATTTAAACTGGGATCTCAAAATACCATGCTGTTTCTTGCCAACAAATCTCAGAAGACATGAACAACAAATCAACTTCAAAAGATCAGAGTTAACTGGTGTCTAATATCAATGATGTGTTATTTTAAATTTTAAGATACAGTCAGTACGGGAGTCAGAAAAGCAGCTCTTTGCCTAGAGCAGTTTATCTGAGAAATTTGGGGGGCAAAAAGGTCTTTCCTTTATCCAACTTGTTTTTATTTCATAATCAAAGCAGAATAACACACAAGCATCTCCCACTTGACAACAGTCAATCTATTCTTTAAACACAAATAAACAGCAAGAAAAAGAAAAACTAGTTTTTCCCCATTAGTTTCAATGGAGAAATTTAATACACAGTA
Organism: Camelus bactrianus; assembly: GCF_048773025.1. Classification (NCBI taxonomy): domain Eukaryota; kingdom Metazoa; phylum Chordata; class Mammalia; order Artiodactyla; family Camelidae; genus Camelus; species Camelus bactrianus. The sequence goes on from NC_133549.1 coordinate 10,099,453, forward strand.
TATGTCGATAGAAAATCCCTAACCAACTTTCTAAGACACAACTACAATACAGTGAAACGCCTTCGTGTAAGTGACAAACACACAAAGGGATATAAAATGCTTAAAACACTGCTTCCTGATCACCCCACAATGAATATGTTGTTGACCAACGCTTGCCCTGTAGTCAACAGCATGCAGGGTTAGTGTGCAATTTTACATTGCTCATACAGCACAGCAAGTAACAAAAAGCAATAAATGGATCTCCTAGAGAAAACGCAGTCAGACACTTACAATAAATTAAGGCAATTTCCTGTAATGCAACTCACTAAGTGAGGTAGACGCTTGGAGCTGACAAAAGCTTGAGAAGTCGCTGCTGCAGATGCTCCTGGATCCTGAGAAATCTTCAGAGGGGGTGGGTGACACTATAGGGTGAAAAAATTGCCAACGGAGCTCTGCTTATACTCTCAGTGTTAATGGCCATAAATTTCTTTGTAGGGTGTTAAAGAGGAATGAGGCCATTTTTAAATCAGGGCTTTCCATCCTATGGTCTCATGTGAAGAACAAGGATAGTGCAGCTTATGTAATTTTTTAAACTGAAGTATAGTTGATTTATAATGTTAGTTTCATGTGCACAGTTATATTCAGTTATTATATACATATAATACATATAATTAAGTTAAACATATAATAGATGTATATATATTTACATGTATTTTCAGATTTTTGTCCACTATTGCTTATTACAAGATATTGAATACAGTTCCCTGTGCTATACAGTAGGACCTTGTTGTTTATCTATTTTATATATAGTAATGTGTCTTTTAATCCCCAAATCCTAATGTATCCCTCCCCACCCTTTACCCCTTGGCAACCACAGTTTGTTTTCCATGTCTGTGAATCTATTTTTGGTTTGTAAGTAAAATTGCTATCTTTTTTTGGATCCCACATATAGGTGATATCATATGATATTTGTCTTTCTCTGCCTGACTTACTTCACTTAGTATGATTATCTCTAGGTCTATCCGTATTGCAGCAAATGGCATTATTTTATTCTTTTTTATGGCTGAGTAATATTCCATTGTATAAATACACCACAACTTCTTTACCCAGTCATCTGTTGATGGACATTTAGGTTGTTTCCATGCCTTGACTATTGTAAATAGTGCTGCTGTGAATACTGGGGCACATGTGTCTTTTTGAATTAGAGTTCCCTCTGGATATATGCCCAGGAGTGGGATTGCTGGATCATAGAGTAAGTTTATTTTCAGTTTTTTGAAGAACCTGCACACTGTTTTCCACAGTGGCTGCACCAAAGTGCATTCCCACCAGCATGTAGGAGCGCTTCCCTTTCCCCACCCCCTCTCCAGCGTTACAGCTTGGTCAGTTTTGATCCCTACCTCTCTTTGGTGTTCTCTGTACAGTAAGCCCTCTGGGGGATGATCAGCTCTCTAAAATGGATCCCATTGTCATGTGCTATGATTCTGCTACCTCTTCCCAACAAAGTAATTTGTTTTCCCTGAAGGTTGGTTTATCAGTTTTGTTTCATTAACCCAGAAGGAGTCCACAAACATTTACTTTGATTTTGGGAGCACTAATGGCCAAAAGAATTTTGTGATGATACTGATTTTAAGTGAAATATGTTTTTAAAGTTTTCAGTTGGCAAGTCGGGGATGAGAAGTCTGGTCCTTATAGTTGCAGCTTCAAGTGTCTGATTGATGCTGCATCAGGGATCAGAGGACCAAGAACTGACTGGCTTCCCTCTGTGCTGTCGTCATAGGGTATTTTTTAAAAAACCATCTCTGTTTCACTTTCAAATGACTCCTGGGATTTAATATTAAAGATCAAAGTGCCCTATCTCTCTTTTAAAAAGTGTTCTCCAAAGTGAGGTTTGAAAGTTAGTCTAGTAAGGAGCAGGAAGAAAACATTAGAAGTTTTATTTGTATTGAATTTTCATGTCGTCCTTTTATTCTTTATTTTTATTGCAGTATAGTCAGTTTACAATACTGTGTTAATTTCTGGTGCACAGCATAGTTGTTCAGTTATACATATACATATTCATTTTCATATTCTTTTTCATTATAGGCTATTACAAGGTATTGAATGTAGTTCTCTGTGCTCTACCATGTTTTGCTTTTAAATGTTTATCTCTTGTATATCATTTGTAATGCACATAGTAATTTACTGTGTGGTACTTTAAGTACTGGTAAGTCTGTTATTTATAAATAAATATGCGTACACAAATAAATATGCTTACATTGGTGGTATATTCTCAAAACTTTTTTTTTTTTTTATGAGAAAGGCGCACAAGCACAAGTGTTTGGAGATCACTGCTCTATAGACCCGGGTGTTTCCCCCAGGCCCGGCTCCCTCTGTCCATCCTGTGAGTCGTTCGAGCCCCACCGCCACAGCTGCTCCCTGAAATATGCCCTGCACGGCCCCCAGATCTCAACGCTAACTCAAGCAGTGGCTGCAAGGGTGCTGGCCCCACGGGCTTGCCGTCTCCCCTCTGCCCCCCATCAGCAGCCCCACGCACTGGACAGCCGGTGCAGCCCATGTTTGCAAATACAGACTCTGGAATCAAAGTGGGTGCAGATCCCAGCTGTCCCCTGGGTAGTGATGTAACTTTGGGAGAGTTGCGTGACTTCTCACAGAACCGCACGCTCATCTGTGATCTGGAAATGAGACAGTGCAACCCTCAGCTGGCTGCTGCAAGGATCGAGAGACAGAACCCCGCACACAGCAGCCCTCATTAACAAACTTGTTCTATTGACACTACAGTTATTATTACTCATGCTTGCAAAATGTAACTTGAGATGACTCTAAAGCAAAGTCTCTTTGCCCGGATAGCCACGATTAACCTCTTTGAGAATGAACTCTGCTCTCCTGTGAAGAACCATTCAGCCAGCTGTCAGTGGGTCTCTTCTGAATCCTTTCTGAACTTTTTAGGATCCTCCCTGGGAAAAAAGTTCTCAAGGAAGACAAAGTGGATAAATGCTCTCTCTTCAAAAGACGTAGGGGAATGGTTCATTCTGCCCATTGCTAGCGCCTTGGACATAGAAGATGCTTGATGAATCCTGCTGTAGACTGCATGTTTGTGTCTCCCTAGAACTCCTATGTTGAAATGCCCAAGGTGGTGTTAGGAGACGGGGCCTCTGGGAGGTGCTTGGGTCATGAGGGTGGAGCCCTGGTGCACAGGATTAGTGCCTTCATAAAAGGAACCCCAGAGAGAGCCCGCTCCTTCCACCACACAAAGTTACCTCTAGAAGATGACTCTATGAACCAGGAAGCAGGGCCTCAGACAGACATGGAATCTGCTGGTGCCTTGATCTTGGACTCCCCAGCCTCCAGAACTGCAAGAAATAGATGTGTGTTGTTTAACCCACCCAGTTTACAGTATATTTGTTACAGTAACCAGAGCTGACTAAGATAAAACTTGTCACTTGTATCTAAAAATAACACAAATAGTAACGATAGTTTGGTTTTTTTTAAGGAATATTGTAGCCAGTCACATATAATTAACATCATCCTTCCTCCACGAAGCCAAGAGCTTAATTAGGTTTGGACGACTGAATGGAGTATGATTAAAAACAAACACCAGCACGATGTCTAAGAGCTCAGCTCCTCTTCCTGTTGATTTTATGTGAGAACAAAAGAAAAGCCCCAGGTTTCTGTTGACATTGAACAGAAGCGGCTAAATCTCAAATTAGGAAACCTTGGGGTTGGTTTTGCTTGTGCATGCGTGGAATTATACAGATCTATTTGTTCATTCTAAAGGCTGTTTCACTGTAAGGTTGCCAATATAGCTCAGTCTATCAACTAAGAAGCACAAAAAATATGACTTCCGTTCTTTTTTGTTGTTGTTGTTGTTGTTGTTTTTAACATTTTTTATTGATTTATAATCATTTTACAATGTTGTGTCAAATTCCAGTGTTCAGCAAAATTTTTCAGTCATTCATGGACATATACACACTCATTGTCACATTTTTTCTCTGTGAGTTATCATAACATTTTGTGTATATTTCCCTGTGCTATATGGTGTAATCTTGTTTATCTATTCTACAATTTTGAAATCCCAGTCTATCCCTTCCCACCCTCCACCCCCCTGGCAACCACAAGTCTGTATTCTCTGTCTATGAGTCTATTTCTGTCCTGTATTTATGCTTTGTTTTTGTTTGTTTGTTTGTTTGCTTTTGTTTTTGTTTTTGTTTTTTAGGTTCCACATATGAGCGATCTCATCTGTTCTTTTTAAATGTGTGTACACACCTGTTTTGAATCCAGTTTTGCTGGCTGTCACGGTCTCAGTTGTGCCTCCCAATTTCATATGTTGAAGTCCTAACTCCCAGGACCTCGGAACTTCACTGTATTTGGAGATAAGGCCTTTAAAGAGATAATTAATGTAAAATGGAGTCATTCGGGTGGGTCCTAATCCAATATGGCTATTGTGCTCATAAGAAGAGGGGAGAAGGACACAAGCCGTACAGACCAAAGGAGAGCGAGGTGGAGACGTGGGGAGAGGACGGCCACGGGCCAGCTCGGGAGAGCACCTCAGAAGAAATCAGTCCTACTGACAACTTGACCTTGGACTTCCAGCCCCAGAACTGTGCGGAGCAAATGTCTAAGCACCCAGTCTGTGGTACTCTGTTGTGGCAGCTCGAGCAAATGGATATACCTGTGTTTCAGAAATGGTCTCCTTCAATTTGAGGATGCCCGCTTTTTACCCTAAAGTTCTGTTTCAGTTTGGGGGAGCTTGGGTGATGCTACTGTGCCAGGGCAGGGGGCTCATGATACCTACCCCACTGGGCCACGGAGACAGGGCGCAGCTGTTCCCAGGGCTGGCTTCGTAATTTGCAGGCCCAGGGTAACATGAAAATATCAGGCGGTTTGTTCAAAAGCATGAACAAAGCATTGTTAAAGCTACTAAAGTAGAACGCTCCTGTCCCCCATGGTCTCCCCTCAGCTTGTCGTGGATGGTGCTTCTTATGTGCTATTATTTAATGTCATTCCAAGTAAATAAAAATGTAGTTATTAGCATGAATTTGACTGTGCATCTTTATACTGTCTGATGCCAGTTTTAAATAATCTGGGATGTGGGCTCACCAAAATCACGCAGGTCACATTTCACAGCCAGCAGTTGAGTATGTATTTTCTTCTTACCAGCAGTGGAAATCTGCACAAGATTAGCTCCACTGTTTTTATTCCAGTTGGCACACAGGTCTTCTGCCAGCCTGCCAACCTTCAGCTTACTGATGCACAAGGAACAGCTGAACAGAGGACCCCTGGGTTGCCTTTCTTTCTCTTTCCTTCTTTTTCCTTTTTCTAATTTTTTTTAGGGGGGTAGGTAATTAGGTTTATTTATTTATTTAACAGAGAGATACTGGGGATTGAACCCAGGACCTCGTGCACGCAAAGCGTGCACTCCACCAGTGAGCTATGCCCTCCCATTCTTCTGTTTCCTTGCCACGATTTTCAGCATCCTTGGTTGGTTAACAGGGAAGTAACATGAGTGAGAAAGGGGCTTGGTGGCTCGCAAAAGGCCATTGCCTCCTTTTTGTGTTTACAGCTCTGGTTGCAGGGAAAGAGCGCGTGGTCAGAGACGGGACGCGCTGACCGGTCCTCACGTCGAGTGTCTCCGAGCACGGCACGTCCACGTCACCGCTGCGCTCGCAGGCTCGCGGGGAGGTGAGTCCCGGGGAGGTGCACGCGGGGCTAGCTCCTCTGCCACGCCCGTGCGCCTTGGTCCCGGCCACTTCTCTCACAAAACACAAGTTTAAAAATGAAATTACCAAGAATTTCAAGGCAGTGACAGCAGAACATTAAATTAACATGGGGTCCCTTCTGAGGTGGGGCCTTCAGAGGATGGGGCCTTCTGAGTGGGGGTCCATCTGAGTGAGGGGCCTTCTGAGGGGGGCCTTCTGAGGTGGGGGCATTCTGAGGGGGGAGCCTTCTGAGGGGGGAGCCTTCTGAGGGGGGGGCCTTTCTGGGGTCTGCCTTCTGGAAGCCAGGCGCTGTGCAACAGCAAAGGTTGCCCACCGTGAAGACCACCCTGTCTGTCTCTGCACTCCATCTCCCCAAAGGACGTTCAGGGTTTGGAGACTGAAGTCAGAACTAAGGAGGTAAGTCCAGCAGCTTTACTGCCGCGGTGGGATGGCTTTTTTCATTACTAACTGACTCCCTTTACTCAGTGTTTTTTAACCCCCTTTCCCCTAGAAAGTGGCGCAAGGCTGGCCCTTCTATCAGGTGGGACTGTTGCGTGAGTCGCCGCGAAAACCCACCCTCCTCCATTGCTCAGGAGGGTAGCGGCCCGAGCTATATATAAACAAGTATTTTTTTTATTAATTTACATATAGACACATTTCTATATTTACATATGGAAACATAAGATATAAGTATTTGCCCTCTATTTTGGTAAGATGGAACACATTGCATTGAAGAGATTTTCCTCAACTCCATGATAACAACTCAACATGGTCTTAATTAACCCTCGTACGTCCCCACCTTTCGGATGTTACAGTCAAGGTTCAGTGAAGTCCAGGCACTGCCTGCTGTTATGCACCTGGTATGTGGCGTCTTGCCTCAGTCTCGAAGCGCAAAAGGGTGGTTGGGCCAAGTCTCTTTGGCCGGGGAGACAAAGCCGGAAGATGTGGGGAGCGGAAGTCTTGACTGATCTTTCTTCTGGGGCCAAACCCAGGGCCCTCAGAAAGAGTCCTGTGGCCCAGAGAAGGAGGCGCCCTGTTGGTCCTGGCTGGGCAGGAGTCTGAGAGCGCAAGTCTCAGCTGTGGAGGGTTCAGGCGCTCCCGGGAAGTGCTCCGTCAGCAGGGAGCGCTGGCTCCTCCCTCCCGCCTGACACCGTCACCTGTCACGTGTCTGCCCACTTGTCACTGTCCCCCTTATAGCAGCATGTTCAGGACAGGGCCTGGGAAATACATTCAAACTGCCAAATCACAGCACGTGGGGTAACATGTTGCCCCATCCTGAGAGCTTTTGATTATTATGAGGGGCCAGATCATCTTAGGGCAAATTAATGTATTTCAAGAACCAACAAAATGACTCCAAGAATAGCATAAGGGCTGGTGATCATGATTGGTCCAGAAATATTTTTAGGAGTCCGTCTTCACATTCCCCCTGCCACCTCACCATCATTCCTCCTTGTCTCCAAATGAGTGCTATTTAGGTTTTCTGAAAGAAATACAGATGATGTGGTGCACTGTGTGTGACTCCTGCAGGTTAAACACCAGCCTCTCACTGGACAATTAATACTGATGTTTTAAAGGATGGATACTTTCCTGGGCAGGTTTGGGGGGGGGCGCTGAGCAGAATATATGAGGCAGCCCTTCTACCCTGGATGTAAATAAGGGAAGCCAGCAGTCACCCGCTATGCATGGCCACTGGAGTTTCAGTACTGCTGATTGTCCCTAAATGGAAGTGGGGTCAGGAGCAGGTGACAGTCAAAAAATATAGCTCAGCATGGAATTGGATGGCCAAAGTTCTAATTGTGACTCCATCATAGAATACTCATATGACCTTGGAAATTCCCCTCTCTAAGCATCAGTTTTGTCATCCAGAAAATGGGAATCATGAGAATACTGACCTCCCAGAGTTTGCCCTGAGGATTAAATTAGATACTCCAGGTAAACCACTTCACACAATTCCTGGCATATAGAAGGCATAGATGAGAACTGATGATCATTTTTACGTATCTCCATTGTTCAGTCTTCTATAAAGAACCAAATGGTTGCTCTGAAAAATGTCAGTTAATTGGGATGTTCCAGGAAAGTGGTATCTGTGTTGAATTCGAATGAGGTGGAAAATCCTTTTTGAGTTTAAACTTGTTGAAAATCTTCTAAATTCTGTTAGCCAGCCCTTCTGCGTTAGTAATTAGAACAAATGTTAGGGACCAAAGTTTTTCTGATAATTGAGTTGCTCATTGTAACCAGGGGCATTACTAATCCTGACATTGATGCTTACAAAAAATTACTGCAAGTGAAGATGGAGAAGTGGTGGGAGGTTGCGGTAGATCTGATGATAGCCCTGGCATGAGTGTTTCTTCTTGTGATTCTCTTGTCTTTCTACAATTAGAATAAAACTTCCATTCTACTTAGGTGATGGTTCAGGTCTGCTCTGTGGTTCTGTAGGTCCCTGGCCTTTCACAGACACCCTCGTAAGACCCTTTGGTCATTCTCACTGTAACAAGCCTGAGGGACAGAGGTGCTTTAGCACCAAGTGTATAACAACGTATCAGTCCAATAATCCATTTGACCCTAAAATGCCAATATATACTTTGAGTTGTCTCAGTGCCAGCTACGGGTTTGTGAATTTAGGAATGTTGAGAAGGTCCCCTTCTCTTTCAGGGAGCATGTCTCCCTGTTTCTTAGAAATCTGAGTCTTTACCACCAAGCAATCCGTTATTTTGAGTTAAACACCAACCTCTCGCTGCAATTTCTCCTTTAAAGACAAATGGGTTTTAGGGACGGTGCTCATATCAGATCTCTTTCTTGGGTCAGAGAGCAAGTGGAATGAGGGCTGGGCATGCTTAAGGAGGGAAAATGCTGCCAAGGAAGAAGGGAAAGGATTCTAGACATAAACACAACATTGTGGGAAGGGCTTTGGACTCAGCCCTGACTTCGTTAACTATGCCATTTTCTAAGAACGTGAAAGCTAACTTCCAATATGTATTTTTATTTCACTCTAAATGCCTCACATGTTCACTTGTTGGAAAAAAGTTGATTTCAAACCCTAGGAATGAAAGGTAGGTTGAAACATTGATCAGAGTTGTTTTCTCTGTTTTGCAGGGGTCTAGCTGCCTTAAATTATCTCATGGAAATATTAATTATCTTAATTGCTCAGAAGTGAAAAAAATTCTTTTCATAAAAATCATTTAGGGGAAGGGTATAGCTCAAGTGGGAGGTCGCATGCTTAGCAAACACAAGGTCTTGGGTTCAATCCCCAGTACCTCCTCTAACAATAAATAAATAAGTAAATCTAACTTACCCCTCCCAATTTTTTTTAAAAGGTCTTTCACCCAATCCCTTTTTAGTGTTCCTTAATCTATCCCCCAAATTCTCACTTGCCTTCTTGGCATAGATTCCAGATCTGTCATTAAAATCGCTCTCTTGTACTGTCACCTTCCATCATACACTCCTGGCAAAATCTCTCCTTGGTTAAAACCCAACTGTCTGTCCAGCCGGGTCTATCCCTGGCAGCTGAACGTAGCTGGAGAGACGTACAACCATGCTGGCAGGTTTCACGTTAAATTCTTGACCATAAATTCAAGTGTGTTTCTCTAATCGACTGAGTCTCCACTCTAACAGAGAATTATTTCATACCTTCTTTCCACAAGCCCCTAACCCAGAGACCCTCAATTCTGGCCACAACTTTGAATCACCTGAGAGCCTTTAAAACATACCAGTGCCTGGGTCCCACCTCCAGAGAGTCTGTTTTAACTGTGTGGAACAGCACCTGGATAGGAGTGTGCTTTTAAAATTCTCCAGGTGACTCTAATGTACAGCCAGGATTGAGGGTTGAACACCTTCCTCAGGCACAGCTGGTGGCCCTTCCATGACGTCACTGAGAAAAGAGAATCAGTAAGGAAAGAACACTCTCAGGACCCCCACCAAATCTACCTGCGTGGGGCCGTTCCACCACTCCCTTCTGGGCGAAGACCAACCCCTTCGCTTGCGCCTTCCAGTCCATCACCAATCAGGCAACCGAGGGCCCTGTTTTAGTGCTTGTTCCCTCTCTCCAGCTCCTCTCTTGTATCCTTTCTGCAGAATCATGCCCAGAACCGTTTGAACATCTCTTGACGTTAAGAAATCTCTACTCCAATCCCAAACCCACCTCTGTCATCACCTGTTTCTTTCCTCCCTTTGCAACAAAATTCCTCAAAATTCATCTTTACTCAATACCCTCCTCTCTTCTCCCATTTCCTGAATTCCACTCCAATCATAGTTCCATCCTCACTACAAAACCCAGGGATTAATTCTCAGCCCTGTCTTACTAGATCTCTCAGCAGCATACTCCTTCCTTGAAGTATATTTAGCCTCTAAAACTTCACTTTGTCTCAGTTTTCTGAACTTCTTGGTCTCCTTTTGTGGTTTCTTCTCATTTCCATCATGTCTGAGTATGCGTGTGCTCCAGGACTCACGCTGTCTGCTCTCAGTCTGTGGGCCGCCCCATCTGCTGTGTACCATCTACTTGCTGCTGATCCTACCTCCAGCCCAGACCTAGTCCTTGACCTCCAGATTCCTCTCTTTAACTGCCTGCTTTCCAGATCCACTTAGATGTGTTAAATCTGACATGTTCAAAACCAAGTTCTTGTTCCTCCCCTCCAATCCTGCAGCTGTTACAGTAGCTCAAACAAAAAACTATGGAACCCTTCTTGAGACATGTTTTTTACTGCTCACGCTTAACTCTTCCATAAACACAGTGGGTTTGACCTTCAAAATATATTCTCAATCTGACCAGTTCTCCTAACCTCCATCACTACCACTCTGGTCCAAAACACCCTTTTCTATGCCTTGGACTATGGCAGTAGGATCCTAACTGGCAGTCTGGATTCCATCTTTGCTCTCTGCCCCTGTTTATTTTCCACTCGGCAGCTAGAGCAATCTATTTAAAATACAAGTCAGATCCTGTTACTTCTCTGCTGTAAGCTCTCTAGTGGCTCCCCATTTCACTCAAAATAAAATCCGGGCTTACAAGATTTAACACCCAACTTCCTCTCTGATTTTGTCTCGGACACCGCTCCCGGCTCTCTCTGCCTCAGCTGCCCCAGCATCCTTGGTGTTTACTGAGTACAGCTAGGATGCACCAGCCTCGGGGGCTTCGTACCTGTGTCCTCTTCCTGAATGCACTGAGCTTGCTCTCTTAACCCATTCGAGGATCTGCCCCAATGTCTTCGTCCCTCGACCACACACACACACGTACACCGCTACCACCACTGCCATCACCATCACCGTCATCTCCGTTCCTCTACTTTTTACCCCTTATCAACAACTGACATATTATATACTTATTTGTCTATTTGTGTCTCTTCTCCTCCTCTACTTGAATGGAAGTGCTGTAAAAACTTGGTGTTTGGTTTTTGTTTTTGTTTTCTGATTTATTCTCAGTGCCTAGTAGAGGGCTTGGCACCTAGTAGGTACTCAATACATATTTGTTGAATTACTGAATGAATGAATGAATGAATGGAAATGTTAGAGCATCTCAGTCCCAGAAAGAGATACTTCTTTTTCCCAGTAATTCCCTGTAGTATTGCCCTATATCATTCTCTCCCTGCCTTTTTCTGTTGGTTCCTAGATAAATTCTTCATATAAAATCATTTTGAGCAAGGTTGGATCCCGAGGTCCCTATGTCAGATGTGACTCCATGTGTCACACCTTGCCTTGCACAGGTGCCTCCAACCTCCTCCCCTACAGGTTGGCCATGGTTCAGCAGCTGTGGCTCTCTTCTCCGCACCGCCCTCTCTATTTCAGGACCTTCTTTTTGGCTCTAACCCCCTCCTTTTGGGTGATGAAGGCAATGTTGGGAGAAGCAGCAGCTGCCCTGACTCCATCTCTGTCTTCTCTGTCCATAGTGACCCAGCACTGTGGATTTCACAAGCCTGACCTGTGGTCATCAGGGGCTGGCCAGGCGGGTCTCTGGCACCTTAGGATCTTTGGGTTTGGGTTTTAAAATTTTTTTAAATTTTATTTACTTATTTTTTTAGGGGGGAGTAATTAGGTTAATTAGATGGTTAGTTAGTTGGTTTATTTACTTATAGAAGAGGTACTGGGGATTGAACCCAGAACCTCATGTATGCTAAGCATGTGCTTTAGTGCCTGAGCTGTATCCTTCCCCACCAGATTTTTGTTTATTTCTATCCCTTGCAGCAGCTTGGCCATTCGCAAAAAATAAAAAATTGTAAAAGTACCAACAGGAAGAAATATGCCATATTTCATTATCCTAAGATACCCACTTTTCTTCCTCTCACATTTTACACCTGCAGCATCAAGAATCATCTTATAGTTGGTGCCGTGCAAGCGGAAGTTACTGTTACCTACGAAGTTACCGTTACCTACGAAGTTACTGCAGCCTGGGCTTTTGTCAGCCTGGTTACATTTCCAGGGCTTGCGTGGCTGTCTGTTCCCCTCTGCACTTCAGGCTGCAGGCCTTTTGATGATCATTTAAAGGAGGAAACTAAAGCTGATTGTTGTATGAAAACCTTGGATAAGGTAAACGAACAAACACATACCAGTATCAACCGTGCAGAACAGAGGGCAACAGTTGATGACTTCAGGGCACTCCTATAAGAAATGTGGCATGACAGAGGCTCTGGGTGGCTCAGAGGAGCATACTGGGGGAAAATCTGGGCACTGAAAACAATCAGTTAGGAAGTAAATAAGACTAGTGAGATGAAGATTTAGGAAAATGTTAACTAATTATTTTAACTTATATTTTTATGTATTCGTTAGAGTGATACATGGTAAAAGTCTATATCTATTATCAAATCTAAATAATTGTCAAAGATTTTTAAAAATATGTTTAAATTCAAATTACTAGTGAAAAGAAAATATTGTATCCTATTTAAATGGTAGCATTTTTTTTTCTTAGTGATACATACAAAAAATTGTAGTATACCATGAAAGGAGGCCTAGACTCAACGTAATACGGCTATTAGCCCCAGGTACATAATAGCACAAACCCCTGGTTTAACAAAACCTAAGGCATTTACTATATAAACTGTCATGGGACAAGGCAGGCTGGGGTCACAGGCAGTAAAAGAATTTACCAAAGACAAAGGATGAAAATAGAAAAGGAATTTAACAGGTACTCTGTCATAGACAATAGCTGGCCACACAGACGAAAGGTGCCTGTGCGCGCCCTGAGAATCAGTTACTGAGGCCTTTTATTGGGGGGGTTACGTCAGGTACCACCCAAGTTTTTGATTGGTGGTAGGTGAGGTAAGAAGTTTAAGGTCTGTGAAGGGGCGGTGGGATTTATGACTCTGTGAAGGTGGAGAGGTGGGCGGAAAGGAGCCAGCCTGAGCTACTGTGAGATCAGGCATGACCTAGGGTATTAGTTTCTTAGGACAAACACGCCCAGTAGAGAGTGTACTTTATTTGTTGAGCGATCACATGCAGACATCTGAGAGCCCAGGAATGGGGGTCTGTGGACTCTGAAGGAGGCCAGTTGGCCCCACATAAAAGGTATTACTTTTGCTACCTGGGGCTCTTTGAGAAGATTATATTAATCTAAAATGATTTAATTATATTACAAAGTTATATTATTTGGAATGTTTTCAAATTACTTAAAATTAAAAGATCTTAGTATAGTATTGGTTCTGTAAATATCCTCACAAATATGTTACTTATAAAAGTTAATGCTATAACATGAAAAAATGCTCAGCATTGCTAATTGTCAGAGAAATGCAGGTCAAAACTACAATGAGATATCACCTCACACCAGCCAGAATGACCATCATTGAAAAGTCTACAAATGATAGATGCTGGAGAGGGTGTGGAGAAAAGGGAACCCTCCTACACTGTTGGTGGGAGTGTAGATTGGGGCAGCCATTATAGAGGACAGTATGGAGGTTTCTTAAAAAAACTGAAAATTGAGTTAACATGTGATCCAGCAATCCCACTGCTGGGTGTATATCCAGAGAAAAATAAAACTCAAAAAGACACATGCACCCCAATGTTCATAGCACTATTTACAATAGCCAAGACATGGAAGCAACCCAAATGTCCATCAACAGATGACTGGATAAAGAAGATGTGGTACATATATACAATGGAACACTACTCAGCCATGAAAAAGAATAAAATAATGACATTTGCTGCAATATGGATGGACCTGAAGATCATCATTCTAAGTGAAGTGGGGGCAAAGAGAAAGAGAAAAAATAATATCACTTATATGGGGAATATAATAATAATAATAATGACACAAATGAACTGATTATTTACAACTTAGATGATTGATTTCTTGAATATGTGTAAGCACATTTGATTGTCCTTTATGATTGGATTACCTCATTCTGTTAATTCTTATTTCGTGCTTGGCTTTATTCCTTTGATAATTATGTAAGTTTAAAAAGCTAAAGCTCTAATCTGTTCTTAGAAACAATGATCAGTACATGTATGTAAACTAAAAAAAGTGCAGTATACCGTTTATATGTATTTACATACAATATAATATATATGTGCAAACTGTAATAATTCTATCTAATAAAACTGAAAAAGGAAAAAAAAAGTTAATGCTATAGAATCATAATGGCAGCATCAAGTAGGAAGTTGCCAGGCAGGTGGGAGAGTGTTTTTTGTTTTTTGTTTTCTAGTTTTTTTTTTTTTTCCTGTTTCTTCTCCTCACTCTGCAATGAGAAGTGACCACCTGTCTTTAAAGGTTGGACTATTTTTACTTTTCTTGGTTTTTACTCTTCTGGGTTAAACAAAGTAACATGCTAAATATTGATTCTGAACTGGAATAATCATCTAATTTTTATTTAACAAGTTTTGAGGTAACAATCTGATTTCCCTGTCTTTTGTGACAATGTAATCCTCTTCCCTTTGTGCATGCCTCGTGAGCTACAAGCACTTTGAGCCTAGGAAGCACAAAGGCCTCACATTTCCTTGGGATTAGCACCATACAAATGCAAATTAAGGACAATAGAAGACTGTGTCCATCCTTGTATCTGTCATTGCTCTGTTCTGTGCTTCCTGTGGGTAGCAAAGCAATCCATTGTTTTTAAAACACAAACTTGACTTAGCTGCTGATTTTTTCATTGGCTACCCGAGGGAGAAAAAAAGGAATTTTTTTCCCTAGAGAATCTACCTCCCTGGATCCCATTCAATTATTTTTATTAGAGAGCATGAAATCTTACAGGAGCTGTACACAACTTTCTAAGTGTAGAATTTGTACTTGAGCTATGCGGTTTTATGTTGCTCCTTGCTTCTTCAGTCAATGCTTCACGTGATCCTTTGTGGTAAGTCTGAAGACCTGTATATGCCCTCTTCAAGCTCTTTGGCTCTTTAGGCCAGTATATAGATATGCTGGAAATCAGTTCTTTCCTGTGGCATAATTCTTCCGAGGGAGTTGAAATGCTTTGCAAACATTTCTCATTTATCAGTCAATCCATCAGCAAGCAATGCTGTGTGAATCCCTTCCTTCTTATGTATTGTCTTTTGGTGATTATCATGAATTATGCCTGTACAGTGGCTCTGGTTGGAGAGGAGAGGAAACATAGGGGCTGGGAAGAGGTGGTCAAGAGGGGAAGCTGCCTGCCTGAAGGACAGAATTGACCTCAGGTGGTGGCAGAATGTTTCCCACATCTTCATCGTTTATGCATGCTTAGAAATAGCAACATGCCTTTCCACTTTGTGTAATTATTATTTAGTTAATATTCAGTAGGATTTGTAAGCCCTTCACATCGCCATGGATTTATTTTATTTCAGAGTGATAGTGACTTTATGGCCCAATTACCATCAGTGTGACTTATGGCACTATTTATGGGAGGGAGTGGGGAGCAGGAAGACAAGACAGATTGATCATATGTATTACCATCAGCAGGATGACCGCCACACACTCCTGCCCAAGGAAGAGGGGCAGATAGAATTTTTCCGTTCTGTTTCTCAGATCACTGAAGCCCGGTGATTGTGCTGTATTTTAATAGACAAACGTGTCAAATGTCTGAATGAAAGAGATAATGAAATAGTGGTGGTAGAGTAGTCAATATTTTGGAGGTAATGAATATTTTCAATTTAAAAGATGTCAAACCTCAAAGTCGCTGACGAATGGCTACCTAACTCCAGATGCTGCCACCCTCGAATTACAGGAGTGTTGAAGGGAGACTGAGTATCTGACCCCAGAAATGGACCTGAGAGGCCGGCTTCTATTAGAGCCAGGTTCCTGGAAGCCAGACAACTCTTATATTTATAGGCGCATGCGGCGCAGCCAGCCGTGACCCACGGGAAGCAGCAGCGCAGCACAGCCAGGGGAACACTGACCCTCGGGCCCGCCGCCTACCTGGAGCGTTTCCGCAGCGCCTGGTTCAGAACCACCGGGGAGGACAGCTCCCCAGAGCCGGGCTCAGGGCGCGGACTGCGGAAGGGGACGTAAGCGCGGAGGGTCCGCGCACCGCCAGCGGGCTCCGGAGGCAGGAAGAGCACACTGCGTCCCCCTCACACCCGGTTGGTTCCTCCCTTTCCCCCGTGGGACAGCGAGGAGCCTGCGGTGGCTGTCGCCGGCGGCACGCCCTCCCCCGGCCCGCCGCACCGGCAGAACTCGCCTCGTCCCGCCCCGGAGGGGAGGGAGGGGGGCGTCGCCGGCGCAGGGCCCGCCCCGCCCGGGTCTGGCTCCCCATTGGCCGGCGGGCTGGAGGTGCGAGGAGGCGGGGCCCGCCTTTGGCGGCTCGCGCCCGGGAAGGTCGGCGGGGGAGCGCTGAGTGCCGCGGGGAGGGCGCGCGGGGACGCGGCGGGCGCCGAGAAGACGCAGCGGCGGCTGGAGCGGCGGCGCCTGGTCCCGGCCACAACCTCTGCCTCCCACCGCGGCCCTCAGCCCGCGGCGCCCGAGCTCCGAGGCGCTTCCCCGGGCGCTGGGCCCGAGGCGGCCAAGACGGCGGGCCGGCCGGGCGCGGGGCGGCGGGCGCTGTGCTGCGGGCTGCGCTGGTGGGGGACGCCGGGCCGCGGCGCGGGCCCGGGGCCCGGCGCGTGCGGCTGGGAGGCGCTGTGGGGGGCGGGCGCGCGGGCGGCGGCCGGGGCCATGGCCGAGGGCGGCGGGGGCGCGCGGAGGAGGGCGCCGGCGCTGCTCGAGGCGGCCCGCGCGCGCTACGAGAGCCTGCACATCTCGGACGACGTGTTTGGCGAGTCGGGCCCGGACAGCGGCGGGAACCCCTTCTACAGCACGTCGGCCGCCTCGCACTCCTCCTCGGCCGCCTCCTCGGACGACGAACCCGAGCGCCCGGGCCCTTCGCCGGGCCTCGTCGCCCCGCCGCCCGGCGCACAGGAGCCGGAGGAGGATGAGGCTGGCGCGGGCTGGAGCACCACGCTGCGGGACCGCCCGCCCCCGCGCTTCGAGGACACCGGCGGTAAGGCGCGGCCCGGGGGAGGTGCGGGTGCTGGGGCGCGAGAATTCCAGATGCTCCGTGGGCGGGCTTGCCTGTGGCAGCTGTGCGGTTCAGGAAACAAACGAGGCTGTGGGAGCGGGGATTTAAAGTGCGAAAATCAAAGTGACTGCATGGGGTGGCGGGTGCTTCTACTTCCTCGTGTGTGGAGGGGATGTGGCGGAGGCCACAGCAGCACTTTTCTACTGGCGAGGACGTGCCGGGGTGGGGGTGGGGGCTTCCTTCACTTGCTGGGGGTGTGCCCCTGCGTCCTACATCTGAAGTCAGTCACACCTGTGGGGTCGCATCTTTGCAGTGGATTAGAATTGGGCTTTCCTAGTTGAGAGGATTCAGAAAACCAGACGCGTCTTGGGGAGGGGGAGTGAATCATTTTGTATTGATGGCCCCAGAACAAGCCTTACCAGGTGCCAGGGGTGGGGCAGGTAGCGGTTTGGAGCGAGGCCCAGGGAGAGCTGAGGGAGAGCCTACCCATTGCGTCTTCACTGGGCTTTCAGTTGTCTCCAGTAATCCGAGAAACTTTCCCTCTCCCTGCCATTTAGGATCTCTTGTTAAAAACCTGGCAAGAGTGAAAGGACCAATTACTTTAAGGTGTGTTCTGCTTCCCTCTGTGGTCATAGACGAGCCCCTGATGTCTGGAGAAGGTCGGAGGACGGCTGGCAGCTCTAGCGGCTCGACGTCCTCCTTACTGCCTCCTTTTTGGGGGAATTTGTTTTAAAATATCTCCACTTAGCCTGCGGAGGCTCAGCAGCCTCTGCCCGCTCTGGGAAGTGGAGACCAGCCGTTTCCACCTGTCCCCTGATGCTTTTGTTCCTTGCTCCGCGGCCTTCTGTGGCAGCCCCTTGTTTCTGCACACCATTTCCATGGGTCGAATTGCGTGCAACCGGTGATGTTGACGACCAGGGAGTGGCCGCACCGGGCGTGATGCGGCCTTTCCCGGGGCTCTCCCTGGTAATAGTTGGGCCAGTCCGGAGCACAGCACATAGGCGCCCAGGCCCAAGGGACCCCCTGGCTGGTGTCTGGACTTGGATCAAGGCATCACGCTGCAGCCTGCTGGCCAGGCAGGCTGGACTCTCAGCAGGGAGTGGTCTGCGAACCTCTAGCAGGCAGGCTGCAGTGTGGATGTGCCGGGCCACAGCTGGGCTTCCGATGTGCAAGTTAGCTGTGCAGCGTTTGGGGCTGGGTAAATTCAAAAGTGCGTTCTCATTTGGGCTTTGGTTATGAGTTTGGGAATTTTTGGTCACATCACTCAGTATAATCCTTTTACACCCCCTACATTTTCCAAAATGTCACAAGGTCTAACAGCCCCAGACAGCTCTTTTTCATATTGGCTCTTAAGAATTGGACCTGCCGAGAGCCCTGGTTTGGCAGCTGAGTGTCTGTGATCATTTTTGATCTGAGAATACTTGGGATACATGTCTGCTGGGGAGACACGCAGACGTTTCCCTGTGTCTCAGGGGAAAATAGGAAAATTGTGTTAGCTTAAGCCTGGTTATGAGTAAGATTCACGAGCGTGCTGGTGTGAGAAGGATGAACAGACTGAAATAACATTTAAAGCAATATTACTTTTCTTGGTAACCCACACATGGAAGAAGTTCTGCAGTGGAGCAATTTAATCTCACCACTGCAGCACTTAAACGGTCATGAAGAGCAATATCGTGTGTCATTTGGTCTTAGATTCAAATTCTGCTTCCTTCAGATGTCCACTGAGTTCACACCTGGACCTGAGAATCACAGTTAAGCATTTTCACCAACGACATTAGCAGTTCTTTGATGGTATTTATACCCAGTTTTGTTTTCCAGTTTTGTGTAGAGGCTGGATTTGAAACTCCAGCCCTAATTAAGAATTTCCTTCCTCCTTGCAACACTTTCTCCCTAAGGGAAATTTGGGAGCTGGGGAGGCAGTGGAGGGATAAAGTTGATAGCTTATCGAGCAAGAATTCAGATTCCCTAAAACAATGGAGTATGATCTATGGGTGCTGAAAACAGATGCAGAAATATGTCGCTGGTCAGAGGAAATCCTTGTGCCTGGTGGCGTGGAGAGGGATCGGTGTGTTGAGAGGCTCGGCTGCGCCACGGCCGCTCTGAGCGCAGAGAGGTCAGCTGCTAAGTTTACTGAAGTGCAGTAGCTAAGATAAGACACTCCAACAAGAGTGTGCGCCCCACTTTGAGGGAGTGCAACCTGGCTCTCCCTCCATCTTTGTTCCCCAGTTTATTTGGGTGTGATGGGATAGGGACCCAAGCAGAAGGGTGACATTTTGATCTGTAATCAGCCCTGAGCAAAGAAAACCTCTAATAGAAATTGCCTTTGCTGCTAGAATCAGATGAGGAAAACAGAGGATTCTAGACTCTTGGAACAGGCTTCCTGCCTGCCTTCTGCTGTAAAAAAAAACATGTGTACACGTATGGATGTAAATAGTCGTGTTATGTGTGTAACTGTCTTATGTGTAAATGATATTGCTTGTGCGGAGTGTGGTTTCTTTTATTAGAAAGAGATCATAACCTCTGTCTCGGAGCCCTCTGAGGACCTGGAACCCATTTCAGAGTTCCTGCCTTTGAGGGAGGTGTAGACACAGGGCACCGCCGTGCCTTTGATCTGCAGTCAGAGCCTGTGGGGAGAATGCACACAGTAGAGAGATACTTAGTGCCCAGCTGCGAGGAGGAAGGGAGGGAGGGAGAAGCATTTCTGGGGTTAAGATTGAGACTCCTAACTGCTTTCCAGGCTGTTCTAGGCTCCTCAGCCTCTTCCTTCTTCTTTTTTTTCTCCCCCCAGCGTATTTAACTTCCTGGATCAGGCTCTCCAGAAGTGCAACCAGCACTTGTGGATGGAGAGGTCCTCTCTCCCCCTCCCCTCAACCCCCCCTCCTCTCAATTCTGGGTTCTGGTCATGCCTTGAGGTGTGGGTCCCCTTGGGATGATGTAAATATATAGACTGTGTTTTGGGGGGCTGGTTGATAAACTCCTAACACTTGTGTGGATGGAAGGTCAGCCTGGGAGCTCAGGGACCCAGGACCCTCTCCTAACCAGACTGGCAGCATCAAAACCCCTGAAGTGGCCCCCATCAAGCTGCCAAACTCGGCTGCCCACCGTGCAGACAACCAGCGCAGCATGCAAGCTCCCTCTTTGGAAACAGCATGAAATTCAGCTGCTTTTTGGGCTCCTGCCCTTTTGGTTTCTTATTCTGAGCAGTCCTGTGATTCGTTCTCTCCGAGGAGGCAAAAGAACAGGCAGATGCACAGATGCTCGGGGGCTTCCCGTCTGTTCGGCTTTGTCGGTCCTTTGTCGCAGCAGGCTGCAATCTGAGCTGTTCGCTCTTTCTATGGGAGAATGGACTCCTTAGGAGTTTTCCTTCCATGTTGACCATGTCAGCCACCCTCTCATCATTTAGCCTGGAGCTATGACCTTGACAAGCTGGGAGGAACGTATGACATTGGAAATTAACATTGTGAAGTATTTTATCTTTAGAGTTTGGTGTTGGTTTCTTCGGTGTAGTCTTTTTGACTAACAAGGAAGAAGGGAAGCATCTTCCTCTTAAAAGCAGAGTTAAACCGAGGCCCTCTTCTGCC
This sequence comes from Camelus bactrianus, assembly GCF_048773025.1. NCBI lineage: Eukaryota > Metazoa > Chordata > Mammalia > Artiodactyla > Camelidae > Camelus > Camelus bactrianus. The sequence goes on from NC_133549.1 coordinate 10,120,093, forward strand.
ATGAGATTTGTGAGCTAAGATACCTGGACCCCTCTCTGCGGGGTCGGGTAAGGAGCTGCTCTGTAGGCGTCCTGCGGCTCCAGGAGGACCTCAAATCGCGGTGAGCTACGAGAGAAGTCGCGTGCACTGCTGCGTGAGAGTCATGCTGTGGGCGCACAGAATTCAGAGGGGGGAGCTTCCTGGGAGAGGCGTCTTGCTCTGTTTCTGGGAGTCACTTCCAGGGGCAGGGGAACTCGAGCTCACGAGAGGGCTAATAACCCACAGTTCACACGTGTTACTTGCTTTTTCACGCAGCATCACACTGAATCTTCACAGGTGCTCTGTGTGGGAGGAGTTCTCATCTCCAGTTTACAGAGAAAGACAGATGGGTCTTTTCTGCCAGAGTCTGGGTGGTGGGGGGTCGGGGGGAGTAATGAGATGACTTTGGATTAGGATATGAAACAGAAGATTTAGGATTTTATCTGGCTTCTAATTTAATCCCTGCTTCCCTGAGCCATTGTGATGGGAGGTTAGAGCTTGTCCTCAGGGAGCAGGGCTCTGAATACACCAGCACCCTGGGAGTTTATGTGTGGTTTAGAGCTCAGTTTTACAGATGAAAACTCACCTTTATTTTTAAGAGCTGTGGTTGTATGTTTTTTTTTTCTTATTCGCAAGTAATATGTGTTCATTTTAGGAAAAAACAAAAAGAAAAATGATACAGTTTAAAGAAACCCCATGATCTCCTGTTATCCAGAAATAACCCATTGAGTGTGCCCTTCACACAGCTCAGGTTACTCATTGTTGAGTGACCTGCTTTTTAATTCTAATTAATATATTGTAAACAGATTCCATTTAAATTTTAAGACGTCATTTTAATGAATCTATAATATTACACAGTTCCCTTTGGGTGGGCATTGGGTTCATTGCCCCCTCTGCCCTGGTATTTATAGATATTTATTTCTACTTACGATGCTATGATAAATATTCTTGAAGCTTAAGTTTGTGTGCACATCCTTAATATGTTCCTTAGCATAAAATGATCAAAACAGAGTTGAATTAGGGATTTTGTACATGTTAAGAGTTTTGATGTCTCTTGCGAAATAGCCTACTAGAAATGCACCTGCTTACACACCAGCCAGCAGTGTACCAGAGTCCTTTAGAAAATCTGGTTTCCAAGGCAGCAAACCCATGTGCAATTCCTGCTGGTAACATGGCCCTTAGGGAGTGTCCCATGGACTAAAGCTTATTGAGATGTGACACACACAGTGCATGAGCCACAGTGCACACCTTCCCAGGTCAAGAGAAGAGACTTTCCAGCACCGCAGAGAGTCCCTCCAGCCCCTCCCCAGTCAGTGCCTCCCTGCCCCCAGGGGTAACCACTGTTCTGATTTCCATCATCATCGATTAATTTTGCCTGTTACTTTGGCCTGGTTCTGTAGCTCATCGTTGCATCTGTGAGATGCATGTAGCAGTCTTCATTTTTATTTTGCTGCAGAGTATGCCATTGTATAAATACTCCAGTTTGTTGTCCATTATCCTATCAGTGGACTTTGAGATTGATTCCCAGTTTGGGGCTTTTATGAATAAAGCTGCTACAAACATTCTTGTGCTTGTTTTTATATGGACAGATACATAATTTCCCTGGGGCGTATATACCTCGGAGGAGGATTGCTGGGTTGTAGATTAAATGTGTGTTTCCGCCTCGGCACTGTCGACACCATGGGCTGGGAGTCCTTTGTTGCGGAGGCTGTCTTGTGCACTGAAGGATGCTCAGCGTTCCTGGCCTCTGCCCGCTGAACGCCAGTAGCATCCCTTCCTCTCGTTGTGGCAACCAGAAGTCTCTCCAGGCATTGCCAGATGTCCCGTGGGGACCAAAATCATCTGCAGTTGAGAACCACTGCTTTAGCAGATATAGCCAAATGGCTTTCCAGTTTACACCCACCAGCAGTGTATGAGATGTGCCCTGTGTTAATTCAGCAAGCATATTGAGCCCTGCTGGGATAAAATGATAAATAAGGCATGTCTCCTGGGGTCCAGTAGGAGAGACAAAGTGAAGAAAAAGAGATAAGAGTCCGTGATCAAGGTAAACATGGATTTAGGTGGGATTCTAGAGACGCATCACCTCATCCAGCTGGGCTGGGGAAGAGGAGTTGCTTCTGGCACAGGTGGCCCCTGAGCTGCATCTTGAAGAATAAAAATGAGTCTGGTAAAAAGGACAGGAAGGGGCATCTCCAGCAGGGGAGCAGAGTGGGCAAAGGCTGGGGTCGGGGAGAGAAGGCATGCCACCTTTGCCTTCGGGCAGCCCCCCTCTCCCTTGAGCTGAGTATCCATCCTTACTTGAGGCCTCAGTGCAAATGTGTTGAAATTTGACGTTTGTCATTGTTACCATGGCAAGTTGCTGTAGCTGGAATCTGAACTCCAGGTTCAGACATGGGTGTGGATTTACTTAGCAAATGCTGGATCCCATGGAGATGGGATTTGGCAGATTTGGTGAGAAATCAGTGCTTAGATTAAATCAGTGGTGGAATCCATGGAGCTGCACTGAGGTCTTTCCTTTAATGAAGGAAGAGGGAAGATGACAACCAAAGTTAATGTGGTAAAACCTTCACTGGCGAAGGGGAGTGTAGTACTAGCTCAGGGTCGGGACAGGAGGATGTCCTGGTGAAAGAATAAATGAATACCTCAGATATCCTATCATGTAAAGGGATGCTCTGCCCAGACTGGCACACGGTACAAAGAATTTTCTTCCCCTGGTTTGTGAATTCCAGGAAGAATTATTACAAAAGTGTGACTATCTGACCATATCTAGGTGTGTATTTAATAAATCACTTTATTAAAATGTTTAGAACTGCAAATCCTTCTGCTTCTTATATCATTGCCATTGCTACCAACTTTAACCAAGACACTCTCACTCATTGACTAGGATATTGGAGCCTTTGTCTGCTTGGATTCCCAGAGTCCAGTCTTGCTGGTGCCCACAGGCCCCTGCCTCTCTCTCTCTGTCAGTGATCTTTCCAAACCTAAGCTCATCCACTCACTTCTCTGCTTAAAACCTTTCAACGGCTTCAACTTTGGGCCAAAGGGAATTCCAGAGTCCTTCGCAGGGCCTCCACATTAGCCTTCCTCTCCCGTGTCACCTTTGGGCCCTGTCCTACTTTCAACATTCTCTAGTCATATGGCCTGTCCATCTCAGAGCCTTTGGGCCCGCCAGGCCCTCATCTGGAATGTTCTTCCTCTTGATACCTGAATGGCAGCCCTGGCTCGTTGGTCTCTTCTTGGTTCAGATGTCACTGTCTCCAAGAATCTAAAATCCCCACCTTCCCTCTGGCCCCTTTTCACACCCATCTAAGTGAATTCAGTCCCATGTGGCCTGAGATCTTGGATGTCCTGGTCATGGTTCGCATGTGGTGGTTCCTCAAGTTTTGTTGGGTGAGTGAATGAACAAGAGAATAGATGGATGTGGAAGTCGGTTTTTTGAATGGGGGTGGGAATTGGCATCATGAGGAAATGTTTACAAGGACCTGAGCATTTTTAAGGACCCAGGTTGTGGAAGAGTGGTTGGGGTGGCTCACAGGGCATGAATTCCTTCCCGGGAGGGAAGACACTGAAGCAAGTCTGGGACATGTTTTACAGGGATTTCCATCCTGGATGGGAGACTGAATTCGCTGGCCTCTGGGAAACTCACCAACCCTTGGGCTTCTACAACCCGCCCACTTCCTAACAGCCAGAAACCTCCAAGACAGGACTCTGTTAGTGATTTGCAGGAGGGCCAGCTCCTCGTACCCTTGAAATTATTTCACAAATCCTTGTACATCACTGAGTACCAGGTAGTGTTCTAAGCACTTTCTAATCTACGTGATCGTAACAGTCCTGTGAGGTCAGTACTGTTATTATTGTTATTTTTAACCTGAGGAAATCGAGTCCCAGAGAGGTTAAGTGACACAGGGTAGACATATCCTTTTGATTAGGGGACAGGGAAGCATCACACTGAAGCCTGAGTGTGGAACATACTGTCTGCTGGGCAGATCAGCTGATGCAGAAGTCCCTCGCAGGTGGCTCTGAATTGAAGACCATTGGCATTCTCCAAATCCATCTCACCTGTTGACTCTTATCCCAGGCGGTGGCTGCACCTAACTTCCCAGCCCCCTTGGCAGTGAGGGGGGCCGCTGCCTGGATTCCGGGCAATGGAAGAGGAGCCAAAGTGTGGACCCCACTCTCAGGCCTGGCCAAGAGGGAGGTTCCTCTGGGCCACACGTCAGAGATGCTGGGGCCACCACATGAAAGGACTTTGGGTCTGAATCACGGTTTGGAGCAAAGCCACCCGTGAATCAGACCTGTATGTTCTGGACTAAATTTATGTGGGCAAGAAATGAACTCTCCTCCTGTTGGCTTTGTCAACATTTGGTAGCAGTGGGGCAGGGTCAGAGCGGTCATCATAGTCCTGTATGCACAGACACTGAAGAACAGAGATGGCTGGGGACAGGCAAACTCACATCAGTAGGGCCACTTGCTAATCAGGGTGCAAGGATTCACGAAGGACAATGAGAAAAAAAGCCTAAAGAATAAAAATGAATCATTTGTATGCTCTCAGTGAAGTTCCCACTGTACCTTGGAAGTAGGCAGGTGAGAAGGTGCAGGTGAGCAATGTGTAGTGGATCCTCTAAACACAGTTATTAACTGCACATCGATGTTTTGAAGCAGTAGAGGGTGTGAAAGGTTCTTGGCAGTCAGTTTCTGGTGGGGAGTGAGCAGCCCAGGGTGAAGGGCCCAGAGTCTGCTGAGTGCCCACCCTGTGATCTTGGGCAGGTGGCCCAGTAGAACCCGGCATTGAGAGAATCACTGAAGACACTGTGAGGGGCCTCAGGACCTCACTCCCATCAGCTGGGACCCAGGTTGGATGGGGAGAGAGACCCCATGAGCAGGTGACAGACATCAATGACAGATGGTCACTGCCCTTGCCCCTGCTGGGCCTCATCCTCTCTGAGAGGATGTTGCAGAAAAAATGTGTAATAGCTCAGTGCTACAGCTCAGTTGTGACAGCAACCTGGATCTGGGCGAGAGACCAAGCAGCACTCAGAGAGTTGGAGAACTCAGGTTTATTACGCCAGCTAGCCCGGTGGACTTAACACTCCAAGCTCTGGAACCCCCTCTGTAGCTTTACACAGGGTTTTATAGGCTGCCAGTTTACACTTTGCAACGTCAATGCAAATAAGGTATAACAAAAGTTGACTAAATAGTAACAAGCTTTGTAGAAATGGACCAATCAGGAGGGAGAGAAGTAACCAACCAGGAGTGAGGGAAATGGACCAATCAGGAGTGAGGGAAACAACCAATCAGGAGTGAGCTCCATGCAAATAAAGTACTACAAATGGACCAATCAGAAGTTAGGGAAATGGACCAATCAGGAGTGAGAGAAATAACCAATCAGGAGTGAGATCCATGCAAATGAAGTACTACAAATGGACTAATCAGAAGTTAGGAAAATGGGCCAATCAGGAGTGAGAGAAATAACCAATCAGGAGTGAAGGAAATAACCAATCAGAAGTGAGCTCAGGGAACCAATAGAATTTTAGGGGTAAGTAAGCCGTTTCAGAGCCAAAAAGTGAGATAGAGACTCTGGGCCAGGGAACCTAAATGTGCTGGCAGGAGAGTGGTGGCCCTGCCTGGGGGTCCTGCTGGTCTTTTTATGGGGCTTCCCGCCTCAAGGGCAGAGAGGAAACCAGTGGGTGAATGCAATACTGACATTTCAGAATCTCCAAGAAGCTTCCATGGTGAAGGCAATTAAAAATTGAGTTACTTCAGAAGAACCAGAGTGGGAGGAGACCTGTTTTCTCAAGTTTGGGAAACAGAGTTACAAACAGAATATAAGGTATCAGGATAAAGATGATTTTCTGGGAAGAAAAAATGTAAACAAGTGGAATCATTTAGAGAGCGTTTAGGGAAAGCCTTGCTTATTTGAGCTCCTTCTACGTTGAGGGGAAAGTGGAGAATCAATAGCATCTTAAATAAGTTTCCCTGGGAGTCTGCAGCCAAGTTAGTGGGGTGTACCCCATAAAGATTTTGAATTTCTGTGAATGAGCAGACCTTCTCTCAGAATTCACATTTTTACCTAGTGTTTCAGCCAGATATCCAATCTGGTTTTCCTGTCTAGCTGGGAAACTGAGCCATAATTTAAAGCACCTACGGGGACATGCATTCAGAATTCCTGTAAAATCTGGAAAAGCATCTCACTGGAAATTGGAGATAACTGCACTAAGAAGGCTTTTCTTTACGGTTGAAAGAGGCGAATTTTAGGTAAATATCAGCAAGTGTAAATTCACACTGCATATCATACATGTGTACACGCGTTGTCTAAGAGAAGTTTGGCAGAGAAGAAATAGATTTTGAAAAGATGTAGGTAAATTCTGGGAGGTGGCAAATTCCATCAAGGAAGCTGGAGTGGCTGACAGAGTAGAGCCCAGACTTCTGAGGATGGTGTGTGAGATACTTTGTTGGGAGGGAGTGAGGACCTGCAGCTGTCTTTGAGTCTGCCTCTCGGAAAGGCATTGTGATGCAGTGTGCAGGGTTTGGGAGACAGACACACACTGGATGCCTGTCCCAGCTCTGTCTCCAGAGCGCCACCTCCCACAGAGCAGCACCAGGTACTGGATGAGATCATATCCAGTCTTAACACCGGAGGCACTGGGCAAAGTACCCTTCCCACTGTCTTGCTGGGCTCCTGAGAGCAATTCCCAATGTCCCTGCTGCCAAAGGACCAACCGAAGCCATGTGCCCCTTGGGTTCTGCCAACATTCTTTCATCCCAGCAGGTTATTGGCAGCAAGGTTGGAAAATGTTTTCATAAAACTGCCTGGGAAATGAAAGCTAAACAGCCCCAAAAAGAAAAGTTCTTGAATTTAGGCTTCATCTCTTCTTTTGAATATATTTCATTTATTTGGCAAATACTGATAGATTGCCTGTGATGGGCCAGGCACTGTGTTAGAACCTGGGGCTTGAGAAATGAATAAGAAAAGCATAGAGCCTGGTGGTGGAGACAGGAGGTGCTCAAATGCTTGTGACCCACAGAATAGATACTTTCATAAGAAAGACGTCCTAAGGCTGAGGGAACACCCGAGACCAGCATGTCTATAGGAAATGTGACCAAGGGGATGGCACCAAGGGAGACCAAAGGGTGGTTTGCTCAGATTCCTGCTCTTGAAAGCGTCTCCCCCAGAGATGGAATCAGGAGCTTGGCAAGCCAGAGTCGCTCTAGATGGAAGCGTGGCTGGCTCGGCCTAAACTTTGACCTGCGGCCGATGAGCACCCATTAAGGAGTATAATGCGAGGTGATACTGACATGTGTCTCTTACCCTCAGCGTGTTACTGGGAAAAGCCAGTGATGATTGCAGCGTTAAACACAAAAGGAGTGCTTTTTTTCTTGGTCTTTTTAAAACTATGCAGTCTTTTAAAAATTACACACAAAATACCATTTTATTTCTACGTGTTAGTATCATACCTGGTTTTTAACCGCAATCCTGTTTGACGCTTTTTTGTTAGAATTCCCCTCACTGCCTGCCTCCATGTAGTTCGTGTTGACAACTTGTAGCTCCTACACAAACATATTTGTGCGTATACATGTAAAGATAGGAGTTTGGGGGGAGTCGTTGTTGAACAAAATACAGGCGCATTTTATATACCTCTCTGTTACGCTCTCCTCACTCAATATTTCATGAATAATCTCCTTCTATATCCATCCTACTTAATTTTTATAAGGAGTGGCTGCTAAACTTTTATCAAATGCCTTTATTTTGATCAAAATTCATTTATCACTATGGTCCTATTAATGAAGTAAATTTGATTGATTTGCTGGTTTTAAGATTCCCTTACATTTCTGGAATAGATCCAAGTTGGCCTCAGCGTGTATCTCTGATAGATGGCTGAATTCTGTTGTTACTAGTATTCGCTCAGAGTTTCTGTAACTAATCCATCATAAGCCCGACTTGTTCATTGTTCCCCCCTCATCTCCTCTCTCTCAGGTCTGGGTATTAAAATTATGCTCGGCTTCATAAAATAAACTGGCTTATTATTTTTTTAATTGCCTGCTGCCATTAAACAGTAGAATTATGAGCTGGGTACCACTCAGCTGCCAACCTGTCTGGTGTTGATGCTTTTTAGAAATTTTCCACTTCCCGAATCATTTTGATGATTTATGTTTTCCTAGGAAATCATCCATTTCTTATAGGTTTGCAAATTTGTTAACGTAAAATTCCTCACAGTTTGGAAAAATGATTCTTTGGTTTGATTTTATAGTCTGCCCTTGCTTTCTTTTGTCTTTGTTCTCAACCTTCGTCTTCTGTCTTCGTGTATCTTCTTTCCCTGAACCCCTCCTCCCCTCCCCTTCCTTCCTTCACTCTTTCTCCAACTTTCTTCTCCCCCCATCACCCACCTTCTCCCCCTTACCCTTCATTAGGCATGTAAAGTGTTTTTCTATATGCTTTGTCTTTTCAGAGAATCAGTTTTGCATTTATTTGGCCCTCTTATATATTGTTTAATTTAAAATTTTATCTTTGTTATAGCTTCTTCCTTTTGATTTATTGAGCTGTCTTTTTCTAATTGGTTAAGCTGAGTACAAAATTTCTTTCTTAAAAAAATCTTTAAGGTTGAAGGCATTTGACACAAAAATCTCCTGAGAGTATAACTTCCTGTGTATTCTATGAGTTTTGATATAAAGTGTTGTCCTTTTCATTGTTTTCAAGATTTCTTTTTTTTTTTTTTTGGTCTTCCTTTTCTTTTTTGGTTTAAAAGTATATTTCTTAATTTCTGGGTAGTTAAGGGTTTTTTTTTTTTTTTAACCTGATTATTTAATTCTCCACTTGATCTTAGCCAAAAGGCCAAGAAGCAATTATTTAATTCTAATTTTATTGGATTGTGATCAAAGAACTGCCCTTTAAATCTTTCATTTGAAAGGCTTGTAAAGGTTTTCTTTGTTGCCAAGTATGCAGTTAATCTTTACAAATGTGGGATACATAGGTAAAAAAAAAAAAATGTATGTTTTTTTTATTTGAGGGAAGTAAGGATATCTATTTTTCTCTTTGTCTTCTGTGTCTCTCTTTCTGCTAATAGATATTCTCACCTGATGGGCTAAATTTTTACCACCTTCTTGCATTTTTAAGAGTCTTTAGTTGCCATATTATTCAGTGCGTATGTATTTAAACACCTTTTATATCTTCCCGCCAAACTGTGCCTTTTATAATGTTCCTCTTCATCTTGCTTATACCCTTAACTTTAAATCCAGCTTGTCTGCTGTTCATTTTGCTCTTCCTGTTTTCTGCTCCCCTGCATTTGCCTGGTATCTCCTTGTCTGGTGCACTATTTGCATGTATTTTGTGAACAGCATGTAGATGGATATGTATTTTTGACACAACGTGATAGACTCTTTAGTTGGAAAAATCAGTATGTACCCACTTCAAATAATGACAGACATGATTTTATTCCTTCCATCTTATTTAGTTCACTTTTTTTCTCCTTTTCCCATTTTTGGTGTTCTGATCAAGTCGTTTATTCTTTTTCTACGTAATAAGTATGGAAGTTCTTTCCATTTTGGGGGGCAAGAGATTTATTGAGATATATTTCACATGCCATACAATTTGCCCATTTTATGTGTACAATTTAGTGACTTTTAGTGTATTCACAGTTTGTGCAGCCATCAGCACAGCCAGTTTTAGAACACTTTCGTCATCCCAAAAGAAACCTTTAGCCATCACCCAACGACAGCTCAGTAAATCAAAACAAAGAAGCTATAATAAAGATAAAATTTTAAATTAAAAATGTAAGAAAGACAAATAGACTCAAAGCTGATTCTTTGCAAAGCCCAACAATATAGTAAAACACCTCCCGTGCCCAATTAAATTAATTAAAGTAAATTAGGGATCCACTTACTAATTTACTTCTTGTCTCTATTAGACTTGCCTATTCGAGGAATTTCATGTAAATGAAATCACAAAATATGTGGTCTTTGTGACTGGTTTCTTTCAACTACATAATGTTTCCAAGGTTTATCCATGTTTGTTGCATGTGTCAAAATTTCACTCCTTTAAAGGCTGAATAACATTCCATTGAGTTGATATATACATTTTATTTATTCATCAGTTGATGGATCTTTGGGTTGTTTTCACTTTTTTGCTGTTATAGATAAAGCCAAAACCTTCGTGCACAAATTTTAGTGTGGACATAGTTGTCACTTCTCTTGGGTGTGTACCTAGGAGTGGAATTTCTGGGTCATAATGTAGCTCTCTGAGGAACTGACAAAGTACTTTACAAAGCGGGTGTCCCATTTTATGTTCCCAACAGCAATGTAGAGAGTACTGATTTTTCCACATCTTCATTAACACCTGTGGTTTTCCAGGGCTTTTGATAGCAGCCTTGCTAATGAGTGGGAGGTGGTATCTCATTGTAGTTTTGATCTGCATTTTCCTAATGATTATGATATTGAGCATCTTCTCGTGTGCTTGTTGGCCATTCATACATTTGTATGTTGGAGAAATATTCAGGTTTTTTGCCCATTTTGCGCAAATGGCTAAATGTTTGCCTAAGGCAGGACTGAAGCCAATTGTAGAATGAACTTCTAGGGTAAAGATACAGTCTGACATAGAAACAAACTTATGATTCCTGGGGTAAAGGCCAGGTGGAAGGATAAATTGAAAGTTCAGAATTTGCAGATACTAATAACTATGTATAAAATAGGTAAACAGTAAGGTCGTGCTGTAGAGCACAGGGAACTGCATTCAATACCTTATAATGGCTTATAATGAAAAAAGAACATGAACTATTCTGTATACCAGAAACTAACAAGACATTGTAAATTGACTATACTTCAACTAAAAAAAAAGATAGCCAGAAGTTTTGCTTTCTTAAAAAAGCCTTTATATTGTATTAAAGAATATGAAAAGGAATATCTGTATGTATATGCATGACTGGGGCATTGTGCTGTGCACCAGAAATCAACACATTGTAACTAATGGTACTTCAATTAAAAAGAAAAGAAAAAGCATTAAGATAATAATAATAATAATAATAATAATAATAATAATAATAATAATAATAATGTATTGGAAAAAAAGTTAGGTGTCACAGTTCAAAAGGTTGACCATATGGTACAGAAATAATCATTTCTCATGCTGTCAGTGGCTTTAAGGTACGGTAATCACTCTACTGCACACTTGTGAAGTGAAGAGGTGTTCACTATCTGTTGGGGTGAGGGGAGGGGCAAGGGGTTTTGGGCCGTGTCTGCCAACACGAGGACTTGTGCCCAGTGACGGCTCCACCTTCCCCCCTAATCGTAGCTCCTAAAGGTGATGACTTAGCTTCTCTTGGTCTCCCAGACTTGAGGACTTGGCCAGTCTGAGAGGATGCGTTTGCGTTGACAGAATCCCGTGCACTAAACCTTGGTGTATCACTTCACGCTGTGCTTTGAGGTGTATTTTTTAGGCGCAGACTTCAGAAGTTGCCCTCACAGATTTGACTTCTAATATTTCTGACTGCAGTAGCTACTTTGTGCCATCACTTAAGGAAGAACTAGGGGTGTGGCAGTGGGGTGGTATGTTTTTCTTTCAAGATAACAAAATCATGTGTTTTAAGAAGGGGGAGGGATTAGGTTTTTTTATGTCTTTATTTTAATGGAGGGACTGGGGACTGAACCCAGGACCTCGTGCATGCTAAGCGCGTGCTCCACCACTGAGCTGTACCCTCTTCCCAAAATCGTGTCTTAATTTCTGTGCGCACCTCAGATTTTGGTGGATGAGCATGGATTCTGGCATCTTCCCTGAGGAGATGATTCTTGTCACTTAAGGAACCCTTGTGCTCTCATGACACGTCAGTTTGGTTACCCGGAACCCTGCAGGCCAGCCAGGGAGGCAGAACTGTGGGTGACTCCTGAGAACTCCGGGCTGTCAGTGCTCAAAGGCCTGTGGGTGTGTTTGCAGCATCCAGATGTCTGCTGCACACGATGTCGAAGGAGCTCGTTTATTCAGGGGAAGAAAATCTTCAGTTTTAACGCTTCCCAGGAGGAACTGCGTAGCCAGGATTCGTAGTTTGGGTGACTCTTGGCAATTCTTCACCTTCTTACTCCTGAACATGCTAATCAGCCCACGGTAATCATTTCAACATGCACTTTGAGTTTAGCGTTAGTTTCCATAGACTTAAAACTACAACAGGGGAGGCTGTCGCTCAGTGGTAGAGCGCATGCTTAGCACGCACGAGGTCCTGGGTTCAATCCCCAGTACCTCCATGAAAAAAAAAAGAAAAAAGAAAGAAAAGAAACTATAAGAAGTTGTCTTCTTAAAGGCATTCCTGTGAGGACTGTTATTTTAAAACCTGACTAATGAAGGCAAAATTTTTCTGGAACTTTCCTTCATTCCCTGTGCATTATTTTTAATGTCTGTATTGAAAGTGATTTGTTGTATCATCATATATGATTGTGGAATTTTTTTTTCTTCCATGTTTAAGCTGCTAGAGTTAACCTTCTGGATTTAATTCATCTTCACTGGGTGAAGAATTCACAAATAAGACTTTTTCTTGAAATACTCAGCCTGAATGAGATCGAACGATTCTAAAACTACATTCAGTTCTTAAGGGCTTGTAGGTTTGGTTTTGTTTCATCTTATGAAAGTTGATACCTGAAATAATTCTAGAGATTATAATTATGACATAATCTAAATTGTATCATTACTTTAATTTTATGACCATCAGTTCTAAAAGTATAAATATTTTTTCTAAAGTCATCTGGGCTACATACTCCAACTATTTGTGTTAATTATCATTCTATTTCTGGATTTAAGTATTTGAAAGCTGTTAATCTTACTACTTTTTATAGTTTGTAGTCTTTCTGTTTATAAAATTGTCAGCTCTTCCAGTGTTTCATTGTTGCAACATTTTACTCTTATACTAATTATTATACATGTATCCTTTAACTTACAGAATTTCCCCATAGAAAGCGCATATGTTTATATTCTCAGCCTGAGTTACAAGCAGAACGCTTAGTTGGATGGAGAAGTGAGTTCTCAGATATTAATAGCAAAGCTGAATTGAATGTCTTGTGCATGTGGCTGAGAGAGTTCTACTGCTGAGGCATGATAGGAATCTACATGGTCACGTGACACTGATCACCTGTCACTTCAAGGGGGTCAGAAATGACCCTGAAGCAGGCATCAGTCAGCTGTTCAGCCTTGCCAAGGCCAAGACGGTTTGGCTCATTAGTCATCAGTTTTCTCTCCTTTTCGCTCCGCGGAGTCTTGGTCCCAGTCCGTTTGCTGTTAGCGCTCTTCCTTTCTTCTTTTGTCCCCGCGGTGACGCACAGGGCTCTGCGGCGGTGTGGACTCTGAATTCTTGTCTTCAGAGATCCTCGTCTTGACGGCCGGAAGTTACTTCGCCGTCCAGGCTGCTCTGATGTTGTCCTCAGCCGGTCTGTGTCCCTTTCTATTTTCTGTTTCCTTTTTTAGGTACGAGTTCATTCTGCCCACAGGATTGTCTCCCCCCCCCCCCTTTATCCTTAGATTCAGAAGCTTCAGTAGCACACGGCTCTTGTCTTAGCCCTTATGTCCAGAGCTGGGTTTCTCTCTCCCTGTTTCTCTCTCCGTCTCAGGATGCAGCCTTAAGTCTCACAGCTTGTCCTTTGTGCTTTTCATTCTGGACTTGTGCTCTCTGCTTTGTTATTTCTTGGACCTGATCTTCTAAGCCAGTGGTTCGAGAGTCATATGTGACCACTTCACCTTCTCCTGTTCAGTGGGGAAATCATGTTTTCCCCCCAGTGTGTGTTGCAGGTGAATCTCTTGGTGTGCTGTTATTACTATTTTAATCAAAATTCAAGTTGTCATCTGTATCTTCCAGTAGCTGTCTCTCCCTGGACGAGTGTTCTGTTTCTTCTGAGCCACCTTACTTCCTCTGAGACCTTGGAAGAGGGGTAATCTTTCTTTGTAGGCTCATGGGACCTGGGACCCAAGGGGTGGGCCGGCCTGTGTGATGGAGAGAAGGCAGCCCCCGGCTGTGTCCACAGCCGACACCTGCAGGACCTTCCTGCAGTCCCACTGCTTGTTCTCAGGCTCAGGGGCAGGAAGCCCTGCCTCCTTCCCAGCTGTTTCGCTGCCTCTGGAGCCTGGGGATCTAGACGGAGCACACAAGCCCACGCTGACCTTTCTCCCAGGTCCGCAGGTGTGTTCACACCTCCTGGCACTGGGGCACCTCCTGGCACTCCCCTCCAGCAGGAGCCTGCGGTTCTCAGCGCTGGAGAGGCAGGGTGGGGGCTGGGGGAGGGTTTGGGGGTGACAAGGTGAGATTTGAGCAAAGGTGAGGGAGTTGGCCAAGCTGGATACTGAGAAGTGGGTATCCTTCCCATCCAGGCGGGAGAACCACCAGTGTCAGGCCCAAGGCGGGAGTGTGCCTGGAGCAGGGTGGCAGGAGGAGCAAGGAGGCCAAGTTGCTGAGAGCCAGTCTGGAGGAGGGGAGGAGGACGGAGGTCACACGGGGAGGGGGTGGAGGTGGATCTTGGAGGGTCCTCCTGGCCATCGCTGGGACATGGCTTTAACTCTGAGTGACATGGGGAGCCTTTGGAGTGTTTCTAGCAGAGGGTAACATGGCCCCACATAGCTTTTAAATAAGATGCTCTGGGGCCAACGTAGGATCCAGCCCTGCTGTAGTCTGACGAGGCGTGGCGGAAGAATGGAGGCCACGAGGTGCTCAGATTCTGGGCGTGTTCTGAAACTAGAACCAGCCATGTGCCCTGATGGGTTGAATGATTCGACCTTGGGACCTGAGTGCGGGAGGCATCTCCAGCGATGCTGGCAGGAGGAACAGGCTTCATTTTGCCAGAGCTTGACGTCGTGCCGAGTGAGGCTCTTCCTCCATCCTTCAGTCATCCTGCCCTCCGCCTACCACGTGTCAGTGTTAATGTTACAGCTGCTGGTGATGGTGGAGGCAGTACTGATGGCCACTGTCTGAGAACCAGACTACAAAGCCTGGTGTCTGTTGGCACCTGAGTTCCTAGGTGTCAAGGAGGTGGGCTTCACCACTTTCCTCTATTAAGACCAATGGGAGGGGCTCTGGAAGAGGGGCCGAGGTGAGGGGTGAGCTCTGCTGATGGACCCCTCCTGAGAGGACCAGCTTCCCCAGGCGTCCCCGGGCAGGTCCTCCTGCTCTCTGAGGAGTTGGCTCCTGAGAAAATGCCACGTGGGCATCGGCAAAGCTTAGGGGGCTGTTCTTTTGGAGGAGGGTTCCTGGAAAGAACGCGGGATGCCAGTTCAGTGTGAATTTCAGATAAACAACACATAATTTTTTTAGTGTATGTTTGCCCCCAATATTGCATGGAGCATACTCGTATGAAAAAATTACTGTTATTTATCTGAAACTCAAAGTGAACTAGGTGTTCTGTATGTTAACTTGCTAAATCTGGCTGCCCTCTCCTGGTGTGACCTTGCTGATTGATGAGCTGCATCTGACACTTGGCCTGCCACCTTCATAACCTGTCAGGGTTGCCAAGTCACGCACTCGACTTTGGAAGAGCCATTTAATTTCGTGGGGAAAGGGTTCTGATGCGTTTTTGGATCTTGGGTCTTTATTTTCCCCGGTCTTTCCCCATCGTCTGAGCAGAGAGGCCTCACCCTGAGCTCTGCACTCTGCATTCTGCCCTTCCTCTCCTGTTTCTCCCAGATGAGTTGCGCCAGAGAACTGAGTGCTGGCCCGTTGCTGGGTGTTAAGTCCTGCTGGAGGAAGCAGTGCTGAGGACAGAGGCTCAAGGTCGTCAGCCCTGGGACACCCAGGGCCTGGGGCCATGGGCGTTGATTCTGGTGCCAGGAGGACGGAGGCCTGGGGCTCGCTCTGTCCTCCAAGAGCTTACGGTCTGTTCTGCTGGGGAGACCTCTGCTTCCAGTCCTGTTCTGAGCACCTCCCCGCCAGGTACTACCTCCCATCTGTTGTGGGCTAATTCTGTCCCCTCTCAAAACTCCTGTGTTGAAATCCTAGTAGCTCAGAATATGGTCCATTCAGAGATGGAGTCTTTAAGGTGATTTAGTTAAAGTAAGGCCATTAGGGTGGCCCTAATCCAGCGTGACTCATGCTTATAAGAAGAGATCAGGACACAGACATGCACCAGAGGGGCGACTTCGTGAGGACACAGGGCAAAGACGGCCATCACCAGTCAAGGAGAGGGGCCTCAGGGGAAACCACCCCTGCAGGCCCCTTGATCTCGGATTCTAGCTCCTGGAACTAAGAGACAGTACGTTCCTGTTGCTGACGGCGCCCAGGCTGGGGAGCTTTGTTTCAGCAGTTCTAGCAGACAACGAGACCACCCACAAGGAAGTGTGGAGGCAGGCGAGGCTGGGCTCCAAGGGCTGAGGTGAGGCATCTCCACTGAGTGTGCCACCCAGCCCTTTGCCAGCTGGGGCCGTGCCCGGGGCCTGGGGGAGTCTCCGGGACCAGATGTGCCCTTTCAGGCGTGAAGGTGACCACGGGAGCTGAGGGACTCCCTCCCCTGTGCGGCCCCTGGCCTGGGGAGGGCTTTTGCGCAGCGATGGCTCCTGACCAGAGGAGCCCGCTGCCCGTGCCGGGGCTGCTGCCCCGGGAGCCAGCTCTGCCTTTTCACGTGCTCACAGCTTTAGAGCTGGATTCTTCCCGGCAGCATCTTGTGGGGTTAGCTCTGCAGAAGGCAAGTCACGTAAGGAGAGGGTCGTCCAGCTCAGAAGCCGTGAAACTCGCTCTTCCTGGAGGCGGTTGCACTTACTCACGTGCTTCCGCTGTAACTTACTCTGCAACGTATCACAGGAGGGGGCGTGATCGTAAGTCACAGCTCCGCGGAGTTCTGCACATGCACATACACGTGTGTTCTGGGGGAGGTTTTGAGAGAATATTATCCGAGAGCTATTTTTATGGCCGTGACATCTCTGGGCAATTAAGATTATTTTTATATCATCGTTCTTAGGAATGCATTTGATATTCTTTAATCCCCTCTGTTGCTTGGATTCGCTTGCCATTTAAAGGTTCATCTTCTTTTATAAAAAATGTCACCTCTGATGTCAAAAACTAGGACTCTGAAGCCTGGGTTAATCTGAGGGAGGACGAGCAGAACCTGATTCTAGATTATTGATGTGGGGGTGCTTTAGAACTGTGTGTTTTACAGTTTTTTGCCTTTTCCTGTGTAAATGCAATTGGGGAGTTTTGGGCTTTTGATCCTGCCATTAGGGAAACAGTGTCCTGGACTTAAATGTGACAAGTTAGCTGGTGGCGTTAGCAAAGCACCTGGCAAATCAGTGCAGCTTAGAAGCTGGGCTTCCCCTCCCGTGCGGACCCCTGAGCTGGGGCGGTGGGAGGGGTTTCAGCTGCAGCGGCTGGGTGGGTGGAAGGTTCCATGTGAGTGTACCGGTGTCTGTGGACCTCAGGAGAGTGTTGAGTCCCTGCTCCTGGAACTGGGCCACAGAGAGCTGAAGACGTGACGTAAACCAGACTGGAACTCCCGCTCCTGGGCACCCGTATGCCTCTCAGCTATCTTCTTAGAAAAGACCCCAATGTGTGACTTCAGACCCCTAGGAGTGGCCCAGAGGTGCGTGAAGTTTCAAGGCACCCTTCTGATTTTAAAACTTGAGTGACCGTTTTATATAGTGCCTTATAAACAGGCTGCTTGCACGGAGCCTGTGGTCCTCCCGGGCAAGAGGGTGAAGGGGTGGAACTGACTCAAAGTGAGGTCTGAAGGCGGCTGCCAGAGGGTCAGTGCCCGTGTCCCTGCCCTCCAGGGCTTCTGTGAATGAGCAGATGCCAAAGCTCTGGGTGCTTCTTGGCTGACTTTGGAGGGTGAAGAGCTGTGTGCAATTAAACAACACTTGAAGCTTTAAGTTAGCACAGGCTCAGATCAGACGCCGTCAGAGCCTCCCACCTCATCAGCCGGGCTGCTCCCACCTAGCGGGATGGGCTGTGGGGTCACCCTAGCCAGAGGCCCCACATGGGCAGAGGCGGCCACAGGCATCCTGACAGCCCACTGGGCTTCCTCCTCGGGGCTGATCCCCAATGGCAGCTGGCGACCCACACCCCTCAGTGCGGCCCGTGTGGAACAGGGGCCAGGAGGCGCTGAGGCCACCTGGAGCAGGTGGCCAAGGTCAAGTCCAAGGTTCCTCTTCTTTCCTGAGTCCGCCCCTCTTTACATCTTGCTGCAGTCAGCAGCCACCACAGGCGTGGACTTCTCTAGTGACGCCTTGTGCCCTCGATTGGAAGGTCCTGGTAGAAATATAAATGGCAACTGCCTTCTCGCTGCTCGAGCTTTCGGGCCCCAGGGTGTGGAGGGGAGGAAGGATGCAGATGTGGGTCCTCTGTGCCGGAAAGAGCCGTCCGGTGATCGACCCCCCTGGGGCCCCACCACGCACGCCCGGGGTGAGGAGCATGTGGGGTGCGCCCAACTTGGGTACGACCGAGGGGCAGAGGGGCTGTTCCTTGTGTCTAGGGCCTGGCATCAAGTGTTCAGCTTTCATTGGAGTAGAGAGAAGTGGAAATCCTTCATTTCACAGATCAGAGTGCGGAGGCTCAGAGAGGTTAAGCTTCAGGTGCGGAGCTGGGGCTGACTGTCCAGCCCCGTGCCGGGGCAGTGTGTGGGTGTGCCTGAACCGTCCAGAAGGCCACTCAGGGTTGCAGGAAGCAGGGTCTGCGGCTTACACTGGGGACCCCCAAGTGCCAGCTTATAGACCACTGCTGGTCTGCGGTGAAGTGAAAAGAAGATGAATGAGGACCCTGGGGTGATGGTTTCACAAAGATAATGTGTCCTCGATTGAGGTTCCATCCTTTCTGCTTTTTTTTTTTTTAACATTAAAATGACTAAATCATGGTTGTGAGTTTTTTTATTTGGAGGGGGCAGGGGGCTTATGGCAAAATAAACTTTGGGACCGCATAAGTACCCTCCTGTTTTTCACATTGTTACTGACGTGTAAAACTGAAAAGCCCCCTCCCTCCCACTGGTCAGAGTCAGGACAGATCCCGCTCACCTGCTCCAGGCGGCCTGGCTTCCTGCGCAGGGGCTGCCCGGACCCCTGGGGAGGGGAGGGCCGGCCACGGTTTAGGGCTCGGCGCAGTGAGAGCTCACCCAGGCGCTGAGGAAGAAAAAACTCAAAGCAGGTACGGTTTTCATTTGGGTTTGAGACCTGGGTGTGAAGCCTCGCCGTCCTGGTGAGCATCAGTCCTGCCTCTTCCTGCAAAATGTTCACTTCATCTTCTGCTGCTTTGTCACTGTGTCATTAAGTGCCCTGCAGGACACCAGTGTCCGGCTCCCTGCGGCCCCCTTTCCTGGGCAGGCTCGGGCTGCCACGCACAGCTTCGCTCTTCTGCAATGGTGTAATGAAGGTCAGCGCCAGGCATTGGGGGCTGCTTACTAATTGTGAAGCCCTTTCTGTTTACTCGCTATTAGAAGTGGTGAAGATCAGGTTTATTTCTCCTGGAAATAGCACATTCTCTTAATTGCACCAAGAAATCCTGCAGAAGCTGTATTTTATGGATGGCCAGATACTGTCCTTTGTCCTCACGGCGTCGCCGGTTTGGTCCTGGACGCGGTCAGGTGCAAGGAGAAAGCATGCCAGGGCTGGGCCCTTAGGTGTGGACGGAGAAGAGGAGTCGACGTCACACGCACAGAGCGCGTTGCGCTTTTCTCTGATGTCGGGCATACGTGAGTTACCCCGTAACGTATCCCGCTTTATAATGGTGCCATCTGAGAAGTTCTCTATCTGTAAGGCCTCTTTGGCATCCCTGGAGGGAAGGAGACAGCAAACACATTTTTTCCCGGGGAAAAAATTACGGGGCAGAATCGGAAAATTGCTAAACTGTAGTACCAAGAGCAGCCTCTGAGTCCTTCCCAAATGTTTCGCTGGCTAAATAAAAGAGTGAGTTGGGGCCCCGTCATGGACCCTCATTATGAGCTGTGGTAATGAGCCCCCTTCTGCTTTGTACCAGATGTCTCCTGTCGGTGACTTTGACGGGCCAGCAGCACGCCCCCGCCACCACCAGTCACACGCACACGCAGGCAAACCCAGGCCTTGGTGGTGTGCTCCGTGCTCTCCTGACGGACTGAGCCCGTCCCTGGCCAGTCAGGATGAGATGGGGGTGCAGGAACGGGCACGGAGCCCTGCTCACTGACGCCGGTGCCTGGGCCCCTTGCTGCCTCTGAGCTGCAGAAGCAAGCCTGGCTCAGCGGCAGGGGTGAGGGAGGCGTGGTGTTCAGCGTGGGGACACTCCAGCGATCCTGACGCTAAGCTCCACTCAGGGTGGGGCACCCAGCCTTAGGCTAGATTTGCCCTCCCCTTGTCGAAGGCCACTGGGATAGGGACAGCCAGGATCACAGCTCTCATCAAGTAGACGTGGGTCGATTTAGTTTGCTGCCATGAGAGAGAAGGCGTCCAGGTGAGAGGTAACAGGGCACCGGGAGGGCTGAGCACGGGGTCTGAGCCTCTGCCACGTGATTCGAGGGCAGATTCGAGGACACCGGGCGGTGGCCAGTTCTGGACTGGGAGACGTCCAGGCTCTGAGTGACAGAGCATCTCGGTCACCTTTTTGTAGAAGCTGGATTATGGTGGAGCAGGACTGGCAGCATAAAGCAGCAGTGGCCGCCCGTGGCGGTTGGAGTGAGGGACGTTCAGTTATTTTGTGGTGCAGACTGCCCCCTCTGCGGGTCCCACCCTGTCTGTTCTGGGGCCTCGTTCATGTTCATTTGGGAATATCCCATCCCGGTGGTCAGCTGCGAACTGCAGGGCTGTGCTGTTTTCAGCCCTTCCCCTCTCCTCTGGACCCCAGTGCCCCATCTTTATAAAAGGGGTGGAGTGACGCCTTCCTGCCCCCGGCACGCTCACTGTGGGACGGGGTGGCGTCAGGTCCCGTCCCACGTGACTGCAGACTTTTCCCATTCCCCGCATCGCGTGGCACCTGGGAATTCTAAGCAAAGTGTGAGTAGAGTTGCTGTTGACCAGTTGATATAAGGCCACAGTTCATATGTTTTCTACCATATATATAAATATATATATATATTTTTTAATGAAGGTACTGGGGGTTGAACCCAGGACCTTGAGCATGCTAAGCATGTGCTCTACCACTGAGCTATGCCCCACCTACTTTATATTTTTGACCAAACATTTATTAGCTGGATTTTTCAGCCCTCCTGCTTTACAGAGTCAGTAAAGCCTTTCCCAGGGCTTTTTCCCACCGCCCTTTGGAAGCTTTAGCTCCTGGACGCTGTCCTGCAGAGCTCCAGGAAGAAAAAGGTCCTGGTCCCTGCCAGCAGAGGTGCCGAACACTGTGAGCTCACAGGGCCACAGACGGGGTTGGTGGGTCCTTGGAACACTTAGCATTTTATGGATGTACATATTTCTGAGGATAAATTTCATCACTTTCACAGACCGTCCGAGAGATGTGCACTGCGGCAGAAAGCTTGCCTGAAGCCCTGGGGAATGTGGAGCTCTCGGTACTGATGTGTGTGGGGAGGATGCCTGGCTGGAGGGTCAAGCCCCCAGGGCCTCCCTCCCCACAGCCCTGGGGTTGGTGTCCTTCCGATGTCACCGGGGTGGCGGGGCCAAGCAGGAGCCCTGTTCTGAGGTTCCCCAGCTCCGTCTGTTCCAGTCTCCGGCCGGGGCCCCTCCTTTCCCTGCTGGGGACCTGATTCACCCAGGCGCAGGGTGGTGGCAGCTTCTTGGTGCCATTCCCTTGGTGGGGAGCGGAGGGCCGCCACTCAGGGTGGGGTTAAATCCAAGTCAGCAGGTCTGGGTATTCTAAGTGACTTCGATGTTCTCGGTTTTGGAGGACCTGTTCTCGACTGGGTGTCAGACTGCTAAGGCTCTGGCTGAGAGGCCCAGTGGGGACACTTTGTCATTTGACTTCTGCCTGTGGCCTTTCTTCTCCCATCTCACAGAGGTCCCCGGGAAACATCTGCCACCCAGGAGAACACAGAGCAAACTGTGTCCCCTGAACTCGAGTAACAGCATCTCAGTCACCCGAATCCCCCAACCGGAGCCACTGTTTTGAATAAAATTGGGGAACACTTTTGGTCACTTGCCGTCGTCTTTAAGCTTCAGAACAGAAGTGACAGGAGGAATTGGGGGAAATAGGCCCTGTCCGTCCTAAATTTCTCTTGGCGCCACTTCGAGATAAGAGAGCATATAAACTAAATGGCCGTTCCGCTACCAGCTGGTGGTGAGTAAAATTGTAATATTGTGAGATTTGTGCTGGGGGCCTGGGTCCCACATGACCTCAGCCTCTTACAGGAGTTGCTTTCCCCGCCTCCTTTCTCTCTCCCTATTAAAAGACATTTAAGGTGGGGGAGGGCACAGCTCCGTGGTAGAGCGTGTGCTTAGCATGCTCAAGGTCCTGGGTTCAATCCCTGGTCCGTCCAATAAATAGATGAATAAATAAATAAACAAACCTAATTACTTCCCCCTGCCCCCCCCCAAAAATACCCAAAAATAATTTAAAGAAAAAGACATTGAAGGAAGATCTGGCAGACTATGCCTGGGTGTTCATGCTAAGGGTGTGTTTCTCTTCCTGAGCATTTTGAAGCGTTTTGATTTTTAACTGGACACAAGGGTCTTGACTCAAAGTCATGAGGTCCTTGTGATGGAATTTCAAGATTTTCCACAAGTGGGGAATCTCTCCTACTAATGATGTAAAGAGAAGAGCTGTTGAGTGCCAGGCCCAGAGTTTAGCTGTGGGAGCACTTAACTGGACCGAGCAGGCCAGGCTGATGGTGGCCGGGGGAAGCCCTGGCTGTGTTCACCTAGGCACCCCTGATCTCACGGAGTTGGTTCGTTCATTTTCTGCCTTGAGGGTCGTCGGATGATCAGCCGCCCAGGTTTGCATGAGACTGACAGGTTTCCTGGCACGTAGGACTTTGAGCACTTAAACTAGGGCAAGTCTGGGCAAACCAAGACGGTCGGCCACCCGAGGAGATGAGTCTGTCATGAAAGCACGTGCAAGGTGTCCGAGGCTCCTTACATAGCAGATGCTCTTTCTGCCTCACCGCGAGGATACTGTCCCCCTGTTTAAACTTTCTCCGACTGGAGTTTGGTGGGGAGCTGTCTCATTGTTGATTCTGTGCCACTGTCTCTTGAGAGACCTGTGTGCCTGAGTTTGAGGGCCATGCCGAGACAGTGTCCAGGACCGGTCGGCCCTCGAGGGGGCTGAGCTCTGTGTGTGTGAGAGTTCCACGGTGCGGAGCCTGGCAGCATGCACGCACCCGGCCACCAGCTGGCTTTACCTGCCTTTTGCATCCGTTTCTCCTTCCCAGGCAAAACACATCGCAGTGGGAGGCAGTGTGCGCGCTTGTGCCTCGGGGGCAAAAGACCCCGTGGGCTGGCAGGGTGAGGAGTGACGGGTGCGGAAACCCAGGCTCAGCGAGGTGACGGTGGCAGATCAGGCTCAGTCCCCGTGATCTCAGGAACAGGCAGTAGTGGTGACGGGCTTGGGGAAATGGCAGCCTCCTTGTCACACACCCCAGGCACAGCCTCCTTCAGGTCCAGTCAAGCCGCTGAAAAGCTACTTAACTTAAGACAAACTAGTTTGCAGTGTGGACAGGGAGATTTCTGATTTCTCTGAGTAATACTTTTTGGAGAGATGATGTGGGAAATGGAAATGACAGCTGGAGAAATCCTGGATCGTGTATGTCCGCCACTGAGGTTCAGTTCAAGATGATTCTTGAATATCATGGTGATGGAAACAGGAGACCCAGGTGGTCAGAGGGAACGTAGGTCAGTACTTTTGATTCTGTCATTGGACAGTTTGGTGGGACGTAGGTTTCACAAATGGTGACGGAGAAGGGGACATGGAGGGGTTCTGGACGATGTATGTTTTGAGAACGAGGCCCCGTGCGGTGAGATGTTGTGTGGGGCCTCTGGGGAGAGGCCACCCAGGTTCAGGTCCCCCCTCTGGCTTACAGGGCTGGGGTCCTTGGGCAAAGTGTGAACCCTGCTCCGCGGGCTTCCCATCTGCTGAGCACCCGCCTCGCGCTGGGCACTCGACCAGAAAATTGCCGTATGTGCCCTCAATTCAGCTTCACCGGTGTGGGAGAGAGTTTTAGCATCCACATCTTACAGATAAAATGAAAACCGAGAGGCTAGGAGTGACTTGAGCGAGGTCACGCAGGACCCTGGGGCAGGCTCTCAGGCCCCTGGACCCTCCCAGGATGTCACGCTGCCGCTTCCACCTCAGTTTCCTCATCTGTCGAATGGGCCTTCTTGTGATTATAGGAAATAGTGTCTCATGTCCTTAACACAAGTCTCTGTGCCCAGAGGTGCTTGGTGGAGTATTAATTCCTTTCCCATCTTCCTTTCTTCTTTTAGTGTTTAACCGTTGCTCCAAAGGGCTGTTTCCAGACATCGCAGTGCTGGTCCCAAGCCTGCTGACTTCCTAGGGGTCGTGGCTTACGCACTCTCCCGTGCGTGGACGAGGACTCTGGTGTAGGGACTACTGTTGAGTAAATATGTTTTTAGTCCCTGAGCTCACCTTTGCTCCTTGCAAAGGTGGCAGTTAAAATTCTGCCTTTTGTTTTGCCTGTCAGCCTAGCTAGCATGCCACATGAAACGGACCTGCTTGCTTTCTTTTCTTTTTTTTTTTTTTTTTCTCATGTGATACGTTCACTCCCAGCTTTGGGTTTGAAATTTTGGTCTCTCGCTCATGGTCTTGTAGGATTTGGGTGCAGCTTCCCCCATAGTTCACTCCGTCTTCTTGTTTGCTGAATCACAGCGTCTTCTGGCCGAGGAGCCTTGACTTTGAATTGAGAGACAGATGTTTGGTAATTACAAGGTTTCCTTCCTACAGCAGGGGATTGGCAAGTAATCGCCTTGTTTTTTAAGGGAGACTTTCAGCAGTATTTTTAAAGTGCCAGACCCACAGCTTTTACATGGCAGAAAAAAATGTAATGAATCCTTGAAACACTTCCCCCACCCTTCCTGATGCAGAAAGAATTTTGGAAAAGAAAGGCTGACTGAGATTCCGTTGAGCTGATGGCAGGGTGAGAAAGGCTTGGGGAGGTGGTCCAGACTGTCTCTGATTGGGCTCCGTGTGTGCTGAGTCAGAGCTGGCTTCTGTCTCCATCCACCCTTTTAGAGGGCAGAGGGGGAACTCATTTATTGTAGGGAAAGTTAGAAAATGCAAATGTGCAAAAAGAACAATGCCTGGCATTCCCACCACGCTGAGCCCAAACACTGTTTGCATTTTGGTAAATGGCTTTCCAGGTACCTGGATATGTGTGTGTGTGTGTGTGTGTGTGTGTGTGTGTGTGTGTGTGTGTGTGTATGTTTAATTTAAAGATGAGTTTTTAAATTTTTTATTTAAAATTTTTTAAAAATTTTTTATTGAAGTGTGGTTGATTTACAATGTTAGTTTCAGGTCTAGAGCAAAGTGATTCAGTTGTACATATACACACATACCTATTTTTTTTCTTTTCAGATTCTTTTCCATTATATGTTATTACAAGAAATTGAGTGTAGTTCCCTGTGCTCTGCAGTAGGTCCCTGTTGTTTCTCTCTTTTATGTGTGATTGTGTGTCTCTGTTAATCCCCGAGTGTCTTGTGTGCGTATAACTTAAAGATGACCATATACTCTGGTTTTTACAGCCTGATCTTCCCCCTATTTAACGTCGTACGGGAAGTAAGTGTTTGTCGGTACATACTCATCTCCATCCTTTTACCACTGAAAGTGTGGTCCCTGGAACAGCAGCACCCACCTTGCCTGGAGGCTGGCTGGAGATGCAAGTTCTCACCAGCAGCAGCATTTTCACAAGATCCTCCGTGATTTTTTTTATGCATTTAAATGAAGTTAAAGGAATATCTGACTTTAAATGGCTGGCTAATATTCCATTTCATTAATGTGTTATCATTTAAATTTAGATAATCTCTGAGTATCTGAACACGGAGATGTTTCCCTTTTATCATGAGTGCTGTGATGAGCATCCATGTACCAAATGCTGATAACTCAGCTAGGATGCATTAGCAGAAGAGAAAACCCCTCTTAAGATCTTTGATGAAAAATGCCAAATTTCACTCCCCTCAGAAGTGCATTTTCCCAGGCTGATTCTGGCAGTTATTTAAGAAAGAAAATCTTTGATAGCTTTATAAAAATAAATAGTACCTGGTAATGGTGATTAATTTGTCCAGTGACTTGTGTGGTTAAGCGTGAACTCATTTACTTATTAGCCTTTTGTTTTGATTGTGTGAATTGTTCAGTCCCTTGTGGCGTTTCCTTTGAGGTGGTTGTCATTTTTCCTCTGGACTTGGTAAGAACTCTTTATATATTTAGATATTATCTCTCTGAAATATGTTGCAAATAGTTGCAGTTCACACCACGATGTTTTGTCTGCGCATTGGATTATGTTCCAAATTCAGGAAGGGATTTGGGAAAGGAAGCCTGAATTGGGAGAATATATTTAACATTAACTGTGGAACCTTCCCTTCTGAAACCGACATTAAAAACCATTGCTTTAGAAGAATTGATTTCAAGGTTATGACTGAACAACTGACTCTAAGCCAAGATGGTCTGTCCCTGCTGCCTTAGGGGCCCAGGAGAACCTCATCGAACTTTGGAAACATGTGTTTACCATTTTCTTCAATTATTTGATGCTGGATATTTTTTTTTCAGAACATGGAGCTGGAAGAACTTTTAATTTTTTGAATAAAACTGGTAGTCTAGCAGACAGGTATTGGCATGTATATGTGAGCATGTAGAATGGCCTTAATATAAAATTTTGAATTTTTTAAATAGAGAACAGATAGAGACATGGGCCCCAAATGGGCTTTTAAGACATTCATATTTTGAAATGACCTTGCTCGTAACCTCATTTCCAGGATTCATTATTTCTGAGCCAATAATAAATTAGACTTACTGAAAGTACCTTTCTCTCTTGACCCTGATTTGGTTACTTAGTAAGGAGCCGGGATGGTTTAGATTCAGAATTAGAATGAAGGCCAGAACAGGTGGAGTTCAGGATGGCCCAGGATGGCCCATGGACCAGGGGAAGAACCCCACCCTCACGGAGCCTGCGGGGCCGTGTGCGGGGCCAGGTCAGGCTGCAGCGGGATGGCGGGAAGAGAGGGGCTCACCTTCCTCTCGGCAGAAAGGAGCCCCAGGCCGGGACTGCCTTCAGCCGTGTTCCCACCTGTTCAGGGGCACAGAGAGGCTGTGAACAGCAGGTGCTTCCAGCATGTTCTCAAACAACCGGAGATGATTCTGCGAGATGTACAGGACTGACTGAGCATTTCTGGTGACGCACTCAGGGTTCACAGGAAGCACTGGGTGGGACTGAAGCTGCCACTGTCAAAGTACACATAGTAGGCCACCGTGCAAAGCTGAAATGTGTACGAGAAAGATACAAAGGGCCTGAGAATCCAGAGGAAGGAGGGTTTTTTATTTTTAATGAATAAGAAAAATTTCCTGGAGATGCAACATTGTAAATTGACTGTAATTCAATAAAATAAGATTAAAAAAAGAAAAAAAGAAAGAAAAGTTTCCTGGAAAAGGTCATAGCTGAGCTAGATCTTGCAAGCTCGGTACAGAAGGGCAGTGAGGGATGGGGAAGGGCGGGAGAGGGCACAGCATGGGCAAGAGGGAGGAGGGGTGGCAGTTCCTCACTCTGGGGCCAGCAGGCGTGAGAAGAGGGGGAGGTGAGACAGGTGAGGCGACCGGGGCGGCTGGCACTCTGTCTAGGGTGCCAGGCACTGTGGATGGGGAGGGCTCTGGGGTGCCCTGGGCTTGAAGGGTGCCTGGAGTTTGGGCTGGTACAGCCAGACATTACCCTGGGTACAGTCAGGATGCTGCTAGTGCAGAAGTGAGCAGTGGTTGAGGCCTTGTTGCGCTGTGCTAAGTGCTTTACTTACTGCAGGGTCCGTCCATCCATCCAGGCAGTGGGCTTGGGCAGGGGTGGGCAAGCCAGTGGCCAGAGGGTCCAGCCTCTGCTCGGGGCTGGGGGTGCACGGCCCCTCCACTGCTGCATGTGTCCCACACCCACCTCCCGGCAAAGGTGCTGAGACTGTGCATGCCTGCGGGGCCACGTGGGAAGGTGACTGTAACCTCCCAGTGCCGGAAGGTGGCAGGGGTTAGAGACACCACAGGATCCAGCCCGGAGCAGTGTGCACCCCTTCCCAAGGACACCCAGAGCCGAGTCTGGTGACATCTGCCTGGGGGCCCAGTGTGCTGGCCCTGATGTGTGCTGTGAGCACGTGTGAGTGGCAGCGTTCCGCTGTGGCTGAGTTCACAACCGAGCTGGGACAGATTAGGAGGATGGAAGCGCTCCTGGTTTGGGGATGGAAAGTTTGGGTTTAGTTCTGGCTCTGACTTCATAATTCAGGCAAATCACTCAGCCTCATTCAGCCTCCAGTTTCCTTATCTATAATGTGGGCGAAGTAGGTATCTCAGAAGTTCACTGGAGACAGCTTGTGTGACAGCTATTTATAAACTGTAAAGCACTGTGCACACCGAAGACGTCTCCTCCTTGGGACTCGTCTCTCCGAGAACACCATGGGGCAGTTCTGGCCACAGATGCCCGGCCTCTCCTGAGCCGGCCGCCCGAAGCTCTGCCCCACCAGGAGGGGGGCCGCGTTTTCTGCCTGTTCCCTCGTAAGCTCCCTCTTCCCCTGCCAGCCCAGCCTTTGCACAGCGGTGGTTGTGCCCCAGCTCTTGGGTGCTGACCTGCATGGCCTCCCACACTGCTGGGCGTCAGTTGCTTATGGGATGGTCTTTAGGACCCTAAAGCCATCACCTGTGCTCGGCGTGGACCGCCCCGTCACCTCTGTCTCCTTTCTGCTGATGCGCAGGCTCCTGGCAGTACCAGCGAGAGGCCCATGCCTGTGTTGACCTGAAAGCGGGGAGAGGAAGGGACCTGGGCGGAGTTCTGTCCAAGGAGGTGGGTAGTGGGCGTCGCTTTCCTCCACGATGGCCAGTCTCAGGGCGGGCCCCTGGAGGGCATGATGGGGTGCAGACCCGGCCTAGGTGTGCCCTGCCCTCAGCCGCAGCCCTGAGCCACAGATGATGATGCTGATTTGGTGTCTGAATTAGGAGCCCGCAGTGGGTGGATTTCTCCATGGAACCCAGTGCGGAGAGGTGTGTGAAGGGATTGCTTGTCTCTGCTACGCAGCATCCCTGCCCGGGGCTTTGCTTCCCGTACTGAGGTTACAGGGGAGGGTCATTTGGTTTAATTCACTCGGGAGGCATCGAGGACACCCACCCCCCGGTGCTGGTCTCCTGTCTGCCCTGCGACAGACGCTCCTTGAGCGATGCTGGCTGGGCTCCGTCTGCAGCACAGTGGTCCTGCCCCGCAGGACTGCCCGGCCCAACCCAGCAGCCGAACGGGTAATGGATAATTACAGTCAGTGGAAGCAAGGTGGTGACTGAGGACTGAGGTGCGGGTGCCAGACTTCAGCCCGCTGGACACATCACTGAATCTCGTGCTTTGTCTGTGAAATGGGGACCAGCACAGGGTCTTACAGGGCGGATGAAGATGGAGTGAGCTGGTACCAGCCCCTGGCTCTGCCTGCATGAGTGATGCCATGTAGCGGCTGGTTCCTTGCATCGGATGAGAGGAGGGAGGAGCCAGCCTGTGGTGCTGAGTGTGGAAGATGTGAGAGGAGGCCCAAAACACGTGGCATGTTGGTGCGTGTGAGCGGTTAGCATGTGAGCCCTCGGAATAGCAGGTGCGTGAAGGGAAGGCAGGGGCATGAGAGGCGGCGGGACAGCAGGCCTATGAGATGCAGGGTGGTGGTCACTCTTTGGGCAGTGCGGGGCCAGGGAGCATTTCACGTAGGGCTGGGACAGGAGGAGGGTCACGTTTTAAACAATCACGTGACAGTCAGGGTGGAGGCAGGAGACTGGTGAGTGGCTGTGGCCTCAGCCTGAGGAGATGCGTAGGGGCCTGGGGAGCCCATGTTCAGGGTGTAGAGCTGCAGGACTTGCCCATGAGGGGCAAGGTCGATGGGGAGAGGCAGGGGCTGGACAGACAGCCCTGGGGTGGCCTGAACCTCTCAGTGGATCGGGGAGAGACAGGGTTGAGCAGGTTGGGTGTGAGGTGTCCCCACGGTGGACCTGGAGGTGTCAGCTTGGAGTGGTGGTTGGAACTGGGGTAGGAGTCAGAGGGTGTGGGATGTGGATGGTTGTTGGCAGTGATGCCCCCAAGCTCCTTCAGGGCCCCGCCAGTGCTTGGGGGGCCTTCCCATCTTGTGTAGATGTCACTGCAGAACCTTGCACAGAGGCAGGCTCTTTGGGTTGACCGTCGTCAGTGTCTTCATCCGTAAAGGAGGATGACATCTCCCTATCACAGGATTACTGGAAGGTGGGAGGAACGTGGGCCTCGTCCTGCAGGGACATCGTGGGACTTGCCCATTCAGGACGCATTGGCCACGCGAGGTCTGGGAGCTGCGGGACAGCCTGTGTGCTCAGGCAGAACTTGACGGGCACGCTTGGCCCTTCGAGGTTGACATCGAGCGGACGAGGAGCAGTCGGGTGTTCAGACAGAGATTGAGAGAGAAGTAGCACCTTCCTCCGGAGAACCACACAGTCAGGAGACATGCGCTCTCCTGACTCCGGGCCGGACACCCCCTGCCGTTTCTTCCCGGTCTCTGAGGCATGCCTGGGGGACGTAGGTGGGCAGACGTGGGTTAGCCGTGTGGCTCCAGGTGCTGGGGGAGGGTTTGAGTGCCAAGAGGAGACGGATGGCGGGTATGACCGTGGTGGGGCGGGGGGTGTGTGAAGTGACACTGTTTTACCTCCTTTGCACTCGGCACCAACTTGACAGCAAACCTCATTAATGAATGACCCACCTGATGACCCTTTTATTACCAGCCTGCAAAGGAGATGACGTGACTCCTTAGTGCCACGGGCGCTCTGGAGAGGTGATGGCAGGTGGGAACGGAAGTCAGATACCATTTCCCTGTGGTGGTTTAAAATCGCAATCAGAAGTGAACGTTCTTGAACAACCTGTCCCGCAAATAACGTCTCACTCTCGATCCCCAAAGTGGAAGTGTTTGTCTGTTACCCTGCGGTGCGCTCTCCCGATGAGCCCCTGGCCTCGGAGGAGTCTCCATTTAAAAATTTTTAGTCTCTCTGCATGTAATGTCCTTCCTCCTCAGACTCCGATCAGTCTGGGGTGCATCCTCATTTGGCCTCCCTGGCCCTCAGGAAAGAGCCTTGAGTCTCATCGCCGCCTCTGTGTCGAGAGGCACGCGCCGGGCGTCAGCACTTGGCCGGCGGCACTAACAGCAGTGGCCGGTGCCGTTCCCAGTCTCGGGCTGTACCAGCTGCTGCGCTGTGCTCTGTGCGCAGTGTTGAATTTTATCCTCACGGTGACTCTTTGCGGCAGGTACTCCAACCATCCCCGTTCTACAGAGGTGGGAAGCTAAGGCTCGGGAGGGTTACGCATGCTGCCCAAGGCTTGTTCGATGGGCAGATCCGCCTGCCCACAGCCCCCGGGCTCTCTTTGTGCAGAGCGTTCTCGGAGACTTCGCAGGCCTGGGAGCAGCCACGGGGCAGCTCCACGCTGAGCCGGGCTCTGCGATTCCCAGGCAGAGCTGCCCCGCGGGGCCCTTCCACTTCTGGGAACTGGGTCTCATCCTGGTGTGGTTGGCATCACCACCATCGCAGCTGCTGCTTATCACATGCCTGGTGCCTCAGCGCCAGCATTTCACAGGGACTGCCATGGCTCCTCTGTGTCCCACCTGTGTGGCAGTCACGCCTCGCCCCTCTGACACTACAAGCTCTGGTGGCACCCGGCATCACGACCGAGTCGTCTGCGGGACGTTTGTCCTTCTCTGTCGTTGGAGAGATTCTTCCACCCCTTTTATCTCAAAGAATTTGCTTCAAAGGGATCCAAACCCAGCCCCGTGCACCCTGCATCTGGGCTCTCATCCCGCTGCGGGGAGCTGTGTGCACTGCCGTTGGGAGGGGGCTTTCCTGGCCCAGGAGGTCTGACCTCGCACCAGAGGCAGGGCAGCCACTCGCCTGACTTCTGAGATTTCCCTGGGATCAGGGCTCTTCCTGTGGGCCCAGGCCCTTCCTCACTGCTTGATTGTAATCGTAGCTGAATTGAGGATTTAGTTTGTGCCGAGAGCTTTACAGGCACCACCCGACAGTCCTGTGAGTGAGAGGGCCTTGGCCGTTTCTTAGAGCAGGAGCAGGAGCAATGAATTTAGGACCTGCTTTTTTTTTTTTTTTTCTGGTTGGTAGCAGCTTTATTGAAATATAATTTACCTACCATACAGTTAGCCCATTTAAGGTGTACAATTCAATGGTTTGGGGGATGGTCAGAGATATGTGCAACCATCACCACAGTCAGTTACAGAGCATTCTTATCATCTCAAGAAGTAAGTTATCACTCCCCTACCCTGCATCCTCCTCACCCCCACACCCCAAGTAGCAAGGAATCAACATTCTGCCTCTCTCAGCTGTGCCAACAGTTATGTTTTTTAAAGAGCCAGAAAGAACCTTAGACGGTCTTTGTCCAACCTCTTTATTCTGCAGACAAGGAAACAGTCATTTGCCCGGCATCTGGCTGCTCTGCCCGGCAGCGGTGAAGCCTGTCCATCTCCATGCACTGTGAAGAGACCATTCGATGGGGACAGTGACAGTCCCAAGAGGCAGCTCTGCACAGCGCAGGGGAAACCAGGCCCGGGAGCTCAGTTTGCCTACTTGTTAATAGGTTGCTGGTTCAAATGACCGTTCCATTTTCTGTAGTCTCTTCAAAGTGTAAGAATCCTGCAGTGTGCATAAAGCCTGCAGGGCGGGAAGAGTCCAGGAAGGTGGGACTGCTCACAGACACTTCAGACAAGTGCCAGGATGGGAGAGAGGTGGGGAGCAGCCTCCTGGGTGCCTTGCAATCCTCGCCTTCTCGAAGCGTGCTAATAAAATGACACAAAGCTCCTCCTCTGTAACGTGTTCTTTTGGAACTAACTGTGTGTCCGTAGGAAGCACGTTGCAGCTTGGACAACCCATGGTGCTCTGTCCGCACTCTGCTCCCTGTCGATTCCATGTCAGATGCAGAGGCTGTGGGCTGACGATGAAAATCATGATAACAGCAACCCCAGTAGGAATGACCCGTGGTCCCTGAGTGCGTCCTGGTAGGTCCTGTCGTGCGGTCCTACGGTAGCTCTGCTAGGTAGGTAGCCCGCTGCATGCAGAGGAAGCAGCTCACTCAAGGTCACACAGCAGATAAGTGGCAGATCACACCCAGGCTGTCGGTGCCAGAATCTACACTCTCGACCACCAGTGGTCGTGGAAAGACGGTAGGATTGGAAAAAAAAAAAAGTCCCATGGAGAAGCACCCACGACAGCTTCTGACACTTTTGCTTGTTCAGGGAGGGGAAGAGGTCTGCCCACATCCTCCTGGATATTTTGCTGTTTCATCGAGAGGCTCTCTGTCTATATAAATAAAAGACAAACAGGGAGGGAAAGCTCAGATACAAACCCAAAGCCTCACCTGACCCTCCATCTGTCTTACAGGTAAGGGAAAGGAAGGATGCGGATTCTCCTCAGTGCATCTAAAGTGGCCAGGCTTGCATTTTGCCAGCATCTGCTCAGACTGCTTTTCCTTCCCCAAATCTTAACAAACAGCCCCCTGGTTACAAAGAGGAGTATTTATAACTGGTGAAATGCACAAGCAAGTGTTTGACTTTTGCCGAAGTCTTTTCTTTTTTCCAGCCTCATTAAAATTTGACCCCCAAGATCCGCACTGCGTTCAGTCTCCATAAATTGGATGTTTTTGCTTGTTTGCTCTCCTGTTCCTTCTTAGCAACTTAGGTTGAAGGAGGTGGAATCTCAAAGAAGGGAAAGGGGCAGGAAGCCTTTGGAAATCTCTGAAGAGCTCTGGCCCCAGGGCCCTCTGCCCCTCGCTACCCAGGGTGGTGGTGGGGGGTAGGCTGTGAACTGGGGTGTGGGGGCTGCAGGCTCTAGGAGGAGGGCTTGGGACTCAGCCTCACCCCTACTTTCTCCTCCTGGGCTCTGTGGCCTCCTGTTTAAGGAGTAGAAGTTGATGCTTGAGGCGGATAGGCTGTGTTGCACAGAATATCATTGCAAGGAAGGATTCTAGAAATCCCCTAACCCCACTCTAGTTTTGCAAATGCAACCAACCCTTTACCTTGAAAGGAAGGTTAGAAGGATATCAAGACCTCCAGTGCCCATTCTTTATTTTGTTTTTAATTTTTATTGAAGTATAGTCAGTTTACTATGTGTTAATTTCTAATGTACCACATAATGTTTCAGTTATACGTAAATATATTCCTTTCCATGTTCTTTTTTATTATAGGTTACTGTAAGATATTGAATGTAATTCCCTGTGCTGCACAGTAGGTCCTTGCTGTTTACCTGTTTTTTGTATAGTAGTGTGTATTTGCAGGTTTGGAAAGTTTTCAATTGTTATCTCTTCAAATATTTCTCAGGTCCTTTCCCTCTCTCTTCTCTTTCTGGGGCCCCTATAACGTGAATATTAGAGCACTTCATGTTGTCCCAGAGTTCTCTTAAACTTTCCTCATTTCGTTTCATTCTTTTTTCTCTTTGGCAGTAGTGATTTCCACTAATCTGTCTTCCAGCTCACTAGTCCGTTCTTCTGCCTTGTTTAGTCTATACTTGGTGCCTTCTAGTGTATTATTCATTTCAGTAATTGTATTCTTCAACTCCATTTGGATAGTCTTTATATTTTTCTATCTCTTTGCTGAAAACATCCCCCTATGCCTTTATACTCCTGAGTTCTCTGAACATCTTTACTATCATTACTCTAAACTCCCTCTGATAGATTGCCTTATTCACTCTGGTTTTTTGTCTTTATGCATGAAGATGAAGAAGAGTTATGCTTTGCAAATGACTTTTCTAGTGTGCAATCACCTTTAACAGGAAGGAATCTAGGGAAAAACCAGTACCCCTGAGAATGCTGTGTCAAGGTAGTCAGAGTGCCGTCTATCCTGGGTGGTGTGATGTGTCGGAGGGTGAGCGCTGAGCTGGGAGCACCTGCTCTTCCCTGGGCTCACAGTGTTAGAAATGCAATCACCTGTGAACCGCGGGCCACTCTGCAGACTGGAAGACTCACTCCTCAGTTATGAGATGCTGAGATGCTAGACGTCACTCCCTTTGGCTGGGGAGGACTGCCTCATGGTGGGACCGTTTACTCCTCCTCCCTTCCTGCTCACCCTCAGTGCCCAGGGAGCTGCCGCACAGCCTTGACCGGCACTTAGAACACTGGGCTGGGTGGAGAGCTTCCATGGCCGGGCAGCAGCCTGGGGTGAGGAAGCCACTTGGGTGCATACTCGGGCTCTGACCTTGAGTGGTTGGTCCGAGATCTGAGCTGCTTCCTCGTCTGTAAGACTTCCCTTAGCAGTGTCGCTGGAGAATAGGTTCTTGCCTCACACAGGAAAGAATCCAAGAGCAAGGAGTCAAGTGAAAGCAAGTTTATTTGGAGAGTCCCAGTCCACAGACAGAGTGGAGAGCAGCTTAGGACGTCCACACTCCATAGACACAGTGCAGACCGTCTCAGAGGGCGAGAGAGTGACCACAAGGTGCGGGGTTGCTAGTTTTATAAGCTCGGTAATTTCATATGCTGATGAGGAGGAGGAGTATTCCAACTGTTGCGGGGAGGAGTGGGAATTTCCAGGAATCCGCCTCCACCCACTTTTTGGCTTTTTATGGGCAGCCTAGGAACTGTCATGGCGCCTGTGGGTGTGCCGTGAGGCTCAAGGTGCACTGGAAGTCCAGTCTTCTGCCATCTTGGTTCTAGCCAGTTTGTCCCGTCCTCAACTGCTGTGTCGTTCCTTCAGTGACTGTGCCCTGCCCGCTTCCCTCCTGTCTCAGAAGTGTGGTGGTGACACGCATACATCCCTTGTGCAGCTTTGGGCACAGCATCGGCTCCAGACTAAGGTTAGTGTCCCCTCTGCACGCCGGACACCTCAAATTTAGACGCCTTGTGGAATTAAAGGATGTACCTCAGAGGCTCCCTCCTGAAGGGATAGTCTGACTGTTGTCCACCTCGAACAGATGCGTTGGGCTCTGGGTTTCCGTCCTCAGGTTTTTTGAAGCAGGGCTTAGGTGGCAGTCACCTTCGTATCTTCTGATCCTCTGAGTAAGTATTTCTTAAACATCCCTGAATCACTTAGAATTCAGGTCCCAGCTGGTTGTCTTTCCACTGGCCAGAGGCTAAGTCGGTGGCCTGGCCATCCCACGTGAAAGCACCCCCTCCCCCATCCTGGAGAGGGTGTCACCCAGGGCACTTTGTCCTCTTGATGTCTGCATGGTCATAAGAACCTCCTCCTGCAACTGCATGATTGAAAACTTAGGAAAAAATAGCATTGCTGTGAGACAGGCAATGAGAATGGCTTTTGTGTTGGGAAACAGGCTGCAGGTGAAAACAGACACCTGTCTGAGCTTATGCTGCTGCGGACGGTGGGCTGTCGGGGTGCCGTGGGGTGGGTTTGCACGGAGGATGGTGGGTCTCCCTGCGGAGGGAGCAGGGCGCTGGCTCTGGTCGGGATCTGTGGACAGCCGGCCCCACCAGCCCCTGAAGGGGAAAGGAGGTCCCGGTGACACAGCCAGCTGGCGTTCGCTGAGGGTCGCCCCTGTGCCTCGGGGGCGGCGTGCCAGCTACCGTGGACCTTTGCAGCGGATGGCTTTGGGGCCCGTCTTATCGCAGGCTCTTGGTGCTCTCTGCCTCATGGATGCAAAGGCCTCCTCCGTTCTTACTCATAGAAACATCAGTGTGATAGACATCTTTGTAAAATAGAGGAAACGTGATTCATTTATATTTGCTGTTAAATAAAATGGTCTCCTTGGCAGACGTTGTGGAGCTGGGCTGCGGAGCGAGGACTGAGAGAGGGAAGGGAGAAGGGGAGCGCAGGAGCCGGAGGCGGGAATCACCCCGGCTCATCCACTTGACATTGACCTGCTCTGACCCTTGTTTTCTCTGGGGACAGTAGGCGGAGGTCCCACCTGTCCTCGAGGCCCCGGGGTGATGGGTGGGACAGCGTCAGCCTCTGCCCACAGTGCCCTCAGTGCGGGGCTTTCGTGTGCGGCCCTGGCGGCCCTGTCCCCCTCCACCCTCGTGCACTGGCACCTGCGCCGTCCTGTCCGCCACCTGCCCAGCTTCCCCGCTCAGGAGCGGCCGAGGCACCTTCTTGCCCAGGCTTTTGTCTTCTTCCCACCATCCTGGTGTCTGCCTCTCCACCCCAGCCCCCTTTTCCTCTCTCTTCCTTCTCTCGTCCCAGGATGTGGGCTGGTCTGCGGGGAATTAGAGGAGATTGTCATCCAGGGCTAAAGCAACTCCTTGTGCCTTCATTCTTCCTGAGCCAGCTGCGCTGAGACGGGCCCACACCATCTGTCTGTGCGGCGCCCTGGGATCCTGGGGTGGTGGAAACTACCGAATCTCCACCCTGTCCTCTTCCTGCCCCCTCCTGAGCCCAGCTCCATGGCAACACCCACCTTGCCTTGTCCCCAGCACACACAGACGCTCAGAGTAAATCCAGGGGGCTGATGATGGGTGAGAAGGAAGCCCAGCATGGGGGTCCGCAGACCCGGGCTGTGTGACTGGCAGGTCTGTCTGTACAAGGAGGTCACGGGTTGCCCCGTGACTCTAAACCAGGAGTGTGTGTGCGTGTGTCGAGGGTGGGGCGAAGCCTGAGAGAATCAGCGGGGAGGGCTGTCACCCACGTCCTGACAGGTCCTTCCGGGGAGGGAGTCCAGTGCCCCCGCCTCCCCATCACTGCGCCCACGGTCAGGGCAGAGCCCACTGCCCACACCGGGAGGGGAGCCCACTGCCCGCACCGGGAGGGGAGCCCACATCTGCATTGTAGGAGCGAGCAGAAGACAGACCGCAGTCCCCACCTGCACCTGCCCCATGGGCCCGATTCCGTGAAGTGTTCTTTGATGTCCTTTTCATCATTGACCTCACGACCTTCACGTCTACACAGACCCTTGCCATTGCTACAAGGGAGCTGCTTCTCAGGCCAGGCTCTGCCCTGGAGCGGAAGTCCAGGCCTGTCCTTTCGAGACCCACCATCTGGGGGCAGGTGGCAGTGGGACTTTGAGTTCTTCCCATGAGCCTGTGCTTCCACAGCTGCCAAGGGGCCTCCCAGCACCTCTTTGATTAGCTGTTGTGGGAGGTAAATCTGGCCAATTAAACGCTCACTGGGGTGCTTGATGCCAAGACCCTCCACCAGGCACGTCCGAGTGTCCTGTCAACGGCACACTTATGAAAGCCTGGGAGGGTGACATCCTTTTCACTGCCTCTCTCCCGGAACCTGACAGCATGGTCCCTCTCTGTCGCCTCTCTTGGAGGATGGACTGGGGTGGTTCTGGGTGAGAGGGAGGTGTGCCATGCTACCTGGAACTGGCCAGGGCTGGCAGCAAGTTGGGGACCATGGTGGTCTCAGCTGAGGCCCCCTGAACAGGAAGAGGGGGGCCTGGGGAAGGAGCCTGAGGAAGAAGCAGTGCCCCAGTGTCCCAGATCGGACCCGGGCCTGACCTGGGGGGCCGTGAAGCACTGCAGTGGGCATGGTTACATCAGTAAGCGGGGAGCAGGGGAAGGCTGTGAAGGAGGAAATTAACACAGCATCCGGGTGGCCCATCCAAACTGGCCACCAGGCGGGAAATGGGGCCAGAGGCGGGCGGGCCTTGGACGGCTCCTCACCACCAGGTCCCTTCCCCATCAGGTTCTACCCAAGTGGGAAAAACACTTCTGTCCTTTCTGTACCCAAACAGAGCTTTAAAAATCCAACCTCAAGTGTAAAATAGACACAGTGCCTAAAAGAAATGTACACTGTGGTCGCCCAGGCTGCTGTTCGGTAACAGCCATCTGGTGGCTGAGCTCCGGGAAGGGGGCAGATGTCTGGGATGAGGGGCTCACGGATGCTGTCCCGTCCCGCATGTGATGAGATGCTGTTACTGGGTGTCAGGGAGTGCGAGGCACCTCAGGCTCTTGCTGTGGACACCGTCCTGCTTCGCCCTCACCCCGGCTCTGACTTTCATTCTGTTATCTTCCCCTTACCAACCTGGAGACTGTGGCTCAGAGGACTCTAGGCTGAGTATTTGTGTCCCCCAAATCCATATGCTGAAGTCTGATCCCCAATGAGGTGGAGTTAGGAGGTGGGCCTCTGGGAGGAGCCCAGGTCATGGAAGTGGAGCCCTCAGGGTGGGATTCGTGTCTTATAAAAGAGACCCAGAGATCTCCCTGGACCCGTCCCCTGTGTGGGAACACACCCAGGAGACAGCCCCCTGAGAACCAGGAAGCGGTCCTCACCAGACGTGGCATCTGCCTGCGCCCTGGTCTTGGATCTCTGGCCTCCAGAGCTGTGAGAGGGAAATTTCTGTTTAAGCCGCCCAGCCTGGGTGGCAGGCCGCACAGACTGAGACAGAGTTGGGTAGTTTGCCCGAAGCCCCCCACCTGGGGAGTCGTGGAGTGGAGCCCAGTCCAGGCCCTCAGCTTCGCTGGACGGCAGCTGTTTCAGATCAGGAGAGTGGACTTCTATAGATTTATTTCCAT
The DNA here is from genome assembly GCF_048773025.1 of Camelus bactrianus. NCBI lineage: Eukaryota > Metazoa > Chordata > Mammalia > Artiodactyla > Camelidae > Camelus > Camelus bactrianus. The sequence goes on from NC_133549.1 coordinate 10,159,540, forward strand.
TCCTCAAAATACATCATTGTCTTGTTGTTTCATTAGTCTTGGGGTGGAGATGAGGCAAGTTACCAGCGAAAAATGGAGACCTGGAGAAACTGCGGCTTCCCAGAGGTTCAGTTAGACAGAGAACCAGGAGCTCCCCCCACCCGCCGACCCCAGCTGCAGGCAACCCTGCCTCTCACCCTCAACAGACACCCCTCTCCTCAGAACTGAGGGAAAGTGAGATCTATGGTTTTGGTGGGAAAATGTCTTAGTGGATGAGCCTAGTCGAGAGTGGGGGAGGGGAGGGTGATGAGTCTGGTCGAGGGTGACGGAGGGGCCATAAGCCTGGTCCAGGGCTGGGGGTGGAGGGGAGGGGGGATGAGCCTGGTCCAGGCTGGGGGGAAGGGGGGAGGGAGCAGTAAGCCTTTGAAAAGCCTAGTGAATTCGCTAACAGTCCAAAGAATAGTTTGTGCACATGAGCTGGACTGTAGAATACGCAGCTGCGGGTAGAGAGGATACTGGAGGGTCCCTGGGCCGAGGGTGCGGCGGTGAGGTCGCCCAGTGGGTCGGATGCTGCCGACCTCTTTCCCAGCTGCTCCCCATGGTTCGGTGCAAGGACTCAACGTCAGGGCCATCTGGGCCCAGCGGAGTGTTCCCAGGAGACGCTTTGGAGCAGGTCAGCTGCAGGTGGCAGGCACTGGAGTTGGTGAGACGGGCTATTTCTTACATGTGTGCACCTCATACTGCGAACATTTCTGAAGGTGCTGTATCGGGCTCAGGTGCGTGTCGCCCCTGCTCTGTACACCAGCTTTGTCACATGACACGGAGTCAAGGGGACAGATTTAATGTCTGCATTAAAGCTCACGAAATAGCCTCTTTCTGTAGGGACTACAAGCTCCTGTTCTGGGCTCTGTGTTTCCGATAAAAGCATCAACTCAGGTGCCTGATTCCAGAATTGTTTCCTTTGTGTGGTCAACTTCTTTGCCAGCCACTGTGTTGCCCTAGCTTGGAGAAGCCCACACGGGCACGCGCGCACACGCACGCACACGCGCAGCGTTTGCTGCTACGTATCCCTAACGAAGAAGCCCCGCAGCTGATCCGTATGCGACTGATGCTGCGGTCGGGGTTCTCCAGCCAGATGCTGCGCATTTTCTAACGGCTCTGCAGAATGGTTAGCACCTCACATTTGTCCCTCTGTCGGAAGGTACCATTTAGGGCACTAACACTAATCTGAACGAATTTTACTATGTTGGTAAGCATAGCAGATCAGATCTAAACAGAAAGGGGAAACTTGGTGCTGTTCACAGCTGCCCGGTGACATGGGTCTGGGTTTTCCCATCCGGCCACACATCCAGGGATGTTGGGAGTATGGCCGGGACTCACACCCATGACTGCTACCCCTGCGTGGAGATGCCTTGATCCGGCTGCGAATTGAATTTGTTACCGGTCAGTTAGTTCTGAACAAAGACGTTAAACAAGGGCAGAAGGCTTTAGAGCTCTTGAGTGGTAATCGAGACCGAGACCAGGACCTCAGGTATTTGTCACATAGATGGCTTGTCCTGCATATCGGCCACTGGAGGAGGGAAAAAAGAATGTGAGAGGGGGAGGGTGTAGCTAGGTGGTAGAACACATGCCCAGCGTGCACAAGGTCCTGGGTTCAATCCCCAGTCCCTCCATTAAAAATAAATAAGTAAATAAACCTAATTACCCCCCCCAAAAAAGAAAAACAAAAACAAAAAAATTTTTAAATGCGTTAACAAGAAAAAAGAATTCAAGAAAAATGATGATTGCCTCAGCCAAAGAGGAAGACAGGCTGTGGCCGGCAGCGAGAAGAATGTCTATTTTCTGCGTTACCCGTTTATGGAATGCAGTGCCTTCGGTTTTTTCAATGTCCCACATGAGAGAAATATTTTTGGGAAGACGCAGGACATTCTGTTATATTTTGATACCTGTTTGATTTGGCCCGGAGATGAGTGATTTCATTATATTAAACCCTTAACTCGAAATACTGTGTTCCTCATACATGTCACAGAACGGCTGACCGCTTGTGCCCCCAAATACCCGTGTATGCAAAATGCCAATCTCCTTGCAAAATGAATGCTTCAGTCTCTAAAAGGTTGCGTTTTCAAATGCACACAAAGCCAGCCTTCTCTTCTAGACTGGGCGAAGGTGGGGGTCACTGCCACCCGTGGGATGTCCAGCTGCCAAGGTCGGGGTGAGGCAGTGCGTGGAGGAAAGTGAGCAGCAGAAGCAGCTCCCTTGGGACCCACACCCCAGTGGGCCTGGGGGGCGAACTGGCCAAGAGTGTTCAAGGTCATGTGACTTGCACTCATTCTGGGTGTTCTTACTCCCATTTGATTGATAAGGAAACTGGCACAGAGAGGTTATGTGGCCTGCCTGAGGTCACACAGCCAGTAGCTGTGGACAGGGAGGGGAAAAAAGGCATCAGAAGAAGCAGAAGGACCAGGAGAAGTTCTGCAGTGGCTTCCCTCAGTTCAGGAAGGGAGGGAGGAAATTAAACCCAACAAGATCCCGAGCCAGCTCACCCACGCTGGGCACCTGGCAGGTGTCTGTGACTCACCCTCCTACCCACACACACATCCTGCCCGTGACCAAGTGTTTCCCATCCCGGCTCACCTGGCCGCCCCAGCTTGGTGTCCTCAGGCAGGTGTGGCTGGGGGTGTGCTAGCCTGCCCACCCTGCCTGCCTGCCCACTTGGGCCTCCTTTTATACACAGAAGCTCCTGGCTGACCTAACCTAATCACCAGGTGTTAACTAGGGGGCTCAAAACAGGTGGTGCTCCTCCTGGGTGGGCGGGGCTCCCTCCTCCCCGCTGCTCACTCTCCACCCACCACCAGTGGGGGTGGGGGTGTTGAGCACCCTGAGATGGGATGGGAGGGGCGCTGTTCAGGGTTACAGCAGGCAGCAGGTGTGTTCCGACTGGCTCTGGGCCAGGTGGGACGAAGGTCACACGACTGTATGAAAGGCACTTAGAGGTGGGCCACCTGGGGTGGGGCGGTGTCCTTACACGTGTGAGCTCCTGGATGATGCTTTACAGGACATGGGGATCACGTGGGTTCATACCCAGAAAAAGCTCTCGATGAATGAACCTTGGCTGGGGATCTGCCCACTTCCTGTTATTAAATGACCGTACGATTAAGTCGATGGTAGGGATCGAGCCTTCTGAACAGCGTCTTCTGCCTCCCCCCTGCCTCCCCCATGTCCCAACGGCGGGCCTGTGCCAACACTTCACATGCTAGACATCACAGCAACTAGAAGAGGCCGTGAAGGATGCTTGTAAATCAAAACTATAAACAGTTACGAGGGAACCGGCTACTTCCCCGTTTCTTCATTAAGCAGTTGGCCAGGCCAGAGTTGGCTGTGTGAGTTCATTTTGAAATGGCCTGGGAGGCAGAATTACTTTAAACATACCTTTTGGAAGGGAAATTTTCCTTCTGCTTACTCAGCATGAGGTAGCAATTAAAATGCTGGGTTTCCTCCTTTTGGAGAGCTACCCCTGAATAATTTATGGCTTCACCCACCAGAGGCAGCAAGTTTCGCTGAAATAAAATGATTCCGGGAAAGGCTGGCCCTGCTGACCAGCCCCCCCGTCTTCCCGGCATCGTGGTCGCATTGGCCAGGGTCGCCGCCTCCGAGGCCAGTTTGGTGCCTATGGCGCCAGGACCGCCTGGAGCTCTTCCAAAGAATGGTCGCTGAAAGGGAGGATGGTGGCCACTTCACTCCGCAGGCCTCGATTCCTTCTGTAAATTCTAAAGCCCTCAGCCCACCATCAGTGGATTTCTGTTACTGACGTCTCAGTAAAGCCGATCCCGTTTTAGGTACCTCCGTGGGGCCAGGCGCTGTGCACTGTGCCTTCCCTGTGTCCCCCCCACCAGTCATCCTACCCCCCACAACAGCCTTGCAAAGCAGGGGTCACTGTGCCCATTTTACAAACAGGAGAGATGACGGAATCTGTCCAAGATGGTGAGTGCAGTTAGCCACAGGTAACTAAATTTAGGGTTTCAACTCCCTAATCTGTCTGTCTGAATTTAAAACCTAGGATGGCTTGTGTACTTTGCTCATCTTAATTTTGCTGTGGAAAACCTGTTTTTCAGAGACTACCTAAATCAGTAGTAGAGGAAGGTTGCCAGGAGGTTGGGGGAGTGGTTTAATTTCTGAAGGATATGCACAGCTTTTATTAGCAATCCCTCTACGGATGTGATCGAAGCAAAGTTTGTCTTCTACAAGTCTCTACGTACTGTTAGCCTGGCTTATCTGGAGTTGAAAATCCTACCTCTGAAAGATGTGGTGTGTGTTTCAGTATGTCCCTGCATTCATCAGAAATTGTCAGGCTTTTATTGCATTCGTGAAATTACCTAAACCAGCCTCGTCAGACTCATGTACTAACAAATTTAGAGTCACCACGTAGCGAGTGTCCGATAAATTGCCGTCTCCTCTGAATGGAGCCTCTCAGGCCCTAAGGGGTGAAAGCATTCTTTCCAAAGGCACCTTAACTTTCAAGGAGACGACGGCCAGAAAGCTGTGGCCAAGCTCCTGTGTTAAGAATCTGGTGTGTCTTTGGGTTTCCCTTCCTCCTCCTCTGTGTGCCTTCCTCTTCAGATCAGTATTTCTGGCTTGGCCAGATCTGTGGGGCAGTGATGTGTGCAGAGTGTAGTGAGGACGCAGGGCACTGGGGACACGGGAAGGGTTGCGCCTGTCTGGGGTCGGGGGAGGAGGGGAGGACAGTTCCCAGGGTGGGTGTCTGGGTCTGGCTCCCTCCCGGGAGGATGTCGCGGAAGTGGCACTCGGGGCAGAGGCCCAGTGATGGGATGAGCATCCCGTGGTGGACGGGGAGGCGGGGTATGGGGGCTGCAGCGGTAGCACTTGGCCTGCCTGTTTCAGGTCCCACCCGCCAGATGCCCCCCAGCGCCAGTGCCATGGACTTCTTCCAGCTCTTCGTCCCGGACAATGTCCTCAAGAACATGGTGGTGCAGACCAACATGTACGCCAAGAAGTTCCAGGAGCGGTTCGGGAGCGACGGGGCCTGGGCGGACGTGACACTGGCAGAGATGAAGGCCTTCCTGGGCTGCGTGATCTCCACCAGCACCTCGCACTGCGAGTCGGTCCTCAGCATCTGGAGCGGCGGCTTCTACAGCAACCCGAGCCTTGCCCTGGTCATGAGCCAGGCCCGCTTCGAGAAGATTCTCAAGTACTTCCACGTGGTGGCCTTCCGCTCCAGCCAGACCACGCACGGCCTCTACAAGGTCCAGCCCTTCCTGGACTCCCTGCAGAACGGCTTCGACTCCGCCTTCAGGCCTTCACAAACCCAGGTGAGGCCGCGTGCAGGGCAGGGGGCTTCGGGCTGGTGGCGGGGCCGGGGGCGTCCTCCCCTCCTGCCTGGACTCTGAGGTCCCCTCCAGGGTCTCCCTGTTCGTCTCCCAGGCCGCTCCCCCATCCAGGCCCCACTCAACAGGAGGGAGATGACAGATGAACAGCTCTAAACCACGTCCGCGTTTTGCTCTGAGATGCAATTACCCTCCCCTTTTCTCCTCATCCTCTCTCTCCTTTAATGAGACTTCTAAACTATGGTTTGCCCAGGGAAGTGTTCATTTTCTTGTATTCTCTGAGAATGTGCTCATCGGCTGGTGGTGAGGGGGTGAGGGGCCTTCCAGGTGGTGGAGGGACCGAGCCTGGAATTTCCAGCCCTCCTCGGGCAGTCGCGAGTGACGGACGTGGGGGCCCCCGGCACACGTGGCAGAGCCAGAGCCTTTGGATGGGAGCTGGCAGTGCCCCCCCCCCCCACCTGACTGCCCTGGTCCCTCGCACCTTCCCAGCTCCCCTCGCTTCCTCGGTATGGGGAGCTCTCAGCTCCGGAGCCCCTGCCTCCTGGTTGGCCTGGCAGTCGCATTTGGCTGTGCTGGGATGGCTTCAGAACCATCCTCAAACTTGCTCTCCTGGTCTGTTTCCCTGAGGAGGGGGCTCTTTCTCGAGATTTCTCTAACCAGAACATCAGGAAAGTTCTTAGCTTCCGTGAGCCCAATTCCCTTCGACCTGTTCTAGATGGAGACGAAATCTTACCTCTCTTTTATTTATACGTTTAAAGGCCCACCCATCCCCTCCTCCTTCCTGTGCTTTTCCTTTAAGGCCTGCGTAACAGGACTCCAGTTGTTTCTCGTGTCCTCTTGTGCGTCCTCTCCTCACTCCATCTTGCTTTCTCTGCACAGGGATTTTGAGAGGCCTTAAAACGGTCTCTCAACTGTTCCCCTGTCTCAGAACTGCCGTCCTGTGAATATGCCGGACTCACTAGGGTTTCCAGGTGTTCGTGATGTACCTTCTGCCTCCAGGAAGGCCTCCCCCCTTCTCTGCCTTGCCACATGTCCCCAGTGTCCAGGGCCCTGGGGGAGACCTGCATTCCCGTGTTGATTCCCAGCTTCCCAAATTCCCCCCGCTCTTTCCGGGGCAGTGAGCGCCGTGTTTTGTCTTGTCTCCCAGCTGTGTCCCTCACCTTCCTTCCTACCAAGACGTGGGGTCCTGGGGGGCACAAGCTCTGCCTTGTCACGGGCCCTGCAGGACCAAGTACGGGGCTGGGCGCATTGTTTTTCACTTCGCTGAGTATTTGCTTGGTTGAAAATGAGCCAAACCAGAGGCATGTTGGCTGGGTGCAAGGGATGAAAACTGTATTCTGACCATCCTTGGTGTCAGACCTGCTGGAGAGGGCTGTCAGCTGCCTAAGCCTGAGTGTCTTTCAAGAGTCAACCGACCAGCTACTTGGGTGATTGCTACTAGCAGCCTAAAGATAAGATTGCAGGGGGTCCTTCCAGCCCCTCGACGAGGTGGGCCTTGTCCACGATTATGCTCCCGTTTGTTGTGTGCTCTGCGCCGTCTGAACCTCCTGGAGCTGCGGCATCAGACACCCGAGACCTGCATCCCGGGCTGTCACCACGCCTCTGTGTGTGTGTCCCGGGGGTCTGGGTAGCTGGCGGGCACGCTGCAGCCCCCCCAGCAAGTTCTGAGCTGTCCCGGCCTCGGACGTGGGTGCCCGGAGCGGGGCAGGTGTCCAGGCAGGCAGCTCTGCCCTCCTGCGTTGTGCAGCTCAGTTGTAGGGAGACCTTGCAGAGGCAGTCACTTTATTCTTGCCGCCCACACCTTTTCTTTGCGTCCAGTTCATAGGACTGAGAACAGAGGGACTGATGTGAGGTTCAGCTCGTGGAAGATTTCTCTGGTCATGTTGGATTTCCCCTCCCCCCGCCCCACTTTGCTTTTTTTCCTTTATTTTGCATGTAAGTTTTAATTTTACCTTTGTGTTTGCAAACATGTATGCTCTTTCTGTGACCATTTTCTATCCTGTGCTCTGTGTTGGTCAGGACCCCAGCAGGAAACAAATTCTAGGTTCTAGAAGGGCAGTTGAAGAGACTTGGATGTGGGGACTGTGGACGGTCAAGGTTTAGGGAAATTACCAGGCAGGGAGCGTGCCCTGGGCAGTGACGGCTACAGCCGGGGGAGGCCGGGTGGTGCAGGAGGGCAGGCAGGGCCCTCCCATGTCTTGTTCACGCCTCCCGCTTGGCCAAGCAAGCTGGACACTGCAGGCAGGGGCCTGGGGGGTGCAGATTATAAGAAGTTGGCCTCTAGGCCACAGTGCAGAGTAGGAAGCGTGGGAAAGGGAGGCCTGGGGGCAAAAGATATCCAGTACAGTCCACCCAGCAGACAGGAGCCCAAGGCAGAGGGCGAGTCGGAGGTCCCCGGGGTCGGTTTTTCCAGTGGGCTGATCATAGCAAGGTATTTCCTCCTCTTGCCTCCTCTCCACCTGACTCTGGGCGTTGTTGAGCCAGCTCTGTGTCCGGAGGCAGGAGCAGGGACCCCCAAAGGAGATGAAATCGGAAACCACAGCGTATGATTGATTTGGAACATGCTTAGGCCTTGCTGTTCGCTGGGGTCCTGCGAATCACTGGCCCCCTTGCCCTGCCGACCTGGCCCACGTGGACCAGGCTTTCCCGCTGGCCTCCAGCATCAGCCACGCTACGCCGGCTTCCTGCCTCCCTTGTCCTCTCCAGGGACCGTCTCCCTTGCAGGAAAGGAAGGGGCTTCCTCTTCTAGCTCTTGATCAGAAGAGTTGGAAGCCCTGACGGCTTCCTGGCTTTGCAGCTTCTCTCTCTCTCTGGAAATCCCTGGGGGCTCTGGAACATTCTATTCAAGGAGAAGGCGCGTTTGTGAGTTGCTGACTGTCACCCCCGGGCGTCAGGGCTCCGTGAAAGGTCTTCACTCTGCCTGTTGGGACCAGCGGGACGATTCTCACTCCACCCCCGCCAGACGGGAGCAACTTTGCTCCGGGCTCCACCTCGTCACACAGCACCCTTTGCCCTGCAGGCTCCCAGGCCGGTTTGTTCCAGCAAATGGGACCCGTAGGGGCGAGTTTAGAGCTTTTGGGGTCCTCAGAGGGCTCCCAGAATCTACCAGTAACTGGCAGCAGTTACTGCATCTCCTCAAGACGGGGGCGGATTAATTAGAGGAGGACTCGGGGGGAGGCATTATGAAAGTCAGCGCGCGGCTGCCCAGCCCACGCGGCTCGCCCTGCACAGAGGGACTGCGGGCCGGGAATAGCTCCCGCCTGGTGCTGCGCTCAGCAGTGACCTGTCCCAAATTCACGGAAGGATGCTAGAAAAGAGAGGGCGCCGTGCAGGCCCAGGAGTTCCTGCTGGCTCCTAGACTCTGGTGAGGCGGGTGATTAAATGTACGTTTGGACTGATTCTGTGGTAAGTGCCAATGGCATAAAGGCGTTGGCTTTTTGGAGAGGAGAGAGAGAGGGCTGTTTTCCTGGGCCCTGCTCCATTTCCCCCCAGTGTGGGACATGTCCATCCCGCTAGAGTGGTTCCAAATGGGCTTTGAATGTTTGATGAGCGATTCAGAATGAGCAATTGCGAGGAGCAGGCATGAGGTCAGCCTCTCCAGCCTCTCTTCAGGAGCACAAAGTTGGGGGAGCCAGGCTTAATGCCCCCTGCTTCCAACAGCAGAGAACTGAAGGGGCCGGTGTGCACACCCAAGACCGAACACAGCAGGGTGGCTCTTTTTTAAGTGGAGTTCAAGGTAATATTAATAGAAGAACGGAAGGCCCCTGTCCACGTCACGATTGGTGAGTGTCGTTCCCCGTTCTGCCCTTGTCGGGCCACGTTCCGACATCACCGGGGAGCTTGTTGGAGATAAAGGAACTCAGGCCCTGCCCCAGGCTCACTGAATCAGGATCCACATTTCTGTAAGATTCCCAGGTGACTAATTTGTTCATTAAAGTTGAAAAGCCCTGATGGAGAGGAGGCTGGCAGACTCTCTCTGTCAATGGCTGGGTATTTTAGACTCTGGGAGCCGTGTGGTCTGTGTCGGGACCTTGTAGTCCAAAAGCAGCCACTGACGATACATCAGGGAGGGCACAGGGTGCAGCGAGTTCGGGGACAGCTTTATTCAGGGGCGGTGGGCTGGGCTGTAGTTTGCCAGCCCCTGATCTAGAGCGTGGTGGAGGGTTCTTGGAATCATAGGATTTCCTGCGTTCTTCATCTCCATGAACTGCACACGTACCTACCAACTCCTAAGTAAGCTTGAAATTGGGTTGGGAGGGACGTGTCGTGGGTTCCTAAAGTTTACCCAAGTGTCTCTCCCAGAAAGCTCTAGCTTGAAGAAACAAAACTTGGACCACTCCTGGGACCTGGTTTTGTTGTGCCATTGCTTTGATTTTGTCATCTTGTCATTGAAGAAGTCCTATCACCATGTCATCACCAAGTGGAAATAGTGGGGGAAGAGATAGCTCAGTGGTACATTGTGTCCTTAGCATACAGGAGGTCCTGGGTTCAATCCCCAGTCCCTCCATTAAAAAAAAAAAAGAGAGAGAGAGAGAAAGAAGTGGAAATAGGCGAAATAAGTTTAAAAATTACCTAGGGAATCCCGCATCCGAAAGGACATGACCACTTGGAAGGAAGCCAGAGGCTGCATCATGGCAACGAAGGAACTGGGTCATTTCAGGAACAGTTTTTAAAAAGAGAATGTTCAACCTGGGAAAAAGAGGGTCATGGGCCAGCATAAGAACTGTCTGGAAAACCTAAAGACATCATTTGTGTCTGTCTTTGTTTCTCACAGGTGCAGAAGTCAAGCCAGTAGGTTTACGTTAAATGCAGGTCAGTGTTGAGTCAGTGAGCAGTTAGAGTATCTCCCAGTGGAAAGATCTTCCTTGAAAGGAGGTAGGTGCCCCCACCGGGCGTGTCCAGCTGGAATTCAGGATCCCTGCTGGAGGTCCCTCTCCCAAGTGATATTTTGGACTGAGAACCTTAGGCTGCTAGTAATAATAATAATTAATAATACAAATTATGATGATGGCGATTTCCACTTATTAAATATCTGCTAAGGGCTTTGCATACAGTTCCTTACTTAATCCTCTTCAAAACTCTAGTAATCGATATCCATATTCTCCTTTTACAAATGAGGAGACTGAGGATCAGAGAGGTGAAGTAACTTAGCCAAGGTCACACAGCTGGTCAAAGGCAGAGACTAGATTTGAGCCCAGATCTGATGACCCCCTAGCACGCTGCCTTCCCTGAGATGCTCTGCTCTTTCTTTCCCGGCAGGTGCTACATGAACCCCTGATTGACGAGGACCCTGTGTTCATCGCCACGTGCACGGAGAGGGAACTGCGGAAGAGAAAGAAGCGGAAATTCAGCCTCTGGGTCAGGCAGTGCTCGTCCACCGGCTTCATCATCCAGGTGAGCCCAGGGCTGGCCCTGGAGGCCAAAGGGACAGTTTGGTAACCAAGGACCTTGCTCATGTACCCTTTTCACTGCGCCCCGCCCCCACATGCTGCAACTGAGGCTGGGGCTGCTGTGCCCCTCCCCACTGGTGCACCGGGGGAGCCGGCACTGTCCCCTGCACGGTCTTCCTGCCGCTCCAGCCCCTCTACTTAAATAACCATGGTAAATACTGCTCAGGGCTCCGGCCCTCGCAGGGTGAGCCAGAGGCTTCACCAGAACGGTGGGCACACACCGTGTGGCATCTTAGAAGGCACCCCCACAACCTCCCAGGTCTCTGTCCTGCCTTCCAGTCCTGAGCACGCCTTCTTCCCAGGCCATCAACAGCACCAGGAGCTCGGCCCTTGGAGCCAGCGTCGCCGCCTGCTCCCTGCCCTGCTCCCGGCAGATGTGGGCGCACGTTTTAGAAGAGGCGGCCGAGCTCTGCGACAGGAACAGGGTCAGACACTGAGCTGCCAGGGCCAGCAGGGTACAGAGCGCATGAAGGGAAGAGACATGGCTGGTGGAATGGACCAGGGACCCTGGCCGGGACCTGCTCCTCCTTCTGTGCTGCTTCCCCGTCAGTCAGGCCACACCGCGGACCCCACCTCGCTGCCCCTCCCAGCTGCAGCTCCAGGCCCAAGGCACAGGGTGTTTGCACGCCTCCTCCCTCTCCCCCGAGCCAGAGGACTCATAGGAAGATTCAGCTGACCACCTTCTCGCATCTGCTCAGAGACACAGCAAGGAACTGCACGTGCCTCGAAGCACCAGCCCACCCTGCCCCATGGGCCTGGGAGCTTCAGGTTGGGCTGGGGCTGGGGTCTCCAGCTGGGCCCGGGCCTGGGTCAGCTTGTGCACAGGCCTCAGGCGCTTGCCAGGCAGACCCACCCCCCCAGAGTGGGAAACACACTGGACGTGCTGCCTGGACCCTCCATCCTCTGGTGGCCCTTGCCATCTCTCTAGTGTCCTTTGCAGTGACACTCCCATGAGGACAAGGGAGTCCATTTCACTTTGCATATACCATCGGTCATTCTTTGAATAAATGCTTCTTGAGTGCTGTTCCCTGAAGCATCGTGCCAGGCACCGGGGTGTGAAGGCGTGGTTCCGCCTGCTGGGGGTCCGCCCGTGGAGATTTTGGATGGATGTTCGCACGTGGGTTCTGCGGGCATCTGGTACCATTTCCTTGTTCCTGTAAAGCTGATAAGTAGCTAGAAGTCAACGTCCACTACCTGGCAAGGTGACCCCTCTCTTGGGGCATGTTCTCATACCAGTTTCCATGAAATCTATAAAATCTCCGTCTATAAAATAGAAGGTTCACATTGGTTCCTTGAAGTGCCCTTTTATTTCTAAAGCTCTGTGGTTCTAGGAGGCTTTGCTGCAGTGTGAGGGTTTGAGTTTGGAAGCCAGAATTGAAGCTGGCAGCTCCCAGTCACGAGCAGCCCGGCCTCCACCACGGCCAGGATGGCCTGGCAGCCCCGTGTGCTCACCACTCCCTCGGTTGCAGGCTGTCCCGTGGCATGTGGAGCGAAGACTTTCTTGGCCTCCCCTCTTCATTCATTGGTCCAGATGAAGGTGCCTGTGGTACAGCAAAGCAGGGAGGGACCGCTGGCTGTGAAGGACCCACGTGGCCTGGGGACAGCTGTCTGTTTTGCGTCCTGTCCTTTGTCTCAGTTCTCCGGATCCTAATGCTGATGTGATAGCTTTTGCACAGCAGTGGCCCAAGCAGATCCAGCTGTGGCGGGAGAGGTGGGGTCAGGGGGTGTCTTCCACCCCCTAGAGTACCCCCCACCTTCATCTCCTCTCTTCTCACCCAGCCATCAGGAACGGGGGGACAGTGGTATTCACCCCGTGTCCCAGGCGAGGTGACTCAGTGCTGCTTCTGTCCTGGGACCCCCTCCCCCATCCTGAGGGCCAGCCACAGGCTCAGCTCTGCTAGCTGACCTAAGCCAGCTCCCCAAATTGTCCTGGACCTTAGTGTCTTTCTCTGTAGAGTGAAGGGATGGGGTATCTTAACCAGCAAGGTCCCTTCCACTGCAGTGTTCTCTGATTCTCCTTCATTTTCTTCATTTTCGTTTGTTCAATAAATTCTTCTTTGAAATGACTCTTCATTGGAGAATCCCAGTGGCTGAGCCTCAAAGAGACCGTGGCCAGCCTGCTACGCCAGTTGCCCTTTGCCCCCTGCTGTCCGTCCTCTCACTGGTCGCAGGTTGGAGGCTGTGCTCCCCCTCCCAGTACTGAGGCTGGCTGATGGGATGCAGGCAGACAGATGGGTTGCAGGCAGACGGATGGGGTGCAGGCAGACCGACGGGATGCAGGCAGACACAGTGCATGAAGAGGTTGGAAAGGGCGTGTGTGTGGCTCTGCTCTGGCTTCTCTGCCATGACCGTGGTGTCCGGCTCTGTCACTGAGTCCTGAAACCCACGAGCTAGTGCAAGTGATCATGTGCCACTGAGCCTTTGCAGCTGTTCATTACGCAGTAACAGAACTGACCCGGGACCTGCCAGTTAGGGTCTGCAAAGCTGACCCGGTAACCTTCCTCCCGTTCCCCTGTCGTGGACTCGGCTGGGACCTGGAAGCGACAGTGGATTTACAGGTGCGTTTCCGGGAGAGACCAAGGCCTTGCTTCAGCTTGTAGTGTGGTGCTGTCAGGACTCTGGGGTTTACTGATTGGACTGCATCCTTCTGAGTTAGGGCCGGGGTGGAGGTTAGCTCCACTTGAAAGATTCTAGATCAAGGGATACATGAGAAAAACATTCCAAATTGCTTAGTGATTTCTCAGTGGTCCTAGAAAAGGTTAGTGAGAGAACTAACCAGGAGGTCTGCGCCTCAGATGTGCGGAGCGCACCATCCCCCACAGGGCGTCTGGTCGAAGAAGGAGAGTTGACAGTTAAGACAGAAACATCGCTGCTGACAGTGATGGTGCTCAGAATAGCCCCAGTGTTGTTCAATACTTTTACAGGCTTACTAGCCTTGAATTCATTTGAAGAATAACCTTAGACTCACATGAAATTGGTGAAAAGTCTTATGTGATTTAACCCACAAACAGACTACAGGGAGGTGTGTGGGAGAATGGGAGGAGAAGGAAGAGATGAACTGAACTGTGTTGTCCTGAAAATTAAGGAGTTAATGTCTTTCCCTCCTGGGAGTGCAAGATGTAGGGGATGCAGAGTTTCCAGGAGAACGAAGCAGTCAGTGGAGGTGTGGTCACTGCAGAGAGAGAGTCAGACCTTGTGGAGAATGCCGTCCTCAGATCTCTCCTCCAACCCTCCTTCCAGAAGGAGAAATCTCGTGCAAGAGGCCTGACTTGGACGGGTGGGCCCGGCCTCCCACTTAGCATTTGTAGAGCTGCCCTGCAGGACTGCTCACCGTAAAAACCCTCAGATCCAAAATGTCTATCTTGGTGTCTTACCGTGCACCAAATGCTGGGAAATGAACCAGCACAGACGATGCCCGCCTGCAGGGCTCGAGGCCCGAGGAGCAAGCCCGTGAGGCCGTCCACACCGCCCTGTGAAGGCGACTGCCGCCTGGAGGGCCGGGGCCTGGGTCCTCGGTAACCTGGCAAGCTGTCCTGCGTGGAACGGTGTGGAATGAACTTTGTACTGTGTGTTGCGGGCATAAGGGGAAAGCACGGGCCTGTCTCTAAGGAGCATGTCTTTTTAAATTGTGGGAAAATACACAGAGCGTACAATAACTATTTTTTTCATTGAAGTATGGTTGATTTACAATGTTGTGTTAGTTTCTGGTGTATAGCAGAGTGACTCGGCTTTGCATATGTGTATTCTTTTTCATAATAGGCTATTACAAGGTATCGAGTGTAGTTCCCTGGGCTGTACAGTAGGACCTTGTTGTTTATCTATTTTATGTGTAATAATGTGTATCTGCTAATCCCAAACTCCCAATTTATCCCTCCCCCTATTCTTTCCCCTTTGATAACCATAAGTTTGTTTTCTATGTCTGTGAGTCTGTTCTGTTTTGTAAATAAGTTCATTTGTGTCATTTTTTTAGATTCCACATTTAAGTGATATCATATGATATTTGTCTTTCTCTGTCTGACTTGCTTCACTAAGCATGATAACCTCTAGGTCCATCCATGTTGCTGCAAATGGCAGTATTTCATTCTTTTTATGGGTGAGTAATGTTCCTCTGTGTGTGTGTGTGTGTGTGTGTGTGTGTGTGTGTGTGTGTGTACCACATCTTCTTTATCCAGTCATCTGTTAATGGACATTTACAAGTTGCTTCTGTGTCTTGGCTATTATGAACAGTGCTGCTATGAACATTGGGGTGCATGTATCTTTTCAAATAGGAGTTTTCCAGATGTATGCCCAGGAGTGGGATTGCTGGATCATTGAGTAAGTCTAGTTTTAGTTTTTTTTAAGGAATCTCCATACTATTTTCCATAGTGGCTGCACCAAATTCCATTCCCCATTTAACCATTTTTACGCATACAATTAAATGGCACTGGTATATTCACAGTGCTGTGCAGCCATCCCCACTATCCATTTCCAAAACTTTTTCATCATCCCAAACAGCTGGGAACATATCTCTTCGCTGGGGGACAATCTACTATCATGTAAAAATAGTGATCTCTCTGCCAGCGAAGGCACCTTGCAGATACATCATGGGTGCTGCTGGAGCTCAGAGGAGGGGTCACCTGGCCTCCTGGTCCGGTTGAATGGTCAGCACTGCTCACCTTTCCCCTGGTCAGGCTGCTCTATTCCTGGTTACAAGTAGGTGACTGGCCAGGGCAGTGTATGTGCTTCTCAGCCATTGGTTCCAAAGCCACCTGTCTGTCTATGTTCTATGCAAGAGTGGTGCTTTTGGCCACATGTGACGTTTCCGGGCAGTCAGTTGTCAGACAGCTCTGAGAGGGTGCTGGGTGCCCGTGAGTGCCCACTCTCTGTTACCTCGTTCCTGACCCAGCCTTTCTGGCTTTACCCTCTGATGTCGGCAGGATTTGGAGAGTGTGTTGGGTCCTTTTGTGTTAATTTTACTGGGCCACAGCACCCAGATATTTGGTCAGACACCATTCTGGATGTTCCAGTGGAGGTATTTTTAGATGACATTAATGTTATATCAGTAGACTTCGAGTAAAGCAGATTGCTCTCCATCATGTGGGTGGGCCTCGTCCAATCAGTTGATGGCCTAAATAGAAAAAGACAAACCTCCCTGGAAAGAGAGGAAATTCTGCCAGTAGGCAGCCTTTGGATGTGAACTGCAGCTCTTCCCTGGGTCTCCAGCCTGCCAGGCTGTCCTGCAGATTTTGGGCTTAAGGAACCTTCATAATCTCACACAATCAATTCCTTGAAATAAATACATCTCTGTCTGTTGATAGGTGGATAGATAGATAGATAGATAGGTCTCTTTCTGTATCCCTGTCTACGTCCTATTGGTTCCACTGCAGAGGGATTTCTGTTAGCCACCTGGCTCACATGGCCTGCTTGTGTCAGGGGTTCCCTGCTGTTGACCTCCCTGGACTCTAAACTCTTAGGGGGCAGGGGGCATGGCTTCTTCAGCTTTGCCTCTCTAGATATTTTCCCTGGAGATTGGGCACCAAAGCCTGGGAATTTACCCTCAAGTTTTTTTTCTCTTATTTGACTTTTAATTTTTTTATGTACTAGTAAATTGCTCCTGACCCGTAACTAGCTGGATTCACTTGAAAAACGAGGCTCAGAATGGAACTCATTAACTTGAGTGAATTTTGCTCATGGAGTCAAAAACTGGGCAGGGCATTTTGCCCTGTTTATCTGTGCAGTGGCCAGGATGCCGCTTCCATCCTGTCCAGGTTGGGTGTGCTTATGTCACTGGTCGGAATTGGCTGGGGCACAGGACATCTGTCACTGACCTCTCTGAGTGTCCTTGAGCAGGTGACTGAGCACTGATCTCTTCCTCAGTCTGTCGAAGGGGTGAGGTGGCCCAGCCTGCCTTCCCAGGTAGGGAAGCAAAGACGACAGTAATTAGGTGCCTGTAAAGGTGAATCAGACAGCAACTGGAGTAGATTGAACCCTGGCCCTCTCCCCCAGGCACTGCACTGACGTGAGGGGTGCAGACAGCCCGCAGAATGCTAGCACCCGTCCCTCCTCTGATCCATCACTTTGAAAGACAGACTCGCCGGGACTTGAGCTTTGTAATGAAACAAAAGCCGGGGGTTTGTAAGGATCTGTAGCGCTGAGGGTGCAGACAGAGGATGGGGCAGAGAACAGACTAAGTGCGTGAGCCCTTCCTGGCTGGGGTCGTGCTGAGAGGCAACGTGGAAAAAAGCTGGTCGTGAAAACCATCAGTAAGGCGATGGCTTCGAGGCTTTGCTGGAACACTGAGCTGATGAACCGAGGGTGGCATGAGGCAGCGCCGTCCAGCAGAACTTTCCATGATGATGGAATGTCCTGGACCCGTGCCCTCCACCCGGGCAGCCACTCGCCCCACGTGACTGCCGAGTACTCAACCTGGTGCGACTGAGGAATTGAATTTTTCATTTTACTTAATTTTAGTTCATTTAAATTAAAGCAGCCACATGTGTCTAGAGACAACAGCGCAGATGTGGAGCTTTGCTATAAAAAAAAGACTCTTCTGTGTACAAGCTTTCACGTAAAGACAGTGGCCTTGCGAGGGACAGAGAGCATCACTATCCTTGCAGGTGAGGAAGCCAAGGCTCAGAGCAATTAAGTAACTTGCCCCAAATCACACAGGCCAATAAACGGCAGACCCCATGCCCTTCGAATCCAGGGATTATGCCCTCACCATCTCCTTTCCAGATGCCATCAGTGGTGAGTGAACATCAGTTAAACTTTACGGCTCTCACGCGTGGCCGTCCCCCCCAATGCCAGTGACAGCTCCACGCACCTCCTGCCCTTGTTCGGCGTGGTTTCCATGAGAGCAGACCGTGCCCTCTTGTGCTGTCGCCCCGCTGCTGGGATTACAGCCTCCACCTGCCCCCTGCAGTGCTAACAAGCAAAAGACCCAGTACTGATGAGAGACTACCCCGTCCCCAGACATGCCCTGCGCCGGCAGTGCAGGAGCCCAGTTCTCTTCTGATTGCAAGAGAAGTAGGGTCGGTGGTCAAGACCAGCATAGCTGAGCCAGGTTCCCCGTGGAGACCAGGCACCAAAGCCCAGTGACTGTTAGGTGGAATCATCGGCTGGTACATCTTAGTGACCCTCGAGTCCATCAGTGACCAGCTGTCACCAGTGTCCTTTTGAGAAGGAAGGGGGAGCAATGAACTAGGTCCCACCTCTTGAGGTCTTTGGGCATTTCAGAAGTAGGGTGCGTGCATCAACCAAGGTGTTACTACTGGGGTCCAGATTCCCTGAGGCTTCCTGTTATGGTGTCAATAGAAAATATACATTATAATCACATCTTAGGGCAAGATGTAATTCCATAGATTAATCATCAATTTTATTAATATTTATTTATTAATTTACTTATTAATATTTATTTGATATTAATAAATTTTCTTCCCTCCCTTTCCTAATCGGTGTATGGAAAAGTTGATAAAGCATTGGAACAAGAAAAACTTTTTTTTAAGGAAAAGAGAAAAACTTGGCAACTGAAAGATACCTTTTTTTTTTCTGCCCTAAAGACACTGGTCAAACAAGCTATTAGCTCAGATAGTAAGAGTCTTTACCTCATCATTCGAAGTGAAGGAAGCCAGAAAGAGAAAGAAAAATACCCTGTGATGTCACTCATATGTGGAATCTAAAAAAAGAAAACAAGAAGACACTAATGAACTCATCTACAAAACAGACTCGCAGACACAGTAAACAATCTTACTACGGTAACCAGGGGGGAAGGGGGTGGGAAGGGATAAACTGGAAGTTCAAGATTTGGAGACACCAACTACTATATATAAAATAGATAAACAACAAGGTCCTTCTGTATAGTGCAGGGAACTATATTCAATATCTTGTAGTAACCTGTCATGAAAAAGAATAAGAAAACAAATGTATGTCTGTCTGGAGCATTATGCTGCACACCAGAAATTGACACATTGTAAATGACTACATTTCAATAAAAAAAAAAAATACAAATAAAATATCTCAAAATAAAGCAAAAGTCTCTACCTCAGATTCCATTTCCCTGGTAACAGAAGCTGACCCAGGCCTCTGCTTGCTGGAGGACCTGTTCTCGTGTTATGATGCTCTCGATGTGGGTGGATGAGGGGAGAGATGTTTTTGAAAAGCCGGTCAGGCAGCAATTACACATTGAAGTGAATGGCGTTTCCTTGGCGTCGTCTTTTGGGAGCACCTCACGCGGTGTATGAATGTTTGTGGGTGCTCAGTGATGCTGCCTTTCTCAAACTACTGATGGGATTCTTTAAGGCAGGCCTTCAAATCCGCACACGACCATCCGCCAGTCTTCACTGGTCATAGCAATGGTACGTGGTTAGGATGGGATTCCATCGAAGGTTATGGTTTTTCTCATAGAGTTATAGATTCCTTCATCCAGCTACGGGGTGCAGGTTGACCAGCTAAGCCCAGACCAGTGGGTGCTGGACCAGGCTGGCCCTGTGGCACTGGCCTGGCAGGTTGAGCCCTTTCGTGGCCTTTTGATGCCCAGGTACCAGTTCATTGGAAATTATGCCCCTTAACTGAGACTTCTGAGGTGACTGTTTTTTAATGTTACTCATTTAAATGTTGATCCAATTTTATATTCACTTTAAAAATTAATTCATTATTTTATAGTAATGAATGCCACAAATTGGGGACCCTCCTTGGATTCTCACTGATGCCTCTTCTTGGCTTCAGTCTGCTTCCAGACTAACAGAAACAGAAAGACATTCAGTCCTGTACCTCTCCCCTTCTGGCAGCGGAGCAGCTAAGTGTCTGCTCCTTGGGGAGAGACTGGTTGGAACCTGGGAAAATGTTCTGACTTGCGAGCGTGGGCCAATTAAGTGAAGTAATTCTGAGATGGTCCTGTAACCCCACCACGTGTCACGGGCTTTTGGAGAAATGCATTATTCCCAGGAGTACAAGAGGCTCTTATCATCTGTAATATGCTTAACACCCTGCATGTGAACAACCACGAACTTAGCTCCGGGCTCTCTCGGGAGCAGGTGCAGGTTCTGCCTGGGCTGGCGTTTGGGTAATCCTGATTGGGAGGTTCTATAATTCTGTTTAATTTGTCTTGTGCTGATTACATTGGATTGTATGTTTAGCATCAAAAACATAAAAACCTCAAAATAGCTGTAATTCCAACACATAGAAATAGCCCCTTAAGGATATAGTCCTCATATCTATACATAAAGACACAACACGCAGAAAGATTGTACCACGGTAGCATTCCCAGCAGCAGTAAACGCTCCCAAACCCGCGCCAGTACGGGCGTTCGGGGAAGGAAGGTGTTACTGTTGGTCCACACACACTGGACATTGAAATCGCTTTATTTCCCAGAGAATAAAGTTGATGTCATCACCACTCTGCTGGTTTTAATAAGGTGGGGGAGCACCCCCTGTATCAGCCACGGTGTTTGGGTTCTTTGGGTCCATGGAAGTGAGACTGTTGCGGCAGTGTGTCCCCATGGGCGGCCGGCAGAACTCAGAGATGCCCCAGGGACTCCTGCCCCTGATGTGTGAATGCCTCCTCCCAGCCATTCACTCCAACACTGATCTGGAGGTTGCTGTGCAGAGACTGTGGTTTTGCTTGTATGATTGTCCTCTATCCATTGATTTTTAAAAAGGCAGGATCCTGGGTGGGCCTGACCGAAAGAGGTGAGCCTTTTAAAAGTACCAGGGCTCTTTTGGGCAAAGAGATTTGGAGCCTGAGAGGGAGTCAACTCAAAGGAGAGTCTCCACTGCTGGCTTTGGGGATGGAGGGGCCGCGTCGGGAGGAGGCAGGTGGCCTCTGGGAACTGAGAGCCACCCCTCGCATCCCGGCAGGAACGGGGCTCAGTTCTGTGGCCACAGAGGAGCGCTGACAGAGCCTGGAGGGGGACCCCGAGCCCCAGATGAGCACACAGCCAGCGACACTTTGACTGCGGGCTGCAATTCCCTGAGCAGAGACCCCTCCAGGCCCTGCAGAACCGTGAGGGAAACGTGGGTCCTGTGAAAACCGCCAGGGTTCTGGTGATACGTAACGCAGCATAAAGCAAAAAGCAGCAACTCACAGTGTGTCTAAATTTGAATGTGGATGTCAGACGAGCTGTGAAAGGAGAGGACGGCTGCGTGCGTGAAGGTAGAAATCGTCGTTAGCCTGTACTTGCAATCATGTGTCGTTAGAATCTGCCCCAGTTTGGCCTTGAGTTTCATGACCTTGAGGGCATCACCAGGGTCCGTCCACTCACTACTCTTCACGAGTTTCCAGCCGGCTTATTGCACCTTCTTGATCACTTCCTCCTCCTGCCCCCTGGAGGCTGGTGACCCCAGGTGTCTGGCTTAGCCCCTCAAGATCTCACATACCCACATGCCATGAGCCTTCCCCTCCCCGATAGCCTGATCCCTGACCGTCTCCGATGTACGCCTTCCTCGGTCTGTGGCTTCTGCTTGGGTGTCCCTCAGGCACCTCACACTCGGCATGGGGTCCTGGGTCCTGCCCACACTACCTCCGACCACCGCCCCCACGTCATTGCCTTCATGCTCCTCACTCCCCTTCCTACCCGGGCCTGATTCTCCATCAAGCAATGCAGGAATAGGGCTGAGGGTCACAATACTTTAAGGGGCCTACGAAAATGTTTCTGTTTCTTTTAAAATCTGGCGGGGAGGACATAGCTCAGTGGTAGAGCGCATGCTTAGCATACACGAGGTCCTGGGTTCAATCCCCAGTACTTCCACTAAAAAAAAACAAATAAATAAACCTAATATATAAATTAATAAACCCCCCAACAAAATAAAATGATTTAAATAAATAAATAAACCTAATTACCTCCCCCTCCAAAAAATATTCTTTTAAAAATCAGAAGGAGGAAAAAAACTTGTAAGTTGAAGAAAGTGCTTTGATATGTTACATTAATTTATCTGTATGCTCGCGCAGTTATAAAATATGTTAAATATTTTTTCGTGGAGGAAGAGGCCCATGGAAGCAAAAGGGCCCACAAAAGTCACAGTGCAGTCCTGACCCGCCTTTGTTTCTAGGGAAGCGGTGTCTGTGCTGATGGGGCGTGCAGTGCCTTCCCTGTGCCCGGGAGGTGGGAGGGGGCCTCTGTGACATGATCTCACTGGATGTCTTGCTGCTCCGGTGACTGGGAAGGGTTGCAAATCGCTGGTAATTTGCAGCCACTGCCTTGGGCCTCCTCCACCCTGACGGGGGTGAGTTCGAGTCAGGAAGCGCCCCGTTGCCTTCTGTTACCTGCTTACGTACTTTGGCACGTGTCTTGTGATGAGAGGTGGCTGGTCCCTGAGGGACGTGGAAATGATTCGCTGTTCCCCGGAGGTGCTCCAGTTCCGTTCCCAGTATTGTCCCAACAGGGACTGTGGCAGGTCCACGCAGCCCCCGCCTGTCACCCCTTCCCACTCCCCCAACCCCGAGGGCACCCACGCTTCCAAAGAGAGCAGAGAGGGCGGGGGAGAACCTGTGCAACCGAGTCTGGTCTGGAAATCAGAGGGGTGAAGTTTTGAAGGCATACCATGCTTTAAGGCCCAAGTTACCTGACGGCCTGGATAACGCGCCTTCCCAAACACTGACTTTACTGCTAAAAATGAGTTAGCAAAGCTCTGGCTCACCCAGTGCCTCAGCTGGTAAAGCTCTTGACAAGAAACCACTAGAAATAAGTAATGCTCTCTGGGTTATTAGCTCTAGGAGAGAAGCAGTGTTCTCTGAATTCAGACACTGGCCCCTTTCACTGTTAGGACTGAAGCAGGGCCGGGTGATTCTGCTGCTGCAGGTCGCCCTGAGGTGGCCACGTGTGGCGCTGCTCACGCCAGGTCGACCTCCCCTCGTGAATCGAGGGGTGCCGCTTCCCCGGGAGGGGCGCTGTCTTGTGTGCTGCTTTTGCTGGGGCATCCGAGGTTGGCACGTGTGTTTCTGGGCCATCCTCTGACACTGACATACACACCTGCTGCATCCGAAGCTCAGAGCCAGGTAAACACTGACGGTGTGCAGGAAACCTCAGAGTCTTGGCGTGGGGAGTTCAGACCTCCTGGGGGACCGCTGGGCTTGTCAGTGTCCGGGGAGTTCTGAGTGTAAGTCAGGGCTTTGATGCTAGCAGATCCGTTTTCTAGCCTTTGTAGACCTTCGTCTTGGTTCTGCCTTGGAAAGCTCTTAACCATTCCACAGCACAGCTCTCTAGCCAGAGAAGAGCTCTTGGGCTCTTCCGTGGTCCTCTGTGGGGTGCTTTGTCAGGGCAGCCCCACACACGGATCCGCCAAACCACCCCATTTCGCTTTATGCCTTGGAGAATGTGGCCTCCAGGAGAACCGATCATGTGACCAAGAGGAATGAGACAGTCACCACCCTTGTTTTTAAGGCGGTCACGATCCCTGTTAACTTCTTGGTCGTGGTGTCCGATACCTGAAGCCATCCATCTCTAAGATTTGAGTGTTTTTGTTTGTTTTCTAAAACTTTTCTTGCTAAGTCTCACTTCTTGCATGCTGTACTAGAGGCAGTTAAGGTTTTAAACTTGGATGCAGGATTTGACCTTTCATCCTGTTAAACGCTGCCTGCCTGGGGCTGAGCGGACCAGGGACTGCCTGCTTCTCAGGGAGGACCGTGGAGACCACGCAAGGGTATCGTCAGGGTTGAGCCGAGAGGTTCCAACAACACACCTTCTGTTCCTGGGGGAGAATCGTGGGTTTGGATGGGGAATTTCCTTTCAGAAGGCACGTGGGACAGAACTAACTGACCTAAGGTATGTTTGGGGACACACAGTGCCCAGCGAGGTTGTGACGAGAGTCCAGGCAGGATGTCTGGGAGAGGGTGTGAGTCGAAGCTGGCCTTGGGTGTGGAAACCCACGGCTGTGAGCTCTTACTGAGGGAGCGAAGGCCGGTCCTGAGACGTCCTTGCTCAGGCAGAACCACACGGGGCAGGTGGCAGAAACTATGGGCTTCTCTATCTCGGTGTTTTACCCTCTTCCCGAGGGACTCCTTCTGGGGGTTGAGGTGGTAAAGGCATAAAGACCTCAGGATGAAATGTTGGGGTCCTGCCGAGGAATCTACAAAAATTGTTCGGAGCTGTCCAGCCGCTGCCTCCCAGGTGGCGGGGGTGTCAGGTCCGCCCTGGGGACGTCTCGGGTGAGTTCTCGGGACAGAATTAGCCCTCAAAGAGGAGCTGCTTTTAGAGTTAGACCTGCACTCTCCTGCTCTTCATCTGCCTCAAGAACATCAGATGCTGTATTTTGCGAGTGATCGTCCAAGGTCACTTGACCAAGTGCCCAGTCCTCACTGGGGTCCGTCTCGGTTTCTCTCAGTCTGCGTGGGCAGTCCTGACCTCAGCATGTCTGTGCCTCAAAGGACGGTCAGGGTGAGCCTCATTACCCATCAGCCATTGGTCCTGGTCCCTGACAGGCACAGAGGGTGCCGCTGGCTTGTGAAACGCCGATCACAGAGGCACCTGGAACGCTCCATGAGAAAAACTCCTCTCCTTCAGGGAGGGCAATAATTCCTAACCATACGATAACTCTTCGTGGCTCCCTCAGCCGTAGGGAGGACCACACACTTCTCGGTTCCACTGCCATTTCCTGCGTCTACCCCTCAGGTGATGTCCGTGGGTGACGTTCACGGGACAGAGAGCTTGAAAATTGCATCCTAATTCCAGCACATCCTCTTTGCCGGTCCTGGGACCTCAGATGAGTTTTAAATCCCGTATCCCATCTCCCCTCTGCAGTATGAAGTGAATACTGTCTCTTCTCCCCGCAAGGCAGTTTCTGTAAACAGTAAGGGAAACCATCACTGTGGACGTACTTTGTGAATTAAAAAGCTGTGTTCAAGCGGAAAGTGCACAGATAAGTTTATCCCTTACAGGTGAGGTAGCCTTTCCTTCCGTTTGTTGTGAACGTAAGTGGCTCCTGTGTTTCAGAACCAGGGATGTGTTTGTACTTGACCTCATCTGCCAAGTTCATGACTTGTAACTGTTTGACCTTTTCCTTCTCTACCTTGATGTTTCCAAGCTGAAGGGTCCTGGGCTAAGCCACCAGCTCTCTGGGCTGCAGGGTCGCCTTGGGAGTGACACGAGGCCTCTGGGCTGCGGAGGTGATGGGGTCGTGATGGTAGGGGGGGACAGAACCAGTGGCCCAAGGCGGGGTGGCTTTCCCACACGTGCCCAGCCCGTGACAGAAGCCTGTGCTTCCTGGAGGGTTGGGCCCCAGCCTGATAACACCGCGAGCTCCCTGACCCCAGTCTGTTTCTCTTGAAGATTTACGTCCACCTGAAGGAAGGCGGGGGCCCCGACGGGCTGGACGCGCTGAAGAATAAGCCGCAGCTGCACGGCATGGTGGCCAGGAGCCTGTGCCGGAACGCGGCCGGGAGGAACTACATCATCTTCACCGGGCCCAGCATCACCAGCCTGACCCTGTTCGAGGAGTTTGAGAAGCAAGGTTTGTCCAGGAGTGAGCGGGCTGAGCTCGGCCCCTCCCCCACCGGGAGCCATGCTGGGCAAGGCCGGGGGGCCAGGGATGTGGAGGGCGGCCCAGACCGCGGGGTGCTGGGGAGGAGGCCCTGCTGCGGGCCTGCACCCTACTGGGCACCAGAGATCGAGAGGGATCCAGGCTCAGGCTCGGGGTCTGGGGGAGAGGTCAGTGCAGAGTTCTGCCCAGTCTTCCACGTGCGTCTCTGTGTCCTTTGTTGTAAGGCCAGGGCCACCCAAGGAGACTTCCTAGTGTTTTAGTCCCTTCAGGCTGCTGAAGCAAAGTACCCCTGTGGGGGCGGCTTACAGACAATAGTAGTTTATTGCTCACAGTCCTGGCGGCTGGGAGTCCAAGACCGGGGTGCCAGCGTGGTCGGGTGAGGCCCTCTTCCAGGTCGCAGGCTTCTCATTGCATCCTCACATGAGCAGGGCAGGCGAGCTCTGTGGGGCCTCTCTTATAAGGGCACTAATCCCCTTGTGAGGGCACCACCCTCAGGGCCCCAGCACCTCCCCGAGGCCCACCTCCGGGTACCGTCCCCTCAGGCATTAGGTTTTCAACATAGGGATTTTGTGGGGTCACAGATACTCAATCTGTAGCACCAAGGCATGGCTCCTGCTAAGGCTCTCAGGAAGGCTGAGCTCCCCTCCCATCCTCACCTGTCTGTGAGGCTGCCCTTCCAGTGGGCAGACGGGGATCGTGTAGACGCGGCAGAGAATGGTGCGGGTTATCAGCACAGCAGCGATGCAGCGGGCCTCGGGGAGGTGTGTGCTCCCCTCAGGGCCGAGACGCCTGACTGGTTTGTTGCAAAGATCAGGCAAGCCTTCTGTGGCCCTGGCAGAAACGGGGCCGTAGAACCAGACCCCAGCCGAGCCCGGCAGCCCGGCAGCAGACTGCACCTCCTTCACCTCATCCTGCGTTTGGGATTTACATCCGTTCCTCTCAAGAGAAACACAGGAAGCCCCCACTCAGCTCCTCCAGCCGCCGGGATTGCAGACCTGTTGCTTAGCAACGGATCTGATGTCTGGCCTTAAAAGCCAGCCCTCTCGCATAATGGGGAGCCAGCAGCTTTGACCTGTGGCCTCAGCAGCAGCGATGAGGAAGCAGCCCCTGGACCCGGGGCTCCTGCTGGCCTGGGCTGCGTCTCACCCATCGGCAAGTCTGACCCCAGCAGGGCTCAGGGTTTAAGTGTTGAGAGAACTCAGTGTGGAGAGATCAGACTATGTGAAGAGGGGCCGTGGAAGTCAAGCTGGAGAAAACCAGCCCTAATGCACGTTAACCCAGCACGGGGGTTCCCGTGTTAGAGCGTCTGGTGAGAGCCAGGGCCACCCTGCCCCCTCGCCTGCTCACGCAGGCCCCAGTGGGAGTGTCGCATGCCTGGAGTGAAGCCAGGGGTTCCCAGAACTTCCCTGAGAGCACTTGTGTGCCCTGTGGGCCCGCTGCCTGCCTCGCACTGCGTGTGCTCCGTCACCTGGACCGAGAGGCGGGCGGCGTGGTCAGGAGCGGCTTACAGCAGGTGTGTGGGGTGGGGCTGGCAGGGTGCAGAGGAAGGATGCCGGCGGCCATCACTGCTGTTCCCGAGAGCTGGGGCGTGCTGGCCTGTGTTCTGGGAAGAGGGAGACCCTTCCCTGCCCAGGGAATTAGGGGAGGGTGGAGGAGAATCTTCTAGTAGAAGAGAAAAATTAGACATGGAGTTTGAGTTTTTCCAAGAGCAGACGAAGATTTCATTGCCTGTTTGTTAAAAGCATGTAAGGCGAGGGATCCCTCCCACAGGGCTCCCGGGCTTCCCCTGCGATGACAAGCACGCGGGGAGGGGCTCCTGTTCATCCCCCACGCAGAGGGCCGCGCCCACCCCCAGGGACTCCGCGGGCCTTGTCTGGGCTGGTGCCCTGGGGGGTGCTAATGAGCAGCTAGGGTGGAAGACGGGGTCATGTGAGGGTCTGGCTGTCCCTCCTGCTTTGTAAAATGACAGCCAGGAAAGGCATTCACGTCCGCATCGCTGTTCTCAGAAGTTAGGAAAATGCAGTTGCTCTTTGGCAGGCTGTGTTCCCCGAGCCTGATGGGTGATTTAAAACATCTTACCCTCTTTCGTCTAATCCTCTTCCTTGTTTTAAAGATAGGTGGTTCCTTTTAAATCTCAAAGCCAGTGGAGTTTGGGTGGTTGGATCTGCGGAGATGCGAGCCCTCTTCTTCTGGGCGACAAGGCTGGGTGTGCCCCCAGTGGGTCTTACCCCGCACCCGCTGCTGCTCCCCCGGCCAGGAGGAGGACAGGGCTGCATCAGATGGTCCTTCCAGCATGTGGGTGGGGATGCAGTGATGAGGAAAGCGCAGGTGTGGAATGTGGAATGTTTCCAGTCACTGCCGATCGTATCAGTGAGCCCGGGGGCTGCCGTCAAAGTGCCACCTCACATCCCCTCCAGGCGTGGGGAGAAGTGGGGGGCCCCACGAGCAGGGAGGGCTGAGGAAGTCCTTGACTCCAGGCAGAATTTAGAGAACCTTCCTTGTTCCTACTGGTCCTGCCCCTGTAGGACACTCTGGGCCCCAGAGGCCCCTCTCAGGGTCCTCCCTCAGGAAGCTCCACCACCCACTGGCGCTGCCCAGGCAGGACCCGTGCGCAGTGCACGGCATGTGATGGTTCACCCGCCCGCATCTCCCCGGCTCCACGCGGTGGGGCTGCCCCGGGTGCCTGAAGACAGCGAGTCTTGGTGAGAGCATCGGGGTGAATGACTGCGGTGAGATTTAGACAAAAGACAGACCTGTGCTTATAACACCTGTCTCTGCCCGCCCGGCTGGGAGTCTGCAGTCCCTGTGCATGACGTGAGCAGATGGGATGCTGGGTGCACAGGCTCAGCGCTGCTGCTGGTCATTACCGTCCACTCCCTGCTTGTGTTATGACTTCCAGAGGCTGGGGGAGACCGCACATCTGGGGTGCAAGCCCCCTGACTTCAGCATCTCTCCCAGGGGAGCTCGCAGAGGGCCGGTCCCCGCAGCGCGGGGCGTGCGCGGGGCCGGGCAGCCGCTCTGAGGGCACGTGCTGTGCTGTGTCCCCGCAGGGATCTACTGCTGCGGCCTGCTCAGTCCCCGGAAGAGCGACTGCACTGGCCTGCCGCCGTCCATGCTGAGCGACCCGGCCTCGCCGCCCGCCCGCGGCCAGCACCAGATCCGGACCAAGGGGAGCATGTCTCTGATCTGCTGGTACAACAAGGGGCCCTTCCGCTTCCTCACCAACGCCTACTCACCCGTGCAGCAAGGTGGGTGCATCGTGGGAGTGGGGCCAAGGGAGGTGGGTGACCCCGGGCCGGGGGGCAGAGGGAGGTTGTGCCGCTCTGGGGACAGGCTGTGCTCACCCCTGCTGCCCTGCAGCTTCTGGGCCACATAGTAACGGCTGCTGCGTCTCCCAGGGAAGTGAGAGCATCCCGGGCTGGCGGGCCGGCAGCTCCCCATTCCCCGCCAGCTGTCAAGAGAAGCCACGAAGCAGGCATTATGGGTCGCTGATGCAGCCTCCTGTAGGTCCCCCAGGTCACCCGTGGGGGTGACCGTGGGCGTGACACTGGGCTGTGTTTGAGCAGCATCACTTTAGCTTCTGGGATTCTGCGAAAACTCTATTCTGATGGGCAGGAAAAACAATCGCCTTTGTCATTTTGACAGTATCTTCCTTAGAAGTTCATCACTTGCTTGGGGTTTTTTGGGTGTCGTGTTTCTATCATCATTAATTTCCCCTGGGATTTAAAGTCCATTCATAACAGGGATTTGTTTAGCGAGGAGGCTGTATATAAGTTAACCTGCAGCTAAAACATCATGAAACTGCAGAAAAGGAAATTGCAATGACAAAGGGACACTTTACCAAAATATTTACAGTTGTGGTGTAATTTGAAAAGTCCCCTGTGTTCCTTCACAGTAAGACATCTTTCCTCTTTGCTACTGAGGGAACATTGCCGGGGAGCTCAGGTGTCTGTGTGTGTGTCTGCATGTGTGCGGTGGGTGTATATGTGATGTGTGTTTGATACGTACGCGCGTGTGTCTTTAGGGTCTGTTGTTCATTCATTCCCGCCCCTGAGTCCCCCCCACACCTAAGTCACGTTACGTCTCAGTGACAGTTACAATCCAGGGACTCAAGTACTTGGGTGTCATTATCCCACTGAGGTGTGGAGGGTGTAGGAAGCCCCCCTCTTCCAGTGTTGTGTCCAGGCGCTTAGAGGAGAGGTTTGGAATTGACCTTGTCAGCTGAGGGCAAGTTTGAGCTGGACTTTGCTCCCTGACGGGCGGGGCCGGAGCAAGTCCAGGCTCCTGTGCCGGTGCCGGTGCCGGTGCCGGTGCCGGTGCCGGAGCTGCTACCCACCAGGCTAGCTGAGGTGACGGGCTCTGGACGGACGTCCTGAAGCAGGACATCTGCGCTGGTCTGAGTGGGGTGAAACGAGGGAGTGACGAGAAAGAGACTGCATGTGGGGAGGTGAGGGGAAAGCCTGCGGTGAGATCCGAGATGACAGACCTGAAAGCTCCAGTCTCAGGGGTGGGGGCCTGTGGATCAGACACCAGTGGGATGAGGCAGCAGGCTACCCAGGGGGCAGGAGAGAAAACTGGGCGGGTTGATTTTTTGTTTTGGTGGTTTATTTAATTTTTTTTTTTGGAGGAGGGTGGTAATTAGGTTTATTTAGGTATTTTTTTAGTTAATTTTTTTTTAGTGGAGGTACTGGGGATTGAACCCAGGACTTTGTGCACTGGACAGGTTGATTTTTAAATATGCTGAAACTGGTGTTTGTGTTCCGCTCAGTTCCAGTTCCCATTTCTAAAGGACGTACTCGGTTATACATCGTAAATTCCCAAACCCTAGATGCCCTTAAAAGTCCCAAGGAGTGTGCCCACAGCGTCCCTGTAGACCGACCCCCACCCCCAGGCCCCTGGTCCCTCCCGGGGCCTGTGGGCAGAGCTCCCAGCAAGGGGCGTGTGAGCCCCTGTGAGCCAGGCTGGGTGGAGACCCTGGGCGTGGCCGGCTGGGGCTTGCAGAGCTCAGGCTGTGTGGCCAGCATGCTCCCCACGGGGAACCCTTTTCCTGGTCCATATCCTAGAATCAACTTTTTTAATTTTGCTTTTTAAAAAGTTGTTTTAGTTGCTTTTGTTGGGGGAGGGGGTGCTTAGTTTTTTTTGATTAGTTGATTGATTGACTGATTGATTGATGGAGGTACTGGGGACTGAACCCAGGACCTCGTACATGCAAAGCATGTGCTCTGCCGCTGAGCTCTGCCCTCCCCCCCATTTGTTTTTTAATGAAAGGAGATGCTTTTCCTTCCAGTGTACTTCAAAGACATGATTTTTAAAAACCACCTCTTAGGATGTAGCATAATTTCTTTATCTCACCTCTATTAATGCTCGTTTTATTCACAGTGTGAATTATGGTGCAGTGAAGATCTTCATACGTAAATCTTTGGGTACATCTTTGATCATTTCCTCAAGATAAACCTAAAAGTAGAAAGACTGGGTCAAAGAATCTGAATGTGTTTTAAAGGCTTTTGATGTGGCGTTTTGCCAGAGGCTGTATTACAACCCCTGCAGTGAGTCATGGAGGAACTGGCGTCTTTCCTACTTCACCAGCACTATTTTTTTTCTTTTCTAAATTTGTCAGTCTGATGGCTGAAAAGGCTACAAAATTTTAAACATAAATTGCCGTGACTATTGGTGAAGGTTGACCACCTTGCCATGTGTTTATCAGCTAATTTTCAGTAATTTCTTTGTATTCTTCTCAATTTTTCTGTTGAGGTATTTGTCTTCTGAATTTGACAGCACTTGTCATGCCTATAGCAACTATTTTTCTGCATTCATATTCCTTCTGGTTCTATTTAAGCTTAGTGTTTGTAACACACAAAGGGTGTTCATGTCTGCGTACCATGTGGGCTTGTCACATTCTGTGCTCTCATGCTTTAAAAGCCCCCGCTCTGTCCCAAAGCCGGTGAGTCTAGGTTCGCCTGGTTGTTTCGTGGTGTGATTTTGTTCTCTTGGTGGTGACCCCCTAGGAATTTATTTTGATACATGGCAACAGTGGGGCTGCTACTGTTTTTTCGGTTTGCTTTTGTTTTTTAATTAAGTGCCAAGGTTTGATTGACCAAGCAGCCCCTACCTCTGTACCTGAACCATTCATCAAAGAACCCTTCCATTCCTTCCCTGTTTGAACTGTCACCCAGATGACAAAGTCTCCATAAAGACTCTTCTCAGCTTCACACTCTCTTCTACTGTGACCATATCTACTCTTCGAAAAGTTGAGCAGAATTTCCAATTTTAGAAAATGTGTAACGAGTTATGAACATTGGGGAACTGGTCTCGTCTCCTTTACTGCAGCTCCTAAGGGGAAATGAGCCCTCTTTCAGAGAGGCTGAGCGCATGCACCGGCTTTTTAAAAGCCACACACTGTCACTTGCTGAGGGATGTCCCCACAGAGAACCAAATCCATTGGCTTTTCTTCCAGAATCCATTAGGAGTCTGTCATCTCTTCATCTCCATCCAGCTCCCTCTTTACCCAATTAAGGATTCAGATTCCATGAGACGAACGTAAATCCGGAAGGTCCACACGAGACCGTGAGTCGGGGCCCGACTCACGCACTCCGACTGACAAAATGGCAGAAGGAATGTCAACCCAGCCACGAGAAGCCCGGGGGAGGCGGGAGGCCGGGCCCCCTGCAGGGTGGAGACACATGGCTCTCTCACAGGCCCATGTAGGCCTACACAGTGTCCCAGGGGTAGACACGTAGGGTCTGTGCACAGGTTCACATACGGCTGTGAGTGTCCAGCGCGAGCCAGGGAGCCCTGCACACAGCATTCCTGGTTACAGCATCGGCAGAGGCAGCACGTATCAGATAACCTCTTGTCAACGTTTCCACTGGCTACAGCTTTTCAGTCCCCAGAAAAGGATCTTACAGGACAGCAGTCGTATCCCTGGCAGATGGAATAGTGTCCAAAATCCAACATAGCCCCAGGGAGGAGGGTGGCCTGGTTTATAAAATGCTCAGAGACTGATGCAGACCTGGCTTTTGAAGCCACTCTCCTGAGATTTCGAGCTCATGTTATGTTAAGAAGGGTGAAGGGATGGCGAGGGCACGGGGAGAGAAAGCAGGCCCCCCGCGGCTGAGTGTCTGGGGCAGAGGCAGCCCTGGAGCTGCGGCCCTGGTGGTGCTGAAACCAGGCAGGGAGCTCCGGGACCTCGGCCAGCACCGCGTCCCTAGAGAGAGGGCCTGCCCCGCTGGGCGCCCTGGTGACTCAGAGCGAGTCGTCCTCCGCTTCTGGGAAAAGAATAGAGGGGATTTTGTCTCTTTCTGGGATGGTCTGGCCTGCTCACATCCGCATGGACTCCATGGAGCCCTAAAAGGGGCCTCGTTAGCCCCAGAGGAGGCTGGAGGTGAAAGTCAGACGAATTAAAATAGAGCTGGAGCTGGGAGACCCGCCACGGCCGTGTGCCTGGGCCGGAGTGGGGATCTGGGGCCTTCGCCCACTAGGACTTGAGGTCGGGCACGGGGACGGGTCCCCCCAGGAATGGTGTTGCAGAGAGACAGCCCTCCTTGGAGGAAAAGAGCCCCAGCCTTGGAGAACGCTCGAGCGGCTGCACCTCCTGACAGGAGAGCCTCTGTGAAGGGACAGAGCATCCCTAAGCAGACACGTCCAGAATCCTCCCGCCAGGAGAGGCCCCGTCCTGGGCACCAAGGTCCTCTGACCTCTGGAAGCTTTAGGAGTGTGTTGTCTGGTCCCACCCCAGGCCTCCCCAGACCGCACCTCTAGGAGTAGACATCTCAATCTCTCACAGGATGTCCAGGTTTTTTTTTTAGTACGAAAAATTGGTATTTGGGGAGCAGGGGCAGGAGACAAAAAAGACAGATCTTAGCTTAGGGCTCAGCCTCTGCAAATGGATGTGTGTGGTTCTTGTCCACGGCCTGTCCCTCGGTGAGATGCCGTGTTTACTTCTTCTGTGTCCGTTTACATCGTACTGAAACTTCACAGTCCTTGAACGAACCCCTTTTTTAAAACTGGCGCCGTTCTGATCACGTCATGCTGCAGGGGAGGCCGTCAGAGGAAACGGTGTGTGACCCCAACCACACCTGAATGCGCATGGCTCCCTGGAAGAGGGCGTCCTTCCCTGTCCCCCGAATCCCCTCTGGGGCACATGGACACCCGCACAGGGCTAGGCTCGGCAGCAGTGGGGTGCGGAGGGCTGGTCAGTCTCATTTGGTTTCTCACGCCTGCTCGGTGGGACGTTTGAATCTTGCCGAGACTTTGGCAGGGGCCCTGGGGCGCGTTCCTGTTGGTATTTAGTAGGAAGAGGCATTTGAAGGCATGTCAGAGAGCGAGCTTCAGGGGCGGCTGGATATAAAGGGTTCCTTCCACTCAGTCCCCCAGTCCTGGGAGGCCTGAAACTGCAGGGCCTGGGGTCAGGGCAGCTCCTGGTTCCTCTGAGCCTCTGGTTCCTCCCTCTGCCTGATGGAGGCCGGCAGAGCAGGCAGACGGCTGATCCCCGGTCTCCCCAACCTCCGCGGCCTCCTCCTCCCAGCCCCGCTCAGGCCCCTGGTGGAAAGAGTTGGAGCCCGAGGGAGCGAGATGGGGGAAACTGAGTCCTGATCTCCTCCTGTGCTCTCAAGGCCCCATCGGGGGCAGGAGCGCCTCCCCACCTAAGGCCACCTTCCTGCCGTCACGCCCCCGCCATCCTCAGCTGGGCGTTGATGGTGGTTCTCCTCCATCTCCTGCCCTGCGCTCCGTTCTGTGAGTCGGGGTCTGTGGGAGGAGGGTCAGAAGGGAACTGCCCTCTCTGTTGCCCGCAGGAGCGATCATCAGGAGGCGGGCTGGGCAGATCCCCTGCCCCCTGGCCGTCGAGGCGTTCGCCGCCCACCTCAGCTACATCTGCAAGTACGACGACAAGTACAGCAAGTGAGTGGGCGCGCTCGTCCGCGGGGGCCGGCGCCGCGGGCGGGGGCTGGGCGAGCAGGCTCCCCGCTCTCAGAGCCGAGACATGAGGGCCCTGTGAGGTAAACCCCTGAGGCCTCAGTCCGGCAGCCACCCCAGCCCACCCCGGCCCACGCAGCCCCCACCTCTGGACACCCCGCCCCCTCCCTCGCCCTTCCCTCCACTTCTGCAAACCTTGGACCCCTCCCCCTCTGGGTCCCTCCGGCCCAGGCCAGCCTCCTGCCCTCCCCGCCCGCAGACCACTCGCTTGGGCCCCAGGCGTCGTCACGCTGAGCCGCGGGTTTTCCATCACTGGTTACTTAATTATCTCACGTCCGGATGGACACCGGCATCAGCTGTGGTGTCACAGTCAGTGCACGGTGTGGACCACACACACAGCGCCACCTCCGGGTGAGCTCTCCTGTCCACAGCTGGAGCTGAAGAAGTGATCACTGCCGAACCTCAGTCTGACTATTAAATTACTGGGATGGAGCCTCCCCACCTAAAACAGGGTTGGGCTAACCCAAAGGCAGCCGGGCACTTCCTCAGCCCGCTCCGAGGGTAATCGGCATCTCCCGGGCTGCCGGTTGGTGGAGAGGGAAACACCGGGACCTGGTGTCCTGGAAACCCCAGGTGTGCAGGGGAGCCCTGCTCCTGGGGAAGTCACGGGACGGAGGCTGTGCAGCACCTCCCGTGTGCCGAGCGCCTTGCTGGCACGTGAGGTGGTTACAAAGACATCTGCACGGATTGAGGAGACACCTGCCGGACAGCTCTTGCTGGGCGCTTCGGTGGCACTGAGGCTGCAAAGCCGCAACCTCTTGGCATTCAGGGTACGAAGCCACGTGTGCAGATGGAGGACACAGCACAGGATGGGTCCTGAGTTGCGGGGCCCCAGGGAGCACTGTCCTCAGTCTTGGGAGGAAAAGGCTTTCCCTGAGGCGACATCTGTCCTCGGTCTCACGGAAGGTGGGGGCAATGAGGAGGCGTGTGTTCAGGGAGGAGGGAGCACCGTGGAGATGGTTCAGGGTGCACAGAGCACAGCGGCTGAGCAGGGCCCCTAACAAGCAGGGAAGCCCCACGGGCCCGGCCCCTCCGGAGCTCTGGGCCACCCTGCAGGAGGCCTGGCTCCTGGTTTCAGCATCCCCTGCAGTGACCCGCCTCCTCCCACCTGATCCTTTGATGGGCTTGTTTTCATCCTGGTCTGAAGTTCCCGTACCAGAGCCTCAGCGAGAGCTGACCCCTCCGGCCCGATTCCCGCCCCCACAGCCCCTGCAGCATCTCGCCAGCCCCAGGAGGCCTTCCGGGAATCTCTCCCCGGGACGGGGTGCCCAGGAGCCTTCCCAGCCCTCCTTTCTTATGCCCTCTGTCCTCGCAGGTATTTCATTTCTCATAAACCAAACAAGACCTGGCAGCAGGTGTTCTGGTTTGCCGTCAGCATCGCCGTCAACAACGCCTACATCCTGTACAAGATGTCGGATGCCTACCACGTGAAGAGGTACAGCCGGGCACAGTTTGGTGACAGACTCGTGCGGGAGCTGCTGGGCCTGGAGGAGACATCGCCAGCCCACTGAGGCCACGGGCGGGTGCGGCCCCGGTTAGGTAAGGACCAGGTCAAGGGAGGGGAGGGGGAGCCTGCCATCCGACCTGCCCAGCCAGAGACCCGGAGATGCCCTGCGTGTGTCTGCAGCCCGGGAGGGGCGCTCGGGGCCTCTGGAGGGACCAGGGTGGACCTGGTCAGAGGATGGCGCTGTCCTGGCTTCCATGCAAAGAAGAGCACGTCCTCCCTCCGGAGAGCGGCCACCCCCAGACCTTCCGTGATGCCAGAGCAGGGCGCTCCACCCTCACGACTCCCGCGGAGGCTTCAGGAGAGCGGGCTCAGCACAGGGACCTGGGAGGCCGCTGCCACCGGGGCCGCCAGGGATAGGCTGAGCCGAAGCACGTTCTGCCCTGTAAAGATGGGAGGACACTGGTGATGTGGCACAGTGTCACGCTGTGTCTGGAGGTGATGGGAAGTGAGCCAGGACTGGCTCCACGTGGCCAAGATCGTTCAGGTGTGTGTCAGAGCCCAGAGGGTTTTCCAGCGTTTGCCTCGTGCGGGCAGCTACAAATGGGGCTCGTAGAAGAAGAAACACAAACTGGGGCGATTCAAAGGCAGCGGTGGCCCGTTCTGGGACACAGACGCCTTCCTGCCCATTTCCCCTGAGGCTGGTGGGTGGGGGAGGCGGGGAAAACACCAACAGAATGGCAGTGAAGTGGGATGCTGTTTTTTATTTTTAAATATATCTTCAGGTTATTTTCTTACTGTGGCTTCAGATCTTCTGTAAAAGGATACGTCCCTCTTGTTTTCTGTCCTCCCCCTTTTGCCCCAGCCCAGTCACGGCTCCTTGCATGATCACTGTCTGGGGCCCGGGCCCCGGCCCAGAAACGGCGGCCTGTGTCCAGAGCAGACATGGTTGCCCCTGTCGGGTCCACGGGGGCCGCGGGCTTCGAGCTTTTCACGGATGTCATCTCTGGGAGAGAGTCACTTGTTTTGCAAAATACGTAGCATGGCTGAGACAGACACCCAAATGTCTGTCTCTCTGGTTGACCGCTTGCTAATCCTCGCTCCCTCGGGTGGGGTCACCGGGCAGTGTCTACCAGGCTTGCTGCACCCCTGAGAACCGTGTGGTGGCATCCACAAAGCCCCCTCTCCCAGCTTGGTTGGGTGTGATACCCGTGGGGCTGGGGGCCTGCGCATCACGGGCCTGAAAGGCCGACATGACAAGCAGCTGACAGCAAGATCTCTGTGTACTCCCCGGGACACTGGGGCCTTTCTGGACCAAGGGGCCCAGGTCTCCCTCGGAGACCTGGACCAAAACCTCGGCCAGGGTGGTCGGCCAGTGTGGCTGTCCCCACAGACAAGAAGCAAGTCATTTCTGGAGTTGACATGATCCCCCCTCAACCCAGTTCCTGTGCCCCCACCTCATTTTTACAGATGCAAAAACTCAGGCTTTGGGACTTTCTTCCTTGTTCTCACCCAGTGAATTAAGTGTCGCCGGCAGCATGCTCCTCACCCACTTCCTTTCTGTACCCAGGCTCACGATGGTCACCTCGCCCTGTGGTTTTAATTCGATGCCACGGATTGTAGGCCAAATTTTAAATTGCGTTTCAGAACACCTTTGCCGTGTCCTTGAATTGGATCGAAAGCACTTTTACCACATGGAGAAATATATTTTTAATTTGTGATGCTTTTCTACAAGGTCCACTATTTCTGAGTTTAATGCGTTTCCAACACTTAGGGAGACTCTGATGAAAGCTGATGGGTTTTCTTTTCTGTCCAAATAAGTCAAAGAAAAAAAAAATAAAAGTCTATTTAGATGTTGGCTTTTTGTTAATATGTGAGTTTTTTTTGGAAAGGTCTGGCACAAAAACCACAGCTCCTCTTTTAAGACTTGATTTCCTGTTGAATAATCCAGCGTGTGTGGTCTTAGCTGTTCCTAGTATCCTGAGCCAATGAGCGGTTGAAATAGAAATTCAGCTAAGTGTTGCCTAGTGGAAACGAGAACTGCTGCCCAGTCCTGGGAGTGTTTCAGTCATGTTTTGGGGCCCTGCCTTCCAACCCATCGATTCTTCCTTAGAATCTTAGGCTGTGCGTGTCACTCTCATCTAACACAAGAAGCGCTACTGTGACGGGTAATGAGTGACTTCACATTATCGAGTAATTAGGGGGTGATTACACCGATTTACTGCTTTGGTTTTAAAACGGTGGCCACCTGTTTTCTGGTAAATGATTGAAAGAGACAGCAGGTCAGTGGGGTTTCCAGTGGAGGCGTGGTGACCACACCAGCCTTCTCGAGGCTGAGAACACTTTCATGTTTCCTCCCAAAGTGACAGGCGGGACTGACTAGGAGAACCTGCGGGGACCCGGCCGTCACCTTATGGACATGGTCTGGAGTGACTTTAGCAACCGCTCTGGTTGAAGTTCACCAGGCTCCGTTCCTCCCCGGCTTTGAAGGCCGGCACGTCCGCACTGGAGGGGCCCGTTTAGAAGCTGGCCGTTACTGGTGGCCGGGAAAGGGGGCGCCAGCACAGCCTTGGCCCCTCCGCATCCCACAGCTGCTGGGACCCCTCTCCCTGCAGGCCCTGCCACTGTGGCAAGCCTCTCCCCCACCGGAGGTCTTTGCTCCAGGGTCTGGAAAGGATGGGTGGAACCGTGAGCTCCCCGGCCCTGCGTGAAACCAGACACCAGTAGGGCTTCTAAGCTTCTCCAGAGAAGGTCTGTTAGGCTGAATGCAAGTTCCCCTGACGTGGCTTCACACGGTCAGTGACGCAGTCCCATGACTGCCCCTGTCTTTGGAAGTGGACCTGAGGTTTTTCTTAGGAGGACGGAACTTGAATGCATTTGTTTGCATTGGGTGCCTTTGTCATCAGGGTCTGTATTTCACGCATGTTCCCTCTTTTATCCAGGCTCTGTTTCCCGGATGTCTCAGTTTTGATCAGTATTTTACTGTGGTCACTGGAACAGTCCATTAGGGCCATACTTCAAAACCCAGGCGAGTGACATAGGAGACTCTTGATGTCTGGATCATTCTGGGCAAAGAAGTCCAGTGTACTGACTACATTAGACAAGGCTTGGCCACCAGAACCCAGTTAACTCTGCAGTGGTGCCAGAGGCAAGGAGATTGCAGACCCCAAGACAGGGGCTGGGAGGTTCCGGGTTACAGCATATGGCCATGCCCCACTGTCCCCTCCAGGGACCCCGCCCAGCATCCAGCATCGCAGGGTCTCCCAGCCGCAGAGGCACTGACCAGCAGAGGGGTGAGGCAGACACACCGTCATCAGTGAGTGAAGTTCAGGATCGCAGACCTCATTCCTCCCACCCCAGCTTGCATTTAAGGGGAAAGGCACCCCCTCTGCAACAGGCCCTGGAGGGCTGGTAGGAACAGCTGGTGACAGGCTGATGGGAGGGGAAGGGGCGTGCCGTCCACCCTGTGGCTCACAGCACTGTCCCGCAGGTGACCACGGGCGGACACACAGGGCCCAGGCTCATGGACAGCATGGTCTGTGCCTCCAGAGCCCTGGGGTACAGGTATGTGGGGGCTCAACATAGCTGAGGTCACCGAAGGAAAGTTTCCCCGAGGGGCGAGCCCCCCGTGCGGCAGAGCTGGCAGGCAGCGCTGCTGCCGGGTCCGAGGCGCACCCCGCTCAGACACGTGGGGTGCTTCGCCTCTGCAGACGCCAGGCACCTGCTACATTATCCCCGAGCAGGCGGAATCTCAGCTGCCTCAGAAGGCTGGACTGACCAGGACTTACCAGTTTGTGTAAGTGTCTTTACAAAGCGTGGCACCGCGTGGGAGCAGGAAGGCAAAAAGGGGTCCTAGCCATTCAAGAGGTCATAACTGGGCAGAAAGAAAGTTTCTCATCTCATAAATGCGCGTATGCTGTTACGAAACTTTTTTCTTCTCATCCCCCGAGCGGCCGGCGCTTGGTTCTGTTTTCTCCCTGGAAGCGCGGTACCCACCTCTTGCCCCAGCCTGACAGCTGATGTGGGTTCACCTGTCCCCATCTTCCTCCACGAAGAAAGGGCCAC
This sequence comes from Camelus bactrianus, assembly GCF_048773025.1. NCBI lineage: Eukaryota > Metazoa > Chordata > Mammalia > Artiodactyla > Camelidae > Camelus > Camelus bactrianus. Next base: position 10,199,243 of record NC_133549.1, read on the forward strand.
GACTTAGGCAAAAGTAGTGGTGGACAAAAAATGATGACTGGGCCAGACGAGGTTTTTAGCTTTTTAATTGGCTCTCTCCTTAGACTTGACTGTCTTTGAAAAACTACACCTAGCTTCACACTCGGGAGCGTCCTCGACACAGAGGGAAGGAGGGGATGGGGCTTCTGTTGTTTCAGTAGGTTGAAGAGATGCACTGAGAACAACTGTGGATGTTTTCAGGTGCAAATTTAAGATCCGGAGGTGCGGGATTGTGGGATTTTTGATTGAGGCATTTTTGGGGGTCATTTTCATCCATTTCAACATAATGCCATAGTATGATGTGACTCTTAAAATGTTATCCCCTTATCACTGCTTATCAATAGATGTGCAGTGTCCAAAGCGGGACAAACGCTCTGCCGCGTCCTGTGCCAGTCGAGCTCTGTGTCCTGGCCGCCTCCCTACAGCAGGAGACACCGACCAGTTAGCGGTCAAGGACAGTGGGTCCACATCGGAACCACATGCAGGGAGGGGCAATTGGGGAAAGTGGGCTGATGAGTGTGGCGGTGAGCTCTGGGCTTCCCAGGCCCCCTTTGGATGTGGTGTACATCACCGGGAGGCAGCCTTCTGCCCTGTGGGGAAGCAGTCTCCAGCACTTAGAGCTGCCCGACATTGACACGGGACACCTCCAAAAGCAGGGACATGCTACCTGTCTTCTAAACGCCTGCCATCAGAGGCAGCTCACCCCGTGGGAGGGTCCCAGAGGGCATTCTCAGTGGGCAGGAGTGGGGGTTGGGCAGGACGTCCTTGCTGGCAGCTCTGATCTTAACTAAGGAGGAGCGGAAAACAGCCTGGAAGCAAAGCCCTGGCTCCGGGCTCCAGGCCCCTGGCCGATGTTGACTGGGATGGAGACATGCCTGTTTCCAGAGCGTGGCCTCGGCCTCCCAGCTGCTCAGCCCTCTTCCTCTGCCTCCGTGGAGCTTCCCGCTTAGCTCTGAGTTCAGGGGTCCCAACCAGTAGTGACAGGGAAATCTGTGCCAAAGAATCTGGAAAGATCGCTATTTCGTTTGCAACATTTTTTGCCACCATGAACATTATCTCGTTTTTTCTACAGTTTCCAGTTAAGAATCTTCAGGAGAAAATTTGTATAAGCTTTTATTTTTGTGTAGTTATTATTTTTTAATGTGATGTGGGTTTTTGTTTGTTTCTTGTTGGGGGTGGTAATTAGGTTTATTTATCTATTTTAATGGAGGGACTGGGGATTGAACCCAGGACCTTGTGCATGCTGAGCACACGCTCTAGCACTGAGCTCTGCCCTCTCTCCTTTAGGATAAAACTTTTATTCTTACCAGGAACTGCACACGTATGCAGCCCTCAGGGGACATCCCACAACCAAATCCCCATCCTTTTTGTTCGGATAAAGCATCCCCTTTTGTCAAGATTTTGATTTTGATTGTGCTTGCAGGACAGTTTTATAGATTTCATGTACCACAAGCTAAATTCTGATTTCTAAAATATGAAGTTTGCCCCCCCCCCAAAAATATGATTTAATTCAGCTCTCTCGTCATGTGATTTTTATTCCTTCAGCAAAGGTGGTTTGCTGTGAGCACCTTTGAAATTCACGCAGGTATATTGCACTTGCTTCTCTCTGGGGGTTCCGTCTGGGGGGAGGGCTGATGAGGGACGGTGTGACACGGGAAATTCACTGAGGGCATCCTGGGACCTGTTGCTTGAACGTAATAATAGCAGAGGTTAGGCAGCACCTGGGAACCACCCCAGGGACTCTCCTGAGGGGGAAGAGGGATGGCAGGTAAGGGGGCCCCAGGGGTCACAGGCGCGTCCTAACACCTGAGCCTCCTCCCCTCTGCGGCCGGTCCCGGGGGAGTTGGGGGCTCCCACGGGATCCTACTCTATGTCCCCCCACCCCGTATTCTCCATGTCGGGGGCCGGTGGGAGCTCAGGAGCCCCCACCATCAGAGGCCAGATGGTGTAGCCTGCAGCTTCCTCCACTGCTGCCTCCGCCACCGCCCTGTCCTCCTCCCCCTCCTCAGAAGGTTCTAGAATCAGAAGCAGGCAACTGAAGCGAGCACCCTCTCTCAGAAGGCGGGTCCTTGTGAGTAAAGTGAGAGATGGGAGGAGGCGTGCCCGCGGGTGGAGTTGGCGTGAGCAGAAATTGTTTTCATCAACTTAGAAAATCTTTACATAATGAGGTACCACTGTCTTTTTACACTTCATTACAGGAGAATAGAAAGATTTTGAGAAGCATCTGCTCTTCAATCCGAAATAAGAATGAAAACTTTTTAAAGCACATCCTGGCAATGTTTTAAGTTCTGTAAGCCAAAAGGAGTTTTCAAACTCCCTTTTAAAGTTTTAACGATGTCAAATCATTGCTGGCCACACCTTTCAGTAAGTGCCGGGTCTACGTTTGTTTCCTTGTTGCATTGACCTCTGAGGTGGTCATCTTATGTAATCAGAGACTTTCCTCCTTCAACTTTATGTCTTCCTTCCAGCTTTCCTTTCTACATCTCTGCCTCTAACTCCTGCCCCTGCAAGCATCTTTCCTTCTCTTTCTTCCCCTCCCTCCTGTCCTCCCCCCTCTCCCTTCCCCACAGCCCTTTGCTGAGCCCTGGAGTCACTCCCTGACTGTCCTCTCTGCATGCAGAGGGGCCGGCCTGGGTCCTTCCTCCTGGTTATCTGGCATCCGGGTTCTCAAGCCTCATCACCCCACGGGGACCCTCACCTTTCAACAGTCGTAATGGTGGGAGATGTGATCCTTTGTATCAAAGACATTTTGAGAGCGGAGACACCCCAGAAAGAGGTGAGGCCAATGTGGAGAAAACAAAGGACGCTTGCTAGCTGGGAATGGTGACCGAGGTTTAATTTACTACTCCAAGGGGCCCCGCCTTCCATGCCATACTTACTGACTTTTCATTACGTCTCCTGGTGACATGGGTCTCTTGGGGCTCACAGGAATACTGCGAGGAAGCAAACCCCCAAATCGAGACCCATGGCCGGCATGATAAGTGTATTCATGAAGATAACAGGATGGAATATTTAAAAACCCAGAAGGATTGTTATTCTGCCGTAGACTGTACAGGGCTGAGAAGGTGTGGCTGGCTTTGTCCGTTTTCAAGACTGTGAGAATGAAAAAAAAAACATTTTTTTAACCCGATCTTGCCTTGATTCAATCATCTTCCAAATGAAATTTTCGGTCCACCCGCTACCTTCCCCAGTCTGTCCACCTCCCTTGAGCCTCACACGTCCGCCCAGCAGAGGGCAGCAGAGCACACCGTATGGGCCTTGAGGCTGCAGAACACGGGGCGTTGGTCCAACAGCTGTGCTGTGCCGAGCCCTAGGCCCGGTGCACACAGCGTAAGGCGGACTAGCTCTCTGTGGATCCAGAGCCAGGAGCGAGAGCAAGCAAGTCATCAGCACTGGGAAGCGCTGACATCATGAGGGCAGGAACAGGGTGGGGGTTGTGGGGAGCTTGGTGCCGAATTTGACGTTCATTCATCTGCCAGGTGTGTCCCGTCTGCTTACCAGGCCCAGGCCCTTGCAGGCACAGGTGACGAGACACAGACCCCTGCGCGCCTGAAGCTTGCATTCTAGCGGGAGCTCCAGCGACCCACTGCGGCTCCACCCTCAGGCTGGCCCTGCTGGGGCCACGCAGGATGCCGGGCCCAGCCCAGGCCAAGGTTGGGGGCCCCTGGTCTGGAGCAGCAGCACCTGGTGTCCCTGGGGAAGAGCCGGGGGCCACAGGCTGGACCGGCCTGGGGTGGGTGGGGAAGATGGGGGGCTCGAGAGGACAGGAGGCCAGCCCAGCAGGACAGAGACAGCTCACTCTGGGAAACCTGAGGATGTCAGGGAGCATGAGCCAGCAGAACAGTGGGCAGGGGGGTTCCCCGGGCTGAGGGGCCAGGAGAGGAGGTGGGGGACGGTGAGATGGGGGTAGTGAGTGTGGGAGCAGCCTTGAGCCCACCCTACCAGGGAGCCAGGGGAATAAACAGCCCCGTGTCTTCCTCCTGCCACTGCCCCCAGTAGGCAAACCTGGGGAGGTCAGGGCCTTTCACACAGGCCCCCTGCCTGCAGCCGGGAGCAGAGCAGAGACAGCTGTGTACAGGCTCCAGGCTGGGGGGCAGGGGGCGGGGCAGGGAGGGAGAATGGAGGCCGGGCTGGGGGGCCCCTCAGACGAGCAGCCGTGGTCTTGTGCGGACCAGACTCTGGAGGAGCTCAGCTTCCAGAACCTTCTCCTCCTCTGAGGCCCTCCCTGGAGGAGGCAGGCGAGCCTCGAGTTCTGATTGGGACCTTGGAGGATGTGAAAATGGGACTCCTTCTGCTTCTACAGCCCCAAAAGAGCAAGGAGAATGCAGTCCTGACTCTGCAGAGTTGGGGGGTTCTGCACGGGGCCTCGACACCCCTTGGAAGTTTCTAGAGAGCTGTCCCCTGTGTGTCCCTGCAGCCTCACGGGAGGGGTCAGCCTGGAGCACCTCAGGAAGGTCCTCCCCACCCTTGTGACCGTGACCATGGCTGAGCTGCGGGGCCTGGCGGTTCAGGGCTGGGAGATCTAGACCACAGGGCAGGCCTGCGGGGAGCTGGAGGGAGGGTGTTGGCTGTGAACCCCGGTCTTGCCCACCGCAAGCCCGGCCCTGCTCCGCCCAGGGGCCCCTGCAGGAGGGTGTGCTCGGAGACTGCAGGGCTGCATCCGTCCTCCCTAAACACAGCCCCAGCCTCCCTGGGCCTCAGCGTCCAGCAATAAGAGTACCCGCCTGGCCTCCTTCCCAAGGTGGCTGTGATGCCATCAGGGGTGTGGACACCCAGGCATCACCGCCCTCATTAAGGGCACCACGGGCTCACCCAGCTGAGTGACAAGCCTAGTGACAGGGGAGGTCAGTGCTGTCCCAGGCCGCCTACTCTCAGCCACCCAGGGGCTCTGGTACTCTGGCGGGGGGGTGGGCGTGGGTCCAGGGAAGGCCTTGCAGCCCAGCCAGCACCAGCCCTGTGCCTCGGCACCTCCCACGGGTGATCCTGGTCTGTGTGGTGCACGTGGCACCTCGTCAGCCCAGGACGGGCTAGAAAATATGCCATTGTTCCCCAAGAAAGCTTGCTGTAACTTCATAGATAGATAGACAGACAGACAGAGAAAAACAGGTGAAAGAAAGGGCTGGAGGGAGGGGAAGCTCTCTTTCCTGAGGGGAACCGTGCGAGAAGTCGGCCTGGACACCGCGTTGTGGATTCGTGTCTCTCTCTGAGATTTCCGACTTAGCTCTCTGATGTCTTGTGGATTGGAAGCAACAAAGCCCCAGTCAAGGAGAGGGTGTGGAGAAAGGGGACCCCTCCTGCACTGTGGTGGGAATGCAGTTTGGTGCAGCCATTGTGGAAAACAGCATGGAGGTTCCTCAAAAGACTAAAAGTAGACTTACCATGTGACCCAGGAATCCTGCTCCTTCCTGGGCATATATGAGGAAACTCTAATTTAAAAAGATACCTGCACCCCAATGTTCATAGCAGCACTACTTAGAATAGCCAAGACATGGAAACAACCTAAATGTCCATCGACAGATGACTGGACAAAGAAGGTGTGGTCTCTCTCTCTCTCTCTGTATATACACACACACAATGGAATACTACTCAGCCATAAAAAAGAATGAAATAATGCCATTTGCAGCAATGTGGGTGGACCTGGAGATTGTCATACTAAGTGAAGTCAGCCAGAAAGAGAAAGGAAAATACCATATAATATCACTTTTATGTGGAATCTTAAAAAAAAATGGAACAAATGAACTTATTTACAAAATAGAAACAGACTCACAGACATAGAAAACAAACGTGTGGTTACCAGTGGGGAAAGGGGGTAGGGGAGGGATAAATTGGGAGTTCTGGATTTGCAGATTCACACTACCGTATAGAAAATAAACAACAAGATCCCACTGTACAGCACAGGGAACTATATTCAATAACTTGTAATAACCTATAATGAAAAAGAATATATACTTATGTGTACATAACTGAATCACTGTGCTGTACACCGGAAACGACACAACATTGTAAATCAACTATACTTCAATTAAAAATAATAACAATAAGACAAGGGGAAAAGAGCAAAGTCAGGGAGAGCAGCCTGTGGGGGCAGAATCCCAGGGGTCTGCCTGAGGCCTCTGCTGCCCATTGTGGGGGTCCCCAGGGCCCTGGGGTGGAGGCCTGGCCACAGTCCGGGATCAGCAGGCCTCCTGCCCTCCTGGCCACCAGAGGACAATACCAGACGTGGCTTGTGCAGTGGCAGGAAGGCTGGTCATGATTCAGTATTTTCCGTGGATAAAACAAAACGGAGACGAGCCACACGGCAGGGGTGTGGACGCATGGCTCAGGCACGGAGCTCTGGGTTCTGTTCGGACTGATGTCTATTGATCAGGCTGTTAGTCTGTTTGGGGTTTTCCGCTCTCGTTCATTGTTGGAGGTAATAATACCGATTTGAAGAGTCATCGGTGTGGGAAGTCAGCCTTTCCTGGGGCCTGGCGTGGACCGACTCCCCTGGTAACAGAAGGCTGAGTACAGGAGGAGGCACCCTTTACCAGGGAACTCACAGGTGTGGAATCTTTCAGGTGTGGAAAGTTAGACTCCCCCTAAAAGATGAGATCCTGGTGGGAGAGGGGCTGGGGGGCGCTATGGGGGGCTTCCAGGTTCCCTTTTTCTTCCAAGCCACCCATCCCACCAGCAGCACAACCCAGTGGAGATGGACAGCCCAGCTCAGAGTGGGGTGGGCGTGTGGGAGCAAAGGGGTTACAGGTCCAAGGGGCGTGGGGAGGGGGTGACAGAAAGGGGCAGGGGGCCTGTAGGAAGCGCTCCCTCTCCAGGTCTTAGGAGCTGGGGGAGCAGAATAGATTTAGGAAGCCAGTCCTCGGTCCCCACCCCCACCCCCACCCCCAGTTCTGCCGGGGTGAAAAACACCACTCAGAATGCCTATTCTCTGGAATCTGTGTTTTACCAGCCACCCCTGTGTGTGGGGTACCCACCCTTCCTTTTGGGAACAGGGCCACTTGCTACTTAAAAATTCACTAATGTGTGCAAATCTCAGGGCACAAGAGTGGGTGCTCAAAATGTGGTAGATATTGTGCAGATGGCTAGGGGACACCCAGGGGGCCCAAAGCTGTGAATGTCCAGAAAAGGGATTCCCCACAAGTCAAACCAAAAGGCTTTAACTGTATTGTGACTAAGGTGTGCTGACCCACCACCACCACCACCACCACCAAGTCCAAAGTAGAAGGTTCAGGAGCCTCCGGGCTGTTTCCCCCTGCAGCTGGACCATTCTGCATCCTCTCCAAAAATGTCCAAGGGCTCCAGTTTCTCCACATCCTTGACAACACTTGCTGTCTTTTGTCTTTGTGACGATAGTCATTCTAACAGCTGTGAGGTCTCACTGTGGTTTTGCTTTGCAGTTCCTGGATGATTAGTGATGTTACCTTTTATTTTTTTCCTCCTGTATACCTGTTGGCTATTTGTATGTCTTCTTTGGAGAAATTAAAAATAGAACTACCACATGATCCAGCTATCCCATTTCTGGGTGTTTATCCAAAAGAATTGAAATCAGGATCTTGAAAAGATATTAGCACTCCCGTGTTCATGGCAGCAGGAGTCACAAGTGCCAAGATGTGGAAACGACCCAACTGTCCACTGACAGATGACTGGAAAAAGAAAATGTGGACTGTACATTATTGATGAGAAATTAATCGATAGCCAATCAAAGTAAGAAATGGACATTTTTTATTCGAGACAACCTGAGGATTATAATCGCAGACAGTCTTCCAGAAAGCTTTGAGAACTGTTCTGCAGGCTAGAGGTGGGAGTGAAGAATGTCACCTGTCATATCAGTCAGCAAGGAGTACGACGTTCATCAAGCCCTCAGCCACTGCAGCCACTCCCGTGGTGCCCCCGAGGGGACCCGGGGTGGGGAAGCACAGGACCCTGGCCCTAGAGAACTCAGATGCACATCAAAGGAATGATTTCGATCAGCCCAGACTCTTGCATCTTCCCATCATAGAAAAGCACTCAATTCCTTGAGATGTCTGGTTTTCTTTAATTAGTAATCTTTTGATGTTCCGAGTACCTGGTCCTTGTTGCAGAACCTCCTGTATATCCTGGCTCCTCCCCTACTTCTTCAGAGCAGTCCCTCAGAGCGATCTGAGAGTCTGCCTCCCAGGCTTCAGTCCACGGCAAGTCCACCAAATAAAACTTACCTCTCGACTTTTAGGTTGCGGGTTTTTTTTTTGTTTCAGTCGACAGAGGTCAAAGCTCAGGTATGTAAGTTTTTGAGACAAAAGGTCATACATCAAAGTAACATATTGACAGTTTGCACAGTCCAATGAGGCAAGTCGTGGGTCATCATGACCCCTTACAGGATTGAGAAAGGAATATTATCTCCTAAAGAGTTACTTTGCTGGCAGCAGGAGGAAATTGCTTCTTTTTCTTTTTTTGGTGAGCAGGCATTCCTGTCTTCTAAGAGGATCTAGTTAATGTACAATGCAGCTGCACCATGCATACTTGGTTGTGACCCAAACGGGCAGAGAGAGAATTTTATGTTTAAAATTGTTCTTGTCTTTGGTGCAGCCATGATGGAAAACAGTATGGAGAGTCCTCAAAAAACTAAAACTAGACTTACCATATGATCCAGCAATCCCACTTCTGGGCACACATCCAGAGGGAACTCTAATGCGAAAAGACACATGCACCCCAATGTTCACAGCAGCACTATTTACAACAGCCAAGACAAGGAAACAGCCTAAATGTCCACCAACAGATGACTGGATAAAGAAGATGTGGTATATTTATACAATGGAATATGACTCAGCCAGTAAAAAGAATAAAATAATGCCATTTGCAGCAACATAAAAGGACCTGGAGATCATAATTCTAAGTGAAATAAGCTAGAAAGAGAAAGAAAAATACCATATGATATCACTCATATGTGGAATCTAAAAAAAGAGACAATATGAACTCACCTACAAAACAGAAACAGACTCGCAGACACAGTAAACAATCTTATTGTTACCGGGGAAAGGGGGTAGGAGGGGATAAATTTGGGAGTTTGAAATTTACAAATGTTAGTCACTATATATAAAAATAGATTTTAAAAACGATTAACTGGGTTAAGGTATAGAATAAACATTTTTGAACCTTAAAAAAAATATGTTCTTGTCTGCTGTGGGACAAGGTAGGCGGGTACCGAGGACAGTAAAAGAATTTACCAGAAACAAAGAAAAGTGAAAGAAAAGTTCATTAGATATGGTTGCTCCAGGCAACAGCGGGTGGCCTGAGAGGTGTCTGTGTGCCCTGAGGCGGGTTCATAGAGTCTTTTATAAGGAAGGGCCTGACCATCTACAGTGCTTTAAGGAAGGAGGTCGTGTTGAAGGTTTCCAGGCGTCAGCTGATCACTGCCTAAGGACTTAAGTCGGTTACACCTGGGGAAGGTACTGTTTATCTTTACAAGGAGGCAGGCGGTCTGGCACACTTGAGGAATTTGAGGGGAGGGGGTTAGGTCATAACTCAGTGTTGTTTGTTGGGCTAAAAAAATTACATGTTGGGAGAGGAATGTTCTTGGTGTTTTCTGGTTTATGTCTTCATAATGTGAGTGATGAGGACGCGGGCAGACATCCTGTGACGGGGGCACCCTTTGTCTCTCTCGGGGGCTTCTTCCTTGTCCTTGAACCTCCATTGTCCTGCCTTCAAAATAATTTTTACTTCATCAACATAAGATGGAATGTTTTTCAGTCTTTAAAAAGAAGGATATTCGGCAATAATGACAACATGATGAACCTTGAGGATGTTCAAGGTGAAATAAACCAGACAGGGAAACACAAATATTACAGGACCCCACTTATACAAGGTACCTAAAGTAGTCAAATTCTTAGAATTCTGGAGAGGAAGGGTGGTTGCTGGGGGCCGGGGGAGGTGGGGGGAGTGACTCATCGCCAGACAAAGTCTCAGGTGAGCTGGATGAGTGAGTCCTGCAGACCACTGTATAACGTTGCATGTTAACTCTTACTGTAGTCGACAATACTGCACCGCACGCTTACACGTCTCTTAGCAGCGTAGAGTGCCTGTTGTGGTCTTAAAAACCACAACAAAAGAAAATTTAAAAGCAGAAGCATGCGCTGGCCACGTGGCAGCAGAGCTGGGAGGGAAGAAGTTAGGCTCCTCCCTTCACTGCCCACTTGGCTCAATCAGCTCGACCAGCAGGCATCTCCCGCAGGCACAGGTGAGGGGTCAGACACGAGGGGTTTTGCAGGGAGGACTGTGTGACTTTGGGGTCTCTCTGGGGACAAGGGTAAAACGAACAGCGACCAGGACTGACCAGGTTTATCTTGCCAAGAACAGACACAGGGACCTCTCAGGGTCTCTCCATTATCTGAGGACCGGCTCACTCAGCAGGATGGCGTTAGAATCAAAAGCTCTTCCTTGCTGCCACAGATGGCACCTGAGGGGCAGTCACAGCCGACCTCCTGCTGGAAGGAGGCCCGGAGGTGGGCAGGGTGGGGCCCCCTAGTGATCTGAGCAGCCCTAAACTGTCCCTGCACAGAGGGGGCCCTCCCACCTCACTCACACCAACGCCCCGCCACAAGGGTAGTAACAGATAGTGTCTTCCATTAACTGTTGAATGTGAATTAGTTAATTGCTGACATTCATTTACTTCATTCAGCCAGTCATTCAAGGAAGAACTTTGCATAAATAAAGGATGTTAACTAGCTCCTGAATGCCAGCTTACAAAGGTCAGTGAGACCCAGATCCTGCCCTCCTCCCTGCCCCCTCCTCCCCAAAAGCAGCAGGCTGCCTGGAGAGGACCTCCTGATGCAGAAACAATTAGCCCTCACACACGCAGGTGAGAGTCCTGCGCACGGTGCCGTGGAAACATTACTGAATGCAAGTTCATGTGCCCGACACAACACAGCAACGTCAGAGTTTGGAGCAGAGAAAGGTTGATTGCAGGGCTGAGCAAGGAGAGTTTTCTTATGCGCAAGAAAACCCTGAACTCCCAGAAGGGATTCAGCTGAGTATTTCTAAAGACCAGCTGAGGGAGGGGCGGCCCAGGGTATGTGATCAGCTGTGCACAATTTTCTGATTGGTTGATGGTGAGCAAGCCCTAAGCGCCAAAAGGTCTGGGGGCCATGGGCTCATGATCAAGTAGTTCATTTCTTGCATTTGGTGGTGGTTTTTGGCATCTGAAAAACTCAGGAAATATGTATGAGATACTATTATCTGGGTACTTCGGAGAGGGGCTACAGCAGAGGAGAAGAGGGGAGGGTCTGGCCGTGGAAGGCCCCCTAGGGTTTTAGCTGCACGAGGAAAGATGGGTTCATGGAGGGAGGGCTGCTGGGGGAGCACTTGGAAAAGGGACCTGGGGGTGACGGCAGGGGCAGGAAGAGGTCTGCTTGTGTAACAGAGCAGACCCTGTGGGGCCTCCAGGGTCAGACCCTCCCCCATCCTCTGCTCCTCTCCTAAATACCCAGATAATAGTATCTCATGTGTATTTCCTGAGTTTTTCAGATGCTTAAAACCACCACCAAGTGGAAGAGATTAACTACTTGATGATCAGGAGCACGCGGCCCCAGGACTTCTGGGCTATAGGGGTTAATGGTGTTGACCCTGTTATCCCCTCACCAGCCAATCAGAGGACTGTGCACGAGCTGATCGCCTAGCTTGCGACCCCCTCCCTCACCTGCCTTTAAATACGCCTTGTTGAACCCCTCAGTGAGTTTGGGGTTTTCTTGGGTCTGACCACCCCAGCCTAGGCGCTTGGATGTTTCAGTTTGGCCTCATGGTGCGTCGGGCACATGAACTTGCCTCCGGTAACAATTTTGCAAGCCAGCACAGGAGTCTGTGCCGTGGCAGGCAGCCCCTGGCCAGGGGCAGCCCCTTCCCTGGGCCCCAGCAGCTGCCGGAGCTCACTTGGCTCCAGGGAACCAGGAGGGACTGTCCCCCACAAGCACCAGCCGCCCCAGTGCGTGAGGCTGTTTGGAGCCAAGAAAAGTCCGGAGCTGCGTCCACTGCGTCCACACTCGGAGTCGCCTGAGGGTGAGTGGCTCCAGCGCATGCAGGCTGGGAATTATTCTCTCCATCCATCTGGGCTCATTTCCATTGGGAAGGGAGTCCCTCTGGGCTCATCACCAGCCACTCTGGGTCCGTCTCTGGGCCCATCTGTTTGGAGGCCTCTGTCTGGGAGTGGGATTCGGGGGCCACACCTTGCCTGATCTTTTGTTTGAGGGACCATGTTTGTTGTTTGTATGTGTGTGTCAGAACTTGCATTGGCCGGTTGAGACATCTTTGAGTAATGGGCTCACGTGTGACGACACCAGGGTGTCCTTCCCTACTGCACTGGCCTCACCCAGGGCGGAGCGTGGGTCGGGGTGTTCCCTTTCCAGCCTTGCTCCTTCATGCAGCTCTGATGGGGCACTGGTTGGGGTTCGCCCCTTGTGGACTGACAGGGCATTGGTTAGGAGTCTCCCTTTTGGGGCCCGGGAACTGTGACCCAGAGAGGCTGTTTTGAATTGTTGTTTGCTAGATATTTGATACCATCGGCTGTGAATAATTAAGTGTGGACGATCAGAGAGCTCTGTTCCATCTTATATATAGTCCTCCTGGAGTATATTTTGCAAAACTGGGAGATCTTCAGTTATGCTGCCATAAATGAAAGAAAATGATATTTTTACTGTAACGCTGTGTGATCTGAGTCCTCCCTGAGATCTAGGGGACAGTGGCCCTGACAGCTCTGCTATTATCTCAGAGTGGACCCTTCACAATTGGGCTTTTATCGTGTGTGTGTGTGTGTGTGTGTGTGTGTGTGTTGGTACCTGAGTCCAAATCCTGTTCTCTCTTCCTACTTTTGCTAAAAGTGAGGCATCTGAATGTGAGGAAATGACATATATATATTATTGTCTAGGACTGTTATTTCTTTAAACTGGAGTGGATATTTGGGAACTGAAAAAAAAATCCCTGAAAATAGCCAAGATGATTGGGTTTTGTGTAAACTGTCAGAGGGAGAATTTGCGTTTCTCTTTCTGTGCCTTTGAGATGTAAACGATCTACCTGGGCTCTGAAGAAAAAAATTTTTTAGACTCCAACAGAAAAACAGTTCTCTGCTTCTGTCTTTAGGTCAACATTAGCATATAAAAGAGCTCTATTTAATTGACTTAAAAGTAGGCACTTACAAATTAAACACTTCTAAGTATAAAAGAAGATAGACAACAAATTTCAGGCTCCTGTGATCTAGGAAGTAGTCAATATTAAATGAATATCTGAAATTAAATCTGGCAGAAGCTTGTTGGTATAATCAACACAGACATGCCTTTTATTGCGCCCAGATTTGCTGAAGGTCAAATGTTCATGTTTCTGTTACACAGTTTGTCAGAAAGGAAAAAAATTCAATTCACTTGGTATAACAAAATTCTTATAAGTAAATTAAATGCAAATGACATGAGTTTTTGGGTGAACTCATTGGAAATAATTCTGTTTTAGGAATGTCTACTTAAAAATAATGACTTCAGACACTTGGTAACTTGAAATTTTGGAGTTTTGTGAAGTTAAATGATGGAATTTTTTGAATAGCTGGGTCATTCCCAAACAAAACGAGATCCTGGGATGTTAATCACTGAACATTGGCCTCCCTTTGCAGAGGAACTGAAGGTGTTTAGGACTTACTAAAATACGTTTGGTGCCACACTGAGATTTTTATAAATGGCACGTATGTTTAGAAGTTATTTTTGGTATTTGTGTTTGCCAGTCTGCAGAACGCTCATGTAAAAGGCTGTTCGTATTTGTTACTTCTTTGTTCTCACTAGAAATTAAAATTTTTAAGAGCTGAGGATTCTACCTTACGTATGCCATTAAAGCTACTAAAAATAAGAGGACATTTCGGTATGCAGGAGGAAAGTAGGTTATACGTTTTGTGTTAAAAAAAAAAAGAAAAATGTTTTCATCCTAAAGCTGGTCATTTCTACATGAAAAAAAATAAGGGACAAGCTTACTATGGACACAGAAAGTTGCTGGAAGTTTGCAGAAAGGGAGCCCTAAAAAGGGAGTTTTGTGCGTGATTGGGCTGAGGTTAGATTACACTTAAGTAGGTAACTGGGTTTTGTTATTAAAATCCTGGTGCAGGACTGGATCTGCTTCCTCTCTGTTAAGAGAACAAGTTGACTCTGTGATAACAGATGTTTCTGACAACAGATTGTGTGAGATTTTTTGACGTTGTTGACAAATGTCTATCAAATTCTAATTAAAGTTCTTTTGACTCAGCTAACTTTGGGAGGCTTCAGAGGCCCCCTGAGGCATCTCAGAGAGAAATATTTAACTCACCAGGACTGGTTGGTGTGTTAAATTACACGGCATTGTCAAATGAGTGAGAAGCTCCCTCAGACTACATGGTACGGGTAACTGTTATTAATGTAGACTTTCTGGGAATTATTTAACATTTCTGAAAGGTAGATATGTCCTGGTGTAATGCTGTTGTTGCCGAAAGATCAGTCCCCATCCTTGATGAGCCAAACAACCCAGAGACGAGGTCTTGGACCTTAGAAGAAAAAGGGCAGCTTTATTACCTTGCCGGGCAAAGGGGACTCCCAGCGGGCTAGTGCCTTCAGAACCGTGAGCGCGTCTTAGGGTTGGGGCTTAGTGATTATATAGTGAACAAATTGGGGAGTAAAAGCGGATAGCGGTCAACAGGAGTCTCTCTCTGCTGAAGCTTCCTCCTGAATCTTGGCGAGTCTGTCCGGCACCATGGGACCGTCCGGTGGTCTGGAGGGTCATCAGCCTGCGACCTTTATCTGATCAGACCCATTAGGTGCCAGGAGGGACTTCGGAGGGCCTGGTCACTCTCCTGAGGTTGTCGTCCGGTGGCTCCCTCCATAGGGGAGTGACTCAGAATCCAAACGTGACTGTAAATATCAAATGCCAGGGTGAGGCGAAACAAACAGGACAATTAACAACTCCACCTCTAATTCTAATTGTAACAGTGGGCCTGGGGCTGGGGGCAGGGTCCAGCCAGGCAGGTTTGCTGACTGTTTTAAAAGCAAACGGCAAGTGTAAGGCTAGGAATTAGTTAGCCTGAGCGCGGCCGTTTTTTTTTATTTCTTTCACTATCACTCACAATTCTAATTGCTCTAGTCATAATTCTAGTTCTAGTCTAGTTATCTTATGCCACACAACCTGATTAATCTTCCTTGTCAAAGACATTGTAACCAGATCTTTAACCTTGCCTTTTTAAGTCTCTTGTCATTCATAGACAGTTCCGCTGACGCTTTGCAAAACTGCTTCATCTTCAATAAGATTCATAAAAATGACTTTTTGGCAAGCACAGGTTTCTTATCTCTTAAATCATACTGCTGAACTGGGTACGATGTTTAAAAGGTCTAATGCAAACCCTGATTTCATAAAACAGTAAAAAGGGTTAATTACACTGGACTGAGTAAACTGGTGAATATGGTTATACTTTTTTGGTTTTGCCTGAAATATTACTGGCTTTTAATCTACACTTCCTAATTGAGTTGTTTATCAGATGTTTGTCTCTGAATCGGTAATATTATTTTACTTCCAACCACATTGTTGCCCCCAGTGTTTAGGATAGAAAGAGAATTCTCTCATGGGGTTGTCACAGAGGATAAGTACTCATGACGGACAATGCTGCTTGCTCTGTGTCTGTTGCTAAAAGCACATGTGCAATGCTCCTGCCACACCTGGGTTAAGGGATAAAGTGTGTGGCCTGTGAATGTTTCCCCATGAACCTGCCTCTGAGCCTGTTCGCGGCATCTGGTTAGTTTTCCCCCCACGTAGATAACAAAACAAATACAAAGGAGGCCTGGCACCAAGGGACATGACCTGACCCTGGGGCAGGAGCGTCACCCCAGCATCGAGGGATGGATATTTTGATCATCAGTGCTTTCTGTTGAAAGATTTGCAGTCAGAGGGGAAATGATGGGGAAATCTGCACATACTGAGGTATGAGGAGGTCGTTCTGCTTTATTATAATTTAACTTAAACTTCACTGACCACAGTGGCCTGTTTTATGGCCTGTTGGACATGCATCGTACATCTGCGTTGGCCTTGAGGAGGGAAATGCATTTGAAAGTCAGAATGCAGTAGCTGTGGTTCAGACATCCAAGGTCAAACTAGGTGGCCGCTGGGGCGTGATTTCAGACACGTTCTTGTATCATTGATAACTCGAATTTTCTGAGCTGTGTTCATACTTCGGAGACACCAGCCATTCTCAAAGCAGGGTCTGCTGGCAGCGGCAACCTTATGACTTCAAGGTCTCCTCTTGTCGCTATTAAATTTTTAGAAAATAAAATTATTTCAGATCAGATGATAGCAGAGAAAAGGAGACGTGTAGTGGCCAATAGCTCGGGTTATGTATGTGTTAAAAACCACATCAGAATTTAAAACCTTCTCAAATGAGAGTAGACAGCTGGCTACCTGGCTACAGGTCTCCCCTAAAGTGCCAGGTCCAGACTGGTTTTCAGACTCATTTTCATGAATTCCTCTGGGAATGGGGAAGGAGATCTATTCTGTCTGTTACAGTTCTGGTCGTCGCTCCTCCAGCTACTCCTAATCAGGTCTCCTGGCCTCAAAAGTGGGGACTAAAGGACTGGGGTCTTAATCATGCAAGACTCGGATCTGGGACTTGAAATGCAGGAATATTTTCAACTCTGTTTCTATTCCCTGAATCGAGGCAGGACTATACCCCATTTCAGCAGGAAGTAGCTAGAGTGGTCATCGCCCCTTTCCCTGAAAGATTAGGGGAAGGATGAAGTAGGATTGGAGACTGAACCCAAGTCCCTGTAAAACTGGGCTCCTCTGCCGAATGGATGGTTAACTTGTCCAAAACGTTATTCCTTCTCTTGTCCAACACCTGTTTTCCTCTAGACTGAGGAGTATCAAAGAAAAGGCAGGAACTGTAACTGAGCAGCACCCTATGGGGCCTTCCAGGGTCAGACCCTCCCCCATGTCCTCTGCTGCAGCCCCTCTCTGAAGCACCCAGCTCATAGTATCTCATGTGTATTTCCTGAGTGCTCAGATGCTTAAAGCCACCACCAAAGGGAAGAAACGAACTATCTGATGACTGAGAGCACGTGGCTGCCAGAGCTTCTGGCATCTGGGGGGTGACAGTGTTGACGCCCTGTTCCCTCCACATCAGAGGGCTGTGCACAAGCTGATCACACACCCTGTGACCCCCTCCCTCACCTGCCTTTAAATACGCTTTGCTGAAACCCTTTGGGGAGTTTTGGGTTTTCTTGGGCATGAGCCAGCCCGTCCTCCTTGCTCGGCGCTGCAGTAAACCTTCCTCTGCTCCAAGCTCCGACGATTCCGTTGGCCTGGCCTCGCGGTGCGGCTGGCACACGGACTCGCCCCCTGTAGGGCGGGAGTAGGGGCCCCGGCTGTCAAGGAAAACAGTGTTTTGTGCGTGTGTGTGTAATTATTTTTTCTTCTGGGAAGAAGGTCCTGGAGCTGATCAGACCTGCCAAGGATCTGTAAGCACCTCTGCCTTCGGTAACGGCACGACTTTCGGGCTTTTGAGTAGGAGTGTGACTTTCCAGGGACACAGCTGTGCTCTAGAATGTTCCAGCAGGCAGCCGCGCAGCCGGACGAGCAGGCTGACCAGGCTGAGGCCTGAGTCTGGGTAGCAGGACCGGGAGGGTCTGGGCACCGACGAGGCCCGGCGGCCTTCGTCCCTGACCTTGGGCCCTGCTTTCTCCGCGGGAGAGGAGCCAGCACTGACCTGGGCTCTGACAAAGTTGTTGCTGCCACAGCGTCGATGGAACCGGCTCCCTTGGAAGGAGAGAGCGTCGCTCTCTCCTCGTGGGGCTGTTTACACACCTTCTGTGCCGCTGGCGACACCCAGGGGTGGCCTGGGAGGCAAGTGGGCCACCGGGTGGGCCTGTTCTGCGGGGCTCAGATCCGAGGAGACACAGGGGCGTCACAAGGGGGAGGAATGTGAGACCAAACAGGAAAGGCTTCCTGGAGGAGGCTTCTCTGACGGTGAGAAGGAGGCAGGGGCTAAGACCTCCATGAGGGGTGAACAGAAGGCCAGGCAGGGCGACCACAGAGGGCACGGCCAGTGGCAGGGCCAGGGAGGGCCCTGAGCAGGAGGGAGGGTTGCTGACTAAGTATTTCCGAGCCACTGGAGGGTTTTCCTTTTGTTTTTAAAGTGCGGACAAAGTCCTGAGTTCAATCCCCAGTATTTCCACTAAAAATAGATAAATTAAAACCTAATTACCTCCCTCTCCCCCCCCAAAAAAAACCCCAATAAAGTGTGGAAGTGACCTCCTCTGATGTCTTTTTAAAACTAATTTTTAATTTTGAAATAGTTCTGGAATAGGGCACAGACATGCCATGTACTTTTGACTCACAGCCCCCATGAGGACAGCAAACAGCCCCACGGCCCACTGCCTAAACCACAGAGCTGGCATTGTTTCAGCAGTCCTCGTTCAGGCCCCCATCTGATCTGGATTCACCCATTTTCATACATTGAGATGTAATTTAGGTACCAAAGAGTTCCCCCATTTGAAGCATACAGTTGAATGGTTTTTCTTATATTTACAAGGCTACGCCAAGCATCCCCATGATCTAATTTTAGAACATTTTCATCCTCCCCCAAGGAAAGCCCCTATCCATTAGCCATCACGCCCCTCCCCCACCTCCGGTGTCCCCTCCAACCCCAGGCAACCACTCATCTACTTTCTGTCTCTAGAGATTTGCTCATCCTGGACATTTTGTATAAATGGAATCATGCAATAGGTGGTCTTTTGTGCCTGGCTTCCTTCACTAAGCATCATGGTATCAAGCTTCATCCATGCATCAGGACTTCATTCCTTTTTATGGCTGAATAATAGTCCCATGTATGTGCATTTTATTTATAAAATACCACATTTTATTTATCTGTTCATCAGTTGATAGACATTTGGCTTATTGTCACTTTTTAGCTGTTTGAGTAGTGCCACTGTAAACATTTGTGTACAGGTTTTTATGTAGACATGTATTTTCATTTCTCTGGCATCGAGACCTTGGAGTGGAATTGCTGGGTCATATAGTAACTCTATTGCTAAACTTTGAGGACCTGCCCAACTGTTTTCCAAAGCAACTTTACCACTTTATATTTCCACCAGCAATGTGTGAGAGTTCCAGTTGCTTCACATCTTTGCCAACGCTTATTACTATGTTTTGTATCATAGCCGCCTTAGTGGGTATGACGTGGTGTCTCGCTGTGGTTTCAATTTGTACCTCCCTAATGATCACTGAGGTTGAGTATCTTTTCACTTGTGAACTCTTTCTAAAACATCACTTTAGATACTGGGTGAAGACAGTGTTGAAGAAAATAAGCATGGATGCAAGGAGGCCAGTCTGGGGCTGCCGGGCAGGCAAGAGGAGGTAGGGGCTTGGCCTGGGGTAGCTGAGGAAGGTGAGCGCAACCCCTGAATCGGGGTATGTTTTGGAGGAAAGAGAGCAATGCAAGTTGATCCCCAGGCCTTGGGGAGTACGTGTGGACCGGGGGTCAGAAGCAGAGCCTCTGTTTCTGGAGTTAGACACGCCTGGCTATGCGGCCTTGAAGACGTCACTTAACTTTTAGCAAAATCGCTTATTCTTGACTCATAACTTGGAACACCATTGTGGACGCTTGAAGAGTTCCTAGTTGTCAAATATTTGCAGTACTGTCAGATCAAGCGCAAACGGACTAATTGGCTCAGCCCAGAGGTCAGAATTAGGGGCAGAGTTGGGCTCCATGTAAAAGATTTTTTTTCTGATAATGTGAACGATCTGCAGTGAGCCGGGCCACCCTGGCAGCTGTGAATCTGTTCACTGAGTGCTGAGCTGCTGGCATGATTTAAAGGGGCCTCCCTTTAAACAGTGAGGGTCAACTTGATGGAGGGTGAGGTCCACTATGACCCCGAGCTCTGGGCTCTTCCTGGACTCCAGTTTCACCATCTGTAGAATAAAAGTTGAAACCAGATAATGTGTGAATGTATGCAGGTGCTTTCACTCAGGAATTCTTCCCAGGACCATTAATAATCACTGACTGGAGGCACTGGGTGCTCCGGGCTAACAGCAAAGCTTACTGATAACAACAGCTGGCATCGTATTAATGCCACTTATTAAGTACCACCCACTATACTAAGTGCTTTAAATCAACTAGCTCTTTTTAATACTAACAGCCTTAGCAGTAGGTACCATCATTATCACTAAATCTACAGATGAAGACACTGACGCACAGAGAGGTTAGGAACTTGGTCAAAGTCACACAGCCCACCAGTAATGAAGCCAGGATGTAGACTCAGGCAGCCTGAATCCACAGCCCGTCCCTCAGCTATCACACCGCACCACTAAGATGTGGCTTCGCGTCGGTTTTAACCAGTTTGGGAAAATCTGATTTCACTGCCATTTACAAGCCATTTAGAAAACACACAAGGCAATGCAAAATCCAAGGTCATTGTTGTGGCTTCTTAAAAACACAATGAAGGGAAACGAAGGTTCAGTGTAAGAGCCCCTCCTCCAGAGCCCCCACTCCGGGGTCATGAGGAGTAAGGAGGTCTGTGTGTGGTGGGGCGGAGGAAGCTGCTTCCATAAAGGGGGTGGGGGAGCCTGGCTGAGGCCTCCAATCAGCCTTGGCTCAGGTGGAAGGGCGCCAACAGCCTGCTGACAATTCCGCATGCCCTGGAACTGGAGGTGAGTGCCCAGCGCTTTTGCCTGGGGACACCCCATTTTTGGTTGGATACAGACCCCTCATCCTGACAAGAAGCAGGGTCCCCAGGCCAGTGCCAGGGGTCTCACCCCCATGAAAGCATCTCACGGAGAGGTCCCCGCGTGGCCCACCTGGCCAGGGTCTAAGGAAGCTCAGAGACAACCTGGCCGAGGCCTCCTCTGCTCGGGACAGAGGTGCCCAGGAGGTTCCGGGGGTCATGCCTGGGCCTCCATGATCCACAGGTGACTCCCGAGGCCGCAGCTCCACACTGAGAAAAACCCCAGCTGTTATTCTTCTTTTTTAAATTTTTTTCCAATTGGGACAAAAAAGCTATTATTTAGTTTTGTTATTTTTCTGGTTGAAGTTCCAAGGGTCGAAGTGGGGGCTTCATTCAATCCGCAGGCTCTCGTGGGAGCTCAGCCACAGGGACGGTGGTCCTCCAGCCTCCCTCTCCCCGGCTCTGCCTCTTCCCCCATCAGCGGCCTCCACCCGGCGGGTCTGGGGGCCTGTGTTTCCAGAGCCCAAGTCTGGCCATCACTGTGGGGAAGTAGCCTCTCTCAGCCTGAGGGGAAGACCCCAGGGGGCTTCCTGACCCTGGAGAGCGGGGTCTGCTAACGGCAGCTGGAGCTCATGACTTTCACAGCAACTCACTTGAGAACACCTTCACCCGCGCCTTTCTCTGGGGCGTTTCCTGAATGGGGCATCCTGGATCCTCCTCTGCCCCTCGACTTCCCTCACACAGGAATCCAAACCTCTCCAAGCCCAGAGGCTGTTCGTTTCTCCTCCTAAAGTTGCATCAATTTGTGAGCCGCACAGAAGCCCCCCATTTCTTACAGCTGGCCTCCCGTGGACCCTTCAGGACCACAGCACCCCTCTTGTGACCGAGGGCGTTGGTGGATCCCAGCCCCCCGGGAGCACCCTCACTGTCGTAATGGCCTGTGAGGGTGCAGTGCCTCAGTAGAAGGGAGACCCATGACCACCTCCCCCAAGGATGTCCACCTCCTGGTCCCGGGAACCTGTGAGCACGTCTCCTTACACGGCAAACAGAAGCTAAGTAGCAGGTGGAGTTAAGGTTGCTAATCTGCTGACTTTGAGACGGAGACTCAGTCCTGGATCACCACGTGAGAACCTTTCCCAAGGACGTTCACGGAGGAGGGGGCAATCATGCCAAAGTGTACGAGATGCAACGTTGCTGGCTTTGAAGACAGAAGGGGCCAAAAGCCGAGGAATGTGGACAAGCTCTAGAAAGAAGCTGGGACAGGTGTGGACTTGGACTCCGCCCTCAGAGCCTCTAGAAAGGAGCCCAGCCCGGCAGACACCTTGATTTTAGTCCAGTGAGACCTGCATCAGACTTCTGACCTCCAGAGCTGGGAGACAGCGCGTGCGCGTTGTCTAAACCATTGGGTTTGAGGCAACTTGTTAGAGTAGCAACAGGGAACTGCTAGGTTCCGGAGAGATTTTGAGGGCAGATGGGACATTTAGGAGTTTCTCAGTAAATGTGGCTTTGACAGGTGCCCAGAACATTGTTCCCGTGGGACTGGTTTTGTGGAAAAGTGGGGTGAGCAGGTTTTAATGGAAAGAGTAGCAACCTGTGCACAGGTCACAAGCGAGCATCTGGCTTTGTCTCCAGACGCACACACAGAGGTCAGCATGGGGACCGCCTTCTGGTCTTCTGATTCGACAGTGTCCCCGTGGCTGGGACGGACAGAGAGCAAAGGGAAATTTAATTTTAAAAGAACCTTTCAGATGGCAAAGCTCTGTGACGGGTATCATCTCAGATGAAGCCTTTGGACTTTGCCATGAGTTTTTCTGTCACCTTAACAAAGTAGGATGGTCACACAGGACAGGCAGCTTGTGATCGGGCCAGGAGGAGCCCTGACCTTGAAGTGGCACCTGCCAGGACAGAGCCTCATGCCCAGAGTGCAGACCCAGAGGGTGGTTTGGAAGAGTTGGAAGGCGGACCTCCTTCTGGTGAACGACCTGGTCCCTCCAGCCCTCTCCCGGCCCCTCACACTGGTTCCCTCAGGGTGACCCTGCATTTGAGGGAGGTGGAGGAAGGACCTGGTACCACAGTGACGGGCCACATCTTGGCAAGGCGAAGCGGTTCTCCTGTGCCAAGAAGAAAGAGCCATGGAGCCAGGACTTTTTGTTTGTTTTGGGGAGGGTAATTAGGTTTATTTATTTACTTATTTATTTTAATGGAGGTACAGGGGATTGAACCCAGAACCTTGTGCATGCTAAGCACATGCTCTGCCACTGTGCTATATGCTCCCCCAAATGCCTCAAAGTCCAATCCAAGCTCTGTTGTCTACTATGATCTCGAGCCAATCGGGGTCCTCCTTGAACCCTCGGTTCCTCATCTTTTATAGGGAGAAGACGACCTTCCTCCTGGTGTGACTGTCAGGGTCTCCTCATAACACCCAACAGCTAGCTGAGTGCCCACCAGGCACCAGCCCCTGCCAAGCTCCTTATCTGCCTTACCAAAGGGGATAAAGTCTGGGGAAACGCTTTGTAAAGTACCTGGAGCAGCTGTAACAATTTACCAAAATCTCGATGGCTTAAAAAGACAGAAATGTATCACTCACAATTCTGGAGGCCAGAAGTCTGAAGTCAAGACGTCGCCAGGGCTGCCTCCCTCCAGGGCTTCTGGGAGAGTCTGTGCCCTGCCTCTTAGTACTGCTGCCAGCTGCTGGCAGTCCTTGGCTGGTGGCCCCATCACTCCAATTTCTGCCTGCATCTTCACATTGCCTTCTCTCCTGGGCGTGTCAAGTCTCCCTCTGCCTCTCTGTTAGAAGGACACTTGTTATTGCATGCAGGGCTCTCTTGCACAATCTAGGATCCTCCCTCCTTATCGAGATCCTTAAATTAATCACAGCTGAAGAGACCCTTCTTCCTTATACGGTAACATTTACAGGCTCCAGGAATCAGGACCTAATTAATATCTTTGGGTGGCCGTCACTCAGCCAACCTGCAGCAGTCTGTTCTCTGGTCCCTAAAGATTCATGTCCATCCCAACTGCAAAATATACTCATTTCATCCCAGCATCACCAAAGTCTCAACTCATTACAGCATCAATTCAAGTTGAAAAATCTGGGGGGTGATGGGTAGATCTCAGTGGTAGAGCTCATGCTTAGCATGCAAAAAGTGTATTTTTATTAAGAGTATGTGACAATACTTTTTAGCACAATTGTATCTTAGTTAATTATAGGCAAGCCTGACTGATGACCGTCACGCAGGCCACCTGGCCCTTATTTTTATTTTTTATTTTGAGGGAGAAGGTAATTAAGTTTTTATTTATTTTTTTAGTGGAGGTGCTGGGGATTGAACCCAGGACCTTGGGCATGCTAGGCAGGTGCCCCGCCCCACCTGGCCCTTACTGAATCGGCTTTCCAGCTCCTTTTTCTTTCTGGTCTGTAGGTCATCTCTGGCGGATGGCCGGCGTGAGTGGGATTATGATGGGGAGAGACGGCCGATTTGGAGTCCCTAGGGCAGCGGTCCACAGCGGTTTCTTTCCCTTCCGTGCAAGGGCCTTAGCAAACGGGGCCCCCCCAGCCCGCTCCAGAACCCATCCCCCACCCCAACACTGAAGAGCGGGAAGGGGTGGGGGCACCCACCCCTTAAGCAGGTACCTGTTTGCTCACAGCAACATGTGAGGCAAATCGCTTTGCACAGGGAAGTGGCTGAGCTGGGCTCCCGGCCTGGCCACCAAGTCTGAGCTCTTCTGTCACCCGGGCCCCCAAAGAGCAGGGTTTCCCAGGAGAAGACCCACAGGTTCCTACATGAAGGTCAGCCTCTGGTGAGGAGGCCCCGTCGACAAGGGCACGCGCCCTGATGGCGCCAGCCGAGTCCCTGCAGAGCAGGAGGAAGCAGGCTGGGACGTGGCCTCGCGGTGTCAACAGTCCTGGGAGTAACAGGCCCTCCTTCCAGACACAGGTCCATGTGCTTCTGTCCAGTTACCGCGAGACCAGGACGTCCCGAGTCCGCAGGTGTGACCGGGCTCTGCCCTACAGCAGTGTCCCCAGTGACCTTCTGCTCAGCATCTCGCCCCTCTCTGGATTCTTCAGGTGTCTCCAGATGCCCGTTGTCCCCTCATCCTCTTCTGGGTGCCTCTGATTTACCAGTTCTCCCCAAAACTCACCTGTCTGGTCCGCAGAGCCAACCGGCTAGGTGCGGGCCAGCACGGCACAGGGCTGAGCCTTGAGTGCACTGAGAAGTCCTGTCTTTTCCTAGCAGGAAAATGTTTTAATAGAAAATGTCTTAGGGAAAAGCATTTACGAGTTCTTCATTTCCACGATGACAGCGCGACTCACAGAAAGGGCCCTGGGCCGGGCATCAGAGCGCAGCCATGGTCTTGAGATGGAATGGAGGTTGGGGGCAGGGGGGGTGGTCTGGCTCATTTGCAGGTGTCTGCCCGCCCCGGCTGTCTGTGAGGCTGTCATCTTGTTAATCAGGGGAGCTCGGTGAGCAGGTGATAGTCAAGTTAAAAAGCACCGTGGCTCTCCCATCTAGAAGACACTTCTATCCAAGGGACAACTGATTTTAATGATAATGCAGCAGGTGGTGTGACAGATGGACAGGTAGCGATAGCTTGAGGCAGGGGGATCTTTTGCAGTCTCTCAATCCCCTCACCCTGGTAGCCTCTCCCTGTGCGAGCTGGCTTTGGACCCTGGCCTCTGAAATGCAGACCTGAACCTTGCCATCTGCTCCTGCCTCACTGATGTGACCCACATGCATGTCAGAGGCCCCCCTGCCACAACGGGTTTCTAACTATGGAGACATCCCTCACAATCTGGATCGTCTGTCTCTTGGGCCAACTTGGCTAAAGTAAAAGGAGGCAGCAGTGAAAGACTGCATTTGGGAGCAAAAAAGTCTGAGTTTTTATTGAGAGAGAGAGAGAGGCAGCTAATAAAATTCAGGTCAGGTATGTGAGATTCAAGCTGCCGGTCTGAACAGCTCTTTCCCCAAAACTATCATTATGAAAAGAGACTTTCAACAGACAAGAGCATTTATCACTGGCAACTCTGCCCCCAGGCCTCCCTCGGTGGGAGCCACCGGTCCTCTGCAGGAGCCCTGCTTCCCAGGAAGGGGACGGCATGGTGCGTGCTTCCTGCCGGGAGGGGTCCAACACGCGGGGACCTCAGGAACCCCCCTCCTCCCCTTCCCCAAACTGAGATTTAGATAGTCTCTTACCTTTAGTTTAAAGTGCTTTCTTTAAACACATTTCTCAGTTCGACTTCCTTCCCATTCCTGGGAGGTGGTGGATGAGGGCCCGTCTATGTTGTTTTATCACCTAAATCCCTGATCCAGGAGGGAAAGAGCAGAGCTGGTTGGAGGTGTGTGTTCAGGCACGTTCCACACAGACATACCCCCGAGCTCAGGAACGAGCCGCTGTCTCTGCCCAGAGCCCGGGAGCCGCTCGGGGTTCGATGCCCTGGCACCTGCTCAGATCAGGTTGTTCCCTGCCCCCCAGAAGCTCTCACCGTCCCTGTTTGAATGCTTTTTGCAACCCTTATTCATCTTTTTTTGCCTACTTTTATCTTTTTAAGTTCTGTCACTGAGAGGTCTAAGTGACACTAAGAATTCCAAATTAAAATCACGAAGTGCAGACCCGTGATACTACAGCCCTCCAAGTCCCAGATGGGGCGAGTGGTTTCCGGATGAAGCAGGTCAGAGGAAAGGCCCAGGAGGAGATGTACACCATGCTCCTTCTCTAATATCATCTCTCTATTTTCCTGATGAGAAAACAGCACAGGGAGGTTGAGACACTTACCCAAGGTCACACAGTCAGCGTCCAAGCTTCATCCCGTGAAGCTGGCCGGGCAGCAGTCTGGTTCCAGAGTCCACAATCTGAACACCACCCTCCACTGCTCCCCCACGCTGCCAGGTGACCCAGCAGCCACCTTTACGTGAAGAAGTGTGGGGACTTCCTCTAACAAGGGCTGTGAGCTAGTCTTGGCCTGAACCAAGGTGGGTGCTTCTCCAAGTGTGGTCCTGGAACCAGTGGTGTCACCTTCACCGGGGAGCTTGCTGGAAATCCAGTGACTCAGGAATTTTAGGGGTGCAGCCCAGGGATCTGTTTCAACAAGCCCTCAGGGGACTCCAATGCGCCGAGGTTGGAGAAGCTGGAACAGTTCACAACCCGGCCACTACTGCCC
The DNA here is from genome assembly GCF_048773025.1 of Camelus bactrianus. NCBI lineage: Eukaryota > Metazoa > Chordata > Mammalia > Artiodactyla > Camelidae > Camelus > Camelus bactrianus. Next base: position 10,226,087 of record NC_133549.1, read on the forward strand.
TTCCTTGGGGAGCTCTCCAGACACAGAGATGCTCAGCCCCACTGGTCTTGGGTTGGTGTGGGCATCTGTTTGGGTTTTGTTTGTTTTTCAACTCCCAAAGGAACTGCAATAAGCAGCAAGGTTTGAGAATTATGAGTGTCATATGAAGGGCAGGATTTTGGAGTCTGAGAACAGGGTTCAAATGACTGTTCTGCTGACCACAAACCAAATGACTCAGCTCTTATGTAAGCTTTCGACACCCCTGCTTTGTTCACCTGCCGAACAGGTGGAAGTGAGGGTCGAAGGGGGTCACTTAAGGCAGTTGGCGTGGTTCTTGGCCAACGACACGGGCTCTGTGAACATTAGCTCTCGTCTTCCAAATCAGCAGCCAACCCACACTCCCCAGCTGGTGCTTGAGCACATGGGGAGTGTTGGAAGGAGGGCTGAGATGCTGGGAGCCCGACCTTAGAGGGTCCAGTGCTGAGGGCTGCCCCCGTGGAAGCATGCACTCTGTGGCATCTGGTTTGGAGCTGGCAGGAGGCCAAGCGGAGCTGTGCATGTGGCTTTGGGGATTCGTTAAGGGCAGCAGCCCGTGCTGGTCGGTCAGGGCTGCTGGAACAAAGGACCACAGTCTGGGCGGCTTAAACAACACACATTTATTTTCTCACAGCTCTGGAAACTTCCAGATCAGGGTGTCGGCAGGGGTGGTTCCATCTGACGCCTCTCTCCTTGGCTTGTCCGTGGCCGTTTTTCCTCTGTGTCTTCACCCCATCCTCTCTGTGTGTGTCTGGGCCCCCATCACCTCTTCTTATAAGGACACCAGCCATACTGGATTAGAGTCTACCCTGATGAACTCATTTAATCCTAAAAAACGTATCTCCAAATGCAGTCAAATTCTGAGGCAGTGGGGGGTTAGGACTGCAAAATATGAATTTGGGGGCAACAGAATTGAGCCCCTAACACCCTGCTTCCTGGCCCCCCAAAATTCACATCCTTCTCATATGCAAAATAAATCCCCCCCCCAATAGTCCCAAAGGTCTGAACCCATTCCAGCATTAACTGTAAGGTCCAAAATCTCATCTAAGTATCAGCTAAAGAAATGGAAAGATATCCTATGTTCATGGATTGGAAGAATTAATATTGTTAAAATGTCCATACTACCCAAAGCAATCTACAGATTTAATGCAATCCCTAACAAAGTACCCATGGCATTTTTCACAGAACTAGAATGAATAATCCTAAAATTCATATGGAAACACAAAAGACCCTGAATAGCCAAAGCAATCATGAGAAAAAAGAACAAAGCTGGAGGTATAATGCTCCCTAACAGGCTGTACCACAAAGCTACAGAAATCAAAACAGTATGGCACTGGCCCCAAAATAGAGACATAGATTAATGGAACAGGATAAAGTGTCCAGAAATAAACTCACATACTCATGGTCAGTTACTCTATGATGAAGGAGGCAAGAATATACAATGGAGAAAAGACAGTCTCTTCAGTAAGTGGTGCTGGGAAAACTGGACAGCTACAAGTAAAAGAATGAAATCAGAGCATTTCCCACACCCTATGCAAAAATAAACTCAAAACGGATTAAAGTCCTAAAGGTAAGATCAGAAATCATAAAACTACTAGAAGAAAACATAGGCAGAACACTCTTTGACATTAGTTGTAGCACTGTGCTTTAGGATCTGTCTCCTCAGGCAAAGAAAACAAAAGCAAAAATAAACAAATGTGGCATAAACTTAAAAGTTTTGCCCAGCAAAGGAGACCATTGACATACTGAATGGTAGGAAATATTTGCAAATGATACAACGGATAAGGGATTAATATTAAAAATATATGAACGGCTCAGACAAATCAGTATCAAAAAAACAACCAACCTGATTAAAAAATGGGCAGAAGACCTGAATAGACATTTTTCCAGAGAAGACATACAGATGGTCAACAGGCCCATGAAAAGATGCTCAACATCGCTAATTATCAGAGAAATGCAAATCAAAACCACCGTGAGATAAAACTTCACCCCTGTCAGAATGGCTCTTGTCAAAAAGTTTACAAATAACAAATGTCAGCGGGGAAGTGGAGAAAAGGGATCTCTTGTACACTGTTGGTGGGAATGTAAATTGGTGCAGCCACTATGGAAAAGGGTATGGCGGTTCCCCCCCAAATTAAAAATAGAACCACCATATGATCCAGCAATCCCACTCCTATATATATATCCAGAGACCATGAAAACACTGATTTGAAAAGATACAAGCACCCAATGTTCACAGCAGCATTATTTACAATAGCCAAGACATGGAAGCAACATGAGTGTTTGTCAACAGATAAGTGAATAAAGATGTGGTATATGTTATATTAGTTTCAACATAGTAAATATATATATATATATATATATATATACACACACACATATACCCCTGAATATGTGTGTGTATTTACCATGTTGTACACCTGAAACTAATATAATATTTACATCAACTATACTTAAATAAATAAAAGAATAATCCTCATTGGCTCACTGTCCTTCTTTCTGGGCGCACCCCTCAGCCCTGAACTGAAATAGAAGAGGGGTCAGGGCTGCCCGCTGGTTGTGCCCCAGGCCAGTGTGACAGTGGAGGTGCTGTGACATTGATTTGCCTTCAAAGTCATTCTTCCCTCTGCTTGGAGGATGAGGCATGTTTGCAGGGGACGGTTCTGTGGTCTTGTCCTGTAGAATCCCAGAAGTCCAACAGCCTTCCTTCATTTCATCCTGTCTCTTCTCTGGTCCCCGTCAGTCCAAGCTGGTGGCATTTCTGCTGGTACAAAATTCTCAGAAACCCAGAGATGGGTCTAATGGGTCCAAGCCATCGAACCTGAGGGTCTTCCACGGTCTTCCCTGGATAAGCTCCTCTCTATCTTGGCTTCTGCTGAGATGGCTGATTGGATCTGTAGGTCACGTGCCCATAATCTCTTTAGCAAATATTGCCCAACTCACTCTGCGTGTTCTGTCCCATTTTTCATGATGTACATAGGTTGAGAATTTTCCAAATCCACAAGTTCTTGTTCCTTGTTCAATTTACCTCTTCCCTCTTGAATTTTACTAGAAGCAGCAAGGAGAAACCAGGCTGTGCCTTCAATGCTTTGCTTAGAAACCTCCAGAGCTATCTACGTAAGCTGATCTTACAGGTTCTACTTTCCACAAAACATAAGAACACAGTGCAGCCAAGTTCACCACCCCTTTATGACAAGGATGGCCTTCCTCCAGTGCCCCGTCTCTTGTCCCTCGTTCCCACCTGAGACCTCACCAGGAGCACCTTTAACGTTCATGTTTCTGCCAACGTTCTGTCCATGATGACAGACGTATACCTCTAAGACAAGAAAAACTCTCTCAACAGATCACCTCTTTTCTCTCTGAGCCCTCGAAAGAACCAACCTTTAGCAGGGAGGGTATAGCTCAGTGGTAAAGCATGCGCTTAGCATGCATGAGGTCCTGGGTTCAATCCCCAGCACCTCCATTAAAGTAAGTAAATAAATAAAACCCCCCTAATTACGGCCCCCCCCAAATGACCTTAAATGTCCATGTTGCTCCCAACAGTTTCTTCAAAGCAACCTAGACTTTTTCTAACATGCTCTGCAAAACTCTCCCAGCTTCTGTCCTTTAGCAGCTCTGAAGCCACTTGCGCACTTGTCAGAGCTTTGTTACAGCAGCAGCTCATTCTGATGGGGAGGTCCGCATTTGTCTGTTAGGGCCACTGAGACAAAGTCCCACAGGCTGGCGGCTTAATCAACCGGAATTTATTTTCTCATAGTCCTGGAGGCTACACGTCAGAGATCAAAGTGTTGGCAGGGTTAGTCTCTTCCGAAGCGTCTCTCTTGGGCTCATGGATGGCTACCTTCTCCCCGTGTCCTCCTGCTGGTCCTCCCTCTGTGCTTGTCTGTGTCCTCATCTCCTTTTCTTATAAGGACACCAGTCAGATTGGACCAGGGCCACCCTGATGACCACACTTTATAATCGAGTCACGTCTTTAAGGGCCCTGGCTCCAAAAAACATTCTGAGGTCCTGGGGGTTAGGATGCTGAGGTCCTGATGTCACCTTATGGATGTGGTGGCTGGGGAGGACACAGTTCTGTCTGTAACAAGCCTGATCACCTGCTCCTCGCTGGTCGTGGGCCCTGGTCGCGAATCCGGGGACTTGTCACTGCGCCCACGCACTCGGGTGTGGGGCCAGGTTGGTGTCGTTCCTTCCGCCGCCTCCCGCTGCCATCGGGCTTCCTCTCAGTCCCTGGCCGGGATTTAGCCTCCGCATCTGGATGGACGTCTTCTCCGCACTCCCGCCCTCCTCCTGTGCTGCCTCCTCTTCTGTGCCGCTCGGAGGCCACGTGCTGGCAGGCTTGGCGCCCCCGCTTGTGCCCCTAGTCCTCGCACCCCTGGCAGTGACATTCCGTTGGAAACTCAGCCCCTCTAACAAGCATCTCCCCTGGCCCCTGTCCTGGGCCCTGCCTGGACTGCCCACACGTGCCCAGAGCCCGAGGCAGGGACCACCCCCGGCAGCCCTGGGCCAGGGGTGCTTTCACATCTCACCTCTCATCTTGACAATGACCTTGTGAGGTGAGCGAGCTGCCCCCCTTTCACAGGCCTGGTGAAGTGACTTTCCTAAGGTGATCTGGGGGATGGGAGGCAGGAATTGGCCAAGAGGGCCCCCCTCTTCACTGACAGTGTCCCCAGAGCCTCCCTCCCACCGCAGCCACCACACCCCTGCCCCAACCCCGCTTTCCTCTTGGGCCACCCCTCCCAGCCTCCTCCCAGCGCCTCCTGCCCTGGGGCTCCCGCTGATCCGGTGTCCTCTGGGCCTTGCTCTCTGGCTGGACCAGGAGGACTCTCACTGGGGGGGAAGCAGGGCGAACCGCTTAACTGATCGGAGCCTCCAGTTTCTCCAGTGGTGAGACAGAGTGACAACTCCTTTGCAGGCTGCGAGGATGAGCGTGATTTGGATGGTGGGGCCTGGCCATCCTGGCTGGTGTCACTGCCCCGCATCCTTCCCCTGAAGGAACCTCCTTATCCAACCTGTGACGTGCGTGGCACCCCTTGGGGACGCTCACTAACAGGCACACTCTGTGCCCAGCTGCTCCTTCCGCTCCATTCTGCAGCCCCTGAGGAGGGGCCAGGCAGACAAGAAACATCTTTTAAAAGGCCCTGCTTCTCTTTACCCTGGTTCCTTGCTCCCGGCCAATTTCCACCTTCTCTCCCATGTGGCTCCAATAGGGAGAGAAGTTGGGTGGCAGCTCCCAGGCCCCTTAGGCCACGTGTGGGAAAGTCAGACAGTGGGGGGCCTCCCTGCACCCCTCCTGGCTCAGCCTCACCCAAACAACCTCCTGGGGCCCCTGTCAGCCGTTATTTCTCAATGTAAATGTACGTTTGGTGACAGCGAGTCTCTGGGACCTTGGATCATGCAGGTCCGTCCTCAAGGGGGCTCTCGTCCCACTTTGAATCAAGGTTGGAGCCAGGTCCAGGGCCAATGTCAGCTTGAGCCCTGGGCAGCCTCCTGACTGCCCCGCGATTCTCCTGGCTTCACACTGCCCCCTTCTCCATCTGTCCTGCAGCAGGAAGACACAGCCGCTGAGGCTGAGAGCTGGTCCCAGAGCAAGGTGTGCACCACAGGTGTCATCTCCACCCGGAGTCTTAGAATTTAGGGAGTCCAGAAACTTAGATGGGGAAAAATGGCATCTTTATTTTCATAAACCTCCAACTGAATATAGCCAATTAACTGGGAACTTTCACTCCCCCCAAAAAGAAAAATCACAGATATCTTGATCTCATGTTAATTGCAGACTTTAAAATACAGCTTATGCTCATCACCACCCTGAAATTCCAGCAGCAATGAGACAGGAGGCCTTGTTATTTAACACAGGAAGAAACATGTATCATAGAAATATTTTGATAACCGGCTCAGTCTGACTGGTCGTCCTTGTGGTCTCAAATCACATGTCTCGCTCACCTGAAATCCTTCTCTGAAGAGGCCCTGTGTGGCCAGCAGACACCAGAGGACGAGGGTGAAGCTGCCTCTCAACTGAGGTCCCAGGAACCAGGGACCGCATGGCTGCCCCGCCCATGCACCAACTTCCAGAATTTTCAGTGATGGCAAACGCGGTGGGCGCTGCGATTGCCCGAGTAGCTGCCCCTCCCCTCTGACCTCCTAGTCAGCAGGACCCAATCCATGGCTGAGGACGGTGGCCCTGGGAGGTGACCACTGCCAGGTGTCCAGGCAGCTGAGCCGGTTCTGGGCAGTGGGGGCTGAGAAGTCTTAGCGGGTGGGACGGTCACTGGGGAAGGTGTGTCCGCCCTCGGAGAGGAAGGGAGGGAGGGAAAGAGAGGGAATGAGAAGGATGTACAAAATGCTACATCTTCACGGTGTCTTCCTGCATCTTGGTGGGAGGCTGGGGAGGTGGGGGGTGGCCGGGCAGAAAGCAGTTTGTTCACGATTAAGTCAAGTCCCAGGATCAACATGGAACCCTGTCCACTTTGGACTTCCTGTTATACGAGATAATAAATGTCTCTTAATTTATGCTGCGTTCAGTTGGGATTTGACAGCCAACTGAAGGTGCTTTCAATAGAGAGTTCTCTACAATTCAAGGGCAACGTAGGCAGTTCATTTCTGGAAGTTCTTCAGCGAGCCTGCACCGGCCACTCTGAGTTCTCACATCTGGCCCTCAGTGGTGACCCCCTCCCCCTTTGATTCTTTTTCTAATTAGGTTTCTTATAATTTTTAACGGAGGTGCTGGGGATTGAACCCCGGGACTCAGGCATGCTAAGCACACGCTCCACCACTGAGCTCTCCCTCCCTCCCTCCCCCAGCTGATTCCTTCCATCACCTTCAGGAGGCAAGCGCCTTCCTAAGACGCAGCCTATTCTCCTAACTGCATTCCAGGTCTGGTTCACCTCCCGTGGGTGTCACTGGGGTGAGGACCGTGCTGGTTCCTGCAGCCCTGTCCCCGCGTCCAGGGCCGGGGCCCACACGTGCTCGGGCGGGACTCGCCGAGCAGGTACTTCTCATTACAGATGCAAAGGCTTTTGGAAACATGATGTTTATCTTTTGCAGGCACACATATTACAAACAAATCAAATACATATATATTGTATTATTAGTAAATTGCTCAGGAGTATGTAAGAATATCTAGAAGGATTTTCCTTTTCTCTCTTAGGTAAGTCCAAGGACAGAAAAGAGCATATGAGAACATTTTCTTTTTCTTGCTGATTATTTTAAAAAATGTGAAATATACTGCAGTCAAATAGCCGAGTTGGGTTATTTTATTCTACATATTTTTTGCAAATCTGATCCTCTCTGCTCATTGAGATCTGCTCCCCACCCCCCCAGAATCAGTTCAGACTCCTTCCTGAGCATTTGAGACCCCACCCCTGCCCAGACCCACCCAATCCCGACCCCAAACGCCCCGCCTCACCCTGCTGGGCACTCTGTTCATCCTTTTCTGGAATTTAACACGTTTCCTCCCCTCCTAGGTCTTCAGGGTATCAGGGCAACATCGAGAGTTTCTCAGGAAGTATTTATTGAATGGATAAAATTTTCCCCGTTGCCAAAGCAGGAATCAAACCCACACACACACCACCCCCAGGATTTCTAAAGGGCTCTGACGGGTACTGCACAATTATGCTAAAAGCCCTTCTTTCTAGATGGCAGAACAAATTTTGCTTGTCTCAAATGATGGAGAAAGGGGCTGCATAAGCAGGGCCTCCAGAAGTTTTAAACACTTGTTGGGGTCCTCTTTTCAGCTTCCCCAGTCTCAGTCCAAATCGCTAAAGAATTGGTCAGTGTTCTGTTTCCCTGACACCCCTGTGGGGTTGTTCAAAGACAGGTATTTTTAAAGGTCGAGGATGAGGGGGAAGAACTCAGCCTGCCTCGGATGGAACTGGAGAGTCCAGATAACAGGTCAATAGTGTGTCAATTTTAAATCAAGCTGTGAAAATATGTGCCCCTCAGCTTCTTCCCCTTTCCCCCTCCCTTGGTTTGGAGTGTAGGTCCTGGGTTGGAGTGCCTGGGGCTGACCAGGTGAGCATCTAGGAGTGGCATGACTTTGAGCAGGTTAGCCTGTGCCCTTGAGCAGGCTAAGGGCTTCAAGCACCAGCTTCCCCAGCCATCTGTGACAAGCAGCCCATGATGCTGTCTCCCAGGTTACGGTGAGAAGATGATGAGGATGTGTTTAAGGGCCTGGTGGGTCACAAATGCTCCACAAATGATAAGGGTTCTTATTACAAATGAGAATCAACATCCAAAGAGCAGAGCAGTAAAAGGTGAGTGCATTTGGGAAGCATGATAAGAAATGGTAACTGAGCAGCTCCCCCACCGCCCGACAGACCATAATCGCCCTCCTCAAACACCAGCCACATCCATCCCATAGAGACCAACAGGGACCGCGGCCGCCAAGCAGCGAGTTATCTATAAAGTATCTTCTCTTTATTTAAGTTAAACAATTTTCAAGGATGGTTTCCATCTATAAAATGGACAAAGTACAAGCTCTGTACAGCAGTTCTTTTTAAAAATCAACTGGAAAAAAAAATTACCAAACTATATTTTGAATTTGCAAAACATACTCACAGATACCATCATTTGAGCTTTTATGAAGACATAGGAGAGACCAGCACAGAGAAGACAACTAACTTGGCCACACTTTGCTCGAGGGGCTCTTAGGGGAGCATTTTTACTTGTAAAAACAGGAGTGGGAGGGCGGGAGAGTCCTGATGACTAGAAAGTAACGCAACCACAGTAAGTCACTTTGGCACACTGTGTCATGTAAACATAGCTCACCCGAGGGAGCCCTCCCAGCCCACCTCCGCTCACAACACCCGAGGCTGCCGCCCCCACCAGCTCAGGGATGGGGCGCTTCCCCCCTCCACTGACCAGGGCCGGGTGGACCCATCGTGATGGTACAATGTCTGTAAGACTTCTGGGTGGGGTGGAGGTGTGTGGGCAAGAGATTTGTCAAGAACCTGATGAAAATTTGTTTTACTTTAAAACCAAATCTGTTTTCCATCAGTGGGACTGTTTTCCCCTAACAGTAAGTAGTAGCTCAGGTGACAGGGCCACCTTCAAGGCGGCGCCTGTACGTGGCGGGGGTGGGCGGAGAAGGAAGCAGGGGCAGTGACCACGAGAGTGACCAGGGAGCCACTCTGAGGATGCTGCGGCCAGTCTCCTGTTGCATGTGGGGACACCTCGGAGGCAAGAGGGGCTCTGCAGGGACATTCCTGGGTGTCAAGGCGTAAGCCCAAGCACCTCCTCCTGTTATGACTTTTAATTCCCATGGTTTATACGGACCTCTCTGCTTCCTTGGCCACGGGCTCCTGTTTCGGGCCCTTGATCCTCAGTCGTGGAGCACTGTTTGGGCTCCACTTTTCCTGATTCTTGACCCAAGGCCCCAGGAGGCAGGCAGGTTCCAGGAACCGGATGACCTTGACAGTGGTGCCAGCACACCAGGGTCCTTGCCATTAGCCCAGTGCTGACTGTGACAGCCTCCCACCAACACTGGGGGCTGGGGGACTGGTTTTTTAATTCATTTAACCCCTGAAGAAAAGAAAGTACATCTAAAAGGACCCAAAGCAACATTTGTCAAAATAAGTAACCCATCCAGCTTTACAAATACTGGGGGCATGAAAAAGTGGATGCCGGCACAGAGCACAACTCCGAGCTGAAGCCAAACAGAGATGCCGAGATCTGAGCCTCGGGGCAGCACTAGGCTCCTGGGGAGGGGGGCACAGCAGCACCTCCTCACCGCTAAGGCTGGGGGCGGGCAAAGGAGGCCGCTTTCTCCCTCTGAGAGAGCCCGGTCCCCCCTCCTCACGACCGTGATCTGATGGGGCGGAGAATTTACAAGATGAGGATGACCTACAGAAACCACAGGGGGCTGACCCTACATCCTTTCTTTACATATATATTTATATTTAATGTCCCACCGTAGAAAAGTTCATACCCAAATATAGCAAGTACACCACATGAAGGAAGGGTCTGCGCTGGGGAGACAGGAGGGCAGGGAGAGGGGACCACGACGTAAACCTGCGAACCGGCGTGATCGCTATGGAAACCGTACGTGATTTCAGTGGGACCCGAGTGGAGACTTCGGAGCGTTTTCCTCGCGGTGATGCAGCAACTGCGCCCCTTGCCTCCCATCCTCCACGGTGCACGGTCGCTGTCGATGCGGATCGGGCGGGCGGCGGCGCTGGGGGGCGGGCCCGGGCCTCCGCCCTTCAGACCATGATGGAATACTGAGGTATATAGTTTCGCGGAAAGTTTAGGAAACGTGATCAAGGACGTGAACGCCGCCTCGGCCCGACGGCGCGGGGGGACGCGCGGCCCCGCGCTCTCCTAGGGCTGCAGGTTGAGCGAGAACTTCCACTGCTGCGACAGCGCCGGGCCGCACACCTCCACGCTCAGGCCCCCGTTCTTGGCCGAGCGGCTGTCCAGGCACAGGTTGCTGCCCACGTGCCGCAGCTTGGAATTGCCCTCGATCTGCTCCCATTTCTGCAAAAGACAGGAGGGCACCTTACAACCTGAGCAGCCGCGAAAGGGGACAAAGCACATCCGCTTTCAGGGTCTGCGTTCAAAATCAGCAAACTTTAAAGGATGGGAGTTTGCAAGAGATGCTGCGGGGCGCCCAGTTAGAAACCTGCGTTCTCTGCATGGTCCGCAGCTCAAAACCTCCTATCCGAGCCCTGCTGGCGACCAGCTCCCTGCCCCATCCTTTCCCGTTTGGGTGTCTCCTCTTCCAAGCCCCATGCTTAGGGCACCTGCCCCTCTCAGTCATAAAAAGGACTTGATGCAGAGGGAAATTTCTTGTATGAACTTTGCATTCATCCACAAGACGGCCTCATCTGATATCCACCCCCCCCCCCCAAGGAACTGGCCAGCTCCAAGAGGGCCCAGGACTGCCCTGGGGAGGCCGGCATCCCTGCTGAGGCTGTGCTCAGGCACCTCAGGGCTCCCCCTTACCCTGGGGGCCTTGTGCTGGACCAGAGGAACGGGGTCAGGCGAATTGAGAGGGAAAGGCGCGCTGGTGTGGACAGAACACCACGCTAGGGAACCGATGTCTCTAAGGTCTGTCCTCTCCGCAGGTTTTGCCTCCTCGGTGGGCATGAGAGGCCTATCTCAGCTGGCCTCGAGTCCCCCAGGCTCTGCACGGCAGGCCCAGGTGCCACCTGCCCGGTTCTGAGTGCGCCACTTGTGCGGTGCAGGATGGACAGCCTTCCTACCTGGGTGTGTGCACACCTGCGCCCCCGTCCACCCAAGCCGGCCAGCCAGGCCCACCAGGGAACAGGCCCACAGCCCAGCCATGGGCAACCCTAGGGCCTCTCACTCTGTTGTTTATCCCCTCACAAAAAAAAAAAAAAAATCTTTGCTTAAAAAAAAAAAAATTAAGGTGCCTCCTTCCCAAAGCTCTCCCTTCATTAATGTAGTCTGCGATTCTAATTAATTTTCCACACTGTTTGCACTGAAGCTCCTTTCCATCAGTATTTTGCAAATCCTTTTGACAGGGTGGAATTCAGTGTTCTTGCTCTTGCCTTCCTTTCCCCTATGACTGTAAATTCACACATAACACGAACACACAAATGTGCCTAGAATCCAAATGTCAACTGGCAGGACAGTGTGGCCTCCGGACAGAATGGGGTGAAAAGCCTCCTCTCAAAGGGCACAGGAATGAGGCGGGGAAGGAGGCAGAGCGAGGCCGGGGGGAGCCCAGCGCCCTGGGGACCGACCCACGCCAGGGCCCTGCAAGGATGCTCTCGGAGGGACCGGGGGATGCCTATCAAGTCAGCCTGACGGCCTGGAGTTTCCACCTATAGTGGTACACAGTGCGACCGATGGGCGCAGGGCAGGCTACTGGTCCGGGCCCATCATCTCCTCTGCTCCTGCCCTCTGTGATGTCAGTCATTCCTCCTGCCCTCTTTCCACCTGTGTCACTCTCAGAGGCCAGGGCTCGCCTGACAATGAAGGTGGCATGGATGGGCTCCGATTCCACTCTCTGGAGGGGCTCTGTGTGTGTCCCAACATCAGCCAAACAGAGGGGCCTAAAAATGCCCAAAGCCCAGCTCCGTCCCCAGAAGGCAGCGCCTGCAGTTCAGAGCCTGGGTCCCTGCAGGCTGTGGGGAGGTGGAAGCCCCCTGATGGGGCTGGGGCCTTCTCCAGTGGGCGAGGTCTCGGGGTTGACAGTTTAGCAGACCCTCACTCATGTATGCCATGTGCCCGGGAAAGCACATCGTTTGCAGGCCTCTCTCTGGGGACATGAGCCTTTCGGGGCTGAGAACCTGGACGTGGGCAGCAAGCTCTGACTAAGGGTAACTCCTCCAAGGGCTTACGCATCTGTCTTTTAAAAAGGTTCAGAGACCAGATAAAGTCATCACTTTATCCCTCCTTTAGCCACAGACATCCCTGTCCATCACACCCGCTCAGCCTGACACCGTGCTCACCAGTGCCGACGGGTGGGTCCCAGGAGGTTGGGTCCAGGGGACAGTGGCCTCTTTGTTTAACAGTCCCTCCTGGTCACTCGGGTACTACAGCCATGTGACTGAACATCAATACAGATGGACCCTAGGGACTGGCAAGTAGTGAGCCGAGCCCTGCAGAGGGGGCGGGGGTTCTGCAGAGCAGGGAGGGGCACCCAGGATGGGGTGGGAGGGACAGATGAGAAGTGGCCCTTTGCAAGTGTTTCCTGATAACCGGGATCCCAGCAAGGGACCTGATCCCGGCCCCGGTCTTCCCAATGGACACTGGATGGGAGCCCTGCTCTCCAGGCCTCAGTTTCCCTTCTGTGACATGAGCGTCAGACTAGATGCCGGCGGAGGTTCCTGGCTCCAGCAGGCCACGTGCCTCAGTCTCCCCACGCCCATCTGTCTCGTAAGGGGGGACGTAAGAAGACAGAGGGACATACTGCACTGTCCTCTGGGGGCTGCACCAGCCATCCCCCCACAGTTCAGAAAAGGCTCTGCCCCCAAGGTACCTCAGGGTGCACGTTGGAGAAAGACGCTGGAAAGGTAAACTGCGAGCTGAGAACTGGCTGGAAAAAGGAACAGACACGCTGGAGTGTGTGGGGTCTCATCCCTTTGAACTCTCACCGTTTACAATTTTGTAAACTTTAAAAGGAAAAATATTTAATGAATAAAGAAAAGTATGTTCAATTTCTCTCTAAAATATCCAGTGGTGTGGGGACGAGAAGGAGCATGTAACTGGCAAGAAGTGACATCCGGCCTGTGGATAAGACGTAAGGGCCGCTTCTGGGGGGGGAGCACGAGGGGCTGGGGAGTAAGACACACACGTGACTACATGCAAAGCAGATGAACAGCAAGGACCTACTGTGGAGCCCAGGGAACTGTATTCAATACCTTGTAATGGCCTAGAATGGAAAAGAACTTGAAAAGAAAGCATGTATGTATGTATACATGTGACTGATCACTGTGCTGTACACCTGAAACTAACACTGTAAATCAACCACACTTCAATAAAAAAATAAAGAAAAAAAAAAAGAAAGAAAGGCCTCTTTATACACCTTTTATAAAATATAGGTCTTCCTTTCAGGGCTGGGAGCTCACCAGTAACCGGCATGAAACAGGGTGAGAACACCCTGGAGACATTACCGTGGGTTCTAGATGGATTTGTAGGTCAGTGTTGCACTAACTTTTTGTGATTGAAATCACAGACTTTCATTTCATTTTTTAAAAAAAACTTGGGGGGGAGCAGGTAACTAGTATGTATGTATGTATATATGTGTGTATGTATTTACTGGAGGTGCTGGGGATTGAACCCAGGACCTTGTGCGTGCTGAGCACGCGTCCTACCACTGAGCTATACCCTCTGCCCTCATTTCATTTTTAAAGCAGAGTTTTAAGTCAGAACTTCCGCTCGCTCAGGCTGGCACCTCTCCCAGAGACCAAGGGGTGGGCTCTGAGGTCTGGCCGCGTCCCAGCAGGGTGTGCTGGCCGTGGCTGCCTGCCTGCCTGGCCCAGCTGTGCTCCTGGGTCTGCAGAGAAGCTGTTGCCCTTCCTCGCTCCTGGGCCAGGGCTCTGCGCCTCCGCAGGAAGCTAGGGCTCCCAGCACTCAGACACACACACACCGGCCACCAGCATCTCCTTCTGCCGGGTGTTCACTGGCGTCACCAGACAAATCCTTTCGAGGCGCCCATGTCTGAGTGCCTGGGCGTGACGGCTGCTTACCTAGCATGCCACGGTGAGGAGGAAACGACCCCAGGTGTGGGGACCCTCCGCTCCAGTGCCCAGCGCACGGAGGGTCCGTGCAGGCCCCCTCCAGAGCTGAACAGACAGATCACAAAACATGACCCTGCCTTTTCAGTCTTGTTGGAGGAGAGGCACAGATATAAGCAGATCAATCCAGAGGTTATGGAAAGAAAGCCCAACACAGATGGCCTCCCAGGAGAAGTAGCTCACGGGGCAGAGGCGAGAGAGCGAGCCGTCCGGAGCAGCAGGGCGGCAGACCAGCCCTGGCAACCCCCACGTCCCCACCTGTCACAAGCATCAGGGTCGCCCACGCGTCCCAGCACGGAACTTGCTGAGCACCTGCCCCGTGGGGGCACCCCACAGCACGTGGAGACGCCGAGGAGCGTGGGCGTTGAATGGGGCAGCCAGGCATCATTCAAACAAACACGCAAGTGCCCCCAGCGATCCCGGCCCGCGGGGCCCGGGCTGGACCTCGGGCGCCGGGTGTACCTGTCTGCTGTCGTTCTCTCGGCAGCCCTGCAGCTTGATGAGCGAGCCGGGCGCCCGGTCCACCACGGTCAGGCACAAGTCCATGTGCTTCACTGACTTCTCCTTCGTCAAGGCCCACTCCTGGAACACAGAGCGGAGGTCAGGGGCTGCAGGATGAGAGGATGAAATACGGGAGAGCCCGGAAAGAGGGCCGGTCATGCGGGGGAGCGAGCTTCAGAAAGCCCCGACCAACTCAGGACCAACAGACGACTTTGTGCCTAAGAGCAAACCTCCAACGGAGGAGGGGGGAGGGGGCCTCACAACTGAGCGATAAGTTGACCAGGTGACGTGTAGAGTGCTCTGGGGACCCAAGGGACAGACGTGAACAGCGTTAGCGCCTTTAGCCCAAAGGCAGCGCGGAGCCCCACGCCTAATTTCCCATCACCGAATGTGAGCCGCACACATTGCAGCTCACGCTGGGGTGCCCACAAGGCGGACCGTTCAGGGGCAACACTCCCTCGGGATGACTCCGCCCCCACGCAGGTGTGGTGTGGAAACAGCATTCATGGCCGTGGAGTGTCACGTCTGGCATATGTAGCCTCGTCACTGAGCACTACGTTGGCTGAATGATGCCCAGGAGGCGCCGTGCGACCCCAGGAATGGCTCAGGTGTGCATGCACGAGGCACTCAGCGGGCCCCAGGGGCCTGTGCCATGCCTGGCACGATGTTAGACAACCGCCCCCGAGAGGCTACTACCATCCCCATCTTACAGATGGGAAGACTGAGCCAGAGAAGGCTGAAAGAACTTGCCTGTCATCTTAGAAAATACACACACACCCCTTTAGGGCTGAGGCAGGGCTGAGAGCAGAACCACTTATTCTGACACTAAACAAGACCACGTGGAGGGCGGAGGCTGGGCGGGGCCACAGCTAAGACAGGAGACAGCTTCTGACCATCACGCGAGGACGTGGCCGTTTCAGATGGATAAAACCCAAGTGAGCCCTCAGGATCCAGAAGCAGCGAGACCTCTTCTAACTCGGAATCCCACCAGGGGTTCCCTCCCAGTGCCCCCTGCGGCTGGCTAGAGGCCCAGGAAAGCTGCTGCAGTCATCTGTCTGTCCAGCCATTCACCCATCCACCCCGGCGACTGTCGGCTGAGCCCCTGCGACGACTCAGGTGCTGTCAGAGTGCTGGGCCCCCGGCAGCAAACACACAGGTGAGGCCTCACCCTCCAGAAGCTCCCTCCCCAGTGGGGAGGGCAGGTGACACATGTGTAGTATGTAGCGCTGGGCACTAGCAAGTGCTTCAGACAGATTTTCTTCTTTCTGTGCGCAAGGAACAGAGCGAAGGGCGGGAATGCATCCTGGAAAGAAGCCTCAGTGCTCAGTCCCTAAATCACCTTGGAGCAAATGGTCTGCGATCAGGAGACCGTCAACACTGAAGGCTCTGTCCCGCCCACAAGGCCCATGAGCAGGCGTCCAGCTGGGAGGAGCCGGGTGCAGGGGCCGAGGCTCGGGCCCCATCCGGGACAGAAGGGAGAAGCCCCCCCAGCCTGGGCGGGCTTCCTTGTCCCCTCACGGGAGTCAGGCTCCTCATTCCCCTCGGCTTCGATTTTCTCACTTTTTAATTAGTGCATTTCAATCCGTGAGGAATTCTATGAAAAGTTGGTTCCAGGTTAAATAAATTTGGGAAACCTTGAATTTGGGCCACTTGTCTCTCCCGCAAATTCACAAGTGGCCGATGAGAGGCTCTGACAAGTCCTGGAGGGGAAGAGCTCGCTTGGCCTGCTTCCCATGGTTCCCCAAACTTGGATGCAGACAGCACCCCGGCTGGCCCCACTTGTCCCTTGGCTCTGAGCTCTGCGGAGCCTCCCTGAAAGGGCCGTATGTCGGCCCCCGAGGGGCACTTCTCATCTTCCGCGATGCTGTCCCCTTGTGGGGTGGGGGGTGTGGGGTGGGCAGGGTGTGTGCTTACAAAGCACCAACAGGCACCAGAGAGGTCCCGGGAAGGAGACCCCCACTGCACCTTCCATCGCAAAGACACCCCCCCACAACCCCCACCTGGGTAAGAGGAGGGATGGGTGGGGAATCTCTTTAAGGAGAAAGGCTTCCCATTGTTCTTGGAAGCAGGTGTTGGAAGATGTTGAGGCATTTGCTGATCTGCAGTTAAAGCTCATATCTGAATATTTCTGTAACCTTCTTGCTGTCGTGGGCTTCATTATTTTAAAGCAGACATTACACTGAATTCTAGAAAAACAAATTCAGCAAGGCAAACAGCAGAGGGAGTTGCCACTTCATTCCTCGGTTGCATTTCAATGATCTGAATTTGCAAAATAAAGTTCATAAATATTTACAGAAATGCTTTTTTTGAGCTGCCACTCCTGTGTGTCTGCTGAGGCCCGGCCAGAAACCAGATGACAGATCACTCCCTCGGAGCAAGGGCCTGATCTTCCACCAGGAAATGTTATTCACCCCTTGTTTCTCTCAGTTTGCGAAGCGCCCTGGGAGGTGCGCAGCTGGACACCTGCGAGCTGCCTGCTAGAGCCCAGCTTCCTGCCTCCCCCGGGACTGCACCCCACCTGATCTCTAAAGTAATTACAGTTACATAAAGTAAAGACGGTACATCCCCGGTCAACTCGCCGCGTTCCAAGTGCCCAGTCCCCACAGGTGGCCGGTGGCTGCTGTGCTAAGTGGTGCAGATCTAGAACATTCTCATCACATACAAAGGACCACTGGACAGCACTGATCTGGACGGTGGCTTGCTGGCCCAGGCTGGTCCTTGGAGGGGAATGCTCCCCGTGAGCACATGGAAGAGTCACACCGCCTCCCGTTACCTGCTCACGCGTCCTTCCTGCTGGGAACCCCTCCCTGGCCAGCAGCTCATGTCAGGTCAGCCACTCCAGGGCCCTTCAGACACTCTGCTGCTCGCTGACCCCAGACTCATGAAGTCAGGCTTTCTGGCCGTGGGGCCCAGGATCAGTCTTTCCCAGAAGCTCCTGGGCTCTTCCTGCCCGCAGTCAGGAGACAGCCGAGAGCCAGGGGGGGTCTGCTGCCTCCGGATGGCGGCTGGAGCCGGAGGGGGACCACCCCGCCCCGTGCCTCACTTGTCTGACTGCCCGTGTCCGGGCCGCTCCGAGCAACTGTGAAGACACCACCACCAAGTGGAGAGGGGAGGCTGCCGTCTGCCTACACACTCCTCCGGAGGGTGTGGACCAGTCAGCTCCACACAAAAGCAGGCTCCCTCTTCCAAAAACCATTCTGTTTAAAGAAGGCTCCGGAACCAATACATCTGGGATGCACTGAGTTAAAGTGCCTTTTTTTTTTTTTTTTAAACATTAGGCCCCCTGAGAGCAGGAGATGACAGCACATAGCCCAGCCTGACCATTTTTGTGTATGAAACCCTCATTTTACCAAATCCTTATTATCTCATGGGAAAACCACCTTCTCGAACATTGTCCTTCTGGGACACACAGGCCCTCACTCACCTCTCTCCTCTTGCATAAGGACAGAAGGTGGCGGGCTTTTATATTTAAACTGTTTTTCCTACAGGCAGCTGTGGTGGCCGTGGGACACAGGCTGGTGTAGGCGCAGACGTGGGCACAGAACAGGAGCTCCGGGCGGGATAAGCACACACCCCGGGGAGGACAGAGGAGGCAGGAAGACACCAGGGAGGGGAAGACTGAGGCCGCCCTGCAGCAGAGAGCCCTGCCGAGGCTCCAGGAGGACCCCAAGGCCGGCAGTGAGAGGGTGGCCAGCGGGACCCGGGCACCTCCTCGCCTGGGCCGTCTCCAGGCCCAGGAGAAAGGCGGCAGCAGGGCCGTGAGCTCAGGGCTCCCTCCTGCTCCCCTCGCCCCTTCGTGCACATACCTGGTTGCCCCCGGCATTGTGGCACTCGTAAACCCCAACAACACCGTCAGCAAAATGTCCCAGAGTGTCCAGGCAGTTGGTTCCCTGTTGCAAGGCCCCGAAAGCTATATCCTGGTGGTCAGGAACCCTGGAACCAACGAAAGAGTCACTCGCTCGACTCAGCAGGGCCACTGCCTCGGTTCCCACCCCCTCACAGGGCTCAGAGCCGTTGTCGTGGGTCAAACAGGACAAATCAAACAGGCAGAGCAAGGCCAACTGAGTCCCGAGGCAGCATGGCTCTGACTTTCTCTATCTCTAACCCTAAGTGAAGACTTCAGGTTGAAGCATCCTTTCTATTTTGTACCAAGGACATTGTTCTGGAAAGGAAACGCTCCTTTTCACGGTCACGCTGCTGGAAGTCATTCAGAAAAGCAATTAACGTGGTCAGAGCCTGCTGCCTGGAACTTTCAGACAGACTTAGGCTTGACCCCCATCTAGAAGAGGGGAAAGCACAAATGAGGGTGTCGGGGGCCCAAGAGAGCAGGCGGGCACAGAGGGTGCGGCCACACGCTCCAGGATCAGACCTGACTTGCAGCCCGGCCCTGGCCGCGCGCCGGCTGTGGGAGCGATTGCTCAGTCTCTCGGTCTGTCTAAGCCCCCGTTCCCTCTTCTGCTGTCCTGCTAAACAGGTTTGCTGCAAGGATTCCACAAACATTCCACCCGAAGCACTGAGCACAGAGTCCGGCCCACAGGAAGCACTTAGTAGACGGGAGTGATTGTCGCTGACATGGTCCAAACACTAGGCTGGTGTCTCCCTCGTCCGGCACGGGCAGGGGTAGCAGCTCCACCCACTGGTGTGGTGCTCAACCCTTCCGATGTGGTCTTAGGTGGCGCGTGGCCCCGTGTCACCCCACACAGGTGACCTCAGCATGAAATTGTGCATTTAATGTCATTCCATCTGGTGTCTGGTCGCCAGGGCACAGGCCACCAGGAAGCAAAAGCCCAGGGGGTGTCATTACAGGGCCGCCGCCCACAGCGGAGAGGCCCTCGTCGGCCGGGGGAGGGGCGGCGACCAGGGGCTTCCCACTAGTGGCCGTCCTGCCCAGAGGGGGCAGGGAGAGGACGTCCGGCTCCTCCCCTCCCCTGGGAGTGCAGCGTCGGGGGCCTCGCTTAAGCAGAGCAAACAGTTCCAACGAGCGATGCAGGTGAACAGGGTGGAGAGGCAAGGCCGCGTGACCTACGCTCAGGCAGATCTCAGGGACACGGGCACTGGAGGGACCGTCAGCACAGAGGAGACTGTGGGTGACTCCGGCATTCACAGCCCCCGGGCTGGAGGTGAGTGACCTGCTGCAAATGCCCTGGGGACATTCAGAAAGCGTGTGCTGCATTAAGGCAAACCCTGTCTGAAAACCTCTTTAAGAGGACGGAGTTCAGATGGAGCCTGGAAGCCGCAGACCTAGAGGTCCTCTGATGGGTACCTGCGCTCCCTGAGGACCCGAGGGCGTTCATTTAAAATGAAAGGCCAGCTGCAGAGACGGCTCAGAGGACTATTTCTGCCATTATTCATCCTCACAGAGGGGAGCAGGGGCCAGGGTGATTATTCCCATGACACACATGGTAAAAACTAGCCTGGAGAAGGGAGGCATGAGGGCGGGGAGCAGGGTGGGGGTGGGGGGCCGTCCTCCAAGCTCTGAGGAGTGGCGTCACCTGCTGGCCCGCAGGAGGGGAGGAGATGGAGCTGGCTGGGTGTCTGCCCCCAACACCAGGGCGAGAGCAGTGAGGAGGGTGAGGCTACAGAGCCGGAAGCGGGCAGGGAGGACCTGAGGGCTGGCAGCACAGAGCGCCCACCTTGGGGGCCGGAGCTGCCCCCGGCTACTCACAGAGCAGGGGAGATGGCATCCTCAGGGTCACTCAGCCATCATTCCACCAGGGGGACCGGCTAAATGAGGTGGCCCCATGGGGATGTTCCAGGTCTATGAAGAATGGGCTGGGGGGGAACCCCAGGAGAGCCACAGTTCATGAGCACATGTCGGGGGCCTGGGGGTAGTGGTGGGGCCCAGCCTCCGGCCCTGAGCATGGCCTCCACCCCACCTCCAGGCCCCGTGCGCCCCAGCACTGGCCGCGTCTGCACCCTCCAGCGTGGAGCCCGGCACTGGCACTCACCTTAACTCTGGGTAGACGTTTTCAAGGTACCATTTGAAAGGCTTGCAGCCAAGCTTCTTCCTGAGCTCCAGTCGGCTCTGGATACTGGAGAAGAAGGAGACAAGGGTCCTTTACCAACTTTAGGAAGGGACGGGCTGTCTATGTCAAACCTGGAAATCTGCCGATGAGAGCAGGGTTGGGGCAGGCAGTGGGGACCGCATCACCATGCTTCTGTCCCCAGGACCCTGCCGTTTCCCACATGCCCTTGCCAGCCATGAGCAGTGACCCCACTTTGGCACCTTGGTGGCTGTTCTCAGCTCTGACCACAGAATGATGCTTAGGGTTTAGGGTGTGGGCTGACCCCCCATCCCCCACCCCAAGGATCCCAAGCAGCAGCAAGAAGGGTGCGAGTCACACTTACTTTCCGTAAGGGACGTTTCTGGCAGAAGGCACGGCTGCATAATAGAAATTTTTGTACTCGTCCATCCAGACCTCTGCTGCCCGGCGGGTGTTACTAGAAACAAAACACACTGAGCTGGGATTTGCTCTCTTTCCATCAGCATCACCTCGTCTGCACTTGTCAGCCTGCAGCGCTAAGGAGGAAGGTGCTTCTGGTGTGGCGGCGGGGGGGGGGGGCAGTGTGGCAGAGGCATGTGCACAGAGCGGAGAGCGGGCTGTCCCCCCAGCGCCCCGGGCTGCATTTGTCGGGGCTTGCTGAACAAACAGAACCCGCCTCCTCGGTCTTTTACAGAACACAGCCGGTCAAAGAGCGAAAGTCAACGTTAGAGTTACAGCGCCGGTAGGTATTTTAAGGGGAATAGGGTTGTGCCATCAAGAAGGACAAAAGAGAATTACTCTGCAATAACTCTTATTATGTATCCACAGAGGGCTGGTGCCAGGAAGCACAGCCAAGAAATCCTTGGCCTCCATTCTCCTTGGCCTCTCTCATCATGGCTGAAGCAGAGAGCTACCACGAGAGAGCTCCAGGGAAAAGTTAAGAATAGACTGGAGTTATGATTAAAACGGCTGTTGGCAGACCTGAGCTGAGAGTGTCCTGTTCGGGGCCCGGTAGCTTCTGCCCCACATTTGGGGCTCCCCCTGCACAGTGCTGGCGGGGGGCAGAGACAGAACAGGCTTCTCCGGAAGGCAAGCAAGCCCACGTGTGTAGATCTCACAATCACGGCCAGAACCACGATCCACGACCAATACGCCCCCCGGAACGACCTACCTTGAATGTACGACACGTACTGAAAGCCACCACATTCACAGGCGGCAGCACCTTCTCCTGCCACCGTTCTCCCTAAAGCATCTACGAAGCAGCGTCCATACAGTGAACCTCTGCTCCCCTGTCCCCGGACTCCGCTCCGAAGAGGACTTGCCCCCTTACGCTTAGAGCCAACGCTCTAAGAACCCAGGCGGAAGGCACTCTGTTCTTCCAAAGCAAATACATCGGGGAGGCGATGTTCACCTTTTCCAATACCTGTCCTCCTTCAGAAAGGTCTCTTTTACATGGTGGGCCTTCCGGGGGGTGCAGGTACAGCTCAGTGGTAGAGCACATGCTCGGCATGCACGAGGTCTTGGGTTCAATCCCCAGGCCTCCCATTAAAAATAAATAAATGAACCTAATTACCACCCCTCCCAAAATAACATAACATAAAATAGTGTGCTTTCAAATCATCTGAGCTACAATTATTAAAATCATTTCTGTGTGGGGTGTGTATCCTTTACATAAAGTGATCTATGTGTCTTTTTTCTTTTCATGAAGTGGAAGATGGGCTGCTGTTCAGAACACCTGTTAGAGGCAGACGGGGCAACACGAGTCCCCCTGCCCTCTGACCAGGCAGTTTCTGCTTCTAGAAATTCACCTCCAGGAAACAATCACCTGGGAGTGAGAATCCGCTCAACTTGGCATCATTTATAATGGCAAAACCCACACCAAAACAAACCCCCCAAACTACATGACCATCAACAAGGAAGCGGTCAAACACACAGACTCCCCTGTGGCCATGAAAAATACACGCGTACATTTTACACGCTGCCACAGAATGATGTCCCTGACTTTTTGGGTGAAAATAAAATAGATAACAGGACAGATATGTGTGCAGAGGGAGGAGGGGGAGGAGGGGGAGAGCGATTGAAGGATGTTTCCCCCAAATTATAAGGGTGCTATCTTTGGTAACGAGATTGGTTAAGTTTTTACTTTCCCTGTTAAAAAATACCTAGATACAACAATTATTTAAACATTAAAAATGTAGGGGGAGGGGATATAGCTCAGTGGTAGAGTGCATGCCTAGCATGCACGGGGTCCTGGGTTCAATCCCCAGTACCCCCTCTAAAATAAATACATAAACCTAATTACCTCCCCCAAAACAAAAAACAGATTAAAAAACTCAATAAATAAATTTTTTTTCTAAATATTAAAAATGCCAGGGATACAGGATCACAGGTACTATTTCTCAGAAGAGTCGTTAAATGTCCCCAGTGGGTTCCAGGGCCTTGTGAACGGCCCGTGCCTTCGCCTGTGCCCGGTCAGCCTCTAACTGGCTGTGTGCCTCCTGTGCTGAAATGAAAACGGTTTGAGTCCAGAATCTCCTAGGTCCCTTCCAGCCGTAAGAGTTTTAAGGTTTTCTGAATTGGAATCACACAGTGGTTTTATTATTATTCTTTAATGGAGGTGCTGGGGATTGAACCCCAGACCTTGATGCAGGCTGAGCACGCGCTTGCCCCTGAGCTATACTCCCCCCACCGCCCCACGGTGGTTTTAAATCACCGAAGCCATTAAGTGATTAAGTTGGTTCTGAGCCCCCACCCGCAGCACAACCCTTTCCTGTCTGCCTCACAGGACAAGCTTCACGTGCTGCTCAGCACCGGTTTCAGCTCGTCCACGCAAACGTCTATGAGGCTCCTACTGTGTGCCCAACGGTCTCCTCGGGCTGCGGGGCTGGGCGCCTGGAGGCCCCCCGTCCTCTCTCCACGCTCCTCCCGCCTCAGCCGCCCCTCCCGCCCCGCTCCGCGCAGGTTACGCACCCGCACCGGGCAGCAGGCCGCGGGGAGGAGGGTGGAGGCGCAGGGCAGGCCGGCCCGCCAGTCGCACTGCGCGGCGGTCACCACGCCGGCCGGGTCGGTAAGAAAGGAAGTTTAAACCCGCGTTTTCTGTATTTAACGTCTTCGTAGTACCCCTCCCCATGAAAAAGTTAGGGCTCACTGTGAACCACTAAGTGGAAACCCAAATACCCTTCTAAGGCAGCTGCCCCACGGCCCCGCGGCCATTGTGCCTGGGACCTTGCCTGGCCTTCGGGGAAACTAATCAGCACACACGCAGGCGCCTGCACAACACTCTCCAAACTCTCTAAAGAGGCTTGTGAGGGGCTGACTGGAAATGCAGCTGTGGGGGAAAAGGGGAGGAAGCGGCCTGTGGTTCTCTATCACCTGGTCTCCAGGGATGTGGGTGCCACAGCCAAAGGTATGACGGGAGAGTCTGCAGGTGTCACCGCCAAGCTCTCCCGAAAATGACAGGTGCCCAGGGCACACGGGGTGGTGGTGGGGGGAACAGGGCAGGTCCCCACGCGGCCACTTCTCCATCCCTTCATCCCCGCCTCACTCTCGCTCGCTGAAGACCTCGACCTTCCATTCCAGAACCTACTTCAGAACCTGTGTCTAACCCCAGCAACCTCAGGTGCTACCTGCACTCAGGGATCCGGATAAAAGGATCACACGCACTCCAGAGCCGAACCCTCCCGTGCCTCAGTTTCCCTCACTCCCAAGTGGAAATTAGTAACAGTCTGTAGTTTGTCAGGTCTTACGAGGATCGCGTTACGTTAATATTTGTAACGCCCTTAACAGCCTGGCGCACGTGAAACACTCCACAAACATTAGCTTCCGTGGCCAAGTCCCAATTTTTAGACAATGAAAATATTTACACATTTAATGCCACATATTAGAGGGAATTGCAAGAGAACTTGGAGCTGGAAAGGGACCTCAGAAATAACATGTTCCACCTCTTTAAGATGAGAAAGAGGGCAGCGAGGGCCTTGCCGAAGGCCAGGCACAGGGGCCCCCAGATCCGGACCCTGCGTCTGTGTCCTCTCCACACCTCTACCACGTGGACTCCTGGGCTGTGAAATACAACGGAGCCGCTTTCCTTCTAAAAAAGAGGGCTTTTCATCCTTAAGGAAAAGTGTGTAAGGCAATGTTTTGTGTATTTTAACAGCCTGTTTTCTGAAACCTCCTGCTTTGATTTGGAACATCTGATGTGTCTCCACAGGATGTTTCTGGGAAGAACCCCACACTACCCCAGGGGAAAAGCATTCAGGTCACCGCTGGTTTGATTTTGTAGAGTTCATTGTGTAAGAACATAGTTTTGTTTTTTGTAAAGAGCAAAAGTGAAGTCGAGACAACATCTGGGAAAAGATCTGTACCCCTGGAGAGCAGGCACTTTGCTCAGAAGCACTATCTGATAGTTGGCTTTTTAAAAGTTTCCCAGAATGCAGATTCTTTACACTAAAAATCCGGTTTCTGTACAAGACACACGTCCCAATGAAAGTCTGAGAATGCCAGATGAGAGATGAGCTAGTCACCCTCCCCTCATGCATGCCCACCTGCTCTGAGGTTTCCTACGTCACTAGGGGTGTCCCATCAGCCGACTGTGTGACTGAAAGCCTGGGTGTCACCCTGGAGTCCTCACTCGTCCTCTCCTGTCACGGCCAGTCCGTCAGTGAGCACTGCCTGCCTCTGGACGCAGCTGGAACCTGGCCCCCAGCGTCACGGCTCCAGCCCCCATCCTGGCCGGCTCGTCTTTGCCTGGGGTGCCGCAGCAGCTCCCAGGGGCCCCCCACCTCTGATGCTGCAGCGGAGGAGAGAGACGCTCCATTCACACCATCGGCTCATCCTGGTGTCGTCCTCACTACCCTCTGCCCAGTGGTGGGAAGGATCCTCTAATGCTTAAAATGGAGAAGTCGAGTCCTTGCTGAAAACCCACAGCAGCCTCCTCCCGCATCAAAACACTGCCAGGTTTCCCTCGACCTGCAGGGGTGCAGAGCCGGCCGGTCTAGACTCCCGCTCCCCTCACTCTCGGGGTTCCACCCCACCTGGCATCCTTCTATTCTGCAGGTTGAGCTCAGCCCCGAGGACCTGCTCCCCCAACAGATGCGCTGTTCCCCAGGGGCCCCCTGGCACCTCCATCCTGCCCTTCAGGTCTGGGACGAGCGCTGGTCCCCAGAGGGCCCCTCCCTCCGGGTGCATGCCGCCCTGCAAGCCCGTCCTCCGGCGGGACCACGTTTCACCTAGTTCGCAGCATCCCTCAGTGTCCGAGGTGATCTTTTCAGCTGTGCCTGTGCTGGGCTGACTCCTCCCAGCTCCCCGAGGCCAGGCTGGCTGGCTTGCACGTGGCTTTATCTCCTGCATCTGAGAGGTCCCGAGGGAAATAAGTGGTTCCCCCCAGCCTGGTAATTTGCTGTCTTCCTTTTGAAAGCTCTTCATGTATTTGCTAAAATCTGTCATCTACTGTGACTCATCTCTGTGTACTGCAATGCCTTTTGGGCTTAAATTCAGTGTGGTCTGACTTTAATACTGTTCATAGGTTGCACCTTGCATGGTTATATGTGATTTTAAAAAGTCTCAGTTCTCTTCTTTAATATCTCCCCATAACACATTTCAGGCGAACAGTTTGGTGATCTCTCACATGTGTGTACATTTGTGCAGCTAGGACTATCAGGGTGCAGACCAGCCCCATCGCCCCCACCCCGAGCCCTGGCCACCCCAGGGCTGCTCTCCATCATGACAACCGTGTCTCCCTGAGACTGAACTGGATGCCAAGGAGCCTTTGGGACCAGCATCCATCACACGGCATAATGTCCCTCTCTATAGTTGCCCCTGGTCACTGTGGAGTGGCGGTGCCTTGAAGGACAGCTGTTTCCACACAGCCCAAGGTCTGCTCCTGTTGGGGGTGGGGGCGGTGGGCCATGACCTTGGCCTTGGCTGAGCTCAGCCTCTTGGCCACTTACCGGGCGAAGACGGTGCCGCTGCCGCCCGGGAAGGTGTAGGGGTGCTGCTTCCGGAACACGTGTCCCACGCGGCTGCAGGGGATGATCTCCAGGCTGCCGCCACACTGCCACACGCGGAACGAGATCTCTGCGGCCGAGAGTGACACAGGGTGACCGCCGGAGCCTGGGGCCGCCCGACAGGGTGCAGACACCCACCCACCACCACCACCACCATGGGGGCTCCTGGCGCCCCCGACTGCCAGAGGTGATGTCAACAAGGAGCAGCCTCTTTCCAGAGGGTCCTGACCGTCCCCCGCTGGGGACACCTGACACCCAGGCCTCTATGCTCCATGGCACAACTGAGAAAGTATGTGCAGGGCAGGGGGTGGGTGTCAAAACTCAAAATTAGTTTGAATACTGGGAACATTTCACAACGTATATGTGTATCCGACCAGGTGTTTACCTTAAATATATACAATTTTTAAATTGTCAGTGAAACCTCAATCCAGATGGAGAGAGAAAAAAGACTGAAGGAGAGATCACACGTCACGAAGAGTGTGTCTGCCCTACAGAGGGTTGTTTTACGGACAATTTAAAGTGGTGGAGACGAGGAAAATAATTCATGCTGAACAAACTACCCACACTGCGACATTTACTATCTTAGATTTTAGCGCTGATCAGAATTACGGATGCCGGCTAGTCTTTGTGTCGCCAAATCCCATGTTCTCACGAAAGAATCCTATTCCAAATTAAAAAGAAAGAACAAGCTGGTTGAAACACTTTTCAGACTAGAAGCCTTGGCACAAGAGTGATTCCCTGGGCTACGGTGAATAGAAAGGACTGTGGGCATCGGACCACATCTGTCCTGTAGCATCACAGACATTGTGGATGAGATGCGGGCAGGATTCCTCCGTAGCTGGCTCATGATCAGGGACATGACATTTGCCCCTGTAAGCGTCCACACTGTCAGAAAAGGCAACCTGGAGATGTGTGAACGGCCGTGACTCAAAGCACGAAGTGCCCACACTGAAGCCCTAATGTCGATGTAACAGGCAGCCAGCTGTATCCACCACCTTCCTCTAAAGCTCACTGTAAGTGCACTGATACCAGCACGCATCTGGGCTTTTCCATCCGGGACAAAAATCTCTTCCCTTACATCGCACAACATATTTTGTTCCTGAGCATCAGTCAGCAGGCGTCCAGCCAGCCAGCACAGCCCAGCGGCCAGGAGCAAACGGTGACTGACAGCCCTCGCAGCCACCTGGAGGAGGCAACACAGATTCTACCCGAGCAGGGAGGGGACACCTGGAGCTGATGCTGGTCACCACGATGTGCACATGCACGCGGCCCAGAGCATCCTCGCTTGGGAGAAGCCTGGATGCGCTGGCTTCTGGGCACACAGGCACCCCCACCAGGCTCCTGTCCTAATCGCCACCCATCTGAGCAGCTGCAGCCTGAGCCAGAGGTCTGACCAAACGTGGGAGATGGAGGTTAAACAGGAAAATCAAGATATAACATTCTGTAAAGTTAAGATTTTTCTTTTTTTTCCCCTGAAAGACTTCCCTGAAAGTCTTCATATGAAAGGGTCTTTCGTCTACATCACTTGGCATCCCTAACAACGTGGCGGGCAGCAAGACAGAACGATGGAATCAGCAGTCACCGCCGCCCGTGCAGATGGATGGGAAACAGGTGGGGGATCCCTGCGGACCACGCTGTGAGGCTGGGAAGTCCTCCAGACCAGGCTTCCTGCTGCCACGGGTGCCCAGGCTGCAGCTGACGGCCCGTGACACCCACCCAGGGGCAGAACAGCATCCATTTCTACCATTTCTCCCTGGATCCAGCAAACTAAAGCCAGAAACACCTCCCTCACTAGGAGCACGTAACACCCACAGCTGCTGTGAGACTTTACCAACCATTCCCTTGCACCATTAGGAACGTGTGCTCACGACCAAGCCCAGGCAGTGACAGCTCTCTGACTTTCCTTCTATAGTGTCAAACAGAACCTGACTAGAGGTTCTCTGGATCCAGGGAAATAAAATTCAGATATACAATGGCTTGCCTGGAAAATTCAAAATTGGGGGCAGCGGAGGTCCCCTGGCTTCTGTCTGGGAGTCTGTTAAATGGATTTTTATGGCTAAGTACATGCACAGTGACAGTCAACTCTGAACCCACGGAGCCCTGCCACGTAGGGCTGGTTACTCAAGAGCGCTCAGTGGCTTTTTGAGTAGGCAGTCTGTCCCTGCATCTCGGCTCTGCTAACAACCAGCTCTGAGAAGGTCAGGCTGGACCTCGGTCCTCCCAGAAAGCATGAAATGAGGTGATGCCCAGGAGGCAGTCACACCCTTGCTAACACGGACATGCCGAGAAGGACGAACAGTCCCCAAGGAGCCTAAACCCTCCATCTCATAGGGGCCAGGGAGCTGGTTCTTTGTCCCCTATTCTTGCTTCAGGTAGACTTATACTGTTGGTCAGGGGGCCCGGGAACACTAGTAGATTTGGGGGGGCACACCTGGAGGGGCTGTTTGGATTTTACTCAGGCATCCCCAAACCCCGTTTCTCCTAACACAGGCCCTCAGGCCGGACAGCCACAGGGGTATGCAAGCGGCACCCAGAAAATCAAGCTGGAGCAGTGCCGAGAAGGGAAGGACTCACACGTCAGGGACCTCCCCTGCTGATACCTTGTGCTGCTTCGCCCCTCAGAGAAGACCCCTCCAGAGCGGCCGTATGGGAGCCAGTCCTGGGGAGGGGGTGCCCGGAGGCCAGCAGTGCCCTGCTCCTCCCTGTCCCACCTGAGCCACTCAAGCCCTTCCAGGGAACTTGCAGGAAGCCCAGGTCCATAAACACGAAAACCAAACCAACAATGAACCTGGAGATGGGAACAATCCCTTCTCGCTGGTCTCCAGGTGCAGCAGTGTCTCCTTTGATATTTAATTCAACACTCTTTTTACACGCTGACACCAAATGCTGGCTGCCCACCCAAGCCCACTGCTGCCAAGCGTGTGGTGCTCTGGTCACCCAGGGGGCGGTGCTGGCTGCCGGCTCCCCCTGAGCCACAGGCGCCGTGAAGCGAGGGACACTCGGAGTTGTCTTCAGGACAATCAGCCTTCTGGCGCCTTTCCTGCGCAGAAGACCTCAGTCCAGTCCTGCCTCCCTGCCAATGCAGTGTTAAGAAAACCCAAAGGAGTTTGACTCGGGGTCCTTCATCCTGTGCAGTTACTGAGTCAGCCTCCACCAAGCCGGTTACACCCCACCACGGGTGAGGCGCCATCGCTCACAGTGACGCCATAAAGTGAGATAGAAATAATGGGCTTGTCTAGTTTAGTCTTTTCTTTTAAACTAAAAAAACCAAGAAACAAAGTCTCTGTTAAAAGCAAAAACTACTAAAAATGACAGTGGCACTCCCTCCTTTCCCTGCCCCCCGCTTCCTCCAGGGTCCATCCACCCAAACGAGAATAAAATGTAACAGCATTCAACAGCCGAGGAGACTTAGCTTAAAAGCTTCAAACGAAACAAACAAAACAAAATGAGACTCTTTTTATCTTTATGCAATAAAGATAATGCGGCTGCCAATACAGACCGAAGTCTATATAATTTCATTGTCCTTAAAACAAGAATAAAAATGATTTGGATACGTTATTAAACAAACAAACGAGAACCGTTCACAAAGTGGTCAAGAAGGGAGGAGATGCCACGGCCTCTCCACCACGTCCGATTCCCATGACCACAAGGCAGGCAGCGCAACAGGCTTGGCTGGGGCTCACCGTCCACCCCACGTGGCTCAAAATGGATCTCAGAGCCTGAAACCCCTGCCCTCAACTCCTTGTAAGCTTGCTTGCCAAAGCCCTGGATTCAGATGACATTTAAAAGTGTGCACTTTCCTTCAAAGACTGAATCTGTACTCTCGCGTCCTGCACTCTTAAGGCAACATATTCTAATGCCCAACTCAAGACACTTCTAAGAGTGAAAACTTATACTTTATAGGTGGACTAATTATGTCTGATAAATGGTCACTCTGACATCTTCCAAAACTTCCCCCTATCGGCACCCTGTGTGCCAGAAACTCTCGCTTAACAGTCTCTTCAAAGCTTCCACATTTCATTTCTGCCTGTCTCAGTGGGCAGGAAGAGACCACAGTCTCCCCAGAACTGGAAATGGTGTGGCGTCCGAAGACCAAGACTCATACGTACCCAGGTTCTCTCCTCCCCACACATCCATCATCATGTCATACTTCCCCAGTTCTTCAAAATAGAACTTATCCATCACGAACAACCCTCCAGCAATCATAGGGGTTCTAAAGAGGCAGAGAGGGTGGGAGGGAAGAGAGGGAGAGGTCGGAGGTCAAGGTTAGATCGCCAGCATTCGAATGCCAAGGTCAACCCGACAAGCTGACATTAAGAACAACAGCATAGCCAGGGTTCGTGGCTCAGAGCTCCAGGTGCCCCTCTTGGCTTCACCCCGACTGTCTCCAAATGCCCCCCACTTGCCCGCTCAGATGCTCACAAGTGCAAGGGGCTGCCCGAGCCACCCCATGAGAGTGGCCTGGGGCTGGGACACTCACTGACAGTGGCCCCAGGCAAGTGCTCGGCTTGTCTGTGATACCCTAGAGGATTACAAAAAATGGCAGGCGCAAAGCACCCAGCACACTTAGGACATGATCCCCTCAGTGGTCCTTAGTCCCCTCCCTACCACGGGGTAGCTTCTGCCTCTGTCGGATGGGACTTTCGCCTTCCCCATCAGCCTGGGACAGGCCAACAGACGGCTCACTGAGCCCCAGCCCTGCTCCCCAGGGAGACGCTGGGAGAGTCCAGGCTGCACGTCTGGACAGGGGGTGGGCAAAGTCTACAGGAGTACGCGGTGCTGGTGGTGGCAGCAGGGTGCCCCCTCAGCCACGTGTCGCGTAGAGGCATCCTGACCCCAGCTGAAGCTGGCTGGCAAGGAATCCACATGGAGGGCAGGGGCAGCTGCGGGGCCCACGCACACCACCCACCCTCTTCCCCGAGGTCAACTTGGAGACCCCGTCCAAGTTGCGGAAAATGCTCTACATGAGTGACAGGAAGGACATGGAATGCGCAGATTTGCCATCTGCATGTCCGTATGGAAAAGAAATCTCAAAGTACTTCATTCTATGATCTGGTGGCCAAGCCCCTCCCTGGAGCTAAGACAGCGGAAACAGAGGCCAGAAGGTAAGAGCTCAACCGGCTCCCCAGGGAACGTGGGGCGGGAGCCTGGTGTCCTTCACCTGTGACCCCAGGTGAGGGCAGCCCCGGGACGCCTGGCACTTACTTTATGGGGGCGACCGGGTTCCCTTGCCGGGATCTTCTCTGCTCAGGTGTCATGTAATCCCATTTGAACACCAAGTTCCAGTCAAAACCTGCCGGTCACAGAAAAGAAAAGAAACACAGGGTGCTGTAAGGATGGGCTGTTGCCTCCTGGTACCTCTAGATCTCCCAGCATAGAAATATTTGGTATTTACAGACACACAGTACTATACATGACAGAGATAAACAAGGACCTCCGGTATAACACGGGGAACTATATTCAGTTTCTTGTAATAACGTATAACCCAAGAGTCTGAAAAAAGTATATACGCATGTGTACGTATAACCAAACCACTTTGCTGTACACCTGAAACTAATACTGTAAATCAACTATACTTCAATAAAACCCAAAATTCAGGGGGGGAGGTATAGCTCAGTGGTAGAGCGTGTGCTTAGCATGCTCGAGGTCCTGGGTTCTATCCCCAGCACCTCCATCAAAATAAATAAATAAACCTAATCACCCAGTCCAAAAAAAATGCCCACAAAGTTAAAAAAAAAAAAAATGGAAACCACACAAAAGAAAAGGACAAAAAGAAGATGCGAAAGGAAGAGAGAGTGACTGGTGGGCGGAGCCAGGGCAGGGCGGCCAGCGGGGCAGGCGCACAATGAAATCTTGTCTTCCCGAGAAGCTGACCCCAGACAGAAAAATGCGGGTCAGGCTTTTCTAAAATCAAAACGCGTAAGAATGAATGTGAATTGAGAAAAGATGTGGAACCTGTGAGGGATGCCACTGCCTGTGCCAGGGCTGTAAGGAAGTGAGAAGAAAGGGCAACGGGCCAAACAAACCCACGTCTGCTGCGTGCCTCCAACACGTCCCGGGCAAGGGGAGGCAGGGGAGGGCCAGGATGATGGGTTCCCGGGGCCTGCAAACTCTGTCTCTTCACCCTCACCTGATGGCAACCGAACTGACTCTAAGGTGGGAGAGGAACACTTTCAGATGACAAGGAGCCAACAGAAGTAGCAAAGGGGACAAGCAGGCTTCAGTTTCTGATAACGTGGCCCCTGCCCCGGGGTCACTTTAAGAATCCACATGTTGCACAGGGTGGCAGAGCCCAGGCCTGGTATCTGGACGTGGTTTGTGGCTTTGCAGGCCCCTGGCCCACAGCTGTCAAGTCCTCACTCAGAAGGTACCAGCACACCCCACCTGCGGCCACTCTCCAGAGCCTGAGGGGCCCCTTCCTGGCAATGTGGCTCTAGGTACTGCGTTTCCCAGGGCCTGGCAGCCAAGCCTAATTACTCTGGCTCTCCGCCGTCAGGCCTTCTGTCTGCAGGGTGGGTGCAGCTCCCAGGTTTGGATTTCTCTGTGCTCTGAATCCAGGGTTTACCTGCCCTGATGGTCCCGGGGGCTGCAGCCTGAACAGGGCAGGATGGGAGGCAGGGCCTCGGGGATTCCTGGGCCAGCATAGAATCCTCTGTGGCTTAACCTAAAGGCACGGGACCAAAGAGCGTCCCCACTGTCACTGCAGAGTGGAGCCGGCTAGCAAGGAGGGAGCCGAGGCTGGCGGGGCCAGGCAATGAGGACAGTAATGCATAGAGAGAAAACCAACACAGACCGTGGAAGTCCTAGCCACAGCAATCAGAGAAGAAAAAGAAATAAAAGGAATCCAAATTGGAAATGAAGACGTAAAACTGTCACTTCGCAGATGACATGATCCTATACGTAGAAACCCTAAAGAAGCGACCAGAAAACTACTCATGTTGCATTTTATGAGCCTGGCTCTCCCCGGGCAGAGCCTGCCTCACACATGCCCGCCGCCAGCCAGACAAACAACGAACGTCCTGGCTGCGCTGTTAACAGAAGGTGAAGGCCTGGACCGGCCAGCTGACATAACATTACCGGCATTTTCTGGAATGTTCATTATTATTTTATTACTTTGCTCCAAAGAACCAAACGATATTTGATTTTTAAAATCTGCTAAAAACATCACCCTTGCTTTATTTATTTTTCCCCTAAAGGGATTTAGTAAGATGCTCTTAGAGTGACTCCGGCCTGGTTCTTCCGGTCCAGGAGGAGGCCTGATGGGCACCTCACTGTCCTGCACCTGCTCAGACAAGAGCAGCTGCTGTGGGAGAGAGAGCCCACCACAGCTCAGCTCCTGCAGATCTCTGATTGGTAAGACATTGTGGACACTATTGCTTTCTTGATACCCAAGGACCCGTCCTCTTTAAAGCCCCCGCATCCTCACCATCTATTAAGAATCCCCCCCGAATCCTACGTTCCCCAGCCTAAGTGCTGTCCTCCCTGCACCACCACCCTCTGGCCGAGGCCCTGGGAGGGGAGTGGCCGGGTCACGTCGCCGCCCTCCTCGGGTTCTCAGACGGGGATGCCAAGGAGCAGAGGGGACACGGCCCACCCAAAGGGGCATCCAAGCCCGGGGCTCCCCGGCTGGCCCCAGTGTTCTGTTCTCTGAAGGTCCCCCCAGTGTCACAGTCTTGTTGGTGTCCACTGGCCCTCTGGCCTGTGTGTGTGTCAGGAATAGTTCATCTTCTTATTGGCTCAAAATGTGAGAAGGTGGGAAACGAAGTCCCTCATTTTACATCAAGACACCGAGGTGCTGGGCAGCTGGAGGCGAGTTCACCGATCTCAGGTGTGAAGGTCAATAGCGAGGAAATCACACACAGAGAAGGCAGAGGCTCTGACGTCTCTTTCACATCTCTCTTTACGGCAATCTTAGCTGAATTCTTGGCTCTCAGTCGAGATCTGAGAGGCAAGGCTGCCAACTAGGTGAGTTTCAGAGCACGAAGCATTTGTCATAGGGCTGTGAAGGAGCCCTGCGGGCACAGGTCACCCTCCCCCCCTGCCAACAGCCCCGGGGACACAGGGACCACTGGGAGGAGCCATACGCAATGTGACCAGCTCCTGGAGCGGGCCAGCGTGGTTCCTGTGCCTCCATCAGCATCGTGAAGCACTTCCCAGGACCGGCGGTGGCCCAGGTGTGGTCCAGGAGCCCTGGGAACCTCAGGCCCTTTCGCGGGATCCGTGATGTCAAAACAACTCTCATATTTATACTAAGACCTTACAGGCCCCTTTCAACATCATGATCTCATTCTTTCCAAAGTGCAGGACGGAGTTTTCCGGAAGCTGCAGGACACCCATCAGCACTAACGGACAGAAAGATGTCCTTGCGTCGTCTCGTGTTTTCACCCTTTCTTGGCCTCGCTTTCTGACACATCACATGCTGACAGGTACAGCCCGCATGCACAGAGTCCTTGGGGCCTTCGATGATTTTTAAGAAGATAAAGGGAGTATTAGACACATCACTCTGGGGCTCCGTGGAGGTGGGTCTGAGGGCCACATGGAGGCCACTCAGACAAGAGGCTCCCTGGGAGGGAAGCAGAGATGAGGTCGGCAGGCCTTGGGGCCCAGGAGTCAGGGGAGAGCTGGGCAGATGGGTTTCCAGCAGAATGAGAGCTCCGCACACACGCCTGTCACCCGGCTCCCAGAGGGGAAAGCTCTGCTCACACGCCAGATGTCTCAGTGGCAAGGCAGGTCACCCCGGTGAGAAGAGGAAAGGCAGCGGCTCTCCAAGGGAAGCGAGGCTGTTCCCCCACCCCGTGAGCTCCCGCCGGGGGAGCACACATGCACGGCCCTGTGGAAGCTCTGTTGCCGGCCCTGTGACCCCAGGGGGGAGCAGCGCTCGGACGTGCAGACGGGCTGGGCCCCCAGCAGCACCTACCGCCCTTTAAGTCCGCGGATGCTCCCACGTACTGGAAGTTGTCCATGTTGATGACATCGATGATAGGGGACACCACGCGGGTCCTGTCCTGAAACGTGCCAAAGACAAGAGCAGTGTCAGTACCAACCAGGACCCAGCGCAGAGGAGGCCTGAGTGTCAGCTGTCCCAGCGCACCTGCCTGCCCCCAATCCCCGCTGGGCCAGGCGTCCACACACAGCCCCGCGCTGTGCCAGGGACCGAGGGCGTGAAGGATGCTCCCCAGGGAGAGACGCCCGAAGGCAGCCCTGCCTTTGTTCACCAGCTGGGGACAAGCGTGTTGGGAGCCTCTTGGACTGTTTTCCCAAATGTCAAACTTCAACCAGGGTACCTTTCACGCTGATGGACTCTAAGCTCAGCTGTACTTAAACACCAGTAATTAAAAGGCCCTTCGATGGAGGCATTTCTTCACGCCACACTGTCATCGTGCTGGTCGGAGTTTGGCAGGTGACACTGCCCCATGCTGACAGTGAACAAGAGAGCGAGTGCTTTCCCGAGCCGAGGAAAGAACTTGATTCAGCCAGAAGACGGACTTCGGAAAACAAACTAGGAACAGAACCAGCGGAGCTAAGAATGTAAGACGTCGGAGGACCGCACTCTGAGCATGTCACAAAGTTCCCGCACCACCCAGGTGCAAATCTACAGGGAAAAGCTGGTGCGATGGGCAGAGAGCAGAGGATGAACAGCGCGGGCCTGGCTCAGCCCAGCCCCAGGGGCGAGCATCACAGGATGTTACCTGTACCATTTCCTTTACTTTGATTTCTTTTGATAGGACTGGAACTGGTGAGGACTATTCTCAACTCTTTCCTATCTTTAAATTAGATAATTAAGTAATCCTGACAGTCTGATCACAGAAGCATGTGGCCTCCCTGCGCCCTGGGATCTAGGGGGCAGCTTTCCTCTGGCTTCTGCGTCCCTGGGACACAGCCTGGTAGAGTGAGAAGCCGGGGCTGGGGTGGAGGGCCCCCAGGATGGGACCTTTCAGCTGGGCGTGTGCATGTGTGTGAGAGGGCTTGGGAGGGATTCAGTGAAACACGCTTTGCCGTCCTGGCTCTGCCCCCTGTTTGATTTTTGGTTACGTTATTAAAGTTCCCTGAACCCCAGTTACCTCATCTGTCAAAAGGAGGTCGGGGGGACCTGTGTTAAAGGTAATGGACAAAGTGTTGGGCACTCAGTAAGCGGCAGGGGACGTGATGATGGCGATACTGGGAGCGCGTGCTAGTTCACCTCTCCTGGCTCACTGCCCATCAGCCACCCTTGCTGTGGTGTGAGAAGAATGACTTGTCCCCTTAATACGTCTCTAGTATTTTCATTAAGTTTGCTCTATTGTCCCCAGGAAGTAATTCCTTAGTAGGGAGGAAAGAAAGTCAATAAAACAAGCAGAAGGCAAGAGAAATACGACAAGAGGCTGAACGCAGTACTAGTGAGGGTGACGCCAGAAGGCACAGGTGCACAGTCCCGGATCACCCGCCTGCTCCAGGGCGGTCACTGTGTGGGTGGAGCTGGCCCTGCCCCACGAGCCTGCAGGCCGGGTCCCAGAGCATCGCTGCCAGGCTGGAGGCCAGGCCGGCTCCGTCCTAGGCACTCTGCTCCCTCTGAGCTTGGAGAATTGGTACCAAGCTTCAGGCAGGGAAGGAAGGCCCTCCGAAGAAAAGGGCTGTCTGAAATTAACCAGGCTTTCACCAGCCTCTGCGGACCCTCACCTCCTACTTGCCAAATGATTATTTTCCCTACAAAGAGATTTCCTACAGCGGATACCGTGCTCTTAAACAACACCCCAGAGGAACTGTCCCCTCTCCCACGTCACAGAGACCCTGGGGCCCGCCTCACCTCGGCCACCCTCTCCAGGAGGGGCTCCAGCCAGTGCTCGTTGCACTCACAGTGGCTGTCCAGGAACGTCAGCACCTTGGCCTGGGCCGCGTCGGCCCCCCGCACCCGCGAGCGCATCAGGCCTGGGGAGCAATTTCCAAAGCACATCAGGGGAGAAGACCTTGGGTTCCAGAGAAAAAGGGACACCCAGCACCTCCTTGGCCACCTCCCCACTCATCCCTCTTGCCGGGCATAGAGTTCATCGTGAACTTGAACTTGAGTGGTGGGATCAGCACTGCCCTTCAGTCACCGAGATAACAGTCCTGCCAGGACTTTTTTTACGTTCACTGGATGACTAAGAAGACGACTTGGGACGAGGGCCTTCCGCGGAGGGCCTTTGCATAATCGAAGTCTCCTTTATCAAGGAACTGAAATGTGCAATTTTTAAAACCACTTTCCTCGGACACAGCAATAGAGTTTTCTAATTAACGGGGAGAAGGAAAGTGTCACCCAGACGCTTCAAGTACTGATGGCGCCAATTTTAATGATGATAATTTAATGACAACAGTGTTGCCGACGCCTTTGCCTTCTACAACTTACCACAAGCTGAATGAACATAAATGACACAGCCCAGTTGTCTGGCTTTTGCCAAATGAAATGAGTTACGCTACTGGCCAAATTACACAATTTACCCTTGTGATCTGTCGTTAAAATACATTTTTTTATTATTGCACAAATTTTTAGCATAAATAATATATTTATCACTAGACGGTGTGGTCATAAGTGGCTTCTGCTACGCATGCAGGGTTTTATATGTGGAATACGATGCGATTATTCACAACCAGTGAGGACAAGGGTTCTAAGTTCTTCACACACAGTGGTCAAAATGGGTTTTCAATGATTCTTAAAAAGCTGCAGGCTAGAGTAGGAAAAAAAGGCAAAAGATTTCCAGTTTTGCAATTATAAAGTAGCTCGTATTAGGCAAACCCTTACTCAGAGGACAAGTACATACCCTGAGCAAAACGGAAGTGCAACTGTTGGAAAGAGACAGAGTAGCCAGAAGAGGGCAGAAACGAGAGGGGTTTCAGCCCTTCAAGGAAGAAAATCACACAGAGGGAAATCCAGGTTTGGACGGCATTTCCCCTGACATTATTCTCCAGTCCACTCCAGTGCAGCCTTTTTGGCTTGAGCTGTCAGGGGATAGAGTCTGGGGTTTCTAGAGTGGCTGGAGACAGGAGGAGATCCTGGAAAGAAGGTAAGCCCCAGATCTGGTGAGAACCCCCCCCCTTAAATCCTTGGCTGACTCCTGAACCTGCAGGTACAAAGGACCCAAGGAGGCCATGGAAAGAAACAGCCAGAAGCTGAAAGAACTGAGATTTCAGCTGGTATCAGGGACGCAATGTTTGGCACTTGAGTTCTGCCAAATTAGAAGGGCCCGGTGAACGCCTCAGTTCTACAGACACTCCACAACGAACACATTTAGGAATAGAGACTATGTCTCAGGAATAAGGGATTCACCCAAGATGTACTCATTCTAGAAAAGTACCAAGACAGGCCTACACAAGTTCAAGGTCACTGAGCTTTAATTGACCAATGTAACAAAGATCAACACTCGAAAGACCACAGAATCCAGTATCTCTACAACAAACCAGTCACAATATCCAATATAAAATTTAAAAATTAGCAGACATGAAAAGAGAAAAATGTAATCCATACCCAAGAGAAAAAAGTCAATAGAAAGTCATTCTGAAATGACTCACACGTTGAAATCAACGGACAAAGATTTTAGAGCAGCTATCATAATAACTATGCCCAAGAACTTCAAGGAAATGATGACTGTAATGAGGAAACAGATGGGGGATCTCAGCAGAGAAATGAAAACTTTAAGAATTAAATGGATATTCCAGAACTGAAAACTACAATTATGTGAAATGAAAAATTCACTGACTGGGTTTAATAGCAGATTATGGATGTCAGAAGGACCAGTGAACTTGAAGATGCTTCAGTAGAAACTGATCTATTTGATGAACGCAAAGGAAAAATACTGAAAGAGAAAAAAAGCTTAAGTAATCAATGGACAGTAAGTGGTATAACATATGTGATATGTGTACTCAGAGGCCAAGAACGAGCAGTCTGCCCCACTCCAGGGCAACCCAACACGTCCAAGAATGAAGTAGAAAAAAATGCATGAAGAAGTAAAAGGCCAACAGTGACCCAAAATTGGTGGAAAACATCAATTTACATATTCAAAGGGATCAGCAAACCTGGAGCAGAATAAATACAAATCAAATCAAATCTAGGCATGTCATAGTCAAACTGCTAAAAACCAAAGACAAAGAAAGAGACCATCTGGAGAGGAGGGGTGGGGGAGGGGGCAGAGGAAGGGTGGGGCCGTGGCCCCGGAGCTGGGGATAACAAGAGACAATCTGGAAATCAGCCAGAGGAAACAATCCGTAACACACAAGAAATCAACTATACAGATGACAGCCACATTTTAAACATGAAAACAGAGGCCAGAAGACACTGCAATGACATTTTAAAACTGCTGAAAGAAAAACAAATGGTCAACTCAGAATTCTATTCAGAGAAAATATTCTTCACTAATGAAGGAGA
Source organism: Camelus bactrianus (assembly GCF_048773025.1). Lineage (NCBI taxonomy): Eukaryota > Metazoa > Chordata > Mammalia > Artiodactyla > Camelidae > Camelus > Camelus bactrianus. The sequence goes on from NC_133549.1 coordinate 10,266,168, forward strand.
AAATGGGCTTTTCTGATAAATAGAAGTTGAGAGATTTTATTGCCTACAAGAAAAAAATAAAATTCTAAAGGTCCTCTGGGCTAAAGGGAAATGACACTAGATGGAAACTTGAATCTATGTAAAGAAATGAGGATCCCAGAAATTAAAAATACAAGGATAAATTCTGCAGTCCATTTATATATTCTAATTTTTATACGACAACTGATTATTTAAAGCAAACATTTTAACACTGCACTGTGGGGTTTAAAACATATAATAACAACACATGATGAAAAACACATGATGACAAAGATACACAAGACAGTAATAGAAATGGAAATAAACTGTTGCAAGGTTCTTACATTTTATGTAAAGTGGTATGGACTCTAAATAGACTGTTACAAGTTAAAGATGCATATTGTGACCCTCAGAGCAACCACTGAAAGAAATGTAGAATTAAAAAGCTACAAGAAGAATGAAAATGGAACACACACAAGAATAATTTCAAAGTATATTACAAAGCTATAGTAATCAAAACGGTATGGCATTGGCATAAAAACAGACACACAGATCAATGGGATAGAATGGAGAGCACAGAAATAAACACAAACATATGTGGCCGTTAATTCACAACAAAGGAGCCAAGAATAGCCAATGGGGAAAATACAGTCTCTTCAATAAAGAGTGTTGGGAAAACTGGACAGCAAGATGCAAAAGAATGAAACTGGACCCCACCTTACACCACACACAAAATCAAAATGGATTAAAAGCTTGAATGGTAAGACCTGAAACCATAAAATGTCTAGAAGGAAACAGAGGTAAGTTCCTTGACATCTGTGGCAGCAATAAGTTTTTGAATTTGACACCAAAACAAAGGCAGTAAAAGCAAAAATAAAAAGGGACTACATCAAACTAAAAAGCTTCTGCACAGCAACATCCAAAAAACTATTCACAAAATGAAAAGGCAACCTATGGAATAGGAGAAAATATTTGCAAATCGTGTAAGTGATAAAGGATTAATATCCAAAATATATAAAGAACTCGTATGACTCAATAGCGCAAAAAAAAAAAATCCAATTAAAAAACAGACAGAGGAATTGATATTTTTCCAAAGAAGACACACAAATGGCTAGCATGCACATAAAAAGGGTGTTTAACATCACTAGCCATCAGGAAATGCAAATCGAAACCACAATGAGATACCACCTCGCCCCTGTAAGCATGGCTGTCATCAAAAAGACAAGAGATGATAAGTTTTGGTGAGGATGTAGAGAAAAGGGAACTATTCTGCACTGATGGTGGGAATGTAAATTGGTGTAGCCGCTATGGAAAACAGTATTGGGGGGGGGCTTCAAAAATCAAAAGTAGAACTACCATATGATCCAGCAATTCCAAGGAAGTGAAATCATTATCTCAAAGAGATATCTGCAGCCCACGTTTACTGCAGCATTATTTATAACAGCCAAGACATGGAAGCAACCAAAATGTCCACAGATGGATGAATGGATAAAGAAAATGTGATACATAGACACACACAGAGGAATGCTATTCAGCCATAAATAAGAAAGAAATCCTTCCATTTGCAGTGATAATGTGGATGGGCCTTGAGGGCATTATGTTACGTGAATAAGTCAGACAGAGAAAGAAAAATACTGTATGATCTCACTTATATGTAGAATCTAAAAAAAAAAAAAAAAAAAAAAGCATAGATACAGAGAACAGATTGACGGTTGCCAGAGCAAGGGCGTGGGGGAAATGGGTGAAGGTGGTCAAAAGGTACAAACTTCCAGTTACAAGATAAGTAAGTCCTGGGGATGTATACAGCATGGTGACAGTAGTTAACAATACTCTATTGTATATTTGGAAGTTGCCAAGAGAGTAGATCTTAAAAGTTCTCATCACAAGAAAAAAAAATTTGTAACCGTGAGGTGATGGATATTAACTAACCTTGTGGTGGTGATTCCTTCACAGTATATATAGACACATCAAATCATTACATTGTACGCCCCATAGGATACAATGTTATAGATCAATTATATCTCAATAAACTGGAAAAAATCAATTAATTAGGCAGAATAGTAGGAACAGAGGAATAAAAAGCACAGACCGTCATTCTAAGTGAAATAAGCCAGACAGAGAAAGAAAAATGCCACATGATACCACTCATATGTGGAATCTAAAAAAAGAAAAAGAAAAAGAAAAAAGAAGACACTAATGAATTCATCTAAAGACAGAAACAGATTCACATAGTAAACAATCTCATGATTACTGGGGGAAAGGGATAAACTGTGAGTTCGAGATGTGTAAATACTAGCTACTATATATAAAATAGATAAAAAACAAGTTTCTTCTGTGTAGCACAGGGAACTATACACAGTATCTTGTAGTAACCTACAACGGAAAAGAATATAAAAACAATGATATGTATGTGTATGTATGCCTGAAGCATTATGCTGCACACCAGAAACTGACACACTGTAATGGACTATACTTCAGTTAATAAAAAAAAGCACAGGAGACAAACAGAGAACTTGGCCTATAAACATGGTTTCAACCCCACTAGTCATTTAATAGGTGGCTGACGTTGAGAAATTAGTTGTCACTAAATGGCTGGATGATCTTGAGAAAGCCACTCAAACTCTTTGGGCTTTAATATTTCCATCTGTAAAAGGAGAAGGACTGGTTTTCAGCTTTCAAAGTGTATCAGTATCACCGAAGCAGCTTTCAAGATGCAGATGTCCTGGCCCCACCCCTAAAAATTCAAAAATATTTCTTCAGTTGTGGGCAGGATCAAGGCCTGGCCCTCTTTTAACTTCCCTAGGCGATTATAATAATTAGCCAGATTAAGATGGGTGGCACAATGAAATCACCAGCACTAAATGAGCCCAAGGCTGCTCCTTCACTACCATGTTTTATGCCACTGATTTTCTCCGATCTACCGGTATCTACATGAGCACTTGGGCGTATGTTGAAATATATGGGTACACACACACACACACACACACACATGCACAGGTATGCATTTGTGCGTGTGCGTCTTCTCACTGGACCGTCACATTTCTTCACCTGTTCCATCAGGCCTTCCGTGATCTGGCTTCCCACAACTGCCCCTCCTCATTCCTTCCCAAACAACACATCCATGTGGGTTCTTCCCCGAATGAACAGCCTAACTTAAAGCAAATGGTAAGTTTATATTCAGAAGCATTGCTTTTGATTGCTAAGCAGGTTAAAGGCACTCTTTGATAAGGCTAGCAAGTGATTTGTTAGTTACAAAATGCCAACGTGAAAAATGTCTTTTTTTTCCTCCTCCTCTTTTTTTTTTTTTTACCCCTGTGCCAACAGACACTTTGGGTTTGAATTCAAAAGTTACTATGTAATTTCTTTAGGGGCAAACACAATGCGAGACTTTGGTTTGATCTCGAGAGTTTGGTTTAATCTAAGCTTGGGAAACAGATGTGAGTTCAGCAAACAGCGCTTGCTTAGAGGCAAGGCTGACCCCGTTGTTTATGCATCTTGAACATCTGGATTGATGATCTGGGTCGGTTAAAACATAGTGTTGATGATACTGCCCTAACAGGCTGAACTGCTTTTACTGACTGGATTCTTGCTAAGAAAAACTGCATTCCTTGACTCCAGCTGGACTGCACCGGGGACCAGCAGAGAGAGAATGTTCACTGCTCAGAGAGCACAACCACCAGTCTCGGGATCAACAGACTCATCTTCAAACAGCAAAAATGGCACATGATTTAAAGCTCTGTGGTTTTCCTACAGAAAGACTTCTCAGGGCTGTGGAGGAACCCAGAATCCAGCCGCGGAGCTCTCCAACAGCACAGACACCCTGGGTGTTAATTACACTGAGATTCCAGTTTCCCTTCCAGACACTTCAAAGCAATGCTTTCCCCTCTGGAGTCTCTCTTCTAACTGCCAATAAAGTGGACTTGATGAGCCCAGCTCCAGCCAAGCCAAGACTGACAGCAGGCTCAGAGGCTGGCATTTGCAAAATCCAATAAGCATGTAATTACAGTGCTCTTCCCCCCTCCACCCCTTTTTTGGAGGGTTCACCTTCAGCTGGCTGTCAAATTTGAATCCCAATTATTTAATCACATGCCTGGAGCATGGAGTCATTAAAGTTCTCATCGCTAAGTCTCTGTTTTTCTTCTAAATGCTAGTACTCAGGGGACTGATAAGACTTCTGAGGTTGTGAAAGAAAGAGAGAAGCCAGTTTTCTAAACACATAAATAAGAAAGCAATTTGAACTCTGGCCCAAGTACACAAACAATTTCAATTAGTTAAGCTTTAAATGTCCTTCCTGTGTTTGCTGGGAGAGGCCCCCAAGAGGCTCTGCTAGGGGCAGGCAAAAGGATGAGACAGTTCATTGTTCTTGTAGCGGAAACATTTCTGCAAGTTATTACTGGGCTCAGGAAAGGTCAGAATTCAACCGCCTTGGTACCAAATTAAGAGAAGTCTTACCTTCTCGCCGATCATTTCTGAGAACCCGCACCTTCTCAATTTTCCCCAAGAGGGCCCCGTCTTCGGCTGGGAAGAGGAAGGAAGCAAAGCGATCTGAACACGGCAGGCAGGCACAGTGCTTCTCCACCACCCACACGCTGATGATCCCCTCGGGGCACCGGAGAGGCACCCTCTTTTCCACAGCCCCGATTTCTGGCCTTTTCATGAAACTGGTCCTTAGCACCCACGGCGCAGGAAGGCTGGCGCCCGGGAGAAGAGCCCGGCGCGGGCCCGGGGGCGGGGGTGGGACCCAGCTCTACTTACGGTCATTGCTGTAGTCGTCCACCAAGATGATTTCTTTTATGAGGTGGGGCGGGCTTTTCTTAAGCACACTGAGGAAAGACAGAAGGATGAAGCTGTAGGCCTTTTCGGGATATCACTCGGAGTGGGCAATTCTCTTAGGGCTCCAACCCTGGCTGGAGAAGCCCATTAGCCACTCTTTGTGCTGCACAGTCAGGTGACCTGTCTGCACCCCCAAAGACAGCCCTGGCTGCACTGGGGGCCTGGCCCTTGTCCAGCATTCCTGCCAAGGAACGCCCCCCTCCACCCACCATTAACCACAACCAGTGGCATCTCCTGGCCTCACCTGACCACTGTCCTCAGCAAGGCTGACCTGGCTTCATTGTGAAACGTTATCACCACGCTGGTGGCTGGCAGATCCACCCGCCACTGCTTCCGCTGACACCTGAAGGAAGAGAAAAAGCGTCCTGAACAAAAAGCCTGGAGAAGCCAACGCAAGGCTCCCGATGGCCCGGGCAGCCAGACCTGAAAGATGGGTGCTCCGGAATGGACTTGGCGTCTGCAGAAGTCACTGGCCTATTTTGAGACACAGTGACAATGGGACATAAGGAAACAGAAGAACACAATCAGAGCAACATTAAAAAAAAAAATACTTTTACTGAAGTATAGTCAGTTTACAATGTTGTGTCCATTTCTGCTGCACAGCACAGTGCTTCAGTCATATAGGAACATATATGCCTTTTCATATTCTTTGTAACCATAAGTTCCTACAAGATAACATTTTAAAAAAGGAATGAGTTCCCTGAAAAGTAACATATTGAGAACATCTTTCTAACATGTTGGGAAAAAAAGCATGTTTCAAAACAGTGAAATCCCGTTTATTCTCACATGCAGACACACCTCTGTGGATGTGCTTTCCACGGCTCGCGGTGGCTATTTTTGAGGGGCGGAACCAACTGTGTGCCGCTGCTCTTTTCTCATTTCCTACTCTGCCTGCGACAAGCATGCGGGACCACGTGATTCTCTGCAAAGTTGCATCCGGTCCTGGGCACCACCCCACCGACTGCTCCCCCTGCCCCTGGACAGGAGGACGCACACCCCTCCCCTGGCCCGACTGCATCCAAACGGTGCAGGTGACAGAGGTGCAGGCTGGTGCGTCCGAGGGAAGAACGGATGGGCACCTGAGCACGTTGCTCCCTCCGTGTGCTTAGGGCAGCAATGAAAGGACCCAGGACGGCTCTGAATCAAGTCGGTTCAGGCCTGCAAACTCCGGGCAGACTACAACAGGCACGTCTCAAGTCTGGGCCCTGCAGACGGACCCGAGACTGCAAGGGCCCTGAGGGGCTATTTACAAACACGACTATGGCTCTAGGCTGATGCTACCAGAGCATTGTCCCCCAGGAGACGGAAACCACCTGAAGGCGACCAGGCTCAGCAGGACCCATCACGAGGGGCCCTCAAGTCCCTCGAAGGCTCCATGAACTTGACGGACAGACCAGTGCTGTTGAGGTGACGCTTCCAGAGAATCCTGAGACGGCAAGACCCCTGCGGCGGGCTGACAGCGCCTGAGGACCGCCGGGGACAGTCCAATTGTGGTGTGAGTGTATTCAGAGAGATCCCTGGCTGGCGAGACTGCTGATACCAGCCTGAAAAAGAGGCTGGGCCGACAGCTAAAGCGTCTTGGCCTCTGGGAAGCAGCTCTCAACCAGTCTTTTTTTTTTTTTTTTAATTGAAGTCTAGTCGGTTTACAATGTTGTGTTAACTTCTGGTGTATGGCATAGTTATTCAGTTATACACATATACATTCCTTTTCATACTCTTTTTCATTATAGCTTATTACAAGACATTCAATATAGTTCCCTGTGCTGTACAGTAGGCCCTTGTTGTTTATCAGTTTTATATGTGGTAGTTAGTATCTGCAAATCCTGAACTTCCAATCTATATCCCTCCCCACCCCCTTTCCCCCCGGTAACCAAGAGTTTGTTTTCTATGTCTCTGAGTCTGTCTCTGTTTTATAAATAAGCTCATTTGTATCTTTTTTTCTAGACTTTACATATAAGTAATATCATATGGTACTTATCTCTTTCTGGCTTAGTTCACTCAGAATGACGATCTCCAGTCGCCCAGTCATTTTGGACCCAAGGTCAAGAGGCTGAATGGTCTTGCCTGCAGCGGGGCAGGGACTATCAGCTGGCCTCCAGGATGCGGTCCCTCCACGCTCATCATCTGAGAGTCCCTGCACTGGTACCAAAGGAGCTGGAAAACCTTCTGTGGGTTTCCAATACATTTTCAAGAACTCGTTTTACTCCTTAGCGCGTATGTGGTTGACCACAGCTGTAAACAATCTGCTCCCAGAATTAAAGGTATCTACCTTAAATGGGAAATCCGTAGGAAAACGAGAAAGATTAAAAAAAAAACAAAACACTTTGGTGCTCAGCCATGGCTAAAAGCGGGTAAGCAATTCAGATGCTTGGGCAGCAAGTGACCAGGAATTCCACCCGAACGGGCTCGCCTTGGAGGACAACGTTCAGCAGACACTGATTTTCTCTCCCTCACGACTGGGAAAACTGCTTCAGAGAAGCATTTTGAAAATGAGCAAGAAAAGCAGTACAATTAAAAAGCAATTAGGTCAGATCACAAAACGGGCTTTTGTTTATTTTAGTTATACGGAGAGCTTGATTTTAATTAACCGTGAGACAAGTATGTAACACAGCAGTGGCTGTTGTCTGGGAAAAGAATGGATTCTGGAATTAATATCAAGTATCACCATGGCTCCTGACGGCTAAGTCTTTCATGACAAGTAGATGGACAGGCCAGGGTGGTGGTGCTTTTTTTTTTTTTAATTCCATTTCAAGAATTTGCCAACTGTTACATTAAGGAAGTAAGACGTTAAGAATCTCCAAGGTTCGACTATAAACAAATTACCAACAAACGTCACTCCCAAGAACTCGATCTGTAACGCTAATGAAATAAGAACTCTGCGATGGGAGGCCAGTATCCTCTGCAATTAGCTCCCACTTGACACGGCGGGAAGGGCTGAGCTGAGCAGTCTGCGTTGAATGACTTACTGAACATGGGCTCCTGCAGCCACGTGAGATTTCAAAGAGACAGAAGGCAAAGAGACAGAAGGCAGCATTTTTCATGCTCAAATCATAGTAAACCCAACCGACCCAATCACGTCCTATTCTCTCAGTTTCCTTTTCTCTGCAGGAAGCCTTGTCTCCCACGAGCATCTGGAAGTCGTGAGGGGGCTCTGGAAACATTTTTCAGAACACACAGGGCTGCCGCGCTCCCATCATTTCATTAAAATTCCTCTACATGGTCATAGGGCACCAAGTTTTGCTCGGGATCGGCCATCAGGACGTTTAGGAGGGCTCCCATTTTTGCGGTGAAGAAGGATGACAAGTAGAAATGGAGGAAGACTTCGGCCCCCGTGAGTTGAAGAACGTTATATGCATGTATATGAATTCAGATCCTATGTCCTCACACTGAGCCAAGGAAAGAGGGGGAGGGGGGCGGCTTGAAGACTTTCTTTAAAAAGAAACAGACTAAATCTCACACGTCAAGAGCCCTGTCCCTGCCAAGCCGTCTTCACCGCTCCAGGGCTGTTGAAAGGACGCCCAATATAGAAACACGCCGGGGGGGGGGGGGGCGGGCTGCCGGGGGTCCTCTCAGACGCGGGCTTTCTTTGGGAACTGAGTAGAAGCCGTAGTTTATTTGAAATCAGCAGCAAGAAGAGCTGGCGCTTAGCCCTGTGCTCCCTCCCAGACGATGCGTGGAAGCCAGATGATGCTGAGGCCGGGCTTTGGGTCCAGCTCACTTGGGTCTCCAAGGGTCATTCTGGTAACTTCTGGTCCAGTACAATGGAGACTTGGAAAAAACTGGACACGTAAGGATTTTTTTTTAATCCCCAGTTTAGTTTTAAATGTCTCTGAGACCAGATGGCTAGCGTTATCTGAACTCCTGATTGGCTGGGAAAGGAAAGTACGGTGCGAAGGATGAAACTGCCTCGGGGGAGGCTTGTCTCTGATGCAGATGTTACACTGGAGGTTGGTCCAGACACTGATGGATGAGGACACGCATGTCTCCAGACCGGGCAGCCAGGCGCTCTGTTTAACAACACGAAAGGCTGGTCCACGGGAAAGAGCACAGAAACACGCTCTCTACCCCGCACCCCGTGTGCCCTCCCTCACCCCCTCCTGGGCTGGTCCAGCCTGCGGTTACCGTGGTTACCCACTGGGCGACCTGAGGCCCTTCATCCCTCCTCAGCTGTGAAAATGGCACTTACAATCTTGATGGTTATTGGGGAAATCAAACGATGATGAAGGACTCTGAATACTGCAAAAGTCCCTGTAACCCTAGCGAGGGTTAGAACGTGCACGTGGCCGCTGTGTGCCAACGGGGACTGCTGAGCCTACATAAGCATCTTCGGGTTACCCAGCACCTGGCACTCAGCCCTTCTCTGAAGCCAGTGGGGTCCGTGGAGAAGGGTTTGTAGACCCCATGACCCCTAAGCATGTGACACCCAGCCAGCATTCTGGTCATTGTCTGCAGGAAATCTGACAATGGAGACCCCAAAAGTCAGTCTCTTTGGCAGTGACTTCTTACTGTGAGCCCACAGCAGGCCTTCCGGCCCTGTCGCAGCCTCCCATGGAACAGCTCCAAGGGAAACCGGGATCTCTCACATGTTTCAAGATTCCGGTTGCTGTCACATGTACTTCATTTTACAAATTCCAAATTCTCACACTGGCATTCTGGAGTCATTCAGTCAGAGAACTGAGTCTGAAGTCTGCCCCTGAGACATAAATTCTGCTTTGATTTATTCACAACAAAACAAAGCAAAGCATGGGGGGGGGCAGTAAAGGAACAAAACAAAAAAATTTTTTTTTTCTGAGTTTGCAAAGCTCAGAGTCAGGTCTTGGACCCTGATGGACTCAGTGCAGTAATGGACGTGCTGTGGCCTTGTGAGGGGCACAGCCAGCCTGTGTCTTCCCGGGCAAGCCCGCCGCCACCACCATCACTGTGTGCGCACGTGTGCAAAATATTTCAAACAAAATCTAGAGGACATTACACAAGCACCTGTGCTCCCTCCACTCAGCTTTGTCAAACCTTAATAATTTGCAACAGTGGCATTTGACTTGGATTCTTTTTAATGAAATGAAACAGGACAGACAGTAAATAGTCCATGGTACGCCTTTCCCACCGCAATCCCCGCCTTCACCAGCAGTAACCACCATCCTCAATTTGGCACTTCAGTGTTCCTACGTATGTCTTCAACAAACCACATCTGTACATCTTCACAAATAACACGCAGTATTGTTCCGCACGTGTTCAAGACGTGTTCAAGACGTGTACGGAGGGCCCTGCGCTGTGGCTGGCTTGCCCTCTTCACCTTTGGGGATGTATATGCTTTGACACACACAGCTCTGTTTCAGTTCACACTGCCATGTAGCTTCCCCCTGGAGGAACACACCCCCTCAGTCCTTCTGCTGACCATCCGTTCCTCTCTGTTAGGGATCACGCAGCAGGGGACACTCAGTTTACACACGTGAGAAGTTTCTCTGCATCACTTGCCCACAGGTAGGACTGCGAGTCACAGGTGTACTCGGTACAGCAAAGTCATCTCTGAAGGGCTGTTCCCAGCATCACCCCACCCACAAGGACACGTGTTCATATTAGTCCATGTTATCACCATCCCTCAGCAGCATCAAATTTTTACATTTTGTCAAACCAGACTGGTATAAAATAGCCTCTTATTATCCTAATTTCCATTTCCCTGATTACTCGTGAGGCCACACATCTTGTGCTAAGTTTATGAGCTGGTCAGACTGCCTCTTCTGTGAGCTGCCTGCTTGTACTCTTCGTCCTCTTTGATCAGGTTTTCACCTCATTTTTATTTGATTCCAGGAATTTATATACTCTGGATATTATCCTTTGTCAGCCACATGTGCCCTGCAAAAATCTTCACATCTGGGGCAGATCCTTTCATTTTGTTTAAGATGTCTTCTGTCAAACATACTTTTTAATTTTGATTTTTTTTTTTCACCCTGTGGCCCTGGGATAATGTTTAGGAAAAGGGTTTCAAACCTAAGGTCTTGAATATAGTCTTATAGATTTTCTTCCAAATGTTTTAACATTCACAAATGCTTTTAACAGTTAGGGTACCCATCTACCTAGCTATGAAAATTTTTAAGCATTCTCATTTTTTTCTATATGGCTAGTCTGCTGTCTTGTCTATGTCATTTAATAGTTTGTTATTTCCTCGCCGACCTGTGACTTCCTTGCTCTCGTACCATCCCTGTATGTGTGGACACTGATCTCTGCCTCCACTTCTGTTCTGTCCAGCTGTTTGCACCTGTCCCACACTGCTCACCGGCTGTGGTTCTGAAGCAGGTCTATGAGCATCTGAAAGGCAAGTAGCCCCCTTGTGCTGTGCTTCAAGACTTTACTGGCCATTGGTGACCATTTGAGTTTAAGGACCAGTTTCTTTAAGTTCCAGGAAAAAGCACTGTTTGATACCGCTCTGAATTTACAGGTTAATTTGAAGGGAATTTGTTTCTTTATAACACTGAGTATTTTTGAATGTCCTTCAATTACGTTCTGTAATTATCTAATTTTCTCCATAGAAGTCGTGCACATCTCGTGTTGCGATGGCTCTTAAGAACCTTACAGTCCTGTCGTTCCAGGGTCCGGGGTCCCTGCTCCTCTGACACTTGCTCAGAGGCCGCTGCTGACTGAGGCTCTTGTATGTGGAACCCGCACTCGGCACCCTCACTGAGCGATCTCAGTTCTGAGAGTCTGTAACTTCTCTGGGATTTTCCGCCATCAGTTCATCTATATTTTGTCTTTGTCTTTCCATTTCTTATACATCTGTGATTCTCACCTTAAAAAGGCAGTGCTTATGGCTGGCAACACAATATGCAATAAAAAAGGTGGCAGAGAGCATCCTTGCCTTGCCCTATCTTTAGACTGACGACAACTAGATTTTCACTAAGCATAATGTTTGCAATAGATTTTTTTTTTAATGATACCTTCAATCAGGTTAAGGAAATTCCCTTACAAGTGCTAAATTTTACGCTATTTTTTCCCCATGTATCCATTAAGGTGATCATATAGCTTTGTTCCTTTAATCCACTGAGAAGGAATATTGTATTAATATATCTTCAGTCGTTCAATCATTCTTGTATTCCTAAAATAAACTCCACCTGGCTATGATTTTTTTTAAATAATAAGAGGTACGTTAGCTATGCCAGTATTTGGTTTAGAATTTTTTGAATCTATAACTGTAACAGTAATAGGCCTAAATTTTTCTGTTCTTTTACTTCTTTCCCACCCAGTTTCACAGCAAGGTTGTCCCACCCTCATAGACCCTCGTTTTCTATGCTCAGAAGTAGTCTTGTGTTTTATGCAAACCCACTTGAGCCTTGCGGATTTGGGGAAGGCAAACCTTTTATCGCTGAAAGGGTCGTTCGTGGCTAGTATGTATTCATATTTTCCACTTCTTGAGTGATTCTGGTCATTTCTACGTTTTTAAAGAACCATCCATTTCACAGAGGTGTTCAAATTTATTTGGATGAAAGTGTGCTTACAATTTTCTTACGATCTTCACAAACTACTTTTGCTAGTTACATCTGCTCTTTTATTCCTAGTATTATTTAATCATGGTTAATTTTATCAGTGTTAAAGACTTCTATTTTTTGAAAAATCAAGTCTTATATAATCCTTGTATTGTTTCCTATTTTTCTAGAGCACAATTTTTTTTCTTTTTCCTTCATTACTTCCTTTCCTCTATTTTGAGGCTTGCCCTGGTCTTCTTTTTTGGGGGGGTGCCTTCTGGAGTCGCAGAGCTGACCTACGGAATGAACGAGGGGCTTTAAATCCAATCAAATTCTATCAATGGAGAAACAAAGGCAGTTCTGTAGTGGGGCGAACGGGAGAGGTGCCAGCAGGTGGAATGAGTACCTTTAACCCTGGGAAAGAGCGATGTGGCACCTGTCTCTGTCCTGTGCCAAGGCACAAACGTGGGGCTGTGCCCTGGGAGATGGACGGCCAAGGGAGCCCCAGGTTGCTCTGACCCTGATCTCTGCAGCAGACTCAGTCCCAGAGAAGGTGCCTGCCTCCACGTGCACCCTCGGGCCGAGTGAGACAAACCTGGGGCCCGAGTAGGGGCCAAGTTCAGACGGCAGGGCCGAAGATTCCAAAAACCAAAAGAACCGATTAAAATTGATCGTCACTTCCCAGGCCGTCTGCCCTGCTTGTACATGGCGGTGTTATCATGCGGGGACCCTGGGGTGAAGGCGCTGAACAGCAGGTGACCCAAAGGAGGCCCTGAACACACTTCCGGTTCCTGTGTCCTCACCTACAGAGAACACTGACATGATTTCCTTTTCAAAGGAAGAAAAGAAAAAAAAAAAAAGGGCAGGTCTGCTGTTTGAAGGACCGTGTCCTGGCAGCCAGACACAGCTGTCCCCACGGGAGCTGGAATTTCCCATGTGAGCTGTGCAGCCCGGGCCCTGGCCTAGCTGAAGCCAACCGTGGGCTGGGCACGCACGGTGTGGACTCCCCATCTGGACCTCACTTTGGGGGTCAGGCAGCTGCCCTGGCATGGACCACCATCACCACCCAGCTGGGACACTGAGTGGCAGACTCCCTGAAGAGCACACTGACCTTAAGAAGGGCTGGGTGGCACCTGGGAATCTGCATTTTAGAAGCTCCTTGTCTATGCTGGGTCCCTCCAACCTACCATGACTACAAAACACAGCACCTAGAGAGGGAAGCCCCTACGGCCAGGAACAAGGTCGAGGCCACAACTGGAGTCTGGATCCCAGCAAGAGGGGTGTGGACTTGAAACAGGCTCCCCCTCCACCCCCAGAGCATGAGGAACCCCGGGCACTTCCACTCTAACACAACCTAAACAAGGCGGCCACTTCCAGTATGCGTTTCGCTATGGAGTCTCTGGGGAGGCTGGGTGGTCTGTGGGATAAAATGGGAGTTGAAAATGGAATTTAAAAGAAAAAAGAGGAAGAAAAAAAAAGAAGAAGAAAGCCAACAGCTGTTGTATAATGTTCATTTAATTAAAATACACTCTTAATAATCCTTCAAACAGTGATAATGGCATAATATTCTACCTAATCAACTAATTTCTGATCAGTCCTAATAGCGAGAGAGCTTATTCTGCAGAGGTCTTTTAAAACGGAAGAGAAGTGGATCCTCAGATATTTAAAAACCTCCGCAGGGCCCATTTGAAATTAAGCTTCTTAAGAAGCTAGTTGGCAGGAGATTTGAATAAGCCCCATTAATCACAGGGGGTCTGTCTCACCCTGAAATTATGAGCATAAGACAGCTTTCTCCCATCCCGCGCTGCTTATGAAACAGGCATGTTCTTTCAACAAAGAGATCCATTCTTCCTGGGACACAAACCACGGGCGCCTACCTTCTCTACTGTGGTCCCTCTGAAGTTCTCTGATCCCCTGAGAAGCCAAGGGTTCCAGAGGCGAGAACGGCAGTGGATAGTGGACAAGACTCGGACCCATGCTCCCCGCTCAGCAGGCACCCCAGCACCGGGCACAGAAAACATAAGCGGCCCCGAGACACGGTGCTCTCCCTCCGAGGAGGGGAATGTTAGGTTTCCACCGGCCGCTCTCGGCCAGCACCGCTTGCTGAAATAGAACTGTTTTTCCATTCCAAGAGCATCACCTGCCCTTTACCACCACCAGTTTTACAGACACTAAATTTTTACGGAAAACTTTTTCAAGAGTCAAGCGCTATTGAGTGTTGAGAAAATAACAGCCCTGGATGAAGCCAGGAGAACTTCCTGCTACCTCCACGCGGACTTCAGGCATCACCTCCTGCACACCACTAGGTGGAGTCCGTGCAGAGAGAGGAAAGCACAGCACTTTAAACTCTCCTTCCTCCTGGTGCTGGGGGAGCCGCCCTCTCGGGATGGGGGCACACACTGGCCATCAAACAGGAAGAGCCACGGGTTTCCCCACCTCTGCCCCAGGACATGAGGCACCAGCAGTCCGCTCGAGTGCACCAGCTCTCCCTCCGGGGGCCTCCACCTTCCCCCTGGACCACGGACTCTGCTCTGTGGAGAGATGCTCCCTGCTGTCTCACAGTGGTTGTCATAAGAGTGCCCCTCTTGGGTTTAGCAGGGCATTCTTCTCTGTCCTGAATCCTTCTCTTTTGGTCCTCCCTCTAAACTGCAGCCAAATAATCGACTTGGTGTGGCCACTCAACAATGGTTCTGACTTTTAAAAGCTGGTAAAAGGACGCCTACATGCTGTTAAGAATAATGCTTTAGGGGGCTTTCCAAAGATCATTAACTGCTTAGTATTTCTGCTTGTTGTGCAAAGATCAACTTTTCAAAAAAACCTTTCTTTTGTAGAGCACAGGGAACTATGTTCAATATCTTTTAATAACCTTTAATGGAAAAAATTTGAAAACAAATATACATATGTATACGCATGACTGGGACACTGTGCTGTGCACCAGAAATTGACACATTGTAATTGACTACTTCAATTAAAAAAAATCAGCTTTTCAATGACACTGTTACTAGTAACCGAAGGTTGCTCTGGAACAATTTACTCACAAGGATGAGAGACAAACAGGTCATCTTGTCACTGGTAAGGACAAGAATGTAAACTCGAAGCAGAAGACTCACTGCTCACTGCTTTAACCCCCTCTTGGCCCCAGCCTGGCAGGTTCCGTGTGAAGAACCCAACAGCCGGCGCGTGTCTTGCCATGACTTGCTCCCACCCTCCGCAACCAAAGCCAGGATAATGTGTTTGGTTCCCTCAGACCTTGCTCGTGTCAAATGGAACAGCATTCTTTTGAAATCTTGGGGGGAAAAAATTAACTTCCAGTCAATGACAGAATGGTACGTTATGGTAAAAACGATAAGGTTATTTGATACATGCTTCCTGGACACTGGGAGTTACTACATGGACGCTCAGTCCTTCTGACTCTACAGTCTTGTGGAATGCCTTCTGTGTACACCTGATGAAGGGTAACACAAAAACCATTCCCCTCTTGCTCCTTTCTCACCGATTTTGTTTCAGGGGAATTGCTGAGCCCCAGAAGTGAGTCCTGATGGGCCAAAGACAAACTTCTCTCCCTAGCTGCCATCAGGGTCACACATAACCATGACTAAGTTCTGGCCAACAGACAGGAACAGAAACCTCTGCTGGGGGGGCGGGGCTTCCAGAAAAGATGTGCTTTGCTGATAAAAGCAGAAAGTCGCTAAAGAAAAGGCCACTCCCGATCCCTCTGCTTCTTGCCTTGAAAGTAATCATGATGCATGGAGCTATGGCAGCCTTCTTGCAACCAAAGAAGGAAAAAAGGATGACACAGAGAAGCCAAAATTCAGAAGACGGTAGTGAGGGAATTTGTCATTTCATAAACGTAGCTGCCAGGAGAGGTCAGGTTCTTCCTATGCGGCCAGCGGAGACCGAGTGTAAGTGGGCTTGCTAAACACACCAGGCGCAACATGAGCTGCTAACTAGTCTCCAGGGTAGCCTTGACCCGAGGTCTTCCAGGAGATCGAGCTGGCTGAAGACTACCTGGGGGTTCCTACTCCCTTTGATGGCTTCCCTGCTACCATCTCATACACCTAAGAGCTAGCCTGGGTTGCCTCAATCCAGACTCTGGTGACCCCGGAGTGGGCTCGGGTTCCTCCAGGACTTTCTCTCATTGTGCAGCAGCAGAAAGACATTAACTTTGCTCTTTTTCTTTTTGCCTGGTAGGGGTCCATAATAACTAATCTACAGGCCTAAAGTCTGAGCCCCCTAAAACAACGTTGTATTTGTATTTGGTTGCGAAAGTGGACCTGATGCCTGATCTTTATATTACCCTGTGTGCATATGCGTAAATTCCGCTGCAAAAATCTTAGTGTGTCTGATGATAAGGGACTGCCCCAGGACTGAAGGATATTATCTAGTAAATTTGGAATGTACCATAACACCTCCCTGGAGTCAAAAATACCTACTGAATTCCCCAAGACTCTGAGGTTTTGAGGAGATAGCCTCTGCCCCACAGAAGCTTCCTAGAGACGCTGGGAAGCAAGGGAGCCCGTCCAGTATGCAGCACAGACGGTGTGGGGTGTCTTGGGGGGGTAGCCAGAGGTTGTCTGTGGAAGAAGCCAGGCAAGCTGTGTCTGGAGGGACACTTCCCTTGGGGAAGGTTCTGGAAGAACCAGAATACCGTGAAAGAAGACATGGAGCAACCAATGCTGCCTGTTTGGAAAGAATGCCAACTCTGCTGGACTACATCCCATTAAAGGTCAAGAGGGAGATGAGTGGGGAAGAGGCGGAGGCCGGCGGCAGGATGTTTCTGCCAGGCCAGGAAGGCGTCACAGCTGCTGGTGTCTGGGTGTCTCTAGTTGCTTCTTGCAAAGGAAGAAACAGGCAGGGCTGGCACGTCGGGAATATGGGTCTGGGGGACCCACCGGGTGACCTGAGGGGCGCCTGCAGTAATCCTAAGGGGAGGAACCAGGGGCTGTATGGACCAAGAGAGGCAGTGAGAGGAAGAAGCTATCGAGAGGGATGCCAGAAAGGCACCCTAGGCCACTCGGCACTCAGGGTCCTGCAGGCTGGGCTGTGTCCATTCCAGCCCAGAACAACACAGGGAATTCTCCAGGGTCTACTGCTAACACTTGGATATGAGTATCAAGAACAAGAAGTACCTTGGCCAACAGGCACATGAAAAAACGCTCAATATCACTGATTATCAGAGAAATGCAAATCAAAACTACAATGAGGTATCACCTCACACCAGTCAGAATGGCCATCATTCAAAAGTCCACAAATCACAAATGCTGGAGAGGCTGTGGAGAAAAGGGAACCCTGCTACATTGCTGGTGGGAGTGCAGGTTGGTGCAGCCACTGTGGAAAATAGTATGGAGATTCCTCAAAAGACTAGGAATACACTTACCATATGACCCAGGAATCCTGCTCCTGGGCATGTAACCAGAAGGAACCCTACTTCAAAATGACACCTGCACCCCAATGTTCATAGCAGCACTATTTACAATAGCCAAGACATGGAAGCAACCTAAATGTCCATCAACAGATGACTGGATAAAGAAGCTGTGGTATACTTATACAATGGAATATTACTCAGCCATAAAAAGAATAAAATAATGCCATTTGCAGCAACACGGATGGACCTAGAAGTCATCATTCTAAGTGAAATAAGCTAGATAGAAAAATACTATATCACTCATATGTGGAATGTAAAAAAAAAGGGACACTACGAACTCATCTATAAAAAGAAACAGACTTGCAAACTTAGTAAACAATCTTATGGTTACTGGGGAAAGGGGATGGGAAGGGATAAATTTGGGAGTTTGAGATTTACAAATGTTGGCCACTATATATAAAAATAAATTTTAAAAATGTTTCTTCTGTATAGCACAGGGAACTGTGTTCAATATCTTGCAATAACCTTTAATGGAAAAAAGTGAAAATGAATAAATATATATATATGCATATGCAAGACTGGGACATTGTGCTGTGTACCAGAGATTGGCACATTGTAACTGACTGCACTTCAATTAAAAAAATGAAGAAGAAGTACTTTGGCCTATGCCCTTGATCTGAGAGGATTTTCAAAAGAATGACCAACAAGAAAAAGGTGCTGGTTTGAAGGGTCAGAGCACAGATGCCAGAGGAAATTTGACAATCACCACAAGAGAAAACCTCCGCACAGAACAAAGCTTGAGTCACTTAAGCTGACTCTGGTGGTCAGAACATCTCCACGTTTACTACCACACGCTCGGGGATGCACAACAAAATGGTTTTAAATACCATCTATAAGTGCCATGAAATCCCCGACGCGTCCCCGGACTCAAGTGTTGTGTATCTCCATCCACCCACCTGACACTTGCACTTGGATCCTAAATCCTGCCCGTCCGAGCAGCTCCTCCCTTGGCCTAGAGACGTCCTACTACGTGCTCAGTGACCGACAAGCCTTAAGTCACTCAGTCCTCACAACGGCCCTGTGAGATGCGTGCTGTTCCTACCCTAACTCACACCTGAGGAACTCGACATGCCCCGGCCGCGCAGCGGGGAACGGAGGACCAGGGTCCTAACGTGGGCATCCTGGGGGCACCCCCCCACGCCCCAACCATCAGGCTACTCCGCTCCTCCTCTCAGGGAACAGCCCGTCCAGCCCTGCCTCGCCCTCAGCTCCACACCCAGCCCTGCAGCACGTCTGTCCCACCACCTCCACGACGCGTCCAGAATCCAACCACAGCTCACTGCTCACCACCTCCACTGCTTCCCCTGTCCACGCCCCGTTACATCCACAGGCTTCTCCACTTCCAGCCTTGAATATCCCACCCACCCCCAACTCCGCCCCATCAGCCTGGCCTGAACGCAGCAACCTTGGAAAGACTGAGCCTTCACAAGCCTCACCCGGACCATGCTGGTCCTCTGCTCTAAAATCTGCAGTGCCTCCACCGCGGAGGGAGCCCCACACCCTCGGGATCAGCCTCGTGGCTTCCCAGGGCCCAGCTCCCAGCCGCTCCGGCGCCTCGCCGTCCCTGCGCGCCTGGCACACCCCTTCTTGGGAACTCTCCCTTGTTACTTCGCCCAATGGGAACTCCCTTCCCTGCTATCCAAACGGCCACCTCCTTCTCCCCTCCCTCAGATCTCTGCCTGAATGCCTCCCTGTCAGTGAGACCTTCCTTAACCACCTGTTTGTGATTTCCCCCTGGTTTTATTGAGATATAACTGACCTACAGCATCATATACATCTCAGGAGCACAGCTTCATGACTTAACTTACATATATTGTGAAATGAGCACCACAATGTTAACAGCAATCATTTCCTATAGATACAAAAAAGGAAAGAAAGGGGGGAAAAAAACCTTTTATTCCTTGTGATGAACACTAGGATCTATTCTCTTAGCAACTTTCAAATACACCACACAGTACTGTTAACTGCAGTCACCACGCTGCACACCCCATCCCCGGGGCTGATCTACAGCTGGAAGTTTGCACCTTTCCACTACCTGCATCCAACTCCCCCGCCCTCCACCTCCAGCTCTGGTAACCAAATCTGATCACTTTTTCTAAGAGTTTTTTTTTTCTCCTTCTAAGAATCCACATATGAGATCATATAGTATTTGTCTTTCTCTGACTTATTTCACTTAGCACAATGCTTTCAAGGTTCATCTATGTTGGTGCAAATGGCAGGATTCCCTTCTTTTTAAGGACAAGTAGCATTCCAACGTATGTGTGTGTGTGTGCGCGCGCGCGCACGTATGTGTCTGTGTGTATAACATTTTCTTTTTTCAGTCACCTGTCAGTGAACGTTTAGGCTGCTTCCACGTCTTGGTCATTATAAATAAGGCTGCTGAGAGCACGCGGGTGCAGATTATCTCTTCCAGACAGTGGTCTCATTTCTTTTGGATAAATACCCAGAGGTGGAGTTACTGGATCGTATGGTAGTTCTATTTTTAATTTCCTGAGGAACCTCCACACTGTTTCCCATCGTGGCTGCACCCACTTACACTCCCACCCACAGAGCACAAGGGTGCCCCACAGCCTCACCACCACCTGTGGTCTCT
The DNA here is from genome assembly GCF_048773025.1 of Camelus bactrianus. Taxonomy (NCBI): domain Eukaryota; kingdom Metazoa; phylum Chordata; class Mammalia; order Artiodactyla; family Camelidae; genus Camelus; species Camelus bactrianus. The sequence goes on from NC_133549.1 coordinate 10,286,470, forward strand.
GGTCTTTTTGATGACAGCCATTCCGGCAGGTGTGAGGTGAGGTCTCACCGTGGCTCTGATTTGCATTTTGCTGATGGTTAGTGATGCTGGGCACCTGTGCATGTCCCTGTTGGCCAACTGTATGTCTTCTTTGGAAAAATGTCTATTCGGGTCCTTTGCCCATATTTTAATAGGATTATTATAATTTTTGTTATTGAGTTATGTGAGTTTTTAAGGATTCTGGATATTAGCCCCTTATCAGATACATGATTTGCAAATATTCCTTCCCGTTCCATAGGCTGTCTTTTCATTTTGTGGACTGTTCCTTTTGCTCTGCTAACCACCCATTTAATACTGGACCTTCAGCCTTGACCCCACATGCCCTGACCTCCACCCATATCTCTCTACTGCATTTAACACTGTCTCATTCCCTATAATTTGGTGATTTGTTTTGCCGTCTTCTCCTGTCACTCCCTTAACGTAAGCTCTGTGATGGCTGAGAATTTTTATCAGTTTTGTTCACTGCTGTTTCCCCGGTGACCAGAAGACTACCCGTCACACAGTAAGCACTCAATGCTTGCTGAATGAACGCCACGAATGCGAGAGTAAAAAGAAACCAACACTGACTATAAAGCGTCAGATCCAAGTGCAATACTCCTATTGGAATACTTCCTTCTTTTAACAGACTTGAATTTCCAAAGACACGTGAATTTCTTTTCTTATCATTGTCAGAAGGAGGAAATCACGGTTGACCCAATGCAGTTACGACGGGTGTTATTTTAAAAGTCTGCACTTTTAATTTTACCCATTGCAAAGGGGAGCTGGGTTCTCGCAGATTCCATCACTAACATGGGACACTCCAGAGCACACGTGGACCGGTCAGTGCCACAGTAAGCAGGCAGGTGTTCTGGCGTAAGGCTGCACGGATCCTACACTGACGCTGCTGCTGCTGCGTTCAAGCTCACCAGAGAAGCCGAGAGGAATCCCTGAGACCACGTCGTTTTAGAAAAGCTGAAATATGCAGCCTAAGTGACGACAAAGTTGAAGCCCTCAGGAGGCTGAGGGCGCGCCACGTCACACGCGTGTTGGGAGCAAGGCTTAATCGAGGACCCAAAGCTGGCTTCACACACTCACACACAACAGCAACGTGACAACATCCTGTGCTTGTCTGCCGTTTATAAAGTCCTTTCACAGAACAAGGGTAAGATGGGCAGAGTGGGCGTTACCGCTTTGCAGATAAGAAACCCAGGGTTTAGAGAGATTATTTCAACCTTAGTCTAGGAGTGAGTGGCGGAGCCACTAACAAAAATTACACGCCCCCCCCCCACCTTCCAGCTCATTGTTATTTCCATGTACTACTGTCCTCGGGGGACAGACACGGCTCCTCAGGGCAAAATTTATGAACCATGAACTTCATACGGAATTTGGTTCCAAATAAAACACTCAGGTTTTTTTCTCGCTCTCAGCGGTAGTCAAGTTCCCTGTGGTGGATCCACCCACCCACCGAAAGCAACAAGAAATGCTGGCGGAAACACACTCAAAAAATCACTCTGAAGGCACTGGAGGTTAACAAGGCAGCCAGGGGCTGGAGGGCCAGGCTCACAGGAGGAGGAGGAGCCCCCGAGAGTAGGTTCTGCCCTTTCTCACCCTCCTCTCCCCAAGCCCTGTGGAGCCCAGAGGATGAGCGAGCCCGGGACGTGCCGGCTCTGCGGAGGGGGCCACGCTGAGCTCCTGCAGGAGTGACGGGGCAGGGAGGCTAGGCTGCAGGTGACGGTGCCGAGGAAGACAGCCTATGATATAAACAGCTCAGACTTCCAGGGAGAATCCCAAAGGGCTGCTTCCCAGGAGCACAAGAGGGCTGGAAGCTCGCCAGCCCTCCCACAAAGGACGGGACCCAGCTTTACTCCAGCTCAAGTGCAGACTTGAGCTAGTCGACCTGCCCTATTTTAACCGCCTGCCAGAGAGGAAGACTAGGTCCTTCTGGGAGGAGGAAGACACCAGCGAGAGCCTTGAACCATCTCTGCAGTTGTTCACACACAACAAAACACAGTCACTGAAATTTAAAATTCAAGAGATGGGATTTGAAAGCAGAGAAGATTTTTTTTGTGTCGTCTTCAATTTCTTTCATCAGCGCCTCACAGTTTTTGGACACAAGCCCTTTGCCTCCTAGGTGTTTTATTCCTTTTGGTGCGATGGTACAAGGGATGGTTTCCTTAATTTCTTTTTCTGCTGTTTCATTGTTAGTGCACAGAAATGCAACCGATTTCTGTACATTCATTTTGCATCCTGCAACTTTACTGAATTCATTCATGAGTTTTAGTGGTTTTCTGTTTGATTCTTTAGGGTTTTCTATGTATAGTATCGTGTCATCTGCAAACAGTGACAGTTTTACTTCTTTTCCGATTTGGACTCCTTTTATTTCTTTTTCTCCTCTGACTGCTGTGGCTAGGACTTCCAAAGCTATGCTGAATACAAGTGGTGAGAGTGGGCATCCTTGTCTGGTTCCTGATCTTAGAAGGAATGCTTTCAGCTCTTCCCCATTAAGTATGATGTTAACTGTGGGGCAGAAAAGATTTTTTAAAAGTGGAGGAAAAAATTAGTGAACTGGAAATGAAGCCAACAGAATTATATCCAGGCTGAAGCTCAGGGAATAAAGCAGAATAAAAAACACAGAAAAGAGTATAAGAGGGACCTGGCATGTGGTGTAAATTAGGGCCCAAGGGAGATGGGGCACAAGAAAAACTGACGAAAGACAAGAAGCTCCAGCGTCGGGGGCGTCTGCAAACCCCAACCGGGCTCAGTGCAAAGAAAGCACCTCGGCGCATCCTGGTAAAACTGCTGAAAACCAAAGACAAAGAGGAGCATCTGGAAGGTGGCCAGAGGAAAAAGTCAGAATGTTTTCAGAAAGCAACAAGAAGACAATGGTTGATATTTCACCAGAAACAGCAGGGGCCAGAAGACAAGGAAAGGACAGCAGAAGAGTGCAGACAGCACCTCTCAACCTGCAAGGCTGTGTTCAGTGAAAACACTCTTCAAAAACCAAAGTGAAGGAAAGATGATTTTTCAGGCAAATAAAAGGATAGAATTCATTGCCCGCAAACTGGCAGGAAGAGAAACACTCACAGAGGTTCTATGAGAACTGGGAAAAATGAAAGGAGGAAAAATGGAAATACCAAATGGAGATAAACCTAAAGGAGATTTACTGCACAAAGCAGTAAGAGATGGCCAGTGGGGTTTGCACATAAAGAGGGAATCAAAGCACAGGACAGTAAGGCATAAAAGGGAGAGGAGAGAAAGTAGTACATCGTTCAGGAGGCAATGAAAATATTCACCTGTATTACACTTATTAAAGTCAGACGTAACAAGCTAACAGAGCGGGAAATACGTAATTCCAAGGAAGCATGAAAAGAGAGGACAAGGAACACAAAACAAGTGGGACGAACGGGACACAGGGACACGCGACGATTAGACCAAAACATCCCACCAGTACTTCCACTAAATGTAAGAGGACTAAATACTCCAAGACAGAAAGCCAAAAACCCCAACTCTCTGCTACCTATAGAAAATATACTTTAAGGGCACAAGAAGGTTGGAAGCTGCAAAAAAAATTGAATTAAAGGAAGGTGGTTCCCTGTATGGATGCTGAGCAAACAGAAAGTGTTATTAGCGATAAAGAAGGTGCTTCGCAATGACAAAAGGGTCTTAGGAGAGGATAACGGAAACTCGCCAACAGGTCTAAGATGCAAAGAGAGCTCTGTGAAGCCCGATGCAGAGTCGGCTTGTTACCCTGCCTGCTGCGGAGCGCCGGCCTCTCCTACCTCTCTGCAAGATCCCGAAGGACACAGACAACGTTCAAGGTCATCACTGTTACCCCACGGTGGTGGGAAGAGGGACCAGAGAATAAAGAAATAAAAATACATTACTCGTGTAGAACCATCCCACCTCTGCCCAAATGATAACCCCGAGGGACAGCTGGGGAGACCGAGCCACAGGGTGGACAGGCCCTCGGGACCAAGTTCTACAGACATGTTTGCTGACAGACACAGATACAGACTGGGTCTCGACTGCCTAAGCCTCACCCTCTCACCCAGGCACAGAGCATCCTTTAACTGACATGCAGATAAGGCCCAAAGTGGTCCAAAAGGAAGTACACATAAAGGGGAAAGAAGAGTAGTCTGGTGCTAAAAACTTGGAGTCGGCTTTATAAAAACATGAAAAATAAAAATCGAACAACCAAAAAGCAAAGGGACATGGTTTTGGTCTGAATTTTGCACATAAGGTGCAAGTTAGGCCCGGGGATGGGCTGGGAGGGGGTGGCGTTAAAGCAAAAAGACTTGCAGCTGGTCAGCCCCAACTGCCTGGCCGCACGCGTCCTGCACCTGCCGAGCCTCCCCCGGCCGGGACAGGGAGGTCACATGCATGACACACAAGCCCGCGGTCTCACCTCCCCAAGGTCATGAGCAATGTTCCTGGGGGACGGAAACAGTGCATTTGGCCATTGCACTTCCTTGGGGAACAAGAGGTGGGAAAAGGAGAACAGAAGCCTCACTTGTTCTCAGCTTCTTAGGACTGTGTCAGCAGGAGGCGAGTTCTCTCGGGAATTCGGCCGCCAGACCCCAGTACCCAGCTCTTCCTGCTTTTTGGGTGCACTCAGGCCTCGTGCCAAAGACTCATGCCCGAAAGCCGGGAGTAGAAAAGACGCGTATGCAGGGGAGGCGTCGAGGTGGCCACGTCTAGGAGACGGGACCGTGAGCGGGAAACCTAGGTGCCGAGAGCTCCCATCCCTCCCCGCCCCGCCCTGCGTGACCTCAGGCCTCACAGACAGGTGACAAACCCCATCCCATGCCCCCCGGACACAGGTGGCACCTGGACAGGGGCCCGGGGCTACCCCAACCGCCTGCCAACCTCCACCCCGACCCTGCCCGCGCAGGACAGGGGAGGAGCTGCCTCCGCCCAGCAGGTGGGGGCCACCCAGAGCCGTGCCTCCCGAGTCGAGGAGGCCCCTGCACTTTCTGGACGTGGGCCCTGAATGCAGGGGTGTGACGTCAACCAGAGCGTAACATCCCTGCCGACTTCGGAGGAGGGCTCCCCAGACTGAAACTGAACGCGCATTAAAGGCAGAGCACAGGCTGTGACACCACCACCACGGCGGTTAGTGCTTTGTTACTGTTATCCCGGGACAGACGTTTAGGGCTGGCTGTGACGCCACAGCCAAACCCCTTCCAGCCCCACCAGCCACAAATGCCACCAAGGCCACCTCAACCCGGAGCAAGCAAGCGGGCCCTGCTTTGGGAAGCACTGTCTTTTTGGTTTTTTGTTTTTGGAGTTTAGTAGGTGTGCGGTGCTAGGTCACTGTTGTTTTAACTTGTTTCCCTAATGCTGTATGATATGATGTTGAGTGTGTCCCTGTGGCCTTATTTCTTATCTGTGTATCTTCTTTGGCCAACTCTGTTCCGACCTTTACCCGTTTCTAATGGGGTTTGTTCTAGAGTTCTTGCTGCAATCTGAGCACAAATCCTTTATCAGGTATGTATTCTGCTGACATCCATCCAGCCTCGTTCACCGGGACCCTGCCCGGGGGGACATCAGAGGTTGGGGGAGGGTCTGCCAGGCCCGGGGGGCGGTGAGCTCAGTGAGCCCCGCAGAGCGGAGGCAGGAGCAGGTGGAGCCTCGGCCACAACAGAGGCCCAGCTGTGACACTATTTTCCTAAATAAGATGTGATGTACAAACAAGGCCCTGGGCCCCCCGGGGGGGAGACCCCCACTCACGGAGCCACCAACAAGGGGCGGGGACGCCCTCTGGCGCTGGGCTTCCTCTTGTTTCCCTGGACCTTCTGGTCTCCGAAAAACAGGACCCTGGCGCTCACAATGACTAGGCCTTCAGAGCTTCACGCCGAGCTGCCGAGGTGACGCTAAGAACTCTTCCTTGGCTTCAGCAGTGTTTACTCTTCCCGAGTAACAATGAGACGTCTGGACCGCATCCCTGCCCACAACGTTTAAGCCTGATGAACCGCTCGCTCTTTTAAAACGACTGACATCAACGCTGACATCCCACCGGGGGGAACCGCACAGCCCATTACTTAAGTGTCTGCCCTCAGGCTGAAATTTTCTAAAAAATAATATTAAAAAAAAAATAGCCCCTCAGCAGTTCTGATCTCTTGTTTGCACTGCATTAAAGACAGACATCTTTAGAAAAAACTGGTCAAAACGAAGTCTTTTAGTCATTCTTCTAAACGAAACCGAGCCAAACCTTACAACTGTAATTTATAAACCGAGTAACACAATCTGCTCTTGATGGAAAGGCTGCCAGGTACATCTATCAGGTGCGGGGACTCAGACAGAGTTCTCTCCGGGAGGAGGACCCTGGTGCAGACACGGTCCAGCCAGCCCCAGTCTCAGGAGCAACACTTGGATTTCAGACACAGAAATGTTTTAAAACCCTTCTTTTTTTTTTTTTTTTTTAAAATATTTATTTATTTATTTTCTGGGGGAAGGTAATTAGGTTTATTTATTTATTTTTTAATGGAGGGGCTGGGGACTGAACCCAGGACCTCGCGCATGCTAGGCACGCGCTCTGCCACTGAGCTGTCCCCTCCCCTCATAACCCTTCATTTTTAACTTAGTGATAAAAGGAAAGGGTGGAAACACAAGGAGGAGTTTTCTGATGATCTAACTTTTGAAACCTGCAGGAAATCAGTTCCTTTACCATGGGGTCCTCGTTTTTAAGGGACTTATTACATAACTAAATGAAAAGGAACAGTGTCGGCCGAGGCGGAAAAAAGAAAACAAGATAGCGTTTCTCCCCTGAAGGGTTTATTTGATTTTGCTTATATAAACCACTTCAGAGTAAACCATCTCTGTGGCCAACAGAATCGTGTTCCATAAACTTCCCGGGTCCCACTCCACTTCCAGCCTTCACTTTCCCATCAGATGCAGTCCTGGGCAAACACAGACACAGACACACACACCCACACACACACACACACACAAAACCACACCCAGCCCTCTGAGTCAGCTCCTAGGAGGCATCACCTCCTCATAATGTCCCTACTTGAAATTGAAATCCAAATCTAAATCTAAATCTAAATCTAAACCATCTAAATCTAAATCTAAATACTCAAAAACTGAATCTGAATCGAGCAGCAGAGCATTTCTGCCTGGGGCCTTGGCACCAGGGGAGGCCGAGAGCCGTCTGCGTGTGGGACTGTACTCCAAGGCAGCCCTGGCTTTACATTCGAGGCTGAGGACCTGGTGCTGGAGCATCCAGAGCTCGGCCCCTGGCCTCTCTCCTCCCTGCCAGGGGGACAATGTCCCAGCTCAGGGTTTATTTTATATATATATATATTTTTTTGAAGTACAATCAGTTTACAATGTTGTGTCAATTTCTGGTGTACAGCACAGTGCTCCAGTCATATGGGAACTTACATATATTCATTTTCATATTCTTTTTTACCATAAGTTCCTACAAGATACTGAATATAGTTCCTTGTGCTATAAGGTATGAACTTGGTTCCCTCTCACGGTTTTAAATAACACCTGTACACCAAACACTCCCAAATTCCCATTCCCACAAGACCTTGTCCTGACACATTTCCAAACACCTACAAAACAGACCTGCCCACGTTAGAAGCCTAGAGCATCTTGAACTTTACAACATGTCTGAATTTTAACTTCTGACCCGTCCCCTAGGCGGGCTCCGGCTCACAGCCTCCTCCAGCTCACGGGGCCTGTTCCTCGCCTGGTCGTGAGCACACCCTGTCGGCTCTGCCTTCAGAACACACAGACAGCCTCCCATCGCCTTCAATGCTGCGTCCCTTTTATTTTTCACCAGGGCAACAACGATAGCTTCCCCGAGGTGAGCAGGAGATGGAATGAATCGTCTGAAAAAGCACCTTCAAATTCCCCACTGGCTTCATGTGCTTTTTAAGTCATGATAATTTCTTTGAAATTTCAAATAACATTAAACAAGGTAGACAGACACTTTTGGGGGGTGTGTGTGTGTTGAGAAACCGCACTTTCAAGAACAGGATGTTCTGCCGTCCTTCTGATTTTAGAGAGTCTCATAGTTGCTGTGTGTCATATTGAGTATTTCACTCACTGCGGGCTTTTCTACACGTCCTCCTAAGTGTAAATGTGTCTTCTTGGCACAGTATTTGTTACATACTTAAAAAGGTAAATAAAGAATAGCTCCGGAGTGTGAGGTTTTTGTTTGTTTGTTTGCAAGGCTCTCAACCTCTGACTCCTTGGAGCTGCCCCAGGGGACAGTGAATAAAGGGGCAGATTGTACCAGTGTCACTTTCCAGTCCTGGGAGAACCCAGCACAGAACCGTTATCTGCGGATCACCTTGGGGTTCGTGTGACCTCCCTTATTTACTGCTTACAAATCTCCCTTTTGTTCTCCTTGTTCTTTTAAAAAAATTTATTAATTTATTTGTTTTAATGGCGGGACTGGGGACTGAAGCCCGGATCTCACGCATGCTAAGCACGCGCTCTACCCCTGAGCTAAACCTGCCCCTCTCCTTGTTCTTTTCCGACTCTCCGTGTGTTAATGACTTACTGGGCACTCACTGTATGCCAGACACTGTACCAGGCCGTTCACCCAACTCAACAACTCAACAAATACTGAGTTTATCAAGTGCTGGGTGTGGTCAGAATGACGATCCCAGATGGAAACCACTGCTCCATGAGTAAATTCAGATGAACGCATGCAGAAGCCAGACACGTGGGGTGTAGGTGGTGAGGGGCATCACGGGGATCAATCAAGCGGGGAAGAGGGCTGGGGGTGCTGGGGTGGGGCTGGGGGCCGCACTCCTGGGCAAGGAGGTTGGGGGGTGCTCTGGAACACAATCTCAGGGGAGGAGGAGCCAGCCCTCGGGAACATAGCGTTTAACCCTCACAGTAACCAGCCGTCATAACGTTACATCATCTCATAAATAACAAAGGCGTCAGAGTTAGGAACTGGAGGGTCTGATTTCAACCAGAGTCTACATGACTCCGAAAACCCTGATCTTAATTAACCTCCATCTGCCCTGCTTTCAGATTTATCACGAGTGAAGGCTGAGTTCCGCCAGGCAAGCGTTTCCATAGGTCTCCACAAAGGGAGATATTGCAGAGCCAAAAAAAATACAGTATTTACATAGGAAGGTCAAGTGCTTCAGCATCTATTAGATCTACCGGGGGGGGGGGGGGGGTCGGGGGCGTAGTCAAAGCCGTAACTTGATCTCCTTAACCTGACATTCGATGCTATTGGTTCTTCTGAAGCTTAGACTCTGAGGACAGGACACTGGCTTGGCTCCAGGCATCCAAATGACTTTGGGGGAGACTTTAATTTAGCCCAAATCCAACCAACGTGGAAGGCATGCCAGCTGCTCCTTTAACACATGCAAATGAACACGACACAGTAGCTGGAACTAAAATTAAAGCCACCTAAACACAGCCCACTGCGGGGTGAATATTCAAACATCTGTTGGGACAAACGCATATTTCAAAAACTGAAAAAAAGAAAATATATATATATACACACACACATACATACATATATATATGGTTTGGGGGACATTTAAGGGACTGGCTATGGAGACAGAACCCCAGCCCACACGTGGATGAGCCGCGAGAAAGGACAGCCTTTTCTCTCGGCTCTAAGGGAAAGTCACAGCAGGAAAACCAGCCCCTAAACCATCACATGAAGTGCAGCTCCTGCCATCCCACGGAGGTGTAATTCCAAGCGGCTGATTCCAGGCATTTCTGAGCTAGGTTCTGCTAGAAGTTGAACCACCCTCCTGAGCTAGGCCACGCCCCTCTTAAAAGCGGTCCTGACCCTTTCTGGCCTCACGTCAGCTGCTCCTCATCACTGGGCAAGTTACAAACATTCCTCTCCATGCAGCGAGGACAACCTTCACGTTCAGTGCCTCCACTGGGTGCAGAGGATCCAGTCAGCCTGGGGATGAGGGCGGTGGGGACGCATGCAGCTGGGCTCCTGGGCTCCGCCTCTGCAGACGTGAGGGCGGGTACCACCTTGTGGTTGTGCACACAGCTTCATTCAGGAAACTCCCAGCATCCCAGAGCCCACCACGGCCCCTGGGGGTTCCTGGATCCCAGCTCAGCACCTGCTACTCTGCATAGGGTACCTACAAGCTACCCATGCTGACTTTGACCAGGAGCCCAGCAGGTTACAGGAAATATTACACAAAGACCATCTTCTGGGCTGGATTTAGAAAAATGATGAGATTCTTGGTATCACGTATGGTATGTATGCTCATAAAACATTATTATATCACACACACACACACACACACACACACACACACACACACACACACACACATTTATTCCCAGGTCTGAAAGAACTGTACGTCTACACATCTGGGAGCTGCTCTGGGTAAACAGAGCTGACTAGAACCCAAAAATGCTATTAAGAGCAGGGAGAGGCACAAAGTTCCCTAGAAAGCAGGACAGAAGTGGACAATCTTCCTTTGATGTAAGCTAAAAACTTAGAAAACAAAGCCAAACATTAACACGTGTTCCTGCGCAGCTTGGTGGCTCTCATCTCTTCAGCTTACCCATCCCCAATCCCTGGAACTCGCACCCAGAGACACAGGGCCCCCGGCTGGCCCTCCAGAGGCCCAGGGCTGCGTGTCACAGCTGGTCCCTGTCCTCCTGCCCGGAGTCCTCCAGCTCAGGACTCACCTGGGCCCCGGATGCACTGATCTGGGGCAGACCATCCTAGGGCAGCACTGCACACCCTCAATTCCCACTGCCCCGTCACCGCCACCTCCCCACCAGCCCCGGCAGGACAGACTCCTCTGCCTGGAACCCCAGGACCCCAGCACAGCATCTGAGTCACGGTGGAAGTGTCTTCCACATGCCCTTCCACGATGGATGAACGACTCTCAAGGTCCCCGGGTGAGCAAGGAGGCCTAGCAGGCACCCAGAAAAACAGCTGCCCTCCTTACCTCTTAATAAAACCAGACTAACCCCCTGGGGACCCCAATGTGAACAGCCTCCCAATCAAAGAGCCTTACTAGCAAGCCCCATGGGTGCAGAGTGGCAGTGAGGGTGATGGACATGGCACTTCCCTGCTGAGTGGTGACAAAATGCACATGAGAGGGTCCTGAGACATCCCAGTTCGTGAAGGAACCAGAGGAAGGGTGCGAGCGAAGCCTTCCCCCGGAGCATGCGGAGGGGGGAGACGGCCCCGGCCCTCCTGCCTCTGGTTTCTGCTCAGTTGAACATCTGTCCTGCCGGGCTGTTTCTTTCCCCTTTCTAGTCTCTAGAACATTACACGAAGCAAGACTTTAGATCTTCCTCCCAGGGAGGCGTGGACAATGGAGAATTATGTTCTATGAATGGGTTTTAAAAAGGACAAATGCTAGGGACACGAGGGCCGTAACACAACTTTCTCTTGCTGACTCTCAGGCTCTGACCAGCAACCCACAGCCTCGGAAGGACGAGGACCTGATCCCAGGTAGTTCCTTCACTTCCTTCAGGGCAAGTTCCAGGGCCACGTGCCTCGGAACTGTCCTTGTTTCGGGACCCTGTAAAGATCCAGCACGTGCTCAGAGCCCCAGAGTAACCCCAAAAATGAGCCTCACGGTAAAAGGGACCGGCTGTGAGGGAGCCGGTGGCCCTGGGTGGCGGCCCGGCCGCAGCTGGCTGAGCACTTACTGGTCATGCCTGGTGTCAGGGACGGCTCTGTCCATCCGCAGCTTGTCACTCTCCACTTGGTTGAACTTGTTGCGGGCATAGGGGTCCTGCCCGGAGCGCACCATCGTCCCGCCGACGTAAGCCTCCTGGTTGAAGTCTCGCCACCGCACTTTCCCTGGAAGGAGCAGAGCAGAGGCTGTGGGTCAAGGATGGACGAGACCGGGCGCTCGGCACACAGAGCGCGTGTCAGCGTTCCTGCTGCTTACGGCGATTTTAGTCAGCAAACTCTCTGCAGACAGCCCAAGCAAGCCCCTTCACCCCTAAACGCTGACTACTGAACGGTGGTAGTTCGTACTGTGAAAGTTAAAGGCTTGGACTGCGAGCATCTGTCCAGTGAACAAAACCCTACGCCCATCAAAGTTCCCACGAGCATGGCTCCACGCACACCTCGTCTAAGGGGAGACGCCATCTGCGTGCCCTCCTTTCCAGGGAGCACGGAGATGCCAAAAGCATCTCAGACACGGGGACAAACAGCCCTGCACAAATGAAAAGCAAGCTATCCCAACATGTGACATCAGGCAAAACAAAGTACGTGTTTAAACAAACAAACAACACCCGTAAAGGGCAGGGTATGACTACACCCCGGGGAGACCTCGGCAGAGACACTCCCTGCGGCCACTGCTGCCCTGACCCCGCGAGGAGGCAAGCGAGGGCCTGCCTGGCTGCGCTCTCGCCGCCTGGCACACACCCCCAGGCACACAGGCGGCTTCGCACACTCACAGTCTGGCGCACACACACGAGGACACGCACAGCCTGGCACACGCACGCTGCCATCAGGAGGGAATGGCGGGGAGGTGGCCTGGCAGGTCCACACACACATCAGCCTCGACTCAGCTGAGCAGCTCAGCCGTTGTGGCTCTAGAATGCCCAGCACGAGGTTCTGCGAGGACACACAGTGGCCTGGGAGTTTGTGCCAGAGTCCGGGGTGAGGGGCAAGCATGGACAAGCCTGGGAGTAAGACGGCAGAGCCAGAAAACTGAGCAAAGGCATTGATGCTCAGAGGGAGACAGGTGGAAGGAAAGACGGACTAGAGACAAAGAGTCGGGACTCACTGTCCACCTCGGGCTTAAATCACTTATACCACTTGCTATCTATATGATCGTGGGCAAGGTTTTCATTCTTTGAATTTAAGTTTCCTGAAAATAAAGAAATACATAAAATGAAAAAAAGGTTTTTCACGAGGATTTGAAGTGCCAGTTTGGGAGATGTAGCAAACTCAAATCAAATTAAAAAAAAAAAAGGGGGGGGGGAGAGAAACAGTAACAGCCACCCTGCCCCCCATGAAATGGTAAGATTCTAAGTGGTCACAAGTGCTGTGAAGAAATTGGAGGCGAAGCGCAGGCACTTCTGGGGCTGCTGTTCTGTAATGGCTGGTCTGACCGGGAGGCACCAGAACCGAGGGAGGGAAGAGCAGCCAGTGCAAAGGCCCTGGGGTGGGAGCAAGCTGTCTGTTTTAGAACCAGCCAGGAAGTGCTGGTCAGGGAGGCAAACGGACTCCCCACTGCAGGCGTGGGGGGCTTGTGGGAGGCAGGGCAAGGTCTCTTCAGCAACACCTCAAATGCTGGGTTGTTTGGTCCAAGATCAATAATGAGAAATGACACTAGTGTGTGGACCTACAAATGTGCTTTCCAAACACAGGTCCCTTTGTACACAATCGAAAGAATGTTGCCGCGTTCCTGCCTCTGTTTCAGAGATGAGAAACTGAGATTCAGCTACGTGTGATTTGTCTGAGGCCGTGGAGCGGGAGAGTACATTTTCTATCTAAAAGCCCATCCGCTTCTTGTTACGATGGTTCTGCCGGGTCAAAATCCACATCTCATCACAGCTGCTTGTCGGGGAAATGATGCTCAGGGTCACAGAGGTCTGGCCTCCCAAGTGGGAAAGCAATTCCAAAACCCGCAAGCTCCCTTCCCCCCCACTGACCCCCGCCCCATGAATGTCTGGCGACAGGAGCCAGCCAAGTGCCTGCGTCCTCCTCCACCTCAGAGAAAATGTTTCCGGCACATGGTTTTGGAAACATGTTTTCCATGCTAAGACAGCCCGAGAAATACTTGTGGATCTTGTTGTAACCAGGAGGAGCTGCACAAGAGAAGCCCACCGTGGTGTCAGAGAAACGCATCTTTCTTCAACCTCCAAAGACGGTGCAACCCACTCAGAGGTACCCCACAGGGACCCGTGCCCTCTGACCGGACATCCTCTTCTGCTCTCCGGGGGGCCCTGCCTTGCCCGGTGGCAGTGAATCTCCCAAGGCACACACCGTTTTACTGGAGACAGGCGACGCACAGCTTTCCTTTCCTAAAAGCTTGGCAGTCTGTTACAGCACAGCGGGGACTTTCAAACATGCTTGACCATGACGTACAACTTACATCACAGCCTGATGTCACGATGTAAACGCAGGCGCATTATGACCTGCGAACACATACATGCTACTGTTTTGTGTGAGTGTGGCTCACAAAACTGGCTCCACCCTCTACTGATGGGTCACAACCCACAATGTGAACAACGCTAGGCGGAAGGACCATCCTAGGAATCAGTTCTTTCTGTGTTACACAGACTTGCTGGGGCCACAGCAGGTGCAGGAGAAAGCAGACGGAGCAGGGTTCAAGGAGGGAACACCTGCCTGGTCCACTCCCAGGCCAAAAGGGGCGCAGCCAGGCGTGCACACGACTGGGAACTGGGCGGGCACAAGTTAGAGGCTGGAGAGAAGCAGTCAAAACAACAGGTGCCGCGTCTGAATAGACCAATTTTTTTCTTTAATGACATCCACTGTATGTAACTTGCTGCTTTTCCAGAAAGAAAAAAAAAATGACATTCACAAATCATCCTGCACTTTCATCACCTCTTTAAAATTTTCAGAAAGACCATCAGAAGTGAAGACTTTCCAGAAATACCCCAAAATCTAGTGAAAATGGGCTTGGCTAAGCACAAGCAGTGGATGGAAAATACCCCAGAGATACAAAATTTGACACGAAAAGGCAAAAACCACCAAGATGGGAGGAAAACAGAACAGGCACCGCAACTTTATTACACGAGCGTATGAAAATACTTATGACGAGATCCATTCCCAGCAGACAGACCGGTCTTAGAGGTGGTCTGCCAAGCTGGAGGAGGAACTGTGCGACCCCGAGTGTTGATGCCTCTGGTTCTGGAAAAAGGCGATGCTTCCTGAAAATTCTGCCATGTGAGAGGACCCACCTGCGTGCCCTCGTGCGGACCCCACTCCAGCCAAGCCCGCCCTCAGGCAGCCTCCCCGCCCTTCCAGGCCAAGCTCGCCCCCCGAGAAGCACGAGGGCCCCCAGGCTGCTGCACCGTTTCTCCCGGGGTCGGGAGGGGCTCCTGGCAGGCGGGGACCAGCCTCCTGCCGGGTTCTGCTCCCACCCACTGCCCGCAGCCCCGGCTGCACCTGCGCCTGCTGACCATCTGCTGCCAGGAAGCAACCGAGCCCTGCACGAGGCTCCCACAGGGGGTCTCCTGCCACTGACACCCACACCTGGAGAATGTTCCCATTCCGCGCCGGACGGTGGGCCCTAGACCTCCCTGCATTGGTTTGCAGGCATTTCTCAACAGTGCCCTCTGAAGCCCGCCCACCTCCCGTACCCTCAAGAAGGAGCTACAGCAGCTCCAAGTGCGGCACCTCTGCCTCTGACCTGTCAGCACGAATTACAGAGATCGAATCACCACTCTGGTCAGCCTTGTCCCCCAGCCCTCCAAGGCCACCTGTGAACTCCTACTACACCGTGTCTCCCTCCCCTTGCCGTCCACCAGAGCCCTCGCCGGGTGCACTCACACAGGAGAAATCGTGATCCTGGAAGGCAGGGCTGTTTCGTTTCAATTCACTTACTCTGTTCTTGTGGCTGCTGAGTTGCCTCCCAGTGCAGCCACCTCCTCCAGGAAGCCCCCCTGGTGTCCCCAGCTGCAGCCTCTCTCTGGGACCTTCCTCTTCCCTCTTCCCCACACACTGCTCCCTCCTGACCACGGCCTTCCCACACACCTACTGTCAGAGGGCCTTGCGGTGTTCGCCACTCCACCTCAGAGCTTAACTCAAAATTGTGCCGGGGCAGAGCTCAAAGTGGCTCACCTCTAACTGCTATTTGCCCTGCTCTGCTGGCTCGGGGGGCCCAGAAACCAGGGACCCCTGTGGGCCCTCACCGTGCCCTGTCTGCACATGGTCTGGACTCAGAGATACATTCATTTAAAGCAATTTGAGATGCATTCTTGGCGTCGCTTTGCTGGGCTCAGCCTTCAGTGTCCTCCCTACGGCATCCTCCGGCCCTTCCCAGTCTGGACATCAGACTCCCTCTCCCTCCTGCCCGGCCCTGGACAGCGACTCGGCCCAGGACCAGCTGCTCACTGCTCTCTTCTCCCTGGGGGCCCAGCCTGGAACCAGCAGACATTTAACAGCGAAGGCGAACCCCCTGCAAAGCCCTTGTACGGTGTGGACATTGACCCACTGCCTCCACTCATTCTGCTGATAATTCCAGGGACCCAGGGCACCGCAGTCACTCTGGCCTGCTCTTCTGCCCACCTGGTCTCTGATGGGAGCGGAGGCCAGTCCAGGCAAGGGCTGGGCTACTGGAAGGAGGAAGCAATGGTCTTCCTTGTCCAGTACCCTGACCCGTGGCCTGGAGCCGTCCAGTCCAGCTGACCAGCTGGGAAGGTCACAGTGCAGCCTTTCCTGCCCCTCTGGCCGCACCACGCCACGTCCAGGCAGGGAGAAGACGGGTCCAGGGTGATTGCCTCTGGGAGAAGAGAGCCAGGCCCTGAAAGAAGGATGAGACATCCCCCTGCTCCACCACCACGGGCCTGACCAGTCCCTGCTCGGACCTCTGCGGGGAAGGTGTCCTAAGGTGGGGACCAGGAGGATGACTCCTGCCACTCCTGCCTGCTGGTCCCCTCTGCAGGATGCATACCTGTCCACTGACCACCCCGCTGTCACCACACGCTGCTCCCTCAGACACACAGCTCAGGCCCAGCAATTTCTTCTCTTCCCATCTCTGACTTACGTGGCAAACCTGCCCACTGATACTCTTCCTCTATCACCCCTGTGTCCCCCACAGAGCAAGCCTCTGCAGTCGGGTACTTCCTGGAATCCAGTTTCTTCTCTCCCCACTAACCCACCCACCAGGCCTTGAGTCACATCTATCTTTTCCTTCCAAGCTGAGTTCTGGGGTTTCCCCTTCCGCCCATCTTAACCCAACTGGAGAACAGCACAGCACCCCTCGAGCAGAGACCAGCTGGCCATCACACCCACGCGTGGTCCAAGGCACCCGGCAGGCAGCATGGGCCGGGGCGGGGGAGGCCCCAGCTCTGTGCCCCGCAAGGTCAGGGCATGGGCGGCTCACAGGGTCCTGCCTGCCCCTCAGGACCTCACTGCCACGGGGAGGCTGGTTCTGGGCTCCTGATAACCAATCCTCAAATTCACTTTCAGAAAAAACACTTTTACATTCAGGTTGCTGCTTGCCTTTGGATGACTTGTTCCATTAACTTCAAAATAATATTACCTTTCCAAGTATCATCACCCCTTCCTTAAAATGTTTGTTTTTACTAAACTTTGTATTTAAAGGAATGCTGTAAATCCGTGAAAATGAAATTCCAAAGGATTAACACCACAAAGCATAGAAACACTAAGACACACGTGGTCTTCAGATTAGAGGCCTCTCTGATATGACGGGCTGCTGGCAAACTAGGATCCCACCAAGGATGGCCTCCTGGTCCACCACCCGTAGGGGTGGGAGGAGGGGGGCGGCCCTGCTGGTGCAGGCCCGGCCGGTGGCGGCAGGAGACTTCTGCACTCGGAGCTGGCATCACGGCCACACTGCAAATCTTCACTTAAATCCTCCCCGGGAAGGACAGCTTAAACAAACTGAAAGCTAGCCTGTGTGAAACAGAGAGCCTCTTCTGGGAAAGGAGCCAAGAAGGGAAATAGAATGTATTTTAAATCAAAGGACAAAGCTCTCAGATTTATTTTAACCTCTCAGATGATCTCAAGTTGAATGTAATTTTACTATGCTTAAAAGAAAAAAAATTCCTCCTGCTCTTCCTCTAAAAGGTCACAATGCTTCACTACGAAAGAGAAGACCAGGGCAAGACGGGATTACAAACAGATATATCCAATTAAATGACCAAGACATGTAAATAATACTCTATTATTTGTCACTGGATATCTGGTATGACAGGAAATTTCGTTCACCCATGAGAAAAACTGTCTCCTGAAATAAGGCATTCTACACAATTCATCTTTAAGGATGAAGAAAAAAAAAAAAACCCAGAAAATTCAAAGAAGTGATTAAAAGCCAGTTAGAAGAAACTATGAGAAGAAAATCAGACGTTATACGGGAAACACTCCTAATTTATTTAAAATTATTTGTGCCGTCAAAATAACTAAAACCTACCGTGAAACAGTCTGATGTGCACTGCGAGGCTGACACCTGACTTGAAACCAAGAAAGTCTTCACATACATATTTCTCTTCCTAATTTTCAATAGAAACTCCTCGTTCATCCTCTATGTGTGCAAGTGTCTAGCCATGATAAATTTAGTTTGCTAAAGTACATGGGTTTTCATCCCAAATATTAGTAAAAGCATCAAAGTGAAACTCTGGCTCAGAATTGAGGCTGATCCTTGAACAGGAGAAGGCGAGAAAGGGCATTGCTAACCGGCGCCCCCAGGGAGCTGCTCCGCACGGACCCAGCCCAGCCCGACAACCCTGCAAAATGGGTATGATGATGGCTGTTCCCGTTGCACAAACTGGGAAACTGAGACTTAGAGGCCAAACTGCAAAATGATGGAACCACACCTCAAATGCAGGTCTCTCTCTCCCCAAGGCTCTGTTCCTTCCAC
This sequence comes from Camelus bactrianus, assembly GCF_048773025.1. Classification (NCBI taxonomy): domain Eukaryota; kingdom Metazoa; phylum Chordata; class Mammalia; order Artiodactyla; family Camelidae; genus Camelus; species Camelus bactrianus. Next base: position 10,304,991 of record NC_133549.1, read on the forward strand.
GGTGGCCGACAACTCACTTGTAAGTGGGTGGAATTGTAGCCAGGCGCCACCAAGCCACCCCGCAGTGCAGGTCCCACCTCCCCCAGCAGATGCCCTCCCGGGAGGTGGGGGGCACCGTCCCTGCCTGACCCCTGCAGCCCCGTCCTGGTTGCTGGCATAATGGGGTCCAAATGGAGGATGCGTCCCTCTCCTGAACGCTGACATCCCAAGCTGCTGGAGTCAGAAGGCACCAGGCATGTGATCTCTCTACACACGTGTGAAAATCTCTTCATGAAAACCCCTAACAGCCGGCCGGCCGCAGTGCCGGGGAGCTCGCCAGCCGGCGGGGACTGCGGGCCTGGGCTTCCGTACGCACCACACTGCTTCCCCACAGCTCTCACTCTCTGGACTCCCAAACAAGAAAAGAATTCGTCTCAGCCTCTTTTCTATGGCAGCCTTTCAAATATTTGGGCATCGTGACCCCATTTCGCCCTTCTAAGCCCTCTGTAAAAACATCTACTTATTTTAAATGCTCCTTCGTTGTTGGACGCTCTTTCCGGCCCCTCCGCATCTGAGGCACCGTCATCCGGACCCACTGTAATTCACGACCATCTCCGAAAACCCCGTGCCCAGGACAGAACGGAAACACTGCCGGTGTGGGTGGCAACTCGGAGCACACTGGACGCTGTCTGAATTGTTCTGGGTCCTATATTTCTACTAACAAAGCTCAGAACAATCTCATTTTAACATTCCCATCCCTCTTCTGGCCACTGCCCTGACCTAGGTCCTGGGTTTTGCTTTCTTACTCATTGGAATGGGGGAAGGACAATGGAAGATTTGTTTTGTAATGCTGCCTAGGGTGCCAGAAAGCAGGCCTCCTCTAGAAGACAATTTGGCAATTAATATTAAAAAAAAACAAAACCCTAAAGCATGTCTTGCCAGTGACACTGCAATTTCACTTTTAGGAATTTATTTCAAGGAAACAATTAGGACATACACAGATTGATAACCTTCCTATAAAGATATTGGCTAGAAACCGTCTCCATGTCCTATAGTATAGGAAAAGTTCAAGCTTATGGAAACGGATACCTTGCTATCCCTCAAAAAGTAGGAGATGTTTAAGGACATGAAAGGTGTTTCTGATATATTATCCTAGGAAGAAACGGGTAAAGAATAGCGTGGCGTCATTTCTGGAAAAATCTTGATATGAGCAGCTTGCAGGGGCTGTTGTCTCCAGCGGAAGAGGGAGCAGGAGGCCCCAGCCAGAGATCTGAGGAGAGCCCCGAGGCGCTGTAGCCGCGAGGGGGGCACGTGTGGGCAGACTTCGCAGTTAATTCATGAGATTTCTGGCAACGTCACCAACTTACTAGATGATCTGGATTTTTTTTTTTTTTTGGTAAGAATTCATGAAAAGACCAAACTTCAAATGTGGGATAATGTGGACAGAGAGGCCCAAAGGCCCAGGAGCCGACTCAGAGATTATGTCCAGGGTTCCAGTCCCTCTGTGCCTGGGCTCGGGGCACCCAGGAGGCTGCAGGCATAGCTCACCGCAGCCGCAAGGTTAATCGTGCCCAGATACACGCCCAGACGAGTCTGGAGGAACACACAGTGCGAGAGTAACAGTGGTTATTTATTTATTTTTGGTGTTAGAGTCAATTGTATGTTTATTCAATTTATTTAACAAAGTACTTCCAGAGGGAATCCGATTCAAAAATATACATGCACCCCAGTGTTCACAGCAGCACGATTTACAACAGCCAAGACATGGAAACAACCCAAATGTCCATCGACAGATGACTGGATAAAGAAGTTGTGGTGTATTTATACAATGGAATACTACTCAGCCATAAGAAAGAATAAAAAATGCCATTTGCAGCAACATGGATGGACCTGGAGATCTTCATTCTAAGTAAAGGGAGTCAGAAAGAGAAAGAAAAATACCATATGAGATCGCTCATATGTGGAATCATAAAAAAGAAAAAAGAAGACACTAATGAACTCATCTACAAAACAGAAACAGACTCACAGACATGGTAAACAATCTTATGGTTACCGGGGGGAAAGGGGGTGGGAAGGGATTAACGGGGAGTTCAAGATTTGCAATACACACTACTATATACAAAGTAGATAAACAACAAGTTTCTACTGTAGAGCACAGGGAACTATATTCAATACCTTGCAGTAACCTATAATGAAAAAGAGTATGAAAACAAATACATGTATGTGTGTGTATGACTGAAACATGCTGATCAGCAGAAACTGACACATAGTAACTGACTATACTTCCATTAAAAAAAAAGTATTTGTGTTTCTGACATAGTCTGGGCACCGTGCTATTTCTAACAAGCGACAGTATTTATTTTGAGGTGGCAGGATTATGTATATCATATTCTTATTTTTGCTTATCTGAATTTCTTAAATTTCCTACAATAAACACATTGCATGCTTTTAAGAAGATGTTTCTCTAGGGACACTCAGAAAAAATGATAAAACTCATCTCCATCAGATAGACTTTCAAAAAACAAAAAAACTGATGGATAAATACTCCATGTGAAATAACACTCTGAAAAACGGCATTGGAGAAAAAAAAAAATCAGTGGTCCCGGCTGGAAAACTTTCTGCAGGAGGAGCAATGGTCACAGAATCTGAGGGCAGAAGTCCTCCACGCTGGACCTGAAATTTGGGGTGAGGCTGGCAGAACTCGAAGAGGAATCCCCGGCCCTTCTAAAAGACACTAAGCTCGGTGCATCCTGATCTGGGAAAGGAAAGTAAAAGGAACCAGAAAGGCGGGAGTGAGAGCGACAGGATCCAGGATCTCAAAGCTAGAACATGTCTTCGATTTACAGATGAGGAAAACGAAACTGTAAACTCCCAGGCTGCATCACAGGAGCAGTGCTGAGCCCGGAGCCCCCCTCCCCCCAGGCTCCCCGTCTTCATCCCTGAGCCCCGTGCTTCTCAACGCAAGCTCTCGGATCCCAGCTCGGATGCTGCCAGGACTGCAGGAAGGGGAAAGGCACTGGGAGAGGCTGTGGGCGAGCCGTCCAACACGTTCAGGAGTTCAAGAATCTGCCGGCTTCTCCCCAACGTCTCCGACGCAGGAGCCCTAGAACGTGTCCAGCTCTCGAACACGGAGCTGCCGTCTCCCGGGAGGGATCGCAGGACTCTCCCCACGGCCATGACCGTGACCTGGCCTGGCAGGCGCCAGAGATGCCCAGCTGGGAAAGACAGCAAGCCGCCCCCCTTTCTTCAGTCAATCGGCTGAGAGCTATCTGACCTATAAGCTGCTGCCACCCAGACCCAGAGGAGGCACAGCGATGAAGGGGGAAGGCAGGACTCGCCAGGCGAGCCCTGAATGCAGGGAGCGCCCACCCCACGCCAGCATCACAGCCAGTCAGCCACCACGCTGGTCTCAACTGACCCCGTCGATCCCACATAGGTGAAACTGACCAGGTCGCTCGCCCCAGTCGCGAGCCTTCCTTATGACGGGGTTTCGACCAAAGAACCAGGTGAAAAAATGATGGATCTCTAAAAGGCCAACACTGTGGATCTGGGTTGTTTAGAAATTCCTTTGCTGGTGCTCACATTTGCAGTTTTATTTTTTTTAATGGAGGTACCGAGGATTGAACCCAGGAACTCATGCATGCTAAGCATGCGCTCTGCCACTGAGCTGGTCCCTCCCCTCGTACTTCCAGTCTTGCTCCTGTTTGTGAAGCCCTTCTAAGCTTCAAAGCCTCGCTCAGGCCCCAAGCAGAACTCGGCGTGCGCCTCCAGCCCGTGAACTTCCTGCTGAACATGGAAGCCTGAGCTTCCAGCAGACACCCAGGCCACAGGCCTCCTGTCTGTGATGGCCACTTGGCTCAAGTGCTTTATCGGAATTTCAGACTCTCCCCAAAAGTAGGGTGGGCTGGGAGAAGACACTGAGTCAAAGTGATCATCTGGGCTTTTGTGGCCGTGGCCAACGAACGAGCAGTGGTGTCCAGAGTGGGGCCACACAGGACCATATTCTGGGGGCACAGGAGGGAAACAGGAGACGTTTTCCAGTATTTTTCCTAATGCTTTATAATATCTTTATTTAAAACATGCTTCAGAATGTATCAACAGATGAGTATGTGATGTGTGCGTAATCTGTATTTTAACATACGTGGGGGAGGGTCATCTACACTCAAATACTTTTGTTCCTAGACAGGGAGTGTGGATAAAAAACAGTGGAGGCCATGGCCTGGGAGCATCACTGCTACCTCAGATCTGGCTCCTCCATCGTCTTGTGGCCACGTTGAAGGACACCGGGGCTCCTGTATTTGGCTTAGCGCCGCCACCTCCCACCTGGCCGTCCACAACAAGCCAGACATCCAACACGTAGAACACAGGAAGCCACTGACTTCCAAACAGCCTACGTACACAGTGCAAAGTGCTGGGACCTGTGGTTCCTTGTGGACCACAGCATTCTGTCTATGCCCATCATTCTTGGGGAAAATATACTTCCTGACTGTAACAAAATAGCTTCTAAAAGAAAGAAAAAATCATGTTTATGTTGGTTTAGTAAGAAAAACGATTTCAACCAAGAAAGAAGACTAAGTCCTTTAAAGGCAAAATAAAAGGACATGGTGCATTCATCAAAAGTTATTAGGACATGGTGCATTCATCAAAAGTTATTACCTCAACGAAGAGGAAAGTCAGTACCTTCCTATCTCTTTGAAGAAAAGCAAATCCACTGCGTAACAGTTAAGAATATGAAAGCCAGGGTCAATGCCGCATTGATTTTTATCTATAGAGTGTGTCTTAACAGTCACATCTAATACACTCCTTGAAGACAGCGTCTCCTTCCTCTCCACATATGCCTTAAAATCCACTGGAACACTTGCTTTGGTTAATACAAGACAACCCACAGGAAGTCTCTCATTAATCCACACAGTAGAAGCACAATCTATTATTATAATAAAGAAATGCTTGTTAGCTAAGTATTCTATTCAGATGCTCCCCACTGCGTGGGTAATGCCTCTCTCACATAGGAAGGGAAGGAACTGTGGCGCGGGGCTTTGTGACTCAGCCAAGAGTCAGGGGAGAAAGGAGGGGCAGACCTAAGGGAGATGTCTAGGGTGCGCGCGCGCGCACACACACACACACACACACAGTCCCAAGTCTAGTGTGCCTGGGACAATGTGGAGGGTGTGGACACAGGAGCGCCTGGACTCCCTGGGCCGATGCTGTCCAACCCCAGTAAGAAACGCTAATAATCAAACTCTCTGTCACCATCCAAGCAAAACTTTCATGCACCAAACCAACTTCCTGTATCCAGTCCTGCATGTATGGAGTTTGGAAGTCATTTCTCCATCTTAATAAGTGAAAAGCTGAACAAGCTGAAAAGTCGACAATTCCTCAGAGAAGGGAGGTCACAGGGCAAACCGCCACCCCCAAATTGGGGAGACCAGCAGGTGGATACAGGGAATCATAAGTAACTGGAGCAGCGCCCGCTGTGGGAAGCAGTGGCTGAGAAATGAAATCTAAGCTGTAACAGATGAACGGCTGGAGGCTCACTGAGCACAAGCCTGAGAGATTAAAAGCTCACTACTATATACAAAATAGGTAAGTGACAAGTTTACACTGTAGAGCACAGGGAACTGTATTCAGTATCTTGTAGTAACTTATGGTGAAAAAATATGAAAATGAATATATGTATGTTCACGTATGACTGGAGCACAGTGCTGTACACCAGAAATTGACACAACACTGTAAACTGACTACACTTCAATAAAAATATATATTAAAAAAAAAACTAACTCCAGGGCAACAGTTACAGGAGCCCCCACACTTCTGTGAGCTTTACCTCCGGGAGCTTAACCAGGTTTCCCGCAGTGACTGCGGGAGACAGATCCCTGCATGTTTTCAGCAGGGGAGGGAGGGAAAAGGAGGTGCCTTGAAATAGCCAGAGAGCTCAGTTGTCAGTAAGCCTGCCCTCCAGACACCTGACCTACCGGCTGTTAGCAGAGCCTAAGCAACCTGGAGGAAGGGACATCCCCAGCTCCCATCGACTCTAACCATCCTGTCCTACCGAGTGGGAGGACAACTGAGATGCATTTGTGACGCTGGCAGCCCAGGGCGCAGACTCCCTGGGAGACAGACCTGTCATGTAACTACAGCATGCTTCCCCTCCCCGACACCTTATCACATCACCAAAGGCTTGGTTACTGGAGTTCTTTTACCCAAGACATTGTATCTGGCTTTGAAGAAAAAATTACAAAGCACACTAAAAGGCAGAAAGTACAGTTTGAAGACACAAGAAAAGCGTCAAAAACCAGACTCAGACCTGGTAGGATGACAGAATTTAAAACAACTACGATTAATATGTTAAAAGCTCTAATGACAAAAGTAGACAATATGGATAAATGAATAATGTAAGCAGAGAGATGCAAATGCTAAGAAAGAATTGTTTTTTAAAATGCCAGAGCTCAAAATACTAACAGAAATGAAGACTGGCTTTGATGGGTTCATTAGGAGACTGGACATCTTAGGGCTTGAGGATATGACAACAGAAACTTCCAAAATGAAAAACAAAGATTAAAAAAAGACTGAGGGGAAAAAAAAAAACAAACAACATAGAACAAAGTGGAACAGAATATCCAAGAACTGCTGAATAACTACAAAAGGTGTAACACCTGGGAATACCAGAAGGAGAAGCGAAAACAATAGAAGAAATATTTGAAAAGCGATGATGACTGACAATTTCCTCAAATTAATGCCAGACACCAAACCACAGGTCCAGGAAGCTGAGAGAACACAAAGTAGGATAAAGAATAAAAAACTACACTCAAGCATAACACATTCAAACTGTAGAAAATTAATGACAACGAAAAAAAAAATATCCTGAAAGAAGATGGAGGGGAAAAAACAGCTCTCGAGAAATGAACACATGAATGACATCCAACAGAAACCATGCAAGGAAGAAGGGAATGTAATGAAGTATCTAAAGCGTTGAGAGAAAAAAAATCATCAACCTAGAATTCTGTACCCTGTGAAATTAATCTTTGAAAGTGAAGAGGAAAATAAGGACTTTCTCAGACCACAAAAATTGAAGGACTCTGTTGCCAGTAGACCCGCCTTGCAAGAAATGTTACAAGAAGCTCTCCAGAGAGAAAGAAAATGATTTGGGTCAGAAATGCAGATCTCCAGAAAGGAAGGAAGAGCATTAGGACGAATCAGTGAAGGTAAAATAACAACTCCAATTTTTCTTATTCTTAATTGATCTAACAGATAACAGTTTGCTCAGAGTAACAACAGCAACAGTGTGCTTGATTCTGTTTGCTTATATATGCTTTTGTACGTGAATGGCGTATGTGAAATGAATGACAGCAATGGTACAAAGCATGGGAGGGAAAAAGTAATGATATTTTGATGAAAGATCCTTGTGCTAACTGTGAGGTCAGACAGTGTTGTTTGAAATTAGACTCAGATTAGTTGTAAATGCATACTGCAAATTCTAGGGCAACCATTAAAAAAGGGTGAAAAAGAGAAAAATGGAATCACATAAAATGCTCAGTTGACACTATAAAAGGCAGAAAAAGAGTGGAAGACAAAAATGAGAACACAGAACAGGGGCAAGGAAAAGAAAAGAATAACAAATATGGTAGACATTAATACAACTATAATAATAATCACATTACATGTCAATGGTCTAAATACACCAATTAAAAGGCAGAGATTGTCAGAATGGATCAAAAAACAAGACCCAAGAAACTACATGTTGTCTACAAGAAATCCACTTTAAATATAAAGACATATATAGATTAAAAGTAAAGTGATGGAATCTTCATACTGTTTTCTATAATGGCTGCACCAAACTGCATTCCCACCCGCAGTGCAGGAGGGTTCCCTTGTCTCCACAGCCTCTCCAGCATTTATTGTTCATGGGCTTTTGAATGATGGCCATTCTGATTGGTGTGAGGTGATACCTCATTATAGTTTTGATTTGCATTTTTCTGATAATTAGTGATACTGAGCATTTTTTTCATGTGCCCATTGACTATATGTATGTCTTCACTGGTGCAGCCATGATGGATAATAGTATGGAGGTTCCTCAAAAAAACTTAAAACTAGACCTACCATATGATCCAGCAATCCCACTTCTGGGCATATATCTGGAGGGAACTCTAATTTAAAAAGATACATGCATCCCAATGTTCACAGCAGCACTATTTACAATAGCCAAGACACGGAAACAGCCTAAATGTCCATCGACAGATGATTAGATAAAGAAGTTGTGGTATATTTATATAATGGAATACTACTCAGCCATAAAAAGTGTACAGTAATGCCATTTGCAGCAACATGGATGGACCTAGAGATCGTCATTCTAAGTGAAGGAAGCCAGAAAGAGAAAGAAAAATGCCATATATTACTCATATGTGGAATCTTAAAAAAAAAAAAGGAACTCATCTACAAAACAGAAAGAGACTCAGACATAGTAAACAATCTTATGGTTACTGGGGAAGGGAAGTGGGAAGGGATAAATTTGGGAGTTTGAGATTTACAAATGTTAACCCCTATATATAAAAATAGATTTTAAAAAAAATTTCTTCTGTACAGCACATGGAACTATGTTAAATATTTTGTAATAACCTTTAGTGAAGAAAATATGAGAATGAATATATATATGTATATGCATGACTGGAACGTTGTGCTGTACACCAGAGATTGACACAGTGTAATTGACTGTACTTCAATTGAAAAAAGAAAAGTCAAGGGATGGAGAAAGAGGTATCATTGTAATGCTATCAGAAGACAGCAGGGGGAGCTGTATTAGCTTCAGACAGAGCTAACTTCACACCAAGGAAGTTCCCAGGGATAAAGAAGGGCGATGCATAATGATAAAGGGGTCAATTCTCCAAGATGATATAAGAATCTTTAATGTGTATGCACCTATCGGGAGCATTAAAACACATGAGACAAAAACTGACAGAGCTGCAAGGCCAAACAGAGGAAGCCACTGTTACTGTTGGAGACTTCATCACCTCTCTCTCAGGAATGGACAGATCCAGCAGGCAGGAAATCAGTTAAGACGCAGTTGAACTCAACACCACCATCCACTAACTGGATGGAAATGACATCTATGGACTACTTCAGCCAACAGCAGCCGAGTACACATTCTTCTCAAGTTCACATGGAAAATTTACCAAGATAGACAACATTCTGGGCCATAAAACACCCCTTAACAAATTTAAAAGAATAGAAATCACACAGCGTCTGCTTTCAGACCACAGTGGAACTAAAAATCAGTTAACAGATAGCTGGAGAATCCCCAAATAATTGGACATTAAGCAACATACTTCTAAATAACAGCGGGTCAAAGAACAATCTCAGAGAAATTAAAAAACGTTTGAACTAAGCAAAAATACAACTTATCAAAACTTGTGTAATGCAGTGAGATCAGCGCTTGGTGGGAAACTGACAGCACTGAGCACAATATGGGAAAAGAGGGAAGACCTGAAATCAGTCATCTAAGCTTCTGTTTCAGAAACCTAGAAAAAAGCAGAGCAGAATAAATCCTAAGTAAACAGAAGAAAATAAATAATAAAAATTATAACAGACATCTAAGAAACAGAAAAAAAAAAAAAACCCTAAAAACTAGTTCTTTGAAAAGATCAATAAAATCAATGAGCCACAAGCCAGGTTAATTAAAAAAAAGAGAGAGAGAAAGAAAGAAGACACAGATCAGAATATCAGAAACGAGGGAAAGGACATCAATACAGATCCCATGGACATTAAAAGGATAATAAAAAATATCATGGACACCTCTCAGCCTGAAAATTTGATAACCTAGATGAATAGACCAATTTTTTTTCTATATCTTTTTTAAAAAAAAATTTGGGTGGGAGGTCATTAGATCTATTTACTTATTTATTATTAGGTTGTTCTTTTTAATGTAGGTACTGGGGATTGAAGCCAGGACATTATGCATGCTAAGCACACACTCTACCATTGGAGCTACACCCTCCCCTGACCAAGTTCTTGAAAGACACCAAAAGTCAGTCAAAACGAAACAATTTTAATAGGCCTGTACCTAATTTAAAAAATTGAATCAATAATTAACCTTCCAAAACAAAAAGCACCAGGCCCAGATGGTTTCATTGATGAATTCCACCAAGCAGTTAAGGAAGAAGTTATACTAATTCTCTACAATCCCTTCCAGAATATAGAAGCAGAAGGAATACTTCCTAACTTATTCTATGAGGCCAGCATTACCCTAATAACAAAACAGATAAAAGTACTATAAGAAAAGAAAACTATAAACTAATATCTCTTATCTCTAAAACCCTCAACAAAATATTGGCAAACTGAATCCAACAACGTATAAAAATAATTATACACCATGACCACGTAGGATTCATTCCAGGTATGCACGGTTGGTTCAACATATGAAAGTCAATGAATGTAATTCATCACATTAAAAAGTTAAAGGGGAAAAAAAATCACATGACCATATTAATAGATGTCAAGAAAAGCATTCGACAAATTTCAACACCGATTCATGATAAAAACTCTCAGCAAACTGGCAACAATGGGGAAACTTCCCCAACTTGACAAAGAACATCTACAAAAGACATATGGCTAACATCATACTTAATGGTGAGAAACTAGAGGCTGTCCTGCTAAAAACAAGGCAAGGATGTCCTCCCAATCCTTTTCAATGTCATACTAGAAGTCCTACACGATGCAGAAGACAAGAAAAGGAAACAAAAGGTATAATATAGATTGAGAAGGAAGAAATAAACTGTCTTTGCAGAAGACAATTGTCTACATAGAAAATCTGAAAGAATCAACAAAAAATTCCTGGAACTAACAAGTAATTATAGCAAGGCTGCAGGACACAAAGTAAATATATAAAAGTCAGTTGCTCTTCTAAACATGAACAATAAAGAAGTAGAATGTGAAATTAAAGCTACAATACCATTTAAGTTAGCACCCCTCAAAATGAAATACTTTGGTGTAAGTCTAACAAAATAGGGATAAAATTTCTATGACCAAAACTATAAAGCTCTGAAGAAAAAATTTTAAAAGAACTAAATAAATGGAGAGATACTCCATGTTCACAGAGAGGAAGACACAATATTGTCAAGATGTCAGTTTTTATGAACTTGATCTGTAATTCAACACAATCCAAATCAAAATCTCAGGAAGTTATTTTGTGGGCATCAGCAAACGGACTGTAAAGTTTATACGGAAAAGACAACAAAACAAAACAACAACAACAACAAAAACCCAGAAAAGGCACAGGATACAGGAGAAGAACAAAGTTGGAGGAGTAACATTACTCAACTTCACTACCTAATATAAAGCTAAAGCAGTCAAGACAATGTGGCATTGGGGAAAAAACAGACGAATCCATGGAACAGAAGAGAAGGTTCAGAAAGAGACCCAAATAAATATAGTCAACTGATTTCTACAAAGGAGTAAGGCAATATAATGGAACAGAGACAGCCTTTCAACAAACAGGACTGGAACAACTGGATAGCCACATGCAAAAAAAAAAAAAAAAAATCTAAACACAGATTTAACATTCTTCTTAAAAATTAACTCAAATGGATCACAGACCTAAATATAAAACACAAAATTATAAAACTCTTAGAGGATAACATAGGAAAAAACTCTAGGTGACCTTGGGTATGGTGATGACTTTTGAGATACATCAAAGGCACAATGATCAATGAAAGAACTGATAAAGCTTAACATTATTAAAATTAAAATTTTCTGCTCTGGGGAAGACACTGTCAAGAGAAGAAGAAGACAAGCCACAGACTGAGAGAAAGTATTTGCAAATGATATAATCTGATAAAGGACTATTGTCCAAAATGCACAAAGAACTCTTAAAACTCAGCATTTGGAAACTGAGCAACCTGATTAAAACATGGGCAAAAGACCTGAGCAACCCAGACACAAAGAAGTCTGACAGATGGCAACTAAACACATAAAAAGTGCTCAGTATCACGTGTCACCAGGGAACTGCAAATTAGAGCAACAAGAGCTACCACTTCCAACCTATTAGAGGGGCCGGAATGAAAAACAACGCAACACCCATGCTGGTGAGGCCGTGGAGGAGAAGGAATTCTCATCCACTGCTGGGGGGCATGCAAAATGGAAGACCGTTTGGCAGTTTCTTGTAAAAATAAATGTATTGCTGCCACGTGATCCAGCAGGGACACTGTGTGGTATTTAACCAGATGAACTAAAGATTGGCACACAGATGTTTATAGCAGCTTTATTCATAACTGCCAAAATCTGCAAGCCACCAAGATGTCCTTCAGGAGGTGAATGGATAAATAAACTGCGATACAGCCACACAGTGGAATGTTACGCGGCACTAAAAACAAAAGTGCTAGCAATCCGTGAAAAGACGTGGATTAACACCTGAGGCACGTTACGAAGCGAAAGAAGCCAGTCTGAAAAGGCTGCGTACTATATGATTCCAACTATGTGACACTCTGGAAAAGGCAAAACCATGGAGACAGTCAAAGGATCAGTGGTTGCCAGGGATTAGGGGGAGGGAGGGCTGGACAGGCGAAGCACAGAGGATTCTGAAAGCAGTGAAATTATTCTGTGTGATACTGTAGTGGTGGGTTGATGTCACCGAATGTACGCCGTGCGTGAATCCCAGAGTAAACTATGTGATGTATCAGTGTTGGTTCACTGACTGTAACAAATGCACCACTCTGGTGGGATGCTGACGGCCAGGGAGGCTGCGCCTGTGTGGGGGCAGCGGTGCATGGAAAGCCCTGTACTTTCTGCTCAGTTTTGCTGAGAACCTAAAACTGCTCTAAAAAAAATCAAGTCTGTTACAAAAAAAAAAAATCTATGAACCAATACCTACCATCCTGTATTTTTTATTTCATTCGATTTTTTTCTTTCAAGAAATTCTGGTCACCTCCCAGTAAACTTATTCCACTGCCCACTAAGGACAACAAAACATTGCCCTAGGAAATCCATTCTCCACTGCACAAGCATACGCTCCAAATGCCACATTCAGCACATTCGCGATCAGAAGGCCAGACAGTGTCCCCACCACCGCCAGCAGCCCCAGGCTGGGCTGGGCCCTGTCCGCTGCTGCAGTACCTGGGGGGAGGGTCTCCACGCCTTGAGCTTTGTCGTCCCCGGTGCTGTGATGAAGGTCTTTCTTTTTAATCGGGTCAATTTCATTCCAGTCCTCCTGGGGGAACAAAGACACCAAATGAGTTGACAGGACCTTGAGGCACGCCTCCATCATCAGTTCAATAAACACCAAGTCTGCTGCCAGCGGGCCCTGGGGACGCAGTGATGGCGAGACTGCTCCCACCTGCTGGACCTCACCCCAGACCGCTCAGCGTGGGAGACACAAGGAGAGAAGTGTGGCCATGACCTTTCCATGGAAGGATTCGCATTTCTCTCTTCATTTTCTATTCATATTGCATATCTATGGAAAGAAATACTGTGGAAACTCCCAGGGCATTGAGGGTCCGTGAAGGTGGGGAGGGGAGATAGGGAAGGTGAATTAAATAAAAGAATTCAATAGTGGTTAAATCAAAACCATTAAAATCAGGGTAGGGCTCCAGACATCCCAGGACCAGGTTCGCCCTTGGGGCCCCGGGGAGCTCTCCCCAGAGGTTGTTAAATGATTTAATTCTACTGAATCACAGCAGAGGAAGGGAGGGGACAGGATGGCCAAGTTTCCCCCTGGCTCACCCTAACAGGACTGCCAAAGGAACAGAGCTGCAAATTAAGGGCTTAATGTGAAACCAGAATAAGATAGAAGCTCTGGAAGAATTTATTCAACTCATCTGTGCAAACAACTTACTCTAATCTAGCAACATTAATCAAACTAAATAACAATTCCATGACCACAGAGCTAAATATACTTTTCAGCCACTTGCGATCTGATTTCTGCAAATACAAAAAGAAAGATTTCTGTATATAACCCACATCAGGAATACCCCATGGCTAGTAATTTCCCCACATGGACTTGTGTGAGCCAAGCACTGTCCGCTGGCCGCTTCTCCGGGGGAGATGCTATCAGGATGTTGGCAGCATCAAGCCCTCTGGGGTAGAGGGGCGGGGAACCCAACCAGTTCTGTTCGGGTTTGTTCCACCAGCCTCCCTCCAGACCAGCGTGGGCTGCGTGTTGTCCAGAAGTGGACGGCTGGGGACGTTCTGGGCTCAACAATGTAAACTGAGATCCTCAGGAAGAGTAATCCTTGGCAGCTGGGCCAAGTCATACATTTTTTTCCCCAAAAGCAACTGGCTCTGCCAAAAATCTGCATTTTTACTCCCAAGGTAGAGCAATGAAAGAGAAACTGTGCCTTAACTTCCTTTCCTGGAGGCCAGCTTTTCCTCCAGTGGCTTCTCCTGGTTTATCCCAGCCAGGCTGAGACAGGAGGGAAGAGGGCAGGCACAGCCATTCAAGGAATGACAGCAATTAACACCAAAATGGTGGACGATTCAACCCCCAGTTGGCCTTGAGGATTAAGTTGGTAGGTTTGACTTCTAGACCTTGAGCTTCGTTATATGCCCATTGTAATATATCAGCATGATAAATGACACGTCCACAGGCACCATGACAGTCCCAAGGCTGACCACAAAAGGTCAGAGAGTGGGCAGGGGCCCAATTCCTGGGAATCCCAGCCCCTTCCCCAGGGTAGCTGGAATAGTCCCACCTGTAGGCGTGTGAAGCTACCGAGCCCGTAAAAACTCGCACCACCACACCTGGCGGCCTCTCGCTCCCTTCTTGGAGCCGGCCCATAGACTCTGTCTATGGAGTGTGTACCTATTTTTACTCTAACCTGAGCACCCAACCCCCACGCCTCATGGCCTTTCTCTTGCTTTTCGATGTATCTCTCTAAATAAATCTACCTTTACTAAATTATGGCTCGCTCTTGAATTCTTTCCTGTGCGAAGCCCAGGACCCACACTTGGTGGGGCACGTCCCAGGGACTCCACCGAGACCTGGGACACGGCTCTCCTTTAACCCCACATCCGTTTTTCCTGCACCAAGGCCATCAGGGACATGATGGGGGCGGGAGGGGGGGCGTGCACCCCGAGGGTTACTCCGTGCAGACCCGGGGTGCTGGCGAGGAATGCCCCGCCCTGCGAGGTCCCAGCCCCACCCATCCGTTCACCAGCCCTTCTCAGGCCTCCAGTTGCCCCAGGTGCTGTGACTTTCGAACATCCTATCCCATAGCGTAGCAAGCATGTTGAAATGCATCTGTATCTCGATTTAAATACTTTTTGCTGCAAAACAATTTCAAAGTCAATTTATAATTTAGCCTTTGAGATTATTTGGCTATAGACAAACTTTCAATTTACTCTTGGCAAAGATCTCACGGCAGTCTTGGCAACCAGAAGGCAGCGAGAGAATATGACCTACTCTCTGCTTTCACAGTATAAGGAAACATGTGAACACTAAATCCAGCAAGTAATGAGGCTACCAGAGTCATGCTGTGTAGACTTTTAACCAGGCTTATTAATTTTTATTTTGTAGCTTGCTTGTAACATCTTGTGGCCAATGGCTTTCTCCTGCAGACATCTGGTCTGCTACCCGCCATGGCTCATGCACCACACCATTTGACCTTGTAATAAGATACAATCAAAAGTGAACATTGCTGGTGGGCCAAGGATTCTAGTCTTATTTTCTACATGTAAGAATCAAGGCATTTGCTGTAGTGTTCACCAAACTGACATGTACAAGCCAACCAGAAATGTTTTCTTAGGAAATAAATGTTTCATTCTTCACACAAACAAGATGGACTGTAACACTCCATCTATAACACTCCTTTACCTGCCTTCCCCCTCCTGATGAACCATGCCTGCCGAGAAACTAAGGCCAGAGAGGAGGACCCGCCATACGACCAGGGCATCACAAAGTCCCAGCAGGAGAGATGGTGCTAAGTCTACTTAGGAACGCCTCCTTGGCACCAGGCGTTGCACACGGGTACCCTCTCATTCCAGCAACAACCGTGCCATTTTATAATTCCTATCTGACAATGGGAACACAGAAGATCAGAGAGGGTGAGCAAATTGTCCAGGCTGCACAGCAGGCAAGCAGCTCAAGGTGGCCCTTTATAAATCAGAATGGGAATGGCAGCCCAGGGCCCAGTCTGAACCAAGTTACAAGAGCCTGATTCTTACAATGTCATAAAAATCCAAAAATATGTTTCTAGGTGGTCATTCACAAAGGTCATTCTGGACTCTCCACCAAAAACTGCAAATTTCCATGCTCATTACCTGCTGCTAGCATGGAATGAGGAGCGGGGGGAGCACCTCCCATGGGCTCACGCTCACGGGGCACTAACTGGGTGCCGAGCCCCATCCTGGACGCCACGCTCCCATTCATCTTCCTTACGACGCTATTACTACCCCGTCCTACAGATGAGGAAGCTGGGGCACCAAACCTCTAAGTAACACAAAGTACGTGATGGGGCTAGAGTTGAACTCCAGGGGATTTAGCACTGGTCTCAGTCATTCCACTGCCCTGCATTCAGATAAGACAGCATCCCCTCCAGCACCAAGACAGCCCAAGTGAAACACAAATGGTGTGTTAACCCTTCCGCTCAGAACACGTCATCATCAGTTCTCCTAGTCCAGGATGGCTGACAGATTCACCAGCTGAGACGGTGCCCATGCACAACCCACCTGCCGTCTACAGCTCACCTGGCCGCACACCTGTCACCCCCACTCTTTTTTTGTCACCCCGACCTACCACCTTCGCTGGATGTCAGGGGAGCACCGAGGGGGCGGTGGGAACTGGGCAGGCTCGCCTTGGCGGGACAGACACACCTGGCAGGACGGTGCCCAGAGCCCGTGCCCAGGAAGTGACCCCTCAGCAGAGGCTGGAGGGGGCCCAGAACGAGCCTGACAGGAAAAATGAGGACACGGTGAAAGGTGGGAAACAGGAAGCCATGGAAGTGGAAGATGCTCTGAGACTTGAGACATGTTCTAGAAACACGACTCTGGCTGTGGTGTACGGAGAGACTGGGAGGACAAGAGAGGACCAGAGGGATGCAGAGGGTGGTCGGGGGTGGAGTAGGGGGGACCAGCCGGCTCCGGGCAGTCCTGGGATGTGTGGAGGCGGCGGCACCGCTGGGAGGCGGGAGGGAGGAGGATGGACCAATCAGAGATGGCTTCGGACCTGGACGGTTCACGGACGGGGTGACACTCACCCACCAGAAACATGGGAGAGTCCTGTGGGGGGGGGGGCGGTGCCAGGAGGTAAAGGTGAGTCTTTGGGAAATGCTGGGGTTATATGGGATACCAAGAGGCATCTGGAAAACAGATGGAACACACACACCTGGAGCTCTGGAAAGGCATGGGGCACTCACAGCTACAGCTGAGCATGACAGTGACCACGGGCGGGGGTCGGGGTGAGCTGAGTGAGAAGGGGTCCAGGGCGCGGGAGACGCCAACATTCAAGGGACAAGCAGGACACGCAGCACGGCGGGAAAAGCCCTGGCCTGGGACTGAGGGCCTCCGGTCCCGCAGCCTTGCCAGGGATCCTGGGGGTCTCAGTAAGTGGCCTGCCTTCTCTCACGATGGGACGCTGGGTTGGTTAAGCGCCCGGAGGTCCCCTGGGGTCCCTGCACGGCAGGTCCACGCATGAGCACTTGGCACACTGTCTGCCTTTCCCACGCACGGTGGGTATGAGCAGCGCTGCAGGTACCAGCCACGAGGATGGAGGGCTTCGCCACGTTTCTCTGTACCCCTATAGCACCAAGCATGGCGGTGATCTTTCCAATAATTGCTCAACAATTAATGCAGTTGAAAAAAAAATCCTCACCCTGTTCATTCAGATCGCTATTACCAGCTTCGCCCACTTTGCAGTGGAAGCTTTTCATGACAACAGTCCCCCTCCCAGACATTTACACACATTATGAGACTAATTTACACCAGTGGAGGCGCCGTTTAAAAATGGAAATGCACTGGATACAAAAGTATAGAGACGCTCCCTCGCCCAGTATCCTCTGGTATCCAGGACGTGCTACAACTGATGTGTTTAAAATAAACATGTTAAGAGAAATGACGCAGTGACAGACAGGGTTTCTTTTTCAGGGACACAGATAAACTGCTGAGATCAGGGGAGTCATGATGTGGCTTGATGCTGGGTCAAAAGCTGCAGAGGATTCAACGCCTGGCATGGGTAAGTCTGTTTTATTTCCCAGGAGGCGTCCCCATCTCCACTTTGCCCTTCTTGCCCCCAGAGGGATGCTGACGCTGAACACGTAATGATGAGCCCACACACAGACGGGTTTCAGACGAAAGCAGACCAGGGTGGGCTCGCTGGTTCTAACTGAAGACTGGATTCTGTCAGGAAACTTCACCGGAGGTCTAGGATTCTCTGCCGACCAGACTGACAGGACACTGCTGCCCTGCTCGACTACACCACCTGGGCCACAGCATCCAATGCACCCACATGCAACCTCCAGGAAGACCCAGAGAGCCTCCACCACCACACCGAGACTCTCCTCCCATGTGAGATGCCATCTGGCCCAACCAGATGCTGCGGACTTCCTGCCCTCCTGCTCACTAACTTACCTAACCTGGTGGTGGTGATTACTGGATATTTCAATTTGGTTGGTTTTCAGTCCAAAAGCTCAAGAAATGCATTATTCTTACAAACGCATACCACAGAAGCAGTCTATCGCCTGAAACACAAATGGAATTAAATCAGGCCCTGAGTGAAATCAAATGAAAATTAATGACGGAGCGGTATCTATTTATCTACTGTAATTAAAGAGTACGGCAGCCCCAGTCCATCCTATTTCTAAGTCGTAAAAGAGCAATGACTCCTCCCTCCCACGCCCCGATATACCGTATTTTATTTATCCATCAGTTGATGAACATTTGGGCTGTTACCACATTTTGGCTATTATGAATAACATTGCTATGAACATTCATAGACAAGTTTCTGAATGAACCCAAGCTTTTCGTTTTCTTCAGTGTAAACCTACCAGTGGACCTGTTGGGTTTTACGGCAACTCTGTTTAACTCTTTGAGGACCCGTCAGACTGTGGTCAGAGAGTCTGCACCGTCTCACAGGGCTACTAGCAACGTATGAGGTTTCCAGTTTCTCCACATCCTTGCCAAACTGCGATTGTCTGTTGTTGTTTTTTTATTAAAAAGACCAATGACTTTTCACAAAATGACCGTACTTTCAGAAACAGTAAATCCCAAAGAGGCTGGTGTACTGAATAGTTATGAAAATGAATTAAGTGTAGACATAGGTTTCGTTATTAAAAGACTATTTCCCTATTATATTCCAAGCATGATCAGTCTCTGTTTCAGAATAAGAGGAAATAAATAAAACGTGGGCTTGGTTTCTGCCAGAGACAACATGCCCGTGGCTGAGGAAGGAGGGGCCATGGAGGGATGCTCTGGTCAGAGGTACGGAGGTGGGAAGGGCGGAGTCGGGGGAGCAGAGGGTCCAGCTGGTGGGCGGAGCAGCCTCGCAGGCACTACAGCCTGCCACCAACTTGCTAAGGGCACTAGTCCGACCCTTCATGTCCCAGATGAGTGATCCAAAGGGCTGGGTGACACTGTGTTATCAACTGCCCCCAAACAAATTCCCTTAGAACTCAGCAAATTGAAACAATCCATATTCATTATCCCACACAGCTCTGGAGGGTCAAGAATTGGGATGGTACTGACCCAGGGTGCCTCACAAGGCTGCAGCCAACCTGCCGGCCAGGGCTGCCCCCCGACCTGAAGGTCTGACTGGGGCCAAGGGGCTGCCTCGAGGATGGCGCCCTGGCAGGGATGTTGGCTGGAGCCCCAGGTCCTCACCGCAGACTCCCCCCCCAGGGCTGCCTGAGCGTCCCCCAGCATGGCAGCCGGCCTCCCCCAGAGCCAGTGACTGAGGAGGGGAGAAGAGACAGATGGGGCAAGAGAAGGACACCAGGACTGGTCTCAGAAACCACAAACTGCCACACCTCCACATCCATTCACTGCAAGTCAGTCAGCAACAGGAGGGGACCCAGAATCCATGTCCCAAGACGAGGACGGTCACAGGGCTGGGGAACCTTCTCTACAACCACTACATCTACCAGTGTCACAGGCTTGATCGCGGCAGAGGAGAGGCCGGAACATTCCACAGGTAGACAGAACCCTGCTGCACCGTCATTCACGCGTGGGGGCGGCGAGGGGAAGCGAGTCCAAGGGCTGAGTCACAGAAAAGGCAAGTCTGCGCAGTGAAAAAAAGGTCATTTCATCTCACGCTGACCTCTTATCCACATTCCAATATAAAGTCTATCACCGCCTAGGGTAACACGTCTGAGTTACGAAACACCACCAAGTAAACGTGCCGCACACATACAACTAGATCAGAAAGAATAAACGTCTCGGTTCCAGAATCCAGTGCCCGGCCCTCCCCGCCTTCCCTTCTCATCAGTCAGAGAGGCAAAATAAGAACCACCCTGGAGAATTTTGCAGAAGAAAAGGGGAAAAAAAGCACAAAAAAAGAATACATGCCTACTGCTAAACCGTCAAAGGCCACCTTCACAAATTTAAATGCCTAATGTTATATTTGTTAACAACGGCAAAAATACCACTGCGGAGGAAAACAGAAAATAAACAGGTTGTTTCGCTCTTCCCGTACTGAAATACATCTTGTCGCCGTGAGATGCTTTCAGCCGACTAGACCATATGCGCAGGGGCGGGTCAGGTTACCAAAAATACCATCTCACTGACTACCTGATTCCTTTCCCATCAACTGTCTCCTCTTGGCTGCTCTTTAATGGCTGTTCTGTGATCACCCCCACCGCAACCGCTCCGTACAGCAGATCTTCCAGTTTGGGGGAGGAGGGCAAAGGCCAAGGTTGTCAGATCTGTTACAGAGATGTGGTCCTTTCTAGTTCCACAGCCCATTTCTTGGGCGCACCTGCCAAGCGAAGACCCTGAAAACTAATAAACGGTGTGCTTGAAAGCAAAGTTTCAAGAGTGGACTGAGTTTCCAGCTAAAACCCAAGGCCTCCCAATCTCACTTCCCTTCTCACCGTAAAGTGACCAGGGCAGAGCCACGCGGACTGCCCGCTGTTCTAATCCCCACCAGGTGGGGCAGGGGAATTACCTGTTTTACCAGAGGATAAAAAAAGGCTAATCGAAGGTGTCACTATCTAAACTTCTCCTTTTTTTTTTTTTGTCTTCCTATTTTATTTTATTTTTCATGTATTTTTATTGAAGTATATTCAGTTTACAACGTTGTGTCAATTTCCGGTGTACAGCACAGTGCTTCAGTCACATGGGAACATACATATATTCGTTTTCATATTCTTCTTCACCATAAGTTACAAGATATTGAATATAGCTCCCTGTGCTCTACAGTAGTTAGTATCTGCAAATCTCCAACTCCCAATTTATCCCTTCCCACCCGCTTCCCCCACTGGTAACCATGAGTTTACTTTCTATGTCTGTGAGCCTGTTTCTGTTTTGTAAATAAGTTTGTCTTTTTTAGTTTCCACATATAAGTGATATCATATGGTATCTATCTTTCTCTTTCTGGCTTCCTTCACTTAGAATGACATCTCCAGGTCCATCCATGTTGCTGCAAAAGGCATTATTTTATTATTTGTTTATGGCTGAGTAGTGTTTCATTGTATAAATATACCACAACTTCTTTATCCAGTCATCTGTCAATAGACATTTAGATTGTTTCCATGTCTTGGCTATTGTAAACAGTGCTGCTGTGAACATTGGGGTGCATGGATCTTTTTGGATATATGCCCAGGAGTGGGACTGTGTGATCATATGGTAAGTCTTAAGCTTCTACTTTCTAAACAGGGCGTGTAACCCACTAGCCAGCTGACAAAGGCAGTTGTCACTCACTGGGAGAGGGTCCTGAGAATAGAAGGCTGAGTGCTGGGGGTGGGGGGCCCATGAGCCAGGCGAGGCATCAGGTCACCCAACCTCCGCCAAACTTCTCCAAAAACCAGAGCCTGGAGTCTGCAGACACTGACATCTGTGCTTTTATAAAAGACGACGGTTTCTGCTTCTAAATAAGAGTCCCCACTGAAACAGCGACTCGGCTTAGGGGGAAGAATGCTGTCTTCCCTCCTCGGCGTCACTGGAACAGGAAGGGGGTACAATGTCCCTTAGAGGCCAGACCCCGGCTGGGCTCAGTCCCTCAAAGGCTTCTGAACCCGCACCCTGTGCGGGGCAGGGGCGAGCACTTCCCCCACCCCGCCCGCTTCCACCACTGAGGGAGGAGCTGGTGGAACAAGGCGGAGGCGTGAGCTCCCAGAAGCCAGCCTCTACTCGGGTCACAGTCACAGAGATGAAGGCTGAGGAATCCGGATCTGGGCCGTGCAGCAAGTGAGGGGGCAAGACGCAAAGGCCAGCCTCCTGGCTCCCTCCAGGGGCCTGGGCCACCCCAGCCCGCTTCATCACAACCTCTGGGCACAGGGCCAGACCTTGGGTGGTTCCTAGAAGCTCCCCAGGCAGCTCTAAGGTACAGAGTTCAGAACCAGTGGCCTCACTGATGGACTTAAAAGTTTTACAGTCCTTCTTCCTGCTTGGTCTGTAAAACTCAACGTTGCTAAGATGCGAAGAGGGCATGTGTCCACTGTGGGTTCATACGGAATCACTTGCTCACAAATAAAACGTCTGTTATGATAAAGGTCATCGCTTTGTTTGTTTCACTGTGTGCCGTCGGAGAAAAGCGGGCTGTGAGAAACACCACGGGGCTGCTGGATGCTTGGGAGCTGTAACAATCATTTGAACAGAAGTCAAGAGCTGCAATAACACAGTTACTGATCCTCCACTATTTGACTTTTCTAACAAGCAGGGGGGCTGGTGCCCCACCTGCAAGCTTGCTGCCTACTCCGTCAGCCAGCTGCCTTCATTTAGTGACAATCCTCCGGTCTGAATCCTGGGGGCTGCACAGATGAAATGGCCACGGTGACGCGGGCTGCTTGATCTAGAAAATCGACACGTGGTGTACGAGGAGGCAAGGTCTGGACACGTGCCGCTGGCCTGGCAAGTGGTCCCGGCCCATCTCCATCACCCTAGGCTGCCCAGATGCCGCTCTGGGGCTCGGTTTCCCGATATGTAACATCGAAACTGAAAAACACCTCTCTCCCACCCCTGAAATGATGTAACCGGCAAGTCCCTGTTGAACCACAAGGCGTCGCACAAGTTGGACGTTCAGTCCCGTCACTGAGGGCTCGTAACATGCCTTCTCCCATTCGAAAGATCCAGCCTTTACCCCTTTTAATTATGCCACCCCGGCTACTAAACTTCCTTCTTTCCACCCCATAATTAGCTCACCCTCTGACTCGTTCAAATCTGCACGTATGTCATCTCTGTGGTCTTCCTCCCCAAACCCATAACTCCAGTCTCATCATGAGAAAATCATCAGACAAACCCCAAATGAGGGATATTCTACAAAACCCCTGACCAGGCCCCCTTAAAACAGTCAAGGTCATCAAAATCAAGGGAGGCTGAGAAACTGTCACAGGCAAGAGGAGTCCCAACACAGAGGATGGCTAAATGAAATGTGGTGCCTGGATAGGGTGCTGGCACAGAAAAAGGACACTAGGGAAAAACTCAGGAAACCTCAATCAGCTAGGAGCCCTCGTCAATCAGAACATTATCAGTATTAGTTCTTTCACAATATGGGAAACTGGGGAGGGGCTGTATGGAAACTCTGTGCTAGGTGCCCTTTTTTTCCTGCAAACCGAAAACTTTTCTCCAAATAAAATATGTGCCTAGATCTTATTTACACAGAAGGGAAATAATTACATCAAACACTGCTGAGCCAACACCTATCAACCGCGTATGTCCACGCCGTCTGTCCATTTTCAAGGGCAATTTTAAGCCCTCTCCACTTCCTCGCCCTTCAGGGAACTAAGGGGTCAATCAGCATTTGCTGGTCTTAAACCAGTCCTGCAAGGAGACACACACGCAGGAGCAATCTCTCTCGTGCCACCATCTGCTTTTTGAAAGCAATTGATCCATCCTAAACTCGTGGGCCCACAGGAGGCAACCAAGGCAGCAGGTGGCCCGGAGCTGGGGGAGCACAAGGCAGGCTGTTCATGTGCCGCTTTGCCTTAATTCCTTGTTCTATAACAAGTATTTATGAAGCAAGACGGCTCTTGGGCTGGGTCCTAAAGATTCCCGAAGGCCAGAGCATCAGGCCCCTGGATGCACAGGCCTGCGGTGATGGGATGAGAGCACACAGGTTAACTGAGCACCCGCCACTTTAAGGAGCCATTTTTGGCCTCATTCTTCATCACGAGCCCTGATTCCACCTCTTTCTTCCTGCAAAGAGAGAAGGGGCTGCTCCTGTGAGGGGGTCTTGGACAAAGCCCCCTCTTAACTGGGGCTCCTCTTCTTGTTCTAGGATTCTCAACACTAGCTGAAGCAGCTTCTCTTACTTTACAGGGACGATGAACTTGACCAGAAAATGTCTCTTTACAAAAACAAACAAACAAACAAACAAAACAAAACAAAAAAAACAAACCCCAACCCTCCCAAAAAGTCTTTTAGAAAAGTTTCCCCTGTGACTTATGCAGAAGTCAGTTTTTTAATTATTAAAAAAATAATAATTCCCAATAGATGAGGGGAGAAGTGGCAGGAGAGAGGTTCAGCGGGCAGTCACCTGGCAGGGCACTGAGCCACGCTGCAGGGAGAGGCAGGGGGCGTCCTCGCCGGCCTCGTACCGCCACGATCTCCCCACCGCCTCCAGACACCACACCCACGCCGCCCCATCTGCCCCACCCCAGTAACCTCCAGGCCTCCTCCAGGCTCGGCAGCACCCTGACTTCAAGGTCAATGTCCCAGCAAAGCCGCTTCCCCACCTGGCCTGGGCTCCCAGGCGTAGGTCTCATAGAACTGGGCTGCAGTGCCAGGCTGTCACCACTAGGTGACACCACCTTGCACTACATTCACTGATTAAATCCCTCCCACCAGGGGCCCCAAGGTCCGGAACACTGATTGTTCCTTCCTCGCTCTGCTCTGTGACCACGCGAGTCACAACTGGCTGCAGGAAAAGATGGGTAGGAATCCTCCATGGACACCAGATCCTGAGTCTGTGAAGAGCATCTCCAGGAGAAAAGTAGGTCGTAGAATGACGGACTAAGGGCTCCCGGGGGCCCAGGGCTAGCAACAAAATGAACAATTTGTAATTAAGCTTCCCCCTTCTCTAATCACAAATCATCACACAGTCAGAAATTCCTGATCGCTCAGCCCCGGAGCCCCCACCAAGTGGTGGGGGGTGCCTGTCATTCACTGAACACCCACCAGGCCAGGAACAGGCGCTGGTGTCACCTTGTAACTCCTCACAGCTGCCCACCCAGGCAGATGCAGGACCTCTTTCCCACCCTTGCAGTGAACTCCCCCTGCTCTTCAAAGGGAAGAGTCTCAGTTTGCGAACAGCGTAGATGTCAACTCACTTCTCTTCTGATGCAATCGGAATCAGAGAGACCTGCCTGTGGGGAAAAGGGAAGACGTGGGGAAGTCAGGGGAGGGGAGGAAACTTCCCCAGAACAGCCCTGGAGAGAAGCGGGCAGGGCACCCAGCACGTGTCCACGGTCAAGGCCAGGCCAAGGCTGAGCAGGTGTTTGAAAAATATCTGGTAATTCATGTCAAGGTCTGCAGGTAAAACCAAGGTGACCACGTGGATTCTCTATTTTTTTTTTTAAAGAAAATTACTGAATGTGTCTGGAGGACCAGAAACACCGTGTATGAGGCACATCTCAGAAAATGAACATCAGCAATAACCAAGGAAAATAAACTCCCAAGCACCTCAGTGGGAGGGCAGAGAAATTTTCTGAGGTTTCTAGCAAATGAGCAGCAGTAAACGGGAACCTTAAGCATTTTTCTTAATTGAAAATTTACATGTTATTATTAACATTCTCTTGATTTGGGGGTTGGGAGGGTATAGCTCAGTGGCAGAGTGCATGCTTAGCATGCACGAGATCCTGGGTTCAATCCCCAGTCCCTCCATTAGATAAATAAACAATGAATAAACCTAATTACCTTCCCCCACAGCCCCCCCCCCCAAAACCCAACATTCTCTTGATTTAGAGGTCAATGGCTATTTGCTATGTGGATATTATCCCAAAACCCCAGAAGAGTTGTCCTCACTCTGTTTCTCTCAGAAGGTCTTTATTTCATTAATTACAGATTCCTCGTTCACAACGGATTCGTGCCAAGAGAATACTCAGGCGTCGTGAGCCCATCTGACAGATAAGTGAACACCTGGGGGTTGATGTGGTACCACCAGAGCCTGGATTCCACCTGAGCCTGTTCCAAAATTATTTTTCCCCCCACGGCTCCAAGCTGTCTTCCTGGAAGGTTATTTAGATCAGATTCCAGAAGCCGGGTGGAGCATTCCCTTCCAATCCCTGAAGACAGCGATGTGTAGCAGGACTCTGCACAGAGAGACCTGCCCCCAGGAGCAGGGACAGCCCAGCTCCACCAGGCACTGGCCGCCAGCAGGCTCTGGGACGGTCCCGGTCAGGGACAAGCGGCTCGATTTTTTACCTCTGACACACTTATCTGCATATCCATTCTCTGCCTGGGACATTTTCTACACAATTCCAGTATGTGCTATTACAACATGGGCTACAGATGTTTCGCCATCTTATTTAAAACCAAAAGGATAGACTGTAAATTGGTTGAACTTGACTGGAAAGCAATCTGGCACCACGTACCAAGAACAGGAAAGACACGTAGCCTTTAAAAGGGCAGAAAAATTTCATTTCCGTGAATTTATCCTCATGAACTAACCCAAACTAAGGAACAAATTCCACACATCGGTGTTGCAGCATTGTTTATAAGAGAAAAAGAAGAAGAAACTTAAATATTCACCAACAAGAGGTTAGTTAAATTACATTACAGCTCCTCAAAAGAATATTATGCAGCCATTAAAATTATAATAACCAAGATTACACAACCATATGCAAAATGCATATAATACTTCAAATGGAAAAGCAGGAGACAAAATTTTATGTACACAATAAAACAAGCTATTAAAAAAAGTATCCATATGGATTAGTCTGGAATGAAATGCACTAAAAGAAAAATGGCTGTGTTGAGAGTGGAAAATGATGAGTGTTGTCTCTGCTTCTCAGACTTCCTGACACATGTTTACATTACCTTCAAGAATAATAAATTTTAACAGACGTGTTTAGGTTGGAAGTTCAAACCCATGCACCATTGCGCATCATGAGGGCATGAGGCCCACACCTGGCCTGAGGCGAGAACGCTGTCCAAGGTGCCACAGGGGCCGCTTCTAGATGCAGGAGTGAGGTGGAGGCACCATCCCAGAAGCCAGGGAGGCCTCCCCTCCCGCTGGCAGTGGAGAAAGGGCCCGGAGAGGGTGTGCTGTCCCGAGCAGGGCTCGGCGCTCCCGCATTCAGCTCTGACAGGCCCACCTCCTCTGTGTCCATCTCTTTACCTGTTGAGCGTTTCTGCCAAGAAAATGGTCAACAAAAGACCAAGTTGATCTCGTGTGCTTGTGGCCATGGTTGGCACTCATCTTCTAAGCTGAAGGGCACGCTGGTCCCTTAGGCTGAGTTCACCAGCAACTGCATGCAGAGAAATCACAGCACACTCTCTCCCCAGGCTGCCCATCCCCGACTCGACACAGAACATGGGGGGACAGGAATGACAATGACAGTGACGCCCCCTCCGTGGAACTGACATCCCCCGGGAGCGCCCAGCGTGTGGCGAACGGCAGAGCGGCTGCGTGTGTGTATCTGTCATTCTTCCCGGCAACCTCGGGGGCAGTAGTGAAGTCCCATTTCTAAGACGAGAAAACTGAGAGTCAAAGAGACAGAATCAAGGGCAAGCAGCAAAGAGCCAGGGGGGGCACCAGGGTCACAGCCAGGTCAGACTTACCCAGAGTCACGCTCTGTCCACGATGCCAGGCCAGCTGTGGGCTGGACTGATGGGCCCCTGCCCTCCCAGGTATTTACAATAACTAAACCCCGCTCACCTGCCTGAAGTATCCGGCCCACTGAGGACAGACTGCCCTTCCACTTGTCTTCTCTTATTCAACTTCAGACAATTACAATCTTACACTAACACCTGTTTCCCAAGGTTGCTTTTCCTGCCCACACACTTTATCTTGTTTATTAAGGAGAAAGCGGGGGTGAAGGTGGCCGGCTGCAAGGAACTCAGGCTTTGCAGGCAAATTCAGATTCCTGCCCTGGATCTCAGAGCAACAGGAATCATGATTTCTACCCATGGGGCCGCTGTAAGAATCTGACGCAGTAACACGTGATGGACGACGCTGCTAGTCTGGCACATAGCAGGTTCTCAATAGAAAGTGAGCCCCTGTGCCACACGACAGCCTTAGAAGTTGTAAGGCACTCTGTTCTCTGCAGAGAAAAATAAAGCACAGAAAATCACCTGAGTTACCCAAGATTCCACAGTTCTGAACGACCAGTCACAAGACTCCTTCCCACTGCGGACCCGGAGAGTCTGCGGAACTCAGGAATCACCACCAAGATACACCGGCCCCATGGCGTTTGCCTAAGTGGTGCCTGCAGCTTGCCACCGCTGCACAGGGAAGTCTGCGAGTCTGGACTGCCCAGGCGGTGGCGGAGAAGGACGCAGTGCTCACCCTCTCCCACAAACATGACAAAACCTACGTCTCTATACGGAACAATCCGCACAAAAGACCTACTGAACCCCAGCAGAACATCTCTTAGTATTGAAACTACAAGACAAGCCAGTTTCTACTGTACAGCACAGAGAACTGTATTCAACATCCTGCAGTAACTTATAATAAAAAAAGAATATGAAAACGAGTACATGTATGCATATGTATGACCGAAACATTGTTCTGTTTACCAGAAATTGACACAACATCGTAAACTGACTCTACTTCAATGAGAGCAAAAAGAACTCCCCCCAAAAAGGTCTGAGAATGTAACCACCTTTACTGACATGGTTATTTTTAAATGATGAGCTCCAAAGAGCACGCTGACCTGTTGCTCTCTATAAGCCAAAGGTTCATGAACTTTCTAAATTATCAATCTCTCCAATTCTCAGTAGCATTAGGCAGAATGCTAGATTTTGAGAGGATTAAAGAAATAGATGGAATACTCTGAACACAGTAGGTGTTCAGACATAAGAGCCTCATCCTAGCACCTTGAGGATGTGTTGGACCAGATGAGTTAAGCACCAGAAGGAACGTATTGGGAAGAAGGTCGGCCTTCCATGGCTGTGAAACACAGCAAAGCTGACCTGAGGCAAACCAAGCGGAACGCCAAGCTCACTCTGACTCACGTGCACACAAGGACGTGTGCACAACAGTGTGGGAATCCTGAGCCTTCCCGGCAGAACCAGTGAACTGGGGCCGCCAGGATTTATTTTTAAAGAAATTTTGCTCGTTTGAGCCTTCCCGAACGTTTATACCCCTTATTCTTCCAAGAGGGATTCGGTAGCTTAAAACAAAAGATCTAAGTAGAAACGCAAAAGAAATGGAACATCAAGGTTGAGGAAATGCGGAAGCAAAAATGCCGCGGTCGACTGGAATTTTAACTCGGCCTCCCGCAGACAGAAGTAAAAGTAACAGGAAGAAGAAACAAGATGTAACAAGAACCAGTGATGGGCAAGGAACCTGCCAAAGGCAAAAAAGACACAATCTAAGCAAGAATCCCAGTTCAGACCAGACTCTGAAGGCCAGGCCTCAACTAGCCACGTTCTCGTCATCCAGGTCAAGTCATTAGTACCTTAACATCAGGGACTGGATCTCTGGTGGGAAGTCCTAAAATCTGTCACGGGAAGAACGGACTTGGAGTAAAGGATGACAGCGGATTTAAAATACTGCATTTCTTTGCTGCTCCTTCTGCAGGGAGCTGGAGTCGCGGGCCCTGGCCCTCGTGGACTCTGGACGTGGCCTTGTGACTTGCTTTGGCCGAGTAGATGTCGGCAACCACAAGGCACGGAGGGGCTTGCAGGCGCCTGTGCACTGGGCTGCCCTCTCAGAACGCGGCCCTGAGACCACTATGTGCAAGGAAGCTGGCCTAGGCCACCAGACTTACGAGGCCACCCAGGGAGCAGAGGCGCCCCAGGCAACAGCCAGCAATACTGCTGGGACCTGTGATCGAGGTCATCTTGGACCAAACAGCCGACTCAGTGGTCATCTGACTGCAGGGACACATGTAAGCCTTGGGGAGACCAGCAAAGAACTGTCCAGCCAACCCTCCGCATTGCGAGAAGTCGTAAATGACTCCTGCTCCAGGCCACTGTGTTCAGGGTGCTCTGCAAGGCAGACCAGAAAACTGAGACAAGGATGCAGAACGAAGTAATACAGGAATCCTTCAACAACCACTTGACAGGCATCAGGAAGCCGACCGAATACGGCTGTTGCCCATAAAAACCTTGGGGGTATGACATGGAAAGGAAATTCAGTCAGAAGATTCTGCACAGAGCAAAACCAGGACTGTCTGCACGGTTTGAGCAACAGCCTGCATTTTAATTACTATTTTGAATATGACACCCCCCACGGTAAATGTAAAAAGGATCTGAGGGGGCCTGTGCCCCAGCAGGGCTAGAGGAGCCTTTGGGGTTTAGAAGCCATCTCTGGTGCAACTCAATTTATTTAAATGATAGACTGTTTTTTGGAATGTTTACGATGGACTAGGTCCTTTTACACGGGGTCAGGTCAGAGATGTGGTGGGCACGAGGCATGGCGTGTGATCTGGGCCACACCTGTACCCTCCCTGGGGACAGCAGTTAGTGGCCACCACGTAGGATTTCTGTCGGCTCTTGGTATAGTGGCTGACATGCCACACGTTCAGTAACATGAGCGTTGTGATCAGTGCCAGCGTAACAGCTTGTAAGCGGATCACTCCACCGTGGTATGGAAGACGAGTTGGAGAAGTCGTAGGAGGGAGGAAGGGAGGAGGGCTCTCGGGAGATGACCATGGTCATCCTAGAAAAAAAAGAGGTGGAAGTCTGGTGAGTGAGCAGAGACTCAGGACACTGGCCCAGGGGCCAAGAGGAGCCATGTGGGCAGGACGGCTCCTGGACTGAGAACACACCCTTGCGGGCCTCCCTGCCAAACTCAGCATCATTCTAGGTCAAAAGGCAAACATGGAAGGCAGGCCAGCCAACTCTTCCAGGCCCGGAGCAAACTCTGGCAAACAGGGCTCAGCCAGGGGCCTGGGAGAGCTAGCACCGCCCAGGATCTGGTTCCCAGAGGCATCTTGGTCCCACAGGTCCCCAGGAAGAAGGGGAGTAAGACAGAGAGGGGCCCCCATGGCCAGGGGTGGCCAGCCTGCAGGAGGTGGGCACACGCTGTTTCTCTGGCGCCGACCAGCACTCAGCTGGCCCTGCTCCACCAGAGCCAGGCTCCCCACCACACAGTCCTCACCGCGGGGCAGCGGTGCGGCCCGCCCGGTCAGAGCCAAGGTGGCCCCGGGCGATCCGGCACCCTGAGGCCGTGGCACACCCCAAGGGTCCCCCGCACACTCTGCGTGTGGTCCTGCGCGGTGTGGAGCCCTAGGGCCCAACACGAGCAAAGCGACTGTCCCCTGCCCACCCCCGGCTGAGAACAGTCTGGCACACCTGGTCCCAAACTAGACTAGTTTTCAGTGTTTTCCTCAGGCCAGGCCAAAATGCAAAGCAGGGACCCAAATAAAGACACAGAACTGAGGGGGAGGGAAATAGCTCAGTGGTGAAGCACACGCTTAACACGCATGATTCTGACCCTGGGTTCAATCCCCAGTACCGCCATTAAACAACAAAATAAAATAAAACTTTTTTTTAAAAAAAGACACACGTTACCATATATAAAATAAGCAAGGAC
Organism: Camelus bactrianus; assembly: GCF_048773025.1. Taxonomy (NCBI): domain Eukaryota; kingdom Metazoa; phylum Chordata; class Mammalia; order Artiodactyla; family Camelidae; genus Camelus; species Camelus bactrianus. The sequence continues at coordinate 10,336,741 of NC_133549.1, forward strand.
CCACCGTATAGCACAGGGAACTATATTCAATCTCTTGTACTAACATATAATGGAAAAGAATCTGACAAGAAAATACACAAAAATGTACGTGTATAACTAAATCATCTTGCTGTATGCCTGAAACTAACATTGTAAGCCAACTACAATTTGATTAAAAAAAATTTTTTTTTAATAAAAGGGTGAAATTCTCTGTTGGACCCTGGCCTCACACTGCAATGTCTCCTTTCTTGAGATTTTCCTAATAAACTGAAGAGGGCACTGAGCATTTCGAGAGAAAAGCAAAAGAAGGCTCTGGCGTCACGTGCAACTGTGAGAGGTCATGAGACATTAAAGGTTTCTGTGGGGGAAGAGCCAGCAGGAAGAGGAGCCGGTTCCCGAGGCAAATCCAGCATCGCACCCGCGGCAGCCCAGGGTGCGGGCTGGGTGACGGCAAAGCGATGTTCACACATCACAGGTCAAAGAGCGTGCTTTCCGCAAAGCTCAACTGCAGCCGCTGCTCTAAAAGCAGCGTCAGCAACCTCGCCAGACACAGGGAACTTGCCCCTTCACCTACTGCAAACATTCGGTGGAAGGAGAAGCAAACTGCTGCCCAGGCTAGGAGATCGGACCGGCCCGGGGCTGGGGCGTGCTCACAACACCACCTGCAAAGCTCAGTTCTCTCTGGTGCCGGTTATTCACAAATCCGTGTAGAGGAACGAAGCCTTGCAGACAGCACTCACCCAACCAGCGGGGAGGCAAAGGGCACAAAACCCCAGTGATGAGGGTGGCAGGACACGAGCTCCCGGGGGAGAGAGAGGAATGGGCCCCCAGCCTGCGGCTTCACAGCCGGACTTGTTTACAGGAACCCTCACCAGAGGCCAGGCTGTCTGTCCAGTGAGGTGGCTCAAGCTTGGTGGCCCCAGCTGGCCACGTCGGCTCCCTGGCTGAAAATTTTGCAGACCATCCACAGGTCCAGAGTCCAGCAGCGTGTCTCAGCCAGCCTACCCTTCACTCCTATTTTTGGCATTTCCCCCCCCCAAAGTTGGTGACTTCATGGCTCCATTCCTGTCACTAAGGAAGGGCGCCCACGTTGGCAACAGCCTCGGGCCCCTCTGCAGCCCCAACAGGCTACTGTGCTCAGGCCTCGTCCACGTGCTGCAGAAGTGCTCGGGCCCCTGGCTGGGATCTTCTCCGACCCTGCACGACACAAAAGCCACCCCTTACCCTGCCCCCCGACTGCCAGGTAGTCCCGAGGGCTCACCGTCTTTCATCCCATCAGGGACAAACACTCCTTCAAGGCCCCTGCAGCCAGACTCCACCCCCACCCCTCAGGCTGATTTCCTACTGATCCCCGACTACTCAATTCCGACTACTGAATTCCGGCGTGTTCCAGCAGGTTCTCTGTGCACGGCAGGACATCTCACTTCCTTGGCCGGACTCATCACCTTTTTTTTTTTTTAAATAAGGTATACATGCAGTTTGAGATTTGCAAATATTAACTACTACATATAAAATAAACAAGTTTATACTGTAGAGCCCAAGAAATTATGTTCAGTATCTTGTAGTCACCCATTATGAAAAAAGAATATGGAAAGGAATATATGTATGTACACGTATGACTGAAACATGATGCTGCACACCAGAAATTGACACATTATAACTGACTATACTTCAATAAAAATTTTTTAAAATATATGCAATTAGTAAAACTTGCAGTAAAAATTACTCTTGCATACGCAGTGAGTTCTGACAATTGTTCACAGTCCTGTAACCACCACCATGAGCAAGATACAGAGCAGCTCACACCCCCCAAAACTCCCCTGTGCACCGTCACCCCCACCCCCGGCAACCCCGATCTGCACTGGGTCTCTCTAGCTCTGCCTTTTCTAGAACGTCACATAAATGGAGTCCTGCAGGGTGCGACCTTTGGCCCCTGCTTCCTTGGCTCACAGGCTGCACTGAGATCCGTGACCACGCGGGCTGTCCAAGCTCGCTCCCCTCTGTGCAGGGTGCTGATAGCTGCACAAGCCACGTCTCCTCTCCGGGCATCCCCGGCTGCTTCGTCCACTCCCCAGAGGGGTGGTTGAGGAGTTTCCAGTTCAGGGCAAATATGAATAAAGTCTTGCGAATTCTGTGAGCACATACATGTCCATTTCCTTCAGATATATACCTAAGAGGCACTGTTGGGGGCGAGGGTGGGTGGCACACAGGAGCATGTGTTTAAATTAACTCTGTAAGAACTGCCAGTCTGTTTTCCAAACTGGTCCTCCTGTTGCCTTCCCACCAGTGCCGTGTGAGAGTTCTGACTGCCCTAACCCTCACCATGCGTGGTGTCACCATTTTTGGTTTTGTGTTAAATTATTCTAATCGGCGCAGAGTGACATAATGAAGTTCACTTATTTGCTACAATTATACTTACTATGTACCAAGTACCACGCTCCGTGGGTAACATGCATCTCAATCAATGCTCATTTTAACTCTACACAGTAAGTGCTTTTATTTTAAATTCTTATTTATTTTTTTAAACATTTACTTCCATTGCAAAAAAAGTGGATAGGTAAATGGAATTATTGTTATTATTTTTAATGGTTTACTGGGGGTTGAACCCAGGCCCTCACATGTGCTAAGCATGCGCTCCACCACTGAGCTATACCCTCCCCTAGTGAGTGCTTTTAAATGAGGAAACAGAGGTGACACTTGATCCAGGGTCAAATGACTACAAAATTCACGGCTGGGATGACCTTATTTACTCGGTCACGGAGTCTCCACACTCAGGCCCCAGCTCACACCTTCCCTCCTGTGTGATGGGTTCTGCAGACCAGTCATAGTACAGCCCTGTCTCACCTGCCTTCTGTTGCACTTGGTCAGCTCCCTAACTCTCCCATTCATCTCTAGATAGAGAACCCAAGCAGTCTCGAAGTAACCCGTGCCCCTTGTCTCCCAAACAGTCCGCTTAGCTCCTTGAGGCCAGAGCACCTGTCTCAACACTGCTTCCTCGTCTTGTGTGTTTCAGGCACTGAAATGGATCAGAGCACGTGAAGAGCGAGTGGAGGTCAAGGGCTGGGAAAAGCCTGTGCTGTGAAAAGCAGACGCCCCACCTGCCTGCCACACCCCCTGGGCTGCACGCCCTGCCAGGGCGTCACTCAGGGCAGCGGAGTTGCAGGCAGTGTGGCAGGTTATGGGACAAGGTAAAGCCCCCCGACCCCAACAAGTGATCACAAATGCCCAGTGTCCAGAAAGCAGGGTGCAAACAGCTGTTGATATCACGAGGGAAGACTCAAGATTTTAGGAAACAAACACTGGGCGAAAGAAACACAAGAGTTAAGTAACCAATTAACAACCTCCCAGGGACAAGGAGACTCCTTGTCCTGGTGCTAACGTCAGCCGGGTCCTGATAACACCGGCCTCAGCCCTGTCCCTGGAAGGCGCTGGAAAGCAGCCCCACCGCAGCCCCGTCATGCAGGTCCCCGCAGATCACTCTTCTCCCCGGGCTGCAGGAGCCAGGGCCTTGCTACGTACCCACCTCTGCAGACTCCATTCCTCACCCTCTCCAAACCCCAGCCCCACATCACCAGCACCCCAAGGCAAGGCCAACTTGTTGCTCTGATCAGCACTTGTAATCAATGCCCCGCACAAAGCCCCCACACCTCAGAGAAAAAAAGCCTCAACCTCTTCATCGTGACCCGCAGGAGCCCCCAGGCACCTTTACCTCCACCCTCCCCTCCTGCCCCGTCTCAGCCACAGCCTGCAGGTGTTAGCATGGTTCCCCCTGAGACCCCTCTGGCCACCCTCACAGGCCAGTGCACCCCAGTCCATAGCCTGGATCCGTGGTTTTCCCTGACCTGACTCAACAGTTCCCTCCTCTCTCATCTGCAAGCCATTCTGGAACCCGCCCCTTTGAAGAAACACTCACCCTCCGCTCAGAACTCTACGACCATTTGCACGCCTTGCACGCCGGGGCTGAGTCTCCCCGCAGCCCTCAGGCCTCCCTGGACCTGGTCCCTCATCCAATTTCCGTCTCCCTCAACCGGCTCTCTCCCCTACTCAGGCTGGGAGACCCCTAGCTCGGAGCTCCTTGATCTAGCTGTTCATGTGGGAATCCAGTTTTGGGTTTATAATCTCTCTCTCTTAGAGATGGTCTTCAGGTTACAAAAGCTTCAGGCCCACCCAGCCTGGCTCTGCCCATGCTGAGTCTGCGCTGTCCCGACCAGCCCCAGGGACGAGATCCTGTTTGGCCATAATCCCCCACATCTCTACGCCCCATTCCAACAGTGGGGAGGACGGGAGCTCAAGGACCTGCCCCAACACAGCCCAAGTCCTCATCTGTTTTTGAAGGTCCTGGAAAAAGCTAAGATTTTATCTCACATTTCTGAATTAATGGCTCATCTAAAAAGGTTCCTGGCTGAGCTGAATTTCAACGATCGGCTCATGGACAGCCCAGCTGGAGCACTGACCAGGAGGAAGAGGTGAGCTGTGATCAGGAAGGCTGAGAAAGTCTGCTCTCCAGGACAGGGAGGTGGGTGAGGCCCAGCTCCAGGGACCACAGAGAGACAGAGGCAGCAGGAGAGATGGGGAGAGATGGGGACAGCCCAGCTCAGCACGCGTGGCTTCCAGCGTCCTCAAGCAGAGCCCGTTGGGGGCTGCCCTCCGCTTTTTGCTCTATAGATGTCGGGGAGAGTGACCCTCTCAGACAGGAGGGAAGGCACGGACCTGGGGAAGGCTCACACCTGCACTGAAGTGCACGCTCAGGAGGACGGGGCGGAGGGCCAGCCCTATGGGGAGGGCCCTGATGCTTGGAAAGGAAAGCCCCAAACTAGGCCCCACCTGGCACAGACCCTGCGAGGCCACAGAAAGTCTTTTAGGTACTAGTGATTAAATACCACAGCAGTGAGGGGTCTTGGAGCAGCACGCCAAGCGCTAAAACCTTGGATAAAGTCAATTCATAATAAACTGACAAAGAGCACCTGAGTGAGTTTGCTGGGGCCACCATAACAATGCAGCCTGGGTGGCTTAAACCACAGAAGTTTATCATCTTGATTCTGGAGGAGACAAGCCCCAAGTCAAGGTGCGGGCAGTGCCACGCGCCCTCTGAAGGCGCAAGGGGGTCAGCCCCAGGCCCTCTCTGCAGCTTGCTGGCGGCCCTCTCCCCACCGTGTCTTCACGTGGCCTCCCCGTGTGTGTCTGTACCTGGGTCCAAAGTCCCCTTTTCATAAGGCACCAGTCGTATCGGATTCGAGCCCACGCTAATGACCTCATTTTTCTTCTTTTTCAATTTATGTTTTTGCCTCATTCTTTTTTTTTTGGCAGGGGGTGGTAACTAGGTTTATTTATTTATCTTAAAGGAGGTGCTGGGGACTGAACCCAGGACCTTGTGCAAGCTGAGCGTGCCCTCCACCACTGAGCTATACTCCATCCCCCCAGTGACCTCATTTTAACTTGATCATCCCTGTAAAGGCCCTGCCTCCAAATGAGGTCACGTTCTGAGGTACTGGGGGTAGGTCTCCCACACCTTTGTTTTTTGGAAGGACACCGACAACACTCTCTCTGCCCCAGAGATTTCGCAGCAGGGACAGAGCACACGACAGAAGGGCCGGGACACCTCGCGCTCAGCCTCTGGCTTTCCCGCTGACGGGTGCTATCTGTTCACGACCACCTGACTGAAGACTGTTCCGGGGAAAGGTGGAGCGGCTCGTGTGCAGATGGGCCCATGGTCCTTCTCCATTAAGGAAGTGTCCCCCGCGGAGGAAAATGTGATCACCCACAGTGTGCCTCTGAGTCGCATCTTGGCTCCAAGCACAGGGTGTGGCAGCCTGGTTTCTGATGGGACCAAACAGCCAAATATTTCAAACATACAATATGCACACCCTCGGTGCCCACTGGGTAAGCTCTCGGGCGTCTCAGCTCAACAGACGCTCTGATTATGCAAGTGCTTTTCAAAAGGCTCCGAGCCTCCAAAAAGCTAATCTGACAGAGACGTATTATTCTCTCTAAATAATGGGTGAAAAGAGAAACCATTTCTGAGTCTTTATAAGATAGACACCCAGGCAGACAGGCCCATACGATAAATCTGCATAAAAGTTGGGAAGCGGGCCTGGGCACCAGTGGCTTTCACGAACGTATCAACTCCACCAGCCCCTGTGAAGGAAAGCCAGTGAATGCTAAGGGCCACCGGATGGAGGCCCCAGGCCCCCCACTGCTGCTGGCGAGCCAGGGGAACCGGGCAGCGAGGACAAAGGCTGTAATCCATCTCCCGGGAGTAGGGAGAGGACCATGGCCAGACGGCTGAGCTCACTGGGTCCCACAAAAGAAACTTTTCACGACTCAGATCTTTGGGCTGGATTTGTGAAAAGACAGCAGGGGAGGGGGAGGCCCGGGAGGGCACCGGGGGGCCTGATGACTGATGAATTAGAAGGCGTCCTCAGACACAACTGGACGATCTCAGCGGATTGTTTTTTGAAAGGACCTGGTAAATTAACACCAAGGTCACTGTGATGCTTGTTTCTACGTAGAAAGGATTTGGGGATTTTTTTTTTCCTTTCTTTCCCTAACACACACTGGGAATCAAAATGTACTCAGGGAGAAGGAAGGAGGGAGGGAGGGAAGGAGAGAGGGAGGGAGGGAAAGGGAGAGAGAGAAAGAAAAGAAAGAAAAAGAAAAGAAAGAAAAAGAAAAAGAAAAGAAAGAAAGGAAAGAAAGGAAAGAAAGGAAAGAAAGGAAAGAAAGGAAAGAAAGAAAGAAAGAAAGAAAGAAAGAAAGAGGAACGGAGACCTTTAAAATGTGTAAGGATGAGCCCCCATAACTGGCTCACTTCAGAGCATCTGTGGTTGTAACCTGACTACAGAAACACACTCACATGTAAGAAAAACAGAACTGACAATCAGGGACTATCTACCGAGTCCCAGGCATGACACCAGGCGTATTTGGTTTCATTAGCTCATTTAATTTTATCTCATTTAAATATATTTAAAAGGAATGAGTGCATTTAGTCAAGTATGAAGTTGTACTCAGTGGTGGCCCCAAAAACCTAAGGCACAAGGAGATGGGAGTGATTTTCCCGAAACCAGAGCCCAAAAGAAGGGAACAGAACAGGTTAACGGGGAAGGAAGCCGGAGCCTGAGACATAAGGAAGACGGGCCAGGCGCCCTCCTGCAAGCAGACCCGGGAGCCGGGGGTCAGGAGAGTCGTGCAGGGCGGCCAGGTGGGCAGAACACAGGCGCTGCCCCGTGAAGACAGGCGGGGTGTCGGGGGGCCGTCTGCAGGGCAGACCAAGGGTGGAGAGGAGTGCGACACCTGTCACACACCACCAAGAGGTCGTGTCATCAGCCAGATTACCTGTTCCCTCACCATCTCTCCTTTATCCCTCTCCTGGCGATGCACTGCCAGCCCAGCAGCTTTTAAACTTTTTTTTTTTTTGCCACAGTAAGAAATAGATTTGAGGTAGAGCAGCACACAATTCATGTAATAAATAAATATGTGTAATATACACACACACACGCACACACGTGTATGCAGTAAGCTTCACGCAATGCCACCCCCTTTACTGTGTACGATGTGCTAGTATCTCCTCTCTCCTGTTTATTTTTTCTTTTAAATACTGATGCTGCCCTCCTAAGTTAGCTCCACCATCTACTTAGTGGGTTGAGACTTAACAATTTGAAAAACCTGCCCTAGTCTTTGGAAGAGTCAGGTTCCAGGTTCCAGCCTCTGCACCTACACACCATGAGCCCACGCCCGAGCCACAGAGGTAGAAGGAAGCCTTCTTTTTGTTCACCTGTAGCTGAGATCATCCAAGAACCTCAGGAACCTCAGGCAGGCGCAGGCTGAGCAGGGGAGACGCCCCAGGGGGCGGGAACGTCTGAGCTAATTATAGAACCGGAAGTCCTCCTCCCAGTGGCCTGGAGGAGGGGCGGACGGGGTCAGGGGCTCAGTGCTTTATTAAGGAAACACGGGCCCGGTATTACCTCCTCCACAGCATCCTGTGCTCTGAAGTCAGCTTACATTTCCGGCAGGGCCACCCTCCTGGGCTTCCTGGAGGCGCCTCAATGGACGACCAGACCCTTTACCTCCCCTACCATTGCTCCGGTCCGGATCTAAAGCAGCAGCCCTGTGTTTGAATGGAAACAGCAGTCAGAGCAAGAGACGCAGGAGTGAGGTTCCACTGGGACCTCGGCAGCGCTCTTCCCTGCAGGAGGGCGTCCTGGAGGCCCTGCGAGTGGCAGGGGACGGGAGGAGCAGACAGAGAAGACAAAGAGGGCCCTGGCAACCGCCAGCTGCCCCGTAATCAGCATGCCGACGAAGCACTAAATCCAAGCCAAGAGGCCACATGAAATCCGGAATGTATTTCCCGTATTTCCCAGAGAGAAAAAATACAATGTTGCAGGAGCAACTTGGGTAGTGTACCTTAAACAAAGCCACACACAGGCACAAGACACACCTGCACCCCCACTGCAGCCGCCTAGTCCGCAGGTGCGAGCGGTGGCCCCGACGGGGTGTTCTTCAGGACGCTTTGAGACCACAAGGACCGATTCCCCGGGGAAGGAAGGGCAAAGATGGGGTCCTCTGTGCTCAGAGGACAGCAGGCTTCCATTCCTCACCACACAGAGACGGGCGGCAACGCCCCTCAGTTCTGAAGGCTGATGCCTGGGATGGGAGAAGGGCTGGGCTGGTCCTGAGTCTCCTGCCACCTTGAATGGGGGAGGGGAGGGCTGGAGGTCCCCGCCCCCACCTCGAGTGGGTGGCCAAAAATAAGACAAAGCAAAAAAACAAAAAACAAAACAAAACAAACAAAACCCCCAGAACTCTGAAACTACTGCCAAGGGAAAAGAGATCTCTGTCGGAAAGGTTTATGCCGCACAGGAGATGAGACTTTACTTCCAGAATAAAACAGGACGCACATCCCTTCCCAGTCCCGAACTGGACTCCCGTTGAGAACTTTACTCTTCAGAAGGAAACAAAGCACAGGGTGGAGGAGGCCCTGGGTTCAATCCCCAGCACCTCCATTAAAAATTAATTAATTTAAAAAAAACCCTAATGAACCCCCCTCAAAAAGTGGGTGATTAAAAAACAAAACAAAAAAGCACAAAACATAAAATTTTAAAAAATCAAAGCATAAGGACAAAGGAAACAGAGGTTATTGTTTTAGTTTATCTTCTTAAAGTAGTTTCCAGAAACAGGTTCAAAACTCTTTTTTTTTTTTAAAAAAAGAGGATTTTTGTTTGTTTTATCCAAACACAACTTTCTGTCTCTCCCCTGGGGAGACACGATGTATTGCCCGAGACGTCTCTTCTGGGTGTCTCTCTCAGGCTCTCCTATTTTCCATACAGAGAAAAGAAGCACACGGAGGTGGGCAGGCAGCGAATGAGGGACCCAAACTGTCAGCTCCCAGCTCCGAAGCCCTGGGATGGAGAAACCAGCCTCGCAGGGCTCAAGGCCCGGCCAGCCCCCTCCATCCCGGGGGCTGTGACTCTACCTCGCAGCATCCTCAGGTAAGAGGCCGGCACGATACCAAGTGTGTCTAAGGATTAAACCAAGGGTGGGAGGCCCACAGGGGCACCCCCACACATCAGGACTGATTGCTCTGACGCCTCCCGGGAAGCCCTGCCGGGGGAATCCAGCGATCTGCCCGGGCGACGGATCCTATGGAGGCAGGCAAGACCAGGAGGTGGTTCCATGGGTGCCCCACGCTGCGCTATTCTGACAGTGAAGAGTGCCTGGCGGCCACTTCCCGCCTGGATGCAGAATTGTGCAACAGATCTGCTTATATTCACGTGGCTGAGACATAAAATAACAAAACCAAAACGAAGCCCGCCGCCCACCTCGGTAAGCCGACCTAGGTGGCACACTACGGCAGGACACACACACACACACACACACACACACACACACACACACACACACACACACGTGGTTTTTCCACTCCTCTAACACAAGGGTCCTTGACCTTCTGCTGAGTCCTATGCACCAGAGGCCCACCCAGGATGACTAGGAGGACGGGACCTCTCTCCCCAACACCAGACCCGAGAGTCACCGCAGTAACACGAGGCTCAAACCACCGACAGCACGCACTGTGGCATGGCCCATGGAAGGGCACCCTGTAAGCTGGTGACAAGGCGGCCACCGTGACCGAGGCTCCCGTACCCTCGGGGGCCCCACACTGCCCCTCCCAGGAGACATGAGGTCCAGTGAGAGAGCAGCAGGCAACTGAGAAGACTCAGACAAGGAGACCCTGCAAGAGGCTGGGCTTGGAGGCACGTCTGCAGGACAAGGCGTCTGGCCATCTCTGCAGCAAGGAGGGTGGGAGGGGGGCACACCTGTGCCAAACAAGGGCTTTGTCCAGTCCTGCGGGGCCCAAGCACACGCTACCCCGGCTCACAGATCTAGAAGAGGATTCCACCATCACTGAGACTGCGCTGAAACGGTCTAAAGAAGGCCCGACTGTGTCCTGGAGGGAAAGGAACTCGTTAGCACGCAGCTCTCAGGGGAGCGTGCAGAGCACCCAGCTTCCAGGTCCATCTCCCTCCTAGTGGGCAGCCTTCATGTCTGGTCCACCACTCAGCCCTTAGCTGGGGCGCTGTCTCTGTCTTTTAAGACTGGAAGCCGAAAAATAGGGAAAGAGGCCGGGGTCCGCTGGGCTGGGCACACCGCTCAGGAGGTAAGAGGTCACACTTGTATTTACTGCCATCGACACCTATCCTGCGGCCAGGGAGTGGGGACAGTTTCAGGAGTGAATAGGGATGACCAGGGGTGAGGGTGGTGGTCAGTGTTTGCCATGAAGCCCTGGGACATGTGCGTCTGAGCACTTGTACGAAACCCCAGAACACAGCTCAGTGCAAGCTCCCCAATAGCATGAAGCTGAGCCGCCCCCACGAGACAGAAGCCCACCGGGAGGCGGAGGAAGGAGGAGGCAGGGCAGGAGTGCTGCCTGGGGGAGGAAGGCAGCCTCGACCTCTGCAGAGGAGCGCAGTGAGGCCACCAGCCAACAAGCTCCAGCTGAGAATGAGACCATGGCCCTGGCCTGAGATTTTAAAAGGGAAGGGAATTGGGGAGGGGAGGGGAGGGGGGAGAGGGAAGAGGTACCTCGGGGCTGAGGGGGAGATGCCCGCTGCAGAACAAGCCTGTGCTCTGTCTCTTGTCTCCTGGGGAGAGGCACTCGCCAGGTCCCACCACTGCGGTCCCCACATGATCTCTCCGGCAGTTTCTGCCGGGAGTCCGGGACCCGCAAAGTGAGCCCACAGCAAAAAAACCTCACCTTCGCCCCGAAGCAGGTGTTTTTCTATGAAATGTTTTCACCACAATCAATGCTTTTAATAAAATGAGATCATTATAACTCAAGATCAGTTAAACCAGGAAATGCCAGAAGAAGAGGCTTGGGGGTAAATGCCGTATTTACCAGTCCAGGGGTGACATCCTGAAAGGGGTACAAAAGCAATTCCTCCAAACTGAGCATGGTGTCAAATCTCAGAACATCTCCACCACCTCCCCCAACTCTGTGACACCCCCATCAGTCCCCCACCCCCATCCCAGACTTCACGCCTCACCAGCCGTCCGGTGGTACAGGGTCTGTGTCCTCACATTCTCACGGCCACACTGAAGGCCCGTCTGCCCTCTCACCTGGACTCTGTGGGACCCTCCTAATGGCCCATCTGCCCCCACCCTGGCTTCCCTGACACCCCCTTTTCCTGCACAGGGCTGCTGGAGGGGGGAGCGCTGCCCAGAGCCACCCCTATCCGGGGCCCTGCACAAGTCTAATCCTTCTCCTCCTCCCCAGTCCCATTTCCAAGCACAGCCCACAGCACGTGAGGGAACATGAGCTCGGTCCCAACGCACCATCGCCCTGCTCATGCGCGACCATCCCGCTGGCTTAGCCCCATCACACAGCACTGCAACCACCTGTTTGCACCCCTCTCCTTCCCAAGACATCAGCCCCCCACAGCAGGGCGGGCTCCATCTCCGGCCAGCGTGCGGGGCATGCGCAGCAAAGCGGGAACAGAAAAGGACCACACGGGGTCTCCTATGAACCCGGCTGGGAAGGGCCCCAGTCAACACTTAAAAAGATTTCTCAGCATAAGGAAAGAATCGGATGTATGATTTCATTATTGAAAACGACTGGAGGAGGAGGGGTGGTCGCAGGCGGACCTGGGGTGGAGTCGAGACTCGAGCCCCCCGGCCGAGGGCTCCCTAACCAGCCAGACAGAAACGGGGAAATGACCAGCCCGCGGTTAGTGACCGATCTCTCACGGCCAACTCCAAACAGCGGAAGTACAAGCACTGGCTTTTTAAATTCCTAGCCCAGAAGGAGGAAGGAAAAAAGGGCTTATTTTTAGCTGGGCCAGTAAACACAACCCTCTGCAGATCAGTGAGGAGCAAAGGAGAAGAAAGGACCCAGCAGGTCAGACCTGCAAAAACACCCCACACGCAGCCCCGGAAACGTGCCCCACCCAGCGCCTGAAGCAGCCTGGACACAGCGGGGAGCTCATCTCCGTACCCCAAACGCACAGGTGAGCATGCTGACAGCACACCTGCCCAGAGGAGGGCGGATGAGAATGTGAGTGGTGGGAGCCCTCTTCTCTGTGATTAAGTCACTTACAGAGACCTGGCTTCAAACGTGACTTGCCATGTCCGGACAGAACCACTGCCACCAGGACGACAGCTGACACTCCGTGGAGCTTCCCACCTGGGCCTGCAGACACGACCCCACTTCCCCTGGCCGGGCTGCCCAAGGCAGCGCCCAGAACCACAGAGCAAAGCCCCACTGGCCGTGGATCAGAATCCACACGTGAATGGCTGAGCCCCAGGCTCAGCGATGGAACAGCCAGGCCGAGGACGCCCAGGGGATTCTGAGGGGCGGAGGACCACCAGCCTGGCTGCATTTTCTCACTCACCACCACATGTTCAAAAAACAGAACATAACAGGAGCTGGAGACTGGCTTCGAACACCAGACACACAGGGAACCACAGGATGCAGAAAGGACCAGATTTCCACAACAAACTATGTTGGAAAGTCTGGGCCTGACTCAGAGACTCCAGGTTTGGGGTCCCTAGGGGGAGCCTTCAAATGCAGATTTCTGGGCCACCCCCAGGGCGTCTGATCCCCAGGCCCTGGACAGAACCCGCCTGTTCTCAAGCAACTGGAGGCTGGGGAGCGGACATTCTGAAAAACAGCAGTCCCTGACAATCTACGCACCGAGAGGAAGGAATGAGCAGGATGAGCATCGCAGCAGGACAGCCGCCCTGGCCCTCAGGGCCCGCTGGGCGCCGCTGGGCCCTCAGCCCCTTCCCTCCCTGGATTTGCAGGTTACTGAGCAAGGGAGCCCAGCGTCACTCGGAGATCTCTCGCGGAGGGGGAGGCATTTGAAGGCTGCGGAGGATAAACTCAGTCACATCACCCCCACGGTAAGTCTGGAAACCACTCTTTCAGGAACGCTCACTGCACCCCCTGCCGCAAATCAGCCACCGCTTCTCAAAGGTGTCAGAGGCAGGAACGGGGACCACCCTTCACCTGGCGGCCACTGGATCTGTGGTCATCTGGTTACAGACAAGCGACCCCATCGTCTTGATCTCCAGCCACTGTCCCTGTGTGATGACTCACCCCTCGCCTTCCCTCTCAGAAGCACTCGGTCTGAACAATGAGCTGTACGTTCACAGCAGGGTCATCATCCCTCTCAAATGCGGCCCCAAAGCACCACAGTAACGCCGACCCCCCGACCTGCTCCACGGCACGATCCAGGCCAGAACGCCGAGCTGGCCCTGCTCCCACACGCCCCTCCCCGCAGACGTCAGGCTGCAGACCCCCACGGGTGGCGCTCTGTACGTCAGGTCCAGTCTGGCAGCTTTCGGGGCGCTCAGATTTCTGAAGGTTCTAAAAAGCACCACCTTTGTTTGAAAGGGTGCTATTTTTAACCTGATTAAGATGTAAAGGTTGGCGGTTAAAGCCACTAAAACCAAAACTCTGGGTAACTGACAAATGCCCAAATGACAGGAGGCACATCCCCCAGGAGACACAAAAGAGCCGTCTCCTGCTGAACACAGCACTGGGCAAATGCTGCCCGAAAAGAAACATCAGTGAATGGCTGTCGCAGCTGGAAAGTCTGGGACTCTCACGGACCTTCCCCTGTGAGGTGTCACCGATAAAGGCAGGCACCATGTCCCCTGAGTTATCACAGCACAGCAGAGGCCTGGGAACGCCGGGCCAGGCCGCAGGAAGGGTGTGGGGCTGACACTTCCCCACATGGAAAGCAGTGTGCGGCGTGAAGCTGGAGGAGACTGGCCGACAGACATCTTTCTCCTTGGTCCCCTCCTTGGTCCCGTCGCATCCATTACATCTCTTTACAGAGCAATAGCGGTGTTCACACCACGCCAGCTGCCTGCGCGTGGTGTCTCTTGGGACAGGAGGGTCACCTGCAGGGGGGGAGCCGTGCCACCTGTGCCCCTGCACATCCCTCACCCCTGCTGCCTCCGCAACATGTGGGCAGAGCGCCCCTCGAGTCCCTCACCAGGAATTAACGGCTCCTGCCACGGAGCCCGTCAGATGGTCTCTTCCCCTGAGCGTTCAGCAGTGGAAACCGACAGTCAGAAAGTGGGGACCCTGCCCAGGTCACGAGGCTCCTGGGTGGCGAGGCAGAGTGGCCTGGCGCCCCGATTCTCAGCATCTGCTACGAAGAGATGACTGCAGGGTTCGGCCTCTGGATTGGCCTCTGGGAACACCAGGGCCACATCGAGCAGCACGTGGTCCCTGCCAGCTGTCTGCACACAGGCGGCTGCCCCCAGCCCTCGCCTCCAACACAGCTGGGCCAGGGCGCCCTGCTCGCCAGGGCTCGGGGCGGGGGCGGGGGGGCGGGGCTGGGGGGGCGCACTTAGCATCTCCTCCCGGAACGCAGACAGGCCAATCCCTACTCTGGACGTTAAAAGGATAACTTATGAGTATTCACGAAAACCAGCAGACACAGGCCCCCAGGTAAGGCGGGGGAAGGGAAGCCACTGACCACCAGGTGCCCAGAGAGCATTCAGCCAATACGCGAATGTACTTCACGAAGGAACTGACCAGAGCAGGTAAGGCGCTGTTTATGAAGTTAAATTCCAGACTTCCAGACTCACCAGAAGGCCTATCTCCCCCCATGATGCAGCCCCACCTAAAAAGAGCCTGCCCTGTGCGTCCTAGGTGCTCCACCCAGATGAACGCGGGTGGTCCTCAACAGCCCTAGGGGGCGGGCACTGTTTTACCGACTCCCCCCCTTATACAGGAGAAACAGAGGCACACGAAGGGGGGAATGGAACGTAAAGTCAGCCTCTGCTCCAGACTCCGCCTTAACCACTGACCACAGGACCTCCTCCTGCGGAGGCCCAGGGCTCCCCTCCCACTGGACTGCTGGGCGGGGAAGGGCTGCCGTAAGACACAGATGGAGAGTCCCAGGACCCCGTGTGATGCAGGCACAGAAGCGCACGCAGGGGTGGGAAGGAGACGGGCCAGGAGCACCCCACCCCCCACCCCCACTTCCTGGCAGATGGTCCGGGAAGGCCCTCCTGCCACAGCCTCCCAGCCTGTCTGGAATCTCCTCCCTCACCCAGGCCCCTGCCTCCTGCAGCTCTGGCCTTCTCCCCTTCCCGCCCCCCAAGCCCCCGCCTCCGCTGGTCCCTGGTCCTGAGACACAGCCCTGTCTCTTGCTGAGCAGTGCATGGCCTTTCTTGACCGACTGATACAAACACCAAGTGCAATGGTCCTCCGAGTCCCACATAATCCGCTCGCGGTAGAGTGGAAACTCTTTACAGACCCTTTGACATCACTCGCCAAAAACGAGGAGAGCCTGTCACCACGTGGGGACCAGGAGACAGAGAAGACTATTCTATCCAACCCTCAGGACGTGGTCCCAGCGGGGCAGGCGGTGCTGGGTGGACCCTCAGCCGGCGGCCTGAGGAGGGGCAGGCTGAGGTGCGGTCAGGGTCTCTCCTCGGCTTCCCTGTCCTCAAACTTGACCCAGATTGCTTAGCAAGGCTCTACCAGTGTTTACCAGGCTCTGAACCCCTTACACGTGTTTACGCATTTCATTCTCTCAACAAGCAACAAGCCAAGCTGAAAAAGCAAAGTAAGCCTATCAAAACAAAACAAAAAAACCCAGAAAATAGCAAGTGGTGGAGGTGATATGGAGACATTGGAAGCCTGTGTGCTGTTGGTGGGAATGTAAAACGGTGCAGCCACCGTGAAAACCGGTCTGGAGGTTTCCTCCGAAAGGTAAATGCACAAATAGCACTTGAGCCGGCAACCGAGCTCCTGAGGGCACACCCAGAGGAGGCGAAAAGACGCGGACACTCGCGTTCGCAGCAGCACCGCTCACAAGCCCGCAAGGTGGAAACACCCCGAACGTCCCCTGAGGCGGGATGGATAAGCAAGGTGCGGTCTGTGCGCACAACGGGGGGTTATTCAGCCTCAAAACGGAAGAAAATTCTGACACATGTTCCCGCATGGATGCCCCTGAGGACATTATGCTAAGGGAAATAAACCAGTCACAAAGGACAAACGCCGTATGATTCCACTTTCAAGAGGGACCCAGAGGAGTCAAATTCACTGAGACAGAAAGTGGAATGGTGGTTGCCAGGGGCTGGGAGTCGGGGGTGGGTGGGGAAGTAATGTTCAGTGGGGACGGAGGTACAGTTTGGGGAGATGAAAAAGTTCTGGAGGTGGACAGTGGTGACAGTCGGACAATGATGTGAATGTTTCTGATGCCTTGCACTCGTACACTTAAAAATGGTGAAGACGGTAAATTTTATGTTATAAATGTTTTACCACAATTTAAAAAAGTTTTAAAAGCTAAAAGTAAGGGGCACAATCAGGGTGTGAACCCCGTGTCTGGACCCAGAGCCTGTGGCTACCTTAAATGATGCATAATGTCTCTTCCTGAACTCCGTGACACACTGTCAGCAAATGCTGCTAACATTTCCAGAACAAACGGGCACCCGCTAGTCTTCTGCAGAGGGACCTAAATCACATGTACTCCCATCCTCCCTTGAAAAACCACATCACCTAGGATGTTGTTAAGAACCTTTAACTACATAGCTGTGCACTCTTGTTTCGGTTGTGGTTTGTTCCAAAATACACACATCTTCAAAGAACGCGGAAATTCTTCTATGATGCACAAAACCAGAGAAATAAGGATACAGCTCTTTTCAGAACCATGAAGGGCCCAGGGTAGCAGAAGTTCTCTTTTTTCCTTCTCTTCAACACCACCGTTTGGTTATCAGACAGGTGATCCTCTGAAGAAACTTAAATACTGTGTAACTGGGTGGGTACAGGCACGCATCGCCGAGAGCCGCCCTATTCTGCGTTATGCTAAGTGACTCAGACAATTCATTTATCACTGAGGCGCGCACCAGCCTCTCCCGGAGGAAGAGGGTGAGGGGGGCCTGAGGGGAGGTTCCTAAACAAGATGGTATCTAAACACTGACACACGCAGGATTGGGCATAGGAGGGGACGGATGAAACTGTAACGCATCTACAGGAAAGCCTCCTGCGGCGGGAGCCAGCCGCTCCAGGAAACGCCGCCTGGAGAAATGACAAGTTTTCCCCAGCAGTTAACGATGCTGAATTTCTATAGCAACAGGCAGCAGGCTTCAGAGGGACGTCACAAGCCACTGTGTTTCTGTCCCCGCGGGCACACACAGGCCGGATCAGGTCCACCTGGGCACCGCTGGACAGAGAGATGCTGGTGGAAGGGGCTCACCCAGGGCGGCAGGACCAGGGAGCGGCTGGAGCAAAATCAAACACAAGTTCTGGGCCAAACCTCCGTGGCAGGGACTGTCATGTGGTTAACTCTTGGCTGTCCCCAAATAGGAGGCATGGGGGTGGCAGGGATAAACCATTCTCATATATCCAAACCCACTACTCCTCCTCTGGCAGGGGTGGGGGAAGAGAGGCCTGGAGACCAGTGGGGAGGCCCACCCTGGGGGGTGCAGTGGCAGATGGCTCTGTCCGGCTGCAGCAGGGACACAGTGGCCTGGGAAGCAGAGCCTCTCCGGGCCCAGGTTGTCGCACGATGTCCAAAGAGGGCTGGACCAGTTCATCTCTGCTGTCCCTCCCCGGGCTGCACAACTCCTGTCTGTGACTACAACCCGAATGGCCGGCCACAGGGCGGGGAGAGGCTTCCTGGGGCTTAAGGAGCCCCATTCCACGTTAGAACCCAAAGCAAAATGGTTCACCAGGAACCCGAGTTCACCGACAGCAACAAGACCAAATTTCCTTTCACGGCATCGTGGAGTCCCCTCTCTACCCCCGAGTCCACGCACTGGCAGGTTTCTGGGCTCAGCACTCTGCTCTTTCTTCCCTAGATGTGTATTTAAAAAAACAAACACAAAGAGAACTCCTCTTACACTGCTCTTTTCACGGGCATTTTCTCACGATCCCACCAGCTCTGGGCTGACTGGGAGGCTGGAGAGTTTCCAGCTTATGGGGGAAAAAAAGGACAGTGTTCAACTACAGTGTACCCTGAGGTCAGGTGTTCGGCACACCTGGCCCACAGCACTGAAGATGCTGGCAGGTGTTCAGCATGCCTGGCCCACAGAACCAAAGATGCAGCAGGTGTTCAGTGTGCCTGGCCCACAGCACCAATGATCATTCCACTCTGAGGAAGGTGGGAACCTCCGCAGCCGAGCCACCAAGAGACAAGGCTTTCACTCTCTCTCTCTCTCCTGGAGAAGCCACAGACGAGGGGCAGGGTCCTGCCATGATGCCCGGCAGTGCGCCTGCTGGCGATTCTGAGGTGGAGAACCAGCCATCCATGCCCTCCGCTCCCACCCACAGACCAAAGGGCACATAGCAAGTCCTCTCACCCAGATGGAAAGGGACCCTCACCTACACAGGGTTCTTTTGTTTGTTCCAGTTTTGCTTGATGCTCATGGATTTTTCACACCTGCTTCCAGGCCATCCACGGGGCAGGTTAAGTGAGGATACCCCATTCTCCCCTCACAGGGCAGGAGGAGCCAGCACTGCTGAAGGCAGGGCCGGACCCCCAGCCCGGACCACCGGGACCACCGTGCGCCTTGCCCAGAGCAGGCGTCTCTGCGGGGCCCACACAGCTCGGGGTGGGGACAGCGGACACAGAACGACGCGCCTCTCATCAAAAAGACACGATTACAGTTCCTGTGCTGTACAGTAGAAACCTGTTGCTTACCTATTTTTTAAAAAAACTTTTTATTGAAGTATAGTCAGTTTACAATATTGTGTCCATTTCTGGTGAACAACATATTTCAGTCATTCATATACGGAGATAAATTTCTTTCCACATTCTTTTTCATTATAGGTTACTATAAGATATTGAATATAGTTCAATAAACTTATTGAAAACCGTGTAAGTTTATTATTTATCTATTTTATACACAGTAATGTGTACCTACAAATCTTGGACATCCAGTTTATCGCTCCCCACTCTCTCCCCCTCCGGTAACCTGTAATGAAAAAGAATGTGAAAAGGAACATATGTGTACATGCGTGACTGAAACAGATGCTGTGCACCAGACATTGACACAACATTGTAAACTGACTACACTTCAGTAAAAACTTTTTTAAAAAGAGAGAGAGAAAGACACAGACAGGAAAAAGTGCTCGGGCTTCAATGCTAAATCATGATTCTTCAGATGCAGCAGCGAGACCCTGGCGTTCTCACCCACATTTCCTTCTTCAAATATACAGACAAGGGGGTGAATCTACCAACCCCACACAGGGAGGAAACGGATCAGGGAAGGGAAGTGGCATCAGTGGTCCTTGTAAACAGCAGCCAGAAAAAGCCCAAGGCTACCAGTTGGTCTCATTAGACCGGAGTCCCCGGAGGGCGGGTGCTGGGAGCCATCCCTCAGTATCGCCATCACCGGCAGCTGACGGAACCATGGAGGGGCTGCACCCAGAGGACTGGGGAAAGGTGTCAGCAGTGACAAGCAGGGCTTTCTATCAAGCCATCGCTGAACAAAATCCAAGGAGAAAAAGGGAAAAGGGAGGGTGAAGGGGTGAATGAGGAACAGCCACTGGTAAAACAAAGCACAACCGAAACATGAGGGCACAATGATGATGCTGTTGAAAGACTTGAAGGAAACCTTTATTTCCCAGAAGTCGAGGGAGAAAGGGTTTCAGTTTTCATCCATGAAGGAAAAGGAAAGCTGAGCCCTACCTCCACCCCGAACCAGTCCTGTTTCATCACTGGCTTCTCCCTCTTTTCCACGTGTTCAGTTAACCGGGCTGCAATCTGAGCTGGACGCCCCCAGGAAGGCTGGCAAATACCCAGGGCCGTGTCAGGACATGAGTGTCCCTGCCGGGGGCTCTGGACACTCCAGCCAAGGAGGGCCCTTGACTAGAGAGTAACGGACTTTCTGCAAATAATTCAGTCATTCACATCCACTCCTGGGCCTTGGAAGAGAAAGTATTTCCTTCCTGGTTGCCGCGGCAGGCTGCCCAGCTGACGGTCACCAGCAAGCATCCTCTGGGGAGGTTGCAGGTGAGGAGGTGTGAGACCCGTCCCCCAGCCTCAGCACCTGACCAAGCGTGCCTTCTGGGTGACAGCGTGGGGTGACATCTGTCTGATCACAGCTCCCAGGAAAATCCTCCTGCCGCATCTGTCACCCCGGCCCAGACCCAGGCCACACTCCCTTCAGGGACGGGGCCCCAGAGCAGCAGGACTGACCTGACGACTTCTCTCCGCCAGCATCTGTGCTCCCAGCTCCTGACCACGGCCATGAGCACGCCGCCTGCTCCGCCAGGGAAACCTGGGCAGCCCTCGCCCGGGGAGGGGTTTGCCTGAGCACAGGAGAAGGACCAGCCCTCAGTCGCCAGGAAAGTCTCTTAATTTCAGAACAACACACGACCCTGACAGCTCCTCTCGCCCTGCACGCCAGCCTCCCTGCCATGCACCAGCCAGACAGGCCCACAGGGGAAGGAGGCAGAGAGGAGCCGGCTGAGCTCTGGGAAAAGCTCTTGGTTCCAGGGTTATTTCGACACACTCTGCAGAATGACCTGGGACCAGTTTCCTGTAAAATGCATGACCAGGAACCTCCTCCCACTGGCTCCACTGCAAGTCCCGGGAGGCTCCCAAGGAGCGGGGTTTTCAGGGGTCTCAGAAGAGCCTCAAAGCAGAACGCTGGGCCCACGATCTCTGAGCGACTCTCCTGTGCCCAGGTCTCCGGGAGGAGCAGGGCCTCGAGTCTGTGCTGTGAAGCTGACGCCGCCCTCTTCAGAGGGGTGTACTCTGATGGGGACTGTGGGTCTGGGCCAGAAAGAGGTCAGGAGGCCACTCCGTATGCGAGAAATCCCACCAGGAAGGGGACGCGGGACACACAGGCCTCGTGGACGAAGCGCACTGGAAACGCTGGGTTAAATACAAAGAGGACGGCCCGACAACTCTGGAACAAGGTGTGGGCCCACCGGTCGGAGCTCCACGGCAGGGTCACCGGCAGTCAGCCAGCAGCCAGGCACAGCTGGACCGGGAGACCAGAAGCCAGCGGCTCAGGCATGTTCTGACACGGTGTTAAACGTCAGTGCAGGACCAGCTGGGGCTACCTGACACCTGACACCCCACCAAAAGGGCAGGACAGACAGCTCCTGCGCGGGGTCCCCCTCCAACTCCCAAGCCGGGTGAGGCGGAAAGGGATGCTTACAGAGTGTCTGCTGCTCGCCCAGGGCCTCACACACTTCAGCTCACTTCGCGCTCCTGGCAAGGCTCCAGAGCAACTCTTTTTCTCCTCATTTTATAGAAGGGAAAACTGAGGGTCGGAAAAACGCCCTTGTCTCAGATTCCTCAAGTAATAAATGGCAGAGACGGATTTCAAGTTCACAGCCAAGCCCACCAGACTGCAGCAGACACCCCTCCTCCCCTCCGTCTCCACAGGGGACAGGAGGAAAGGCGGTCACTGAGGTCATTAAGAGATGCCACCTTCCTGACCTGCCCTCCCTGGGGAAGGCAGGGCTCACGGCGTCTGTGCCTGACAAGCCAAAGGAAGAAAAGTGGGAGGCACCAGGGCTGAATCCAGCTTCTCTGTCAGCACAACAGAAATGAGATGAAGAAATGTGGAGAACGGGCTCAGCTCTCAAATCAGCATCACAAAGTGGAATCACAGAGAGAAAGAGAAAGAGCTTCAGGAATCGGGGCAAGACGAAGATTCTGCATGAGACTAAAGGATGCGTACAGGTCAACGGCTGTCCTCCTCCGCAGCTCTCATCCGAGCACGAAAACCCACGCTGGCGGCCAGGACAGCATCTCCACCACCCCTCAGCCCTCAGAAGGTCAGCGCCACACGGCAAATGTGATCTCTTCCTACATGCATGCTTCTCATTATTTAATATTTAGATGATTCTAAACACTCAAATACTTTGTCTCATTTGAGCTTAAGAGATAAGACAAATAGTTTGTTGTTTTTTTTTAATTTCCACTGTTCTTAAATAACAGTGGAGAAACTGAGGCAGATCGCTCAGGGACTTTTTTTTAAACAAGTGGCAGCACCAAGACTGGACCTGAATTTTCTGAGCGCTGGGCCCATGGGGAGGAGCCTGGAGCGGCAGTGCAGACCACGAAGGTACAATGTGCACCCTGAGTTCTAGCCCGACCCGGCGCCTTCCAGTCACACAGCGAGGAGGAGGGACAGCCTGACCACGAGACGTCTCATGAGCTGAATCGGGGGAAGAGCTCTGTAAATACAGAGCATCACCTGCCTCAAAAGAGGCTGAGTCACGGAAGCTAGTCCTCCCCACGGAGGACACTGACGCCAGGGCACCCTCCACCTGGCCCCAACCCAGGAGGGAAGGGGCAGGAGGGAAGGTTAGAAACTGGCCCCCGAAACAAAGCAACAGCGCATGGCTGTCATGTGGACCACAGGTCAGCGACTGAGAGAGGGGGCTTGACTCCCCTTCCACCCCGAGTAAATTCAGAGGGACAGAGTTTAATGTGGAAATCAGGCAAACAAACCAAACACCAGAATAGTATGGAAGTAAATATCAGTTATCTGATTTACGTATTTTCTTTTTTAAAATTTTATTTATTTTTCTATCGGTCCTTTTTGGGGTGGGGGTGGGGGAGATAATTAGGTTTTTATTTACTTATTTTAACGGAGGTCCTGGGGATCAAACCCAGGACGTGATGCATGCTTAGCACAGGCTCTCCCACTGAGCAATACACCCTCCCCCTCATTTATCTGATTTTTAGATGAGAAAGGCATTTCTGAGCTTAGAAGCAGTGGAAGAAACCACAAATGCAAAGAGTAAGAATTAAACGTCAGTAAGAATTTACGTAAAGTTAGGTCTCCTGTTTAAAAAAAAAAGAAAAAGGGGAAAATATTAGCCCCCAGAAAGAGATGGAACAGTTGAAATTTGTAATATTATTAAACAGCATATACAAAGTGATGAGAGAAACAGGCTATGAGGTCAGTTAACACATATGAGAAGCTGTTTCATTCAATAGAATTAAAGAGTTGAAAATGGCCACGTCAACTGCCACCCACGCAATGAACAAAGATTTGATCTGCAAGTGTTAACATTTATTGTGGCAAAGGTACAAAAGAATCTCCTGGCCCAAGTATAAACTGGTACAGCCCTTCTGAAAAGGAGCTGACATCTACCTTATGAATGTTCAAACTCTCTAACTCTGTAATTCTACTCTTAGGAATTTATTTCAAGGAAACAATGAAAAATGCAGCCAGGTTGCTGTAAAAAGGCATTCCTTGTAAGTTAAATGAGCGACAGAAATCAGCTAGGTAGGCTGGAAACATTGTTAACAAAACCTTTTGAGATTGTGAAAATATCCTTCTGATGTGGCGCTAACATTTTCAAGGCAGGAAAAAAACTGTACATATTATTATCTCAAGTATATTAAAAAAAAAACGAAGCAAATAGAGTTTAGGAGTCACGAGAATGTGCCTTCGAAGCATGTGTTACTTCTTTTTACATTAACATGTATCAGTTCTATAATGGGGGAGGGGGGTAACAGACAAAGACCCTCACCCTCTCATCCAAGGCAAAGGGAGGCTGTCACCACAGATACTGGAATATTTTTGGTGGTATTCAGAAAGAAGCATCTAATATAGCAGTGTTTTATTTTGCAACAAAATGTTCAAAACATTTTTTAATCACTGGTTTAATTCTTTCAACTATTGGCTTTACCTCCTTCAAGAGACGCACAGATCACCCCTTTCTAAGTACATGTCACCACCCTCCACTTCCTTTCCCCACGTCAGCTCCAAAATAGTTTGCAAGTCACCAGGCTCACTGAAGTCCCTTCCTTAAGGCTCCTAATTTCACATTTATCAGCAAGACCCAGACTTGCAGCAAAACCGGGGGGGGGGGGGGGCAGGGCAAGCTGACAGGCAACTCTCCCATCCCACAGCCATGCAGGGGCCAGCTGGAGGGGCTCGGGGGCCAGCCTCCCATGGGTTTTCCCAGGGTTCAAGGAGCTTCAATGCATAGCAGGCAGCCTGCCCCACTGTGGGGACCCCTGTATCAGCCAGCCAGATGGCCACCGAGCCCCCGCAGAGAGAGGAATCAGCAGGGATGTTCTTTCTCCAGAAGTCCCTCCGGCTCTTAGGCTGGAGGTCCCAGCATCCCCCGTCTCTGTGTGCTCCGGGACTGTGAGAATCAGGTCAGAAGAGGGTTACCCCAGGGACCCACACCTGGACCAGCCAAGTCCCTGCTTCTCATCTCTCAGGAACTCAGCCTCCAGCCCCCGCCCCCACACACACACCGCAAAACAAGGGAGCAGTCAGGTAGGGGGTGAGGGGCAGGGATGCAGGACTGGCCCCTCCCTCTGCCTCTGCCACTTCTGTCCCCGTCCACCCTGAGCGCCTCCTCCAGTCCCCCCCGCTTCCATCCTGACCCGGGTTTGCTGTGTCACTGGTGGCCCACAAACTTACCAAAGCAGGTTAGCCATCGTCAGCCAAGCTCGACTAATCACTCAGAGCTGCTGCTCAGCCCAAGTGGAAATTCCAGACACTCAGTCTGCGGAGTCCCCCTGCGGGGCACAGCGGACAGGAGCTCCCTGCTCGGGGAGGGGCCGGACCCAGTACGCGCCAGACACAGGGCGACGCGTGCTGGCGGCCTCCTCGGCGGCCCCCAAACCACCTGTGTCTGATGCGTGGGCCTCGAGGCCCCCCACCCAATAGTGGGGGTAAACCCAAGCCATCCAGATGCCTTCCAGCCGGGCTCCCAGCACAGGGGACCCTTCGCCTAAGTTCGTGCACAGTAGCAGCCAGAAACAAGCATTTAATGAGTGCTTTCTAACTGCCAGACTTCATGGTGAGTGCTTTTCCGAGACCAGCTAATTTGTTTAATAAGGAAGGCAACGTAGGCCCCATACTCTGGGTGGGCAGTCAGCTCAGTTCACATACAAAGAGACACAGCTCCAGCTAAGCTGCCTTGAGCATGCAGGCGATGGGACAGTGCGACAGCGCGGGGTGGGGGGGCAGCAAAACAATTTTTCAATACCCTAAGATGTGAAGGCACTACAGAGGTTTAACTTACAGAGGGAAGAGCGGGGTGGCAGGAGCAGGTGGCCTGAGAGTACTTCTCAGCTATTCGGGAGATTTCCACGTGCAAGAGGGATCAGGAGCAGGAAGCTCCACGTGGTGCGTATCAGCTAACGGGAAACTGGGGACACAGAGAGGACCCTAAGTCTGCACTTTACAAATAAGGGAACTGAGGTCAGAGTAGGACCACGAACTCGCCTCTCCTCGCAACTACAATACAACCACAACCGACTTCTGAACAGCCATCGAGAAAAAAGACTGGAGCCTAGCAAAAAGGATCTGCTTCAACTGGAAACACTGAGACGGAATCACAACAGGAAGGTAGGAGGGGCGTGCTCACGATGTAATCGGGCCTCGTGCACCCCGGGTGGGTGACCCACAAACTGAAGAACAGTTAAGTCACAGAGGCGCTCCCCCAGGACTGAGAGTTCTGACCCCGACATCAGGCTTCCTAGACCAGGGGAGGGAGGAGGAGACCCCAGGCCATCTGGTTTTGAAGTCCAGGGGGGCTTAACTTCAGGAGCCCCAAAGGACTGGGGAGACAGACTTAACTCTCTTGGGAGGCGCGCACGGGATCTCATGTGCACCAGGTCCGGGACAGAGACAGTGATTACACAGGGACCTGGACCAGACCAGCCTGCTGGTTTTGGAAATTCTCCTGGGGGAGGTAGGGGACGGCTGCAGCTCACCCAGGGGACACAGAAGCTGGTGGTGGACATTCTGGGAGTGTGCATCTACATGAGATTCCCTGGAGGGTGACATCTTGATTGGATTAATAGCACCAAGACCCAGCCCCAGCCAACAACCTGAAGGCTTAAGGGCTGGGAACCCTCAGGCCAAACAACATACTGGGTGGGAACACAGCCTCACTCATCAGCAGACTTTCTGAGCCAGAAATGCCACTAGGCAGGGCCCTACCCACCAGAGGTCAAGCTTCACCCAGCAGTGAGCAAACACCTACCCCTCCTGCCAGGACACCTGCATAAGCCTCTAGCCCAGCCCCAGGCACCAGGGCAGAAATAAGAAAACAGTAGCCCCAAGCCTGTGGAAAGAATCCACAAACACAGGCCAGATTCTACACTAGGACCAGCTCGACCCTGCCCCTCGGGTGACAAGAGAGGAGTGTACTGCTGGGGCGCACAGGAAGTCTCCCACAGGGGGCCACTTCTCCAAGGTCAAGACTCATAACTAGCCCACCTAAAAACACAAAGAGAAAGACAAAACGAGGCGGCAGAGGAATGTCCTCCAGGCCAAGGCACAAGATAAAATCCCAGAAGAAGAAACAAGTGATGAGGAGACAGGCAAGAGTTCAGAATGATGATGGTGAAGAAGCTCAGAGAACTCAAGAGGAGCATAGGTGCACAGAGCAAAGTTTTTAGCAAAGAGCTGGAAAATATAAAGAATACGCCAACAGAGCTGAAGAATAAAGTTATTGAAATGAATAACACACTGGAAGTGTTGACTGAAACAAGTGCACAGCCTAAAAGTTAAGAGTTATGTTTCATTTGGCTGGAGGACTGGAGCAGGGATGACAGCCTCTCAGGTCGCCCTGAGGGACTGCTCCGAAGAGGTAGGGGAGGAGCTAGGATATACAGGAGCTTTACAACAAAGACCAGGGAGTTGGAACAATAGAAGATCACTTGTTATCTAAAGAAAACCAGGCATCTCAAGTTAAAGAAGTTAGTGCTTTTCTACGTATGGGAGGAAGCAAACATTTGGGCTCATTGAATTCCAAGCTTGTCACAGGGCCAGCTATCTAGGGCCAGTATCCTGTCCTCTCTTATTCTGAGTCCCTTCAGAAAGCACCGTTGTGAGTGGCTGCAGCGGCTGGGCCGCAGGCCTGTCTCCACTGGGGGGTGGCGGCAGCCTCTGATGACTTGACGGCCTCAGCATTCTTTGTTTACTGATATTTGCAGTATTTTTCACTCACAGAAGGAACCAAGAATAGACTAAATGAGGCAGAAGAACAGGGACCAGTGAGCTAGAAGACAGATTAGTGGAAATCACTATTGCAGAACAGAAAAAAGAAAAAAGAATGAAAAGGAATGAGGATAGTTTTAAGAGAACTCTGGGATTACATGAAGCACACTAATATTCACATTATAGGGGTCTCAGAAAGAAAAGAGAGAGAGAAAGGACCTGAGAATTTTTGAAGAGATATTAACTGAAAACTTTCCTAACTTGGGAAAGGAAACACTCACCCAAGTCCAGGAAGCTTAGAGAGTCCCACACAGCTCAACCCAAAGAGGAACACACCATGGCACACGGTCATCAAACTGACAAAAATTAAGGATAAGGAGAGAATATTAAAATCAGTAAGACAAAAGCCAATGAATAACACACAAGGGAGCTCCCGTGAGTTTATCAGCTGATCTTTCAGCAGAAACCCTTCAGGCCAGTAGGGAGCGGCACGATATATTTAAAGTGCCGAAAAGGAAAAACTTACAGCCAAGAATACTCTATCCAGCAAGGCTCTCGTTCAGACTTGAAGGAGAAATCAAACGCTTCACAGATAAACGAAAGCTAAAAGAATTCAGCACCACCAAACCAGCTTTACTAGAAATGTTAAAGGAACTTCTCTAGTCATCAAAGCACAAGAAAACAAGAGGAAAAAAAAAAAAAAAAAAAAGACCTACAAAAACAAACTCAAAACAATTAACAAAATGGCAGTAAGAACACAACTATCAATAATTACCTTAAATGTAAATGGATTAAACGCTCCAACCAAAAGACACAGAGTGGCTGAATGGATACAAAAACAAGACCCATATAAATGCTGTCTACAAGAGACCCACTTCAGAGCTAGAGACACATGCAGGCTGAAAGTAAGCGGATGGAAAAAAATATTCCATGCAAATGGAAACCAGAAGAAAGCTGGAGTAGCAATACTTATATCAGACAAAATAGATTTTAAAATAAAGACTGTTACAAGAGACAAAGAAGGGCACTACATAATGCTTAAGGGATCAGTCCAAGAAGAAGATATAACAATTGTAAATATATATGCACCCAACACAGGAGTGAGACAGGAAGGAAGAGGGCAGGGCAGAGCCATTCAAGGAAGGACAGCCATTTAACACCAAAATGGTGGAGGATTCAACTCTCAGTTGGCCCTGAGAATTAAGATGGTGGGAGGTTTGACTTCTAGCAGGCCTTGAGCTTCATTATATGCTCATTGTAACAGCGTGACAAATAACATGCCCACAGGTGCCATGACAGTCCCAAGGCTAACGGAAAAAGGCCAAAGAATGGGTGGTGGCCCAATCCCTGGGAATCCCAGCCCCTTCCCAGGAGCAGTTGGAATGGTCCCACCTGCAGGCGTGTGAAGCTACCAAGCCCATAAAAACTAGCAACACCACACCTGGTGGCCCTTTATTCGCTCCCTCCTCTTTGGAGACAGCCCGCACTCTGTCTACAGAGTGTGTACCTACTTTTACTTTAACCTGAGCACCCAACTCCCACACCTCTTTGCTTGCCTTTCTCTTGCCTTACACTCTATGCAGTGTGTATCTCCCTAAATAAATCTACCTTTACTCAACTGTGGCTCGCACTTGAATTTTTTCCCGCATGAAGCCAAGGACCCACATTTGGCGGGGCACATCGCAGGAGCTCAACCAAAGCCTGGGACACGGCCCTTCCCATGCCCCACATCCGTTTTTCCTGCATCAGGAGCACCTCAATATATAAGGCAACTTTTAACAGACATAAAAGGAGAAATTGACAATAACACAATAATAATGGGGACCTTAACACCCCACTTACACCAATGGACAGATCATCCAGACAGAAAATCAGTAAGGAAACACAGGCCCTAAATAACACATTAGACCAGATGGACCTAACTGATACCTATAGAGCATTCCACCCAAAAACAAAAGAATACACATTCCTCTCAGGTGCCCGTGGAACATTCTCCAGAATTGACCACATGCCGGCCCACAAAGCTAGCCTCGGCAAATTTAAGAAAACTGAAATTGTACCAAGCATCTTTTCCGACCACAATGCTATCAGGTTAGAAATCAACTACAAGAAAGAAACTGCAAAAACTTCAAACATGTGGAGGCTAAACAGTATGCTACTACACAGCCAGTGGGATCACAGAAGAAATCAAAGAGGAAATCAAAAATATTTTAAGACAAATGAAAACAAAAACACAATAATCCGAAACCTCTGGGACGCAGCAAAAGCACTCTCAGAGGGAAGTTTATAGCGACACAACCCTACCTCAGGAAACAAGAAAAATCTCAAGCAAACAACCTAAACTTACACCTGAAGCAGCTGAAGAAAGAAGAATAAACAAACCCTAAAGTTAGTAGAAGAAAAAACAATCATAAAGATTAGAGCAGAAATAAATGAAATAGAACCTAAAAAAAAAAAATAGAAAAAATAATCAGTGAAACAAAAAACTAGTTCTTTGAAAAGATAAAATTGATAAGCCTTTAGTCAGACTCATCAAGAAAAAAAGGGAGAGGGCCTAAATTAATAAAATCAGAAGTGAAAAAGGAGAAGTTACAACTGACACCACAGAAATACAAGGGATCGTAAGAGGACACTATGAGCAACTATACGCCAACAAAAATGACAATGCAGAAGAAATGGGCAATTTCTTAGAAAGGTATAATTTGCCAAGACTAAAGCAGGAAGAAATAGACAATATGAACAGACCAATTACCAGGACTGACATTGAATCAGTAATTAAATACCTCTCAACAAACGAAAGTCCAGGGCCAGATGGCTTCACAGGTGAACTCCACCAAACATTCAGAGAAGAGTTAACACCTACCCTTCTGCAATTATTCCAAACAATTACAAAGGAAGGAACACTTCCAGACTCATTCTATGAGGCCATCACCCTGATACCAAAACCAGAGAAGGATATCACAAAAAAAGATTATAGGCCAGTATCACTTATGAATATAGATGCAAAAATCCTCAACAAAATACTAGCAAACCAACTCCAACAATGCATTAAAAGGATGATACGCCCTGAGCAAGTGGGATGAACCCAGGGACGCAGGGATTTCTCAGTATCTGCAAATCAATGTGACACACCACATCGACAGACTGAAGAATAAAAACCATATGATACTCTCAATAGATGCAGAAAAAGCTTTTGATAAAATTCGACATCCATTTATGACCAAAACTCTCCAGAAAGTGGGCACAGACGGAATATACCTCAACACAATAAAGGCTATACATGACAAGCCTACAGCCAACATCATACTTAATGGCGCAAAGCTGAAAGCATCCCCTCTAAGATCAGGAACAAGACAAGGATGCCCGCTCTCACCACTTTTATTCAACATAGTTTTGGAAGTCCTAGCCATAGCAATCAGAGAAGAAAAAGAAATAAAAGGAATCCAAATTGGAAATGAAGAAGTAAACCTGTCACTGTTTGCAGATGACATGATACTATACATAGAAAACCCTAAAGAAGTGACCAGAAAACGACTAGAGCTCATTAATAAATGTAGTAAAGCCGCAGGATACAAAATTAACACACAGAAATCAGTTGCATTTCTATACACTAACAATGAAATAGCAGGAAGGGAAATTAAGGAAACAATCTCATTTACCATCGTGCCAAGAATAAAGTACCTAGGAATAAATCTACCCAAGAAGGCAAAAGACCTGTATGACAAAAACTATAAGACACTGATGAATGAAACTGAAGACATAAACAAATGAAAAGATATACCATGTTCTTGGATTGGAAGAATCAAGATTGTTAAAATGGCCATACTGCCCAAGGCAATTTACAGATTCAGTGCAGTCCCTACCAAGTTACCAACGGCGTTCTTCACAGAGCTGGAACAAAAAAATGTTAAAATTTGTATGGAAACACAAAAGACCCCAAACAGCCAAAACAATTTTGAAAAAGAAGAATGGAGTTGGGGGAATCATGCTCCCTGACTTTAGACTATACTACAAAGTTACGGTAATCAAAATACGGTACTGGCACAAAAACAGACACATAGATCAATGGAACAAGACAGAAAGTCCAGAAATAAACCCACACACGTATGGTCAATTAATCTATGACAAAGGAAGCAAGAATACACAATGGAGAAAAGACATTCTCTTCAATAAGTGGTGCTGGGAAAACTGGACAGCTACATGTAAAAGAATGAAAGTAGAACATTCTCTAACACCATGTACAAGATAAACTCCAAATGGATTAAAGAC
This sequence comes from Camelus bactrianus, assembly GCF_048773025.1. Classification (NCBI taxonomy): domain Eukaryota; kingdom Metazoa; phylum Chordata; class Mammalia; order Artiodactyla; family Camelidae; genus Camelus; species Camelus bactrianus. The sequence goes on from NC_133549.1 coordinate 10,368,388, forward strand.
CTCAATGTAAGACCAGATACTATAAAACTCCTAGAGGAAAACATAGGCACAACACTCATGGACCTATATTACAGCAATATATTTTTTGAGCCAGCTCCTGAAGTATTGGAAATAAAAGTAAAAATAAACAAATGAGATCAATTAAACTTAAAAGCTTTTGCACAGCTAAAGAGACCATCAACAAAAAGAAAAGACAACCTACAGAGTGGAAGAAAATATTTGTAAATGATGTGACTGACAAGGGACTAATTTCCAAATATACAAACAGCTCATACACCTTAATATCAAAGAAACAAGCAACCCAATGCAAAAATGGGCAGATCTAAACAAGCAATTCTCCAGTGAAGACATACAAATGGCCAATAGGCACATGAAAAAATGCTCAGCATCGCTAGTTGTCAAAGAAATGCAGATCAAAACTACAATGAGATACCACCTCACCAGTCAGAAAGGCCATCACTGAGAAGTCTACAAATGATAGAGCTGGAGAGGGTGTGGAGAAAAGGGAACCCTCCTACACTGTTGGTGGGAGTGTAGATTGGGGCAGCCACTGTGGAGGACAGTATGGAGGTTCCTTAAAAAACTGAAAATAGACTTACCATGTGATCCAGCATATATCTGGAGCACATATCCGGAGAAAAATAAAATTCAAAAAGACACACGCACCCCAATGTTCACAGCAGCACTGTTTACGACAGCCAAGACATGGAAACAACCCAAATGTCCATCAACAGATGACTGGATAAAGAAGATGTGGTGCATATATACAATGGAATTCTACTCAGCCATAAAAAAGAATACAATAATGTCATTTGAAGCAATATGGATGGACCTGAAGATTGTCATTCGAAGAGAAGTGGGCGGGAAAGAGAAAGAAAAATGCCATATATCACTTATATGAGGAATCTAAAAATAATAATAATAATAACAACAATGACACAAATGAACTACTTATTATTTATAACTAAGATGATTGATTTCTTGAATATGTGTCAGCACACCTGACTGTCCTTTATTTATGATTGGATTACCACATTCTGTTAATTCTTATTTTGTAGTTGGCTTTATTCCTTTGATAACTATGTAAGTTTAAAAAGCTAATCTGTTCTTAGAAATGATAATTAGTACATATACGTAAACTAGAAAAAAGTGTAGTATACTGTATATATGTATTTACATGCAATATAATGTGTATGTGCAGTCAGAAAAAAAAACGAACAAGTTCAGCAAGATTGTAGGATACACAATCAAAAGACAAAAATAATTTGCATGTATACAGATTAGCAATGAATATTCTGAAAGTGAAATTCAGAAAAAGATTCATTAGACTCCCAAAGAATAAAATATTTAAAAACAAATTTAACAAAGTATAAGATGTGTCTACTGAAAACTATAAAACATTGTTACAAAAAATTAAGTAGACCTAAAAAAACAGAAAGAAATCTCATGTTCATAGATTGGGAAACTTAATATTGTTAAGCTGAAAATACTTCCCAAATTGCTTTACAGATTCAACAAAATTCCTATCAAAATACCAATTTTTTTGTTATAAATGGACAAGCTGATGCTAAAATTCTTTGAAATTGCAAATGATCCTGAGTAACCAAAACAATCTTGAAGAAGAAGAGTTGGAGGATTTACAGACCTCAATTGTGTTACTTACTACAGAGCTGCAGTAAACAAAACAGTGTGGGTAAGGATGAGGATGGACAAGTAGATTAATGGAATTGAACTCCGAGTCCAGACATAAACCCATGCGTCTACGCTCAGCTGAGTTTTGACAAGAGTCCCAAGACCATTCTATGGAAAAGGAATCTTTTCAACAAATAATGCTGGAAAATTAGACATCCACAGGCAAAAATAAATTGTGTCCCTACCTCATATCATACACAAAATTAACTAAATATGATTATAAGACCTAAGTGTAAGTTACAACAATGAAAACTCTTAGAAGAAAATACAGGCATACAAAAAGTAAATAAAAAGGACTTCATCCAGGCATAAATCCTTTGTCCTTCAAGTAACAAATTAAGAAAGTGCAAAGATGACACAAGATAGGAGAAGATTATCTTCAAATCACATTTCTGATAAGGGACTTGTACCCAGGATTTATAAATTAATACTACAACTCAAAAATAAAATGTCAAATAACCTAATTATAAAGTAGACAAAGCATTTTGAGTAGGCAGCTCTTCAAATACAGCAAATGGCCAATAAGCACATGAAAAGATGATCAAAATAATTAGCCACTAGGGAAATGCAAATCAAAATCATATTAGAAATCCCTTCACACTCATCAGAATGACTAAAAGAAAAAAGCAAAATAACATGTTATTAAGACTTCTGAGATAGCTCAACTTGCATACATTGCTGGTGGGTTTTTAAAATGCTATGGCCACCTTGGAAGCCAGATTCCCGGTTCCTCAAATTGCTAGTGAGAGGAACCACATGACAGATATTCCACTGTCATGCAAACATACATCCACACAACAGATTCATGAATGTGCTTAGCAGTAATATCCATAATAGACTAAAACTGCAAATAACCCAGATGTCCATTAACAGATAAACTAAGTAAATCACAATCTATCCATACAATTGAATTGCATTATGCAAATAAAAATAATGAAGTGCTGAAACATGCTGCAACACGGACGAATCTTGAAAACATTCAGGGAGCCAGTCACAAAAGATCACGTATCATTTCCACCAACGTGAAATGTCTGGAACAGGGGCGCCGTTGTGACTCTGTGCAGCTGAAAAATGTGGCCCCTTTGTATCTTCAGAAGGTAAACTAGAAGGTCCCTTGCAAATGTTTTTGAACTTTATTGTAAGTGCAGATTAGCTGACAGAAGTTTAGCCCTGTAAGGATGTTAGTGTTGAAATAAAAAACTGTCACTGGACAAAGTTAAAAACAAAACAAAACAAAACAAAAACTGAGGCCACACGGATCTTTCTGCATGGCTTGCAGGACACCAGGCTGCAGGCCTGCCTGCTCAGAATGTCCCCGCAGGAGGGTCCTCAGAGGTGCTAAGGAGGAAGCACCTGGACGGGGGACCAGCTGCGTCACTCTCAGATCTAATGCTCTGATGCTAAATGAGTGACAGAGTGAGGAACTGGGCACCTGGGCCCTCCCAAAGGACACTCAGGTGCACTGTCTCCTCTTGAAAGATGTAGGTGTGTGGATTTCTCCCCAAAGAGCACACAGGCTACAGGATAGGAAGGAAAAAAAAATATTAAGAAATAGAAAAATTCACAGCATATCTGCAGTCAGAATTTGGCTTGAAATCCTGGCAGCATAATCTATTCTGAGCATGAGACAAGTTGGCTAATTCCTGATGAGCCAGATTAGAAAGACTACAAACGAACAGCCAACTCATCACAAATTACGAGCGGGCCCGAAATACCCCGTGTCACGTCTGCGCTGCGAACAGCAGCACGTGGCTACCAAATGACCCGAGTCCCAGCGCCCAGGGAACAGGGCTGCGAGTCATCCAGAGAGTCCTGCCCACTGACCCCCGCGGGCCCAGAATGCCCAGGGGGCGCTGCCCTGAAAGACACGGAGGGACGAGAAGTCCCAGACAGGAGAGTACAAGGCACCCTGGGCAGCTTTTTTGCGGCTCAGGCCCAGATTCGAGAACGTGGCGGTTCCAGAGGGCTGTCGTGAGCTGGGCCCTTCAGGGCACGTGGGAGAGCAACTCTGGCAGAGGGAACTCCAGAGAAGGGGGGCCTGGAACCGGAACACGGACGGGTCTGGAAGAAAGATGCATCCCAGCCAGAGCTCCGGTGCTCTGACCGTTCAGGAAGACGCACGTCGGAAAAGAGCGAAATGCCACATAAACGTCCCTGGCGAACTCCCTTCTTCGCTCTGAGTGGCTTCTGCATTTCTCTCCCTTGCACCTCCCCACCCAGGAAGTGGCAACTCTCTGGAGACAAACCAGAACCGAGGGGCTCCAATCCCAGGACATGGGAACCAAACGGGGGTCGTTATTCCACGCCTGGGGATGCAGACACCTGGGCTCCCAGCGCAGTGCCGACCCCCAGGGCCCGAGCACCAGTGGAGAGCCACCAACACCGGTGAGACCAGAGCTTGACCCCATCGATGCAGGAATGATCAAGGTCCCGGGGACACCACTGTTCCCAGTCCCCACAGGCACCTGCTCTGGTGCACATGCATTTTAGTGCACCTGGTGAGTGGGCTGTGCGAGCAGCTGTAACGGGAGGCCTGCGGGGGACAGAGGACAGAGGGCCACAGACGGGCAGAGGGCACCATGTCGCAGCCGGGCCTGCACAGTGGCCTCCGGTGCCTGCATGCTCCCCACCCCACGGACACTAGAAGGGACTCAGAGATCATTCTTCCAACCATCCAGCTTAGGATGAGAAACCCTATAAAGGAAAGGAAAAATCACATCTATTTGTTCTCGTGTCCCCACCGCAGCTGATGGAGGCCGCCGCGGGGTCAGTGACTCCCCAGAGGGCAATGAGCTCCCAGTGCCCGCTCTCGGGACAGGACCACGGGGACATCCTGTCTCACCTGCAAAGACACGCTGTATCCAGCACCGCAGAAGCAATTCTGTGGCCACGAGGAGTGAGTCACAGCACAATAACTCACCTGGAGGCTCCGGCCCCACCATGCACGCGGCTGGAGGACGGCGCTGATGAATGTCTGATACGGGGACGTCACCGGGAGCGATGAAGGCTCACAGCAAGGGCTCCAATCTTTCAGTCTTTTTAAAAGCAACTTCATGATGAATTTTAAATCCAACATGAAGACAGTCCTGCCAAGCAGGCGAAGGGGCAAGCCACAGAGAGGAAGAGGGAGGGGACAGCCTGTCACACAGTGGGATTAGGAGCCTCTGGCCCCGTCAGTCTTTCCAAATGAGGTGGCGCAGGACCCACAGGGAGGGAGCCCTGGCTTTCTGGATGCCCCTCAGGCTCCAGTGCTGTGCAAAACATCGACATCCACCCTAAGAGGCGAGAAGATGCGTCTGGGCATCCTCATCACCCTCACCAGGAATACGGAACCCCCAGAAGGAGCAACAGGCTGTGAGTTCACAGGAACGAATGGCTGAGGTCTGGGAACAAATGCAGGCGCAGAGGGAGGGGGCCGTCCTGGGCACTAGTCACACGAGACGGTGCCACCCCTCGACACGCCTCAGTCCCTCTCACCAGCCCCAGGAGGTGCACCGTGGAGGCCAGGTGCACCTATAAGCCGACAGCCGGGGACCCCCACACAACTCGGGGACTCGGTTTTGTCAGCCTGCTCATGGGTGTGGACTCTGAGATGGCCTTCTCACTCCTGCTCTGCGGCCCAGTGGCACCAACGTATTTCTACCTGTTGTGGGGTGGGGGTGGGGGGACCCTCTCCTCAACACCCCAGTCCTCTCAAAGCATCGGTGAGTCCTCAACTGCAGCCCCTTGATGGATAATCCAAGTCTGAGACTCACATGGTTCCCCGGCCTGCAGGTTCCATGTCCCATCCACACACGCCCCCTCACACTGTGCCCTAGGGAGCCCCAAAGCCCACAGCTGACCTCCTTCCTGGACCACATTCTCCACCATCCCCTCTCTGCACTCCACAGAGGGGTAGCGTGCCCCCACCCCAGGCTTTGGACCACATGCTCCCACAGCCCACCCCTCCCCAGGCACCTCACTCTGTGAAGCCCCCTATTTTGGGGCCTCTTCATGGGCTGTCCCATAAGCCAGGATTATCTCATCAGGGGTCCCCTCTCCAACAGGCCTTCCCGCATCTTCCCTCCACATCGGTCCACTTACTTCCAAGTGGCCTCTGCCCAGACTCTGGGTACTCAGGGAGGCCACCACCTTCCCCACCATCTGGCAAGTTTTGGCCACAGAAACATGGAGCTGAGGGAGCAAACACAGAAGGGGAAATCAGAACTCTGCCGAAAGTCCTTTCTAGGAGGGATGAGCACACGTGTTCCGCTCTGAAGACAAGAGATATGTGTGAAGAGGGCTTAAAAGGAGCGTAATTTTTCACTTAAACGGAGGCAGAACCATCGCTGCTGGAAACTCAGAATGCGCTCAGCTAACGCCAAGCTTCCTGTGATCCTTTACAACCCGATACACTTTCTCAGTGGCTGAAGGCAGCGACCAACCCCCTCTAAATGCGCAGCTCTCCCGCCTGCCAAAATCCACGACCTCGGATGCAGCACTCCCACTCGGCCTCCATATATACAACTCGGGATTTTTTTCAACATTATTGACATTTCCATACGTGCGATAGTACAAGATATAAAATTTAAGACACAATCTTGGCTGAAAGGCTCACAATCCAAACACACTGAGTCAACCTTTCACCTCTCATGTATTCAGTCTGCCGTTAATTTAAACCTCATGATGCTCTCAAGCCCCAGCCTGGCCTGGCATGCGTGGCACCGCTCGGGGAGGGGCTGAGGGGCTTGGAAAACACAGGGACCTTTTTATCAGGTGCTCTTCCCTTCTCCACGCCCCCTCCCCACGCTGGACAGCTCCCACCCCGGTCGTCTGACTCGGGGAAAGGGCTCCTCCGCAGACACTCCACCACGCCTTCATTCATGAACGCTCCCATCGGTACCAACTTCAGGCGTTTCGAGGTCTTCTTTCGAAGTCTACTGACTTCACACCGGACTTGAGAAGACTTCAAGTTTAACCAGAACAAAGAAGAAGAACTTAGTGGAGACCATGTTACATGACGAGTCAAGTTTTTCCAACTTCTTCAACCAGTAAAGCAAACTCTGAAGGAAGGAGGGGGTCTGCTTGGTCAGCAAGAACAGAACTCCTGGAAACCGAGGTGGTGCAGACAGACGTGAGCTCTCCCCACGTCCGGACGACTGACTGGAGCACAGTAACCTGGATTTAACAGCCACACAGGTGGGCTCCGGAGGGAAAGACCAATGAACCCTAAGCAGCCAGAGGGGGAGCTGGGGGGTTCCCAGGAGGGTGAGGAGGTCTCCCCCACCCCCAAGGAATTGTGTTTTGGTTGGTGGATTCCTGGTAAGGACTCAGGCCAAAAGTAAGCAGGAGGTTCCAAGACCCTGGCCTTTACTTCTCTAAGGACCTGAAGGAATCCAGTGCGTTCAGGAACACTGCAAAGACCTTCCAATCTAAGGAGAAGTGCCACCTGCCCGGCTGAAGTACCCAGAGACTCAAAAGTAACCTCTGTTATACTTGGTCTCAGCTACTTTTGGACACAGTGCAACCAGGGAGATTTTCCACGCCCTGAACAGACTGGGGGAGAATTCCTAATGACATCTTCTTTGCTCTTCAGTAACACTTAATAACACAGGTGACAAGGGTACATGCCAGCTTGTCACAGCCCAGCACAACCACAGCTCGGCTCAGGAGGGCTCTTCCAGTCCAGGGACGGCTTTTTCAGCAATGAGTACCAACAAACCAACACACTACGTTCTTAAGAGTTGGCGTCCTCCCCTCTCCCAGCCTCCATGTTTGCAGCAAAATGAAAGAGAAGGAAATAATAATATTGACTTCAAGAAAGCAGCCATCAATACCTTTAATTCATCTCCATCTCAACCTGTGCTGGGAATACTGTTCACGTGGTAGAGATCTGATGACAGCATTTTTGTTCTCCTTAAATTTGAGCTGGGCACGTGGTTGCTGTCAGTGCCGCTGGAAGTCCAAAGGGCAGGGGCCCACATCCAGCTCGCCAACAAGCCACTACCTTCGTGCTTTAATTACACTCGGGAGCTGCACTCTGGGGCCTGCAAAGTCCACCAAGTGAACAGAAGACTAGGAGACCAAGCCCACGGTGTTCTTCTCACACTCTGAGAGTGCTTGCACGCTGTGGTCTTGGGGGTTGGTTTCTACATCACACCTGCCAAGTGCACAAGTCATTTTCAAAACTGCAGGTGCCGAGAAACTAACAAATAAGAGTTATCACTGTGAGCCTAAAGGAAACAAAAAAGGCAATTAGAATACTCTGCTCCCCACGATATAGCAGAAAGAAGTAAGTATACTTGCTGCGTTATAAATAATATATATTTTCCCCCTTTCCAAATCGGCAGAAAATGAGAAAGCAAAAAAAGACCTCCAAGACATGAAGGGAAGGTCCGTGACAACACGGGCTCGGGCGGGACGATCTCAAGTGGGTATGGAGTGAAAGACAAGACTGAAAAGCGGGGTGCAGTCCGGCTCTCAGGAGCCAAAACGGTTCAGGAGTCTGAACTGTAGGGGCAACGTACACACACGTGAGATTCACAGGTGGGCTCGTTCCAGATCCTGGAACTCATTCGCCGATGGTGTGAGCGGCTGGGCCAGCGGGCCCGGGGGCAGAGCTCTGGCGTGGCCACGATGGCGCCATTACTCAAAGCATGTCTGGAACGCGGCTAACGGATGGGACCCCAGAGCCAACAGCATCGTTTTCATCCTTACAGGCTTATTTGTTTTGGGGAAGCAGCTAATAATCGCTCAGAGCCGAGAGTCATGAAGAGGTGGGTGATTAAGTTTGGTAATTTCATTCTTGGTCAGGAACTCACAGTGGGTCGAAAACAACAAATGCGTGTTCTCGGATGGCTCAGAAGCCAGCTGGGACGTCTGGTGCTCTGCACCGTGAAAGAGGTGGGCAGCCTCCTCCCAAAACCGTCTCTGTGAAGATCTGTGCGCCTCGGCTCAGAGCGCGCACATTCTGATGAGTCTATGAAATCCAGCCTTCTGATTTACAGCCGATCCGTGATGAACGCGTCCCCCAGTGCATGCAACCCCTGACAAGTTGCTCTTAATGAGAGGACAGGGAGCCCTTGGACGCTAGTCCAGATCAGCGCCGCAGAGACGCCAGCACCAGGTGGGTGCACACCAACGCCCCGAAGTGTGTGCAGAAACAAACGTGCGCCACACACGAGCACAGATCAGCTCTACACACACCGCAGACTCATCCCCAGACCATCTTGAGTGGGCTGATCCTAAACATCAGATAATAAATTCAACGTTAATAATAGCTGAGACCTTTAAAAGCCTCTGTGGGAAAACAACCCCGCAGCGCCCTCTTGCACATTCCAGCCCACGGATTGACTGGCTGTGGTTTCTCTGGCTTCTCCACCCTCGGGAGAAAAAACCCGCATTAAAAAGGTGCAACTGAGGAACGTAAGACAAAGTGTAAACACTAACCCAGGACTTCCCCAGAACATTTGATTCCTGAGCTGATGACTTGAAAATGTGTGTGTTTCCCCGAGAGACCTGGGGGAGAGGCGGGCGCGGCGAGCAGCCATCGATCTGGGAGCCTCCAGGCTGGGGATTCAGATCCTTTAAACCTGGATCTAGCAGAGAATGAACTGTTTCAAGGGAAAGTGACACCACTTTCTTCTCCAAGAAAGGAAATGGCTGGAATACAGCCAGCTGGGCCTCCTTACCATGATGCCACAGATACCCCTGTGCACCCCGCGTGCCCCCTCCCTGCCCCTGCCGAGGGACACACACAGCACGAATGGTTCTGAAGGTCAGACCCTCCCGCTCCATGAGGATCAACCTGAGGACGCCTGCCCAGAACGAAAACAGACTTCAGCGTTCTCCTGCAACAAAAACAAAGCCGTGCAAGATGCCCAATGGCATCCTGGCCTAAACCTCTCGTCCGCAACCCCACCCTGAGGATGCAGGACCAGGGCCAATGCTCTTCTTGTCAACGACGCAGCCGGTCAGAAAACTGATGAGCAGAAGAAGGAGAGATTCAAGGAGTGAGCAAGGACTGCGGCAGAAGCAGAAGAGGAGGGAGGAACCTGAGGAAATGAAGAGGCGAGGACAGAAAGCAAAACAAAGTTGTTTGTTCAGACGTTTAAACCCGGCAGGTGCTTCTCTCGGTGCTGGACAACTTCCCCTGCCTGGTGCGAAGGCCAAGCTCCTCCAAGGGGGTCCAGGGACCCGCACGTCCTCACGGGCCTCTGCCAGAAGCAGGCACGTGGAGCACCAAGGCTCCGGCAGAGAAGAGGAGGAGCCAGAGCGGATGCCCAGATGCAGGGAGTGGACAGAGAAGGGCCCCATCCCACGAGGACATGGGCTCCCCGCTTTAAGGTCATCCCGACACAGGGGCCCTAGAAAAGCACTGTGAGGCCAGCAGGACGCTGCGCCCACCCTGAGGGGGGCTTGGGACGAGCGAGGAGAAAAGCGAGACGTCCTAAACCAAGGCTGATCGAGACCGAGCCTGGCACCCACATTAAAGCTTGCTTCGAGGCAGTCGGCCCATCAAAAAAGTGAGGAAGTGCCTGGCGAGTTTATTTTAAGCACAGGGGAGAAGCTGTGCCAGTACAGCCTGGCCATGTCAGGTCACGTGTGAGGGCCTGGGGTAGGGCCGCTGGAGAGAAGCGCGCTGGAGGGTGTGTGTGTGTGCATGGTGTGTGTGCACGAGCGCGTGTAGGAGGAGGAGGGACGGGGAGCCGCTGAGTCCCATGCAGGGAAGGGCAGAGGGGAAGCTGAAGGACCATCTCTGTGTCCCACTCTGAGCTAGGAGGGCCTAAACGGCAGAGTCCAGGAGGCCCGGTGACGCCGGAGGGGAGAGGTGCGCAGGCCCCACTGAACGCAGGACACAGTGTTCCGCAGAGCAAGGGCGCCAGGAAGGATGTGCTGCCGGGGCACAGGCCCCAGGAGGCTTTGCGGTGGGGGAACCCCAGAGATGCACCCCAGGCAGGGACCGCATCCTTCTCAGGAGAAGTCCTGGCTGGGGCTGATGGGGGCACAGACGCCACCCCGCAACCCCAAAGGCGGTTGGCGAGCAGCCCTGGGACCGTGGATGGGACTGTGGGAAGAGACGGGGTGGCCTCTGGCTGGGGGGCAGGGCTGGAGAAACTCAGGTGTGCCATGTGGCAGGGCTAGGGCGGGCTGAGAACACAAAGATGGACCAGCCTGACACTGAGCCGGGACACTTACATCTCAGGGAAGGACCATGAGATTAACAGATCGTCGCAATTTGGCGGCAGTGCCCGCAGAGGTATCAGCCGGAGCTAAGACAGCACGGGGGGAGGCTCAGACAGTGGCTGCACACACCACGTTCTAATAGAAAGAACCAAGGCTCTTTGGGGAGAAGGCTGATTCCAGGTCTGGGGCAGGAAATATACAACGTGACCCAGGAAATCTGGTCGTACCACATAGCAAGCTACCAGGACCACACCAAAAGGACCCAGGAGCCACCGAAAGACGCTCCGCTGACCAAAGCTGGGACGATTTTAACAGTAATAAGGACAGTAACAGCGATCAGGGGAAACCCAGGTGCTGAAACCCCTGCATTCATAACGCTGCCAAAGCGAACACACACAGCCCCCTGTGTGGTCACCCCTGATGGGAAGCTGGTAACACGCAGAGAACCAGAAAGTGTGCTGTCTTTCCCAGCTGGGCAGCACCACCAGGTGAGCAGGCAGGGCAGGGGAGGGAGCGCCGTCCTTTCCAGAAGTTTGCTAACAGGGAAGTCAAAACGGCTGACAGAAGGAAGGGCCACGCTGCTGGGCCCCGGGGGAGGGACACTGACAGCTGCTCGGTCACAGAGACCAGCCGCCTGAAGGCCGCCCGGCCACCCCTGCGAAAAATAAAAAGCTAACCCCGAGTCAAAGTTCCAGATCCAACTTCCAATTCGCAGGACAGAACAGAGCACCGAGGAACTTGCTGAACTCAACCACGGAGACGCAGCCCACAAAACCGAGACCATGGAAACCAGTAGAGCAAACCCTGGTCCCCAAAGTGACAAAGACCTTACAGAAACCAACCAAACACACGCCAAAAACACAAAACACGAGAGAGATAAAGGAGGAAACTGTGACTTCAAGAAACGTAGATAGTTCAGTCATAAAGGGGTGACTCCATCTGAATTCTGAAAACTATATGATAACCTTGTGACATTTATAAACCAACTGGAAATTTGAACAATAATTGAACATTTGATGATGTAAAGGAATCTGTTCATTTTGGGGGTATGATTTATAGTATTATTAGGTTTTTTTTTTAAGACTCCTTATACTTTAGAGACACATATAAAATACTTACAGATAAAAAAATGACTTCTGGAGTCTGCTTGGAGGGGACATGGTGGGCCAGGGGGAACGGTGAGTCAGGTTCAAAATACCATTCTGTCTGCTTATGTGTATTTGAACTTCTCCGTAAGAACTTTCGTTAAAGTCAGACTGGGCTGGGAGCCAGGGCCTCCCAGAGGAGGTGGGATCTGGACAGAGTCCTGCATGAGAGCAACCACAGGACTGGGACGGTCCTCACAGGTGGTGTGAGGACAGGGGAGGAGGGAGGGCAGCGACACAAGGGGAGGACAGCCAGCCAGCCTGCCACGGCCTGAACGTGGGTGTCCCCAGCATTCACAGCTGGAAGTCCTAACGCCCACCGTCTCGGGAGGTGGGCTCCTGGGAGGCGATCAGGTCCCAAGGGTGGAGCTGCTGAGTGGGACCAGTGCCCTCATCCAGGAGAGAGCCCTGTCCCTCCCACCCGCGAGGACACAGAAGTCTGCATCCCGGAGGAGGGTCCTCACCAGGGCCACCCTGCCGGCCTGGTCTCAGCCTCCGGCCTCCAGAACCATGAACAGTCCGTGTCCGTTCTGTACCCAGTCTGTGGCGTCGTGTGACGGCAGCCTGAACAGACAGGCACAGTCCTCACGGGGCCAGAGGGGAGCCCCGCTGAGGCTGCAGAGAGTGGGGGACAAACCTGGTCATGAGGGCCCTTCCGCCCAAGCCGTCAGGCTGGGACTCTGGGATGGGGAGAGTGGCCCTATTTGGGACTGGAATACCGCAGGTCACCGTGGTGACCCTGCCTGCGGACGAGGGCACTGGTCACTACGTAGGACTAAGCACCTTGCCAATAGGGGAGGCCTGCACACTGGCGATGGTGACCCGTGCTTCCATTACTGTGGATGCCACACCACCCCACAGAGACCAAGAGCTGAGTGCCCCGTTCTGGACTAGGCGAAAGGCGAGCTGAGGACATGTTTTCTGGCTCAGGGGCACTGCTGTTTCCACCCCCGCAGGCCAGCTCACCATGTCAGACCCAGGACCCACCAGCTCAGTGGAACCCCTGCCCACGCGGTCCACCCACCCCTACTCCGGCGTCCCTGTCAATCCACTGCCCAGTTATGCCCAATGGCCCTCCTCCCAATAAGAAGGCCCTCCTATCTCACTAGCATGTAAAAATAATCCTTTCAAAGCTGAAGGTAACAACACGGAAAATGTCTGTCAGTTTATTAACCTCAAATGCCTTCCTGAATTTCACCCAGGAAGACTCACTCGGGAAAATTCCTTCACAGACAGCAGTGTGGACCCAGCAGGTGACAACAGACGAGGGCGGGACGATGAAACCTCTCAGCAGAATGAGGTGTGACGACAACAGGAAAGCCAACCAAAAACCTGACATTCAACGTGGTCAAAAAGGAACCACTGGGGGCATTTCCCAAACCTCAGATCACCAGGGACACAGTTAAGTGTGTGGGAACCTCCAACTCTAGCTGAAAGCAGCTCTGAACTTAAAGGAAATACCCGTTAAAACTGGCTTCCCTTAAAATGAGGATCCGACACTCAAGGCTTGTAACACAATGGCTTTGACGCCGTCACGTCAGTTGCTGCACAGAGATGCACAGAGAGTAAGTCCTTCATCCTCTGCCCCTCGCCCCGTGTGTCAGATGCGCAGCACATGGTGACATTACTCTGCAAAAGACAGACGCGGTGACTAGCCTTCAGCCACGGCGAGGAGTCGAGTCACAGCAGCCCTGGGAAGTGAGGCCCCTACCTCCCACATCAGGGCTCCACCCACAAACCCGAAATCCCAGACGCCGTCTGCGCTGGGGACGCTGCGCTCCCAAACGGCTCTTGGCGATGACCTGTCCCCGGCCACCTCTTCTGCGCTTTGTCCGGACACCACGCTGTAACGTCCTGACTGCTGAGCTCAGGCCCCAAGACGGCCTCCGGCTGTTCTGCGCAGACTTCTCGTCCTTGAGGGAGGGTCACATCTCCAGGTCCTTTCCTGTCCCCCTACAGCCCCTCCTCAGGGCTCCTGGCAAGAGTGGCTGTTCCCTTTGGCTCCAATTATAGACTGGACACAAACGCCAGGAAAACTGGACCGCTGGGAGAGGGAGGAAGAAGCCATAACGATGACTGGGGCCCAGGGGAGAGCCGGCCTGCCCTTCCTCAGGGCCCTGGGCTCCAGGCTCAATTGGTGGAGCCCTGGTGTCACCCAGGAGACCAGACCAGCCACTCCCCCACCAGACACCACTCCACACACAGTGATCTCCTCACCCACGGGCCCGGACTGTCCAGGCCTTCTGCCCAGCCAACCTCGAGCCATGTGGGTGCAAAGCTCCCCGGGTGCACCAGGAGTGGGCACCCACGCCAGGCCAAGCCAACCCGTTCCTGCAGGGAGATGCGGGCTCTGTCCAGGCTGGTCACTAAGGTCCTGTCCACGGCCCAGTCCACAGTCTGGGCTGTTTCCAGGCCCTGGTTCCCGCCCACCTTCTGAGGCCAGACAGCCCGCCTATTCTTAGCAGCATGACATACCCCCACATCCCCACGATAAATTCTCTTTTCTGCTTAAGCTAGCCTCCAGCAGGCTGTTTTCACTTGTAACTAAGAGGATCTTTTAAAAGGAAATACATTAAAAATCCAGTAACAACACAAAGAGGCTGCTGGTGGGCGAATCTGGTGGCCGCCGCTCGTGGTACAGGAAAAGAGCCATGAACATTCTGCTTCCAGATTTCAGGTCCTGAGATCTGCATTCTGTATTCAGAATATTTCTCTCTTTCCTCGGTGAGAGTCTTCCTTGTTTGATCTTACATAAATTACCCGAGTGATACAGTTTTCATTTTAAGAAGCTTTTGTTCAGGCAACCTGACAATTAACTCAATGCAACAAGCTAATCAGAGAAAGAGGTGTTAACAGCAAACTCGTTTCTATTCAAGTGCTGGCTCTGGGATTTGAGAGTGAAAAATCAGAAGTTAAGACTGAAATAAGCCCTCACGATTTCAGCTGGCAAGAGAAAGCCTGCCTGGGTCCCTGTCCTGAGGGTGCAGTGCTCTCTCTCCGGGCGGTGCCTCTGAACACCCGAGAGCATCACTGGTCAGACTGAGCAGGGACCATCCACACACAGGCACACAACTACCTGTACACACACACACACAGGTATATACACACACACACGCACACATTCCCAAAGATCAGGAATGACCAACACTTTCAACTCATCCTTTGTCAGCCTCTGTTGGTAGTGGTGCTTCCTGCTTTTAGAGAGAAGAGCATGAATGTCCCCCCGGGGGCGGGGAGTCCTCTAGGGTGCCAGTGACCGCACCTCTGTGCAGAGCTCCGCCCGAGGTGGGGGGCACTCAGCACATGGGGTCTGCTCCACCTCTGGTCCCTCTCCGCTTCTCCCAGAAGGTCGGCTGATGTCCAAATTCTCTCAACGAATCCTCCATGCACTTGCATTCCCAGTCTCACCTCAACCAGAAAAGTCCCTAGAAAAATCTATTGGGGGTGGGGGTGGGTGTGGGGTGGGAAATAAAACCCAGAGCAGCAGCCACATGAGCCTAGGGCTCTCCCCACGGAAGTGGGGACCCTGAGCGCAGGGTCAAGTCCCCACGACAGGGCTGGGGTCTGACCGCAAGGAGCCAGGCTCTGACTGCTCGAAGTGCTGGCCTGTGTGACATCCTCAGAGCTCGCACTCAGACAAGAACGGCCCAGAAGAGTCTCTGCTCCATTGCCAGCCTGCAGACAGCAGGGATCCTGTCCTCCCCCGACCAGCCCTGCTGCACAGGAAGACCAAACGAGGTGGGGAGGGGGCAGCCACAGACCTGGAAGACTGGCCCAGCAGCTCAGCCAAGGGCTGCAGTCCAGACGGATGGAACTGGGGCCGCTCAACTTATATGTCCCTCAGGAACCAACATTCTCAGCCCTGAGTCAGGTTCCCTGGTCCACCCAGAGCTCCGCCCGCAAGGCCACCACCCAAGCCATGTGCCGCACGTGGTTCTGCGCCAGACCCCTGTCCCCACTGCAGGAAACAGCATCAGGCCTGGCATCTGGACACCCGGGTCCAAAAAGAGGCGGAGGTGGGCACGCTGCGAGATGCTGCTGCCGCCGGGCCTGCCGACCTCGGGCTCACGGCTTGCATCCCTCACCCGCACCTGGCGGACCCCGTGCGGCCAGCTCCTCCTTCCCGGTCCATCCGGTCGCCGGCATGGGGCCCTGCTTCCCAAACTGACTCCACTGCTCTAACTCCTCTCCCTGCTACCCCCTCGAGGGCTTTGCTGCCACCAGGAAGCACCCTCTCCCAGCCAACCCCAGCCCCCAGCCTTCTGATACCCCAGGCCTCCGAGGTCCCCCTCCCCTGAGCGCCCCTCCACCCCGCCCACTCTGGCCGCCTGGCCCCAGTGAACTGCACAGGGTGCCACATCGCGCCCGGAGACATCCTCTTGATTACTCTTCCAAAAACTGATTTAACTGATAAAACAGAGGAAATGGTCCACGCGGTCACATCGGTTCTACTAGGGCTGGGCTGGGGAGCCAAGCAGCAAAGTTCCAAAGCGTGACCTTCACCGGCTTCCTTAAGACAATGTCCTTTGCACCAAATATCATCAGTGGGCAATGGTTCAAGCAGCCTGCAGAGGCAGGAGGCGGAGTTCTCAATGTCCCTCTTGGGACAGTTGGGCCAAAGCTCTCAGCCGGCAGAATTCTCTCCCATCGCTTCTGAAACCAGCCCCCACCACCCATCCGTCTCCAGTTAACATGCCGACCTGTCCTGCGCCGTTTCTGCTGTTCTAGGCAGTCTCCCTCCTCCACAGCCAGCTCTGGTCACACCAGGCAGGGCACCCACAGGCCTCATATCACAGGTGTGGGTTACTCTTCTGTGGACCCCACCTTCTCATGTGAACCACTAACGTTCTCCAGCGTGCTCTCCTGGGGAGATCACTTCTGGGCAACCACTGCGTGTCAGATGCTCTGTGCTCCCGCCTGTGAGTGGGGTCATCTGGGGAAGAAACGAGTTTAAGGAGATATAGGTGGCGGGTGCCCTCCTGCCTGTGCTTGGGTCTGGGACTCTGAGGGTCTGGAGACCTGGGCGGATGTCAAGAAAAACAGACCCGCACTGTGCTGGGTCAGCGCCGGCGCCAGGCTAAGCCTCTGCGAGCAGCTCACGGGGCCAGTGTTTGTATTCCCCTCCCTTCATGGGTAAGGAAACGAACGCTCGGACAGACGGGACGCCTGCTGGAAAGGCAGCAGAGTGGCCGTGAGAGGGGCAGGTGGGACTGCAAGCCCCCTGCGGGCAGGGCGGCCGCACCCAGTGCAGAAAGGCTGGGTGGGGGGCAGGCTCCCACCCAGGAGGGTGGTGGGATCTAGTGGGGTTGCTCCCCCAGCTCATCTCACGGCACAGCCCTCTGTTAAAGTCCCCAGATGGGCCCGGCCATTCTACAAGACTCGGCGCCAGAGGTGTGTGCTCACGTCTGTGCAGGAGAATTCAAGGCGAGCCCTCCAACCTCCAGGCCAGCGAAGGGGGCCGTGACTGGGAAGGGGCCGCAGTGGACTGTGAACCTGGATGGGTCACTGGGGGCTTCCTGCCTGCCCACCCACACGCCACCCTTTAAGGCCCAGGGCCTGATTTTATTGAGACAGGGTATCCTGGACTTACGAATTCCGGGGGTGGAAAATAAACAAGTAAACACCGATGCTAGGAAGAGAGGAGCCAAGTGCTGTAAGGGATACGGAAACGGCTCTGGCAGCCGCAGGGGGTGATTTATTTTAGAACAATGGTTCCCAACCTCGGCTGCTGATGCCTGCCCCCTGCCCCCAAGAGATCCCGAGCGTGGACGAGGGCTGACCAGGCAGCAGGCCTTCCGCAGAACGAGCCTCGGGGTCACATGCAGCCAGAGTCACTCCCCTTCCTCACGGGGGAACGAGGACTGAGCACCTCTTACACTTCTCCTGCATCTCCCACTGAGCCCAACACAGCCTTTTAATAAATACGGGTTGGTTTCTGATGAAGCCCGATGAGCGATCTGCCACTCAAAGGCACGTCCCTGAAAGGAAGAGCAATCTTTAACAAGCAGGGTCCGCCTGTACTTCTACCACTAACCATTTAGTGTCAGAGCCGAGCCACGCCCCCTGCCCCACTTCATCAGGGTCCCTAAACGTCAGTAGGCCTAAACCGATGTCGCGATTTCATGACATTGCAGCCAGAGTCTCAGCCTAAATGATAGCCAAGCAACCAAGCCATGGCACCTGCGAGGGAGCCCCCGCTGGGCCAGAGACCCCAGGAGCAGCACCGGTTCCCGAGGCACAGACAGGTGTCGGGGGACTGACCGCGCAAACCCGTGCACATGGCACAGCTGCCTCCCACAGCGCTGGCGGCCCCATTCCTGCAGCCACTGATGGGCCCGGGCACACCCCACAGGGGGCTGCAGCGCCCCCCTGCTCCCCCCCACCCCCCAGCGACCGCGTAACAGTCAAAAGCAGGAGGAACACCCAGGTGTGCTCAGGCCCTAGTCAGCTTGCCTGTTCCTCCTGAAACATCTCGCCAAAACCCGCCCCTGCTGAGAAAACCTCCTTAAGCAGCTAGGTCCCGTTTACAGGACCCCTGTTGTTACATCTCTTGGGGGAGGCACGTGTCTCACAGGAGCGCTTTCCAGCTGCGGGGGAGACCCACGGGCGGGGTGAGAAATCAGCGGCGTGGGTTGAACACACACATTTTTTCATGAAATAGGGAAAAGAAAAAGGGCAGACAGTCCACCCAGAAAGGATAAGGATGGAAGGACAGATTTCACCTTCAAAAAAAATTAGAAAGCCTCTTCCTAGAACACCCTGTTCTGGCTCATGGCAGACCCTCTTCCTGGAACACCCTGTTCTGCCGGGCTCCCAGCACGACCACCCCAGAGGCAGCCCCGCCCTGGACACGGGCCTGCCCGGGCTCTCCTCTCTTCCTCCAACTTTGATTCTGAGTTCTGTCCCAAGTCTGGTGAACAGGGCGTCTTCTAGGGCGATTTTTTGTTTTAATTATTCACACAAACCACCTTCCAAAATGCCTGCTGCAGCAGCAAATATGTAAACCACTTTTAATCGTCGGCAACCTATCTGGAAGTTTAAAGAGCTCTGTGATTCTCTGCTCTTAATCAACATCTTATACCACACGCACGCGGCCTGTGAGAAGAAACGACAATTCACATTTTCCTCACTCGAGTTCCCTCTCAGTCCGTCCGAGCAGCCAGCCCCCTGACAAGGAGGAGGTGAGCACCTGCACTGACCAGGCAGCGTCAGCCATAGCTGCTCCTTCCTCCACTCTGCAAGCCACCTCCCTGCGATGGGTAAGATTTTATACCTGGGGGACGGAGAGGGTAGAGCTCAGGGGTAGAGCACGTGCTTAGCACGCACGAGGTCCTGGGTTCGGCCCCCAGTACCTCCATTAAAATAAATAAATAAACCTAATCACCTCCCCCTACCCACCAAAACAAACAAACAAACAAACAAACAAAACCCAGAGGCAAGATCTTATACTCCCAGAGCACCCATCCTGCAGACGGACGCCACCTTCTAAAGGGACTGTCGGAGCAGCCCAGCCTTCCTGGCTCTGCGGTCGGGTTTCTGGAACCAGCTTCCTTTTGTTCAACCTGGAGCAGCGGGCTCAGGGCTCAGACCCTCAGGGTGACGGCTGCATTGCTGCGACATGCCCGCCGCATGTCTCCAGACTCCACTTTGGCTTTATCACCGAAAACGGGGAGACTAATGGCATCTCTTCCAGGCGCTGTTGCAAGGGCGGAACTTACACGCCGCCATCCAAACTGGGATACAAGAGGGGAAGGGAGAGTGCTGATCCAGGATGCACCCCAGGACTGTCCCAGGCCACCAGCGTGGTCCTCCTGCTGACTGAGGGCTGGGCACAGTGCTTGGCAAGAGTGACTGTTAGATGGGGGCTGAGGACAGAAGCCACCAACAACAGGAGTATCAATGAACGCCCTCGCACGCATACCTGGCATGTAGGAAAGGCTCGGTAATTACTCATCACTCCGCATCATCCGCTTCCCAGCTCAATCCCCGAAGCCTCTGACAGAGTGAAATGAACAGGCACTATGGCTGAACACACAACAAAAGCACTGAAGCACCCCCAGGGGTGGCTGGGTTTCCAAGGCAGTGGTCAAATGACCATGGCTTTCGGCTGACTGCAGGGACGCAGAGCCTCGGGCGTCCAGGGGCCCAGCCAGGCCACATGGATGCTCCAGCTCCAGCTGGCAGCCCTCCCCACACTGAAATCTCCAGCGGATGGAACGCCTTCCCCCACAGGCATAGCCAAACTCCCGTGGAGGGATAAACTCGGCCCAGAGACATGCGGCTCACTCATGTGGAGAACACAGAACTCTGTTATCACCCGAGTTCAGGAAACCGACGAGGCCTGGCTACCGTGCCGTGCTTGGCCCTGAGCAAAGAGAGCCGGCGTGCCCTTGTTCATGGAGCCCAAGGGGTTCATATGCAACTATTGCACAAGACCAGCCTCTAAGAAGTCAGGTTCGAAGACAGGCCAAGAAAAATGAATCTTTACTGCTCTGGCTACAACGGCCATGGAGGCCCAGAAGGGCTGAGGATAAAGGTGAGCGGGAGAGGCTGGAAAGATAAAGTGTGCGCGCTGACAGGCAGGCGACGGGGCGCTGGACGCGACGTCAGGCAGAGCTAGGTCTCTGTCTCATGCTAGGTGCCCATCCCGAACCAGGCTGGTGTCCACACCGCAATGTGTAAGTGGGGGGTAACCACCCTTATCAGCCAATGGGACACAAACCGCAAAGCCGAATACAAACACAGGTTAGTCTCCCGTAAAGCCACACTGCGAGGACACCGACAGAAGCCCTCTCCAGTGTGCTGCTGTCTGCGCACCTGCTGCCCTTCAGCCCTGCTGACCACCACGAGGGACGAGGCGGATCGGAGAGAGTCCGTTCCCGCAAAAGTTTAGGCAAAAGCAACACGGATCATGGAATCCAGGGCCCCATCAACTGCAGGGCACGCCATGAACGTCCCCTAACACTTAGCAAGAAAAATGCTATCAATGAAACAGTGACGCACCGTGCATCATAAGATGCATCCTGATCTCAGAGATGTTAAAATGGGGAAGCAGGTAGGAAGGGGTAAACTGGGAGTTCGAGATTTGCAAACATTAACTACTACATATAAAATAGATAAACAACAAGGTCCTATTGTGTAGCACAGGGAACTGCATCCAATATCTTGCAGGAACCTATAATGAAAAACGTGAAAACGGGTATCTATATGTATACGCATGACTGAATCACTATGCTGTGCACCAGAAATTGACACAACATTGTAAACTGACTCTACTTCCATTAAAAAAAAAAAAGAACTAAAAAAAATGTGAGAGAAACAAATGTGCATTTCAGAACCAAGGAGACACATGTCATGAGAACTCCAGGGTTGGGGGCCCTAGAACTCGGGGTCTGGTCTGGAGAAAAGATGTGTCTGTGCCCACTGCACCTTGGGCCAAAGTCCGGCTGGGTTAACAGAACAGATTCCACACAGAGGTCCCCTCCCGCCCCCCACCCCGACCTCTGGATCGGGACACACCTCCGGCGAACAAAGACCCAACAGAACAGAAGACAGGATCTTCACACACAAGCCCTCCCACACTTCACTCCTGGCGAGTCCCTCTTGTCCCCTTTCCCCGTATCTGATTCATCTTTCGAGTGTGCAGTCGCAAACTTCCCTCCAGCACAGGGGGCTGAAGGCGTGCGCCTTACGCGGCATTTCCCAAAATCAGCAGTGACTCAGCCTGGCTGAGCCCCAGGTGCCTTTACAACGAACGGCTGCCTCCTGCCCCTTTATTAGCTCCGTGAGCAGCAAAGACCAGCAATAAGCCGATCCCTGCTCGATCACTGCTCTCGGGCAGACCTGCCAGCACCTCCTGGGATGGGGAGAAAGAACAGGAACGCGGCTCCTTCCTGCCAGCTTGGCAAATTTCATTTACACTTTGAAGCAACAGGGGATGAGGGTGGAACTCCGGGGCTGGTGAATTATGCATTCCAGGATTTCTGAAGCTTATTAAGAGAGGAGAGCCAACGTGGGTGGCAGGCACAAAGCAGCTCTGGCCACCTGTTTCCCTCCTCTTGCCCCCACCCAGCGCATCGCATTTATTTTGACTCAAGGCCTCCTGCTAGGCAGGGGCTTTAAAGCTTCCCATTCCTGAGGCTAGAAAGCCAGGGGGCTGAGATGGCAGATCTCCAGGCTAACAGGACAGCCAGCCCTCTGAGGCCCTCCAGCTGGTTCTGATAACCTATTTCACCACGTTGGGAAAGGATTCCCCAGCCGTCTCCACCCAGATCCCCCGGAAGATAGGATTTGGGCTTTTTTAGATAGTGGTTCCATTCAGCTTTGGAGAAAGGAGTCAGGAGGCACTGGGTGAGAGAGCCCTGTGCCAGAATCAGAGCCCACCTCCCACGCCTCCTGCAGCAGCTCCCAGCCCGAGCTCCACCCCCGCCACCTCTGCAGATGCAATAGCCTCACCCGGCATCTTTAGAGAGCACGAGAAGCTTAAGGATACTCGAGAGGCAGAGGGAATACCCTGCTCGTTGCTGAGCAGGGGCACAGTGCCTGCCGAGCTCGGTGAGTCCGCAGTACACACTGGCTGAATCAGTTAGTTAATTAAACCAAATCTGTGGCTCTTTGGGGTGAGCACCTCCACCCGAGCAGGGAATTCTGCGGGAGGAAGAAATCATCGCTCCAGGAGATGCTGAGCAAAAATCTGCAGAAGGTCAGGTAGGGGCAACTCTTGCCAGGTAAATGACTAGGGGAAAGGAATAAAAGACATAAATAACAACCCATTACCCAATAAGGGGTTTGTCTACCTCAGCTGACTTGTTCCAGAATTGAGGACAAAATCAGGGTTAACTGCGATAGGGCCAACATGATAATTACGTGTTTTTTTGGTGTTTTTAAAGCCACCAACTCTTCTCCTTAGAGCCACACACAAATCCTGCAGGAATCTCTTTCCTGGAAGCAGAAATACATCCTCGGAGAGCCCTAGCCCTGCAGCCCACCAACACCTGCCCCAAACCAAGCAGGAGAGGAGCTGACTGGCATTTCTTCCCATCCCTGAGGCTGAAGATGGAAACGCGTGCGTGGCTGTGGACGATCTGTCCAGGAGAGAAGACGGCAGCTGCAGGAAAGCATCTCCACGCTCAACCCTGCGCCAACTCTTGCTGAATAAAAATAATCACCTTCGCACAGAAGCAGCAGTCGCTCGTGGATACAAAATAAACCACAGCAGAGAGAGTAAAAGCCTCGCTGAAGGTGTCTGATGAGCAAGCTGAAATTCTACAAATGTTATTCAAATCTATTAAGGTGATTTTGGCCTCCGCAAAATCTAAGGAGCGATTACTAAAACACAGAGAACCACAACTCTCTCACCACCCCTGTGAACAGCTCTTTCTAGCAACTGTTTTTCTGGACAGTCTCGCCCAAGAGGAGGACAAGGCTGCTCTAATTCTGCAAAAGCAAACAACGAGGGTGATAAGCATCCCTTAGTAAAGGGCTGTGTTTTAAACACAATCTCAGGAAAACCAACGGATCTTGGTCTCAGCCTCAGGACGACCATCAAAGCAAAATGTCACTTCTCCCGGCCCCAGAGGGAGTCCTCAGATAACACACCCCTGTCCACGCTGCTCCTGCCGCCCACCCCCGCCACAGCCCCCCAAACAAAGAGGCCCTCAGCACTGCCCCTGTTACAGCAGCTGGAAAGTTTCCAACCTCTCCACTGTCCAGACTCTCTGTTACTTCTCCCAAAGAATCTGCGTTTCCATCAATGCCGAGAGAAAACACGGGGAATGACTTAGTTTGTTCTCTCTTGGGAGAAAAAGGAAAAGCCACAAGCTGCCTTGAGTTACCACACTCAATGCGTGTCCTTCCACCCAGACTCAGAGGCAGCTGTCACAAAGCCCTTCTATCTCCTAGCTGCTTCTGCAAATACTAACTCTTCAAAGACCCCAAACTGGGAACCCCTGATGTATAAAGCTTCCCCACCAGAAACATGTCTGTTGCGAGCTCTTCCAGAAAATAAACCAGGAATTCTAAAATGGGAACCTACCCACTTGGGCTGATAATTTCAGAGAGACACAACTTCACCCTTAAGACTAAAACCACCACACTTACTGTGAAGCTGAAGTTGCTGTCGCAAGAAGGTCCCCTTGCGATGCGATGCGATGCGATGCGCCGCTCCGGCATTCACAGCGTGGGAAATCCAATTTCCGGCCAAGGCTGGGGGGTGGGGGGGGCACGTGCCCAGCTCCCGCCAGGATGGGAGACTCAACCGTACACAGGGCATACCTGCGCTCGTGGGCGTCATCCACTCTCCCCTCTCCTGACTTTAAAAGGAAGAGTCAAGCTGGTTTTTCAGGGGTGGGGGAGGTTCTTTTAAGAGAACAAAAAAGATTTTGAGCCTTGTAAGCCCTGAAAACTTCCCAGCACCTAAAAGTAGCTCCTGGGATATACAATTTGTCTTCGCACTTTAACATGATGCAGACGGCTCACCGGGGAGGGCAACCTGGAGGGGACAGCTCATTTTAGGAGGCAGCAATTCACTCCATCCTCTTTTCCTGCTTCTGTCTGACAAACGGACAGAATTGGAGATGAGGAAGCTGTCCCCTAAATCTCTCCTACGACACATCCATCCTCGGCCCCAGGCCACCCTGCTCCAAAGCACCGGGAAAGGGGTCCGTGTTACAGACTTTCCTGAGGTCAGAGAGGGAAATTCTCAGGAGGAACAGGAATCACAAAAAGCAGGAACGATAGCCCACCATAAATTCACAGAACCCACAGTTCCACGTAAGCTACCTTCTTTCCTTCCATCACCCTTATGCTGTTTATTAAACATTTATTCCTGGTCCTGAGCTTGGGTGACCAAGGACCTGAAAACTTGTTAAAACACCGTCAGGACCATGTCAAGAATCTTTTAAGTATTTTCCAAAAAAAAAAAAAAAAAAAAAAGCATGTATCTGTCTTGACAAACTGGGAATAATAATATTCTGCAGGCTTAAGAATTTTAGTTCAACAAACACACGTTGGCACCTGAGGAATTCAGGAGCAAGGAGGTGTGTCCTCGAGTGGCCAGAACCCAGGGGCCACCTGATAGGAGGGGACCACGAGGCCCAAAGGGTCCCACCCACTCAAAGGAAGGAAAGAACGGGTGAAGGGGGTGGGGGGTGGGGGGAGTAGATGCCTGTTCAACATTTACCGCAAAAGCCAGAATTACAATGAGGCACCCCTGGTGTGACACCTTTAGGAAGTGGGGTGGAGGGCTATCCATACATACACACACACCTATATGTACATACATACATGCACATATATATGTTTATGAATATATACACATATATGTGCCACACAGTTATGAAGTGACGGGAAATATGTGCATATACACACATGTATATACCTACATATCCACACGTGTATTCCTCCCCCTACACTTCCTAAATATGTCAGACACCAGGAGTGTGTGTTCATGTAGGTTTGTGTATATATGGATATTCCCCCTCAAACACTTTCCGAGTGTGTAGATAGACACCCCCATGTACCTGTGTGTGTGTGTGTGTATATGTATATATATATATATATATATATATATATTTACAAGTACACATACATACACACAGACTGTGGAGTGATGCAGCCCTGCGTGTTAATTATACTTCTCTGACTTCAGAGCCTTGTGACCTAGAGGAAGTTCTCCACACCTGCACCTGCTCGTTTGCAGAATCAGGTCAATAACTCCTATGTCTCCCCGGAAGTCCGCGGTGGGAGAAAAACACTGCGCGTGCCCCACTCGGCACAGAAGGCACACGGTAGGTGCAGAAGCAACAAAGCTTCTCCTGTGTCCTTGGGAACCACCTGAGAAATAATCAGCTACACCTTAGAATTTAGAAAACCGAGGCACAGGGTGCTGGGGCAAGATGCCTGGAATCATAGCCAACTGGAACGACTTCCAGAACTTGACGCTTCATTTTTCAAATCGTTCACTGAACAAACAAGATGCCAAACTCCCACCCTTCTCCTCACTGTGTGGGTAGCCGTGCCAACAGGTTAACCGTGGGCCTTGCCCTCAAGAAGCACTGGGCCTGGTGGGGAGGAAAATGCTAACTCGATGCTCGCGCGGGCAGTGTCTGCGGCACCGGGCCACAGGGAGAGAGGTTCCTTCGAGTCGGGTGCCTCAGAACCCCAGATGGACAGAAGCTGAGATGCATGGGCACAAGACCGGCCCCTCCTGCAGGCGTCAGGCCCGAGGGGAGGGCTGGGCCCTGGTGCCTGGGTGTGCAAAGCCATCTGCAGAGCCAGACAGAGGGGGACTCTGTGAGCACGACTGAGAGGCAGCCTGCCTGGCAGCCACCACGATGTGAGGAAGAAAAAGTCTCCTTCCAGGAACAAAGGCCAGAATTACCGTTAAGCTGTGCACCTGTCGCTGAGAGCCTCGGGCAGACTGCGGTCACCACGCCACCCTGCCCGGCCTCCAGCGGGCACCTCCCGGGCATCAGAGCTTGGACACACGGACAGCTTTGACGAGGGGAGAGAAGTCCTCCTGGGCCAAGCTACAGAGCTGTGCGGACTCGCTGGTGGTTCGAGAAACACACCAGTGTATTAATGGTTTTGAGAAACTTGCAGCAACGAGCGTATTCGGCTGCTTCCTGCCCTAGACCCCTTCCAGCCACTCATCCTCCCGGGCGCCCAGGACCCTGGACTCGGACTCACCACTGTGGACGGTGGGTGGCCTGTGTGCACAATGCAAATGAGAAAATGGGCAAAATGGGGCCTGGAGAGAAAACACAGCAGGGCAGGGCCCTAAGACTGCCGCAGGGACACAGGTAGTCCTCCCAGAGCACGCAGCGACCATCTGTCCTTTGTGCAAACACTGATACCAGAGACCACGAGTGTGATACAGGGGCTAAGGACGGGCAACTCTTCTGAGAAAGAAACCAAGTGCATGGTCAGAGGATGCTGTGAGAACTCCGACGCCCCCCGCCTCCTCCGTGTACATAATTCTGCAGGACTGGGAGCATCTAAGCAAGAGCATGACAAGTGGATTCAATGAATGACTGGGTGTAGACACCATACCAGTCGAAACTTCAGCCAACCTCCCAGACTCACTTCGGAGTGAATTCCCTCCTGCCTCATGCCACGTCTCAGGCAGTCTCTGGCACACAGTCAGTGCCTGGTAAGTACATCCTGGAAATGGATATAGCAAATCCACAGGCTACACAATTCATGTGCACAAAGTCGAAAAAGACGCTGTCCCACAGCATGGACCCCACACTCTGTGGAGCAGATGGAGTCGAGTGAGGGCAGAAGACAGACCATTCCCCACAGGACGCTGGGATTCTGCACATTTACTCCAGAGAACCTACGTAATATTTAAATATGTCTTCAAACCTCCTAATCCCATGAATAACCCCCCATATAGTTCAAATCTGTGCTAAAAAGAATGTAAAGTGTCTGAAGTTTCCAGAAGAATTCAATTATGCCAAGTCTCTACTATGAATGTCTTCTCACCAGTATGCAAACAAGAAAATTCAGGACTTATTCTGGTAATAACCACTAAGAATTACTTACTCCTTTCTAAAGTATACACTCTTACATATTAACTCATCTTTGATCCCTGAATAGAGTAGGACTAACATATGCCAAACCTAAAGACTCAGAAATATAAATGTTGCCGCATCGAGCATTAAGGATACAATGTATATTTGGTACATGTTAACCACAACTCTCCGCTACTAAAAGATATTGTAAAGTTTCTTGATATCAAGGATAGATTAAATCATGATGTTTCATTTTAATGTTAAAATATAAGAAACAACAATATTCTTAATAGCCAAAAGGTGGAAGCAACCCAATTGTTCATTGATAGATGAATGTATAAACAAAATATATACACACAATGGAGTATTATTCAGCCTTAAGAAGGAAATTCTAACACATGCTACATCATGGGAAAATCTTGAAGACATACTAAATGAAGTAAACTGATCACAAAAGGATAAATATTCTATGATTTCATTCATACGAGATCCCTTTAAGAGTCAAATTCATAGAAGCAGAAAGTACAACGGTGGTTGCGGGGAGGGGCAGGGAGGAGTTGGTGTTTAATGGGGACAGAGTTTCAGTTTTATAAAAAGATGAAGTTCTGGAGATAGACGGTGGTGATGGTTGCAACAATACTGTGAACATTCGTGATGCCATTGAACTAGACACTTTAAAATAGTTTAGATGGACAATTTTATGTTATGTATGTTTTACCACAATTTTTAAAAAAAATTTAAATGATTTTAAAAGGAAAATGAAAAAAAGTAAGGAAATCTACTTGGTTCACTGAAAACTGATCATCTCAATATGATAAAAATTGTATCTCCTGAGCAAAGTACATAGTGTTTTAACAATTTGGATGGATAGTTAATTAAATTAAGAGGTTGTCAAGTTTCCTGTGATCTCAGGTCTGAACTGTGAGCTGCCAGTCAAGCCCCTTTCTCTGTTGGTTCCCATCTCCCCCTCTTCTCAGCTGCAGTTCTGGACAGTAACTCAGCAGGATCCTGAGGTTCTCACAGCACATTCAATAGGAAGAGAGAATCATCTTGTTTGCTTCTAAACAAACCATTTAGACAGCAGTGAAGGAATTACTCATCCTGCAGAATCTGTTTACCATCTGTCACTGAAGGGAGGTCTTCTCTGAACTGGAGGACCTCGACGTGAATTAAACCCCAAAGAAAAACACAACTTCTAGGTGTCAAGTCTCCTTGATTCTGTGACTGTACAAAATTCTGACCAAGATGAATCCATCCTGGGGAAGAAATAAGTGAAGGGATACTGAGCAGGGTCAACATCAACAGTGCCCTGGCTGCTAAGGATTTCCAGGCAGAGGCTGGAAAAACGGAATTAAGTGTGAATTAAGAAAGCTTCTAATGGATACAAATGGAATTAATTGTGAATTAAGAAAGATTCTAATGCCTAATGGATAAAAAAATTTCTAGGAAGACAAGGGTCAGAGGCAGAAACATTGAGGTGCTAGTGAGGAGGAGGGAGGGAGGGAGGAGGGAGGGAGGGAGGAGGGAAGGGAAGGACCGAGGGGGACCCGAGTACCATCCTCCGCCCTCAGCAGTCAGCAACATCACTCCTCGTGGTTACTGGCCCTTCGTGATTCCCGCTGACAAGCTGTGCACATGAATAGATATCACACTGAAATCACTTGAGCAAATGACTCAGCTGCACTGATAAGGAATTCTCTAGTCCCAGTGATCACAGAGAAGAACATTTTTTAATATGTTCGGTTCAGGAATTAAAACCTTCTTAAAGGGGTGTATTTTCTACTATGGCTCGACCAAAACGGGCAGGTCCTAAAGTGAGAAGACACTGCAAACGCAGGCTGATTTATGACTTTTCTTAAAATTGAAAGCAAACCCAACAGCAGCTGGCGTGGCTCAGTGAGAAGGATCACTCCAGCAAACACCTCCTGACACGTGGCTGAGCACACCCTCCTCACTGCTCAGCACGGCGCGTGCCAGTTCGGCGCCCGCACAAACAGCCCTCCCCAGACAGACTTGGTGCATCTCAGGGCCCTCCGGGCACCTGGGCACTTCCTGTACTCCAGGTGTGGGCACCTGGCAGCAGGTGGGGCCTCTCACCTGTTGAGGACCGGCAGGCTCTCTCCGGTCCATCCTCTCGGGTCCCCTCTGGCCGAGTCTCCCGCCCTCCAGGGGGGACCACGGGGCCCCATTCTCTAGTGAAACAGCCTGGATGGCTCACAACCCGGCAGCTGGGCCCCAGGGTCACACCCACAGCGACCCACTGGGCAAGGAAGCTGCCAGAAGGCCAGATTCAAGGTGGGGAAGAGACTCCAGCGGGAAGGGGTGTGCAGAGCACACAGGGAGGGGGGCTGCTGGGCCAGCACGGGGCACCCCCCCCACCACGACAGGCACTGGGCCACTTCACTTCAGAGCTCTTCCTGGCTGCTGGCTGGTCTAAGAGTGGGTGCTGGGACTCGGGACAGGGAGGGTGCCGTGGAGGTTGAGGGTCCGGGGAGCTGGCGGGGGAGGGCACCAGCCCCGACTCAACCACCTCCACATGTGCACCGAGGCAGCCCATGAACCCCTCCTTACCTGGCAGGCTCTTCACCCATAAAACAGGATGACCACACTGCCTCGCAGGGTTTTAAAGGATTAAACGAGCAAACGCACACAAAGTGCCTGAAACACCCCAGGGGGCAGTCTGTTCCCCGCTGGACGGGGGGGGGGGGGGTGTCACACCAAAGTCCTTCCAAGCAGCGGAAAGGACAGTCACAGACCTGTGAGTCTGCTGGCCACAGCCACCACCTCCGACAGCAGCTCTCAAAAGCCAGGCTCTGGGGCACCTTACTCGACCCGACCCGCACATTCAGAGACGGAGAGAACAACTTAGAAACCAGAACAGCAGGAGCAGAAGGGCCAGCCAGCTCACCCTGAGAAGCCAGGGGCCACGGACTCTGTGAGGGGCTCAAGCCCGGAGCTGAGAGCCTCACCTGCGTCACCTCATTTCATCCTTGCCGCCACAAAGCCAGCTACGCGCACACCTGACGCAGGTTAGATCCCGCATTTCTCAGTCTGCTTCCCGTCTATAAAGGCGGCATCAGCAGACCCGTGTGAGAGGCACCTGACTTTGCTCGGGGCTCATCCCCACCTATCCATCTATCTCCCTTCCAAGTGGTCTGCCTCTGTTTATTTCTCTTCTGATCACTTTTTGTTCTACCATATACATTCCTTTTAACATAAGCTCTCCAGACATTTTAGGAAAGCACATGTATTTGAATCCAAAGAACAGTAACCTTACTGTCACCCCGATTTAGTAAGTGGAGAAGCTGAGGCTCAGAGACTAAGCTCCTCGCCCAAGTTCACCTGGCCAGCGAGTGGGGGAGGGCGGATGCAAACCTACCTCTCAAAAGCCTGACCTCAGCAACCACGCTATGCTGCCTGTGAGGAGTGAAGTGACGTGGAGCATGAGGAGGGGGCCCACGTCACCCTGAGCAGGTCATAGTGGCAGGCCGGGCCCCACAGCTGCCTCTCCACGGCGCTGGGGGTGCTCCTGCTTCCGCTTCAGGGAATGATTTAAACAAACGGCCACTCCGCACCTCTGCACTTGGGGTTTGGTATTTTTTCTTCCCCAACTGACACTATCCATTATGATGTTTAGTGATCTTTAAATTAAGGTCTACTAGATTCTTATCAAGTATGAAGATAAAGAAAATGTTTCATTTTATTAGAAAGTGAGAGCTATGTGACCCACCATGGTTCCTCTTTGCTTTGGCTCTCAAGATACAATTCTGCAATCAACTGGAGGACTTCCCTTGGTCTCCCATCTGCAGACCTGCTAAGAATGCCCAGAGTGGAGCCCTGCTCGCCTGGCCCTCTGGGGCTCAGGGGACAACAACCTTACCTGGCAGGATTAGGCCAAGGACTGGGCTCAGCACAGACAGGAATAAGATGCTCAATGTCAGTTCCCCTTCACCCTTCATTCTCCCTCCACTCTTTTCCCTTCTCCTTTTTCTCCCCACTCATTCCCCACCTCCCATCAACATTATATGGTCCTAGATTTTTAAACTCTTATTTTAATGAATCTGTGTTTATACATAACATATATGCTTTTTTCATATAAAGTGCCTCAAGTCTTTTTAGAGGTACATGTAGCTTAAATACACCACAGCCATCATCTAGAAAGTGGAAGGGAATTTCAGAGCTCTTGCGTAACAGACACAGAATCTGGAGACAAGGGTGTAAAACGTCACCTTCCAAAAGTAAAGCCAAAAAGAACCAACAGAATGAATGACATTAGCCATCACCGGTGATCCTGCCAAGAAATAACTCATTCTAGCTGACGATGGTTTACACAAGGAGCCAATGAGGAGAGAGTGTGTCTCAAACCGCACGGAGGAATCTCAGCAAAAAATCCAAGGAACGTAAGGTAAGCTGCAATCTGATGAAGTATAATGCGTCTCGGGAAATAGTTCTGCTGACTGACTACTAAAGAATGTTGAAAAGAAAGTCAGATGTGTCAGTCAGGAGCCAGTGTCTAGAATTCAGACAACAGAGAAGCTTTTTAACAGAGGCTTTACCGTAAATTGGTAAGTAGGTTATCGGGTTGTCAGCTAGGTAACTAAGAGGGTACAAAGGAAGCTCTGAGGTCTCAGGCAGGTAGCAACTGCAGGAAGCAACCACCGCCCCTGGGATGGAAGAAACCAAAGGAAGAAGGGACTGGGTGAGCTTAAACTCAGACGAAGGAGCCCTGAGCCCGCCCCCGGAGAAGCTGCTGGGATTTCTAAGATGGGTGGAGGCCATGAGGCTGTTTCCACCCGTGCTGGGAGCTGCTCACGGAGGCGGGGGGGGGGGGTTGGGGACGACTGCCCGGCGGGGCTGCCAGGGCAGGGCACAAACGAGCTGTGTGGAGTCCCAGCTCCAGAGCCACAGAGCAGAGTCTAAAAAGATTTGGAGCTGAGACAACAGTTTAATAAATTGTACACTGGGGTTTTTGAGAAATGAATCTCCATCACCACCCTGGGGAGAGGGTATTGATTCTACACACAGAAATATCCCAGGAAAGGTGACGGCCAATTCATCAAGCTTCCACAGAGGGAGGGAGTGTAGCCTCAGAGAACACAGTTGTTCACACAGCAAGGCTGGTTCTCTGCGTGCACGTGCCTCCGGGAGCCTTCTCACACAGGCACGCTTCTCTCCATCCACTGGTGAACCGCCGTCCACACTTACCAACGCATAATAATTCTGGTTCACGGAAACCTCAGTCTTTGACTGATAGCTCCCTAGGTGAACTAACAAAGTTGAGTCTCCAAACCTCTGAAACCCGGAGACCCAGGGTGATTCTCTCTCTCCCAGTTCTGTCTGAAACAGCTCAGTGGCCTCTCTTTACACACTGGAAAATTTACGAGGTCTTTTGAAGAAAATGATCCTATAAGCCTCAAATGTTTCTACAAATGTGTTACACACACACAATTGTGCAGAATGAAGAAAACAGACACAATCTTCCAACCTCCCCTCGGAAAACCTACTTTATGGCATTCCTAAATTCTGTGCACTTCAGTCTCCAACAGAGGGGTCAGCCGGAGTCCAGGAACTTCAGGAACCTTAGAATCCACACCACCCAACCCCTCCTGAGGTTCAAGGCTACTGGGAGGGCGGAGGGTCCTCTACTTTCTATTCCAGTGGGTGCGTGCGGGGCCGTGGAAGGGGAGCAGGTGGGGCGCTGTGCGGGGCGTTCAACGTCTCCCACCAATTCCAGGTCAGACCGGAAGGGACAGCTTTGTTCATTTCCCTCCAAGGCGCTTGTAGGCCATTTGACAATGAGCGTCAGAGTCCTCTGATCATGACGCCATTCCCAACACTTCCAATCAGCTGGAACTCGACCAGGATTTTTCCTTGAGAATTACATCCTCTTAGCCGCTGACTCACACGTGAGGTCAAACCTCCCCTCTCAAAACAACAACGAAAACAAACTAACCCCAGATTAAAACCAGCGAGAAAAGTAGAATCCTTGACTGCTCGACTACTGAACACTTCAGTCTACTCTGTGTGTTCCTTCAGGCCGGTGAGAAAAGCTGTGTTTTCTTTAAGCTCCAAGCTGTCATTTTCATATCTGTTGTTCATCACTTTTATTGTAAACATCAAGCTTCTCGGAGTTTCCTGAATAACTACTTACACCTAACAATCAATCAATGCCTATCAATATTCCACCCTGAATAAAAAGGCAAGTACCCAAGTTTTTCCAAAGAAAGACCAAACTCAAGCTCAAAGCCCACAAAATAGACCAAACATATACCTGAGGGCTCCAGGAGTTTTTAAAAACACACTTTGGCTGGGCAGCCTGACGTTCTGATTTAATTGGCCTGGGGTAGGTCCTAGGTATCTGTAGTTTTTAAATCTCCCCAGGTGATCCTAACACGTGGCCAGATTGAAAACCACTGGACAACAGTTTGAGCTGAGAGGGGAGGGCCGAATAAAGGGATGAAAGACACAAAGGAGAATCGAGGAGCAGGTGGGGGAGAGAAGGGAGGAGGTGACAGCAGACAGAGTCCGAGGCTACCGCCAACCTTGGAATTTCATTTTAATGCAGCAATTCAAGCGCAATCAACAGGCAAATTCCTTCATCCTGCAGATATTTCATTGGTGAAATTCAGTCATTAGGGCTGGTCATCGACAGCTCTTAAAATGAGAACACGAAGCAGGCCCTGACAGGCATGCCTTCTCTCCAGGGCAGCAACTTGTGTTGGATTCGAAGGAGCTGTGCCAGGCGCCTGCTCAGGTCCTGACACGTGAAATAAAAGCCAGCTCCCAGCCAGGACCCCATCTCCCCACTCTGTGGGCACCTTCCCAGGGGAAGCCCGCTCCTCCCTGGGATGGAAGGAAAACGCGCTGACCCCCAAGCAATAATTTCGCATTTCTAATGACACCTGCTACTACGCCTTTTTGGCCAGGAAGGAAAGATGCGCAAAAGCGTGCACGTGCAAAAGCGTGCACGCGCACGCGTCTCGTGCACGCGTCCGCACAAGTGTGCGTCTATAGCTGCAGACAGAAAATGACTTTCCAGCAGCTGAGTTACGGTGCGCGCGCGTGCACACGGTACCGAGCACCTCCTCTCGATGGGCACAGGGTTAACAAGTGCCTGACAGGCAACCCTTCACTTAACACCTGCCACAGCCCGGTGAAGCAGCTGCAGTCTCCGCCTGGCAGACACGGTGACAGTCTTAGAAAAGACACCTGTGCAAGGACACAGCAGTAAGTAGGGCTGAGACCGGAATCGGGCAACGGCTCCAAAGCTCAGAACCGCCCCGCCACCTCCCCAGAGCGCACTCCGCATCCCCCAAGCACAACCAGTGGGGCAGACACGCGGCCTGGGAGACACTGCTGCGCCCTGAACATGCTTTGCTGATGACAAGTCATGAACTGCTAGCTCTAGGGGATCCCACCCAGGAGAGCTGGTCTGCAACTGAATCCTCATCACCGGAGAAGCTACGTCCTGTGCGGGGCTGAAACTAAGAAGGAGGAACAAGGAATGAAGAGGAAATACATCCCCTGGGGACACACAAGGGAAACCACTCATTCTACAGCTATTCTCCTCCGCAGCCAGTAAGAACCACCCCACTAAAAAAAAATAAGGGAGAGAAAGCCTGATGCCCAACGTGTGAGCCAGTCTTGCAGAAGGAAGCCTGCCCCCCAACCCTAGTCTTGCCTCCTGTGCCGCCCTCCCCTCCTTTCCCCAGACTTACGCATTTTTCTACCCCTCAGCCCCCCACTAATGGACTGGAAGACTTACTAGCAGGGTGTATGCTAGTTCTTAAAGGCTGAACCAGCCGCTCCTGAGCTCAGGGCAGAGTGCCGGGCTGCACACTCATCTCCATCACCCACTCTCGCTGAATCCTTGCTCAGCTGACTCAGACGCCAGCGTCTCCTATGATTCTGCACCTTCAAAGTCTCCAAATAACTGAGGGCATCATTTTCTCAGCCCCTCCTCTCACACCCCCAGAACACCGAGTCCTGGAATAGGTCCTATTGTTGGTTGTCTACAATCCCAGAAGGTGGACAGAAATCTCACCCTGCATTTCTCCCTTAACTTGGCAGGCTGGCTTCAAACCCTCCACCAGTTGCTTGAAGTGTTTCAACAGACGTTAAGGAAGAGTTTGCTCCCTGAGGCAAGCAGTGTCAAATTACGTCAGGGGGCGCTGACCGAAGCGGGAGCAGACTGTGAGCCCACCCCAGGTGCCCCCGACATTTCAAACATAAACCCACCTCCATCCTGTCTGTCCAAAGCCCTACACTTCCAACCGTTTATACCGCTAGTCAGTGGTGTATCAACACAGTCTTACTTATAAGAGGCCATCCATGGCACAGAGCATTAAAATACCAAGTCAGAGGTGGCTCCAAACACTCTGCAATGTAATGAACAAAAGAACATCAGGTGCCTAATCCCCGGTGTAGCACCGGGGCAGACTAGGCTGCCCAGAAACCATGTTAGCCTAAGTGACTGCCTAGAGATTACCTGCCAGATGCAGCACCGTTTTATGATGCTGAGTTGGTGGAAGGGGGGTTAATAATGAAAACCTCTTTTCTACAGGCAGCGGGAAGGGACGAGACTGCTTAAACACAACTTATAATTCTACCGCCCGAGACCTCTTTCCTCCACCTCAGCATCCCAGCGCATTCTCTGCCCTCCTCGGAGGAGGTGAAGCGGCACCGCCACCGACCAAGGGGCAACGATTTAGTAGCCCAGCTTACAAACACAGCTGGGCCCAAGAGCACCGCAGCGCTTCTGGAGGAAAAGGCGGAGGCTGTGGTCTCCTCTCGGTCAACATTCACACTGCGTGCAACCAGGGAAAAGCCGGCTCTGCACCCAGAACTGACGGTGGCTCCCTACCCTGACCGCTTCTGCCAGACCACAGCTGTTACAGGTTGTGACGAAGGTGTGAAAAAGGACACAATGTCGTGCTAACCCCAGGGTTGGTCACTCTGCAGAACAAAAGCCCAGGAGAGAGGGACCACAGGGGCCAGGACATCTTGTGCAGCTTGGTTCCCCGAGCAGCATACCCACCACTGAGCCCAGATTCATGGCTGTTCTCACCACCATGAGCCAGCGGTCTGATCCTCATCTCGTTCATCAGTATTTATGGAACACCAACCAGAGCACTAACCGTGTGCTGGGGGCTGAGCCACACCCAGGGAATCTGATGACACACATAAATAAATTCCTAAATGCTTAGCATGTCCCAGCCACTCTCTGACCCTGGGCAGCCCTTGCCCACCATGGGCCCATTCTCTGGCCTTCTTTTTGCTTTAGATTGTCCATGCACACAAAGTTCATTCTGGCCGCAGGACCTTTGCACATGATCTTCTCCATGCCTAGATTGTCTTCCACCACATCTTCATGGTTGGATCCTTCTAGTCATCATCTGTCCCCTGCCAAATGTGCCCTCCTAGGTCCTTTCTGACGATTCTGGGTCCCCGTGGAACTTCACTTAAGGCTATCTGATACTTCCTCAGCCCCCAACCCTCATCCCTCCTGGAATGCACACGTCCGCCTCGCTTCCCAAGGCCTCCCTCAGGCCAGCACCCCACAGCTGCTAATGAATCTCTGTGGGAGGAAGGAGGGTAGGAAGGGGAGGAGCTGAGCATGTGCTGGCCTCAAGATGCTCCCAGTCCAGTGGATGCAGGTGAGCAAATAAAACTTACACTACAGTGCTCAGCAGGTTGGGAAGTCCTGGGTGTCAACAGCAGCACGTGGTAAGGGACCCAGGGACGCTGGGAGGCTCTGAGCCCTGCTCTCTGCTGAACCAGCTGGATCCCAGAGATGCAGACCCCCCACTCCATGCACACACGGCCCAACATCCGAGGGCTGGTGGAGAAGAGCTGAGGCCAACCCAGGGCTCTAGCTCCTCTCCTCGTTTGTCTCAGGCAGTGTTTCCCTCTACTCGCACACGATCAGAGGACGGGACAGTAGGGCCCCCTCCAGGGGAAGGGCTAGGAGATACCACGGGGACCTTCCTGCACATGCAGTTACCGTTGGTCCCAGTCACTCCAGGGACACCAAGTAAACACACAGCACCCACACTGTTATCACCCAGGAGAAACCACATGCTGAATGCTAACCATCTCCTCCTGTCCTCTCTGGGTACCATCTCACAGCCAAGACAGCTTTCTTCAAGGAAAGATCAATGTCTTAAAACAGGGATTCTAAATCTTGGAACATTTCAGTGCACTGCAGGGGTCGGGGGCTGCGGGCCATCTTGACAGCTCTTAGCCTGGCTCCCCGCTCCATCAGCCTGGCTCTCTAATTAGCACTCAGATGTGCACGTTCAGGGCACATGGCTTTCTAACCGCCAGCGTGGGAAATGGCTGGGCTTCTAGGCTTTGCCCACGATTTCTATGTGTGCAGACCTCTGGAATCAATCCTCTCCTCACGGCTGCAACACTCCCTTCCTGGAATAAATAAGTAACACAGAAAATATAGGAGGTACCGGAGTCAGGCTGTCCCCCAGCTCAGTGCTGAGGGGAAGAGGACGAGAGCCCCCAGGGGGCACATGGAGCACGGGGATCCCACAGGGTGGCTGGCTCTGAGGTCTGTGGAGGAGACGGGCCACCGTAACGACTGTGAACTAGAAAGGCAGGACTTAAAGCCAGACACCCATGAAATTACCATCCCTTCAGTCCACTCCATCACGCCCATTAATCTATCAGGTCTGCTTTGCTCTCGGTGCCCCTGGGAACGCACACTGCACTTCGGCCAATTACACTATCTATCTTAAAATATGTAACTCAAATGTGACACTTCTGGCCTCACTCAGCACCACAGCTTCACCTTAGGAGAAAAAACAAGGTTGGGGGGGGGAGCATCCTGAGCCCACAGGGATGCCATAAGGCCCCAAAGATCTCAGAGACAGGCCACAAAGGGAGAGCTCCCCTCCTCGAGGGGCCTGCTCCAGTTTACATCCCCCGTCAGTGATCCGCACCACGAAGTTCCCCTCCCCCTGGGTGTCTGCTCCCAGAAGCCCCCTGCTCCATCAGAGGGGCCCAGAGCCACCCCCTCTGGGGACAGAACAGCGAGTACACGCACCAGTAAGACAAAGGAAGCCCGCGTGAAACGGCGCCAGCATCATCCCCACTGTCTCACTAATTTCCATCAACCCTCTTCCCAGCGATGAAGACACGAAGGGTAACAGGTAGAAACAACAGGACCTGAACCCGGGGCTGACGTCCCAGCCAGGCTCCTTGGAGCATCACCACCAAACGTCCAGGCTTTCACACCGATTATTCTCCTTGAAATCATCGCACAGTGCATCTATTCATCTGCAGTCTAGTTCTAAGTTATCTTAATTAGAGGCATCCGAGAAACCACAGGAACACTGTGCTAATTGATAGAACTAGCCCTCGGCCCTCACAGGGGTGCTCTGCTGAGTTGCCACAATTATTAATTTGTCTTCCACTTGTCACTCACCTACAGTTTCAAAAGCAAGCCAGAAACAGAACTAATGAAACTAAAAGAACGTTTACTAATTAAAACCTTGTGGAAAAGTTTTCAAATAACGTGCTATATCCAGATAATCACGGCCCCAGATATTAAAGAAACCAATTGCCAATGAGAGTTTAAAAAAAAATTCACTACACAGTCACATAGTTAAAAACCACATCCGGGTATAATTTTCAAAGACAAGAGACTAGAGGGTAAAATGGGGAAATAATCTCTGGGGTTGAGAGCACTGGGCTGCAGTTTCCGGCCTCTTCCCCCTGCAGACCCAGGGTCCGCTTGGCGCCCCCACCGCCACCCGGGGCGCTGGCCGGTTCACGCACCCCTCTCTGGGGCTGTTTTCTCACCAGAGGAGTAAGGGCTGCAGGCTCACCCTCATTACAGAGCTAAGGTCCCAGGCAAGGTCCCTGGTGGCGGAGGTGCCCCCTGGGAGAGGAGGCTTTGGCTCAAACACAGCTGAGGGAGGCTGGCTCCAGTGAGCACCGAGGCCCCCGGGCTGGTGATGCCAACCACAGAGGACAGCGCCCGGCAGCCCGGGGGCCAGCACCTCCCGCCCTGATGCCATGAGACCTGACACCCACACTTCAGACGTGGGTACCAGGCCCCGCTGATTTATTCCCCACTGAACAACTCGATGAGATGCGGGTGTGCGGAAACCGAGGCAAAGAGGGATTAAGCAACTCGCCTGAGTTTACAGAGCCGGCTGCAGAAGCCAGAATTCAAACTCAGGCAGCGGTCCCTGGGTGAAGCAGCCTGGTGGCCACTTCAGCCTGACTGGCCCCAAGCCAGCCACCCTCGAGAGCTTCCCTACACCATTGCCCTGGGCTCCTCCTGGAAGACCCAGGAGGCCGGAGCCAGGAGAAGGCCAGTTTCCAAACACCCAACGTGGGTGTGCTGAGCTGCCCTGCAGCCCACTGGGACCCAGCCCCCCAACACCCAAGTGGGCAGAGCCACCCCCCAGCCCCACCCTGTGGGCAGCCTCCCCCTCCCTGCAGAAACCTCAGCTCACCTCCGCCCGCCCACCAGGAGAGCAGGGGGAAGGCCGCCTGCAGGCCCAGGCCCCGGCCCCCGCAGTGTATCAGGAAGTCCCTCTGGGGCAGGACCCACCACCCACTCCCCACTGGTTAGGGAGAAAAACTGTTTAAACTGAAAATTCTATCTTAAGTACAAACACTTCCATGCCAAGTCAGATTTACCACCAGGGACTGAGGATACTTCACCTACATTCCTTTTCATTTGAAAACAAGAGACCCAGCTCACATCTTGATGCAGACTGGCGGTGGGGGGGCGGGGGGGCGGGGGGGCTTGGAAGTCACCAAGTACAGACGGAGGACAACCCAGCAGCCCTCCGCACAGGGAGGCCCCCACGAGGCCCCACCTGCCTCTGTGAGCCTGTTCAGGAGGCCTGCACAGCCCAGCTAGGCCCCTTCCTGCCGCCCAGCCGCAGACCCTGAGGTCAGACCACCCAAGAACAGCTCCGGCTGGCTCCCCTGTGTCAGCAGTCTGCAATAGCAAGGTTAAGGAGATGATCAGCAGCCCAGGTAATCAGCACCTTCCAGGCTGGAGGTGCAGCTCTGCACCAGCGAGAGAAACCTGCGATTTGGAACTTGTCAACGATCCGGGACTGCAGTGGCCGACCTTCCCCAAAGCCGCAGCTCAGGTAGTTTGGGGAACATTAACATTCCAGCCCCAACCCTACTACTGCACGACCGGTGCCGCAGGTTAATAACCTTGGGTCCACGGGAAACCGCACGTGTGAGTGCGGGAGGAGAGCCAGGAAGGCCGCAGGAAAGATGAATGAGCAAAGGTTCCCAAGTGTTCCAGGCATCTGAACAACAGCGCTGTTATGAATCTGAGGTACCAGGAATTACCCCTTACAGAGAACAGGCAGCATCGTATGTCTGTCAAAAATCTCTAATTTACAAATATGAGGGCTTGGCAGTAATATCCTGTTAGGGAAACAAAAAAGGAATAATATG
This sequence comes from Camelus bactrianus, assembly GCF_048773025.1. Lineage (NCBI taxonomy): Eukaryota > Metazoa > Chordata > Mammalia > Artiodactyla > Camelidae > Camelus > Camelus bactrianus. The sequence continues at coordinate 10,409,351 of NC_133549.1, forward strand.
TATTGACTGAAGGTCTCCCACCGTGGCTTCCCAGATCATCTGCAGCTCTGAAAAGCCCTGTGTGACAGCCGGCAAAGCTGCCCGCAATGAGTGACAGAACTGGCAGAAGGAATGGACGGACAGGCATGTTTTCTGCCCGCCGGGTGCCTGTCAAACAAGAAGCAGGCAGTCGACGTAATAAAACATCCAGGTCAAACTCTGCTGAGCGACAGGGTCTCTGGGCCACTGAGCAGTCTGGTTAAAAGTAAGCGATCTCACCAACCACCTAAATTGATACTCTGCCACCAAAAGGTTCATAAGAAGTAGCAATTTCCAAAGAATTTCAGGAATTCTTGGAGAAGCAATGGTACTAAATCTAAGAATGTTTTCCTGGTGATACAGGTGACAATTCCAGATCTCAGACAACCCCTGAAGTATCCTTTTAAAAGAATCATCGCTGGATCTTCCTAAATCACAGAAGACATACAGTATATATATTTTTACTGACTGTGATATTGCAATTTATAAGAAACATATATTTGTTCAGATGACTAAAACATATTTCTCATATACATTTGGTTTTTGTCCCTGTTTCTGGCTCACAGCTCCCAAACCCCATGGAATTCCCTGAGCAGTAAGAGCAGCGGGGGCATCTTCTGTTTTATTTGGTCTCTTATCCCCAGTTCCTGACATCGCTTCTGAGCCTTAAAGGTGAAATGTGTGTCTTGTTATTCACAACGAGCCCCTTTCCACCACTGCTGGGTGTATGTCAATAAGGTGACTTTTGGAAAGCACCTATAGATGGGGGCTGTTGCCGGGGTCACCAACCGTGAACAGAGGGGTGGGACTTACAGTCCCACCCACCTGATTTCCTGGGAGGAGAGACGGGTTGGAGACTGACTTAGTCACCAACGGCCAATGACTTAATCAATCACTCCCATGTAATGAAGCCTCCATAAAACCCCAAAAGGAGGGGTGCAGGGAGCTTCCAGGCTGAGGAACCAAAGCACTCCCAGGTACCACTGTGCTGCGCCCTAAGCACCACGAGGATGGAAGCACCTTTCCTCGGGATCTCATGCTATGTGCTTCTTCATCTGACTGTTGATCTGTATCCTTGAATATCCTTTGTAATAATTCAGTAATCTAGTGAGAACTTGGTTTCCTGAGTTCTGTGAGCCACTCTAGTAAACCTGAACCCAAGGAGGTGCTCATGGGAACCTCTGACTTACAGCCTGCACGTCAGAAGTACAGGTGACAATCTGGGCTTGTGACTGGCATCTGAAGGGGGCAGGGGACAGTCTTGTAGGACTGAGCCCTTAACATGAGGGACCTGATGGTATCTCTGGGTGGACAGTGTCAGAACTGGGACACCCAGCTAATGTCCAAGCACTGACCAGTGTGTAGAGGAGGCCCCCGCCCTTACCCCCACCCCCAGCATACACATATGTTGGGAATTGGGAGCAGAAACCTTTCACTGACCCTATCACAAAACCTTAAATCTGCTTTTCAAAAACTCCTAGTTTTGCAGGGAGGGTATAGCTCAGTGGTAGAGCACATGCTTAGCAGGCACGAGGTCCTGGGTTCAATCCCCAGTACGACCATCAAAATATGTAAGTAAACAAACCTAGTTACCCCCCCCCACCAAAAAAAATAAAATAAATAAAATAAAATGTTTTTAAAAATCCTAGTTTTCTGCTCGTTTGCTAGTTTAAGCTACATACATCTAAATATTGTTTTAATTTTTTAAATAAAACTTTCTAAGTTTGCAAAAATAAAATAGTGTGCTGAACCCCAGGTGCCCATCAATCAGTCACTCAGCAACACACTCAGCCCGTCCTGTTTCCTCATAATTTTCCCACAGGTATCACTGCAGGCATAAATACTTCAGTTTGTGTCTACGAAAGATGAGGATCTTCACAAGACATAATTCCCAGGCCATTAGTGCCACTAAGTAAAATTAATAATAATGCCTTAAATTTTATCTACTACCCAGTGCCTGTTTACGTGAATTCTGGGGATTTAAGTGAACAGATGCATATGCACATGTTTTGATGAGGCTACGGGGGTCTGGAGCTGAGATCCCAGAGGGGGAAGTAACTGACACTTACTTCAGACAAAGACAGCCCCTAACTCAAACTCAACGATGCACATTTTTTTCATAGTCTGACATGAAACGGATGTATTTCACAAAGAATGACACCTTATGATGCTATGGCCAGGCACAGGCTACGATGCCCCTTGTCACTACCCACACACGCTCAAACGTAAAACATGCTACTAGCAAAGCCTGCAGGAGGCATGTCAGTGCCTTGGAAGAAAACTCCAGAAGCAAGGATGAAGCACCAGTAATTCCAAGACACTAGATCGAGTGGGAGAGAAATGCCCGGTGAGCTGGGGGGTTGGGCTAAGTCCCCAGAAGGGTCTGAAGTTGGCCAACTCTAGGAAAGGCCCTAGCGATGGAGAGAGCCCAGAAGCACGGGCTCTCAGCGCTTTTCTGGGTGCTTTTAGGAAATGCTGCATCCACCAAAGATCTTGGTGGCACAGAGGATGGATGGCTCTGTCTCAGGGAAACAGGCACTAACATCTCTTAGGCAAAAAGCAGACACCGAAAAATTGTAAGGAGCCCCTCACCCAATGTATTTCATGTGTATTTTCCTTTTTCTCTATGTGCAGGAGTGATAAATGGAAAAATCAATGTCTAATTAAGTCTAAAAGAGCCCCTTAAAGAAGTAGAAAATAAAACTGTTAACTGATAAGAAACCATGTGCCAAAGGTCAATGGACAGTGTTTTTTCTTCCCTAGTGGTACATAAAATAATGGTTTTTGCAAACAATGGCATCTTAGATTTGGGTACATCCCAGAGACAGGGGGACATCAGTGATCATCAAAGTGTGACGGGAAAGAAAACAAGTGGACTGCTCATTACACAGGGGTGGGGGGGAGTGGGAGGTGGGAAGGCGGTGGTGGGGAGGGGATCTCGAAGGTCACAGAGCAGGAGCTCACAATCTAGGTCAACAGGAAAGCCCTGGAGGCAGGAAGGACCAGGGCAATGACCTGACGGCCTCCCACACTGGGCCAACCGGCTCACCACCCGGGACAGTGAGACCCACCCCGTCCCCCGCTCCCCGCCAAGAGTCGGTGTGTTCCTTGATGGGCGTCGCTAGGACACAGGCCTCTGCTTTGCATCTGCTCCTCCAGCTCCCACAGGGTGACAGCTAAGAAAGCGAGTCACCTCCGCTTGAAGTGCGTCCCCGCCCTGGAGCAGCGCTCTCGGAAGAGACGCGATCACTTTCAGGGCTGGCCCCTGCAGCAGACAGAGATGAAGCCTTGATGGCAGCCCGAGTCGGAGGCCTCTAAAAGCACCTTTTCTCTGCAGCCACATACACTTCCTTGGTGTTTCACCCAGAAATGCGCTGAGGCACGGCGCACACCCTCATAGGCATCTCACAAATGCCAACGGCTTCTACAAAAAGCAGCTGGATGCGCTCACTTGAGATCCAGGAGGACCTGTGATTTCCCACCGCCCCACTCCCTAAAGGGGCTGTGGGCAACAAAGTCACACGTCCATTTTATTCTCAATGAACGTCATGGATCACGGCGCCTCAACATTACCCCACTGCCAAGATCAACCTCTCCAAAGCCCAGGGACCAGGCAGGCGTCTGCCCTCCAGCTTCCTAAGAAATCCACAAGCCCCATCATCCAGAGCAGCTCACAGAGCCGACATCCCAGGGGAGACCCTGTGCGGGAGTAGGTGCACAGGGACCAGCGGGATTTCTCATTAAATGACAGCGTGTGTGGAAAGCAATCTACAAATGAGGGATGTGATTTAATGGTGTGCCAACAGTGGACGGTGAACGGATGCTCGCCCGGTCCACCGGGCCCTGCAAAGATCAGCTCAGACGTCATGCAACGAGACTGCTCCACAAGCACATTCCACAGAGTCAGTCAGCGACTTAACCTTTGGGCACCTAAAGTGGTCCCGGCTCCTGGCGGGGAGGGTGGTCTGGGGGTGTGCACAGCGCATTCACTGGGACGAGTTCACACCTCGCCCGAGACACCTGCCGAACACCAACAGGAGATCCAAGGTTCCCGTAGGATGGAGGAAACTCCACCACTGACAGAGCAGAGGCAACAGCCTCCAGGAAAGAAAACTGGCTTGTTTATTTAGCAAAAGAAACCAAAGCATTCAGAGATCACCAAACAGGCCAGACCCAGCTGAACCCAGGGGTGCCCCTGAGCAACCTGAGCCAGGGACGTGCCTGCTTTGGGTCTCAGCTCAAACCCATTCAAGTCGCACCTCCCCGTGGAGCCCACAGGACCCCCAGTGACACTGCAACCCACCCCTCACCTGGTCCCGTCTTCTCCATGGCACTCAGCCCCTTTTCACACTACGTAACTTCCGTATCTACCACATTCCTGCCTAGCTCCCTCCCAGAGTGGAAGTTCCCCAAGTGCTGAGATTTTTGTCCCTGTTCTCTTCACTGCTGGATCCCCAAATGCACAACCAGCACCCGGCACACAGCAGGTGCACAAGGAGTCCTCAGTGAAAGAACGGGCGAGAGGGACCAGGGCCTGTCTTCACGTCTGCTCCTGCCAGGGGGCAGCTGGGACTCCAGGACAGGCAGAGGCCTGAGGATAAGGACACACGAGACATTTCACAGAGTAAGTGGTAAAAACGGAGAGAGGAGCTGAGGGGAGCGGCCCTCCCAACAGGGCACGTGCTCCAGAGCGCCTTCTAGGAACACCGCCGCGGTCAGCAGGACGCACGCACCGCTGGAGTGCAGAAGGGGCGCGGGAATCCCAGGACGTGACAGCCAGCACAGAACCACACCGGCCGGCCCAGGGGCGAGTCCTCCCAGCAGACCACCCTGGCGCTGCCACCCAACAGCTCCGTGACCTTGGGGAAGCGCCTGAACCTTTCTGTGCGTCAGTCTTCCTCAGTGCAATGGGAGGCCTAAAAGGACTGTTCTGAGGGGTAAACCAGTTGATGTCTGTCCAGCATCAGGACACGCCTGGCACACAGTGGGTCGTAAGAGTGTTGATTAAGTCGAAACGCTTTCCGAGGGGTCCACCCCAAACTGCACCGAGGGGCAGCCCTGCTCCGTGAAGACAGCAGGGGAAAAAAAGAAATCAAAGTTAACATGGACTCTGGCAGTGGTTCTTAACCGAGGGCAGTTCGCCCCCAGGGGACACTTGGCAGTGCCTGTAGACACTGCTGGTTGTCACAGCTGAGGCAGGAGGCGGGGACCACCAGTGTCCAGTGGAAGCTGCTAAACATCCTGCAGTGCGCAGGGCGGCCCTTCGCGACAAAGATGATCTGACTCCAAATGCCAGCCACGTCGAGGCTGAGACGCCCTGAGTCAGAGTGATCCCGGCCCCCTAAGTACCTCAGTCCCTGCCAGACGCTTGTCCTGATTTGGGCTCTGGGAATTCAGCAACTCTCTCCCCAGCCGTCCCGGCCATTCCTCCTCTCAAAGTGGCACTGGGCAGGACCTGGCGGCCAGCAGGAGGGGCCCGGGAGACACTCCAGGGAGGCCAGGGTGGGCGGCCTAGGCAGGCTGAGCCCAGACTGAGCCATGAGCAGCCCCTGCAGGAGCCGCAGCCCGGGGCACATGACTCCTGCAGCCAAGAAAAGCGGATTAAATGTAAGCCCAGGAGTGAGATTCTATGTGACCGTTTTTCGGTTCCTTCAAACCCAGCCCTGATGAATCACTGCCACCTACCCTCCGGCACGCTGAGAAACCCAATCCATACAGAATGACACACGTTCCCGGGGCCTGTAACCCTGCTCGTGACTAAATGCAGAAATGCCCAGTGTCTCAGCCTGCCCTGCAGGAGGCAGATGTGAGCAGGAGCCCAGACCCGCCAGCCTGCCTCGGGCAAGGGGCGCAGAGAAGAGCAGGTGCCTCCCAGGGCAGGACTTGTGGGCTCTGTGACCCGGGTGGGGAGGAGACAGGTGGGGGCTCTCTTGACTGGACAGATAACCCAGACAGGCAGCACTGGTACCTCCACGCCTGGGGTTAATCCTTAAGGTCAAGCACGTGGCCAAAGGGCAGGGAATCCTCACGCCAGCTAAGAAAGCAAGGTCAAGTTCCACTGTGAGGCTTGGACCAATGCGTCCAACATCACTCTCGATGGAGGAGAGCTCCTCATCAGGCTGAGCCTACCCTGGGTCCCACCCAGGAGGGCTTGCCCGTGGAAGTGCCAAGAGGTCCTCCTTAAGAAAGCTCAGAAGGAAGGCGGTGTGGGAGCCAGGGATCCAAGACCACAGCAGCGGAACGAGGATCCCCAGTGGCAACAAGGAATCAAAGACTTGCTCACAGGGAAAGGCCATCTTTCAGGTTATGGAAGTGAGACCAGGCCAGCCCCTGCTTCGATCCAAGCAGCATCCTTACAGGACCGATGCTCAGCTGTCTAAGGACCGCTGCGGCAGGGCACGGGAGCCGGGTCCAGGAGCCCCCACCCGGCCGGGCTCTGCCTCTTTAGTTGCTGACCGTGGAGCTGGGCTCCCAAAGGAGGAGCAGAGCAGCTGGGGCTGGGGGCTCAAGAGACGTTAATTTAACAAAGTATCTCACTGTCTTAATCCGTGCGGCATGGCTGTAAGGGTGTTTCCATCTCGATGTCCGCCCAGCTTGTACGTCTTAGCATCATCCAGGCAAACGGAGCTTCCAGAACAGGGTTCACAAGGATAAAAGCAGAAGAACAAAAGGGGGAGTGGGCTTGGCCAGGCTGGCGGCTTTCTCACCCCACAATTTCTGCCGGGCCGGCTGGGAGACTTCACAGACGTTTCCCAGGAGCACCTTGCCTCCTTCCCGGGATCTCAGCCAGGACCTCGCGGTCAGCTCCTGGGTTCCCCAGGCCCCTGCCCCAGGCAGCCGCTCCACCACCCCCACCTCCATCCACAAAGCCACTGCCGCTGGACTTGCTAGAAGTCAGGCAGCACCGCACTGCTGGCCCTGACATCGACCCCTTCCCAAGCTGAGTTCGCTCTCCCCAGAGACTGAGAAACGGTTTATACACGAGTGTGTATGTCTCCCCCTCCCTGCCCCGATGGTTTTTCCGACCACCTCTCAAGTACCTGTTCCTCTAACCCGAACAGGAGCCCCCCCACCACTCACCAGGACTGGGGGCGGAGAGATTGCCGGGGGGCCCGAAGCCCCGGCACTACGTCAGGCACTCCCCGGGCCCCCCGGCCCCGCCCCGAGGCCTGAGAGGGCTCAGGCAAGCTGGCCCGCCCGGTGCTGGGGGAGGCACACGGGGCTTTTCCATTTTCACTAGAGGGCTGAGGGGAGAGCTCGTCATTCCTGCCCCGTGTGAGAGCGGGGAGGCATGGGGGACGGCGCATGACATCACTCCAGTACAGCAAAAGAAACTCTTTTTCTTTAGAGCAAAGGTCCTTTGTGTGCCATCTGTCACAATCTCTGGCTATACGGGGTTCTTCCCCCACGACTGCGCTCCTGACCTCAACTTCAAACTCTCCTTGCCCATGGAAGTCTTTACCTGATCCTAGGTGGCGGGCTGTGGCCTGGGTCTCCCTTCCCAACCCCCCGCAGACATGCTCACAGATCTGCTGACGGCCATGAAAGTCCACGGCGGCCTGTGTTCAGCTACCGTCCTGCCGCAGGTGGGGGGGGCACCCAGACACCGGGTGGGAGCAGAGCAGGCCAGCCTCCTCACCACAGGACCCCCACTGAGGGACACACCAGTGACACCCCCAACTATCTGTGCTCTGACCACTGAGTACCCACCAAAGAAAGGTGTGTCCTGCACCCACTTTCCTGATGGCTGCCCACCGATGGGACGCCCACTCTGACACCACAGCTGGCATGATGTCCCAACCACTTCCCAGAAAGGCAGTCCTTGATGTCATTCAGGGTTCATGGTACAAGTCCAAATGAACAAACCAAGTCAAACCTGGAGGAGTGGATGAGGGATTAAAAAAAAAATTCCAGAGATCAAGAAGACAGTTAAGATTCCTGGTTCACTACTTTTTCAAGATGTTTAGGCTCTTCCCCTTTTTCTTTCTGCCCCCCAGATACCATCTATTCAGCACCTACTGTTTGCTGACACCTACCAAGGGCGTTTAGTCTTTGGCTACAGGAACTTTCCCCGCTATAAAGATGAGGCAATGAGGGTCAGAGAGGTTCAGTACATTAATAAAGGTCACTAAGCAGAAAGGGGTAGAAAGCTAATTTTAGTGCCAATAAATGGATGCGTGCCACTCCCCTTCATTTAAGTTTCCACTGCCTGGCTCAAAAAATCATGAATGGTTCCCTGTGATCAATTAAAGTAAGGCCAACAAGTCAGCTTGGCATTCGAAGCCCTCCAGGATCTAGTCCGAAATGCCTTCTCCAATTTGACACCCTAGTAACACCCTAATATTCTCCTATACACTACCATGCTCCAGCCAAGTGAGAACCCTCACCAAGCCAAGAGCCCCTGCCCTCGCTCTCCCTGAATGCCTCCGACGGGCTCTCACCCCACGGCCGCCACACTTGGACCCCGGGCAGGGGCTGCGGCACCTACCCCTGCTCATCCAGGAGGGTGGGTGGAAGTCCGGGCGGCCAGGCCCTGGTCACACCCATCGGGAACACTGTCCCTGCCTCCCATGGGGGTGGGAGCCCAGACAAGGGGCCCTGGGCTTGCCACAGTGTCTCAGGGGAGCTCACTGGCACATACTGGAAAATCCTCCCCTTTCCAACCTAAAGAGCCACACTTTACCCAGAGGCAGGTTCCTTTCAACAGAAATCCCTTCCTCTCCCTGTGGCTCCATCCACTGCCAACACACCAGGGCCCAGGGGAGACTTAACATGATTAAAATTTTAAAGCATTTAAGATGCTCAAAGGAAAAGCATCCTTGAAGTGCAAATCATCAATTTAGGGGGAAAGAGCAAAATATGGGGGAGGGAAGGCTCTATACAAATGTAAATAAAATAAAACAGCGGTTTAAACAATATTATGCACAAAAGGGCTGACCTCACACCCTGAACTTGAGCGCTGAGTCCTGAGTGGTGCATCAGTGCCTGGGCTGGTTTCTGGCACCTGCTCTTGCTTTCGTTTATTAAATTTGCACTTGAGGTGAGCTGGCTCTCTGGGTTCCTCCAAACGGAGAATAACAGCCCTGCGAGGAGTTATTTAACAGGCCGGGCACACAGTGACAAGCCCGGGCTGGGTGCTGAAGCAGCAGAAACAGCAGTCAGGCTCCCGTCAGACAACCAATCCCCCAGAGGCTCATCCCGAAGCCTGGAACCCCGTGAAAAACCTCAGGGCGAAGAGAAATTGGCTCAGTATGGAATCAGAGCCTTGCCCCGATCGGCAGGAAACAAGAGAAGAAACCTAAGTCCACTTACATCTAAAGAAACTATCGCTAATATTTAAATTCTGCCTTTACACGCACACCACAGTATCTTTTTATGTCCATACTTTACAAGCTAGAAAATCTATATATTTCCTTTCATCACGAGGATGAACTAAATTTGAAGAGACTCTCCAGTCTCTGAATCCATGGAAACAATTCAGAAGGAAGAAAGACTATGCAGTTTTACATTCCAGATGAGGAAACGCAGGACAGCGGGTTCTCCTCACCCCTCCAGAAACAGCCTCAGGGCATTTACTTTAAAGATCAGGGTCCACCACGCTAGGCTAGCGAGTCTTCCACTCCAATTTCAAAAGCTATTGCGTTTACACGCCTCTTCCTCAAATGACAAATCACTAACCCATTCTAAGGGCTAGGATTAAATTTTACGGTTCGTTGACAGAAAGAATAGAATCCCAAATCACCAATCCAGGTGTAATTGTTCGTCTCCCACATTTTTTCCTACGTGGTCACGGTCCCTTCCTATTGCCACCAGGCCACAAGGAGTTTTCAGATTATTTTTTTTAAAACTAAAGATCCACGTGGAAGACCCTGCAAAAACCGCCCACCAGCTGAAGCCCACCTCCCCAGATGCTAACACCACACTGTTGCCGCTTCTAATCCCCTGTGCCAAGGAAAGTGGCAAATCAAGGAAAGGGAGACACTTGTAAGCAAGCATGGCTTATTTCCTTGGTTTTCTTTCACAAGACAGGCGAAAAGCTTTGTCAGGTTTCACCAGCACTCCCGGCTCTGTGGACCAGCGAAGGCACCGTTTCATGGGAAGAAAAGCTTTTAAAATAATTCCAGTTTAACGTGACCACAGTTTTAAAAGCTGCGGGGCTTTTACTGGGAGCAATGCTCTTTACCATTCAAGAATGAACAGAAAAGGGAGACTTCATGTACATGAACAACAGTCCCCTGGGTTAAAACAGAAGAAAAAAAAAAAAAAACAGGGCTGAGAGTACATGTCAGTTCAGAAATAAGCCAGGCCAGTTCTGGCCATGAACTTCTCATTCCTGCCCCTCTAGAGAAAGCAAACCTCTGAAACTTACCACGGATCAAACAAGATACCTACCTTCATCTAAAACCTTCAGCTGAGAATGAATAAATGAATGAATGAATGACTCAAGGAAGGAAACCTCTGAAGCGGAGGAACCTCAGCGCTGACATTTAAGGTCTGATTTTTAAGTTAGTCTTTTTATCCAATTACTCTTGTCTTGCTTGTTCCAAGATACCATTCATTCCCTGATTCCAGCCCAACTCATGGTCCATCTCCAATAAGCCAGAATTTCCTGGGTTGGCAGTGACACTAAATGTCACAGTAGAGGGGTTCCACGGTTTAGGGGCCGCTTTCGGAGCCCATTAGCCGCCAAACACCACAAACACCCTTGGTGGCGCGTGCACAGCCGAGATCCCTGCTGTCCCAGCACGATCACACCGTCGGGCGCTCTGGGCGCTCCATTTTCTCCCGAAGGCGCCGGGCTGTCCAGAGTGGCTCACAGGTCCCCACTGCCTAACCCCTCGATCCTTGGAATCTGTCAAGCCTTGGAATCTGTCAAGAACACACTCAGCAGAGGGACCACCCCCGCGGAACGCGGGCGTGGGGCTGGGAAAGGCAGGGGCCGGGGACCGCGCGGGAGAGCGGGCCGCGTTGGGCAGAGCGAGCGCGGGGGCCGGGAGGGGGCCGTCGGGGGTGTCCGCGGCCGGCCTCACCCGGGCACAGCGGTGCGGCGGCCCCCCGCCTCCACCGCCGGGGCAGTCCGCTGCGCCCCCGCCCCCAGAGGTACTGGGCAGAGACCCAGAACTGCCCCCTCCCTGGCGCGGCGGCAAGGGGGGAGAAGAGGGGGTTACAGCGGCTGGTATCAAAGGGCCGAAAAGAAACTTGAACTCCTCTCTCCGAAGGTACGTGACACGTTGGAAAGGCAACCGCCTCTCCCCCCTCCTCCCTAACCCCCTTTTGTGTTTCCCAACACCCCCAACCCTAAACTTGCCACCGCAGGGGATGGGGCTCCCGGCGGCCGGACAAGTCTCAACTTAAATTACGTGGAGCAGAGAGAGGGATCGTCGGGCGACAAGGTGTCCGCGGCCTCAGCCCCGCGGGGTTGCGCTGGGTCGCCCTCTTCCGAGCCCGGCCAGCGCAGAGGGGCCGGGGACACCCCCCGCCCTGCGGACTCGACCTAGAGGCCCGAGGCGGGGGCGGGTGGCTCCAGCGGAGGTCCGAGCAGAGAAGAGCAAGAGGGACCAGGAAGCCCCTCTGTACCCCGCGGCACATCCGAGCGAAGCAGGGGTCCGCGGCGGGGCCGGGGGCGCGTGAGCGCCAGGGATTCCGGGGACCGGGCCGCGGGCGGGCGCCCCACTCACCTTCCTGCCGGCGCCGCCGCCCGCGCCCGCGGCCAGCGCGGAGCCGCCCCCCGAGTACATGTAGTAGGCGATGCCCAGCACCCACAGGAAGGCGAAGCAGAGCAGCATCCGCGAGCGCCGCCGCATCCTCCCAACTCGGCCGCCGGCCGCGGCCGCTGCTCGCGAGTGCTGCCTGGGGCCGCGGCGGGCGCGGGCCGGGGAGGAGCGGAGGAAGGGGAAGGGCGCGGCGGCTCCTCCTCCCGCGCGGCTGGCGGCGAAGGCGGCGCGCGCCCGGCGCCCGAGCTCCGCCCCGGCCGGGAGCGCCGCGCGGCGCCCGAGCAGGAAGCGGCGGCCGCGGAGGCGGCGAGGGGGTCAGGGAGCAAAGGGCGACCAATCGGCGGCGGCGGCGGGGGCCTGGCGCGGGCGGAGGAGGGGATTACCGCGTCTCCATGGCGGCGGCACGCCGGCCCCGCGGGGAGGGCCTCCGCCGGCCGCCGCCCCGCCTCCCCGCCGGCCGCCCCCGCCGCGCCCCTCCACCCCCGTGAGTGACAGGTGGCTGCCCGGCCCCGGGGGGCGCGCGCACACGTGCGCACACACGCGTGCACACGCACAAGGGACACCGGGTCGCCGCTGCCTCGCGCTGCCCGGCTGGCCGAGGGGACCGTCTCTTCAGTCCTCGGTCTTCGGAACCACCCCAGATCCCCAGCAGGCTCGCTCTTATTGGCCTACCGACCTGAGTTTTTTGGTGCAAATCCCCCTCCTGGACCCGACTTGGCTGCTGCTCGATGCAGTTCCCTTACTAATCTTGCAGTCAGACATCACCGATCCCCAGGTGTCCGTTTTATTTTTTATTTAGGCAGAGGTGCGGGCCTAGACGTGGAAACTGAGAGATGATTTTCAAGGGAACGTTTTTCCGGGGATGAACAGAGCGCTTAATAGCAGGGTTTTCTTTTTGGTTTTTAACTAAACACGAAATGAGGAAGAAGGAAGGCAATGTATATACATATTTAAATCTTTTCTTTGTGGTTGGTTGCTTTCTTAAAAGAAGAAAGAAGAGGCAGCACATAAAACATCTTTAAAGATGCAAGAAGACAGATCTGCCTCGTAACAGAATCTGTGTAACCTTGAAGGTGCCCTTGTAACAGCGAAGTTTCCAGTGTTCCTAAGAAAGAAAGAAATGTTACTTGGCATTTTAATAGGGATTCCAGGAGCTGCCCAGTCTAGAGGATAAAGGAATCTGATTCTCTACTCAAGTCCACAGCAAAACACAAACACAATAAACAAACAAGCCTTCACACTAGTAGGGGAGCAAACGCCATGAACTGAACTTCAAATTACTTCTTAAGTGGAAGAAAGAAAAGACAGCAGATTCCAACAGGGCTCCCTCCACTGTTGCCAAGGATTTAAGTGAAACCCAGGCTTAAATCCCTCTGTAAAGAGGAAGTCCAGCACCAAGAACCAAACACTGAACACAGGTTGGGTACTTGACTGAAAAAAGGAAGAGGTTTGAAAGAGAATGAGACAGGAGGTGGCAGCCTTGAAGAAGCCTTGCTTCTGGGAAAAGTCAGATAAACAGAAAGAGCAATGCCCTTCTGAGGTCTGGTGGTGAAGGGAGAGAAGGAAGACAGAAAGGAAAAGTAAATATCCCGCAGAAATAAAAGACAATCAATCCCCGCCGCCCCCCAACCGCGGTTTGTCTATTTAAAACTGCACTTCACGGTACTTCGATTAAAATAATAAAAAATGATTTTTTAATTAAAAAAAAAGAAAATTAAAATTGCACTTCAGAGTACAGATAGCAGGGCACACTCTTGAAATATGACCCCTGTGTCAAAATGCCTAGTAGCAGAAAAACATCAAATTAGCTGCATACAAAGCTACTGCGAAAAGAAAAAAAAAATTGCATTTCTTATGGTGAGAAAATGAATCATAACATTTCAACTGATGAAAATCCCCTCTGCCCTGCCAATTAAACCACAAAGCAGAGGAAAATTGTAACACCACAGGTCTAACCCTCAAGATGAACAAAGTATCATGCATTTGGATACATACACACACACACACACACACACACACACACACACAACTAGAACCAGAAATTCAAAAACTAAGATCATAGTAGACAAAAATTAGGAAGAAATGCAGCCAGAGTTGATCAAATTCAGGAAAGAAATTGAAAATAAAGACAAAACTATCCCAGGAGCAAAGAATTACAAGACACCCAAGGGAGAATATATCCAATATAAATATGTAAGGGGACACTGAAGAATGGCAAGAAAATAATCAAGAATTTGAAAATAAAGGAAGAAGTAAAAAGCTTTCAGAGATAAGTGGTTAAAGTGAAAGCCAGGAAAGAAGAATCAAAATCCATGTTGCTGGAGTCCCTAAAGTAGAAACACCAAACAGTGGAGCTGAATTAATATGAACGCCATCATCCCAGATGATAAGCATAGTTACCACCATGTTCATGTACATTACAGCATGCTCATATACATGTATGCATGTACTCATATACACATAAACGTACACACATGCAAATACTCGTATACATATACATGCCCATATACATACACTATGTACATACATACACAGATACATACATACACATACATACACATATACATATACTCATATACATATACATGCCCGTAGACATATACTATGTACATACATACACATATACATGTATACACATACATATGCATACACATATACATATACTCATATACATATATATGCTTATATACAGTATGATGCACATAATTACCACTGCTGTATGGTGTTTTCGAAAGTTGTTAAGAGAGAATATCCTGAATTCTCAACACAAGGAAAAAACCATTTTTGTTTCTCTCCTTTTCTGTATCTAAATGAGATAACGGACATCCACTAAACATTGTGGTACTCATTTCACGATATGTATTAGTCAAGTCATTATGCTGTGCACAGTGCTGTATGTCTATAATATCTCAATAAAATGGGAGGGAGGGGCGGAGGAAACTGTAGTCCTAGAAAATAATCTAGAAATAAGAGAGAATTTAAATTATATATCAAAAATACCTTCCATGTACCTTGGGAAACTGGAATAAGCCACTCCAAAACATATCTAAGTAAAACTACTAGAGTTTAAAGGCAGAAAAGATCAAATTACTTCGAGAGATAAAAATATAAGCTGACAACAGACAAAGCAAGGCAACAGTGGATGCATTTACAAGACACTCAGGGAAAGAAAGGACCAGCCAGGGAGTTTTGTGTCCGGGCATCAAGGATCAAGGCTGTAGACAAACAGAAGAGAAGTGAGGGCAAAAATTTAGAGACGATCATATGACTTTCCTCGAGCATGAGCTCCCCCCAAACGAGACAGCAGAGGAAACCACCAAGTGACCGGTGGAGAGCATTTAGGTGCTTAATTGGTGGAACAACAGTACGTGCACATTGCACTTCCTAACCAAGTACAACAAGTGCAACTGAAAACAGTTGAAGGAGGGGGGAGGGTATAGCTCAGTGGCAAAGCGTGTGCTCAGGATGCACAAGGTCCTGGGTTCAATCCCCAGTCCCTCCACTAAAAACAAATAAATAAATAAACAAATAAAAACAATTGAAGGAGAAAGGAGAGAGAAAAGAAGAAACAGAATCATATAATGGACTGCTAAGTAGGTATTAGCTGGGAGTCAAATGATCCCATATAAAATGGCCAGACCAGATGTTAAAGGGTCAAGAGAAAAACAATGGAATTAAAAGCGATATAAAAATATAACAACTTAACCTCTAAAGCAAAATGTAAATATTCCAAAATTTAGGGAGCCCTATGCCAAAACCCTAAAAGAAAAGATTTTAAACAACAAAGAAGACACACCAAATAGTGATAGAAACACAGTAAGTTTACCATAATACATGCAGTAATTATAACAGAAAGTAATAGGACAGAGTTGAGACCAAATCATATCAGTTTACAAATGCACTTAATTTGCCTGTTAAGAGATTTTCAAATTTGGTCATAAAGGAAAATCTAATTGTAAAGGAGCAGAAGCTATCTATGATCCTGTCAGGCAGAGCAGAACAGGCCAGAGAGCACTGAATGAGGGGAAGAAGGCTGGTTTACAGCCAATGCTTCAACTCCATTGTGCATGACAGCGGGTCTGAAGTCACTGGAGGCTGCAGATCTGAAGTCAGAGGAAAAGCTGGATGCGACATGGGGCAGCATAAGGACAAAGAAACTGCGTGGATAAAATAGACTTCGTGACAACAGCGAAAATCCATGAAGGCAAACTGGAGGCTACCTCCAACGCTGAGTATGCAAAAACAAACAAACAACCCCCACAATGAGCTATCACTTCACATCCATTAGTATGGCTATTATTTAAAAAAACAAAAACAAAAACATAGAACATAACAAATAGGATGGGGAGAAGTTGGAACCCTTGTGTGTTGCTGGAGGGAATGCAAAACGGTACAGCTGCTGCAGAAAACAGTATGGCTGTTCCTTAAAAAATTAAACATAGAATTACCCTATGACTCAGCAATTCCTCTTCTGGCCACATACCTAAAAGAAGCGAAAGCAAGGACTTGAGCAGGGCACGAACATGTACGCCCATGTTCACAGCACTGTTAATCACAGTAGCCAAAATGTGGCAGCAGCCCAGTGTCCATCAATGAATGAATGAATGGAATGTGACATACAGTGGAATATTAATTAATATTTAAAAAGAAAGGAAATTCTGACATAAGCTACACCATGACACTATGTGAAATAAGCCAGGCACAGAAAGACGAATACTATGAGTCCACTTAATATGCGATACCTCAGACTCACAGAGACAGAAAGGGTGGCTTGGGAGAAGGGGAAGGAGGAGTTACTGTTTAATTGGTACAGAGTTTCAATTTGGGAAGATGACAAAGTTCTGGAGGTTGATAGTGGTGCAGAACGAGGTGAATGTACTTAATGTCCCTGAACTGTGCACTTAAAAATTATTCAAATGGTAAATTTTATGTTATGTGTATTTTACCATCATAAAAAGAAGACATGACAAATTGGCAGAAATTATTTCCACACACACCACAGACAGGGGATTAGGCAATATCCCTAATATATAAAGAGCTTAAACACCGAGATGGGCAAAACACATAAACAGACAATGCACAGTAAAGATTTAAGAGCCCGTAAATATATGAAAAGATGTTAAACTTTACTCATAAAAGAGTTGCAAATTAAACCTACAGAGATACAATTTTTCCCCCAACAAACTGGCAAAAATTTGAAAGCTTGACAAGACACTCTGTTGGCAAGACTATAAAGAAAAATTGAGACAGTTTCTACGAACAGACATGGAGTGATTTCCAGGATATATTATTAAATATGAAATAAAAAATCAAATGAAAAATGTGAAGTGCAATACTTACATATTACATGCTACTCTTTGTGTAAGAAGGGAAAATAAGTAAACATACAAATACCTGTTTATGTTGGCAGCCCACACACTGATGATAAACCAGGAAACCATGAAATGAGTTCCGCGTGACAGGTGGGAGGAAAAGATGGAAGGGACAGGAGTGACACTTGTCCAAGAATACCTTTTGTCTATGCTTGACTTCTGGAAACATGTGCATGTCCTACATATTCAAAGTAAAAGAAAATCAGCGAAACTATGGGGAGGCCACTAAAAATGGAATCCAAACAGAAACGGAATCCAAACAAATATGTGAATAACTATATTTCAAATAGATAACATACCCACATTGAAAAGGGATTGAAGGAGTAATATGCATGACTTTCAGACAGAGTACTTGGGCTGGATCCCCACAGTCTAGAGAACAAAAGAACGACCATTTTTGAACTCTTCTTTATGATGTGTCTTCATAGTGTCATGGGTGTTGCAATTAAACTATTTTATGCATATTGTGTAATTGAGCAAGTCAGAAAACGCATTGTTTTAGGGAGCTAGGGTTCTCATTATGGAAGAAGGGAGATATGATGGAATGAGGGAAGGCAAGCAAGATTCCTTCTGAGTAGATTTGGAATTAGAACTGCATGATCTGATTATTTTATACACATATATACATATACACGTGTACACATATCCATGCTCAACTACATGTCCACATATAAACAAATATTCATACATATACCGCACACATGTATGTATGTCCTAGATCTGTCCACTAAAAAGACGCAGAGCAATGATACCCTGGTAGCCATGAGCACATTTTGCAACCGGATCTTGGTTTCTAAATACCATTCTCCATGATGAGAATGTTCCCTTGCAGTAGCAATTGATCCATGGGTGGGGCCTGGAAGGTCCTAGGTGAGCCTTAGGGAGAATTTAAAAGGAGGGGGGGCAATGTTAAAAGGTTTCAGGAGCCAGCTTGAAGGGCACCCATCGGCTGAATCTGGGACATATATGTGTCAAAATAAACACGAAATAAAATAGAAATCTGAAAGTACACGACGATAATAAACAGAGAAATTCGTGGAAGAGACGACAGGGCTCTTTCTTCCAGGAGAAAGCAAACTGGTAAATGTGAAGGGAAGGGTGAGGAAGAAAATCACTACTGTGCAGACGTCATTGTAAAGACCGGTCGGAGGAGACTGAGCAATAGATACTAACCTGTCGGTAGGGAGGGACAGGGGAGAGAGATTTACAAGATGAGAAGGAGGGGATTTACAAAGTCTGCAGACATCTTCCATCAGAATGCTTACTAGCTGCAGAGGGAACTTGGTAACTGTACGGTGGAGAAGCTGGACAACACCTTGGCCAGATGATCAGCGTGACTATCACTCATGAGGGTCAGATGGATGTCCTGGGTCTGCAAAGATGTCCCGGGAAGGACTCAACACACTGTTTCAGTCTTCTGGCCAAGGATACATAACCTAAACCGGATAATGAATACATACTGGAAAAAACAAGATTGAGGAACATTCTGTAAAAGAACTGGCTTGTGTTCTTCAGAAATGTCACTATTACGTGAGACACGGAAAGGGGGAGGGGCTGTTCCATACTAGGGGCCTGAGGAGAGTGGTAACTAAACAAACACGTGACATGGGCGGCTGAAGACGCAGTGGAGGGCGTGACAAGGACAATTAACAAAAGGGGACGAGGAGTATTCCATTGTGTAAATATACCGCAACTTCTCTATCCAGTCATCTGTTGATGGACATTTAGGTTATTTCCATGTCTTGGCCATTGTAAATAGTGCTGCTATGAACTTTGGGGTGCAGGTGATCCAACATTGCAAACTGACTATACTTCAGTTTAAAAAAAAAAAGTGGATGAAGAACTGGAGGATAGGGAACAACAGTGCCAGTTCTAGCAGGCTCCAGTCTACTAGAGTGTTACATGTTCTGATTTTGATAACTGTACCGTGATTATATAAGAGACTCTTATTCTTAGGAAATCTGAATTATCAGAGGTTAAAGTGGCATGATAAACACAAATGACCTTCAAAAGTCCAGGGAAGATATAGACAGAGGATAATAAAAGAGCTGTGGCAAAAAAAAAAAAAAAAAAAAAAAAAAAGAAAAGAAAAGAAAAGAAAAGAAAAGAAAAGAAAAGAAAAGAAAAGAAAAGAAAAGAAAAAAGAAACCCAAAAGGCGGTAAGTCTGGGTAAAGAACTTATGGGAAATATTTTTGCAGCTTTCCTGTAAGTTTGATTTATTTTCTTTACAAAGTGATTTAACTTGCAGGGTGGTAGATGCTGATGATCCACTGGATTTTGCAAATTAGGAAAGACGCAGAACCCTGAAAACATTCAGGTAAAGCTACACAACCCAGGCCTCTAAACAGCACTGCATCTTGTTTCCCTAGTAGCTCGCACCACAGACAGTTCTCCTTCCCATTTGTTTCGCCTGCGTTTAGTTTCCCGCCGCACCTCCAGGCCCACCTGCTTGGGCACGGGTTCTGCATTCTTCTGGGTGATGGGCTGAGCAGCAAGCTCTCCTTAAGCGCTGACTCGTCCTCTGCTCAGGGCCTGGAACTGTGTGGCTCCATGGCTGTCATTCTTCTGGGGACTCCTTCCCCGCTGGAAGCCCCCAGGGCTTTTTTCTGGAACGTATGGTACAGCAGGAACAGTGCAGACTTGCAGCAACACGTGAGTGGAGCGGAGTGCTTCCGTGGCCATTCGCTGTATCGGCTGCTGTTGTCAGAGATGTCGGGGGCCCTGTGCAATGTGATGACACATTGTGTCTTCACGCAACAGAAACTTTTTATACTCTGATTGTCCAATTTTTCTTCTTCTAAAATATTTTAATAAGAGAAAATACACAATTAGGAGAGAAAAGAAAAATGAAATTGTAACTGCTTAAATAGGACTGAAATTGGATAATCAGAACTCTTCCCCCTCCCCCTTGAAATTTGAAATGCATTTATACAGAGGCTACTGTCAAAAGAAGATGTTAAAGAGGGCTGCTCAGCTCCCATCATGAGCTGGCTTTAATGGGAGGGCACACTTTGAAATAGAGCAATTCCATCCTCAGCAAGTTGAGGACGACTTCTCTCAAAACAGGACTCCTGTCCCCCTTGTATGTAGTGGATCCATACATTGACCACCTGCCAAAATCCTCCCAGAAATGTCCTGACTTGAACTGAGATGGAGAAACAATTCATCAGTGGCATTTGGGTTAAAGCATTCAATCACCCTGAAAATACAGACGTTCACAATGAGCTTACCCCACGCCAGGCGCTGCTCCAAGCTCTGTTCATGTATTCTTTTACGTGATTATTATGAATCTTCACAACAGCCTGACCAAGTGAATGCTGGCATTACTCCAGTTTTACAGAGTGGCCCAATGCTGTTGTGTGACCCGCCCAAGGCAGCTCAGCGAGCCGCAGATTCTTCAGGGAAACTGAAGACCTCTGGGCTCTTGATCTGGGAGCTGGTTACGTGATGTGCTGAGTCTGTGAAACAGTCCAGCGGGTTGAACACCTAGAAAGACGCACTTTCTACATGCAAGTTATACTTCAGTGAAGCAGTCAGGAGGGATGGGGAATCCCTGACCGCCTTTCAGCCTCTACAAAGCCTCAGTGAGACTCACCCCTACTCAGCAGCCTTTCTGGAACCACTGCAGACCGCTGCCTCCTCTCACTGCTTGCCTTCTTCACTGGCCCTCGCAACCCACCCTGCTTTTTTTTTTTAAATTTGAGAATTTTTATTTTGACAAATAAGTGCAGGATAAAAAATTTGACCCAGAGGTTTTTTTTTTTAAGTAAAAATAAATATGTTTACAAGTTACTGTAGAAATAACGCAAAAACGGGTTAAAATTCTGAATATCCTGGAAGCATCCACACGGTCTCCTGGGCTTGCGGACACCAAGCTCCTCAGCCCACATTAGGGGAATGTCGTTGAGGGTGAATGAACCTTTCTTCATCCTCGCTGATTGCTCCACCCGGGGCTCACCACCAGCAGCCCCTGCAGAGAGGCGCTCCAGGCTAGAGCTGGCAAGTCGGCGCGACAGTCCCTGTTGTAACTGGGACGAGCAAGTCTGACTCGTGTTAGATCTGTTCCTTTGGCTGTAACCCTGTGCTCTGTTCCCTGGGCTCAGTCATGCTGGCTCTGCACCTTTTGTAAAAGAATGTTGCCTAGAGCCTGAAATACACAGGACAGCCCATTTTCCAGGCTCTGACCTTTAAGGGTATAACTCTTTCCCATTCACAGAGAGAAAAAAAATTTGCAGAGCAGAGGATAACCTTTGTCTTGTTGGAGGTTTGTAGGGACACCATGACCTGACCTAGGTGGACAGCTGCTAGAACAAAGGATTCTGACACCAAGAAGTTTGCAACAACCAACTGCACCCCCTCCCCTTTTTAGTGTAAAAGAAGCCCAAATTCTGACTTGGGGAAGATGGTTCTCCAGGACATTAGTCCCGCATCTTCTCCATCTGCCGGCTTTCCAAATAAAGTTGTTATTCCTTGCTCCAGTACCTCATCTTCTGACTTACTGGCCTGTCGTGCGGTGAGCAGAACAAGTTAGGACTCCGTAACACTTTCATTCTGGATAGCTCTTTCCATCAAAACGCCTGGGATAAGGAAAACATCGCCAAAACAGCCTAAAAAGGAATTCTCTCCTGTTGTCAACTGAGAGATGTTCTTCCCCCCGCCTCCCTCCCACCCCAGGCTCCCGGGGAGCCTGTCCCCTGGGGAGGCCATGTCACCAGCGCTCCCTGCCATACTGGCTCTGTCGATGCTGGTGCGGGGCGGGCTGCCCGTGGTGAGTTGTGTCAGCAGATTTGTGGACCTTGCCCCGTCCACATTCCGCAGAGATGATAAAGAACCAGTTCTTTCAGTTTTTGTACACTCTTGTAGCCCTTTCCGTGTGTCCCAGACAGGGAGGGGAACCTTCTGATGTCCGACAGCTGCTTCCCTAACTTCAGAAGTACCAAGTTTCCCGTCCTCCCTCCAGCCCAGGGCTGCTGCCTTCCCAGGAGGCCTCTCGGCTCACGGGGTCCATGAACTTCTGGCGCACTTGCCCCAGCCATCCCCCAGGCAGACCTGGGTTCTGCGGTGAATATACCTCCAGCTCAGCTGGACTCCTGCTTTCACAGAGTGCGCTGACAGGCACAGCTCACGGAGTCCTCATTCCTCTTGTTCATCTCCGAGGACCACTGGAGGCTCAGAGAATTCAGGTAAGTTTCCAAACCTTTCATGTAACCAGAAAATGGCAGAGCCAAGTACAGCCCCCCGCCGTTCACTCTAAGCTCACAGCAACACCCCTCCCCACTACTGCAGGGACAGAGAGGCCCAAGCCTGGAAAGTCAGCAGGCGTGGATGTTCTGAAGAAGCCTCTCATTTATTTATAGTTGATACAACACTCACTTCCGAAGATAATTGGAATCATCTTACAAAACCCACAAACACAGACACGGAAGATGTAGGGAGAAGCGTTGTGTGGGCAGACCGTGTAAATGGGGGGTTTTCCATTCCCCTCGTCCCCCTGCCAGGTTTCCAATCCTGGAGAGCTTTGTAAAAATATAGTTCCCTGTGACTCCCAGCCCAGATCTACTGAATCAGAATCGGCAAGAGGGGGCTGGCTCGTTACAGTGTTTAAATTCTGCAATGAAAACAGGTAAAGGATACTAGAAACAGATTTAAGAGCAAGGATTATACACTGTACAGTGTAGGGGCTTAGAAACCCTCACAGATGTGGGGCCCAGGCAGGCCTCAGGGTCCCCAGAGCAACATCCCCCTTTGCCTGCTCAAGAATGGACATGGTCTGTTCTGGAAACAGCCCATCCGAATAACCCTTTATCCTCCCAGAACCAGAGACTGCAAGAGTTTTCTATGAACTGTAGATCTTCCCCGTCCCTATAAAGTCTGGTGGATTTGTAAGGAACAGGAACTGGAGAACAAAGCCATTGTGTAATCAAAAGGCCAATATCTCCAACTTCAGAATAAATGAAGGGATATTAGTTTGTATTTTGAAACAGTTATTAATTTTTAGCTGTGATAATGCAATGCTGTTGCAGTTATGTAGGAAAATGTTCTAATTCTTAGCAGATGCAAGCTAAAGTACTGAAGGGGTGACGTGTCATGATGTCTGTGATTTACTTTCAGGTGACCCAGCAGAAAAGTCCTTATAGAGAGAATGATAAATATATGGGGAGAAAACAAATACGCAGAAATGCTACTTGTTGAATCAGGTGGAGAGCATCGTAAGGCTACTGTTCTAGTCTTGCAACTTTATCTATATTTAAAATTATTCAAAATGAAAAGCTGGGAGGAAAGAAAGAATAAAGAAAAAATGAATTTAAATTAGAAAAAAAAAATGAGGGAAATCTGGTGAATGACTGCAGAGCAAATAATCACAATTCTTCCTTAAAAAAACAAAAAAACAAAAAAACAAAAAACCCAGACATCGTAGCCAGACAGAAACATCCGGCATCCTCGGCTGGCTGTCAGTCAACCAGTTATTCAACAGGTGTTTATTACAGGTCTGTCTCAGGCCTAAAACTTCTCTAAACAGTGAAAGGGAAACCAAAATATACACTATGCAGTTCTTGTCCTCAAGCTGCTAATGATTAAGTTCAGCTCCATGAAATTTTTTTGCTCTGGGTCTAATTCCTTGGGAGATTCTAAAAAAGCACCTCAATTAGACATACCTCTGTTAGCAAAGACATTTCAGCTCCAGGAAGAGTGTCTTTATCAGAAGCTTCTTAACCAGAAAGAGGAACAATATAGGATGTTCCAGGATGCCAGGAAAGAGAGGTTAAACTAAGAAAATTCCTGACTCAGCTCCCAAGGAGGGCCAGACGTGCCACACCTGTGACACAGTGCGTGTGGATGACATGGGGCGTGTGGATGACACGGTGCGTGTGGACTTCCTGGGAAGGAGGCGAGCACAGAGCTGGGTCAATGTTAAGAATGAACTGGAGAAAGTCTTGACCTCTGTAGGGATGAGGATGGGGGAGCCCTGGAGAGAAGAGGGCTGGAGAGGGAGCCCTAATGAGCCTGCGGACTTGATGAGACAGGGCGCCGAGAAGGAGGCTCGGCCACAGGACCAGGCAGTGAGCAGGGCAGGCGGCCGGCCGTGAGGAAGTGCCTGGAAGTCAGCTCAGCCCCGGGCAGGTCACCTACAGGATCAGTTGAACAGGCCTTCAGGGGTATTTTCGCTTTAAAAGGCATAGGGAGGAAAGACATTTCATGAAGATAATGGATAATTCCTGAGCGTTTCATTGAATAATTGGGGATAACAGGTTCAAAGTATAAACTCCCATTGAGATGAGTCACCCATTCCCCAAAGACGTTTTTGAGTCTGTACTTTTTCCAAGCTGTGTTCTAATTTTTTCTTTTTAACGGAGGCGCTGGGGATTGGACCCAGGACTTCGTGCATGCTAAGCATGCACTCTACCACTGAGCTACACCTTCCCCAACAAGCTGAGTTCTAGATGGCTGGAAACATTCATGAAGAGCACAGAGGAAAATCTCATACCTTCTAGTGTGATGTATACACTGCTGAGGAAGTGAGTTTCAATTCATCAGTAAACGGGAAGGACCCTCCACCCTGGTTGAGGTCGCGGGAGTAGGGAGCTGGAGGTGGGTAAGGATGAGCCCAAGAGTCCTGAAGGTGGTGCTGCAGAGGCTGAGGAGGAGAAGGAAAGACTCCAGGCATCCAGGGCGAACCTCGCAGACTCCGACACCCCCCAAGACCAGCCGTGTTGACTTCAGAAGGGACAGAGACCAGCAGAAACCGCACCGGAGTATTTCCGCCATGGAAGCAAGCAGCTCTGCCTCGGACGATTTATGAAGATGTTTTGTTTTTGTTTTTGAACATAGTTAACTTGGAATAAATGAGCCTTGTTCCTGAGGAATTTCTAATCACGGTATCGCTGCATAAAGACAGCTTTTAGCCTCAAGGAACTTATTGCCTTGTTTGAAAGACAGAGCACACCCACCAAGAATAGATGAGAAAGCAGTAAATAAAGCGGCCAGATGCTGGGTGTGGACAATTAAGAGGTCACCGGAAAATTTAAAATGCAATATATGTGATGGAGGGCAAGCCAGGTTTCTGTCAAAGTCTCTTTTGGATTTCCAAACGAAAAAAGGTTTGCTGTCCTTAATCTCCTGCTGCATCGATCTGGCTTTAAATCAGAAGCCGCCCTCAATTGTGGTTATGAGAATTCAGAGAAGAGACGTGTCAGTGTGGGCTGGAGTGCCTGGGATGGGTCTTGGGGGAGGGTTTGAGCTGGGCTTTGAAGGATGAGTATAATTTAGTCTGAAGTGTGAACATTCTGGGAGGAAGAGTGGACCAGGAGGGGGGCCAAAAAAGTGGGGCAGGTGACTGGCAGGGAGGCAGCAACCATGCAGATGTGCAGACAGCTGTGGGGACGGCCCCTGGATGGAGACCGTATGTAGCTGGAGACTGACTCACAGACCAGTGCTTCTGAACTTGATCCAACAGGCATTGGAGGATGAGGTGTGTGAGAGACTAAAAGCAGCATTTTAGGGTTTTAAAAAAGATTAATTTAAAAGGTGACTTCAGGATGTATTGGGGTTACACACCTGTTGAGCAGACTGCTGGGGGGTGGGGTGGGCCTGCACTTGTGTAGGCCCTCCGAGAGAGGAGTTCTCAAGGACAAGTTGGGGAGACGCAGCGACTGTCTCCAAGGGTGAGGATGTTTCTGGAGGGAGGACCATGGTGGGTGGACTTCAGGGAGGAGTTCTGCTGACTTCTTCGGCCCATATTATGAGGCACATGCTTTGTGCCAGGCACTGTTCTAGGAACTTGGGTTACAACAGGGGACACAAGGGGCTCAGGTGGGCGGCCCCACAGCGCCCAGACTGGATGGAGAGGAGAGAATTAGCCAGTGAGCACCTGGGGGAGGGCATTCCAAGCAGGAGCCAGAGCAGCCAATGCACCTCCAGGGCTTGTCTGGCCTGCGGGGTGAGCACAGCGAGGCCAGTGTGGCTGGAGCAAAATGAGAGTGAGGGGAAAGAGGTCAGAGATGGGTCAAAGGTCACAGCAAACTCAGAATGTGGGACCCCAGGGGCGACCATAAGCACTTGGCTTCTACTCTGAGTGAAACAGAATCTGGGGCAGGAGAGAGACATGATGGACGCTGAGATTTGACTCTTGGGTGCAGGGCAGGAACAGAAAGATCTTTCAGGAAGGTACTGAAACAGGATGGTGGCTCAGACTGCAGTGGGAACACCAGAGGAGGTGAGAAGGGTCAGCCTCGGGTGATTTGAGGGGAGAACCAAGGAGACTGCCTGCAGGTGGAAAGTGGGGGAATGGGAGAAAGAAGGAAGCTGAGGTGGACCCCAAGGACTCTGCCCTGAGCTGCCCGCAGCAGAGGAGGGAAGGCGGAAGGCAGGGCCACTTGAGCTATACCCACCAAGAAATGATCAGGAGTTGGTTGTAGGGTGCGTTGGTTTAAAAAAAAATTTTTTTAGAGGGGGAGTTAATTCAGCTGATTTAATTTTAGAGGAGGTACCGGGGATTGAACCCAGGACCTCAGGCATGCTAAGCACACGCTCTACCACTTGAGCTACACCCACCCCCTAGGATGTGTTGATTTTGAGATGTCTCACGGGCTCCCAGAGGAAGACGTCAAGTAGCGGTGGGACATGTGTCGGGATTTGAGGGAGCGGTATGAGCTGGAGATGGACGGCTGAGAACACCCAGGAAGCCAGTGGGGTGGGGAACAGGTGGTCAGGGACCGAGCTCTGGACTCTCTAAAGTTCCTTAAAAGTGAAATGCCATAGAATACAGCTGAAAATCTAACAGCAAATAAAAACAGAGAGGATGGGAGGGGGGAAGTGGAAGGAGAGAATTTAGTGAACGCCTTGGAGTTTTGCAGCAAAGGAGAGCAAAGAATTGGGGTGATGGGAGAGTCAGGGGTCTGGACACTAACAGTGTGTTTGGTGACGGAGGGTTTGTAAGGGAAATTGGACTGGGAGGCAAGGTGACCAGCCATCTCCGTGAGAATGTCGGCCACGGTCTACTGATCAGGCCCAGCTGAGGACAGTGTTGTGCTGCTGAAGTCATTGGTGCCTACTCCACCGGGCCTGTGGGGCGGGAGGAAGGAGGTTAAAAATGAATGGAGAGAAGGAGAAATGCCATATTGATATCACTTATAGGTGGAATCTAAAAAAGGAGGGAAAAAAAGGACACAAAGGAATTTATTTGCTAAACAGAGACAGACTCACAGACATAGAAGACAAACTGATGGTTACCAGGGGGCAAAGGGGGTGAGGAGAGATAAATTGGGAGTTTGAGATTTGCAGACACTAACTACTAAAAATAAACAACAGGGTCCTTCTGTACAGCACAGGGAATTGTATTCAATATCTTGTAGTAACCTATAATGAAAAAGAATATGAAAATGAGTGTGTATATATGTATATGTATGACTGAATCACACTGCTGAACACCAGAAATTGACACGACATTGTAAATCAACTGTATTTCAATAAAAAAAAGAATGGAGAGAAAATAGAAGCTGTGCCTGGTCACCAACCAGCACATCACCTGCGGAAGGAAGTCGAGGGGTGAGACGGGGCAGAGAAGCCTGGGCAGGAGACGTCTCCCAGGCACACAGGAGGGGCAGCGACTCCTTGAGGGGCAGGGAGTGGGCCCTGAGGAAGGGCGTGAGCAAACCCCAGGCCAGGAGGATGGAGGTCTATCGTATTGGGTCTGCCGGGGCCACCACTTAGATGGCTGCTGGCTCAGGGTTCTGGAGGCTGGAAGTATGAGGTCAAGGCGTTGCCAGGGCTGGTTGTTCCTGAGGCCCCTCTCCTTTGTGTGTGGATCACTGTCCTCTGTGTCTTCACATCTTGTGGGTCTGCGTCCTCCTCGCCTCGTTCATAAGGACGCCAGTCAGATTGGATGAGAGGCCACCCCGATGGCCTCTTTTTAACTTAATTACCCCTTTCAAGACCTCTCTTTAAATACAGTCACGTTCTGAGGAACTGAGGGTTAGGACTTCTGTATATGAATTTGGGGAGGGGGGGGACATGATTTAGGCTGTAACACATAGATATCGGATTAGATCAAATGTCCCTTTCAGATGGCAAAGCTAGAGTCAGAAGATGCTCTCAGCCAGATCTTCCCACCAAATTGAGTGAGGTTGGGTGCAGCAGTGGTTAAGGGTACAAGACACAGAATCCCGTCCCCAGTATAAGCAGAAAAGGGCGAGGACTGGGAGTCTGGCCAGGCTGCGAAGGGGCTGGCTTTCCGAATGGAGATGCCCCAAGACCCAGCTTCCCCGCCGACTCTCAGCGCCCCCGGGTTCTGCTCTGTGCTTCATGCATCTCTAAAGTAGCTCCTCCCTCGACCTTGGGGCTGGTGGGCCAAGCACGGCCCTCCTGGCTCAGTCCCACCATCTCACAGATTTTAGGAATGATCTTCGAGGCTCAATTCCAGATCCCCAGGAACTGAAAATCCAACTGGCTAGATTGTGTAGAATTCACCCGCCTCCCCAGTTAAGAGTGTGGAATACAAACATGACTGAAGGGTCCATCCCAGGATGCCCGTGGAGAGGGTCTGCGTAGGAAGAGGTCCAAGGAGCCTGCTAGTGAGGGGTGGGGCGGGGCCGAGCTGGGTGCTTGCAGGGAGACAGAAATTGTCCCTGTGCCGAGCCGATGGGAGCTGGTGAGGAAAGCAAAGCGGATCTGGATGGCTCTGGGAGGGTGACTATCAAACGTGACTGCATAAATGAGGCTGGACCGCAGGGAAACACGTGGGGCCTTGGACACGCCCAAGACACCAATACAAGTAGCTTGCTTTGGTATTTCTTCCTTTCATGTTCTTCAAATACATTGGGCAACTTCAGGCAACTTAGATTTTTTTCTGTATAGAATAAAAGAAAAAAAAATGCCGCAGGGTATGCAGTTACCAAGTAGCTCAGCCCTCCAGCAGACACCAATCCATTACGGGATGAAATGAATCTGCCCGAAGAAGGGGGATATTTGGGAATATTCAAGCATTTTAAAATGATTGACTTTGTTTTTTGATGGTTGAAATTGAACAAATTGAACAAACGGTTCTGCATCCTCTCTTTGCCTCTAACCTGCGACAGGCAGAGCCACCGGGGACAAATCTCTTCTTATAGGGCCTTGTCGCACTCACCAAGCTGGGTGATTTAGGGGAGGACAGAGCTCAGTGGCAGAGCACATGCTTAGCAGGCATCAGGTCCGGGGCTCAATCCCCGGTCCCCCCATTAAGAAAATAAAATAAAAATACAGTAAAATAAAATAAACTATTGGGAGTGGGGGTATAGCCCAGTGGTAGAGTGTGTGCTTAGCATGCATGAGGGCCTGCATTCAATCCCCAGAGCCTCTATTTAAAAAAAACAAACAAAAACACGTGGTAGGGGTGAGTTACACTCCGGTGGAATCTTAGTTCACTCATCTCCGAAATGAGTGTCAGACCGCCTGTCCTGCCTGCCTCTCCAGGAGACCTGAATCTCACCTGGGCTCACCTGAGAGGGCAGAAGGATTTTGCAAGTAGCACGGCTAATCTGCCCCTCAGCCCATCTGCCCCCGAGGGTGGGTGTGCGACATTCCCCGGCGGCTGGCTCCACCACCGTGGCCGTGGCTGTCCGGCAGCAGGCAGCAGGCCAGCTGTTGCTGTCCCACTAGAAGGACCTGGAAGGGGCGCGTGGCTGCAGGGCAGGCTGGCGGGCTCCCTGCCCAGACCTGCAGGGGATGTGTCGTGTCACGTGCATTTCAGTGGCAACTGTAGGTGACACTGACAAGACTCCTCCACATGCTGGACGCACAGGAGACGGTTTCATAAACGATTCGTGAGACCCCCCACCTCCCGTACCACCCCTCCATGCACGCCCTGGTTCATGGAGATCTGTGTTCAGGGAGTTCTTTGTCATCTGGACCTTGGTGCTGGAGCCAAAATACCCTATTTACGGAAGGAATGCACAGCTCTTTCTCACCGAGGCTTAAAGCATTAAATCCTGTCTCTCATTTAATAAATAAAATGATTTTATTGCTCTCCCTTTCTGTCGATTCAACTATTTCTCACTCCTTTGTCCCAGCCCCCCAAGGTAAAATGGGTTAAATCCGCACTCCTACGAGGGAAGCCCTAGCCGTGTGCCCTGCCTCCCTCTTTTCTCAAATCAAACTTATTCCAAGTACTCAAAGACCACTTCAGAGTTTAGCTGCCATCAGAATGGTTTTTGGCACCCATAATGGACACTGCCGTTCTGTACACAGCAGCACATTACACACACCATTTGCAATTCAAACACAGACCGTTTCGGTTTAGAGTTACATGAGACAATAGTACTGATTGTGTCGTCAGACCTTCAATTGCCGTGCACACAGTAAACATGTTACCTAACACTAAAAAAACACTAGGGCATCCGCTCCCAACCAGCTCAAACGTTCTCTCCTAGGAGCTGCCGAAAGCCTCTTGGATCAGGTAGGATGCTCTGGCTGCAAGCCAGGTTAGAAGTGGTAAAGGTTACTGCTCACCGACCTGGGAAGGCTGGTGATGGTGGCTAATTGTACATCGGTCAGTCTTGGCTGCTCAAACATCCTCCCCGCATTTTGATGGTCAGTCACACTGGGAATCACATCTTTTCAACACAGAGGCCCGGGCCCCTTACTGCCAGGTGGCCGTGGGTTCCGCCAATCAGCTGGGCTCTCCTGAAGCTTCAACTGGATGGGAGGGTGACCAGCTGTCCTGCTTTGCCTGGCACGGATGGTGTGTGAGGTTATCGGTGGTAAAAATCGGCAAAGTCCCGGACCACCCTGGCTGAGCTGGTCCCTATCTGAAGCCACCTGTGTGTGGAGCAGGCTGGGGTCGGGCACCCACCTTGCTGGCCAGGGCAGAGGCGCCCCGGGTTGATGGATGTAACAGGTGCCCTTCACACCGGTTCTGCAGATGGGTGAGTACCAGGAGCTGTGCCTGTACGTGCAGCCTAGAGTCAGCTTCCCGCCACGTGCTGGCCTTCTGCATACGCTACGATTTTATGTCCTTTGCACTAGCCAGCGAGAGCTCTGTTGACTGACAAGACAGAAGGGCTTCCGGTTTAGCATCAGAGGCTCAGGGACGACATCAAAGACCATTTCCGTTTCTCCAGTTAGCTGTCCAGTCTCGGAGGCTCCCCGTGGGGCTGTTGGATGGCTCCCTTATGCAGAAAGACTTTTCTCAATGGTATCCAATGTGCTTCTGCCCCAGAATCCCAAGCAGGACTCTAGAAATTTACCCTGATTGGACCCACAGAGTCCATACCCCGCAACCGAAACAATGATGTCACCAAGGGAACGGCTTAACGAGAGTTAAACATTTCCGGAAGCCCACGGACTGTGCTGGCAAGAGGTAAATGCCAGAATTAAGTCACTGTTCTGTTAGGAAGTGGCAACGTGGGAAGCGGAGGCTAGGGAGGTGACAAGAAGTGTCATGACATGGCTGCCTATGAAACCTGAAATCCAGCTCAAATGTGGCCTCTGGCACAAACCCTGCTACAGACCCAACCCACAGGAGCTCTTTCTTGTCTGAGCTCTGTTCTGCCCACTGAGTACAGCATGCTCACATGTTTCATATCTGTTCCTCTGCGGTAATGATCCCTGTACCTGTCCATCTCCCCAGCGGTTCCGTCAGAAGAGGGCCGGCCCCACCTCACAGGTCTGGGCATCCTCTTCCTGCCACCCCTGGTGCACCCAGCAGCAGAGAGAGGCTCCTGAATGACTGGCCCCTCGAAGTTCCTAATTCCAACCCCTCCCTGGTGTCTGAAGCCCGCTCCACCCAGAACTCTGTTCTGTGAGAACCCGCACTATGAAAACCTGAACTCAATGCATGTTTTCTCAACTTTCTGGTTTCTTTTTTCAGCCCGTTGCTCGCTGCTGAGGACTGGGGCCTCCAGCTTTCTCCAAATACCCTGCATCCCACTGTGACCACTTCTCTCCTGACAGATCAGTCACCACGGCGCATCTTCATTCCAGAAAGCAGAGCCCTCACCTGCTCATTAAAGATGGAGCGGCGCCAGGAGGAAGCCCTGTTTTGATGTAGAAAGAGGCTCTGCCCTCGGCTCCGCCGAGCACGCGGCTTGGGGTGGAAGTCGTGGCTCATTCTTTCCAAGCTGCTCCTCCCCGTCATGTTCTTTCATTGGTGGGGTGGGGCTGAGAGCTGAGAACTGTTTAAAAAGACATCTTTAATCAAAGAGAGCTCAATAAAAGGGCTGAAAGAGAAAACCCATCATTTTGAAATGAGCAGGGCAGTTGTTTCAAAGGGAAGCATTAGCATATTTCAAGAACAGCGTTGTTCCAGCAGGTTTGAGAATGCAAAAGTGAGAGAATCAATCCTGCGTGCTAAACACAGATCAACCAGGTGCTGAGGGGTTTGCACCCAGAGCCAGCAGCAGCAGCAGGCGTCTCCGGTGGTTCCTTCTCAGCGTTACCAGCAGCTGACAGGACCGCAGAGGGGTCCAGGCTCCCCCCTCACCTGAGGAGTCCCAAGCAACAATCCCTGATAAAACAATGATGGGAAACAGGGAAGGATCTGCAGGCCACCTTTCCCTGAGAGTATTCCGCAGAGCACTGGCCCTGGGACGTGCTCTGTAATCAGATCAGCTCGGGAGGAGCTGCGCTCCGATCCCCTCTGCAGGTACGGTACAGGTATTTGCACACTAAAAGCCCTGAGAAGTCCTGCAACAGAGGAATCTATTTAGCTGCTTCTAATTCTGGATTTCTCAAATATATTCGATCAAATTCTTTTTTTTTTCTTACCCATAAAATGCCCTGTGGAACTAGTGTTTCATAGGAGCGATGAAATAAAATTCTTATTTTATGGCAAGACAAGAAAAATTTAAGCATTGAATTTTTCTGTGCCCACCCATTTGGGTCTCCTCTCTCCCCTTTAATGTGTGTTATGTATCTTAAGTGACAACATTCCTTCTCAGTCTTGTGAAGGGTCACCGGTGACCCATTCCTCAGATAACTCCTTAGGAGATAATTTTCCCTCATTTTTTTTCAAAAATTTTTTTTATTTGGGAGTCTTTTTTTTTTTGCTGAATTTTTATTTTATTTTTTTGGGGGAAGTAATTAGGTATATATATATATATATATATATATATATATATATATATATATATATATATATATATATATATATGTACAATTTTTTTAAATGGAGGTACTGGGGATTGAACCCAGGACCTTGTGTGTGCTAAGCACGCACTCTACCACTGAGCTATACCCTCTCCCTGTAACTTTCCTTCTTAATCTTGTAAAGGCTCATGGTGACCTACTACTCGCTTTGTACATGTAGATCTGGATTGTATAAACTGTCCATGCATCATTTGCTGTATAACCCTTTGTCTCAAACACTGCATAACTGCACTTTGACCTCTAATGAGCAGAACAGTCCTCAGAGCTTTCTGAAAGACTTTCTTCCGAGTTATAATCCTTAGGTTAGCTACAGTAAAATTGTCCGTTTCTTTCTTAGGTCAATCATTGATTAATTTTTTTCATCAACAAGACACAATTGAGAAATATTACCTTGGCCCCTTTCCAGGCCTCGTTTTTGGCCATCAACTTCAGACCCTTCTCCCACCAAAACTTTCTCAAAGAACCACTCTAAAGTTTGACATTGGACTTTCATGGTTCCATGTGTCGGTGTTCCCAGGCACTGGGATGGACCCAAGGAGCAGGGGACGATCCCTAACTAAACGCTGAGGTCAGGAGAATGAAGACCCCCTGAAAAGACACCTGCGGGTCAGGCTCAGGGTCACAGGATGTCTGGCAGCATCCGGGTGAAAGGTCAGAACGAGGCCCAGCTGATCAGTGTGGTTTGAGGGGCATGGCCCAGGCTCTTCTGGACATGAGAGTGACCAGCAGGAACACAGAAGGATGGAAGGCCTGGCTTGTCACGTGGATGGACAGCCAGTGGTGGGGAGGGTAGGAAAGCCACAGCTCAGCTCCCCAAGGGGTCCCAGGAACTCAGGTTGCCTCAGATAGCCTGGATGGAAGACACTGGCAGACACTAGATCCCACACCCCCGGGAGAGGCAGGTTCTCCTAGGACAACCTGCCCTGACCATCACTGGCTCAGGGATTAACACCTGGGTGGAACCGGGGCCATCCTGAAAGGGCAACTGTACTGACCTACAGGAGGCAGCAAATTGAGAGGCCAGGACCCTGCCCGGCAGGTGACGCCACTAGAAATTGTTAATATCAAGGAAGGAGTTAGGAAATCAAGGCAAGAAGATCAAGGGTGTGTGGCAGCTGTGGACAGTTGCGGGGGTTACACACCGCACCAGTGTGGCCAGCCGAGGAGGTGGGCGGGGGCTGAGCTCTAACTTCCATTCTGCTTGTGAAGCTAGGAACCCCCATGAGACCCCCTATGCACATTTACGAAAAGGACCACCTTTTACTAATTCATGCAAAGAGGCTCTGAAGGGATGCTAGACCTCAGCTTGTGAAGGAAAGAATGGGGACCTGGCTGGGGCCACTCCCACACTTGGATATAAAATTTGGGCAAAACTTGGGTACTAAATAGAGACCAAAGGCAAATCCAGGGCTAAAGCTGGTGAGAACTGCCAGCAAAGAAGGTCCAGAGGAAAGGCCTCGTGTATGGTCAGTTCATGTGAAGCCAACTGGCCTCTTCAAACAGTGCCTCTTTGAAAGCCCCACCCCCCACCCCATGCCCTCCCCGAGGGGTGCTCTTTCCCGAGGGTTAAAGGCGTGGTTCTGACCTCAACGTCTGACCATGTATGAATGTTTCACTATTTTTAATGGAGTAACAGGAGCCAAGAATCTGGGGAAGGCTTTACAGCCAGACCCAGAGATAGGGCTGAAAATGCAGCCCCTTCCACCAATCAGCCTTGCTTGGATGTCTGTCTGGTGGCTGTAGAAGCCCTGAGCAGTGATTTCCATCAGTCTCAATGTCTGTGAGCCTTGGGTTTGTGGTGCCGTGGTCGCATGATCAGGCACCTCATTTCACACTTTCACACGGGGCTTCCTCCTGCCACTCAAGTTACCTCGCTCCTTGATTAGCATCGTTACAAATGTATGCTTTCCAACATGGGTCCTCTAACCTGGTCACCCGTTTCTTTTTCTCTTCCCTGGTTAGCTCGACTTGGTCCTCCTTGCCTTTACTAGCTGCTCTCTGAACCTTACATCTTAACACCATTTTTACTGGATTACTGTACCTCCCACATCGCAGAGAAAATAAATGTCACCTGAAGTGAGCGTCTTGGAACTTTCCACCCAGTATTGCCGTGATACTGTGAGATAGTAAGAAACAGATATTCTGGTCTTGGTCCCTGGCTCCTGGCCAGAGCTCCTAAAACCCTTGTAATCACCTAAGCAGTGAGGGCAATGGAGCATCTTTTGTTGGAATATTTGGAGTGGAGTGATAAAGCTGAAAGCCACATCTTTTGTTATTCATAACAAGCCCCTTTCAACCACACCTGAGCTGCTGTTAGTGAGGTGGCTTCGGGCACGCCACCTAAGGATGGGGACTGTTTGCCGGGGTAACCAACCACGGGACGAGAAAGCTGGCACTTTCAGCTCCGCCTCTCACTCGTGGGAAGGGGAGAGGGGCTGGAGGTTGAGTTGATCACTAATAGCCCGTGATTTAATCAATCCTGATGTCATGAAGTTTCCATGAAAGCCCTAATTGAGGGGGTTGAGAGAGCGCCCAGGTTCCTGACCACACAGGGGTGTTGGAGGGGTGGTGCGCCTGGAGGTGGGGTGGGAGCCCTGTGTACCCCCATCTCAGACCTCGTCTCGTCCATCTCTTCCACTGGCTTTTCCTGAGTTGTATCCTTCATAATGCGTAAAATATGTAAGTAAGTGTTTCCCTGAGTTTTGTGTGCTGTTCTAGCAAATGACTGAACAAAAGGAAGGAATTGTGGAAGCCCTGATTTATAGCTGGTTGGCCAGAAATACAGGTCACAACCTGGGACTTAAAATCGGTGTCCCAAGTTGGGGGCAGTTTTGTGGGACTGAGCCCTTAACCTGGGAGTCCATGCTAACTCCAGGTAGTTACTGTAAGAATTGAGCTGCTCTGCGCCTACCCACCACCCCCCACACAGTGTCAGAAGTGTTGTAAGAGGAGAGAAAACAGTTGTTTTTCTTTCACTTACAGCCTTTAACTCTAATGGTTTGTTCTCTCTTGCCTGCAGAAGGAAATATCTTTTCCAGCAGAAAGAAAAAATTTCCCTTGATTCTGTCTAAATTTTAAGTTAGTATTCCTACCCCCCTACAAAATGTCTTAAAAGAATAACATAGACTTCTTCCTCATCCCATGATAGGATACAGGGACTGGATTTACCTTCATGCCTTAAGAAAAGGTCAGAGAAAACTGGACAAAAATTTTTTAAAAACGTTTTCCAGACACCAGACAACAGGCAGTTCATGACTGATATTTCTGAGAGAAGGGAAGTGAGGTAAGCCCTACATTGCTCTGTCTTAGTGCCTGGAGACACTGTATGGCAGGGAGCGGGTTCCCAAACCGTCTGATGATCAGGCTGAGTTCAGGATAAAGAGACCAGAATAGGGGAGGGGGAGGCAAGGATACTAAAATTTGTGGGACAGAATAGTGAACAGAGAAGAGTTCTGGATATCTGTAGAAGGAACCACTCAAGTGTCTAGATGAATACCGATCTGCCGCTTTGTGAAAAGGAAGTTACTTGAATCTCAGAAAAGAACCTTGCAGAGAGAAGGCTAAATATTCTTAGAGCTCATATGTAGATAAGAATAATTTGTGTTTCCACCAGCCAGCCTGGACAGCCTTTGTGATACACAAGACATCAGGTACAGTCCTGAGGAAGATGCCTCCTTCGTAGTTGGGTTGTATTAGACCTGGACTGAAGACTGCTCCAGACCCAAGAGAGAGCTTAACAGCAAAGCATGAAAGGAGCAAAGATAATCCAAGGAGCTTAAGAGAGCTTAACAGCAAAGCATGAAAGGAGCAAAGATAATCCAAGGAGCTTACAGCCTCCTATAACTAAGCCCTATATCTTTTAAAGGAACATGAAAGATATCTAGCACCCAAAAATGTGAAAATCACAATGTCCGCCAACCAACCAAAAATTGTGAGGCATGCAAAATGCAAGAAAATATGAACTATTATTAGGAGAAAAAATAACCCATAGAAACAGATCCAGAAATGACAGAAATGATAGAAATAGCAGACAAGGATATTAAGAATTATAAATATGCTCCACTGTTCAAGAAAGTGCAGGAAAAGACAAATATGACAAGGTGAGAAATGCAATGGAGCTTCTGAAGATGGAGAATACAATATCTGAAATGAAAAACACACTAGAGTTACCAGTAGATTAGATATAGCAGGAAGAAATACTGGTGAATGTAAAGACATAGCAATGGAAACTCTTCAAAATTGAGTACAGAGAGAAAAAAAGATTGGAAAAAAAAAAAAAAACCAACCTCCAGAGTTTCAGTGATACATGAAAAAATATCCAGCAGTCTGATAAACTTATAAGCAGGATCCTAGAAGGAATGGAAAAGAGAGGGAAAAAATAAAGATACAATGGCCAAAATTTTTCCAAATTTGATGAAACCTATAAACCATAGATTCAAGAATCTCAATGAAACCCAAGCAGAAGAAACAAAACTACATGAAGGAACACCGTAATTAAATTGCTGAAAACCGAAGATAGAGGGAAAATTTTTCAAGCAGCCAAAAGAAAAAGACACCCAGAAAGAAAAATAAGAATGTCAGAAGAATTCTTGTCAGAGACGATGTCAGCCTGACGACAACGGAATGACGTATTTTAAGCACTGAACAAAGAAAACTGTCAATCTAGAATTTCATACCCAGGAAAAAATAGCTTTCAGAAGTGAAATAGAAATAAAAGTTTTTTCAGATAGTAAAATATGAGCTGTTTATCACCATCAAACCTACCGTAAGAAATATTACAGGAAGTTAATTCTTCGGGGGGAATATGCTACCAGATGGAAATTTGGATCAATACAATTGAATGAGGAACACAGAAAACTTTGGAAATTAAACAACATACTTCTAAATAGTCCAAAGAAGAAGTCACAAGGGAAATTAGAAGACAGCTGACCAATTAAAAATGGAAATATAACACAGCAAAATTTGTTGGTTTCAGTTAAAGCAGTACTTAGAGGGAAATTTATAGCATTATATACTTATATGATATAAATAGCTCCAAAAATCAAAGAATGAGGCTTCCTTCTGAACAGCCTATATAAGGAAGAGCAAATTAAGGCCAAGAAAAAAGGAAACAGTGAAGATAAAAAAGAAATGGATAAACTGGAAAATATAACAATAGAAAATAATCAATGAGACCAAAAGCTAATTCCGTGAGATCTATACAATTTATAACTCCCGAGTCCATCTGATAAATAAGACATAAAAAAGACAAGAAAAGATACAGAAAAAATTAAAAAGAGAAAAGACACAAATTACTATTATTAAGAATGAGAGAGGAGCACCATTCCAGATTCTACAAACATGCAGAGGACATAAAGGAGAAGTATGAACAATTTATGTTAATAAATTCAGCAACTTAAACAAAACGGACAACGTCCTTGAAAAACATAAACCTAACTTAAGAAATAAGTTATTGATAGCCCTTTATCTATTAATGAAATTAAATGTATCATTCAAACTTCCTAATAGTAAAATTAGTAAATTTACAGTGAAGAAACCTGAAAATCAGTTCTCAGCTGGGTGATCAAAGTTAGTATCAATAATGGTAAATTATGTTAATAGGATGTATCCTTAGTATCATGTGATAAGAGTGGTACTTTAGCTCTGTGGTCTTCTTCCCCAAAACTCACTACCCCAGTCTAATCATGAAAAAACATCAAATAAGCTTCAGTTTAGAGACATTCTGGAAAACACTTTGGACAGTACTCCTCAAAAATTCAAGATCATCAAAAACAAGGGAAGTCTTAGAAACTGTCACAACCAAAAAGATCCTAAAGTGACACGATGACTAGAAGTATTGTGTGCCCTAGATGATCTGGAAAAACAACAAAAAAGGACATTAGGTAAAAAATTTTTAAATAAGAGTGAAGTATGTTTCATTAGGTCCCATTTGTTTATTCTTGCTTTTATTTCTATTGCTTGAGCAGACTGTTCTAGGAGAACATTTTTGAGATGTATGTCAGATAATGTGTTGCCTATATTTTCTTCTAGGAGGTTTATTGTATCTTGTCTTATGTTTAAGTCTTTGATCCATTTTGAGTTGATTTTTGTGTATGGTGTACGAAGTGTTCTAGCTTCACTGCTTTACATGTGGCTGTCCAGTTTTCCCAACATCATTTGCTGAAGAGACTGTCTTTATTCCATTGTATATTCTTGCCTCCTTTGTCGAAGATGAGTTGACCAAAAGTTTGTGGGTTCATTTCTGGGCTCTCTGTTCTGTTCCATTGGTCCATATGTCTGTTTTTGTACCCATACCATGCTGTCTTGATGAATGTAGCTCTATAGTATTGTCTGAAGTCTGGGAGAGTTATTCCTCCAGCCTCTTTCTTTCTCTTCAGTAATGCTTTGGCAATTCTAGGTCTTTGGTGGTTCCATGCAAATTTTATTATGTTTTGTTCTAGTTCTGTGAAATATGTCCTGGGTAATTTGATAGGGATTGCATTAAATCTGTAGATTGCCTTGGGCAGTGTGACCATTTTAACAATATTGATTCTTCCAATCCAAGAGCATGGGATATCTTTCCATTTTTTAAAGCCTTCTTTAATTTCCTTCATTAATGGTTAATAGTTTTCTGTGTATAATTCTTTCACCTCCTTGGTTAGGTTTATTCCTAGGTATTTTATTACTTTGGGTGCTATTTTAAAGGGAATTGTTTCTTTACTTTCTTTTTCTGTTGATTCACCATTAGTGTAAAGAAATGCAACTGATTTTGGAACGTTAATCTTGTAACCTGCTACCTTGCTGAATTCTTTGATCAGCTCTAGTAGTTTTTGTGTGGACCTTTTAGGGTTTTCTATATATAGTAACATGTCATTGGCATATAGTGACACTTTTACCTCTTCTTTTCCAGTTTGGATCCCTTTTATTCTCTCTCTTGCCTGATTGCTGTGGCTAGGACTTCCAAGACTATGCTGAATATCACTAATTATCAGAGAAATGCAAATCAAAACTACAATGACGTATCATCTCGCATCAGTTAGAATGGCCATCATTCAAAAATCCACAAATGACAAATGCTGGAGAGGCTGTGGAGAAAGGGGAACCCTCCTACACTGCTGGTGGGAATGCAGTTTGGTGCAGCCACTGTGCAAAACAGTATGGAGATTCCTCAAATGACTAGGAATAGACTTACCATATGACCCAGGAATCCTGCTCCTGAGCATATATCCAGAAGGAATCCTACTTCAAAATGACACCTGCATCTCAATGTTCACAGCAGCACTATTTACAATAGCCAAGACATGGAAACAGCCTAAATGTCTGTCAACAGATGACTGGATAAAGAAGAGGTGGTGTATTTATACAATGGAATACTATTCAGCCATAAAAACCGACAACATAACGCCATTTGCAGCAACATGGATGCTCCTGGAAAATGTCATTCTAAGTGAAGTAAGACAGAAAGAGAAAGAAAAATACCATATGAGATCACTCATATGTGGAATCTAAAAAAAAAAAAAACAAAGAAAAACAAACAAACAAACAAAGCATAAATACAAAACAGAAATAGACTCATAGACAGAGAAT
Organism: Camelus bactrianus; assembly: GCF_048773025.1. Lineage (NCBI taxonomy): Eukaryota > Metazoa > Chordata > Mammalia > Artiodactyla > Camelidae > Camelus > Camelus bactrianus. The sequence continues at coordinate 10,450,144 of NC_133549.1, forward strand.
ACAAACTTGTGGTTGCCAAAGGGGCGAGGGGTGGGAAGGGATAGATGGGATTTCAAAATTGTAGTATAGACAAACAAGATTATACTGTATAGTACAGGGAAATATATACAAGATCTTATGGTAGCTCACAGAGAAAAAAATGTGACAATGAATATATATATATGTGCATGTATAACTGAAAAATTGTGCTCTACACTGGAATTTGACACAACATTGTAAAATGATTATAAATCAATAAAAATTGATTTATAATTAAAATTAAAAAAGGAATAAAGTACGGATTTTTGTTAATAATGTATCAATGTCAGCTGGGAAACCATTCTAAATAAAAGTGTCTTAAAAAAAACTTCTTACAAAGTAACCTCTAGGCTCAGGGGTTCCGCTGATGAATTATACCCAACATTTAGAAAAGGAATAATACCAATTGTATACAAACTCTTCAAGAAAATAAAAGAGGGATAAACAACAAGGTCCTACTGTATAGTGCAGGGAACAGTATTTGATGGCTTGTAGTAACCTGTAATGAAAAAGAATATATCTATGTATCTATCTATCTATATGTATATCTGAATCACTAGGCTGTACACTAGAAATACAACACTGTAAATTAACTATATTTCAATTAAAAAAAAAAAAAAGAAGAGGGAACATTTTCCCAACTCATTCTCTGAGGCTAATATTGTCCTGATAACAAAACCACACAAGACATTACAAGAAAAGTAAATTGCAGACTAATATCCTCCAGGAACATAGAAAAAATTCTTAGCAAACATTTAGCAAGTAAAATCTAGTAATATAATTCAGAATACAGCATTACCAAGTGAAGTTTATGCCAGGAAAGTAAGATTTGGTTAACATGTGAAAAATCAATGTAGTTCACCATGTTAACAGATTTACAAGGAAAAATTATACGATCATCTCAATAGATGCTGAAAAAGCATTTGACAAAATTTAGCACCCATTTATGGTTTTGAAAAACTCAGCAATAAATGGATTGGAATGGAAAGCAGGAATGGAAGAGAATTTCCTCAATCTGGTACATCTAACAATTATACTTCGTGATAAAAAATAGAATGCTTCGCCTCTACGATCTAGAGCAAGACAGGAATATCTACTCTTGCTTTTTCTATTTTACTTCATACCAGATGTGCTCATCAGTTCAGTAAATTCAGAAAAAGAAGTCAAATGCATAGGCGTCAAAAGCAAAAAGCAAAACTGACTGTATTAACAGATGATGTGACATGATTGTATATGTATAAAATACTAATGATTTTACAAAAACAGTAGCTAAACTCTTAGGTGAGTTTAGCAATATTGACATATAAAATTATATCTCTCTAGCAATAAACAATTAAATTTAAATATTTATTGATATAGTTTGGAAAATACGTTCAAGATCTGTACACTGAAGACTACAAAATAGTGTTGAGAAAAATTAGAGAAGACCTAAGTAAATGGAGAGATATATCATGTTTATGAATTGGAAGACTCAATATTTTTTAGTGTCGTTTTTCCCAAAATTGATTTATAGATTTAGAGAACCCTAATCAAAATCCCAGTTGGCTCATTGGGTAAACACTGGCAAGTCACATCTAAAATTTATAGGTAAATGCAAATGACTTAGAATACTGAAAACAATTTTGAAAAATAAGAACCAAGTTGGAATATTCACACTACCTGACTTTAAGATTTAAAGATGCAGTGTTCAAGGAGACATCTGTACCTAGACAAACATGTAGATCAAAGGGACAGGATGTCAGAAAGAATGGCAGAAGAAGAACCTCCAAAAACTTCTCTTCCATAATGGTGGTGAGACCACCGGGAAAATTAGTCAGAGTCAACTTTTTCTTACTCTGGAAATTAACCAAAAACTTTCAGCACATGGAGGAGCCTTTACTCAAGAAAAGTAGCTGAATTTCAAGGTTTGTGGTATTTTAATCTCCCCAGTTTTCATGCCCATTTTCCCAACTCTTCAGTAGCTCTGAAAACAAACAGCCCACAATCACAGTGAAAACCAGCAGCCTGGTGGCCACTAGAGGGGGCAAAATGGGGTTGGGACTCAAGCCTCATTCCCAGAGAACTGTCATTTTTTGACCCATTCGATGGTACACTGAAAGAGACCACTCACAAGATTTCTATTTAACCTGACTAGGAGCTTGCCCGGTGCACAAAGCCTTTTCCCTAGGGGTGTTTGCTGGAAGCAGTCACAAGCAACTGTCTAACATTGCAGCCGTCTGAGGCAGTGATATAGCATTTGGGGCAAAGAATACGTTCTCCAAAAGCTTAAAAGTAAAAGCTGGGTAATGAGATGTCCATAGGAGGCTTTGAAAAGCTCTGACCTGTTGCTGGGAATCTAGATGGTCATGTGCCCATGGAGGACAGTGTGCATGCTCAGATCTATGTGCATCCTCAGGAGAAACCTGCGAAGGCTCTCTGCGTTCATCTCTGGCTGACCTTGAGGCTGTGTGCAAGCAGCAAGTGAAGACCAAAGCAGAAACGTACACTGTCTGGCTGCATGTTGAATGTGTTCCCCAGCATACACACAGAGCCCCACAGCAAAGACTGGGAGACTTACTGGTTCCAGGCATTTAAGGAAATTTCTGATGAGCTGACCTCTTAACTAACCAAGCAGAGACTTCAGACGACATACATGATTACAAACTACAGACTCAATGGAATTAGTTCAGAACAGTCAGTAAACAAACATCAACAACCATAAACCCTAAAGAGAGGGTGATTCTGACTTTCAGATGAGCCACATTACATAATTTCAACAAAACGTTTTGAGAGATGCAAAGAAAAACAAAATATGCCCCATGCACAGGAAAGAAAAGTCAGTCAATAGAAAATTATCTCTGAGGGGGTCCAGACTTTGGACTTACTAGACAAAACTTTAGGTCAGATATTTTGAATATGTTCAAAGAACTAAAGGAAATCATGTATAAAGATCTAAAGAAAAGTGTGAGAACAATGTTTCAACAAAAAGACTAGGAAGAGATAGAAATCGTATGTGTATATATCTACTATAATTATATATGTATATACACACAAATAGAAATTAGAAATTTGAGAATCAAAGAGTATAATCCTTTAAATGAAGGCATTAATGGGCTCAGCAGCAAATTTGAGCAGAAAAAGGATCAGCAAATTTGAAAATAGGTCCATTGAGATTATCCATCTGAGGAAGAGAAAGAAAAATGAAGGAAGGAAAATGAACAGAGTCTCAGAGATCTGTGGGCACTATCAAACATACCAACATACGTATGATGGGAGTTCTGAAAAGAGAGGAGAGAGAGAAATGGGCAGAAAGAATATTTGAAGAAATAGTGGCTGAACACTTCCCAAATTTGATGCAAAACATTAATCTACATGCTCAATAAACTCAACAAATTTCAAGTAGGATAAATTAAAGAGATCTACAGCTGGGCACATCAGTCACCCCACTGAAGGTCAAAGACAGAGAGAGACTCATGAAAGCTTCAAAAACTAAGCAACTCATGAGTATGGAGCCTCGCAAAGATCAGCAGTGTACTTCTCATCAGGAACCGTGGAGGCCAGAAGGCGGTGGGATGGCATAGTCAAAATCTTGGAAGAAAAAGATTAATCAAGAATTCTAAATCCAGCCTAGCAAGCCTTCCAAAATGAAGGAAAAATTAAGACATTCACATGCAATAAAACCTGAGAGCATTTGTTCCTAGCCAACCCCCCCCTCCAAGAACTACTGGAGGGAGCATTCCAGGCTGGGATCAGAGGGCTCTAAACAGTGATTCAAATCAGCATGAAGGAACAAAGAACTCCAGTAAAGGTAACTGTATAGGCAAATAAAAGACAATATACATGTATTTTTTGTTTCAAATTCGTCTTTTTCCTCTTAACTGACTTAAAATATAACTGCAGAAATCAATAATTAGATCAAAGGGGAAAAAATAGAGACCAGAAAAGCAACCATGTGTATATGCTGAATTGATTTTTGGCAAAGATATCAAATTCAATGGGGAGTGGATTATCTGTTTAACAAATACTTGAACATCATATAAACATGAACCTCAGATCATATTCAAACTTAATTCAAATTGGGTAATAAACCTGAACTTAAGATATAAAATCATAGAGGAAGCTCCTAGAAAGAAAAGTAGGAAAAAATTATAATTTGGGTTGAGCAAAAAAAAAGTTAGGACAAAAAAATCATGAACCAGAAAAGAATAAATTGAGCATCACCAAAATTAAAGGTTTTGCTATTTTTAAAATGCTGTTAAGAAAATGAAAGGGCACACTACAGCCTGGGAGGGAACATTTGTAAACACACAAATAAAGAATTCAAATCTAGAATATACAAAGAACTTTTACAACTTTAATAATAAGAAGACAAAAAACCCAATTAAGAAGTGGGTGAAATGTTTATTGACACATCACCAAATTAGATATATAAATATGCCTATGAAAAGATGGCCAACATTTTTCATCGTGAGGGAAATGCAAATTTAAATCCCAGTGATTTTCTACTGCATACCCATTAGAATAGTTAAATGTAAAGAGATTGTCAATATCAAGTTTTGGCAAAGATGTATAGCAACTTTGCCAAAACTTGATATTTTTGGTAGAACTCTCACCAAAAATGGAGGGGATGCAAAATGGTACAGCCACTTTGATGAACAGTTTGACAATTTCTTATAAAGTTAAATAGAAACTTACCTTATTCCCAGAAATCTTTCTACTAAGTGTTTACCTAAGAGAAATGAAAAAAAAATGTTCACATGTTTTCATATATTTCTAGCACCTTTATTCATAATAGCCCCACACTGGTAACAACCAAATGTCCATCAACTGGTGAATGGACCAACACCTTTTGGTATATTCATACTAGGGAATACTATTCAGTGAGGAAAAAGGAGCAAACTGCTGAGACAACAGTTGATCCTGGGTTCAATCCCCAGCACCTCTATTTAAAAAAATTTGGAAAAAAAAATTCCAGAAAGTTCCAGAAAGCAAAGCTTGAATTTGCCACACACTGGAAACTATTTGCATAGTATTTTCATTGTGTTTACAATTACTTACATAGTATTTACATTGTATTAGATATTATAAGTAATCTAGAGATGATTTAAAGTGCCCAGAGGATTGCATAAGGGTTATGTGCCAAAACCCCACCATTTTATATAAGGGAGTTGAGCACCTGCTGGGGGTGGAGAGGGGGGTGGCTGGAACCAATCCTCAGAAGGTACCTCAAGGGATGATTATATATACGTTTGTCAAAGTCATCAAAATGTACACTTAAAATTGGTGACTTTTATTGGTTATAAAATTATATCTCAATAAGGCCGACTTAAAAACACACACAGTGAAAAATATGAAAACGAATATGTGTATGTATACGCATGATGGGGACATCGTGCTGTGCACCAGAAATTGACACATTGTAACTGACAGTACTTCAATTAAAACAACAACAAACAAAAACAAAAACAAAAACAAAAACAAAAACAAAAACAAAAACAAAAAACCCCACACAGCGATTCCTTCTTGGGGCCTTTGTACTTCAGGTTCACACCAGACAGAGTACTTTGCACAGATGTCTGTGATCCACTCCGTCCCTGCAGTCAGCTCTCTGCACAAGTGTCACCTGTCCTGGGGCCTCCTCTGAGCCCTCCATTAAAAATAGCACCCCATTTTATCATTATCTATCCCTTTATCTTGTATTATTTTCTTTGCAGCTCTTATCCCTACATAAAATGTTTTAAAAAAAAAAATCATGCACACACACACACAGCGGTAACACAACCCCTGCTTCACCTTCACCTCCCCATCACACTTCAGCACACACAGCCATTTGTTTTGTCCCCACCTTTCTGCTGAGGTTTTTTCCAGGTTCATCACTGCCTCTACATGGAGTCTTCAGCAGTCTTGCCTCGCTGTGACAGTTCATATTTTCAGTCTCTCCCTTTCCTCCTGACCTGTGTCCTCTGGTGGCTGCCGTGCTTTCCCCCTCTCCTGAGCTGCTGTCCCCTTTCTGGCTGCTCCCTCTTGGCTTTCTTTCCAAGCCTCTCCTCCACTGCCCTGTAGAGGTTGGCTTCTACCAGGATGTTTCTTGTTTGTATTCTCTGTTCTCTTTACTAAGCGCTTGGCGTGAATTACCTCACCCCCTCACAGGATCTCACCCACCGCTTCCAAACGTAACAACCCAGACCCAGCCCCGTCTCGGCACCCCCAGCATGTCTTAAATTGTCAAGGGATATAAGGAAAACCTGAAAAGAAAGGAGTTTAAATTTGCTTTAATTTAAACCCAATATACACCACACAACTGGAAGGAATGTATGAGAAATACACAATTATAGTAAAAATCAAAGGAACATCAGTGTTGCAACCCCAGTGAAAGTTTATAATCACTACCCTCCAATCTAATCCCAGTCTAAAGTTACAGCCACACAGGTGAGACCTCCACCCTCCATCATGATAGCATTAATTTCCCTTGCAGCCCCCTCCCCCGTCCCCATGACAACTGCATCCCTTCTTCTGCAGAGCCCTTGGCACATGTGCATAGCTAATCAGGAGGACTCCTGGCCCCTGGGACCTTTTTCCAGACAAGCAAGCCTCCCTTTGCTATTCCTTCTCCTTTCCGTTCCAGGGTGCTTCTTAAACCAGGGAGCTACCTCAGAAAGCAGTATGCATGAGTCAAACGAACATGTCACCACGAGTTTAAGAAAATAAAATCACTGCCCACAGTAAAATGGATTTAATGGTCACAGGGGTGTTCATAAAACACCTCTCTTCAGCTTCTTAAGCACGGACTTTAATAATTTAATTTTTTTTCTGCCGTGACACTAAGATTTTCTGAAACAGAGAGAAAGCCCACAGTAAGATGAAGCCTACATCTTCCCCCGTTTCATGGCAGCAGGACTAATGCCTTTTACTGCCTCCTTTTAGAAACTTCGCTGTGCGCAGTCTCTTCACATCAGTGCGCAGTCTCTTCACATCAGTGCGCTGATTTGGGCTGCGCACCCCCTCCCGGGCTGACCAGGATGAAAACCCCAGTTCTTGAAAAGTTTAGCAGAGAAAACAGATTTCAGTATTTGCACTTGACCTAAAATTTATTTATTTATTTGTTTGTTTGTTTAATTTTTATTTATGTTAGGATTTTTGTATACATTTTTTAAATTTTATTTTTTATTGAAGTGTAGTTGGTTTACAGTGTTAGTTTCAGGTGATTTCACAGCAAAGTGATTCAGTTATACATATACATACATTTTTTTTTCAGATTCTTTTTCATTATATGTTATTACAAGAAATTGAATATAGTTCCCTGTGCTAACCTAACTTATTTATCTAAAATTTTTTTCAAATTCTGAATCCCTACCCTAAAAACAGAAATAACAAACATACTACAAAAGTATAAAAGGAAAACAACACCTGGGCACCTGCCAAGCTGACCAGACATATGTTTCACTTTCCCTCCGGTGGCTTTATTATTGTTACTAAAAGTTTCCCAATTAAAGCTATGTATCCAAGGTTTTGAAACATATTAAAATATATATAACCACCTTTTAAATATAAAAAGTAATAAATATTCCCTTTGCAAATTTGGAAAATAGAAAATATTTACAAAGAAGAGACCAATTAACACCCATATCTCCACTGGTGAAGAATTACTGTCAACATCAGTTTATGGCTTTTCAGTTTTTTATGAACATGTACATGGATTTATATGTATATGTGGTCATGCTGTATATACTGCTCCATAACCTGCTGCTTTTAATAAGTCACCAGGAGCTTTTAGTCATCACATAGTCCTCCAAAACCGTATTTTAAATGTCTTTATAACATTCCATCATATGTCTTGCATCATTTATACAACCCAGACCCAATTTTTTGAAAAATGTTTCAGTTGTTCCTATTTATTTGCTTATAAATAATACATCCTTGTGTATTTACCTTTAGCACGCCTCTGTTTCTGTAGGATGCATTCCTGGATGGTATACCGTAATTTTTGACAAGATAAACCTCAGATTCTGAAACTCCTTGGAAGGTCTAGGACATTCCAATTAAGAGCCTGGGCATCCAATAAACTTTCCAATGATTTTCCTTCATGCTCAGCTGCAACCCTGTCGTTTGCAGAAGGCCTTTAAGAGCATGTACTGAATCACCTATTTATTCCCAAACCTAGCATCCCAAGACCCTTCTTCCAGTTGTATATATCAGGTCCTTTACACACATTATCCAGTCCTCACAGCGGTCCAAGGCAGGTGGTACTGTCTTCATTTTATGACTATGGAAACATGTTGAGAGAGGGTGCATCACTTGCCCAAGGTCACATCACTAATAAGCAGATGTTTGAACCCAGGTCTGTGAAGCACGGGCTCTTTTCCTAAGTGGCTCTCACTCACGCTCCACTAATCCTCCAGAGGAGAGGCAGGCAGACACTGCAGGAGCCGGTCTGCCCGGATTTGAACCTGGCTTGCATCTAGCCTTGTGACCTCATGCAAGTAATTGTCCGTGTCGGCCTTTGCTTCCTCATTTTAAAAATGTGGATACAACAGCACCCACGTCATGGGGCTGTGGCGAGGGCTAAATTAGTCAGAGCAAAGTGCTTAGACTTGTGCCCGCTGCATGGGAAGTACGAACTGCATTTTTCATCACTGTCATCGGTGTTTTTACTATTACGTTCCAGGCAAGCCAGCTTTCCTGGCCATTTCCCAAACACAACGTGGTTACTTGATCTACGCCTCTGCTCACACTGTTTCCAACCTGGCCTGCGTGCCCCATCCCCTCGTACAGCGCGCTTGACGGCTGGAATTCATGGGCGGGCTTGATGAAATAAATCCTCCTTCTCCTTCGTAGTCCTTCCCCTTTTTTTATTGTTGATGATCTCTCTCTTCCTCTTACATCACCTATTACTCTTTTATAATTTTCATCCTGCCTGTATGGTTTAGAGTTGCCAGCTTACTTCCTTGCTAAACCAGAAGCTTGCTGAAGGCAGAGACGGCCCTGGGGGACATGGTGTGTCCAGAGGGGAGGACACTAAGGGGACAATGCCAGGGAGTCCATGATTAACCCCAGGTCTGCCCCTTTACTCTATTGCGCATTATTTAACCTCTCTGTGCCCCAGTTTTTCCATCCATAAAATGGACATGATAATAAGACCTGCTTTGTAGGTTTTTTGGGGAGGATCAAATGTAATATGCTTGGAATTGTGTCTGGAGCATAGTAAGTGCTCAGTAAATGCTAACTGTTACCATGTTACATAGTCGGCACTCAGTAAGGTTTAGCTGGCTGAGTGCAAGCACCCATGAGTCATGATTGGTCACTGGACATTTGTCGGAACCGTCCCCTCTGTCATATCCGCACGTAGAGCTGGGCAGACTCTCTGCAGCTATCATTTGGTCCCATCAGGGATTATTTCCTAAAATTAGTCTTCTCATTGGTGGTGCTAATGGGGTTGGGGTAGCTGGGTTCTAATCTCTGGGTCAAAAAGTGAAGATAAACATTCATTTTTTTCACATTGTTTTCATTATAAATTATTACAAGACATTGAATATCGTTCCCTGTGCTGTACAGTAGGACCTTGTTGTTTATCAACCATCCTTTAATTAAAAAAAAAAAGTGAAGATATAAATACATCTTATAAAAATAAAAGAGAAAATAAACCTTGGCAAATGACCCTTTAAAATTTCTCCAAAAGTCACGCTGTTTCTGAGAGCAGAGTCCTGCCCCAAGGCCAACAGCAGCCGTCTAGGTGAAAGCATCTCGGGTCCCAGGAACAAGCCGGTCTGGCTGTTAGTGCTACACCCAGAGGTGGGGCGAGGGTCAAGTATTTATAAGCAGAGACCAGGGAAGCTGCAGCTGTCCAGTCCCCTGGTGTTTCCCGGGGAGCAACGCGGCTACCGCGCACCGCATTCCCCTATTTACCTGTTGGTGTTCTGACCTCCGAGTTCTGGCCTCTTGTTCAACTTGAGCTCAGTCCCCGGCTCTCAGGCTGTCACATTTCCCTGTCTTAGTTGGGGTGCTATGCAGTCTACTTCTGTTCTTTTAGTGGCTACCCTAGGAATCACAACATATGTTCTTTTTTAAAAAAATTTTTGTGTTGAGGATAGGTAATTAGGTTTATTTCCTTATTTTCCTAATGGAAGTGTACTGGGGATTGAAGCCAGGACCTCATGCATGCTAGGCATGCACTCTACCACTGAGCTATACCCTCCCTCCTTAATTTATCATAAGCTAGGGTTAACTCATACCTTTACCTTCCTTCTGGATAACATATTGCCTCTCTGCAAAAACTACTCTTTTATGTCACACGGTACAAAAATACATTTCTCTGGCTATAGTGATGGAGTCCTACCAGTCATTAAAGAGGTTATGTCAAGGATGGAGAGCAGATTTCAGTTTCCATGTCCACATCAGTTAGTAATAACCAGAGTTCTGAGGCAAAGTTCAGGTTCAGAGGAGAAAAAGAGCCTTGAAGTCTCATGGGAGCCTAGGAGGATCCCGGCAGAAAATAGCGATTAAGTCAGAGAGAAATCAGTAATCTGGCCAGAAACATACAACTTATCAAGCCTGAAACATGAAGAAGAAGAAAATCTGAACAGACCAACTGGTAAGGAGACTGACTCAGTAATCAAAACCCTCCCAGCAAACGAAAGCCCAGGATGAGATGGCTTCATTGGTGAATTCTACCAAACATTGAAAGGAGAATTAACAACAATCCTTCTCAAACTCTTCCGAAAAACAGAAGAGGAGGGAACACTTTCCAAACTCAATTTATGAGGCCAGCATTTTGGATACCAAAACCAAACAAGGACACACCACAAAAAAAGAAAATTACATGAACATGGATGCAGAAATCCTCAACAAAATGTCAGCAAACTGAATTCAACAACACATTAAAAGGATCGTACAGCATGATCAAGTGGGGTTTATTCCAAAGATGCAAGAACGGCGCAATATGTGCAGATCAATCAGCGTGATGCACCACATTAACACATGAAGGATAAAAACCACGTGCAGAAAAGCCATTTGACGAGATTCAACATCCATTCATTATAAAACAGTGTGGTATTGGAGTAAAATAAACACATAGATGAATGGGTCAGAATAGAGAGCCGAGAAGTTAGCCCACAGATACATGGTCAATTAATTTATAACAAAGGAGCCACAAATATACTGTGGGGAAGGGACAGTCTCTTCAATAAAATGGTTCTGGGAAAGCTGGACAGCTACATGCAAAAGAATGAAACTGGACAGCTATCTTACACCATACACAAAGATCAACCAAAATGGATTAAAGACCTGAATATAAGACCTAAAACCATAAAACTCCTAGAAGAAAACATAGGGGTAAGCCCCTTGACATTGGTCTTGGCAATGATTTGTGGAGGGGGTTGGGATTTGACACCAAAAGCAAAGGCAACAAAAGCAAAAATAAACAAGTGGGACTATGTCAAACTAAAATGCTTCTGCACAGCAAAGGAAACCATCAGGAAAATGAAAAGGGAACCTTCTGAATGTGAGAAAATATTTGTAAATCATGTATCTGGTAAGGGATTAATAGCCAAAAAGATGAAGAACTCATACAATTCAATAGCAAAAACAAACAAACGAACAATGTGATTAAAAAAATAAGCAGCGGAACTGAACAGACTTTTCCAGGGAAGACGTCCAAATGGCCAACAGACGCATGAAAGGGTGCTCAGCATCACTGAACACCAGGGAAACACAAATCAGAACAACGAGATATCACCTCACACCTCTTTGAATGGCTTCTATCAAAAAAAATCAGAGTTAATAAGCACTGGCAAGGATGTGGAAAAATGGGACCACTTGTGCGCTGTTGGAGAGAATGTAAATTGGTGCGGCCACAACGGAGAACGGTATGGAGGTTCTTCGACACAGAACTACCATATGATCCAGCAATGCCACATCTGGGGATTTAAAGGCAGGAAATGAAATCACTATCTCAAAAAGACATTTGCACCCCTATGTTCACTGCAGCATTATTTACGGTAGCCAAGACGTGGAAGCAACCTGAGTGTCCATAGATGGATGACTGGACAAAGAAAATGTGGCACGTATGTATATAAAATGGAATGTGACTCAACCATAAAAAGAAGGAAATCTGCCGTCTGCAACAACATGAATGGAACCTGAGGGCATTATGCGAAGTGAAACAAGTCATACGGAGAAAGACCAGTACTATATGATCTCACTTCCATGGGAAACCTTAAAAAATAAAACATTGTTTCAGAGAACAGATTGATGGTTGCCAGAGTGGGTGTGCGTATAGGGAAATGGGTGAAGGTGGTCAAAAGGTATAAACTTCCAGCTATAGGAGAAATAATTCTGGGACTGTAATATACAGCATGATGACTATAGTTAATAATACTGTCTTGCAGATTTGAATGTTGCTAAGAGACCTTAAAAGTTCTCATCACAAGAAAAAAGTGTGTAACTCTGTGATGGATGTGAACTGAATTTATTGTGGCAATCATTTCACATTACATAAATATATCAAATCATTATGCTGTACCCTTTGGACTAATACAGTGTTCTATGTCAGTTCTATCTCAATAAAACTGGAGGAAAAAAAGATTTGGCTAATGAAAGACTTAAGCAATACGAAGTCTTCCCTGGGGGTTGTTGGAGGGCTTCCTGGCTCGCTGGGGACTCCTTGCAATAAAAAAAATGTGTGCTTTCGAGGACAGGGTGACGGCTTGTTGGAGGGGGCCCTGCACCCAGAGAGATTGTGAGTGACGCAACGCGTGCTTGTACCAGACTGGTCACCGTCTCACTGGAGGGACTGAGATGCAGAACGGGGCGTTAGCAAACAAAATACCAGGACAAGAAAGAAGGTAACTCATTCTGAGCAGCTCTTGCTCTTAAGGGTAAAATGTGGGCACAGCTTACACTAAGGGTGAGGGTGGAGTTCAGCCTTGAGGCGGCGTTAGGAAGACTGGGGTCTGTTTCTTCCATTAGCCAATATGTCACAGTGAGATTTCTTTAAATTACTGTGGTGTGAGGTTGACTGAGAGATAAACAGGCCATTTGGTGGCCAGGTGAGAAAAAAGTTAACACCCCTGCTGGGCACAGGCTTGTGAAGACCCTGCGGTTGCTGACAGGGTAGTCAGCCCTCCTGAGGCACCCAGAGCACGGAAGAACCAGACTTTCTTCTCTGGTCCCCATCCCAGTCTGGAAGCCTTTGAAACTCCAGGGAGCAGACAGTTAAGCAGAATGGGGTGAATAAACACGGAATCTTCTAGAGAAGTAGGCGATTCTCTGGAGGCAGCGTGTGTAGGCGGAGGCTTGCAAATGCAGGTCCAGGAAGACACCGGGGGGAGTACAAGCCAGGAATTGTAGCCCTTCTTTAAATTACTTTAGAAAGAGAAGGGACCACAGGACACTTTCCTCCACCTCCACAGCTTTCACAGAATGAAGACACTGAAGGAAAAGCTTAACCTGAAAAAATGTTAAACAGAATTGGGGCCTAGTTCTTAGCGTTCCTGGGGTGCAAGCTGGGTACCACTGAGAACTGGATATGCCTAAGTGGACTGGTATGCAGAACTCGGGGGCACTGTCCCCCCACTCCACCTCCCACCGAGGTCAGAGAGCAAGAAAAGAGGTACTACTGAGTCCAGACTCATTCTACTCACTGCACGACAGGCCAGTGAATCAAGAGACGAGGTGTTGGGGCAAGGAATAATGACTTTATTTGGAAAGCCGGCAGATGGAGAAGATGGGGAACTCATGTCCTGGAGAACCATCTTCCTCAAGTCAGAATTCAGGCTCCTTTTATACTAAAAAGGGGGAGAGGTTGTGGTTGGTGGCTGCAACTTCTTGGTGTCGGAATCCTTTGTTCTTGCAGCTGTCCGGGCAGGTCAGTTCACTGTAAACCTCCCACAAGACAAGTGTTATTTTCTATTCTGCAACTTGTTATCTCTATATGAATGGCAAAGTGATATACCCTGAAAGGTCAGAGCCTGGAGAGTGGGCTGTCCTGTGTATTTCAGGCTCTGGGCAACATTCTTTTACAAAAGGTGCAGAACCAGCATGACTGAGCCCAGGAAACAGAGCACAGGGTTAGAGCCAAAGGCACAGATCGAACATGGAGTCAGATTTGTTCTTCCCTGTTACAGAAGGATTAATGATAATACCCTAAGTTGTCGCCACTCCCAGCGACTTTGCATTTAACTGTCCCAAACCATCAAACGGAGGGATGTCTGAGAGACGGGTCTCTCCCTTGGGTCCCCAGACTCTGGGGGACTCACCAGACTTCCTCAGCATGTGGCCCAGGATGGTTCTAGATAACAATGACTGGGAGCCCCCATTTCTGAGAGGCTCAACAAAAGCCAAAATAAATGGGTACCATTCGAATGTCCTTTTAGTCCTCCTTTCCCCCATCCAGCTGTCGAGTCTGAGCCTCCCAAGTGCATTCACGCAACAGCCAGTTTATTTCTGCCTTCCATCTGACTCATGTAATCTAATTTAAAACTGAATCAGGTGAAGCAAGCAACACAATATGGAAATCCAGGATTTCCACCCACTTGCATAATGCACAAATAAGGAGAAAATATATTTACCGGAATAATTAGTTGTTTCAAAGTGTCTAATAATTTAACTTCCTGCTGGGAGAAGCCTTTGGAGCAGAGGGGGTTAACTTAGGAGGAAGATCAAGAAGGAGCTGGAGAGGTTATTGGAGAAGAACGAACAAGCTGACTCTTTCCCCTCAACACACACATCGCCCAGAACCCCTGTCCGAGGCAGACAGGAAAGCTGGTGAAACCCCCATGAGGACACTGAGAATGGGCTACGATGCCTGCCTCGGGTCCTTCAAGTCTTAATCTGACCATCAGTCCTGGCCCAGTGCAAGGGGCAGTGAATTCTGCCTCTGGAAGGTCTGTCTCATCATCTTCAACTCCCTGTGGGAGCCTCAGTTTTCTTTCTTTCTTTTTTTAAATTTTATTTTATTGAGTTATAGTCAGTTTACAATGTTGTGTCAATTTCCAGTGTAGAACACAATTTTTCAGTTATAGATGAACATACATATTTTCATTGTCGCATTCTTTTTCACCGTGAGCTACCACAAGATCTTTTATGTATTTCCCTGTGCTATACAGTATAATCTTGTTTATCTATTCTATATATGCCTGTCAGTATCTACAACTTTTGAACTTGCAGTCTGTCCCTTCCCTCCCCTCTTCCCCCTGGCAACCACAAGTTTGTATTCTATGTCTGTGAGTCTGTTTCTGTTTTGTATTTATTTATTTATTTATTTATTTATTTATTTATTTATTTATTTATTTTAGATTCCACATATGAGTGATCTCATATGGTAATTTTCTTTCTCTTTCTGGCTAACTTCACTTAGAATGACATTCTCCAGGGACATCCATGTTGCTGCAAATGGCGTTATGTTGTCATTTTTTATGGCTGAGTAGTATTCCATTGTATAACTATACCACATCTTCTTTATCCAGTCATCTGTTTATGGACATTTAGGCTGTTTCCATGTCTTGGCTATTGTGAGGGAGCCTCAGTCTTCTTATCTGGCCAACAGGGACCCCATCCCTCTCCATCACAGTTGTTATAGGCACCACCTGGGTAACAAACCCAAGTGGGTTGTCAGCACGGCAGCTCTCCGCAGATGTTAGTCATTTTCATTAGATGAGACTGATTATACAGGAAACAGTCTAGAAAGAGGTTGCATAAACTGAACAATGCTGTGTGTTGGGAACCTCATGCTGGAGGAGCACAGGGAACCCAGGCCATCCAAGGGTGTCCCCGGTTGTGTGCAAGGCTGTGCTGGAAAGGGGTGTCAAATGAGTTCTGAGGAGGGGAGGATGTCTGAGCGGAGGGAGGAGTTTAAATCTATAAGGATGAGGAAGGAGCTTTTGCAGGCAGACAGAATCGCAGGATTCCCTCACTCATTTAAAAAATTATTTGCTTAACAAATGTCTATTGTGTGTTTGATCTGGATCAGGCAGAGGAACAAACGCCGCAAGGCACGGATGTGTGACGCATGCCTAAAGCCTCGGAACAGAGCTCTGAACGCGTTAGAAGAGAGAGGGAGAGAGAGGTGCGGGGAAAGCCAAGTGGGAACAGGCAGGTTGCAGCCAGATCAAGGAGTCTGCCTGCGTGTGTGGCTTTGATTCCATCTGCGCAGAGCCACTGCCCTTGAAGACAGACCCAAGGAGAATGAGCAAGTCTTCCCTTGGTTTCCGTGGATGCTCACCTCGCTGACGGGGCTGTGTTCTGGGAGTGGACTGGGAGGCTGGTGAGCAGCAGAGTGCCCAGAGCAGACTTCTGACAGGTCCTGCAGTGAGCCCAGGAGAGGTCCCAGGGCCATGCCAAACGCGGGCGGCCAGATCACAAACACAGTAGGGCCTGATGCTATGACCCGTTCGTTACATGCTGGAAGTCCTGGTCCTGGCTCCCTGAAGCCCCTGAATCTTCGAAGCTTCTTAGGATGGAAACACATGTTTCTGAGGAGGGGGCCACATGGGGGCTGCTTTGCTGTCAAGGCAAAACCGAGGTCCTGGTGAACACCCCATTAGCCCAGAGGGGTGAGTGAGAGGCACCTACAGCCAGGGAGCGGGCAGAGGAGCTCAGACACGCTTGCTCCCAACTTGTTTTCGGTTTGGAAATAAAACAGGTACAACCCAAGTCATCATTGTGCCCTCATTCCCCTCTAAACACTGGGCAGGAGTAAGGGAGGATTGTCATGGCTGGTTGAGCTGGTCCCACCGTGGAGCTAACCAGAATGCCTGGCATCTCTCGCTGCTCCCGCACTGGCCAGTCTTATGACTTCCGGAAGTCATCTCGTCCTTCCGGGTCTCAGTTTACTTGCTTGTAAATCGAAGGTGTTGGGCTTAGAGCTGTGGTCCTCGCTGGAAGGTGGCGTGACGGAGAGATGGGGAAATCAGCCTCTTAGATGAGGTCAGAGGAGGCACGTGCGGATCAAAACTCCCCCTCCGCAGCCTCCCTAACACAGCCTTCACCCTTCCCGGCCAACCCCCCCCCCCCCCGACCACAACCTCTAACTCAGTCCACCCCAGGCTGGATGGGAACATTGCTGGCAGTGAGGTGGCTGAATGAGGAGGAGGACATTGGGACCCTAGGGAGCCTGTCATCTTACCCTGATGCCCTAAAACACATGTTGACTTTTTAAACTCCAGGCCATTTCCCGTCAGATCATTATCATCCCCAAGGCAAGTAAAGCACGATTGATCGTCCCTGTTTCCAAAGAGGAAATCAATGAAAAAGTGACATTTTAAAGGAAATGGCTGAATCTTCAATCTACAGAGAGGCTACAGTACAAACCATCAATCCCCAAACTTCAGAAGGTCACAGAGTTATAATTGAAACAATTAAGTGATTGCCCTGACACCAAGTTGGAACTTCCCTCCAGGGAGTGACATCTCCCGAGGCTTTTGGGGAAACGGGAGTCGGAGGGGAAGACTTCAGTCCTGGCCTCCCCAGAGGCTTTGGTTCCAGTGCCGTCTTTTCACGCTCTCAGCAGTGTGTGGTCCACCCTCCCCGCTCCTCCGCCCTCCTCCCTCCCCAGACGGTCCACCGCTGGGCCTCCTCGCTTTGCCTGTCCTTCTGAGACAGGAAGGAAGACCACTGAAGGAATGACACAGCCGCTGAGGACAGGACACACTGGTTACAACCAAGATGGCGGAAGATTCAACTCCCAGTGGACCTTGAGCCTCAGGGCACACCTGCAGGCGCCGTGACAGTTCCTAGGCTGACCTTGAAAGATCCAAAAGTTGGGGGGGGGGCAATTTCTAGAAATCCCCACCCCTTCCCCAAAATAGCTTGAATTGTTTCCTGTGTGAAGCAAGAACTCACTCTCCAGCAACACGTCCTGCCCTCACCTGGCTCCCAGGGCAGGACCTGGCCAGGTTCCAACCCTTCTTGTCCCAATCATTTCTCTCACATCTTCTGGTACAACCTTGCCTCTTATTCCACACGAAAATGGAGCCCATCTGGAAGCTACATTATCCTGTCTCCCTGCTCTCCAAACTGAGCAGGTCCCTGCTGTGCCCCACTCGCTCTGGCCTCAGGGTCTGTGCTCTGAAGCCCCTCCCCCAGCTGCCGCACGCCCTTCAGTTTTTAGGTGCCCATCTGTGCAGCCTCTGGAGGATAGCACAGAGGTTAACACAAGGAGCACAGAAGTGCTCTGCCTGGCGGTCAGGACAGCCATGCCCGGAGGATGGGGCAGTCTTCCTGCCCACCGGCTCCAGTCACCTCAGCCACGTGGAGCCCCTCTGCCCACTCCATGCCACCCCTCCCCTGGCCTTGGGACCTTGCCTAGACTTCGGGTCCTGCTGCTCCTTGCTCTGGGTCCTGAGGGTGGAGAGAGGGGACAGAGGAAAATGGCCCATGATGGGCAATCCAGCTTCCAAATTGTCAGAGCAAGCAGGTAGCTAGATATGGGCAGAGAAAGGGGGATGCAGGCCAGATGGCAGGAATTGGGCAGAAAGGAAGGGCACAGGCCAAATACAGGGAACCATGCTTCATGTAAGCTCCAGAAGTCACTGGACAGGGAAAGAAAATCAGGAACCTCTGGGCTGATAAGTGGTCACACATTTTGGGGTGACAAGTGCCCTGGAGGTTGACAAAGAAAGGTGGGAAAAGGCAGGAATTTCCAGTGTCCGAATGTAACCTTTTGCTCATTGTGCCCTCATTACAATAAAATTAGCCTTGCAGATTAGAGGTACCCATCATGCACCGAAACCACGACACTTCCAATCTAGACTAAATAGGGACAAAAATCCCTCCTTCCCTCAGGAAGGTGGAGCTGGGGTGAAAATCAGGGAATATGACCCCTTCTCTCCCCAGTGAGCATTCGCCCATTCATTTTTACACCCGAGTAGCCAACTTGCCAAAGCAACTTGGGGCAGCCTCTCACCTGGGCCTGCCCGCTCTCCCCTTGAGCGTGCGCTGTCCACCCCTTAATAAATCCTCGCTTTACCGTCTTAACCTCTGCATCCTGTCTCTGAATTCTTTCTGCGCGGAGAAAAGAACCTAATCACTGTCAACAAAATGAAACAAACACAAGACAAGCCAAGCTTGCTTCCCTTGATATTCACAGTGCAATTTTATTCTTTGAGATGGTCTTTTCCTCTCTCTGATCAGACTCTTTTCATCATCCTCCCTTGGCATGATGGTGGGATGAATGCGTCTCTGGGCCATCGTGGAGAGGAAGAAAATCTCCCTGTTATAAGAAACTACAGAGGAGGTGGTGGGCTGTGGGCTCTGGATTGTCTGGTTCACACTGGAAAGGTGCACTCCAGGAGGGCCGTTCACGCTGGAGGAACTGGCCAGTCCAGGGAGGGCAGTGCCCCCAGGGTCAGCAAGACCCAGGTGTCGATTCATCAGAAATACAAAAAATAAAAAGCAGAATACACCTGTGCTGCTCTTAGCTCCGCCCGTCTCCTCCTTCCAGGTGCAGCCTAAGTACCACCTCCTTGGAGAGGGCAATGGGCAGGGGAGGCTTTTCCTCCTACTTCTTTCAAAGAACCCAGCCCAGGTGATGGTTATTGCCTGAGCTGTGGGTCCCCAGAAAACAGAATGAGGCAAAGACTTAGGGCCAATGTTCTATTTGGGAGGGACGAGGTGGAGGCAGCAAGAGTGAGAGAGGAGGGGAGTGAAGCGGGGAGGGAGGCATCACATGTGGGTACACGGACAGTGATGCGTTGCCCTCTTGGCTGCAGCTTCAGGGGGAGTTTCCAGGGGACACAGTCAGCTGCTCAACAGAAGCTCCCTTCTGGTCCCCAGCAAAGTGCTTACACCCAACAGGTGCAGAACCCCAGGGCTGCAATTCCAAGCTCAACTTCTTCGAGTGGGTTTCTGGGGCCGTGTGCTCCCTAGATGATCTGATTCACTGTTGTCTCCACTGTCTATTCAAAGCTGGGCTGTGAGGGCCCCAAGGACACTGAGCACCTCCCATCATCCTTTTTTCCTAGTTATTAACTCAGAGCTGGACGTGTAGTAGGTGCTCAATAAACGTTTGTTGCCATTCACAGACAGATGAATGAGCGGATGCAGCCTGCAGCGGGGGTGACTAGACCTTCTGGATTATGGGCCCACCTGACTTGCAAGACACTCTCTTGTGCTGCTTGCTCAGGCACACGGACAGTGAAACCAAGATGCCCCGACCTGGAAAATGCCATCTCATTTGTTCATGACTCACTTGTGCCCGTAAGGGGTTCCTTTTTTGGCAGTCTGCTGGATCAGACCAGCTGGACACCTTCCTGCTGATAGAACACTTAGAAATCATGATGGAAATATTACTGCCTTTTGGGGAAATGCATAATCAAGCTTTCAAGGAAGTAAGGAGACTCCCCAGAGGTAAAAGCAAATAGATACATTTAATCCACATTATTCGTGGATTCCATATTTGCTAATTCGCTTATTGGCCAAATTTATTTGTAACCCCAAAGTCAATACTTGGGGGGCCTTCATGGTCATTTGCAGAAGTGTACAAGCAAAAAAGAAAAAAAAAATCGGAGTCACCCTGTGTGCCCGTCCCAGCCGAGGCTGATCTGGGCCACCTTCTGGTTTCAGCTCTCACACTGTGGACAAGCGTCCTTTACACAGTCTACTCTGTGCTGCATCTTCACATTTAAGTGCTTTGTGTTGTTGCTGTCTCTGCTTAAAATGGTCCCCAAAAGGGCAGTGTGGTGTTTTCAAGTGTGAGAGTTGCAATGTGCCTTACAGAGAAAAGACGTGTGTTACGTAAGCTTCATTCAGGTGTGAGTTATAGGACTGTTGGCTGTGAATTCAACACTAATGCAGCAACAATGATATTTAATACAGTGTCCTTAAACACACACACACACACACAGATCAAAATTATGTGTTGGTCAGTTGATGAAAATGTGACCAGAGGCTCACAGGAACCTCACTGTATTTCTCCTGGGAGCAGTGGCTCAATGTTCGCCAGTTCAGAGATTGCCTCGACCTTATGCAACATGACTACCACCAACAGCGATGATCAACTGTATCAAGTAGGAGTGTCAGGAGAGACGAGAGAAAGATCGATATTTGAAGAAAAATGGATGAGAATTTTCCAGAATTGGTTTAAGACACACATCTTCAGATTCACGAAGTACTGTGTGTCCCAAGCAAATTCAAGAGCAGTAAGTTCACATGCTGGCCCATCATACTGAACCTACAGAATACCCAACCGAAAGATTTTAAACACAAACACAGAAAAAAACCCGATAGTATTGTTACTGAGTTCAAACTTGTTCTGGTCACCACACGACAGGCCAATAAATCGGGAGATGAGGTGTTGGGGCAAGGAATAGCGACTTTATTTGGAAAGCCGGCAGACCGAGAGGATGGTCGATTAATGTCTTTAAGAACCGTATTAGTCGTCAGAATTCAGACTCCTTTTATACTAAAAGGGGAGGGGGTGTGGTTGGTTATTGCAAATTTCTTGCTGTAGGAATCCTTTGGTTTTGCAGCTGTGCATGTGGGTCAGGTCATGGTGTCCCTGTAAAACCTCCAACAAAACAAACGTTATTTTCTATTCTGCAACTTGTTATCTTTATATAATGGCAAAAGTGTTGATGTCCTTAAAGGTCAGAGCCTTGAGAACTGCTCTCCTGTCTATTTCAGGCTAAAGGCTACATTCTTTTACAAAAGGTGCAGAGCTGGCAAGACTGAGCCTAAAAAACAGGGCACAGGGTTAAAGCCAAAGAAGCAGATCTAATGTGGGGTCAGATTTGCTCTTTTCTGTTACCGTATAAAAAGTAGATACTCTTAGATTGACAGTACAGTTCTCAATGGCAGCAACAGAAGATAGAATATATTGGAATTTCATTTCAAAGTCCTGAGAGAAAATAACCGATAACCTAGAAATCGATGTCAATATAAACATTATTCCAGAATCAAGGGAAAACAAAGACATTTCCAGACAAATGAGGATTTAAATGATTTTCTGCTAGCAGAATCTCGCTGAGTTACTAAGTATATGCTTCAGGGGGAAGGAAGCTGAACCCACAAGGAAAGGGTGAGAGGCAACAAAGGGTGGGGAAGAAGGAAATTAATCAACAACGAAGTAAGTCTACAGAAACACTCCACTGTGTTTAGGTGTAAAGCAAGCACAGATGAGTTGGAGCAATATTCTCAACGTTCGTTTATTCAATAAATATTTATCAAGCATGCATGTAAGATGTGCCAGTGAGTCTTTTAGGTGCTGGGAGGATAATGGGGAGCAAAACAGACCCCAAATGACTGTCTGCATGAAGATTATAAATAAATAAAATATTTAGTAGGCTGCAGGATGATACATGCAATGGAGAAAAATTAAGCCTGGGGTGGCGGGGTGGGGAAGGAATGCTGGAAAGAAGGACAGAGATAAACAAAGCACCATCCTTACTTTCGAGAAGAGACAACTAAAAGGGTAAGTGTGCACAGAGAGCTGCAAGGAGCTACCTGGAGGCTGAGTGTAAGATACTTTGTTTCCCTCTCTGCCTTCACCATCTTAGAGGCAGGACTGTCTCCCCTAGCCCCATCCAAAGACTGGAAAAAAAAAAAAAAAGAAAGAAAGAAAAGAAAAAGGACACTATGAGCAGCCACCCTTGATGTCCTCTTAAGGGGACAATCTGTGAAGATTAGTGCAAGTGACAACATCACCGGAAATAAAGGAAATCACCATCGGGCAGTTTGGGGGTGGAAATTGTCTGCAGCCAATCTGGTACTTCCCAGCTTTAGGGAAAAGGCAGCACCTAACTGGGCAGAGAGCCGTGGGACTGAGAGGGTCCTGGTAAGTTGGAGTGTTACTAGAATTCAGCGTTTGGAAAGGTTTGGGAAGAAGGGTGTTTAAATCAAACGCTTTTGGGAGAAAGTGAGAAACAGATTTTGTGGGTTGTGGTCAGTTGTAAATTTGTTTTAATGCCAGCGTTTTTGAAAAGTGGATTTTACAATCTATAAATCAGTTTTATTTATGAACTTAAACTTGATCTATTTTCTTCCTGCTTCTTTGCATAAAATAGGCCGAGCTTGCCTGGCGTTCCTTGGACTGTGAAACAGGATGATTGTGCAATATCAGAGTTCCCCCAACTTGTAAAATGTGGATTTGTCTACTCTATAAACAATATTTATGAACAGTTTTGTAGGATGGGAGCTCCTCTCCTCTATCTTCCTGGCCACTTCTGGGCCCTGCTGTGCTCAGCCAGGTGGGGGAGCACCTTCCGGGGACACAGGGAGGACTCCCTGCCCTGCCCACGAGGCATCTAGGAACTGACATCCACCACCCTGTGCGTGAAATGGACTTTATAATAAAAGACTATGCTGGCAGTTAACTTCCATACAAATGGGGTTTCCATGAGAAAACAAATTCTGAGTTACAAACAGCTGAATTAAATCAATTTTTGCAACTCACACGCACATGAGAGGGATGCAAAACAAGATGACAGTGACATAAGATCAAAAACTTCACTGAGGGAATTGCTTTGGTCTCAGGCCCCAGATTCCCTGGACTTGTCTTGAAAAGCCGTACCCCTCCAGGTGGGGGATGGGAAGAAAGTCAGTCTAGACAAGCCAAGGAGAATGCATTATCCTTTCACCACCTTGGAAGAGGCAAGAAACCGGCCCTGAAAGATACCAGCTAACCAAACAAAAGCAGTGAGCCACACCCCCATCTGACCCTAAGAAGCAACCGGTTCTGTCCCCTGTGGGAGGGAGCGGGGTGTGCCCAGCAGCCTGGAGGAGAGCGAACCCTGGGAGCTGGGTGCCTGCTGCCTCCCTGGCTGGCAGGGCTCTCCTCGGGGGATGAGGGGAAGTGGAGTGTGAGCCAGGGTGGGCTCTCTCAGTCCCTGTTCTCTGTGTCCTCTGAGCCTTTGTGAGAACACACCTGGGAATGGCCACCATTGATGGAACTAGGAACTTGGAAGTTGAAACCCAAGGCTCTTATCTCGTCTCAAGGAGATGGGAGCTTGTGTTGCAGAAAGGGAAATCGGAATGAGTAAATTGTGCTGTCCTGGAGCCAGACGCTGAGGGATCTAAGCATCTGCATCCCCTGGGGCTCGAAGAAAGTCGGCAGATATTGGGCCCCACCCCAGACACACCAGGTCAGCTTCAAAGTCCAGGACCGTGTGCTTTATCAAACTTCCCAAGTGATTCAGATGACAAGCCAGGTCTGGAAAGTCTGATCTAAGGAATCTAGCAGGAGGTCACACACTGCTGGTTCAGTCATCAAGACCCTGTTGGCACACACAGCGCTCTCCTAAACCAGTGTGGAAAATATGGTAGTCCCATGGAAACATAAGAAAGGTGGCTTTATTTTAAAAACACAAGTGGTCAATAGTTACCCGGAAAGATGTTCATCTGTACGACTAAAGAAGCAACCTGATGTAATTGTTTCTACACAACAAATTGGCAAAGATGAAAACAGTGGCAGGTTCTTAGCATGACAGGGTGTGGGGAGACCCACACTCCTGCACCCCGTCGGTGGGGCGGTGGAAAGATGTCACGTGTTCAGTGTGTGGTTTAACAAACTCTGTCAAACTGTGAGCGGATAGTGAGACCCCTAAATGAGGAAGCCCACCAAAGTGTGGGTCCTTGCCGCCGGCTGTGAAAGAATCCACAGCAGACAGAGGGACAAAGTGAAAAGCTGCTTTACTGCTCTAAAGAGGTGAAAGGGAAGAACGCGCTCGAGTGGGAGCTGTCGGCCAAGATGACCGGTCAAGATCGCTCCAGCTCCGGGCTGGGCCACGTGGACCTCTCTAAGCTTCCGCCATCGAGTCCTTCTGGGTGTCCTGGCACCAATTCCCTTTCTTTCGTCCTTGTATGGGCTTTTCTGGTTGTTGTCATGGCAACTGGCAACTGTCCTGGTGCCAGTGGGTATGTCACTCAGCAGCTATCGCATCACAATGAGCGTATCGTGAGGCTCACGTCCACTGGAAGTCAGATCCTCCGCCATCTTGGGCTCAGCTGGTTCTAACCAGTTCTTGTTTCTTCTCTTTGCAGCAGCTTCCTGAGACTTAGATAAGAGTAATTGGTTTCTTCTCAAAGGAGGGGCAGGGGTATGATCCTGGGGGCAACAGACTCTGTAACATGGGGATATAAACAAGAGGCAGGGGTTGTGGGGGGGGCAGCCTGCAGGGTCCTATTTGGTATCAAAATTTTTACATGAATATCAAATTTTTTCATAAATGTAGTTTTCATAAAACAATTTCAAGGACTTTACTCAAATACATACATATATTTGAAGAAGCAAGCAAAACATATGTGTGTAAGATTGGACCTTGAAGAATTATTTATCACAGCAAGATCTGGAAACAACCCAAATGTCCATTAATAGGAGACAGTTGCACATGTTATGGTGGAACCACACAATGGTTTATTATTCAACATTTAAGAAGATTGAGCCAGGTGTATATATATGTGCTGACATGGGACAGGCTCCGGGAGATGCTATGTCATGAAAAGAGCAGTACGTGTGGGTGGAATTCATTTTAGGTAAAACAAATTGGGTAGAAAGAGATCCTTATGTTTATAGCCATATAATGCTGACAAAGGAACGCAAAACTGTGAGGTGGAGTTACTCCGGACAGTGGGAGTAACGGTTTGGACAAGAGAGGCGTCTGTTCCTTAGTTTTCATTTGACAACCTTATAAATGATTTGAATTTTACCATAAGCATGTATTACTTTTGTGAAACAAAATAAGACACATAAACTCAAGTAAGGAAGTTGGAACTGAACACATGTCCACACGCAGCCGCCGTGGGAATGGTGCCCTCGTTTTGGGGTCTTACTCTCCACAGCAGCCGCATCTCCCCGCTCACTTTGGAGTTTTGCTGCCTGAACTTGGACTCACCTTGAGCAGTTAGCACTTGCCACTGGCCTGTGTGCTTCTGCTTGTCTACCCCAGACCCTCACTGATGCCCTGAGTTTGAAGTCCAGGGGATTCCAAGCCCCCGGGAGCAGCCGCTGGCGGGAACTGGGTGGGTGGTGACACCCTGGGCTCCGCGGAGGCAGTGTGCGCTCTTCCCAGAGGACCCCTCTCCCTCTCCATCCCCTGTCCCCCCTCCCTCACTCTTGCTCTGGGTCAACACCCAATAAACCACCTCACCCAGGAACTCGGATCAGTGTCTGCCTTGCCGGGAACCTGGTCAGAACTGCATCTCCTTGGAGGGCACTGTTCCAGCTCAGAGTGTGAGCAGCGTGGACAGTGGTGGTGACAGTCAGTGACGAAGACACAGCATCGCTGCAGGCCCCGAGCCAGGTGCCGCCCCACTTCACCTGCGGGGTGGGCGCCCTTCCCATCCCCATGTTACACTTGAGCAAACTGGGGTGCCTGGGATCACGGAGTCGTCTCAGAGAGCTGGGGCAGACAGGCAGGCAGTGCCCCCGCTGTGACTGAGCCAGCTCGTGCTCCTTGGGCTCCTGCTCGTGGAATTAGCTGCTTGCAGGTCACGCCCGCGGGGCTGTGGTGGTGGGGGTGCTCCCGGTCAGCAGCACCGAGAAGAGGCTGATAAGCAAAACTAAACTGGGCGAAACCAGTTTAAGATGCGAGAGTCCAGCAGTTTGGGAGCTGTGGGGCTAAGATGCGGAGTGCATCCTCAGGAAGAAGGGAGGTGAGCTCAGGAGGAATGCCCTCAGCTGGGGGTCCAGGGAATCACCCCCTCACCCTTGTAACTGAGCAGGACCCTGTGGGGGCTTCCCAGGATCAGACCCTCATCGCTATCCTCTGCTGAGCTCCGCTGAAGCACTCAGATAATAGTATCTCATGTATATTTCCTGAGTTTTTCAGATGCTAAAACCACCACCAAAGGGAAAAATTTAATTACTTGATGATCCAGAGCATGTGAGCCCCAGACCTGCTGGCATATGTAGTGGGTGATGGTGTTGACGCCCTGTTCCCTCTACATCAGCCAATCAGAGGACTGTGCACGAGCTGGTCACACGCCCTGTGACCCCCTCCCTTACCTGGCCTTTAAATAGGCTTTGTTGAATCCCTTTGGGGAGTTCGTGGTTTTCTTGGGGCTGATCCAACCCATTTTCCTTGCTTGGCCCTGCAATCAACCTTTCTCTGCTCCAAACTCATGTTTCAGCTTGGCCTCATGGTGTGGCGGGCACACGAGCTTGCCTTCAGGAACACCCTGTGTCCACAGCTTTAGCCATGGGCCTGGGTGTGGCCTGCAGATTGGGGAGAGGGCGAGGGGACAGGGTGGGAATACTGATCAGCCTGACCCTGAGAGGCAGATGTGCCTCTAGGGGTTGGGCATCCAGGAACGAGCTGGAGCCTGAGAACAGGGTCCTGACTTGAGGAGGGATCCATCTGCTCCACCAAAGTTCCACAAGAACTCCCTCTGTAGTCACCCATCAGATAAATGAGACTGTTCTCCAAGCAAAACCATCTTGTTTGCTCTGCAAACATGGCCTCAAGATGAATCCCCGGCTCTCCTTCCAGCCCTGATGCGGCCTCCGATTTCCCCCGCCCCGCAGATAATTTGGAGCTTCCTGTGGAGAAGAGGGCGGAGGTGCTGAGCCAACTGGTCTTGGCTCTGCTTAGCCATTCCTGCAAGGCCCAGCTGGCAAGCCCTCTGGGTCTGAGGCCAGTGGGGTGGGGGGTGGCTCCAGGGCTGCAGGTGTCACACACACCTGGCCTGGCTTCCTGGGAGGGTGGCCTCGCTGCGGGCATCACACAAGCCGCGTCCTTGCAGATTTCCCTGGAGTCTAAGATGACAGCCGCCGCTAGCTATAACCCCTCCCCCCCGAGCCCCAGGGTGTCCTCCTGAAACCTCACGGGTGAGGAGTCCGACAGGGGTACCAAGCAGGAAGGCAATTGTGAAGAACAAGGGGAAACAATTTTATTAGCAGAGAGCTCCAGGAACAGGTTATTCTTTTACGCTGACGAAGGCTCCAAGTGTTCTTTGAATAATATTTATCCAAAGCGATACTTTCCGGATAGACAGGCAAACATCTGAACCCAGGATTGCCTAGCATTCTCTCAGGTGTGAG
Organism: Camelus bactrianus; assembly: GCF_048773025.1. Lineage (NCBI taxonomy): Eukaryota > Metazoa > Chordata > Mammalia > Artiodactyla > Camelidae > Camelus > Camelus bactrianus. The sequence continues at coordinate 10,478,108 of NC_133549.1, forward strand.
AGAATGTGAAACCATTTATTCTCAGGGGGTCCTGGCTCAACAGTCTCCAGAGAAGGGAAACATATTGGGTCTGGGCAGATCTGGTCCTGCAACCACCTGGAGTCCTGTGCCCCCCAAAGCCCAAAGATCAGGCCTGACAGGTGCCGAAGTTTCCAGCCTGGAGCTTCCTCCAGTAGCTGGAAGGTTCTGATCCTCCTTTACGGGGCAAATACTGGGAGGGGGTGGGGCCATGTGACTCTTAGCAACTCTTTCCTCCCGCTGGGCTCGAGGGCCTTGTGAAAAGAGAGAGACAAGGGATGTTAGCGGTTGAATTGTGCCCCCCCCCCCTGCCCCTGCATCCATATGTTGAAGTACCTCGGGCAGTCAGGCTGTTGCAGGTGAAATTCGTTAAGATGAGGATGGCTTCCTAACCCAGTATGACTGGCGTCCAAAAAGGGGGACCTTGGACACGGGGAGAAGAACACCATGTGGAGATGGAGGCAGAGATCAATCAGGGTGATGCTTGCACAAGCCGAGGGACACAAAAGATTGCCAACAAACCCCTGGAGGCTAGGGAAGAGGCCTGGAACAGACAGCCCACCCCACCCCACCCCCCTCTGGAGAAACCAACCTTGTCGACACCTTGGTCTCGGACTTCTGTGCCCCAGATGGGGAGACAGCCAGTTTCTGTTGTCTCTGTTACTGTAATAGAAAAGAACGAATCTGACTCCATGTTAGATCTGTTCCTTTGGCTCTAACCCTGTGCTCTGTTTCCTGGGCTCAGACATGCTGGTTCTGCACCTTTTGTAAAAGAATGTCGCCTAGAGCCTGAGATGTGCAGGAAAGCCCATTCTCAAGGCTCCGACCTTTAAGGGTATTATAACACTTTTCCATTCATATAAAAATAAAAAGTTGCAGAATAGAAAATAACATTTGTTTTGTTGGAGGTTTCCAGGGACACCGTGACCTGACCCGAGTGGCCAGCTGCAGGAACAAAGGATTCTGACACCGAGAAGTCTGCACCAACCAACCACACCCCTCCCTTTTTACTATAAAAAGAGCCTGAATTCTGACTCAGTGAAGATGGTTCTTTAGGACACTAGTCCCCCATCTTCTCGGTCTGCCGGCTTTCTGAATAAACTTGTTATTCCTTGCCCCAGCACCGTATCTCCCGATTTATAGGCCTGTCGTGCGGCGAGCAGAATGAGTTTGGACTCAGTAACATTACCGCAATTACCGCAGCCCTAATACAAGGGGTATGGACCCCGGGTCGGGGGAGGGGGTAGCGGGACACAAGGGAGGACAAGGGCCACACCTGGGAAACAGGGGCCTATGGCAGGCTGCTGTCCTGGGGGAAAAGTGAGCAGTCCTGGGGGGCAGTCAGGAGCAGCTGTTTCCAGCCAGGCCAGGGGAGTGGAGAAGAGTTGGACTTGGTAACAGGGTGAACACAAGCAATGAGTGGGGAGGGCCCCCGGTGACCATCATGGGGTAGCTCTGCCTTCAGTCCTGCACTGAACGTTCACCTACCTGAGCCTGTATTCAAGGTGGAAAGGAAAGCTGGGCTCCTACATGTCCCTCAGGTGGTCCGCTCATCCTGTGGAGGAGGGAGTTAGGATGACTCACTGCTCTCTGAGGCCAGACACAGATTACTGATGGTAACAAGCCCTGGGAAGAATCAGGCGCTCCCATCGCAGCCAGTCCATTTGGGGGGAAACTATTTTATCCGCCTCCAGCCCGCCTTCTTTTAGGATTTGCTAAATCCTAAAAAGATGAATTGTGGTCCATGTGGGGAAAACCCTTACAATGATTTATTATTTTTCCAAAAAGTCTCCCTGAAAGAGGTTTCATTATCTAGAATTGTAGTTTTTTGGCAAAACTCAGGATTTCATCTGCCTCCAACCTGCCTTCTTGTAGAATGCACTGATAAATTTTAGTCTGTATGGACAAAGCCCTTATGATGATTCATTATTTTTCCAAAATGCCTCCCTGCAGGGGGTTTCACTGTCTAGATGTGTAGTTTCACACTGGGGCACGCAGGTAGGAGAACCCCGGAGCGCTGGCTGTGACCCTGCGGGATGAAGAGCCGTGATGAGCAGAAGGCAGCTCAGAGCCCGGGGCAGCCTTTACCAACCCCAGACTACAGTGAGCTCCCCCCCGGGGAGGGGGCACAGGGCGGGGCAGCCTTTACCGACCCCAGACTGTACAGTGAGTTCCCCCCCGGGGAGGGGGCACAGGGCGGGGCTACTGGGCACAGGGGCAGGACATCTCACTGCCAGTTCTGAAGCCCTGTGACCTTGGCTTCCCCCACGTCTCCTCCTCGGCCTTCGGCTTGACCTTGTGCAGAGTGGAGAAACCCAACCAACCCGAGGCGGCCATCTAACGTGTCTAACAATTGGTAGAGGGCTGCCCTGCCTCAGCTAGCCCCCGACTAACTTGCCTGCCTCCTCAGCCACCCCCGACGCACACTCAAGAACCCCTCCTCCCCGTTCTTTCCTTACTCAGCTGCCAGCACAGACATCCTCCAGCCTCAAAATGGCAGCCTGATCTGTATCTCTTGGCTCCCCTGAATCCGCCACTTTCTGACTATGGCGGGCCCCTCCAGCTGCCTCTCTCACTGGTCTTCATTTCTTTCCCTCCTCTTTCCCTTTTCCAGGATTCAGGTCTTCACCAGGGCTCTCTCCAGACTTCGCTGCTGCCTGGCCCCTCCCTCCCCCACCCTGATCTACGGGTTGTAGACCCCGAGTACCTTCAGGAAGTGCAGCTGCTCAGCCCAGATCCCTTCAGTGGCTCCTTAGCATTTGAGATGCTGTCAATCTGGGCTTGGGAATCCAGCATAGTGTGTGTCTGAGCTGGGTTTTTGTTTTTTCCCCTCCACCTGTCCTCCTGTGGGGAGTTTGGCAAAAGGGAGGAACGAAATTGCTCTTCCATTAGCAGAACACTGCCCCAGCCTTGTTCTGGGGGCTCACACCTGGTCCCCTCTGAGATGCCTGAAGGAGTGAGCCAGGGAGAGGGAGCGGTGAGACGGCCCAGCACTCGGGCGAGGGGAGAGATGGCGGTGAGCCCAAGGGACAGAGCAGGACTCACATGGCCCCTCAGTTTCCAGGTGGGTATCAATGCCAAGTCAGGAGAGTGCTGTCCCGGGTCCCCAGCGGAAGCAGTGGCGATGGGCAGAGGGCGAGGCAGTGGTTGGGGTTAACAGCTCCCTTCTTCACCCTTTGCCTGTGATGGGAACTGAGGCAGAGCCGAATCTTGGGAAAGAAGGGAAGGGTCCAGCGCGGGGCTGGAGGCCGGGGAGCTGGCAGGGACCACCTCTCGTCTTAGCTCCTGCTACCCCAAGACAGGCACCGGGGGCCTCCCGACTCATTGCCTGTGTTCACCCTATTACTGAGTCCAGACTGATTCTGCTCTCCCCCGATAGGCCAATCAATTGGGAGATGGGGTGTTGGAGCAAGGAATAGCGACTTTTCTCGGAAAGCGAGCAGACCGAGAAGATGGGGGATTAATGTCCTGGAGAACCATCTTCCCCAAGTCAGAATTCAAGCTCCTTTTATACTAAGAAGCGGAGGGGGCATGGTTGGTTGTTGCAAACTTCTTGGTGTCGGAATCCTTTGTTCTTGCCGCCGTCCACATGGGTCAGGTCACGGTGTCCCTGTGAACCTCCCACAAGACAAATGTTATTCTCTGTTCTGCAACTTTTTAAAATCATTATGTGAATGGGAAAGTGTTGCACCCTTAAAAGTCAGAGCCTAGGGAACGGGCTGCCCTCTATATTTCAGGTTATAGGCACCGTTCTTTTACAAAAGGTGCAGGACCACACCCGGGAAGCAGAGCACAGGGTTAGAGCCAAGGGAGCAGATCTAAGATGGAGTCAGGTTTGTTCCTCCTTACTCCCTCACGTCCCTCTGTCCACGCGGCTCTTCTCCATCTCTCGGCACTAAAAGTCCAGCATCACTTAAGACCAACTCAAAGTGTTGCTTCCTCTAGGAAGTTTTCTCTGATTTCCCAAGTCAGGATTAACTCCCTTCTCTACGCTCTCTTGATACTTTGTCAAACCATGTATCATGCTCACGTATGTTTGCATCATAGCGTGTGAGACCCCAGACCTTGGCACAGTGCTTGGCAGTAGGCACCAAATAGATGCCTATGGACTGAATAAAGAAAAGAATGAATGGATAGAGTGGAAGCCATGTCCATCCTGGACCCCTCTGCAGTGACCAGCATGGTCTGACATCTGGTTGCTTCTCAATCTATCTTGGCTAAATTGTTACTTTGATGGAACTTGTGATTACAATCATCTTATTTTGTATCATTATTTTTACCCACCTTCTATGGGAGAGAATAAAGGACCATGCACTGCCCCGAGCCAACGACAATCATGTTTTATGAATATTTCAGGCAGCACAAACTGTTTTGGGCCCTGCGGCTTGTACCAGCCACTTGGGGAGGCCCCGACGGCGGGGCTGCTTTCTTGAAAGGCACCCAAACACCGCTGACGAGAGTGTCTGGGATTCTGCGGAGCACCTCTGGGTTATTTTCCCAAGTCTTTGTACTCATGTGATCTTATTTACAGTTCCAGTGCCAGGAGCCGTGGGCGGCCCTGGGCAGGGCAGCCTGGCTTCCTGGATGAGGAGGGGCAGACAAAGGGCCTCCCCCTGGGCCACGGTCAGGGAGCTACAGAGACCTGGCTCCACCCAGAGCCCAGGCAGGACGCCTCTTGTTCAGTCTGGGGCACAGGGAGGCCCCATCACAACTCACGGCCCTCAGGGACAGGTTTCCTGGGGCTGCCCCCTTCTCTCTGAGGGCAATCTTGCTGTCCCCTCAGTGCAGCAGTGAAGCTGCCACACCGCCCGTGCCACCTGGGTCTTTGTCGAGAAACTTCCATCAACCACTCCCCCTCCGCCACCCCCCACCCTCGCCACCTTGGCCACTAACCCCTCTCACTCGCAGGGTCTCAGTTTATTTCTTTTCCAAGTCACAGCTTTTGCAAACCACTGGAGAGAAGAAAGCCGTCTGGAATTTTAAGCTTCTCTGCATGTCTGGCCCTGCCTGCAACCCCCGGAGGGAGGCTGGAGGCAGGAATAGAATCACCCTCCCGTTTGTCAGCTTGTTCCCAGGGAGGCTGTGATTCAGATCACAGACTGGGCACTGCGACTCTCCTGGCTCCTCCCGCTGCACCTGCCGGGGGCCTGGGAGGTGGGTTCATGATCAGGGAGCTCACAGTGGTCGACAGCCCGCCGTGTGCTGGGCATCATGCAAAGTGCTTGAAAGGTGCACCCCCTCGTGTCACTCTCACAACCAGCCTCATGCATGGTCCTCACCGAGGAAATGGAGGCTGGAAGCATTTGAGGCACTTAGAAGCCCACTCTGTCTAACTCCCGACTTGAGCTCTTAACAGGACCAGGTTTTAGGGTCTGGATATATGCGTCCCTTGGAAGAACCTGACCCGGAAGTCTTGCTTCCTGGAAACCTCTTTTCTCCCCGCAGATCTTATTGTAAGACCTTAAATCGGACACTTAGGTTCCCGAAATTCCTTTCTTTCCTTGCCTTGGGTGTAGGGTGTCGAGGCTGGCCTCCACCAGCCCTCCGAAGTCTCTTTGTCTAGTGTCCTCTTTGTCTAGCGTCCAATGTCATTGCTTCAAAGACCAGTGATGGAAGGGAATGGTCTGACCCAGCATGAGAGACTGGGAGACAAGGTGGTATCGGGGGAACAGTGGCCCCTGGAACTGGTCTGCCACATCCAAATGCTGGGCTTTCTGTGTGACTTAACCGATCTGTGCCTTGGTTTCCTCAGCTGAGAAATGGGGGTATTACGGACTAATTTGTGTCCTTGCCAAATTCATATTTTGAAGTCCTAACCCCTGCTGCCTTAGAATGTGACCATATTTGGAGACAGGGTTTTAAAAGGTAATTAAGGTAAAATGAGGCCATTAGGTTGGGTGGGTCCTAATCCAATCTGACTGGCATCCTTATAAGAAGAGGAAATTTGAGCACACACAGAGTCATCAGGGATGTGTGCCCACAGAGGAAAGGTCATGTGAGGACATGTTAAGAAGGTGGCCGTCTGCAGGTCCAGGAGAGAGGCTTCAGGAGAAACTGCCCTACTGATACCCTGAACTTGGACTTCCAGCCTCCAGAACAGAGAGAAAAAAGTTCCCATTGTTGAAGCCCCCTAGTCTGGACACTTTGTTATGGTGGCCCCAGGGGGCTAAGACAGGCACTAAGGTGTCTAACTGTAACTGTCCCGGTACCCATGCTGGCTACATTCTTTTTAGAACCAGACCACCTGGTATCAAACCCCTTACTAACTATGTGACCCTGACCAAGTCACTAACCTTCCTAAGCTTTACTGCTGCTGAAACACGGCCTCCGGAGCCCACTTACTGAATTGAGACTCGAGGACAGACTTTTGGATGAAGTAGAAAAGGCAGCTTTCTTTCGTTGTCAGCCAAAGGAGGTCACAGTGGGCTAAAGTCTCTAAGACTGTGAGCCTGCTGGGGAGAGAAGGCAGGAGATTTTACAGCAATAGTTCAGTTGTAGGGGTGGAGCTAGTTTCCATAGAGATTGCATACAGAGCAACAAATTATTGCAAAGTTGTTCTTGTTTTTGCAGGTGCGGTGGTCTCCTTCCCTCTGCTGGGTATGAAGTTCACCTCTGGCTTTGGGGCTCTCTTCATATTCTTGTACCTAGAACAAAGGATGCGTAGGAAAGGGCTCCATGGAAAAGAGCTCTAGAGAAAAACTTGTGCAGTTTAAAGTCAGATTGGTAAATGCTTTTATCCTTTTAAAAAGGCTGAGGCCTGGGATCTCTTGCTGCAGGCTGAAGCCTGCAGCTTGAACAACAGGATAGAAGGAAACCACAAGGGATCAAAAGGAGAGCACCGGGGTCACGAGCAGGGCACTGGGATCAAGAGGAGGGAACTGAGCGTGATCCCTGCACACAGCACCACAAGGGGGTTGGGTGGACCACCGAACCCTCCCTCCTCTCCAGCCCAACCCTGGTCAACATGAGCCTGAGAAAAACCCTTTAAACCATGATACAGTTAAGCAGTTACAAGCACCATTACAGATGTCAGGTGCTCACGGATGACAATAGGGTCCAGCTCAGTTACATTGCTTGTTCAATCTGTGCAATGGGGATACACATAGCACCTGGTGTGAAGTCTGAAGAGTTTGTGGACATCCAGTGCTGAAGACCACAGTTGGCAAAGGTGCCAGGAGGGATCTGAACACAGGCAGTCTGGTTCCAAACAAATGCAACCACAGTAACCCTACAGCAAGTCTGTGTTTTTCATCATCAAATTTATCCCCCTAGAGCTGTGAGATGTAGAAACAAAAATAACATTGCCCTCTGCTCGTAACTCTCAGCCAAGACTTGACTTTTCTTTGGCCACTGAGCAGAGGAGCGGGGGTCTCTGTTGCCCTCTGCCCCCCCATCTCAGCTCCCTGCATCTCCTGAGGTGCTCCCCGGACCTGGGCCTCTAGAACTGTCCATCCGGCACACAGCACAGAGCTTCCAGAGAGAACTGAAAACCCCTCATGAGCAGAAGTGATTTACCTCATGTTAGGCAAACATTGGAAACGGGACCAAAAATAGCTTCGGCTGTTGCTCACCAGTCAAACAGAAGCAGTTTTTCTCAGGGCTAGTGAGACCTGTAAGTTTTTAGAAGTTGTGTTAACTCTCCCAGACTGTAACTAAGAAGGACCCTGTGGGGTCTTCCAGGGTCAGACCCTCCCCCATGTCCTCTGCTGCAGCCCCTCTCTGAAGCACCCAGATCATGGTAGCTCAGGTGTATTTCCTGAGTTTTTCAGATACTAAAAACCACCACCAAAGGGAAGAAATTAGCTACCTGATGATGGAGAACACGTGACTCCCAGACCTTCTGGCTCCTAGAGGGTGATAATGTTGATGCCCTTGTCCCTCCACATAAACCAATCAGAGGATTGTGCACGAGCTGATCACAAACCTGTGAGTCCCCCCACCTCCCGCCTTACTTGACCTTTAAATAAGCTTTGCTGAAACCCTTCAGGGAGTTTGGAGTTTTCTTGGGCATGAGCCAACCCATCCTCCTTGCTCGGCCCTGTAATAAACATTTCTCTGCTCCAAACTCCAACGTTTCAGTTTGTTTGGGCACACAAACTTGCCTTCGGCAGCAAGATCATCTGATGGAGATTGTCAGGGGCAATCTCCTGACCCACCTGCGGTGGGCTCGTCGGTGAGGGCTGTGCAGGTGCTGGGACAGGCAGGTCGACTGCATTAGAAGTAACTGGGCTTTTTCAGCACAGGGTCCCTGGGTGGCACATCCAGTTCCTACGAAGCCGGGGCAAGCCCTTATTCAGAGACTACATCCCATTCTGTTTAGCAACTACCAAACGATGGTAAATGGGCAAAATGCAGGCCCTTTCTTCACTCTGCCAAGCAGGGTCCGCCAAGCAGGAACTCACAGCCCGATATGGAGACGGAATTTCTCTTCTGCTCTGCGGCACGTGGGTGCCCAGGACACCAGCACAGCCTGCCAGGTTGCTGCGACATGTCAGCAGCATGAGAAAACCCCACTTCAACCAATATCTGCTGACTATGCCTGGGCCTTAGTAAGACTGAAAAAAGAGACCGCGTGTTTTCTGCGTCCCAGCTGGAAAAGCGCAGTGCAGTGTGAGGCCCCTCGCTGTCTTGGTGCTCCCCCATAAGGCTGTGAAATCTCTTTGCCTCCTCTTGCTTCCATGCAAATAGTTCACCACAGGGCTGTGACTGTGTAGACGAAAGGGAGAAAATAAAGGAGGAGTCATGCCAGCTCGGTGACAGCGTTTGCTTCTGTGAAGACCACTACGGGGTCCCCGAGCACAGGGGGGCGTATCCCTGCTGGGCTGGTCGCCAGGATGCCCGCCGTCCCTCCAGCGTCCTTCCACTTTTGGTTTTCAGCAGTGATGTCAGTTTGTGAGGGGAAGGCAGGTATTTCTTGAGGTGGCGTAGACAATACATTTGACCTTTAGGAGAAAACAAGAAGAAATCAGGAGAAAGAAAAGGAGAAGAAAATTTTCAACGCATGATTTCTTTTTTTCTCTCTCTGGTAGAACTGGGGCTGGGAGAGAGGTGCCAAGCCTGAGGCTTTGGCTCTGAGTGCAGTGATTGAGTACAAATTCCCTGTTTCCTTTTCCCTTACTTCCCCTCTGATTAATCATGGGAATGTCTGGATTTTCCCCTTGAAGGATCACGGCCCAGAATTTTCCTTGGCAGTCAGTTGTAACTGCTTCTAAAAAGGTTCTTGTGTTTCTCTGAGGCCATTTCTCAGAGCTTCCGAAAACTGTACAGAACCCAAGTGACTCAAACTCGGTCAGTGAAATGTCTGTGTTGTTTCTCCCACCGCACGGCTGCAAACCCAGACCACTTCAGGTAGGTCTGGCCCACATGTCCTGAGACCCAGGGCCCCTCCAGAGGAGCACATGAGGGAAAAGCAGGAAAGAGACCCTGGGTGACTGGGCCTTTCCTGAAAATGTAACAGGGAAGAACGAATCTGGCTCCATATGAGATCTGTGCCTTTGGCTCTAACCCTTGTGCTCTGTATCCTGGGCTCAGTCATGCTGGCTCTGCACCTTTTGTAAAAGCATGTTACCTGTAGCCTGAAATCTACAGGAAAGCCCACTCTCAAGGCTCTGACCTTGCAGGATATAACAATTTTCCATTCATACAGAGATAAAAAGTTGCAGAGCATAGGATAGCATCTGTCTTGTTGGAGGTTTACTGGGATACCGCGACCTGACCCACATGGACAGCTGCAAGAACAAGGGATTCTGACACCAAGAAGTTTGCAACAACCAACCACACCCCCTCCCCTTTTTAGTATAAAAGGAGCCTGAATTCTGACTTGCGGAAGATGGTTCTCTGGGACATTAGTCCCCCATCTTCTCGGTCTGCCGACTTTCCAAATAAAGTCGCTATTCCTTGCCCCAACACCTTGTCTACTGGTTTATTGGCCTTTCATGCAGCAAGTAGAATGAGTGTAGACCTGGTAACAAAAATTGTTATTACAGCTACTAAAACCCTAAGTAAGCCCTCACCAGTGAGAAGCAACAGAGCAGAGGCTCAGTGCCTCTCAGCTGCCTGCTCCTGCTAATGATTGGGGAGGGGACGGGCCACTGGATCCAAAGCCTGGAGACCCTGATTGGCCTGGCCCACCACAACCTACACATCACTGTGCCCCAGTGGCTCAGGTAAGTCACCTCCTTCTCTGAGTCCCGCCCTGAGACGATGCATCAGCAGGAGGACCCAAAGTTCCGCAGGGAAGATGCTGCGTGTAGCGATGTGGCGTGGTCTCCCCCAACCCTCCAAATGTCATTTATATTATTTTTTTTAAATGAAAACACAATGTATCAAAATTTATTGACTGTAGCTAAAGCAGTGCTTAGGGAAAAATTTATAGTTTTTAATACCTGTATCAGATAAAAAAGATCTTAAATCAAATCCTGAATTTCCATCTTAAAAAATTGAGTAAGATGAGCAAATAAACCCAAAATATATAGAAAAAGAAATAATAAAGATTATATCAGAAACCAATGATAAAGAAAACACAAAAATAATAGAGAATATCTATAATCATTTATATTATTGGCTTTGTTTTTTGGGGGCGGGTGGTAATTAGATGTATGTATGTATGTACGTATGTATGTATTGATTTATTTTAATGGAGAGACTGAGGATTGAACCCAGGGCCTCATGCATGCTAAGCACACACTCTATCACTCAGCTATATCTTCCTCCCTCCGCACTTCATGTATACAGTTACGTACACACATGCACGTATATGGTATGTTAAGTATATAACACAGCTGTATGTTCTTTCTTCAGACAAATAGTAGCATTTGCATGCTTCCTTGTTGCACCAAATACAAGAATGAGCTCTTTTCACAGCAATTCATTTTCTTTTTAACAACCGCAGAACATATCTCATGGTATAAACCGTAATTTCTACACCGGCGCTCACTGATTGACTCTCAGGTTGTGCCGCTGTTTTGCTATGACAAGTATTCTAGCAGATTCCTTGTTTTGCAAGAGTGCGGCTGTGGTGGGCAGACCCCCGTCTTCTCCCAAGTTGCTCGTCTCTAATCCCTGGTACTTGCGACTGGGTTACGTTATGTGGTAAAAGGGACTTTGCTGATGAAATTATGGTCTGCACCTTAAGAAAACGAGATTATCCGGGATTCCCTGGGTCTACAGTCTAATCACATGAGCCTTGAAAAGCACAGAAGTTCTTCCAGCTGGAGGTGGGGGAGGTGGGGGTGCCTGAGAGATGGGAATCATGAGAAGGACTCAACTCACCAATGCCGGCTGTGAGGACGGTGCGGGTCATGAGACCGGGAAGGCAGGCCGCCTCTGGAAATTGAGAATGAACCCTGGCCCGCAGCCAGCAAGGACACAGGGCCTCAGTGCTGTGATCTCTTGGCACTGAATTCTGCAAGTAACCTGAGTGAGCCTGGGGCTAGGTTCTCCCCCCGAGAGCCTCTGCACAAGAGGCCAAGCCACCACCCTCCTTGATTTCTGCCTCCTGAGGCCTGGAGCTGAGAAATCAGCTGACTCTTCTGACTTTCTGATCTACAGAACTGTGAGACGAAATCTCTGTATTCCTTTCAACACCCAGTTTGTGGTGATCTGTTACAGAAGCAACAGCACATGAATATACTGCTGTGGAGCAGCTGGGGTCAAAGGGTAGCTGCCTTTGACCTTCTGATACATACATGCTGTCAAATTGCCCGCCTTGGAAGTGTATCCAAGTTGCAAACTCACCAGTTATGTATGAGGGGCTCTCTCCCCACATCTTCACCCACTCAGTCTGTAATCAGACTTTCTGATCTTTGCCACTTAGACAAGATTGCCTTGAACTTGCACTCACACAGCAAGGCCGCTGCTCTGATTTAGACTGTGTGCTACTTGGAGTTGTTTGGGTGGAGAGACGGTCCTGGTGGAAGACGCCAGTGCTCTCCTGGGGGATGTCATGGTCAGTCTGGAGGGACAACTCGGCTTCCCCTCCTGTGCAGTGAGAGGTAGGTAGGGAAGGTCAGGTAGGGGAGCCTGGGGCCATGAGGTGTCAGCTGAGAGAGAGACTGAAGTCAGCCACCCAGGTGCAGGTGGGCACAAAGGAGGGGCTCTGTGCTATCTCCTTGGGGACAAGGGGTGGACAAAGCCATCTGAAGCCAGCTGCAAGAGATGGGGTGCAGGGTGTGCACTGTGAGGCTGAGCTGGGGAGCCCCTGAGACAGTGAGAGGCAGAGCATGGAGCTTTCTTCTTTTTTTCTTTTTTTAAAATTGAAGTACAGTCAATTACAATATGTCAGTCTCTGGTGCACAGCACAACGTCCCAGTCATGCATATACATACATGTATTAGTTTTCATATTCCGAGCTTTCTAAAGAGCCCCGAAGCCTTGCCGAGTTTGGACACGGCTGTGGACTGTGACCTGTACAAGGGAACCGGGAACGAAGGGAGTCTGGGGGCAGGCTCAGCTCAGCCCCAGAGAGGATGCGGTCCGCTCCAGGTGGGAACCAGGAGCCTCAGTCCCTCCTTGTCCCCCCAAGCTGGGAACACGGGCAGGTCGAGGGAGTGAGAAACCAGGCGAGGACCCGAAGGGAGGGACACAGAGTTAACAAGAAGCAGAAACCGCAGGGTGCCGGTGCCGTGAAGGGAAGGGGCAGCTGAGGGTCCAACCGGCCAGGCAGCCACTACAGCAGCTTCAAAACACGGAGCCCCTCCTGGCCCCGCAGCCAGCCTGGGAGCAAGTCAGGGAGCTGGCGGACTCTAACTGGAGCCCCGTGCTCCCAGCGTGGTCCCCCCGCGAAGCTAGCGCAGAGGCACAGGATGTAGGAGAGAGAGGCTGGACTGTGGACTCAGTCACTCACCGGCTACCAGACCTGCCTGAAGATGCCTGCAGGCTCCGAGCTTCACTTTCCAAGCGACAAAACAAGAATAATGACAACTTCAGGGATCCTGGAAGGATGTATACACACAGCACACATGTGTATGTCCATATGCACGTGTATCTTTGTGTGTGTATAGACTTACATGCATGTCTGTATATGTATGTCGATGAACGATTAATTGATCTAAGAAAGAAATGGAAAATTTTATTCAAGCCAAGTTGAGGATTCTAACCTAAGAAGAGCATGTCAGAGAGCTCCAGGAGCTGTTCCATCCGTGAGAAGTCAAGACACAACTATATAAGCTTTTTGACACAGAGGGGTGCAGATTAAGTGATGTATTATTGACAGTTTACACAATGTAGATCTAAGCATCATGAGGAATGTTACCTTTTAATAAGCTGCCTTGTTGGCGCTGGGAGAATGTTGCTGTTTATGGTTGAGCAGATGTTCCTGACGACAGGGGAGGTTAGGTCCACACCTAACGCAGACACACCATGCGTGGTTGGGGCGGGGGCAAAGGGCAGAGAAGAATTTTTTAAGTTTAAATTTTTCTTGTCTTGCCATAAGATGTGAATTTTATTCGACACACATATCTGTATATATAAATACACACACACACGTTAGAGAGAGAGACCACTTGTATGCCTTGCACCTGGTAGGTATTTGGAAAATGATAATTGTTATAGTTTCAGAATTCACTGAAATGTATCTGAAAAATCACCACGTGTAACCGCTTTAGTTTACAGGTGGAAAACAGGGCTCGGGAAAGCCTGGCGATGTGCTCGGGGTCAGGTCACAAAAGATGCACACCCAGGTCCTCTGGTACCGGCACCGTGCTGTTTTACCCACCCGCCTGGGTCCAGATGCGGTGGGGCAAGGACAAGCTCCCTTTGAAGAGGACAGGCGTCCTTTCCAGGGAGAGCACTGCAGCGCTCCCCTGCAGAGCGCTAAGGGTGCCCTGTGTCCTCCCGTGGTGCTGGGATTCAAGCCACGAAATGCAGAACTCAAAGAGAAACGTCACTGAGACAAATCGAGCTTACTGGAGTAAGTCCTTTTCTTGAAAAGATTATTATAATTGACCTCTCCTTGGGGCAGGGCAAACTCTAGAGAAAATAAAACCTTGAAATGAGCCATTTTTAGATTATTTATCTAAGTGTCTCCCGAGTGCCAGTTCACACACTATGGTACCAGAGCCTTCTCGATGCTCACTGAGAATATAAATTCTGGGCTCCCCCAGACCCGCTGGGTCTGTGTCCCCAGGGATGAGGCTTGGGAAGCTGATGTGTGACACGCTCCTTGGCGTGATTCTGATTTGCATCTGGGAGTGGACGCTGCAGCCGGGCACCTGTCACAGAGGCAGTGGTCCAGGCAGCTGGCTCTGAGTGACCAGAAGCCCCCACACCAGGAGCCAGCCCGTCTGGCGTCGCAGCCCTGGTAGAAAGTTCTTTCCAGGGAGCTTCTTGGTCCCTCTAATTCTCACCAGTTCAGCGCGCCTCCTGGAAAAGTAAACGCAACGGCCTGCCAAGCGGTCGGGGTCAAACCGGCGGACCTCGCTCCTCCCGGGGTATCACTTGCCCTCACAGGGGTGCTCTCAGGCCTCCTTCCACACCTCTTTCCTCCCTCCACTCAGGGCCCCGCTTCCTTCCACTCACTCAGGGCTCTGCCGTCACCGTGCTGACGCACTCGAGTGCTGGCAGACCAGTGTGTCACTGGGTGACACGTCTGCTGTTGACAGGAGGCTTCTGGGGGTGAGATCTTCGTCCAGCCAGGCTCTGGGGTGGAGACAGCAGTGCTATTCAGGTCGGGGGGGCTGCAGGAGGAGCTGGGGCGGGTCCCTGTGGTTCTGTCCTGGTGTCGCTGTCTACAGTGAACCCTACATCAGAGGTGAGGGAACGAGACATCTGTGCGTCACTGCCTTGTCACCGTAATACTCCCAGTGTCTTGGCTCCTCTGTTTTAACCCCTTCTTGCTGTTGCAAAGTGGTGTTTCCTACCATTTCCATTGTAACCGATTTTCTCTACAGGACCGGGCTCGGCTCTTGCTTTTAGGTACCGATGTCCCTCGCTGACCCGCAGTCCCGTGGTGGGAGATGTGGGCGACGGGTCAGGTTCCCAGGGGCTCCTGTGCGCTCTCAGACACCACACCTGCCATCCAGGTACCAGGTAGCACGTGGCCGGGGAGGAAGAGCCCGGGAAATATTTTGCCAGTTGGATGTAGCTAAGGAAACACTTTCAGCAACAGCCAAGAGCTCAAAGACCGGCGAATCCACTTTACAGAAGGAAACACTGAAAATCAGAAAAGTAAAATGGTATTTCTAAGACTGCAGAGTTAGTAGCTGAGTTAGAAACGGAACTTGTAGAAACGTTACGCTGTCTTCTTATTTTATTGCATTTGTCATTAGGTCACAGACATAGATATTCATTGAGATGCCTTCTTACAAACCCATCCCTGTCCACCTCTTTCCTCTCCCATCTGCTCCATCTTCCTTTTTGTTCCTTATGTACCTTCTAGTGTTTCTCTTTGCAGGTATAAGCAAAGAGGAATATGTATTATGATTTTCTAGCCTTTTTTTGCACGAAGATAGCATATTGAATCTACTGCTCTCTATTTTGTCTTTTCTCTTATGAAGCCCCAGGGAACATCTTCACTACCTTCAATATTTTTTTTACAGCTACATTGTATGTAGTCCTTTCTCTCGATTTAGCACAGTTTTTAAAAAACGGTTTTGTGGAGATAGAATTCACACCAGAAAATGCTCCTATTTAGAGTCTATAAATCAGAGGGTTTTGGTGTCTTCAGAGATGTACAACCTTCGCACAGTACCATAACTTTTCAACCAGTCACCTATCAGGAAACAACTTATTTCTAATTTGTCACTATTACAAAAAAAAAAAAAAAAAAAAAGCTGCAGGAACGTTCTAGCTCACGCCTGTCTGTGCACGTGCTCGGGTGCTTCTCTAGGGCAAATGGCTGGAAGCGTAATAGGATTGAAAGGATGCGTCTTGGAAGGTCGGATGTCCCCACTGTTCTCCAAGCTGAGGATACCAATTCATCACCAACCATGAGGGAGAAGACCCTCCCCCCCATCCCTGCCCTGCCCCTGCAGGCCAGCGCAGAATAGTATTCTTCTTTTAAATTTTTACTTATCCGAAGAATAAAAAATGGCATCTCGTTGTCATTTTAAGTTGTCATCAATCACACGTTTATTTTTAAAATACATTTTCTGTTGTGGTTAGCCAGCCTCCACGATGGCTCCAAATGGCCCTCAACTCCCCAGATGTTCCCTTCCGGTGAATCAGGGCGGCCTGTGTACCTGACGGAATACGGCAGGGGCAGCAGGTGTGACTTCCAGGACAGGTCGGGGAACTCGCTGCCCCTTCCACCTGGCCTCTGGGTGGCTTGCTCTGGGGGAAGCCAGCTGCAGTGTGGTGGGAACACACGGTCCAGAGGCTGACGTGGCGGAAACCAACCAGCCCACAGCAACGTGCCTGGCATGTGAGCGAGCCACCTTCCAAGTGGATTCTCCAGCTTCGGTCAAACCTTCCGATGACCGTGGCACCAGCTGGCATCTCACTACACCCCGAAGAGAAGGCCTGAGCCAGAATCGCCCAACCGAGGAACTCCTGGACCTGTGCCTTCAGAAACAGTGAGAGAGAACGGAGTGATTTCTTATGCAGTGAAGGATAACTACTATATTCATTGAATGTGCACAGCAAAGCTGCTCCTCTTAGCATATGTCTTTAAATGGTTTAACATAGATTGAGTTATGGATTCTCACACCTTAATATAAATCAGCACTTTCTGTCTCAGCTTTAGCTGTTGTTGACAATTACTTGCTCCTGAATTCTGCTTCAAGGAGAAATCCTAGCGTTCCAGTTTACACTGAGTGGCACAGGGTGGACGTCTCATTCCTGGCTTCCGAGCTGTCCAACTTGGCCTTCCCAGGAGTCAGGACTGCTAACCCGATTTCCCCTAACCTGAGAGCAGGTGTCAGTTTGCTTCTTTGGTTGTAATGACGTTGTCGTGAGGGCACAGGTCACCCATCCACCCTGCCCCTTTCCTGAGGGTTCCTGACATCGGCTCCAGGGAATCTGTGTTTCTGGTGTAAGTGGTTCTGGATTTGTGCTCTGGCAGTGGCCCAAGTTATTTGTGATTGTTTCCTTTCCAAGCGGGACAAAGATTTGGTTTGGTTTTTTCTCTGCCAGACCCACTTCTCCATCCCAAGACCTGCCGTCTCTGGGACTCTCTTCACTGAGCCATCCTCCGTATTTTAAGTTATGAGTACAGCTTAACAACAAATTGATGGCGAACAGAAAACCAGTAGTTGGCACTGGCAGGCTCTTTTGTCAGGAGAGCTATTAATTTACAGCCACATTCTACAGTTTAAAAAAAAAACCACACAGTTACGGTAGAGCCTGAAGAAAGGGGATGTTCTCTGAGGGTTCCTTGTGAGCCTGGGGCTTGTCAAGAAATCCACTCTCTGCTCCTGTAAGCAACTGGGATACAGGGTCACTCTGAACAGAGCATGAACCCCACCCCCACCCCCATTAGGGGTCCAGTAGTTTTCAAGCCCGACTTTTCTAGAGACTTTTGAGAGTGGCCAGATATGTCTGCTTTATTGATCTAAAGCTCATTTTAGAAGCCGAGTTTAAAACAGGGACGTATAAATACTTTCCTTGTGGCTGCAACCTCTCCTATGTGTGGAAACTGAGGTGTTAGAGCCGTTATGGTAACCACTAGCCACGTGTGGCTGTTTAAATCTAAATTCAAAGTAATTCCCATGCAACTAAATTAAAAATTTCATCCCTCAGTGACACCAGCCACATTTCAAGTGGTCAGGAGCCACCTGTGGCTGGTGTGGCTGGTGGCTGCTGTGCCCAGGACTGCAGATTACAGGTCAGCCTCCCAACTTGGGAAGTTCTAACAGTCACCTCGTGTTGAGTTTTGCTGGATCTTTTTTGTGTGAAAACAAACAGAACAAAACATTTCCCCCAGAGTCAGAATTTTCTGGCTCAGATTTGGCTAATACGTCCTCAGCAGGGAGACTCAATAGTTAAAAAATAAACAAATTTTGAATATTGAATATATGCAAAACCAAAAAGTAACTCTCTCTTTGCTGTTAAAAACAAACAAGTTCAAAAAAGAACAACCACCAAACATGAGGTTCACTTAGTGGGTCCCCCAGTGGAAGAGAGCTCACACTCCCCTAGTTCACAGAAGCGATGCTGAGAAGACCTGGGTAATGCTTGCAAATCCCTTTGAAGATGGAAATCACAGGTACATAAGCGCCAAGTGCTATTTCATTTATTAACACCTGGATTAATAGCAGGCAAGTGAATGCCTTGTGATGACTTGTGTGTGTGTGATGGGTTTTCTTCAGATATGTGAACTCTAAACTATATTTCAGGCATTCATTTCTTTTAGAATTTAAAAGAGGAAATAAAACAAAATAACTCAAGAAAAGAAGGCATGGAAAATCTGCCAGGAAAGCAGACACTGTCCATTTACAAGGGACAAATAGCTCTGTGTTTCATACACGTCTCATGTGATCATAGGCTACAGTCAAGAATATCCTCTAGGGAATACTGAGTGTGTTAAGAAAAATTTTTGGCTTCTCCTTGCTTCACAGAAACAAACCTATATGAGTGGCATGCCCCCAAGCCAGCAACACTCATGAGCAAGTAGCAGCAATAAAAACAAGTGACCATCCTTTAAGAACTTATGTCAAGCTCTGGCTAAGAGTGTCACATGAATTATCTCGTTTAATTCCCACAAGATCCGCAAATTGGAAATTCAGATATTGTCCCCACTATAGAGATATGCCAACTGGAGCAACACAGGGTTTTCCTGAAGGCCCTGGGAGACTGGGAGACAGCCAGAGACAGCAGTCTATGGCATGGCTGGAGTTCTACATTCTGTGAAAGGATTTGGCTCTGGAAGTTTCTGGAGGAAGCCTGAAACTGAGCAGGGCCCTGCAGGACCCTCTTGGGTACAAAAGCCTCTCTGTGACCCCCAATTCTTGTTTGTAAGAAAAGGCTTTAGTCTCCTAGGCCTTCCCTAAGTTCCAAGGAGCAGACTCAAGCAGTTACTAATTAGGGAAGTAAGAGAATGCAGAAACTAAAGGAAAGCAGTCAAGACACAACAGTTCAGGGATAAAACAGAGTCCTAATTCCTCCTCAAGTGATATGCATAACAATCTGATGCTTATCTCCGAGTTGTTCTGCAGAAACTCCCTGCAGGAGTAAGGCCCCTACCAGGTGGAGGATGGTGGCTCCATGCTGACCATAAGCATGTGGACACCAGACTGGTTGGAACTGGAAAGCTGATGATTCAGACTCCTGAATCATCACCCTGTTACCTCACCACCAACCAATCAGAAGAAACTCATGCCCCCTCCAACCCTCACTGCAAATGTTGCTTTTAAAAGCCCTTCCCTGAAAGCCGCTGGGGAGTTCTGGTCTTTTGAGGATGAGCTACTCATTCTCTTTGCTTGACACCTGCTAATAAATGCTGTACTTTCCTTCACAATCTGGTGTCAGTAGATTGGCTTTACCGTGTGCAGGTGAAGGGACTCAAGTTCGGTTCAGTAACAAGCTCTGAGCAGAGGAGGGTCCACTTTTGATGCTGTCCAAAAGAAAAGGCAATTCACCTGGGACCCCAAACTCATTGCTAGTGATCCAGACAAGAGTGAGAAAAAAAAATTAACAACAACAACAAAAAGTCATGGTGTTCTGGAGACTCAGAGGTTTCCCTCACTCAGAAAGAAAGAAATTTGGAAAATTGGAATAGCAACAGAGGGAAGCTAATGTCTTCAGCCACAGTTGCTAAAGTTTACAAGAAATAGAAGACAGTACTGAGAGAGTCGGAGGGTTAAACACCTCTTAACTACCAGCCCCCTGGGTGATCACCAGGTGAAATACTCTTGCAATCCTTTACAGGGGTAGAATACTCACACAGATATAGCAGCTCACCCTCCCACCTTCACGCTGTTCAAGGATGGCAAATTTCACATTCAAATTTCTCAAAACAAGAAGCGCCACCCCTCATACATAAGTTGGTGAATATTTGAAAAGTAAGGTTCTGGTGCGCTCACCACCTCAGTTTGCCTAGAGGGCGATATACGAATAAAATCTCTTCTGAGAGCCTTTTGAATGATGGATAGTCTGGAAGGTCTTTGGTAATGGGGAAAGCGCTACGATTCCCACAGCAGAAAGGGCCAGCAGAATCCCAAAGACAAGGCCGCCTGGTTTTATGGAGGAGAACTCTAGGAAGAGGGTGTTACGGAAACGACAGGCCAGTCAAGAAACAAGCACCACTCAGAGGGTTGGAGTACTCAGATGTATTACTCCGGCGAGCTCAGAGGGGCTTCTGCTCCAAAGCTCTGAGCACCTCCAAGACGTGCACATGAGGTTTTATAGGGTAAAGTACAAGCTTGGGGTATTTGGCCAATAGGCATGGAACAGCTTTAGCAGCATTATCATCACAAAAGTGGAGGCAGGGAGGCAGCAAACCAACATTCCAAAGCCAGATATGTATCTTTGAAAATCCAGCTGGCTGGCAAAAAACATAAACAGCAAACCAACACTGATAAACTTAGATTTACAAGTTAGTCCAGCAGAACTCAGATCAGTATTCCAATACTTAGACTTGTGAGTTATCTTGTTAGCCCAGCCCAGCCTCTCCTTCACATTCCTAGACCTGTGAGTTATCTTGTTAGACCAGCCCAGCTTTTCCTTCACAAGGGGACTCCTGGAAAGCCTGGGGAGGTCCACAGCGGGCCAGTGCTGTTCCCGGGGAATTGCCCACAGCCCAACCTCCTCTTTCCTTCTTCTCTGGAGAGCAGGGGCTCAGAGATGAAAGGCCCCCCAACAAAGCATAAGGAGACATTTAGGAAGCAAAGCCCAACCCCGCCCTCACATTTGCCGCCCCCTGTCTTGTCCATGGGGCTGTGAGTTGCCATCCATCTTGGGGTCGGTCTCCCAGACTTGCACAGAGCCTGCTGGGGCCAGCAATGGTACTGATGACTACTTCAAAGAGAGGAAGTTGACAAAGACGGGGCAGGTCAGGAAGACCCATGTTACTCCTGGTGCCTACAGAGGAGGGGAAGGACATTCAAGCTCACTGATTTCATTCCAAGCTTTAATTATTTTCACGTAAATTACAGGAAGATTTTAGATATGAATAGGTCAATAAACCAAATCGCTTTTACATTCCCAAGCTCCTTTCTCTCCCACCTGCTCATTCAGCCTCCGATGTTCCCCTCCTAGAGCAAGAGGAGCAGCTCAAGTGCTGGGAAGGGCTCCGGCTGCCGGGCGCCTCGGATGCCCGAGTCCTGGGGGGAGTGATGCCGCAGTGGGCTCAAGGTCTCCTCAGCTGCTAGAAACTGCGAACTCCAGGAAAGCAATCTGTGCAGTGGGAGCTGCACTTTCAAAGACTTTTCTCTTATTTGATTCTTTCTGGCTTCTTCAGGGGTGGTTCCCACCCTCGGGGGCTTGCAGTCCCCTGGGTAGGAGGAGAGTTCCCAGAGGGCAGGAATCACTGACCTGTTTCCTGGTGTGCGGCCAGCACCCCGAACAGTGTCAAGCAGTGACAGATGCTCACCGTACGTTTGTTAAATGAATCTAAGGACAAGGAGACACAAGAAAGATCCCTAGTGTTACGGACTCAGCAGGCGGAGGTCCTAACTACCAGTGGGAGGACAAAGAAAAGATTTACAAAGAAGGTGGTACTTAGTGCTCTAGTTGTTTTACCAAGTTAACTGACTTTACCACTTGCCAGTTAATATGTACATAAGTGACAGTAGTTTACCAACCCTGCCAACTAGCAATGGAACCCTTACTGAACCCCACCCATGTGTTCTCTTTATTAAAGCATAATCTTCCTGAGGCCGCATCTTTTTGAAGTTTTACAAACAAATGTACCTTTCCTTTAATAGTCAATTCCAAGTACTTTTCATCTTGGGCTTGCCGCTTATGGGTTGAAAGAGTTGTGGAGTGGGATAGGTTTACTGAAATCAAGCATTACCTGTGTCGTATTTATTGGTAAGTTAGAGCACGAGGCGGAATGCTTGACT
Source organism: Camelus bactrianus (assembly GCF_048773025.1). NCBI lineage: Eukaryota > Metazoa > Chordata > Mammalia > Artiodactyla > Camelidae > Camelus > Camelus bactrianus. The sequence goes on from NC_133549.1 coordinate 10,500,064, forward strand.
TTAAAATGGAAGGTTGCATATATGGGACTGCATCCATCATTTCATCCAGGAAGGTCTGTGGGTGAATATCGCATGGGGAGACAGAGCTCTGATGAATGACGGAGCGTCTTCCTTGAAGGCCAAGTGAATCATCTTTGTGTAGTTGCTTGAAGGTGAGACGATGAGCAGGGTGAAGTCTCAGCTCCATGATTCAATCCGATGCTGCCCACTGTTGAATCGTAACAGCCAAGCATGCCATAGATATTTATTTACCGAGCACTGTGTGCAAGGCCCATGCTGTTTATTAAAAATGCATGCACTGAGTTGTGAGAGACGGACTTCACACCGCCTGTAAGGAGCTCCGCAGGAGCACACTGAAGGGCAGGCTGTATTGTTATCGAAGTTGTCAGATCCTAGCCTGGGCCAAGACCTCCGGTCCTGGACCGGGAGGTTCCTTTTCCCATCAGATTCGTGCAGCCAATAACAAAACCAATGCTGAGACTGGAAAAGCGCAGGCTTTACTCAATGGCCAAAGAGTGGAGAAGCAGGAACCTAGTTTACAAGTCAACTTCTCAACCCAATTCAGGTGGAGACACCGGGTCTACAGGAGGTTTGAGGTAAAAGGGAGGGAATTAGAAAGAGTGGGAGGAATATTCATGAGTTATCCAAGAACAGGGGTGTGGTTTGGACACGAAACTGACACAACTCTCCTTTTCAGTCCTTGTATGGGCTTTTCCGGTTGTTGTCATGGCGACTGTCAACTGTCATGATGCTGGTGGGTGTGTCATTTAGCAGCTAATGTGTCACAGTGAGCATATAACGGGGCTTTAGGTCCACTGGAAGTCAAATCCTCTGCCATCTTGGGCTCAGCTGGTTCTAACTGGTTTTTGTGTTTTTCCTCTTTGCAGCTTCCTCCTGAAACTTAGATAAGAGTAATTGGTTTCTATTCGAGGGAGGGGCAGGGGTATGATCCTGGTGCGAGAGCCCTGGCAACCACATGAAGCAGTAAGTGGGAAATGCCAGTGTTTGTCCCAGCCACTGCCTCCCCCAGCTCTCTGACGCCCCTCAGCGCAGCCTCAGTCCCACCCCCGACCCAGGCAAATTCTCACCGGCAAGAGCGTACAGGTAGCCCCAGCCCCATTCAGCTCCAGCATGTGGGGGATGTTGTGCAAAGCCCTGGAAGTCCCTGACACAGTGAACGCTCAACAAGGGACTTCTGCATGAGCGCATGCACGTGTTCAGGTGTGCAAGAGCGAGTGGGAGTGGAGGGGACAGGAGGGGAACTGTGCCTATGGGAGATGGGGGACACACACAGGATGCAGGCAAGTCTTGATGGGAGCTGCTTGGGTAGGTCAGGGAAAACCTGAAGAAGACAGGCTTGGCCCATCTTGAAAGCATTTGCCAGGTGGGTGTGGGAGGCATTGCCTGCAGGAGGATGCCAGCATGTGTGAATCAGGAGGGTGCGAGGAGTGGCTGAGCTCGACTATGGTTGGGGATTGGGTTGGGGCCAGTCGAAGACTCCCCGGGGCTATTCACCACAGGTGCCGTGTGTGCAGGGGGTCCTCAGGGAGCAGGAGGGAGGCACCACCTGGCTGTGTGGGGCTCAAGTTGGGGAATGAATGAGTGAGGGAACGGGTTCTTGGTCCAGTGATGACAGTGTTCTCCGCCTTCTGTCTTCCCTGAACCCCCATCGCTGCGGAGCACCAGTGGGGGTCCCAGTGAGAGGAGGAGAGGAAGGTTTCCTATGAAACTAGGGAGGCCTGGGTGTCAGGCCCGCCATCAGCCACGGGAGAGAGCCCCAGAATGTGTTCACTCTGTCCTATGGTTTGTAAAATTTGCAAAAGTGAGATATTTATATATTCTTTTTCTTGAGCTTACTTTCAAAATTGTCTTGGCTTCAGGCCTCACAACCCCGGACCCTGCTGCTGCTGCTGCTGAGCAGGCCTGGGACGCTGTCAGCCTGGGTACCCAGGCGGCCCGACTCCACAGCGCCCCCGCCCGCCCGCCGGCCGCCTTGCAAGTTGAGTTTCCTGGTCCTTCCCCGCCTCCGGATCTCCAGACCAGACTGCGCTCTGAACTGCTCGCCCACCCCTGGTTCCCGGTTCCCCTGGGGGCGACGGGAACGGAAAGGAAGGCTGGGCGGGTGAGGTGGCAGGAGGAGCCAGCAAAGGCAGGAGGCAGAGAGCCGGAGAGTCCTGAGGGCGCCTGGGCTCCCGGCTGCGCAGAGGGCAGTGGGGCCAAATATTAGCTCTTCAAATCGCCGCTGGAAATGGGAGCAGAGCACCCCAAAGTGCAACAGACTCTCAATAAACATAAATTGACTTCACTGCGCAGCTGACAGAGTGACTTGGTGATGCGCCTTTCAGCTGCGATAAGAGATCGTCCTTAAGGAAATGCTGGGCTGGCGTGGCCCCTGGAACGCGTGGGGCCGGCGGCTGAGGGGTTGGCCCAGGGGAGGAGGTCTTGGTGGGGGTGGCTCCAGCCTGCTGAGGGGGAGCCACACTGCCGCAGGCTTTTTGGATGGAGTCCCAAAGAGGGAGGCTCACGCTGCCATAGAGATGTTAGAGGGCAGGCGGCCGTCCTGAGGGCGGGATATAATAGAGCCCAGCAGCAGGAGTAGTCAGTCTAGACTTCAGAGCTGGCTTTGTGGCTTGGTATTGATCCGTTCTCCTACTGATCATTCTTCTGCTTCTTCTGGTTAGAAAATATGCTTACCTCTCTTCTTATTGACCCTCTGCCCTCATTTTACCCAATGGGAGCCCCAGCCTTTGCTGCCCTTGAAGTTCATTGCCAAGTACTTGCTGGGCAGCCAGGCATTTGTGGTACGCACACCTCCAGGGCACGCCCCTGACCTTCATCAGCTGTCTGGCATATCTGGGCCAATTATCTCCAAAATAAATGTTCTCAGCATGGCATTCAAAATCCTGATTCCAAAAATGCTCTCCACTGTACACGTGCCTTGACCTGGCTGATCTTCCACCAGCCCTGTATTTTCTGTCCTCCCAGCTTTGCTCAAGCTCTTCCTCTGATTGGAATGCCCCACCCCCATCACTGGGTCTACAAATCCCATTACCCCTTCAGAAACGACGTCCATTCACGCATTCAGAATCTTCCAGAAAGTTCTCCTGATTCCGCCAAGTCTTTAACCAGGACTGGGATGGAGGGCAGGGGCCTGGAAACCAACACATTTCCAACCACAACTCTGCTTCCTTCTCTTCTGGAATCCCCAGGGGGCCCAGGGAGGGACTTGACAGTGGTTTTGGCCTGGAGATCAAGCAGATAAAGCCTAGAGATCAGCAAAATGCTGCCAGCCAATCACCGCGGGTTGGCTTTCTTGGTAAAGGAATTAGAAGCAGAAAGAGCATTTGGCGTTAAGGGCAGGTTGTGCGACAAAGGTGATGTGATCGGTTGGCCCACTGGTCTCTAGGCAAAAAGCACACAAAGAGAGAGCTGTGTGTCTAGTTGGGAGATTCAATAACCCCCTGATAAGCCTTCCTAAGGAAAGCTAGAGACATCTTTTGGGGGTTAGAAAAGGACGTCTGTTTTAGACAGTGGATGGCAGGCAAAGTGACTAAATTTTGTGAATTACTCTGAATAATGGAAGTTCTGGTTAAAGTAATAAGATTTTCAAAGCATCCATCATTCCTTCAGCATATGCTTACTGCCTGTGTGGAAGCCACTGAGATGTGTGCCCTGATCACCTTCCATGAAGGGTCTGTCCCTGGTGCTGGGGGTGCTGTCAGCAGATACCTTCACCTGTCAGCCCCTTCAGGGTCACCTGGTGCAGGAGCTGCCTCACCCCAAATCATGCTCCTTTTCAGGGCAGCCCATGTACAATGACTGATTTGGAGGTATAAAGTCCTGGCCATCTTGGCTCATGGTGGGTCACGTCTGAAGGGTCAGTTTTGTTCCAGAGTTCCCTGCAGGGTTGGTTGAGTCCACTGGGCCTGAATCCCAGTTTAATTTCTCCCTCTGCCCAGTCTTACTTCCCTCCCCTCTCATCCATAGCGCTGATACCAAGGACATTCCTTAAAACACATCTTACATCCTAAATTTGAACTCAGTGTCTACTTCCTAAGAGATCCAAAGGCATGCTTTGTGCTGGACCAGCACTGTGGATGATTACTAAGGGTTTTTAATCTCAATGATACATGTATGAAAACTATTTAGAATTTCCCATGGATTTACATACAGCCCATCCCCAGATCTCTATAAATATTTAGTCAACAAAAGAGTGAATAATTGAGTAGATCTTCAAACTGGATTGGAAGGCACCATGCTAGTCTGACCTTCCCCACTGACACCCTCTTTGAATCATGCCCATGTGCATTGGTTGGAGAAGATGGCCTTCCCAGAGAAGGGACATGGCTCTTGAGTTAGCATGAATGGAGTACTTCAGTTAGATCCCGGTGTCAAAGCCAGAAGCACACAGCCAGACAGTGGCAAGATGAGAAACGGAGCATCCTCTGCCCAGTCCAGCCCATCTCCATGACTTCTCTGAATTCATCTGGGGGACTCTTGAAGAGTGTCAGTTATTTTTGATTTAGTTTGTCAAATCCTATTTCACACAGCCTTGCAGATCAGCAAGGACCCTGGCCTTGGGCTGCAGTGGCAGACGCAGGCATCGCTGTACACAGCAAATGTTGGCATCCTTGGTACAGCAAGGGCTTCTGGCTGAGGAGTCCAGACCAGGCCTCCCAGCATTCAAACAGCCCTCTAGCTGCTGAAGTGTGAGAAGATGTGAAGTAGGTGGAACCTAGGAGTCAACCACTAGTCCTTGCAACTTGGAATCCCAAGTACAGGTGTAGGTCTTAAAAACCTAAGCAAACATCAAATGTGCAATTTTAAAAGTTTCATGGAAGAAGAACTGGGCTAAGAGTCGGAACGCTTAGGTTCTGAGCGTAGCTCTGCCTCTAACCATTTATGTACCCCAGGGCGAAACAAGCCACTCACTCATAGAATTATGAATTTTATAATCATTAGTTTTTTATAGATAAAGCAAAAGTGATGAATTAGATACTATTTGAGGTCTCTATCACTAAACAAAGCAAAGGAGGGGTTTCTGTTTAAGGGAATTTATTTCAATAGGTCATTCTGCCTCTTTTTTTTTAAATGAATGGACTTTATTTTTTAGAGCAGTTTCAGTTTTAGGTTTACGTGGATCTACTATTACAGTATCCTGCAGAATGGTTCCACTGCCCTAAAACTCCCTGTGCTCCTCCTTTTTGCCCCTCCTGCCCCCAGACTCTTGGCAAGAGCTGATCTTATTCCTGCCTCCACAGTTTTGCTTTTTACAGAACGTTATAATGTTGGAATCATACAGTATGCAGCCTTTTCAAGCTGACTTCTTTTACTTAGTAACATGCATTTAAGGCTCCTTCTTATCTTTTGGAGGTGTGATAGCTCATTTTTTAAATTGCTAAATTATTTACTTATTTTTATTGCTGAATAATCCGCTGTATGGATGTACCACAATTTGTTTATCCATTCACCTACTGAAGGACATCTTGGGTGCTTCTAAGTTTTGACAATTATGAATAAAGCTGATATAAACATCCATGTGCCGGTTTTTGTGTGGACATAAGTTTTCAACCCCTTTGGGTAAATACTAAGGAGCATGATTGCTGGATCACATGGTAAGAGCATGCTTAGCTTTATAAGAAACCACTAGACTGTGTTCCAAAGTGGCTGTACCATTTTGTATTCCCACCAGCAATGAGTGAGAGTTCCTGTTGCTCCACATCCTCAGAACATTTGATGTTATCAAAGCTTTGGGTTTTAACCATTCTAATAGGTGTATAGTGGTATCTCATTGTCATTTTAATTTGTAATTCCCTAATGACATAAGATGTTGAGCATCTTCTAGTGTGCCTATTTACCATCAGTATATCTTCTTTGGTGAGGTGTCTTTTCAGGTATTTTGCCTATTAACATTGTTTTGTTTTGTTTTGTTTTCTTATTGCTGAATTTTAAGAATTCTTTGTATGTTTTGGATAACGGTCCTTTATCAGATAGATATATGTTTTGTAAAGATTTTCTTACAGTCTGTGGTTTGTTCATTCTCTTAACAGTGTCATTAACAGAGCAGTAGTTCTTAATTTTAATGAAATCCAGCTTATCAATTCTTTCTTTCATAGCTCATGCTTTTGATGTTGTATCTAAAAGTCATCATCAATCAACTATACTCCAATTTTAAAAAATCTATAAATAAATAAATAGTCATCATTAAACTCAAGGTTACCTAGATTTTCTCCTATATTATTTTCTAGAAGTGTTATGTTTTGCATTTTACATTTAGTTTATGGTTCACTTTGTTTGTATTTTTTTTTTAGTGGAGGTACTGGGGATTGAACCCAGCACCTTGTGCATGCTAAGCATGTGCTCTACCACTGAGCTCTACCCTACCCTTGTTAATGATTCCCTTTGAGTTAATTTTTGTGAAAGGTGTAAAATTTGTGTCTAGATTCATTTTTCCCATGTGAATAGCTAGTTATTTCAGCACCATTTGATAAAAAGATTATCTTTTCTCCACTGAAATTCTTTTGCTCCTTTGTCAAAGATCAGCTGACTACATTCCTGTGGGTCTGTTTCTGGGCTCTCTTTCTATCCCTTTGATGTATTTGCCTGTTCTTCCACCAATACTGCACTGTCTTGATTACAATAGCTTTATAATAAGTCTTAAAGTCAGGAAGTGTCAGTTCACCAAGTTTGATCTCCTTCAATATTGTGTTCAATATTCTGGGTCTTTTGTCTTTCCATATAAACTTTAGAATCAGGTTATTGATATGCACAAAATGAGGTGCTTGGATTTTGACTGGGGCTGCACTGAATCATGTTTAGAAGCACTGATATCTTGACAATATTGAATCTTCTTGCCCATGAGTATGGAATACGTCTCAATTTATTTAGGTCTTCTTCGGTTTCATTTATCAGAGTTTTGTAGTTTTTCTCATTTAGATATTATAATATTTTGTTATAATTACACTTAACTATTTCATTTTTTGGTACTAGTGTCAATTAGTGTTTTAAATTTCAAATTCTAATTGTTCATTGCTAGTAGATAAAAAAGCAATTGACTTTTGTATATTAATCTTATATCCTGAAACCTTATTATAATTACTTATTCCAGTTTTTGTTGTTATTGAGTTTTTAAAATTTTCTACATAGACAATCATCTCTTTTGAGGAAAAAAAGCTAATTTTATTTCATTCTTCTTGATCTGTATGTATTTTCTTTTCTTGTCTTGTCTTCTTGCATTAACTAGAACTTCCAGTATGTTGAATAGGAGTGGTGAGAATGAACATCTTGATTTATTTCTAATCTTGGTAGGAAAGCATCGAGTTTCTCACCATTAAGTATATTGTTAGCTGTAGATTTTTTAATAGATTTTTTTTTATCAAGTTGAGGAAGTTCCCCTCATTATTCCTAGTTTATTGGGTTTTTTAAAATCATCACAGGTGTTACACTTCATCAAATGCCTTTTTCTGCATCTCTTGATATGTTCATGTGATTTTTCTTTTTCAGTCTGTTGATGTAGTGGATTACATTATATTGGGTGAATTAAATTGATTTTTGAATGGTGAACCAGTCTTGCGTACTTGAAATAAATCCCATGTGGTCATGGTATATAATTTTCTATACATTTATTGGACCTGATTTGTTAACTTTTTTAAGGCTGTTTGTGTCTATGTTCATGAGAGGTACTGGTCTTCAGTTTTCATTTCTTATAATGTCTTTTATCTAGTTTTGGTATTACAGTAATGCTAGCCTCATAGAACAAGTTAGGATGTATGCCCTCTGCTTCTGTTTTACTGGAAAGATTGTGGAGAATTGGTATCATTACTTCCTTAAATATTTGGTAAAACTCACCAGTAAACCCATTCCTGGTGCTTTCTGGTTTTGAAGATTATTAATTATTGATTCAATTTCATATAAAGATATAGGCCTAATTAGATGATCTGTTTCTCCTGGTCTGAATTTTGGCAGATTGTGTCTTTCAGTGAATCAGTTCATTTCATCTAGGTTATCAAATTCATGGTCTTAAAGTTATTCATAATACTTTTTTATTATTTTTAAAATATCTGCAGGATCACTAGTGATGGCCATCTTTTCTGATAGTAGTAATCTGAGTCTTTGTACTTTTTTAGTTGTTTGATTGACAGCCTGGCTAGAGATTTATCAATTTAATCGATCTTTTCAAAGAACTAGTTTTGGTTCTGTTGACTTTCTTAATTTCATATTCCAAATTCATTGATTTCTACTCTAATGTTTATTATTTCTTTTTTCTGCTTTTTTTTTTTTGGATTTAATTTACTCTTCTTTTTCTTCCCTTTCTAATTTCCTATGGTGGGAGCTTAGATTATTAATTTAAAATCTTTATTCTCCTTCTAATATTTCAATTTCTAATAAATCAATTTCTCTCTAAGAACTGCTCTCACTGCACCCACAAAATTTGTTAAGTTGCATTTTCAGTTTCATTTAGCTTGAAATATTAAAAAATTTCTCTTGAGACTTCATTTTGACCCACATTTATTTGGACATGTGTTCTAAACTCTGAGTTTTGGGTTTTTCAGCTATCTTTCTGTTATTGATTTCTAGTTTAATTCCATTGTGGTCTGAGAGAATACTTCATATAATTTCTATTGTTTTAAATTCATTAAAGTGTGGTTTATGGCCCAGAGTGTGTTCTATCTTGGTAAATGTTCTGTGTGAGCTTGAGAGGAATGTACTCTGCTGTTGTTGGATGATGTATCTTATACATCAACTCAATGCATTGATTGATGGTGTTGTTCAGTTCAATTATATCCTACTGAGTTTCCACCTGCTCAGTCTGTCCATTACTGATACAAGGATGCTGAAGTCTCCAATTATACTAGTGGATTCATCTATTTCCCTTTGTATTTCTTTCAGTTTTTGCCTTACATATTTTGATGCTCTGCTTTTAGGTGCATACACATTAAGCATTATTTTGTCATCTTGGATAATTGACCCCTTTATCATTATGTAGCACCCTTCTTTATCCCTGGTAATTTTCTTTGCTCTGAAGTCTGCCTAGTCTGAAATTAATATAGCTACTCTCACTTTCTTTTGATTAGAGGTAGCATGGTGCATCTCTCTCCATCCTTTTATTTTTAATCTGTGTTTTCTATTTAAAGTGGACCTATTAGACAAAATACATTTGGTTTTTAAAAATATACTCTGACAGTGTCTGTCCTTTTTTTTTTAACTTCTTTTTTCCTTCCAGTTTCATTGAGATATAATTGACACACAGCACTGTATAAGTTTAAGGGGCACAGAATAATGATTTGACTTACACACCTCGTGAAATGATTATCACAAGTTCAGTGAACAGCCATTATCTTGTATAGGTACAAGGTCATAGAAAAAAAATTCCTAGTGATGAGAACTCTTAGGATTTAGTCTCTTAACAACTTAGGCTCTGATAAATCCCTGGCAGGTTAGATTCTGAAAAAATAGTTTCTCTTGAGGGTAGGCCTTGTTAAGAACAAGAGAATGTTCTATGGATTGCAAAACGGTGCTTTTCTCTTCCCTGCTGCCAGACACATAAGATATTTCCCCCTGACAGTCAATGTGACAACCTCATAGGTTCCCAGAGGTAAAACTCACAGTAGTGTGGGGGCCCCTCTGAACAAAATGGGCCCCTCTGGAGTTTTTAACTCTCAGACTTAACCACACTGAGCCTCCAGAAACTTATCAGTGATAGTTTCGGTTTTTCTACTGGTTCCTGGAGATTTCTGCTCCAGAAGCTATATTTTGATTTTTTAAAAATTGTAGCAGTAAGGCAAAATAATACCCTTCCTGTTCGCACTTCCTCATAAGTGACTTGCCCCCCCCCCTTTTTTTTGTGACCCGCTCCTTGTACAGAGGCATCCATTGCTTCTGAAGACTCCGAGTTGTTACAAGGCAATGAAACATGAAAGTCAGAGTCAATGGGCACCTCAAGTGCCAAGCACACATCTGAAGCTAACTGCAAATTCAGTAGCTCGGAAAGCTAAAACTTTTCATTTGCAGAACCTCAGGCTTTTGAGAAAGAGAAGAAAAGATCACGAAAACCAAAAGGCAAAAAATCTTGAAGGAGCAGGACATAAGGTTTACCCATAAAGATTAAATAATATATTCATCAAGAGTAGAATGGAAATACTAATTACTATATATAAAATAGATTTTTAAAATTCTTCTGTATAGCACAGGGAACTATATTCAATGTCTTGTACTACTAAATGAAAAAGGACATGAAAATGAATATATGTATGTATATGTGTGACTGAAACATTATGCTGTGCACCAGAAATTGACACATTGTGACTGACTATATTTCAACTAAAAATAAATAAATAAAACACACGTATACACACACGCACAAGAGTAGAATGGATAATCAAATTGTGCTATTTCATACAAAAGACTATGACATAGTTGGAAAAGTGAAAAACTGATTATTACCAGCATCCATGTGGATAAGTCTTGAAACCATAATGCTGAGTGGAAGAAGCAAATTACAAAGACTGTTACAGTGTGATTCCATGTATAAGTAGCTCAAAAGGGGCACACTGAATATATAGGGATACATACACATATAGGCAATTCAAAGAAGAATAGCAACAAGGGAATAATAAAGGAAAATGGGGGATGGTGTTTCCCTAACTTGATCACAGGGCACAGACTCCCAGGTTTGGCCCTGTGCCCAGGAGTTGAAGAGACCAAGAACCCCCTGGGATCCCAAGACACTGAGGGGGAAGGCAACTTCTTATAGACATTCACAGCCTCAGAAGCGCAAGGAGCATTTGTTTTGAAGGGTAGGGAGTAGGAGAGCCGTGTTTATTTCCAAGTCCCACTGACATGAGAGGAAGACTTGACATTTTCCTGCGTTGCCCTAGAGTAGGAGGGAGGTAAAAGTTTTTACAGCAGAATGCTCATTCTGAAGAGATGGGACTAGGACTGGAGTTTAGTTTTTCAAGTATGCATAGTCAAGCCACAGACTGGGGTGAAATGTTTGCAAATTCCATATCTGATAAAGGTAGACTGTGTAGAATAAATAGAGAACTATCAAAATTCAACAGTGAGAAAGAAGGGAACTCCTTCCCCCAGTGCAGGAAAGATTTGAACAATTCACCACCGAAGGTATACAGATGACAGATAAACACATGAAAAGATACTCAACATCATTAGCCGTTAAGGAAATGCAAACTAAAACTGAATGAGGTACCACCTAGAACAACAATGACAACAACCACAAAAAGACGATGTTGAGTGTTGGTGAGAATCTGGAGCAACTGGAACTCTCATCCGTTGCTGGGGAGAATGCAAAATGGTACAGCCACTCTGAAGAACAGTTTGGCATTTTCTTTTAAAGTTAAACATACACCTGCCAGATATAAAACCCGTACACAAATGTTTCTTCCTTATTCATTTCCCAAATTGGAAACAACACAGATGTCTTCCCTGGTGAATAGATGAACACATTGTAGACCATCCATCTCTTGGACACTGTACAGAAATAAAAGGAACAAACATGCAATAACGTGGGTGCGTCTCAGTGCATTCTGCTAAGTGAGAAAAGCCAGACTTGAAAGGCTGTTTACTGTTTGATTCCATTTATATTACGTTCTGGACAAAGCAAAAGCTATTGAGACAGAAAACAGATCAGTCTTTGCCTGGGGTAGGGGAGGGGAGAGAATTGACTGCAGTAATGTCTGAAGGAACTCTACAGGGTGGGGAACAGTCCTGTATTTTGACTGTGGTAGTGGTTACCTGACTGTATGCATTTGTCACAAACTTCAGAAAGCTGTACATGCAACAAGTGATTTTTCTTTGCATGAATGATAGCGTAATAAAAACATTATAAATATCTCTGAAGTTAAAAAAACTAAAATTAGAACCCATTATTCACTTTCCCCTAAAAGATCAGCGTGACTAATTTCATTACTTATTACATGCTATTTTCTTCTTTTCCCCTGTCACCATGAGAAGTCCCTGACTTCCAGATTAGCCCAAATAGCCAGACTTTCCAGCTTGGTATCCATTAGAAACTGTGCCCAGTTGCTAGCAACAGAGACTACACCACAGTGGTTAAAAAATTAATGCTTTATTTTCCTACAACATCATCAGGGACCCCAGGCTATTTTAATATCGGTACCAATGCCTTTGAAAATACGTGGAATTCTTTTCTTAGAAAAGAAACTCAGACATGGATTAAAAATACGCATATTTTTGTGGACTCATGATTCATGGATGCGTTGCTTTTCCAGTTGGAAGTACTGATTCACAATGTCATTAGCAGTATGTCAGAGTCCTCATTTTACTGCAGAATCTGTATGAGAAATAGTCCACTTTGTGGATCAATAAGAAGAGGCTCAGGTTGATCAGGTGCCTGCCCTGTGGCTGGTGGGTGCATTCCAGTCTCCTGACCCCAGGTCCTGTGCTCCTTTGCTAAGAAAATTTATGAAAATTACAGGATTACCTGGATTCTCTTTCCCTGATGCCCCATCTCTTAATCCTCTCCCTTTCTGTCTTCTTTCTTTGCTTCCTTAGATGTTCATTGAGGTTCCACAATCCAGGCACTGGGAATATTCTGTCATAGTCTTGTCTTTTGGAAGAATTTGATAGTCTTGGACCACGTTCTTCCCTTGCCTCCGGGACACCACACTCTCCTCCCAATGCACGGCACCTCTACCTGGGCGGGGACCGGTGGGACAATGGGTCGGAATAGGGATGGACAGAGTCTCGCTGGAAGAAGGGGGGCTCTTGGTACCCACACAATAGACATTCTCCTCCTCTTCCTTCCTGATTATTTAGAGTAGCAACGTGCTCAGTTCAGTGTGACCCCACATGAGATGAAACTGTAACCTATTGGGTCGTTGGATGGCACTTTCAAGAAATCTTTAAAGGGAGCTGACACCTTGCTGGAATTGCTCACTCTTCATTGCCATACACATCGGGCACGTCAGTCTTGACCCCTCTTCTCGTCTCTAATACTTTCAATTCCCAAGTCATCTCATCCAATCACAGGACTTCGAATGCCATCTCTAAATCGGCCACTTCCAAATTCCCGTCTCCAGCCCTGACTTCTCTCCAGAGCCTCAGATTCGCAGACGTGACGGCCACCTCCACACCTCCACGTGGATGACTAACAAGCAGCACAAGTTAACACGTCTACAGCAGGGCTCTTAATTTCACACTTGAAACGAAACCTCCCCCGTGGCTTCCTTTTCAGGAAATGGCACCGTCATTCACCCAAATGCTCGGGCCCAGATCCAGGAGTCACGGCGACCCTTCTTCCGCTCACGCCCCACATTCACACCAGCAGCACATGCTCGAGGCTAACCCTCCCCACCCCCCCAACTCCCTCTGGGTCCATGTGACCATCAGCTTTCACCTGGGCAGCTTCCAAACTCCTCTCTTGACTGTCAAATGTCCTAAATCTGGGAGGCTCTTGTAAGAACTTAAGAATATGTTATATTCCTGCTTGCAACCTCCCAGAATTCCTCATGGCGCTCAGAATGAATCAAATTCCTCTCCAAGTCCTCTGGTCCCTGCCTGTCTTTCAGGGTCCTCAGGGTTGACAGCTGTACCTTTTTTTTTTTTCTTAAAGGTTTTCTTTTTTTTTAATGTTTAATTTATTATTTTATTGGGGGGAGGTAATTGGATTTTTATTTATTTACTTATTTTTAATGGTGGTACTGGGGACTGAACCTCGTGCTTGCTAGGCACACACACTCACTGAGCTACCCCTCCCCCACCCCGCCAGCTGTATCTTACTCGTCTTTTTGTGCCAACACATCACAGATGATGAATAAATACCCGGAGAAATGTTGATTGAATTCTACGCCCTCAAAATAGCTTGATGAAACATTTGGTGATGTCTGTACGAGGAATAAAAAGGTGGCGTATAACTACCACCATCCCCTCCCCGCCCCCCCCCCCCCCGAAGAGAATATGGCAGTGAATGGCAACACTGTCAGGTCTTGGGAAAAAGGCTTCTATGAAATTCTTCCTGACCCCACCCTGTACTTCTGTATTCACCAACCTGGACTTTCCCACCTCCTCCTGAAACTGTCATGGCCATGCCTGGGTGAGTTTTTCATTTCCTACATTTTGCTTGAGTTTTCATTTGAGTTTGTTTGCCTATTTGGGGACACCCCGTTGCAGGCTATGAATAATTGAACACAACAAATTTGGATGATAAATTATGGATTACAGATGCAGAGCTGTTTTGGAACTGTTGCTCTGTGCGTTGTAGCAAGGCACTGGAATATTAAACGTGTGTGTTTTAAACGAGCTTATGTTGCTTCTGGAGAAGAAAAGGAAAAAAAGAGAAAACCCACAACAGCCCAGGGCCTGAGGGAAGATTGCTGTCTGCTGGGGGACGTCTGGCTGGCGTCATTCCGGAGTCAGGTTGCCGAGGTCGGGGAGGTGGCAGGCTCTGGGCTCCAGCCCCTTTGAGGGGGACCCTGGAATAGCCAGCTCTGGGTGCACGCCCATCCTGTGTCCTAGGGCGGAGGGAGAATGGAGATGGGTGTTGAAGAGGAATTTGCAGGTTGTGCAACCCTCCTGGGAGCCTGGGGGGAGGCAGAGCTCAGTAAACAAGGAAGCATCGCGATCCGTGTCCCGCTGCAGCGCCGAGGGGCAGCCAGGGGCAGCCACCTCAATGTGATGTGATGTCACATTTCTTCTTTTTAGTAAATGGACAAGGAGTTGGAACCTGGGAGGAAAAGGCAAAGACACCACTTAAGCGGTGTGGCTACGGCTTCGGGGCAGGTGAGGGAGCCTGCAGACCCAGCAGGGCTGCAGAGGCCCGGCAGGCAGCTTCCGTCACCACCCCCTGGAGAACTTGCGGGGCCGGACAGCTGCCCGCCGCGGGAAGCGGCCAGTCCCTGATGCCGCCCGCGGCGCGGGAGAAGGTCTGGGAGACTTGACAGCTTGCGGTCCCAGCCCCCTGTGCAATTTCATAGTTTACCAATTCTGATTTCCCAGGGGAGGGTAGAGTTTGTTAAGCATTCAAGGGGGACAAATCAGCAATTTCCTTTCAGAGGACACAGTGGGTTGGCAAGCCTGGACCTCTGGAAATCAATTTGTTTCAAAGAGCTTTGAGTTAATCTCTAGGTCCTCAAATTCTGAGTGGAGGGTGTGGTCCAGAGGAAAAAGCAGAGCTGGTCAGCTGAGTCCCCGGAGGCAGGCCTGTGTCATCACTGTCCGGCTGGGTATTTGCTGTGAGTTATTTAAAACCCCTATCAAATATGTGCTGTGGTCATAAAAATGTCCCCTTTCCTCCTTCTCCTGATGGAGACTGGCGTGTGTTTGGAATGTGAGCTAATTGTTTAGGCCTCAGCCCCCTAATGCTGGGCGGTTGTTGTAGGGATAGAGAGAAGGGGGTCGACGTCAGCTGTGAAAGTGTGCGTCAGCGGTGGGGGTTCCAGCTCCGCACACTGGCAGGTGATGGAGGGAGAGGCGGGGGGTGTGTCCAGGACTGACAAAGCGTGGCATCCGGTGCCTGTCACTGAAGACACAGGAGGTCTCTGAGTCCTAGGGAAAGTGCGTCAACATTTTATGAGAAGCAGGGTCTTGTCATTTTCCCAAATTCTCGAGCATTGGTAGGAAAACCCAAGGAGAAGGAGGGCAGAACACTGCGAAAGAAGAGCCAGCTCTGGTCCTCGGGAATGCCTGCTGGGCGCCAGAAGATGCCATGTTCCTTCCTGGGCGAGAAGGACCCAGTCGCCTGCCAGACTTGGTCAGTGCAGGCAAGAGAGCTTGGGGCACCTAGGATTGGCCCCAACTCACACAGTGCGGTGGCTGCCAGCAGAATCGGCAAGGTCCAGGGTGAAGCTGGACACCAGGCTGAGCAGACACTAGAGCAGCTTCATGGGGCCCTCACGGGGTGGCCAGAGGGTGGAAGGCAGGCGCTCCAGGTGGGATTTAGACACTGGAATACAGGGTAAGGGGCTCAGATTGGAACCTGAAGAGTCCCTGTGGCCAAGAAGTGTGTTCCTAGGGCTTTTTAATAGGCTCCTGCAGAAGGGAACCCCTCCGACTCAGGCCAGCAGGGAAGGAAGAGAACCTGGCAGCCTCATGGGTCTTGAGTCTCCCCCTTCTCTCAACTGGGCAGGCTCAGCGGTTCCATCTCGCTTAGGGATCCAGATCCAGACCCTTTGGCCATTTGGTCTGTCACCCTGCAAGACGACCTGCAGTTGAGGAAGAGCATCTGCATGTGATGCTCTGCAAGACAGCGCCCAGCACTGACTCAGGGCCATTCGGTGCAGAGGAGACAGTGGAAGGAAAGGCTCACCTGGGAGATGGATACGAAAACATGTCCCCACTGCAGTTAATCAAGCACATTTTTAAAACTTTTTCAAAAATTGAAGTATAATTGATTTACAATGTTGTGTTCATTTCAGGTGTACAGAGAGTGATTCAGTTATACATATACATGCATTCTTTTTTCAGATTCTTTTATAGATTATCATAAGATATTGAATATAGTTCCCTGTGCTATACAGTAGGACCTTGTTGTTTATTTTATATATAGTAGTGTGTATATGTTAATCCCAAACTCCTAATTTACCCTTCCTCACCCCCTTTCCCCTTTGGTAACAGTAAGTTTGTTTTCTATGTCTGAGTCTGTTTCTGTTTTGTAAATGAGTTTATTTGTGTCCTTTTTTTAGATTCCACATATAAGTGATAATCACATATTTGTCTTTCTCTGTCTGACTTACTTCAGTATGATTATCTCTAAGTCCATCCATGTTGCTGCAAATGGAATTATTTCATTTTTTATGGCTGAGTAGTATTCTATCCTATATATAGACGTCATCTTCTTTATCCAGTCATCTGCTTATGGACATTTAGGTTGTTTCCATGTCTTGGCTATTGTTAATAGCGCTGCTATGAACATTGGGGTGCAGGTGTCCTTTTGAATTAGAGTTTTCTCCAAATGTATGCCCAGGAGTGGGATTGCTGGATCATAGAGTAAGTCTATTTTTGGTTTTTTAATGAACCTCTGTACTGTCCTCCATAGTGGCTGCACCAATTTACATCCCTACCAGCAGTGTAGGAGGGTTCCTTTTTCTCCACACCTCCTCCATCATTTATTATTCACAGACTTTTGAATGATGGCCATTCTGGCTGGTGTGAGGTGATACCTCATTGCAGTTTTGATTTGCATTTCTGCAATAATTAGTGACATTAAGCATCTTTTCACGTGCCTATTGGCCATCTGTATGTCTTTTTGGCCTTCTGCCCATTTCTTTTTGATTTTTTTGTTTTTGTTTTTGTTATTCAAGCAGTTTTTAAAAAGCCAACTTTAACAGGAAGAGGAAAAGGCCAGAGTCCACAGTAAGGTCTGGGTTCAGAGTCGGGCTTCACTACCAGGTTGGTGTGTGACTTTTGGCAAGTTGTTTAACCGCTCTGAACCACAGTTTTTCATCTGTAGAATGCTGGTGAAAATCTACCTCTTAAGGTATTAAAAAAAAAACTACGGTAAAATACATATAACATAAAATTCACCATCTTAAACATTTTAAAATATACAGTTCAGTGGTTTTAAGCATGTTCACATTGTTGTGCGGCCATCACTATCATCCATCCCCAGAACTCTTTTCATCTTGTAAAATTGATGCTCTATTCCTGTGAAGCACTGACTCTGCATCTCTCCTCCCTGAGCCCTGGCAACCACTGTCTCTATGAATTTGACTACTTTAGAAATCATATAATATGTGTCTTTTTGTGACTAGCTTATTTCTCTTAAAATACCTTCATCCATGTTGTAGCATGTGTCAGAATTTCCTTCTTTTTCAAGGCTGAATAATATTCCGTTGTATGGATATACCACATTGTGTCTGTTCATACCTTCATCTGTGGACACTTGGGTTGCTCCACATCTATGCTATTGTAACTAATGCTGCTAGGAACATGGATGTACAAAGACCTCTTAGATCCCTGCTTTCAATTCTTTCAGGTACATATCCAGAGGTGAAAATTCTGGATCATATGTTAATTCCACTTTTAATTTTTTGAGGACGTGTCATACCATTTTCCATAGGGGCCGTACCATTTTCCATTCCCACCAATAGTGCATAAATGTTCGGGTTTCCCCACAGCCTTGCCAATGCTTATTTTCTGGTAGCCATCTTAATGGATGATTGTGGTTCTGATTTATAATTCTTTAATGGTTGTTCATGATGAGTATGAAAATGCTGGTTGCCCATTTGTATATCTTCTTTGGAGAAATGTCTATGCAAATCTCTTACTCATTTTTAAATCAGATTATTTGTCCTTTCTGTTGTTGAGTTGTAGGAGTCCTTTATATATTTTGGATATTAACCCCTTATCGGGTATATGATTTGCAAGTATTTTCTCCCATCCCCTAGGTTGCTTTTCACTTTGATTGTGTCCTTTGATGCACAGAAGCTTTTAATTCTGATGTAGTCCAATTTGCTATTTTTACTTTTGTTTCTTGTGTTTCTGGTGTCATAGCCAAGAAATCAATGCCAAATCTCTCAAGACATTTTTGAAGATAAGATGAGATACATGTGAAATTCCTTACAAATTATGAAGTAATATAAAAATATTAACTGTTATAGAAGTACTCAAATACACAATATGCAGCCAAGCCCTATAGGGATGGTTAAAAAATTACCAAAAAATTGTTACTTAAGATAGTAGATTGAAAACACACATATAATTTCTTTCCCTTCCTCAACCTTACTAAAGAGAGAATATGAGGATTTTAAAAACACCTTACTGAGGTACAATTTCAATATAATCAAATGCACCCATTTTATAAAGTTAGATGAGTTTTTGTAAATTTGTACATTGCTGTAACCACCACGACAGTCAACATAGTACATACTTCTGTCACTCAGAAATTTCCCTTATGCCTTTTGACAAGCAATCCACTAATAACTCTGTTCCCAGGGAACCACTATCTGCCTTCTGTCTCTGTGGGTTACTGTTGTCTTTTTGAGAATTTCATATCAAAGGAATCATACGGTATGAAGTCTTTTGGGTCTGGCTTCTTCTGCTCAACATGCTTTGAGATTCATACAAGTTGTTGCAGACACCAGTGGTTCCTTCTGTTTTATTGCTGAACGGTATATTATGGTATGGATAGAGGACAATCTCCCTTCACCTGTTGTTGAAGTTTTTGGCTCTTATGAGTGAGATGTTTATGTACAAGTATTTGTGTGGATATGTGTTTTCATTCTCTTAGGTGAGTGGAAATGCTGGGTCATATGGTAAGTGTATGTTAACGTTTAAAGAAACAACAAAACAGTTTCCCCAGGTTCACTGTGCTGGTGTTGTACAGGGATTCGAGTTGCTCTGCATTATCACTAACACTGGGTGAGGCCACTCTCTTCACATTCAGTGGGTGTGTAGTCATATCTCATTGTGGTTTTAATGATCACTTCCCTGATGATTAATGATGTTGAACATTTTTCAGACAAGATCGAGCACGTTCAGGGTGGTATGGCCGTAGACTGTTGAACGTTTTTCAGTTAGGACACTTATTAATGCACCCCTCCTGCCCTCTCTTGTATTGATCCAAATTTTAACGTGGCATAGACTTTTTTTTGCTTGAAGTACTACCTTTTACGTTTCTCGTAGTGCTGGTCTACTGGCAAGGAATTCTCACAGATTTTGTTTATAGATTTTTTTTTCTGGGTAGAGAATTCTGTTTGACTTTTTTTCTTTTCAGTACTCCATACACATTATCTCTTTTTCTTGTGATTTGCTTAATTTCTGACACAAAATCTGCAATAGGTATTATATTTTATGCATCATATAAAAAAGAATCAGACAGCTGTGAGTTGGAGAGTCCTAACATTGCTCCTTAGCAATTTTCTCAGAAAGTATCAATATTTTCATTGTTTTGGGTTTCTAATCTTGCAAAATTTGACAACGTTCTAGATACCTAGCTCAGGTGAATTACTATTCCATTAGGGTTCTCCCTGTCTTGACCACAGGAATGGGAAATAGGGCAGGGACCTGTGACCACGTGACCAGAGGTGAGATGCTTTGGAATGTGTAGTCCCCTCAAGGCACAGCCCAGGGCTGCCCCCTCTGTCTAGGGCAGGACCTCAAGGCTGCCTGGCTCTGGACAGAGAACTAGGAGGAGTGGGATAGGACTGACAGCCACCAGACAGCCGTCTCCCACCTGAACCCTCTCCTACCCTGTCACCCTGGAGGTAAACATGCTCACCTCCCCTTCTCAAAACCTCCACTGCTGTAAGGTGCCATTGCCCTCCGTAATTGTTTGTTTACCTATTTGTCCCCATGCTTTCTCCCTGCACCCCAAAAGGTGGCGTTCTTGAGGCTAACGGCTGCATCTGGTCCTTCTCTGAATCCCCAGCACAGAACACAGGCTCCAATAGTCAGGGCTAGCAATGAATGAACCTTCATCTGAAAAAAAAATTCATCCATTTGTTTGTTCACTCATCCAGTCCTATTGTGCAACAATCTGGGTACTGGTGTCAACAGGAGACAAATTAGATGATGTCCTTGAACTTGTGTTCCAGTGGAGGAGAGAGACAATCCAAAATAAGTCAGGTGGGCATCAGGCAGATACCTGCACGGCCTTGGGGTACTCTGACCTCATGGCGGAGCAGAGCACTGTGTTCTCGCTGTTCATCCCATAAAGTTCAGTTATGAACAAGGGTTCCCACCATTGTCTGTCACTGAGTTAGTTCAGAATCTTCCAACAAGGAGCCTGTATGGTTGTATTTCAGTACAAACAACATTTATTAGCACCCACGAGCCAACTCTTGAATATACAAAGATGAGTATGAATTGTCCCTTGTCTAAGGGACTTATTTTCTGTTTCTAAGCAGCAGACATAAAACATAACATTTTAATAAAACATGGAAACTACTGGCTGTGATAGAATCAAGGTGCTGACTGGTATAGAGGACATTTAGATAAGGCTTTCCCTGACCTCCCTTATCAGGGTGCTGGTCAGCTAGGCAACCCAGACATTGCTAAAACACGGCTTCCATCGCCTGCTTACCAAACTGAGACTTGAGGACACAGTTTTGGACGAAGTAGAAAACGCAGCTTTATTTCTTTTCCAGGCAAAAGAAGTCACAGTGGGTAATGCCTCTAAGACCATGAGCTTGCTGGGGAGAGAAGACAGGGGATTTTATAGTAAAAGTTCAAGAGTTCAAGGTGGAGTGTGGAGCTAGATTCCATAGAAATCGCATACAGGGTAACAAATTATCACAAAGTTGCTCTTGTTTTTGCAGATGCATTGGTTCCCTTCCCACTGCTGGATGTGAAGTTCACCTCTGGATTTGGGACTCTCTTATTATTCTTGTATGTAGAACAAAGGATGTAGACAAAGTGGCTTGATGGAAAAGAGCTCTAGAGAAAAACTTGGGCAGTTGAAAGTCAGATTGTTAAATGCTTTTAGCCTTTTAAGTAGGCTGAGGCCTGGGACCTCCTGCTGTAGGCTGATACCTGCAGCTTGAACAACAGGATACAAGGAAACCACAAGGGGTCAAAAGGAGAGCACCGGGGTCACGAGCAGGGCACTGAGCATGATCCCTGAACACAGCACCATGAGGGGGTTGGGCAGATCACCCAAGCCTCTCTTCTCTCCAGCCCAACCCTGGTCAGCAAGAGCATGAGAAAAACCCTTTAAACCTTTAGACAGTTAAGCAGTTACAAGCACCATTACAGATGTCACTTGGTCACTGATGACAATAGGGTCCTGCTCAGCTACCCAGACAGGAAGACTGGGTGTCCAGGGTGGCCATGTCCTGGCATGGTCAGCCCACCCAGTAGGGGCCGAACCCTCCAGGGCTCCGGAGTCCTGGTCAAGGGCTGCGGCTGACAGTAGAGACCGGGGAACGTAGGGCAAATCTCAGGGCTCCTGGCTACTCCACAAGCCTTCAGGGCGGCCAGCACTTCCATAAATACTGACAGGTCAGGCCCTGGGCGAAACTGTGAAGGGGTTTTGATGTGCCTGCTGGAGTGCTCAGCCCCATCCCACCCGCCTTGCTCTCCACCCCCACCCATACCTCAGCATCCTGCTCTCTCTTGCTCTCTTGCTTCCTCCCCCGCCCCCTCCCTCCCGCAAAGGTTACCGGTCTTACCAGCCCAGCCTGTATCCTCCCACCTTCCCTCCTTGTTCATACAGTGCATGCATGAATGTACATCTTCAGGGAGCTGCACATTGTAAATTCAAAATTCAGATTTCTACTCACTCCCCCCTCCCCCTTCTAGGGTGGGAGCAGGAGGAGAAAGAGGGCAGAGCTTCTGCCTGGGCTGGTGCTGTTGCCAAACAGCTACAAGTGCTCTTGCGCTGGTGGATGTTTCAACGACCTCATGTTCCCTAGGGCGTTCCGCTGGGATGCTGGGAGGCCTCCCTGCTCCCTCCTCCCAGGCTCGCTGCTGTAGGCTTGCTAGCCATCTGTCCTTGCAGACTCTGCAAAAGGGGTCACTCACTTTGGAAATACCCTCATGGACAGGGTTTCTTTTTAATAATTCCAGGCACTATTTCTCTTGTAGGCCCCACATCCGGTCCCTGGACTTCTTGCACCCTCGCCCCTGTCCTGGGGGACCCAGGGACTTCTCACACAGGGGAGGGCCATCGCACACAGAAGATGCGATGGGAGCCGTGATCCCTACCGCCGTGCCGTGCAGCCGGCCGGTGTGAGTGTGTGTTGGAGGCGCTCCAAGTGCTTCTCCGTTTCTGGGGGGGCAGGTGAGCAGGTCCCCGAGTCTCTGTTGAAAGTTGACTCTCGCTAGGTGAGGGGAGCGAGTGACACTCTCAGTGACCTCCCCTTGAAAAGGGAGCTGGGACTCACAGAAAGGCAGCAGCTCTCTCCAAAGAAATCACTTTACAGATGCTCTCCTTCTTCGCAAGCAAGGTGCCTAGGGAGCAGGACCGAGGGAGATGCTCGTGTCAGAGTCATGCCTGGTGAGCGAGGTCTCACCACGCTTTTTGTCCTTCGGACAGTCTCTCCTTTTTAGGAGGCAGTGTGTGAGTAGTTCAGAGCCCAGACTCTGGAGCCAGATTGCCATGTTTGCGTCCTGACTCTAGCACCGTGTGAACTTGGGCAGCTTTCTTTTCTGTGCCTTAGTTTTGGCATCTGGTAAAATGGGTCAGTAATGGAATCTAATAGTATCTACCATGTTGGTTTGTTATAAGAATATATATATACATATAGATAGATAGATAGATAGATAGATAGATAGATAGATATACATATATGTACATTAGAGCGATAGAATATATATAGTTGTGTATATACATAGATAGAATATATACATGTATATGTGTATATTTGGAATATGGATACATACATATGTGTGTTTATACATATGTATAGAATTTATATACAGATGGTACCAAACTTATGACAGTTTGACTTGTGATTTTTTGATTTTACAGTAGTGTAAAAGCAATACACATTCAGTAGAAACTGTAAGTCGAATTTTGAGTTTTGGTCTTTTCCCAAAGTGTGATAGATATGTGGACCGTCTCTGGTGATGCTGGGCAGTGAGCTGCAGCTCCCCGTCAGCTCCGCCACCATGGAAGAAACAACGGGTACACTTACAACCATGGTGCACCCAGACACCCGGTCTATTTTTCACCTTCAGTACAGTATTCAATAAATCACATGAGCTATTCAACTTTATTGTACAATAGGTTTTCTGTTAGGTGATTTTGCCCAACTGTAGACTAGTGCCAGTGTTCTGAGCATGTTTAAGGTAGGCTGTGATGTTCGCTGGGTTAAGTGTATGAAATGCATGTTCAGCTTTGGATATTTTCAACTTATTATGCGTTTACCAGGGCGTAACCCCCTCGTAAGTCAAGGACGATGTCTACATCTATGGAAGAGTGTCTGACACCTGGAAAGAGCTATCTATATAAGTATGAGCTATTATGATTATTGCTGTTGGATACGCTTGTCTCACCCACCCCTCCCCACTCTTCTTCCCCCTTCAGCTTCATGATGTACTCCCCCCGCCCCCAGCCCCTTGAATGATAACTCATGTTAACAACTTGAGAGTATTCTTCTAAAAAAACTCCATGCTATTGGCATATCAACCTTGTCATATATGAAATTCTCATTTGAAATGAAAATCTATTTCTGGACCATTTTTTTTCTGTCTAATGGTTCTATTTGCTTATTCCTATGCCAATTAATATTGATTTGAGTACAGTCAACTTCTAACTATGTTTGGATAGTTGGAAAAACAAAGCCTCACATTTTTCTCCCAAATGTCATCTTGGTTACTTTCACCTATTTATTCTTCCAAATGAAATGTGAGATAATTTTATCCAATTTCAGGGTGAAGAAAATTATGTCAACATTTCAATTGAAATTATGTTAACTTTATATAAAAATTGAGGGGGGGGGATTAAGTGTTAATGATGTTAGATCTTTCCATCTGCAAAGACATACCTTCTCCTTTATTCAGAATTCATTTTATATCTTTCAAATACATTTAAGTGTTTCTTTATATAGACACCACCCTTTCACCATTTTATTCCCATGAAATTTACACTGGTAGCTTTTGCCATCATTACAAACAGAGTATTTTTTTATCATCTCTTTTTCTGTGTGAAAAGCAGCATAGAGAAAAGCTATTGATTTTTTGTGTATTTTTCTTACATCTAATTGCTTTGCTAAATTCCTTTCCTAGGTAAAAAAAATTATGTCATCAGCAAAAGAAAATTTAATTTTTGTTTACTTCATATTTGTGCCAATTGTTTTATTTTCATTTGCTAAAACCTCCAAGACACTGTTCAAGAAAAATGACAGAGCTGGCATCCTTGTCTGGTTTCTGATGGTTTTAGTGATTTGCTATTTAAGACGTTATTGGCTAATGAAACTGTAAACAGCCTGTAACACATTTTAATTGATTCTTATCCTTATCTTGTTTATAATTCTTTTGAAAAATGGCTGCTGAGCTTTATTAAGTGGCTTTTCAACATCTATTGATATGATTGCGGACTTTCTCTTTTAATCTGTTGCTGCAGTCAATTTTATGTGTAGATTTCCTGAGATTTGAACCACATCTGCATTTCTTGAAAAAAATTTACTTGGTCATAGTGTATTTCTTTTGATGTATTGCTGTATTTTATTTGCCAATATTATATCAACATATTTTTATATTCAGAATGAGATTAGGCTGTAAGTTTTTCCTTCTGTACTGTATTAGGTTTCTGTATTAACTGTACAAAATCAATTAGAGAACTTTCATCTTTTCTATAGCTTGGAATAATGTAACTGTTATTGGAATTATCTGTTCTTTATGGGTTGGCTAGAACAAAGCTCTAAAGTTATTTGTTCCCATTAACTTTTTTAGAGGTAGATTTTTATTTACTTTTCCCATCTCTACCATGGTAACTGGTCTTTTCAAAGACCAGCTTTGGGAACTATTTATCCTTTCAAAAATTTTTAATTTTCTATTTAATTGCTTCTTGCTGTTTTGGATTATTTGACTATACTTTTTTCTCCTTTTTATAGACAAGCACAACATCCTTTCCAGATTTATTTTTCTTTAAAAAAAAAAGACGGCAGTTAAATTCATAAATAACTTTTGCTATACACATACATTTTGACAGAAAGTGTACTCTTTTACATTGCTTTCTAGATTTTTGATTTCCTCTTTGATCCGTAAGTGTGTTCTTAATTTTATAATGGTTAAGAGTTTTTATGTCTTTCTTATCCTTACTTTTTTCTAGCTGTATTGACTTGCGACTTGATGATATAGCTTGTAAAACTTTGACTTTTTCTTTTTTTAATTTAAGGACTCTATTATGGCCAAATGAGAAAAGACACAGCTGGGCATATCTTGTTTACTTTTGCCTTTATATTTCCAAAACTGAGGTCTTGGTTTTGCTTCAGTTTTTTTTTTTTTTTTTCTTCCCACAACAGCTAATTCCCCTGAAGAGGGTGCACCATTCCTGAATGCACTGCAATACCAGGTCAATGAGTGGAGCGGACGGAGCAAGCTCCTATTCCGCCAATAGTTCCAAAACTCCATTTAATATATTGTCCTCGGATAGAGGACATATCAGATATTAAACTGATAAGAACAAACACCACACTTGATCTTAGCCAAAAGGCTGAGAAGTGTTTGATTCCATTTTTAGTTGGCTAAGAGTCTCAGGTGCTTCTTACTGCATAGATGGCAGCCTGAGATGTGTGGGTGAAATATACTCCAAATTCTTGCACATTCTCAAGTATATTTCTTGCACATTGACCAGAGAACAATATCTCGGTTGAGAAGAGGGTTCTTGGGTTGCAAGTTTTTTTCTTCATAGTCCACAGGTGTTAAACTACCAGATTCCATTCTCCAGGCAAAGTAAGGAATCTGCTGCCAATCTGAAACTCTTAACTTTATAAATAACTTGTCTTTACTGTCTGGAATCTTACACGATTTCTTCTCTAACATCCTACCTCTTCTCCAAATGTTTTGCTCCAGTACTTCTTTTTCGCAGACTTTCTCCATTACTTAAGAGTGCATTTCGGTCCATTTCCCCATCAGTCTGGAAGGACGTTGCTGACCTGTCAAGGAGAGTAACTACCATGCCTTCCAGTGCTTTGACGAAACCTCAGAAGTGAGGCATTCTGGCCAAGCTTCTGCAATTTTATTGTTGGAGGCTTCGTTGTATTCCTGGGAGTTGTAGCTTTCTGTAAGTTTTCAGTGGCTGGACCAAGAAAGAAAGCATATGCAGATTTCTATAGAAATTATGATTCCATAAAAGACTTTGAGGAGACGAGGAAGGCTGGCATCTTTCAGAGTGCAAAGTGATCTTGGAATGTAAAGAATTTCTTTGGGTTGAGTTCTATGGAAATTTGTCACTTACCTGCATTCCTGAACTATGAAACTATGAAACTATGAACCATGCATATCTGGGTTAAGGAACAGTTTCTCTTGATAAATAATTGAATTCTGTTGGGGGGAAAAGAGTGCATTTCAAGGTAGAGGGGCAGGTGGAGAATATCCCTGACGGGATTTCAGGGAGAGGCTTAGAGTTTCTTGTTTGACTTCGGCAGCTGAAAGCTCTTTCCACAGCTGCTTGGCTAAATTGCTGTCTGACCACTGGACCCAAAGTTCATGAGAATGGGGTGTATTTAATAAATATTTGTTGACACACTGGCTCACTCTAAGGCTGTAGGGGCTGCTGCAGTCGCCAATGGGCATTATTTTGGTTTAACAAGTTCCAAATGTTAGTATTCCCTTGGCTCATTCAGAGGAGCACTGCTGGTTCCCGACTTTAGGTAAATCAGACCATGCTTTTAAGGAGATACTCCGAGGACAAGTCTAAATACGAATGATTTTTTAATAAACAGGCACTTAGGAAAATGCACAGATCCTTAGAGTACAACTCAGTGATTTATCACAATGTGAACGCACCCCTGTAACCAGCGCCCACAGTGAGAACGAGAACATTGGCTGCTCCGTGTGCCGCTTCCAATCACTGGCCCCTCCCTTCTCTCCAGAAATAGTCACTACCCCTTCCTCTCACACAGCACGTTAGTTCTGCCTGTGCTTTGAAGTTTATGTAAAAAGAATCATGCTGTGTAAACGCGCCTGTGTCTAACTCCTTTTGCTTAACACGCACTTGAGAGATTCACGTGTGTCGCTGCTCGTGGCCGCAGCGTTCTTTCTGAACCCACCGCAATTGATTCCCCGCCTCGACTGTCGATGGACATCTGGGTTATTTCCAGTTTTTTACCATTATGAATAACACTATGGGTACTGTAGGACATTTTCTCACTTAGCTTTGTTTTTATACCTGAGATCCCAATTACAGAAACAGGAAGAACATTGTCACACTCACTTCTCACTCACTTCCAAGTCCATGGATCTTCACTGAGGACTGAATGTTTGAATATGCCTCCTCCCCTCCAAGTCACATGTTGAAACCATAACCCCCAGTGTAACGGTATTTGGAGGTGAGGTTTTGGGGAGGTGATTTGGTTGAGATGTGGTCATGAGGGTGGAGTCCTCATGATGGAATTAGTGCCATTATCTCATTATCTGCCAGAGAGCTCTCTCTTTCCCTCTCCCCCTCTCTCTCCCACGTGAGGAAGCAGAAAGAAGGCAGCTGTCCTCAAACCAGGAAGAAAGTTCTCGCCAGACACGGAACGTGCCGGCACCTGGATCCTGGATTTCCCAGCTTCTAGAACTGTGCTAAATAAATGTTTGTTGTTTAAGCCACGCAGTCTAAGGAATTTTTTAAGCAGCCCGGCTTAACTACTAAGGATTCCTTACACTGTACTCAAAATGCAAGATGATACATTAGCCTCCCTTTTCATTTTAAGCCAGTCGCATTTACGTTTAAACCTTGTGTGGATGTCTTGTTTAAGAAATCTCTGCCTACTGATATATCAGGAAGATATTATTCAAATTAGAGTCTAAAAACTGTGTTGTCCAATGCAGCTCTTGAGCATTTGAAATATGGCTAGTCCAAATTAAGACGGATTGCAGGTATAAAATATACACTAGATTTCAAAGACAGTATGAGCGAAATAATGTAAAACCTTTCTTTAGTCATTTCTATTTTGGTTATATGTTGAAATAATACTATTTCAGACACAGAAAGTTAAATAAAATATATAATTAAAATTGATTTCATGTTTATTATTACTTTTTAAACTTGGCTACTAGAATATTTAACATATATGTCATTATATATGTGGCTTGTGTTATATTTCTATTGGGCAATGCTGTTCTCGAAGATTTATTGTTTCATCTTCCACATTCATACCTAAAACTCACCGGGAATTGATTTTTGTGTGTCATTTGAGATAAGGGTTACTTTTCACCTATTTCCCTGTAAGTAATCAGTTGCTCTAAAACCATTTATTGAAGAGACTGTTCTTTCTACACTGTTCTGTAGTATTACCTTTGTATAAATCAAGCGCCGATATAGATGTGAGTCTCTCTGTGTACTCTACTCTGTTCCATTAGTTCATTTGTCCTTTCACTGTTAACACGTGATCCTAATTAGTGCAGCTTTATAATAAGCCCATTTCTGGTGGTAAAGTTCTCCAAATTTTTTCTTCCTTTAAGGTTGTCTTGCCTATTATTAACCCTTTGCATTTCAACATACATTTTATTATCATCAACTTATCAAGTCTCTCAAAAATGCCTGCTGGGATTTTAATTGCAGTGTGTTGAAAGTATACATTTGTGAAGAATCAACACCTGCCTTCTAATCCACGGACATGATCTATGTATGTGTAATTGTCTTCTTTCAATTCTTTCAATAATGGTTTATAATTCACTGTGTGGAGGGGCCTTACACAACTTTTATTAGATTTATTCCTAGGCATTTGATTTTTAAATGCTGTTGTTAAGTGGTCTTATTTTAAATTTCTTTTCCTACTTGTTACTGACATAAAGAAATCCACTTGATTTTTATCAACATTGCATCCAGAGACCTTGCTAAATTCACTGATTAATTCTAGTAGTTTATTTGTAAATTCTTTTGGATTTTCTATTAACACAGTCATGTCACAGGCAAATAATGACACTTTAATTCCCTTCCATACATTTTATTTCTTGTATTTCTTTTTCTTTCCTTACTTCACTGGCTAGGACTGCTGGTAAAATGTTCAGTTAAAATGATAATAGCGGTCATCCTTGTCTCATTTGTAATTTCAGAGAAAAAGGTTTAACATTTCACCATGAAGTGTGATAACCTTTTAGTTTTTTTGTGGTGAATTGTCTTTAGTAGATAAGGACATTGCCTTCTCCTCCTAGCTGATTGAAAGGTTTTTAAAATATTACAAGTATGTGCTAAATATTATCACGTGCTTTTTCTGTCTCTAACAAAATGATTACATGATGATTTTCCTCCTTTCTAGTTGTATTATAGCTACATATTACTGTGTAACAAATGACCCCAAAACTTAGCATCATGAAACATTTATTACCTCATTTAGTTTCTGATGGTTGCTGGGGTGGCCTGGTTGCATAGTTGGCTCAGGGTTTGTCACACAGTTGAAGTCAAGTCGTTGGCCAGGGCTCCAGTCGTCTCCAGACTTAGTTGCGACTGGAGAGTTTTCTGCTTCCAAGCTCACGCGCATCATTGCTCCAGGTCTTAGTCACGGCTGTTGGCTGGAGGCTTCAGTTCCTTGGCTCACGAACCCCTCCAAGGGGCTGTTCAAACATGGAGAGATGAGAGAGAATGAGGGGATGGGGGAGCACTCAAGATGGAAGCCCCACACGTTCATATCCCAATATCACTGGATTACTTACCATTACTTCTGCCATATTGCTATTGTTCACGTTGACTAGGAGTTTGTCCCCTGTTATTTTTAAAATGTAAACCAATGCAACAACAACAATAACAACTAGGAAATGAGTGAAGGTAACCACCTTCCCCTTCTCTTCCTGTGTCTCCAGCTCTGTCCACGGGAGAAGGGCTTTGACTGATCCACACACACATTCTGGTTTGCTTGGCAAGCAAGTCCATCTCCTTCAGAGAAGAGAAGTAACTCATGTCACCACAGCCTGATGGAAATAACCCTTGAAGTGCTACCAGAACATCTAGGAGGCTGTATGTGTGCATGTATGTATTGACTTCTGATTGCCAATCATCCGGCAAATCAACTTGTACAAAAACACGAGGTACGAATCTGAAATCTACATTTTGAATGACCAGAGGACCTCATTTTGGAACTTTTGGCAAGATCTCACCTCTTGCCACCAGAAGGAAAGGGCAAAGATAATCATAGGAAATCTGGTCCTGGAATCATGACAACTATACATACCAGCAACACCTACCTCCAGATTTGTTATTTAGAAAAATAAGCCTGCTTTTGCTTAAGCACTGTGAGTGGGGTTTTCTGTCACTTACACCCCAAACATTCCAAAATAATACAGTAATGAATCTTCCTTTAATTATGGCTTTGATTTTTGGAAATCCCTGAGTTCTCTGGACATCTGAGGTGCCTAACTTAAGTGACCCAAGTAGATATCAATGGTTTAGAATCATATAGATGATAAAAACTTGGCTTCAGAGAAAGTTCTGAAGAGGGGCAATTTGTAGGCATTTTGAACAATATCAGTAATACTAGAATCCACTTTATGGTGACTATTTTGAAAAGCAGTGGTCAATTTGATGCTACATTTTAGTATGTATTTTTATTTTATTTACTTATTTTTTTGAGAGGGGAGTAATTAGGCTTATTTAGTTAGTTTTAATGGCTGTGCTGGGGATTGAACCCAGGACCCAATGCATGTTAGGCATCCACTCTATCACTGAGTTATACCTTCCCCTTGGTACATATTTTAAAAGTAATATTTCTTTACTGCCTTTTTTTCATTTTTCTTTTTCATGCTCCAACATGGCCCCAAATTCATCTGTCTACATTCAATAAACGCTTGTTGACTGACTACACACAGACATGCCTCGTCCGAGTCTTATTTTACTTTACTTTATTTACTAAGCTCTTTCTGCCTTCTGCAAGTCCTAACATCCATGTGTGCCCTGAATTATAAACTTAAAGGAGATAAGGGTTGTTCAAGTGTTTAGAGCCTGGTTTTGTTAGGCACCATGAAAGGTTGTATTGGTGAGTTTCGTAAAGACAATGGTGACATTAATGATGGTGATGATGATCGAGATGACAATGTCCTAGGGAAGGATAGGGGGTCAATGACCCCACTTCTTTTGACTGCCAAGAGCTCCCTCGTATGCATAAGAAAAGGGGGGTTGACCAGAATAATCTCTACCTAATAATTCTACCAGAAGGATCCCTATCATTCTACACAATGCAGCAAGGATGTGTGCAAAGGAAGGAGCAGACAGCTACTGGTGAGCCCCTGCCCCAAATAAGAATTTATCCCAAGTCCCTGTCTGCCTGGAGTCCTGGGACCTCCCACCCAGACCCAGAATCTCCCACAGCCTCCAAGCTCCAGGGTGGTTTCAGGTGACAAATACAGTGACAAAGTGGTGTGCCCAAAATCGGAGGAGTGTATTGAACGCTACTGGGGGCTCACGAGCTCCTCTGAGCACAGCACCTTGGGCTCAAATCACATGTTCTTCCAGGGATTCACTCCTCTTTCCAGGATTCTCTTCTTTCACAGTTACTGACCTTCACTGTGCTGCTCCATGTGCAGGGGACCTGGGCTGGCACAGTGTTCCGGACCCCCAAGGAAGGAAGATGTTGTGTGTGGAGAGGGGGCAGACCAAAAGCTTCTGTGCTCCCGGAAAAGGAGAGGCTTCATGGGCTGAGGGCTGAGGGCCCGGGAAGACTTCGAGAACTGGCAAGTTTCAAGCTCAGTATCCGTCCCATATGCGATAGATGCTGGGAGCCAAAGGTTGGAGAGACAGCAAAAGTCTGATTATGCTGGGCGTTGAATCCAGGATAAGTCTGAACTTTTTCTGATAGGTTCTAGGAAGCCACTAAAGATTTTTCACATAGATATAAACGGGGTTCCTCAAATTTGCACTACTGACATCTGGGCCTGGATAATTCTTTGCTGAGGGGAAGACTGCAGGACGTTAAGCAGCATCCCTGACCTATAGCACCCCGGTTGTGACATTCACAAATGTCCCCAGGCATTGCCACATGTCACCAGGGGCAGAATCTCCCCAGGTGAAAATCAATGGTATAGGGGGCAATCTGTGGATAAGGACACTTTAGGGAGATGACAGTCTGTAAGGTGGTTGGCAGAGAACCCTTGCGGAGGTGACCAGTTAGGGAGCAGGAGCAGGAATAGCCCAGGAGTGAGTGTCGCTGGTGTCCCTGGGACAGAACAGAGGGCGGGCAGTCAGCAGGAGGTCACGCAGTGAAGGCACGGGCAGGGCAGGGCTTAGAGGCCGACAACTTGGGTAACAGGAGATGACAAAGAGGCACACACGGACATCAGGCTGGTGCCCGGGAGAGTCATCGCGTCGTTGTCAGACATTCATATGTCAAGAACTGGGGAGTGAAGGGGGGAGCTGAAGTTGACCAAAAGTTTGGATTTTAACACCCTTTTAGGAAAAGAGAGGATGGGAACTACACTACTATCTCTAGTTTATAAATGGGAACATTAAATCAAAGATGAGTCCACGTGTCCAAAATGAAAACGCTACTTTCTAACAGCGCATGCTCGGGAATTCGGGACTCCTGACTCCCCGTCGCCGCGTGGAGCGGGCTGAGAACTTCAAGGGCTCCGTTTTCTTTCAAAGTATGATGACCCTGAAAACGTACTTCCCTGTCCTCTCCTTTCAAAAGTGCCTCAATTACGGCAGGGCCCAGCCCATGGGGAAGGGGAGACTTTAAGTCTTTCAAGAAAGCGATACAAGCACGAGTGACTGCGGCGGCTGGAAGCCACGCACCAGTCCCGGAGGGGAGGGTTTAAGCCGCCGTCACGGAGCACCAGGCGGGTCACTGGCGCAGCAGACGGTGCGCAGGTCTGAGCCCAGTGGGTGAGCCGGTCGGAGCCGAGTCAGGGGCCTTAAAGCAGGCGTCCTCCGGGGCGGCAGAGGGCGACGACCGGGACTCTCCAGCCCGGAGAGGCTCGGCCCTGCGGGGTGGCGACTGCGTTGCGGCCCAGGGCGCGCAGCGGCCGTGCGGCCATCCGGTCACATGGCTCCGCTACTGATCCAGAAGTGTCTCACGGGCTGAGGTGTTGGCCTCTTGCCCCGGTCAGTCTCTTACTAGAGCTGCACACGGGCGCGGATCTGAGGGATTCGAGTTACGTTTCCTGCGCGCATCATCATCCTCTGCGGAAGCGCCGTCGGGAGCCGGGGAGCCCAGCATGGAAAGGAAGGCAGCGCACGGAAGCTGGGGAATGAGAGGGCTGGTGCCTCCGCACTTGCAGGCTGATCGTTCTCTCCCTTCTGCTGCTGCTGCTGTTCCGCACACAGCCTGGCACCCCGGATGGCTCGCAGCCCCTCTCCACACCCCTGCCGCAGCCTTGCTTCCTCCAGGTCCTCCCTGCTCCAGCCGTGCAGCAAACCACCCAGCACGCTGTTCTCTGCCTGTTTACAGATTGGTGTCTCTACCTGGATTCTCAACTCCTGAGGGCAGGGCCACCACCGTATTCCTTTCTGTTCAGCCCAGAAGCCCAAGTTCTCCACACTCCTGAGTCAGACAGCTGTGACCCAGCCCCCGCTGTATCTGCAGGGAGGAACGCGGGCCCCTCGGTGTTCCACATTCTCCCTCCCGCACCAGCTGCTGCTCTGGGTGAGTCTGTACCTGTGGCCCCGCTGTCCTCTCCGTTGTCCCCCTACACCGCCCCCAGTCTCCGACTCTGCACAGCCCAGCTACCAATAAGCCTTAGCGGCTCATGGAACTCTATTAAAGATTGAGGGTAACACTGGGTTAAAAAAAAAACCTAGGAACAGAAAGCTGCAGAAGACCTAACCTCTCAAGATCAAATACCGATGCTCCTGGTGTCCTCCACCTTGCTGTGTCTCCAGGAGTTTTCCTGTGGTCATCAATCATCTTGATTCTGGCTGGCGGCCATGGTTCCTGGGATCCGCTCCAGCCCAAACAAGAGTCTCCCCTTTAAACTCTCCCTCCCCTGGTGCTCCAGACACTGTGATCTCTTCCCATCACCGGGCTGTGCTCCCACTAGGACTCTCTGTAGAGCATGCTGAGCTGTTTTGCACCTCTGCCAAGCGCCCCCTGCTGGACCTCTGCAGAAGCAGCCAGTCCACCCAATGGATGCTCCAAATACGAATTCTATTGCCATCCTTACAGTCCAGGGGCTGACTGCAATTCAAAAGCTACACTTCCTGTCTTGTTTTTCTTCATCTTACTATTAAGTTCAAAGCACTTAACAAAGGAGTCTGGGACACACAAAGTGCACAATGATGTTGGCTGATTAAATTGATGCACCTAATTTCCTTTGTTACTCAATTTCGATGAGAGATAAGACAGAAATTGTAACTTGCTTAATGAAATGATTAAGAGATGGTGGCTGCATGAAATAGTGGGAACGCTTTCCGTTTATTATCTTCTAACTTTGGAATTTACTGAGGTTAATCAATTGATCATTTTTCAGTTCACATCCTCAAAATCAATACACCTGTTGGATCCACAGAGCCCAGGCAGAGTAGAGGTTAGGGGAAGGACAGTGACAGACAAGGGGTTTTAATTCCCTGTCTCGTTATGGGAAGCCAGGCCTGGCCACGGCTATAGGGTGGGCGGATGTCATTAGCCTAGGAGCTAGGAGGCAGAGAGCAGAGAGGACACTAGAATAAGAAAACTGAGTGAAATGCGAGTCAAAGCTGAAGGGTCAGAGCCAGCAAGACAAGTCCAGATATGGCGCTACAGGATAGTCACTGGTACCAAGAACACAGGGACTGAGGGATGCGCTGGGAGACAGAGCCTCATGAGAGCCCTATTGTTCCTGGGCAGAAACCAACTGTGTCTTCCACGGAGCAGCTCTGATCTGGTGGCCAAGAGAGCCTGAGCAAGTAAGTGTCAGCTAGAAGTGAGAGCTCAGAGCTGGCTTGGAAACCCAGGCAGGCGGCCAAAGACTGGGACAAAGCCCAAATGTCCTTCAACAAGAGGATGTATGGATTAAGTGTGGTTCACACAACGTAGGAACAGTATTGCCAAACGACGGCTGTGAAAACATGGCAGATCCTCGCAGACTTGATGTTGAGCAAAAGAGTAAGGACACAAAAGAATCCACTGGGGTGGGGGCGGTTAGAGCTCAGTGGCAGAGCGCATGCTCAGCGTACATGAGGTCTTGGGTTCAATCCCCAGTCCCTCCACTAAAAAAATAAACAAATAAACAAACAAACAAATCTAATTACCTCCCCCTCCAATAACTAACTAAATTAAAAAATTTAAAAAGAATACATCAATGCAATATTCAAAAATAGAACCATAATTGTTAGGTTTTAAATACATAGGTGGCAAAACTAAAAAAAGAAAAGCAAGGAAATTATTAAGCTAAATAAAATAGTGAATTACCTCTGGAGGGGCAGGACACATGGGGTGTGGTGTAGTGGATTCTATTTCTGTTTGCGGTGGTAGTAAGATTCTATTTCTTCACTGGGTTGGTGGTTACAAGTGTTTGCTTTTTATTTATTAATTAAACTGTCTGCATATGTTTTGTGGACTTTTCTTTTTCTGTGTTCTATTTCATAACTTTTTAAAAAAGGTTTGTTTTTTTTTTTTAAAGAAGTCATACAAGTTAAAATTCTTGCAAGCAGGGAGGGTTCCAGACATTGCTTTGCTCACTAGCCATAAACAACAATTTTGGCCGGCTCCCCACAGGCAAAACCTGCAGGCTCCTTGGCTCATCTATTCAGTCCACACACACTGAGCAGGAGTTTAAAAGTTCTGAGAACGGTGCCGGCCGCTCAGGGCTCCTTGCTCCCACGGTGACGTCCTAGAATGCAGAGAAAATAATCTGACACACGATGCTTCCCTCTCCCCCTAGAATTTCTGGAAGCTCAGAGCTGAAATTTACTGTTATTTTTGGTAGCTTTCCCTATTGAAGATGTGGGGATAATTTAACTCCTTTAGTTTTGCAAAATCTGCTACATTTTCCAGGAAGCCTCTCCAAACCCTTTTGGGTGGTAGCGAAAATGAATAAATAACGGGGAGCCCCTTGCCCCCCTCTCGGCCCCGCCCTCCCAACTCTGTCTTCCCCGCCGCCAGCCTTGCCTCGTGTAGACTTTGCAGAGGTGACTGAACAAGAGACACCGCCGAGTTCATCCTCATTTTCGAGGCTCAAGGCGTCCATTACCCCGGCAACAGCGGGCGGAGAGGCACCTCCAAACAGAAATACACTTTCATTTACCATTTTGAAACCCCCTTAATCAGCCCTCAAAATACACTCCACTTGGCTAAAAGATATCCTGGGATGAAGCGTATTTCAGCGGACCAGAAATGCCAGGTGACGTCTGCTGCGAGAGGAAACCTTATTTCAAATGTTGTTTCAGATGAGTGTGCTGCCGGGACCCTGAGCTTTCCCGGGGCGAGGGCACCGGGCCGCTGGGGTTGGGCCAGGATTCACCGCAGACGTGCGTGCACCTTCCGCAGCGGGGCTTGGGGACAGGGAGGGAGGGGGCTGTGGAAGCCAGACTTGCTTTCTTTTTTTTTCTTTCCCTTGAGATGATAAATCTACGTAGGCATCTTTGGAATGTGCCCATGCCAGGGATCCTGTTTCCTTTATGACTCCACTAACTTCTGGGCCATTTCCAAGACAGTATCTGGAGGGAGAAGAATGTTCAGGGAGCTGGGGGAAAATGGTGCCTTAATTCTGTTTAGAGCCGTTTTCAGTGAGATGGAAATGAGTTTGTAGAAATGGGCTGAGACCCCTGTGCCCCATGGCTGGCCTTTCTTGAACTGGAAGAAAATGCATTCAGAGCAACAAGGTGAAGTCCCCAAACTGTGTGCAGTTTCAATGAGAACACAAACCCTTTAGTGTTCCTGGTGCACACATGCATGGCCACGCATGTCCCCACACACGTGCGTGCACACACAAATGCGTACGTGAGCAGTCTGCCTCCACGCTTGCACGTGCATACACAAATGCACGTGTGCACGTACACAATGAAACACAAAAGCACTTGCCTTAATGGATATGAACTCAAGGTCAGAGAGGGAAGGAGAAAAAGGAAAAGGCATATAAGAAAGATACTTTCAAGAAAATAGTATCTTCAGTACAAATACCCAGAGACGGGAGGGAACCAAAATTTGTGTCTTCTACAAGAAAAAGAATGCACTGCAGAGAACTGTAAAATTACATCCAGTCTTGGAAGAGGGCAGGCAAGAGCGGGCTGTGATGCTTCAGTGTCTTAGGTCAATGGCAAATGCACTGCTGAGCAGAATTCTTCAGCCCCACCACAGGTAAGTTCCTACGCAGACCTGATTTTCTCACCCCAGGTCCCAGCACCTTCGATCAAAGTGCCAGAATCACTGGTCCTCTTTGTTGTGGCTGCGTCTCTACCTGGGACGGGCGCTTTGCTTACCCCCTCCCTGGGCTCTCTTTCCAAATCTTTTCTCTCTCCATTCTTTCCTCTCTGCTGGCGACAGTGTCTCAGAACTACAGAGCTGAGATTTCACTCGTTTCCCTATCAAAAAATACTGACTTATGAAACACTCCATGAGTGAAAGCTGTGCTTTTGAAAGCAGGTCCATCCTTGAACGTAGGTCTTCAGATGCCAAGCACTGGGAGGGCGGCAAAGTCTTTCCTAAATTCTGCCCTTTCCACACGTGGGCTGCCCTCTGCACAGCAGGTGAGTGAGATGGTCTGGCTGTTACGGGTTAAGAAAGAAGTCTGAAGAGGGGCAGGGGAGAGGGTTTCCAAGATCACAGAAGAACTGTTTCCTAACGTGTGTTCCCCGAAGCACTAGCTCAGCAGAAAGCTCTGGCTGTAGCCTGAAAACGAGTTCTGGAGATGCTAGCGTTAAACGGGTTACGTTACTAGGGGACTCCTCTGAATCCCTAATAAGCTCATGTAGGCTGTGCGTCTCCAGTGGAGGGATACAAGATACATTAATTCCATACTTAATGGACCTTCAGGCTCTTTCTTTTTTCAAGGGGCAGAGTTCGAGAGAAACCCCCACGGAATCCAAGTGGAGGCAACTCTGCGGCAGGTGGATTTGGTAGAGCTCAGGGTTTGGATCCACTGACTTTTTTTGTTGTTGTTGGGGGAGTAGGCAGATCGTTAGCAGGATGTGGGTCCTTCCAGTGATTGCTGCTTATAAACTCTGCTGTGATGAGCCACCAAGGAATGGATAGGGAACATCTGCCATTCTTTCTGGCTGCCCAGCGTCTGAACCCCCTTCCTGGAGTTGGGGGATTCCTCACTTAGTGGGTCTTGGGGAGAAACAGAGCCCACCTTGAAAATGTGAACCACTTTCTTAGCCTCCCTTGCAACTAGGGTGGGGAGCAGGGGCCAGGCTTGTCCACCAAAACACATGTATGAGAGTCTTCATAGCAGTGCAATGGCCACAAACTAGAAATAGCCTAAATGTCCTCCAGCAGTAGATTTGACAAGTGAACCATGGACTATTCATACCCAGTGGAATACGAGAAAGCAAGGAAAAAGGTTTAACGATGGCTGGATGTAGTGACACGGATGAATCTCACAGCTGAGATGTTGAATGAAGGAAAGTTGATGTAAGTGCACGCTGTGATTCCACTTATTTGAGGCTCAGAAACAGCAAAACTCATCTGTGGTGAGAGATGTCAGGCTAATGGTTGCATTGGGGGGAGTATTCACTGGGAGGGGGCATGAAGGAACTTCTTGGGGTTCTGGAAACATATGCAAAAATGCATCAAGCTTAACACCTTAACATCCATGCAATTTACATGACGTTCATTAATCCCCTCTTCGAATAGGTAAATAAATAGAAAGATGGGGGGGAAACCCAATATCTACTGTCTAACGACCTAGTAATTAGCATTTTAAAAATATGTATTAGAAGCAGGTAGGAGGGGATAAATTTGAGAGTTTGAGATTTACAAATGTTAGCCACTATATATAAGAATAGATTTAAAATAAAAATTTCTTTTGTATAGCACAAGGAACTATGTTCAATATCTTGTAATAACCTTTAATGGTTATTACAAAATATGAAAACGAATATATGTATGTATATGCATGACTGGGACATTGTGCTGTGCACCAGCCATCGACACATTGTAACCGACTGTACTTCAATAAAAAAAACAGTGCTAGAAATTACATATATATAATAATGTGTATTGCTCATAATAATCCTGTGGTTAAGGTTCTGAGACTTTAAAAAATAGCTTAACTGAGGTATATAAATTAAACTGCATGTATTTAACTAATATAATTTATTGTCTTCATCTACGCAAATTCCTATGTAACCATCACAACAATCAAGACCATGAGCTCATCTACCATTCTCAAGATTTCTCATGATCCTTGGCAATCTTCCTCCCACTCTCACCCCTCCCTGCCCCTTCCTCAACCCTCTCTCAACCCCAGGCACCCACTGGTCTGCTTTCTGTCACGACACATTAATTTGCATTTTCTGAAATTTTACATAGTTTTACATAATTGGGATCATATCTCATTCCTGTTCATCGCTGAAGAGTATTCAGTTACGTACTTCGTCTTCTCATCTGTTGGTGGACATTTGGATTGTTTCCAGTTTGGGGTGATTCTAAATAAAGCTGCTGAGAACTTTTGGGGGGGCACGTCTCTATGTGAACATATGCATTTCTCTTGAGTGAACAGCTAGGAGGAGAATGGCTGGATCCTATGGTAGGTGTGTGTTGAATCTTTGAAAACCTGCAAAATTCTTTTCCAAGTTGGGTGTACATTACATTTCCAACAGCAGGCTGTGAGAGTCCTAGGTCCTGCACATCACCAACACTTGTGCAGTCTTTAGAGGTGTGTGGTGGGACCTCACTGTGGTTCTAATTTGCATTTTCCTAATGTCCTAACGATGCTGAGCATATTTTCCCTTTGCCACATGTGTATTTTCTTCAGTGAAGTGTCTATTACAATTTATTGCCCATTCAAGTCTTAGGTTGTCTGTTTTCCAATTATTGAGTTTTGAGAATCCTTAATATATTCGGCATAGTCCTTTATCACATATATGATTTGCAAATATTTTGTTCCGGTCCATAATGTCTTTTGAAGAACAGACTTTTTTGATTTTGATGAAGTCCAGTTTATTAATTTGTTCTTTCATGTATTGTGTTTTTGGTGTCACATCTAAAATTATCTTTGCCTTACCTGAGGTATCAACAGCTTCTTCTCTATTGTCGTCTAGAATTTTTATACTATAGTTTTAACATTTAGGTTTATAAAGCATTTTGAATTAACTTTTATACATAGTATAAAGTATGGTTGAGGGTTTTTTTTTTTTTTTTTTTTGCATATGTGTATCCACTGTTCTGGCACTATTTGTTGAAAAGACTGCACTTTACTGGGTTGTCATTGTATTTTGATCAAAAATCAGTTTACTATGTGTGGATCTATTTCTGGGTTCTCTATTCCAGTCCACTAGTCTATTTGTCTGTCTTCACACCAATACCAATTTTGTTCTCCACTGTCAACTTTGTTCAGGCTAGTTAAGATTCTTGATATTTCCATATAGTTTTTCTTTTAAAGTTTGCTAGTGAGGTGAATTATATGTATTGATTTTCAAATATTACATTAATTTTACACTCCTGGGATAATCCCCATGATCAGATTGATGACTTATCTTTTCTAGATATTTTGGATTCAATTAACTAGGATTTCCTTGAGCAATTTGCATCTGTATCCATGAGAGATGTTTGTCTGTAGTTTTCCTTGCCTGATTTTGGTATTAGGGCTTGATATCAAGACTGGATTTGCAGAATGAGTTGAGAAAGAATTCTTTCCTCTTTAATTTGTAGAATTGGTGTTCTGGAAGAATCTGTAGAATAATTGGTATTATTTCTTCCTTAAATGTTTGGTAGGATTTACCAATGAACCATCTGGTCCTGGAGGGGTTTTTGTTTGTTTGGGTTTGTTGTTGTTGTTGTTGTTCTCTGTTTTTTTGGGGGGTGGGGATGTCAAACTACAACTTTAACTTCTTTACTAAATACAGGGCTGCTCAAGTGATCTATTTCTTCTTCAGTGACATTTGATAGTTTGTGTGTGTTTTTTTTTAATGAATTTGATCATTTCATCTAAGTTGTTGAATCATTTAGCATAAGGTTGTTCACGATTGTACTGGGTTGAATAGTGTTCCCCCCAAATTCCTGTCCACTGAAACCTCAGAATGTGCCCTTGGTTGGAAATGGCATTCTTTGCAAACATAATTAATTAAGAAGACATCGTATTGGATTGGGGTAATCCCTAAATCTAATACAACTCGTGTCCTTAGAAGAAGAAGGAAATTTGGATACAGAGGCACAGGGAAAACATCACATGATGACTCGGCTGCAGGGGCGAAACTGCAAGTCCACGGATGCCAAGCATCTCCTGGCCCCACTGGCAGCTAAAAAGGCAAAGAAGGGTTCTACTCAGTCTCAGAGGGAAAACGTCCCTGCTAACACCTTGATTTTGGACTTCCAGCCTCCAGAACATTCCATGAGAGAATACATTTCTGTTGTTTTAAGCCATCCAGGGGTGTGGCAGTTTTTTCTGGCAGCCCTAGGAATTGAACACAATAACAATCCTTTATTATCCTTTTACTATCTGTGGAATCTATAGGGATGTCAGCCCTCTCAGTCCTGATGCTGTCTCCACTTTCATTTTTCCTGATCAGTCTGGCTTGAGATTTATCAATTTTATTGATCTTCTCAAAGAACTAAGCTTTGCTTTTTTCTCTGTTGCTTGTTTGTTTTCTATTTCATTGATTTCCACTCTTAATGTTTATTGTTTCCTTTCTTCTACTACTCTGTGCTTAATTTGCTTTTTTCCCTCTAGTTTAATGTAAATGTGAGATCACAAGTCATTGGTTTGAGACCTTTCATCTCTTCTAATACTTTATTTTATTGTATTTTTTTGTTTTGGTGGGGGGAGGTAATTAGGTTTGTTTGTTTGTTTGTTTATAAATGAAGGTACTGGAGATTGAACCCAGGACTTTGTACACGTCAAGCACACACTCTACCACTGAGCTATACCCTCCCTGCTTCTAATAGTTTAGATTAGTGCAATAAAATTCCTTCCCAGTTATGTTTAGCAGTATCCCACACATTTGGATATGTTGTGCTTTCATTTTTATGCAGTTCAAAATATTTCCTAATTTCTCCCATGATTTCTTCTTTGACCCCTGGGATTTTTAGAAGTATGTTGTTTAGTTTCCAAATATTTGGGGATTTGCCAGTGATCTTTCAATTATTGATTGATGTTTTAATTCTACTGTGGTCAGAAAATCCTTTTGTATGAAAATCCTTTTACATTTATTGAGATTTGTTTTATGGCCCATTTATCTATCTTGGTCAATGTTCTGTGTGCATCTGAAATGTATATGTATTCTGCTGTTCTTGGATGGAATGCTATACAAATATCAGTTAGGTCAAGTTGGTTGAATAGTGTTGTTTAAATCTTCTATATCCTCACTAGTTTTCTCTTTGCTAGTTCTATCAATTATCAAGAATGGGATGCTGGAATCTCTATCATTGTGAATTTCTCTCTTTCTCCTGGTAGTTCTATCAATCTTCGACTCGTATATTTTGAAGCTCTTTTATTAGGTGCATGCATATTCCGTATTTTTATTTCCTCTTGATGAATTGATTCCTCTCTCATTATGAAATAACCCTTTTGTCCCTGATAATACTATTTCCTCTGAAATCTACTTGTGTGGTACTGATATAAACAGTCTAGCTTTCTTTCCATCCGTGTAAGCACCATTTATCTTTTTCTATCCTTTTAACCTAATTGTGTATTAATATTTGAAGTGAGTTTCTTGTAAGCAGCATATAGTTGGATCATTTTGACAATCTCTACCTTTTAATTGAGATGTTAGAATATTTGCATTATATTTAATGTAATTATTTATATGGTTAGCTTTAAATCTATCATCTTGCTATTTGTTTTCTGTTTGGCCCATTGGTTCTTTGTTTCTCTTTTTCTCTTTTCCTGCCTTCTTTTGAATTCATTGAATAACTTTATTATTCCTTTTTAGTTCCTTTTTGGCTTATTAACTCTCTGTTTTATTTTAGTGGTCAGTTTAGAGTTTAAAGTATACATTTCTAACTTATTACACTTTAACTTCAAGTGATATT
The DNA here is from genome assembly GCF_048773025.1 of Camelus bactrianus. Lineage (NCBI taxonomy): Eukaryota > Metazoa > Chordata > Mammalia > Artiodactyla > Camelidae > Camelus > Camelus bactrianus. The sequence goes on from NC_133549.1 coordinate 10,543,671, forward strand.
GTTCACTTTACCTATAGTATAAGTATCTTATAGGAAGCAATATATTTCCATATTTCCCTCCCTAATTTTTATGCTATTATTGTCATACATTTTACTTTGCCATATGTTTTAAACCCCATGCTACAGTCATTGTTTTTTGAACAATCAATATCTTTTAGAGATATTTAAGTAATTTTAAATTCTCATGTCATTACCCATATTACCGTTTCCACCGCTCTTCAATCCTTTATGTAGTTCCATATTTCTATTTAGATCTCCATAAGAGATTACAGAATTTGTCCAGAGCAGCTCAGCTTGTAACCAGTAAATCCACATTTACATACGGGCAGCCCAATGCCACAGCCATGTTGTTAAGAATCATTATTTCTTTAAGCCTGAATGATTCCTTTAATATTTTTGTAATACAGGTCTGCTGGTTGTAAATTTTTTCAGCTTTTGTCGTTCTGAAAAGGTCTATTTTGCTTTCATTATTGAAAGATACTTTTGCTGGGTATAGAATTCTGGTTTGATAACTCAACTGCTTTTAAGATTTTCTTTTTATTACTGGTTTTTGACAATTGGTTATGATGTACCTACGGGTCATTTTTCTTATTTTTCTTGTACTTGGGATTTAGCTTGTTGAAAAATACAACAAAGTTTGATTTGATTTTTTTTTATAGCTTTCGTATCTCTACTTAATTCTTTGAACATATGAAATAAAATTATAATGACTATTTTAATGTCCTTATCTGCCATTTCTAATAGCTGTGTCACTTCTGGATCAGTTTTGATTGATTTACCTTTTTGTTTGGCTCATAGTTTCCCGCTTCTTTGTGTATTTGGTAATCTTTTACTGGATGCTACATGCTGTGAATTTTACCTTGTGGGGTGCTGGAAATTTTTTACTTTTAGAAATAGTTTTGAGCTGTGTTCTGGGATGTAGGCAAGAATCTTGGAAATAGTCTGATCCCTGAAGGTCTTGTTTTTAATATTTGCTAGGCAGGACTGGAGTAAATGGACACTCCTACCACTGAACTCTCAGGTGCCTTTTCCCTCTCTGCCTCACTTATGTAACTTACACGATTGGGACTCTGTGCTGGTCAGTAGTTATTCATCAGCATCCTACTGAATTATTGAGGGAGACCCTCTGCAAAGTCCTCTCAGGGTTTTCCCTCTGTGTGGCTCTCTCTCCTCTCTGGTTCTCTGTCCTGAAACTCTGCCCACCTCAGTCTCCCCCTCCTCTCAATTCCATCTCCTCAACTCAGAATGTCCACCAGGCTCTGTCTGGGTTCCAACTCCATGTTCCATCTTCTAAGGCTCTAAATTGGGCAACCACAGGGCTCTCCTCATTTGTTTCCTATCTCTCGGGGATCACTGCCCCTTATTGCCTGAGAACCAGTGTCTTAAACACCATTATCTCATGTATTTTTGTCCTCGTTGGTGGTGGGAGGGTGGAGGGAGGAATCTGGTTGCTGTCACTCTACCTTGGCTAGAAACAGAATTTCTCTTGGACTTTTTATCCCCATTTTATAGTTAAGGAAGATAAGGACTTAGAGAGATTAAGGAACTTGCCCAGCGTAGTTCACCCACATTCACCTACGGGCAGTCTAATGCCAGAGCCATGTTGTTAAGAATCGCCATGCTCTCCTGCTTCTGTGGTCCACCTGCTCTGCGTAGATGACCTTATCCCATGTTTGCAAAAGCATCCTAAGGCAGGCATTGTTAATCATTTAACTAATATTTGTTGAGGGCCTCCGACGTGCCAGGCCTTTCCTAGGTGCTAAGCAAAGTTGACTCAAGTGCCCTGCCCAATTAGAGCTAATATTCTCGCAGGAGGAAACAGGACAAGTAAATAGTAGAGCCTGTGAGACAGAGACGTTCTAAGGACAAAGTCCAACAGGGAAGAGGTGTAGAACATGTGTGTGGGGGGGGCTGTGTGTGTGTGGTGGAAGGGGTAGCAATTTGGATAAGGAGTCCAGGGAAAGCTTCACTAAGAAGGTAACATTTACACAAGAGACATGAAGAAGTTCAGGGAGTGAAACATGAGCGAAGGCAGTGTCTGTATTTTATAGCCGTAACGGTAATAAGTACCATTAATGAAACACTTCCCCAACACCCAGGCTTGCGGTAAGGGCTTCACATGTTATTACCTTCACACTCACAAAATGAGGAAGTTATTTTTTTCTAAAACATAATTATGGGTTTTTTAAAAATTGTAAAGAAGCCACATGCCTGTTGTAAAACAAAAATAAAGCAACATAGAAAAGTCTGTAAATACAAGGTAAAGATCCTCTTATGGTTAATCTCTTCCCCTCCTCCCCATGTTCCACCAGAGAGCTCTTTTTTTTTAAGCTAAAAATTTTTTTTAAATTCTTTTTTTGTTTGTTTATTTTTGGGGGGGAAATAATTAGGTTCGTTTATTTATTTATCTTTAATGGAGGTACTGGGGATTGAACCTAGGACCTCATGCATGTTAAGCACACACTTTACCACTGAGCTATACTCTGTCCGCTCATTGAGGTAACTCATTAACAAGTGGATGAATCCTTCTATACATTTGTAAACATATACATGTAAATATACATATAAAATAGGCTCCTGGTGGACTGGTTGTCATGTAATCTAGTTTTTTTTTCTCTTTTCCTGCTTTCTTTCTTTCTTTTTTTTAAATTGTATTACAGTCAATTACAATGTGTCAATCTCTGGTGCACAGCACAATGTCTCAGTCATGCATATACATACATATATTCATTTTCATATTTTTTTGTTAAAGGTTATTACAAGATATTGAACATTGTTCCTTGTGCTATGCAGAAGAAACTTTTTTAAAAAATCTATTTTTATATATAGTGGCTAACCTTTGTAAATCTCAAACTCCCAAATTTATCCCTTCCCACCCCCTTTCCCCGGTAACCATAAGATTGTCCATGTAACCTGGTTTTATTCCCTTTTCACAAATACATCAAGGCCAACTTCCCAACCTGTATAAGGACTGTATCTTTTTCAATGCTGTGTCTGAATGCACCATTCTTTAACCCTTTTGATGCGTATTTAACAGTGTTTTGCTATTATTCAAAATGCTGCAGGGGACATCCTTCTACACTTCTCTGATTGGGTCAGATATTTTCCACTTGCTCCTCCAGGTCTAGAGAAAAAAAAAAGTGAAGCTGAGAAATGTTAAGTAACTTATTTGAAATTCTACCTCCCTACAGACAATAGAGTTCATTATAGGCTGTGTCAATACACGTAATTGGATTGTCCGTAGCAATAATTAACTTTGCCATATCACCAAAAGGTCAGCTCAGTGAAACCACCAGCGTGCTTTTCTGATGGAGCTGACAGTGGGGCTTCGCTCGGACCGCGTATTCACAGCCCCAGCCAGATTTGTCAGTGATGTCGCCAGAATCCCGGAGGGTGAGTCAGAGCTTGCATCGGAGTTCATGGAAAATCAGAAGTATCTGGAGGTAAAAGCGCGGGGTGGGAATGCTCACGGCGGGAGTCAGCACAGAGGCACTGCTGTCTCGGCGTGGGGTTTGGGGGGCTGGTCCCTGGCTCTAGTCCTTCTTTGCTGAGCTCACTGCTCTGCCGCTCCCGTTTGCCTCGGCCTCTCCCTGCAGGCGAGGCCCGCTGCTCCCCGTCTCCTTCCCGGAGAGCCCAGGGTCCCTCTCAGGAGCTCCACTCCCCTGGAAGCCCGCGGCGTCCACAGTGGTCTCCTCCTCCTCTTCACCTGCGGGAATGACAAGAGCCAGGACTCAGCTGACGACACGTTTAGAAACTCCACTCCAACTAGCTCAAGTAACCAGCAAACTGGAAGGTGCAGACAGGCTTGGAAAGGCTTGATCCGAGGCCATGACAGGCTCTCCCGCTCTCGCTCCCGCCCTCTCATTTTGCCCCAACGCTCCTCTGGGCTTTACGTGATGGGGATGCTCATGTGCTGGGAAAGCCGCCCCTGGCAGCTCCAGCTTTAGTCTCACTCTGCGGGTCAGAAGGGAGGAAAACCTCCCTTCCACCAGACTCTGAAATCTCTAGGAGACTTGGATGGGTGCTGCCTGGACCACACTGCCCCGCTTCAGTGGGGAAGGGAGAGTGCAGACAAACAGGGTGCCAGTAACTGCCCCCTCTGCAGTGACTGTGGTCCTTTTTTTGTGTTGCTCACCCAGGTCACCTGGACCTCCAACTGCCTGGCACATAACAGGGGCCCCATAAAATGTTTTCTTATGGAATTAAATGGACACTTAATTACCTCCAGCCACCCTGGCTTTCCTGAATATGTACGCATAACCCCTTCCTCTAAGTTAAGCCTGCCTTCCAGAGAGGCCAGGGGCTCTCCTCCATGGGTCTTTATTCTTTTGGGTTTCTGGGTTGCGGGGATATTTGAGGGGGAGGGTTGGGGGACGGTGGTGGCAGTCATAGCAGTTCTGTGACATAAAGGTGCTGTCTGCTTGGGCACGTGTTTGCTGTCCCGTTCTCCAAACACCTCTGGGGAGGTGTCAGGCATCCTCCCCAGAGCCACCTTCCAATGCTGAGCTAACCCCGTGGGTCATGGAGCGTTTGTCCGATGAAGGCTATCGTGGTTCCGTCTCCCTTGTCCTCGCCTCTTCTTTTTCCCTCTCCTCCTGGGGATTTGGCATGGAAGCAGGAGGGGCCCCCCAACCATACCTGCTAATAGCATCGCAGAGCCTTCCCGCCAATCCCAGATGCTAGCCATCGTCACCCAGCCTGTGTCCGAAACCACCAGGGCCACTCTGTTCTTCTTAAGTGTGAGGGCTGTTAGGATTCGGAAAGTCAGAGCTGTCTATGGCTTGTTCTATGAATTTGCTTTTTCTTCTACAAAAAGGAAAAGGAAATTGTTTGTTCCTAAGAACTACGAAGGATGCTGGAGACATTTGGATAAACCTGCTTTTCTGTGAGCTCAAAATGGTAACTTAATCTGACAAACAGGATCATTAATTTATCAAAAGCGATGCATTCCACTTGAGACAAGTTATTAATCTAGAACACCATAGATGGCACCCTTTCTGGTCAGATACATGTAGCTTAGCAAGTTCTAGTAATAAATCACATCTTTACCTCTTGCCAAAAGAAAAGTCTATTTTTTGATATTGTTTAGAGAAGAAAACCACATATTGATTTTTAAATATATGTGAATAACCTAAGTCCCCAAACTCAGCTATGATACAGCAAAGAATAAAAAGAAATAAATGGAAAATAAATGGAAGTCGGCAGGGACAAAGGAAGAAAAGCTCCAGGAAAAAAACCACTAACTTGCTGACAACAAAAAAGTGCATCTCAGATGAAGGTGTTACCAAAAGCATTGTAGACGCCTTCCTTTGGCCCTTAGACGACCCCTTCCTTTGGTGAGTGAAAATGAAGAAACAATTATTACTTTCATTTCCTTCTGGAAAAGAATCAGTGGTTCATGTCCTGTAGTGACTCTAGGTGGGAGAAGGAGGAACACGGCAGGCGTGAGAGATGCTGGGTGCAGACAGAAGCATGAGAAATTTGTTCTCGGTGATATTAGTGGGGTCCCCAGTTCCTCTCCCAGCTGGGCGCAGGAGGTGACTTTTACGGCACCCAGATACCATTCTCCTGGGAAGAATTAAAGAAGGACACGCCTCTGGCTTCATCGCTCGTGCCAGGGTGGACAGAGACACAGAGCATTTTCTAGACAGCTAGCGGGGCTTTGCAGCTGTGAACCCAGCAGTTCTCCCAGAGCCTAATCATAAAGGTTCTCAGGAGTAGTGCGTGATTATAAACGACTGCCAGATAGAAGGGAAGATTTTGAGACGTGGCTGCATCCGTGTCTCCTACTATTACTCCTTTCTCTTTTTCCTCTCCCTTCTTTTCCATCATATGACTTCTCTCACCATCAGCCCTCCCAGATCGTGACTGAACACGCCTACAACAAAGAGTAGTTCACTTTGCCATCATTTTTGCTGAGCAAGGACTCTGGCACCAGACCCCCTGATCCCTATTCTGGCTCTGCCATTTACTAGCTGTGTGACCTTGGGCAAGTCACTTACTCTCTCTGTGCCTCATTTTCCTCATCTGAAAAGGGGGGTAATAGTAATAACGTAGCTTCTGAACAGTGCCGCTCTGAAGAGCCAGTTAATAAGTGAAATGTGCTTGGGGTGGGGCTGGGAATATAATGAGTCATTTAAGTACCTGATAAATAAAGTCAAGAGGAAGTTCACCTTCAAAAATAACTTAAAAGAATTTCAGATAACATGTCTGTGGTACAGAAGTCAGAAAACGTGTAAGCAAGAACAGGGGTCCTGCCCTGGGCTGAGGTTCCCAAGGTGCCCAGGGAGCTGCAGGAAGGAAGCTGTAAGCTCACAGTCGCACCCCAAGCCTCACAGACCCGGCAAATATGCGTCCCAAATGCATTCTCACTTCAGGTGCTGTGGGGCTCGTCCACCCAGCGGGAGAGGGTCCCTGTCTCTCTGTCTCTCTCCTGGTGCAGGAATTTCTCAGGGTAGGTCTACTGGTCTTTGTTCTCTATTCTGTTTCCTTTCTTTTTCTTTTAATTCTTAACACAGGCTTTGATGCATTTAATTAATTTTTTTTGTAGCTAGAGTTGCATAATTTTTTTTTAATATGCATCGCATTATGATACTGACTAGCAGAGCACAGCCTTTAAAAAACAGGGGACCTGGGAACCAAAGCGAGCTTGTCAAACAGCCACCCAGTCCGCTGGGGAGGAGAAGAACAAGGCCTGAGTTTTGGGGTCCTGGGCAGCTGCGAGTCCAGGAGGGCAGGGAGGAGGAGGGCTACTAGGTGGCTGTCTGGTGAGGGTGGGGAGGGCTGGGGATGGACATTATTGGGGGCACGGTTAGAGCAGAGGATTAAAAACTCCTTGCAGTGGAATGGGGAGTGTGTCCCCGTGTCTGCTGCACAACCCCGGGGCTGTGAGAGCTCCAACCGCAGGCTTGCGAGAAATCCTCCAACCCAAGGGCAGAAGTGGACGGAATGACTCTGCGACCGAGACTCTGGCTTCTCCGCATGCAGGGGTGACACTGTGCTGCTGGCTGAAGAAGCAAGCATGGAGTCTGGGCAGTGGGGCACAAGGGACCTTGCTGGAGGTGACCCCAGGGACAGTGAGGGGAAGGTGAGGGAGTGACAGAGGAGGGCGTGCCTGTGTGGGGCAACACTCCAGGGATCCAGGAGCTGGGCCAGCGAGATGCCACTTCTGTGACCCTGTGGAAAAGGTGGGTGAGGGTCTATCTGAAATTTTTGTTTTCAAAAAAAATTTTGGGGGTGGTTGGAGGTAATTAGGTTTGTTTATTTATTTAGTATTATTTTTAATGGAGGTACCAGGAATTGAACTCAGGACCTCCGGCATGCTAAGCACTGCATTCTTTTTCTTTTTCTTTCTTTTCCTTTTCCTTTTTCTTCTTCTTTTCCTTTTTCTTTTTCTTCTTCTTCTTCTTTTTCTTTTTCTTTCTTTCTTTTTCTTTTTCTCCTGTCGGTAAGTGATCTGAGGATCCTTGCCAGACTGACTTGTCCTGCACTCTGCTGGGGAACTGCACACTTCAGGACACTAGGAAAACCCTTAGCACCTGAACCGTGGGAGAGTGATCTTTGAATGAATGGAAGAGTGGGCGATATGAATTTATCCAATTCCTGCACCCCAGAGAGTAACAAGGGGGGAAAAAGGTGTAAAGCTATATTCTGATACAAGCACGCGTAAACAAGTCTATCCCTGAAACGTCTGTAAAGCAAGTTGTGAATGAGGAGGGAGGTCAGGAGCGCGCGGACTGAGCTCAGGTTCCCACAGCCTGAGGATGGAAAGCGCAGAAGGAAGCATCAGAGGCTGTGGATATGCGACGGTGTAATTTATCCGCTAACTCAATACAATTCTAAGAGTATATTGTAATGATGAAAATTATTGACTGAAAATTTGGTTTCTTACATTGATGGATATACGATACAGTTCTATTTCAAAAATGCTTTTTATAAGAAAACTCTTCTTTAAAAAACACTTCTTGAAAAATAAAAATGTACATTGAAGAAAAAATTAAAAAGAATTTCTCTATGCTGATTTGAACATTAAAAATCATAGAAGCAGAATAATTATCCTTGGCACATAGTCACCTGCTTTAATCAGTTTCTTAACTGCATCTATCTGTGTCACTTACTTTCTGAAGATTCTTTGCTTTTTTTTTTTTTTTTTTAGTGTGGTCTTATTATTTTAAATCTTTCTGCAATATTGCTTACTATCTTTAAACTTGTTTTTTTTGTTTGTTTGTTTGTTTGTTTTAATAGAAGTACTGGGGATTGAACTCAGGACCTTGTGCATGCTAAGCATGTGCTCTACCACTGAGCTATGCCCTCCCCACCTCTTTAAACTTGTATTTGAAGGTCAATTAATTCTAAATATTGACATCCTTCATTGACACTTTTCTATAGATAATAAAATTTTTAATTAAGAAAATACTCTATACAGCTGCTTATGTCTTTGGTAAGCTCAGATCATTTTCTGCTAAATGGAGAATATTTTCAATTCTAATTCCTTTTGCATTGAATATGTAAATACATCAGCCAAATATTCACACAGGTGCTTTTTCTGCCTCTATTTGGAGTGATTTTCTTTGACAACATTTTTCCAAGACCAGATTTGCCAAGTAAGTTACCTCTGCTATGATTCTTCTATGTTTTGCCAAATTTAGTTGCTACAAAAATCATAGCCTTTCTCAGTTTCATTCCGTTCCAGTAAAATGAAAATTATCTAGTTAAAAATAAGAGCTCCATGAAAAGGCTCCAAATATTCCAAAACTCAAGCAAATCTCATGCCTTGTTTGAGTTCTTATCATTTAATTTATTTAAAGCCTCCATTGTTTCTGGGAAGATAGATTTATTGTCTTCCTTTTTGCAAGTCTTCTTTTGATTAAATGCAGTTTTCTGAAAATATCAAAAGCTCTAAAAGAAGTTTTTGGTGCTCTGTGCATTGATTTCTGGGAGTAAAGATTTCCAAGTGATTTTGAAAAAAAAAGAAGAATCTCAAATTTAGAGACTTACAGAAGACTTCAGTATCATTGCCAAACATTTAGATGAACTTACAAATTAATTCTTAAAATGTTTAACTATTTCCAATATCTGATTAATGATGGCCAATAAAGAGAGAAAGTTCATACTGACCTGCTGAATTATTTTTTAATCTACATCATCTTTGTACAATTAAATTTTATAATTGAGTTGCTCTGTATAGATAAATATCATATACAAATAACACTTTGTCGACTGAAATAAATGCATAGCCTAAAAGTTGAGAGCTGTGTTTTATTTAGCAGACATTTCTGAAGACTAGAGTCTGGGATGACAGCCTCTCAGATCACTCTGAGGGACTGCTCTGAAAAGGTAGGGGAGGAGCCAGGATATATAGGAGTTTTACAACAAAGAACGCGTAGTTGGAACATTAAAAGATTACTTGTTAACTGAAGAAAACCAGACATCTCAAGTTAAAGAATTTAGAGCTTTTTTATGTATGGGAGGGAGCAAATGTTTGGGCTCATTGAAATCATTCCTTTGACAAGCACCCAGCTATCTAGGGCCAGTGTCCTGTCCTTTCTTATTCTGTGTCCCCTCAGGGTGCACCATGTGAGTGGCTGCAGAGGCCGGGCTGCAGGCTGGTCTTCACTGGGGTGGGAGGGGGGAGGGGGGAGGTCATAGAAACGGCTGATGACTTGATGGCTTCAGCATTCTTTGTTCACTGGTATGGTTTGCAGTATTTTTTGTTCACAACTTATATGTGGAATCTAAAACAAATGGCACAAATGAACTTATTTTCAAAAAAAACAAACTCACAGACATACAAAATAAACTTATGGTTACCAAAGGGGAAAGGATGGGGAGGGATAAACTAGGAGTTTGGAATTAGCAGATACAAACTATACAAACTACTATAAACAGAATAGAAACAACAAGGTCCTTCTGTATAGCACAGGGACTGGTAATGATGAAAAAAATATATATATATATATAACTAAATCACTATGCTGTACACAAAAACTGACACAACATTGTAAACCAACTATACTTCAATTAAAAAAACAAACTAACTAACTAAAAGGATGGGAAAATATTGCATGCAAATGGAACCAAAAGAGAGCCAAGGGTATCTATACTTATATTATACAAAAGAGACTATAAGTCAGAAACTGTAACAAGAGATAGAGAAGGTCATTATATGATGATAAAGTAGTCAATTCATCAAAAGGATATAACAATTATAAATATATATGCAGTCAACATCAGAATACCAAAAATACTAAGCAAATAATAACAGGTGTGAAGGGAGAAGGAGAAAATAATACAGTTACAGCAGGAGACCTCAATAACTCACATTCAACAATGAACAGACAATTCAGACAGAATTATTGGACTTGAACTATACTTTAGATCAAATTGACAACAGACATACACAAAACATTCCATCCAACAGAAGCAGAAACACTCTTCTCAAGTGCACATGAAACATTCCCCAGGTTAGATCACATGCTAGGTCACAAAACAAGTCTGAGAAATTTTTAAGAAAATTGAAATCATACTAAATATCTTTTTCAACCACAAAGATATGAAGCTACAAATTAATAATAGGAAGAACACTGGAAAATTCACTAATATGTGCAAATTAAACAGCACTCTTGAATAGACAATGAGTAAAAAAAGAAATCAAAAGAGAAATAAAAATATGATATTCCCCTTTCATCCATGGGGGAATCTCCAAGACCCCTAGTAGATGCTTGAAACTGTGCAGAGTACTTAACCTTATATATCCCATGTTTTTCTTATACTCCTACCTATAATTAATTTATAAATTAGGCACAGTAAGACGTTAACAACAGTAACCAATAATAAAAACAATTATAACAATTTGATGTATTAAAAGTTATGTGAATGTGGTCTCCCCCATCTCTAAAAATATCTTTTTACACAACTTTAATGCCTTTTCCCTTTAACTAAGCACTTTTCCTGCACTGTGGCAGTTAACTTTTGCAGGTTTAGATATGACAGCAAAACTAGCATGAATTTCTTTCTTTTTTCTTCACAGTCTCACGATAGAAGATTCATTCTTACCGTAGATCTTAGCAATCTCAGCATGCAATTCTTTTTCTTTCCTTATTATGTTGAAAACTTTTGCCTTTTCATTTCAAGGAAGTACTTTATGACTTCTCTTCTCTCTTCTTTATATCCAAATTGTCAGCATCACTACTCTTGTGCTTTGGGGACATCTTTAAGTAAAATAAGGGTGACTTGAACACAAATACTGCAATATTGCAACAGTCGATCTGCTAACCAAAATGGCTACAAAGTGACTAACAGAAGGGATATGCTGAAAAACTGGGTGATTCCTGTCCCGGACAAGACAGAGCAGAACATTGCAAAATTTCATCTCACTACTAATAACAAGACACAATTTAAAACTTATGAATGATTTATTTCTGGAATTTTTCTCTTAAAATTTTCAGACCATGTTTGACTGTGGGTAACTGAAACTGTGGAAAGTAAATCCACATATAAGGGGGAACTAGTGTATCTTAAACAAACAAAAATACAAGCACAACATGCCAAAATTTATGGGATGCAGCAAAAGCAGTCTAAGAGGGAAGTTTATTACAATAAGTGCCTACATTGAAAAAAAGAAAGGAGAGGGGAGGTAAAACTCAAGTGGTAGAGTGTGGGCTTAGCATGCATGAGGTCCTGGGTTCAATCTCTAGTACCTCCTCTAAAAATAAATAGATAAGTAAGATAAATAAATAAAGCAAATTACCCCCCCAAAATAAATAAAAATAAAAATATTTTTTAAAATTAAAAAAAAAAAATCAGAGCACTGCTAGGGTGTGTGTAGGTGTGTGTGTGTGTGTGTGTGTGTGTATGCACACACAAGCACACATATTAAACACTTAGGGGGAGGTCATAGCTCAGTGGTAGAGCACATGCTTAGCATGCATGAGGTCCTGGGTGCAATCCCCAGTACATCCTCCAAAAATAAATAAAATAAACCTAATTACCTTACCCCTCAAAAATTTTTTTAAAAGGACAACCTCAAATAAACAGCCCAACTGTACACCTGAAGGCACTAGAAAAACTAGAACAAACTAAGCCCAAAGTTAGCAAAAAGAAGGAAATAATTAAGATTGGAGCAGGAACAAATGAAATAGAGGCAAGAAAAAATAGAAAAAAAATGAATGAAAATAAGCTGTTTTTTTTTTAAAGAGATCAACAAAATCAACAAATCTTTAACTAGAATACGAAAAAGGGGAAAGATGCAAATAGATAAAATCAGAAATGAAAGAGGAGACTTTATAACTGAACCACAGAAATACAACGGATCATAAGAGACCCCTATGAACAATTCTATGCCAAAAATTGGATAATCTATGTGAAATGGATATATCCCTGGAAACATACAACCTACCAAGACCGAATCATGAATAGAAAATCTGAACAGGCCATTAATGAGTAAAGAGGTTGAATCAATAATCAAGAACCTCCCAACAAAAAAAAAGTCCAGAACCAGCTTGTTTCCTGGTGAATTCTACCAAACATTTAAAGAATTAATTCCATTCCTTCTCAGCCTCTTTCAAAAAATAGAAGAAGAGGGAACACTTGTAGAATGAACAGTTCATTCTACAAGGCCAGCATTACCCTGACACCATGCCAGATAAAGACAGTACAAGAAAAGAAAACTATGGGGCAATGTCCCTGATGAATATAGATGCAAAAATTCTCAACAAAACACTAGCAAACTGAATTCAACCACACATTAAAAGGATCATACGCCATGATCAAGTGGGATTCATCCCTGGGATGCAAGGATGGCTCAACAGTGCACATCAATAAACAAGACACACCACATTAATAGAAGGAAAGATAAACATTACATGATAATTTCAATAGACACAGGAAAAGCTTTTTACAAAATTCAACATCCAAAAAGTCTCAACAAAGTGGGTGTGGAGGGAACATACCTCAACATTATAAAGACCATATGTGACAAACGTAGGCAGCATTAGGCTTAATGGTGAGAAGCTGAAAGAACTTTCTCTAAGATCAGGAACAGGACACAGATGCCAATTCTTGTCACTTTTATTCAATATTGTATTGGAAATCCTAGCCACAGCAACGAGATAAGAGGAAGATAAAAGAAATCCAAACTGGAAAGAAAGAAGTAAAACTGTCATAGTTTGTAGATGACATGATAGAAAATCCTAAAGATGTGACCAAAAACTATTAGAACTAATAAATGAATGCAGTCAAGTTGCAGGATACACAATTAATACTCAGAAATATATGGTGTTTCTATACACTAATAACAAACTCTCAGAAAGAGAAACTAAGAAAACAAATAAGACCTAAATAACAGATTACAGAGTTAATGGATTGGAAGGTTTGATATTGTCAAGATATAAACCCTCCCCAAACAGATTAGTCAATTCAATGAGATTCCGAACAAAATCTTTACAGTCTGCTCTGCTGCTCCATCTTGTTATAATTAATCTAAAATTATAGATTAATTACAATGGGCCAAAACAAAGTAGATGAATTTGTTCTATCAGATGTTTAAGACTTATCACAAGGCTATAATATTTAGGAAAGTGTGATACTGGTTCAGAGATAGACATATAGCCCATTGAGATGGAAAAGAGAACCCAGTAACTTCCCAACTTACATATGGACACTTGATTTATGACAATCTTGGCACTGCAGAGGAATGGGAAAGTGCAGTGTCTTTAATAAATGGGAACAGGATAGCTGAATATCCATTTGGGAAAAGGACTCCTTCCATAAAACATAAATAGAAATTAATTCCATTTCAGTGGTATCTCTAAATGTGAAAAACAAAAAACAAGGCTTTTAGAAAATAATCTATGAAGATCGTTTCATGAATTCACAGTAGGGAAAACTTAAGACACTAAAAGCACTAGCCACGAAGGAAAAGACTGATAAATTGGATTTCATTATATTTAAGAACTTCTGTTCATTAGCAGACACCATGAAAAGACTAAAAATGCAAGCCACAAAATGTGAAGATATTTCAATACTAATGTAACCAATAAAGAGCATATATCTAAAAGACGTAAATTATTTCTATATACTGGTAAGAAAAAGACATATCACCTACTAAAAGAAACAAGCAGGTGACTTGAAAGGGCAAGTCACAAAAGAGACTATCTGAATGGCAGATAAGCTTATCTTCAACCTCACTGGTAATCAAGGAAATGCAGTTGAAATGTACAATAATATACTTCTAATCACACTCCCAAATGCCTAAAATTAAAAAGAGATAACACTGATGTTAATGAGGATGTGGGAAGCATCAGGCACCCCTGCGACTGCTAGTGAGAGTGTAAGTCAGCACAGCTTTGGAAAACAAATCATTATCTATAAAAGCTGAATATATGCATGGCTTTGACCTGGCATTTTCACCCCTAGTTATATATGCAACAGAAATGCATGCAGAGTCACAGCAAGAGACTGCACAGAAATGTTCATAGCATTATGCTTATAATAGCCCCAAACTGGAAACAATCAAAATGGACATCAAGAGTAGATGAACAGACAAGAGATCGGATGAATATTCCTACCACAAAATGTATTCATAGTACAGCAGTGAAACGAACAAATCACAGCTACATGAGACGTGAGGAAATCTCACAAGCAAGGTGGGGCATAAGAACTCAGATACAAGTGAGTAAAACTGCATCATTCTATTTATGCAGTTGAACAAATAGGAAATATAAAAATAGTGTTAGGAGTGAGGATAGTGGTTAGATTTGGAGGAAGAATACAATGATTGGACCAAGGCATGGAGGGTGATTCTGGGTGCTGCAATGTTCTTGTTCTTGACCTGGATCAGGTTACACTGTTGCTTGCTTTGTGGTGATTTACTGTGCTGTACAATGTTTGTTGTGTGCACCTTTCAGAATGGCAATAAACATATATCTTGGGTTGGGTTTTTTTTTTAAGGCATTGGATGTAAGGGCAGAAAAAGAAAGTGGATAACTCCCTATCATTTCCAGTTTCCAATCACAATCAGATAGCTCCAGGATGTCTGAATAAAGGCAAAGAGGTGCTCCCTTTGAGAACAGGCTGACCATGAATACCCTTTCTATGCTTATTTTTGGAAGATTACAAAATAACACAAGCTCATTATAGAAGATTAGACATGTATAGTAAAATTTGAAAAAGCAGTAATTTTAGTGTCTTATCAACCAGAAGCCATCACTGCTCACAATTTGATTATTTCCTTTTAGATTTTTTCTTTGCATTTTTCTATACTTGTCATCCTATAATAGTTTAAAAAATCAACCTTTTTTCTTTCCTTTGTGAACTGAATACTTTATTCAAAATATATACACATAGCCGAGAATAAATTGTAGCTTCTCCAGAGGTACTCTTTTTTTTAACATTTTTTATTGATTTATAATCATTTTACAATGTTGTGTCAAATTCCAGTGTAGAGCACAATTTTTCAGTTATACATGAACAGATATATATTCATTGTCACATTTTTTTCTCTGTGAGCTACCATAAGATCTTGTGTATATTTCCCTGTGCTTTATAGTATAATCTTGTTTATCTATTCTACAATTTTGAAATCCCGTCTATCCCTTCCCACCCTCCACCCCCTTGGCAACCACAAGTTTGTATTCTATGTCTATGAGTCTATTTCTGTTTTGTATTTATGCTTTGTTTTTCTTGTTTTTGTTTTTTAGATTCCACATATGAGCGATCTCATATGGTATTTTTCTTTCTCTTTCTGGCTTACTTCACTTAGAATGACATTCTCCAGGAGCATCCATGTTGCTGCAAATGGCGTTATGTTGTCAGTTTTTATGGCTGAATAGTATTCCATTGTATAAATATACCACTTCTTCTTTATCCAGTCATCCATTGATGGACATTTAGGCTGTTTCCATGTTTTGGCTATTGTAAATAGTGCTGCTATGAACATTGGGGTGCAGGTGTTATCCTGAAGTAGGGTTCCTTCTGGATATAAGCCCAGGAGTGGGATTCCTTGGTCATATGGTAAGTCTATTCCTAGTCATTTGAGTAATCTCCATACTGTTTTGCACAGTGGCTGCACCAAACTGCATTCCCACCAGCAGTGTAGGAGGGTTCCCCTTTCTCCACAGCCTCTCCAGCATTTGTCATTTGTGGATTTTTAAATGATGGCCATTCTGACTGGTGTGAGGTGATACGTCATTGTAGTTTTGATTTGCATTTCTCTGATAACTAGTGATATTGAGCATTTTTCCATGTGCCTATTGATCATTTGTATTTCTTTCTTGGAGAATTGCTTGTTCAGGTCTTTGCCCATCTTTGGATTGGGTTGTTTGGTTGTTTCTTATTAAGTCTTATGAGCTGCTTATATATTCTGGAGATCAAGCCTTTGTCGGTTTTATTTGCAAAGATTTTCTCCCATTCCGTAGGTTGTCTTTTTGTTTTACTTATGGTTTCCTTTGCTGTACAGAAGCTTGTAAGTTTCATTAGGTCCCATTTGTTTATTCTTGCTTTTATTTCTTCTAGGAGAAAATTTTTGAGATGTAGGTCAGATAATGTTTTGCCTATATTTTACTCTAGGAGGTTTATTGTATCTTGTCTTATGTTTAAGTCTTTGATCCATTTTGAGTTGATTTTTGTGTATGGCGTAAGGGAGTGTTCCAGCTTCACTCCTTTACATGCTGCTGTCCAGTTTTCCCAACACCATTTGCTGAAAAGACTGTCTTTATTCCATTGTATATTCTTGCCTCCTTTGTCGAAGATTAGTTGACCGGAAGTTTGTGGGTTCATTTCTGGGCTCTCTATTCTGTTCCATTGGTCTATATGTCTGTTTCTGTACCAATACCATGCTGTCTTGATGACTGTAGCTCTATAGTATTGTCTGAAGTCTGGGAGAGTTATTCCTCCAGCCTCTTTCTTTCTCTTCAGTAATGCTTTGGCAATTCTAGGTCTTTGATGGTTCCATATAAATTTTGTTATGATTTGTTCTGGTTCTGTGAAATATGTCCTGGGTAATTGGATAGGGATTGCATTAAATCTGTAGATTGCCTTGGGCAGTGTGACCATTTTAACAATAATTATTCTTCCAATCCAAGAGCATGGGATATATTTCCTTTTTTTAAAAATCTTCTTTAATTTCCTTCATCAATGGTTTATAGTTTTCTGTGTATAATCCTTTCACTTCCTTGGTTAGATTTATTCCTAGGTATTTTATTACTTTGGGTGCTATTTTAAAGGTGATTGTTTCTTTACTTTCTTTTTCTATTGATTCATAGTTAGTGTAAAGAAATGCAACTGATTTTTGAACATTAATCTTGTAACCTGCTACCTTGCTGAATTCTTCAATCAGCTCTAGTAGTTTTTGTGTGGACCTCTTAGGGTTTTCTATATATAGTAACATGTCATTGGCATATAGTGACACTTTTACCTCTTCTTTTCCAGTTTGGATCCCTTTTATTTCTCTCTCTTGCCTGACTGCTGTGGCTAGGACTTCCAGGACTATGTTGAATAGGAGTGGTGATAGTGGGCATCCTTGTCTTGTCCCAGATTTTAGTGGGAAGCTTTTGACTTTTTCACCATTGAGTGCTATGCTGGCTGTAGGTTTGTCGTATATAGCTTTTATTATGTTGAGATATGTTCCCAAAAATCAACCTTCTTAAAATCAAATGGTTTCTTTAAGAATTTCACATGTTTAATGGATGGACCTACAGATTATCATACTAAGTGAAGTAGGTCAGACAGAAAAAGACAAATATATGGCATCACTTATATGTGGAATCTAAAAAAAATGATACAAATGACTTATTTACAAAACAGAAATAGACTCACAGACATAGAAAACAAATTTATAGTTATGAAAGGGAAAAGGCAGGGAAGGATAAATTAGGAGTTTGGGATTAACAGATTATACACTACTATATACAAAATAGATAAACAACAAGGACTTACTGTACAGCATAGGGAACTGTATTCAATATCTTGTGATAACCTATCATGGAAAAGAATCTGAAAAAGAATATATATATATATATATATATATATATATATATATATATATATATATCTGAATCACTTTGCTGAACACCTGAAACTAACACAACATTGTAAATCAACTATACTTCAATTTAAAATAAAGAACTTCACATGTTTAAAAGTTCTTTGCAAGTATCCTTTCTGGGACACACAATATTAAAGCATAAGTAAAGGAATCCTTAGGAACCTCAGATGACACCACGTGATCCAGTTTAACCATTTCCTGACAGGAGTCTGGACACCATCCCTTCTTTAGCTCCTTTCCATTTGCCAGTAGTTTGCATTTAAGTCTCTCCTTAACTCCTTCACGTCGAAAGGGCTCCAGACAATTTTTTCCTTCTGGGTAACTTTCACATTGGCTTTTTTTTCAGTTCCGCAGTCCAAGGATGGCACCCTACGGTGTGCTGAGCGTTGAGGCGATGGTGAGTGTGTGAAGGGAGGGCCCCTTTCTTTAAGTTCTCAGGGAGCAGGGGGAGGCATGCAGGGAGAGAAAGGCCCTGGGTACTGCGGGGCATCGCTAGTGCTAAGTGTGAGTGCCAACCAAGGGAGGAGAGGGCAACATGGGCGCCAGGGCACAAAGTTGGGGCAAGAGCTGCTGCCTACCTGCCCTGTGCGCTTTTTCTCTAGTTAATCATGTGTTTCAAGAGCTATGAATCAGCCTGAAACCGAGACCCCTAGGAGCTCAGGAAGAAGTAGGTATCACCCTAGGATTCAGTTAGGAAAAGCAATTTCCTCTCTGCCACTACTTACACGACCACCTAATATAGTTGAAAATATTTCTTGGTGGGGAGGGGGTAGCTCAGTGGTAGAGCACGTGCTTCGCACGCACGAGGTCCTGGGTGCAACCCCTAGTCCCTCCATTAAAATAAGTAAATAAAAACCTAATCATCTCCCTCCTCCCCAAAAATATATTTCTTGTTTCCTTCTGGAAAACTTCTTATACTTTTTCTTAAAATAAGGAGAAATTCCTACTTATATGACCTCATAATACATTTTAAAATATTATTTCCTGTATCCTTACAGACAACCTCCTATTTTTTTTTTTCAAAAAAGGGGAAATTCACAAGTAAAAGAGGATTGCGTGGGTGTTGTCCTGCCTCAGATTTCACTTCAAATGGATGCTGCTCACTGGTCCTCGTGAGACAGGAAGGCAGCCTTTGGACTTTGCCGTGGGGAGGATGATGTGAAAATGACCTCCCGAGTGATGCCCCGGACTCACCTGGAGCGCTTTTAGAAGGAAACAAACTGAAGCATGAAGGCCCAATCATGCTGATGTGCCGGAAGAGATGACGGGTTTTGTAGAGACGACAGCTCTTTTATTCATGGATGTTCCACAAAATAGGGGGTGATACGTACTTCACTTCTAGGAAGGAGAAAGACTTACCAACAGAAGCTACATCCTCAACACATCTCTGAGAGGTGGGGTCATATTTCACATCGATTTCTCTGAATACTTTGAAGAGGCTAATTAATTAATTACTCCATGTATTTGGTAAAAGCTTGCCTGGGGCCAGGCACTGGAGATGCCAGCAAGGTCCTCCTTCATGGAACCTATGTTCTCGTGGACAACATGGGATCCAGCACAAAGGATCCAGAGAGATTCGCCAGGAGGAGGGGCTAGAGAGGAGCTGGGGTGGGGAAGCTGCCCTAGCATGCTGCCCTGGAGGCATCTACCTGCGGAGGTGAAGACTGAAAAGATACTGGGGAAACTGGGTGACTTCTCTAGTTCTGTGAGTTTGCTGGAGCTGCCATGACAAGGCACTACAGGCAAGGTGGCTTCAACCTGCAAGGCGGCTCCATGGTTCTGGAGGCTGGACGTCCAAGATCAAGGTGTCGGCGGGGGTGGTTCCTTCTGAGGCCGCTCTCCCTGGCTTGTCCGTGGCTGACTTCTCCCTGTGTCTTCACATGTTCTTTCCTCTGTGCTTGTCTGGGTCCTAATCTCTGATTCTTATAAGGACACCAGTCCCACTGGGTTAGGGCTCACCCTAAAGACCTCACGTTAGCTTAATTGCTTTTGCAAAGGCCTTATTTCCAAATACAGTCGCAGTCTGAGGTACTGGGGGTTAGGGCTTTGACATAAGAATTTGGGGGCGGGGACACAATCCAGCCCATAACACTAGTTATAATAATAAAATGCGCCCTTGGTTAAGAGCCTGTTACCAGCTAGTCACTTTCCCTGTCACACCCCTCACCTCCCAACGCAGTCTGCGAGGACCATGGTTCCTGGAGGAAGCTGAAGCCCAGGGAAGGTAAGGGATTCTCCCAAAGCCAAAGGGAGAGAAAGTTCTCAACGGGGAATTTAAACTTAACTTTATCAGCATCAAAATTCCTCAGCACAGCTAAGCCTCTGGGAAGCCACTGACAGAAGCCTGGTCTTGAGCACTAATTTTGTGGCTATAAATCAGGGCTGGCACTTGGTAGACTATGAGGGAGGTGAGGTAGGTGCTCTGTTTCCCAGGAAAGCAAGGAGGACTGTATGGCGGTGGTGGTGGTGGTTGTGTGCAGATGTGCTCAGCCACGCTCTGCCATTGTCTGGCTCTTTGATCCTAGGCAAGTTCTTCAAAAACTCCCAAGTTATCCCACGTTCCCATCTGTAAAGGCCGTCAAAGGAGGCTGTGGTGATCACAGGAGAAAAGACACATGGAGCAGCTCGTGTGAGGTTCGTGCTTCTTGGCTGCTTGGAAGATTAGCTTCCTCACCCGTGAAAGGGGAAATCAGTAGTTCCTCTTTGGCACCTTTGAGACCTGTGATCGGGAGGGCGTATGGAGAATCCCAGGTGTTCATACAAATGGCAGCCGCCTCGGCTGTAGCCTTTCCTTCCTCCCTTCCTTCCGTGGCCTCTTCCCTATCCCGCCATTTCTGCTCTGTGGACCCTGAGCCCTGTCCTGTTCTGATGATACCTTGCTGTGTTCATGGACCACTCTGCTCTACCCTGGGTGGATTCTGTGCCCACTTCCAGGAGCCCCTTAGGCTAATGGGCAGGGTGGGTCCCTAACCAAGACAATCCACCACGTCTGAATCTCAGAGCGAACAGTCACTGGTTTCAAACGACAGCAGCAATCATCTAAGCCAGGGCTGGCTGCCACAACAGTTACCTCCTGATTAATTAATGCAATCAAGACCTTGCCAACTTATAAATTGCTCAGGCATGCCTTTAACTCAAAAGCTCTCTTGTTGGCTAACTGCTTAAGTGATTTTTAAAATCGTTTTAATGAACCGCACTGCAGTTGGATTCTGTGCTATTTATTTATTTTTCTACCAGCAAGATAAAAGTGCAGGAATGTGTGAAAAAAATACATAGTGAATCGACTTAGGTTATGATCCGGAATGAGATGTGAGGTGGAAAAATGGATCTCTCTGCACAGCAGCAATCTTGCCCTGGCCCAAGGTTTTAAAGCCACATCAGAAGCTTGATTTCTCCCTTCCCTCTTCTTTCCCTCTTGCCTTATTGCACACATTCTGCTTGAAGAATGTGTCATGGGGATGCATGGTTCAGAAGTCAATAAACCTGTGTGAGCTCATCACTCTGATGCGCAAAATCCACCTGCCACAAAATTCCAGGGGGTGGTTTAGAGCCAGACAATAAAAATCTCTCCTGTGGCTGGATGATGCCAGTTCCGGACTTTAATAAGATGTCATCCTACCCACCCGCCTCCGTACCCGTCCCCTTATACCTGTTGCCATGTGTCTTTCAGGAAGGATCCAGTGGAAACTGTGGGAGGTCCTGTAGGCTCATGTGTCTGCAGAAGTGAGGAAAATGAGATCAAGGTGGAGGGCAGCTCTGATGTCCTTTTCCCTAACACTACCCTGGATCTAACAGCATAGGCAGTGGGCGTGTTCCCACTTCCCAAAAGGGGAAGGGAGAAGACCCAGTTCTTGTCTTACCCGAAAGATAAGAATTCAGATGGGAGAATTCAGAGGTGTTTCGTAGCAAAAGATTTTACAGGTTTTTATTAGCAAAGGGAAAGCACACCTCCAGGAACGGGAGGAGGCTGATCCCAGGGCAGAGAGCAATGGTCTTTGTTTGCCCCCTTCTCTTACATCCTCGCTTAGAGGTGGGCTCTTGGTTGATGGATGGCTGTCGCCCCTGGAGTTCTTAGTCACGCTGGTCCCTTTTTGCACATGTCCTTACCCATGATGCACACAGAAAAACCCATGAGACAGGGGGCTAAAATGCAATGTTAATTATATTACAGTGAGCACTGGGTCATGCTGGGTTAGGTCCTTGTCACTACTGTGAAGCTGTGGCTGCCAGAGTCTAACCAGTTTCTTGTTGGCACTCATTTAGAGGAAGTGAAGCCCTTTTATGCTGAAGGCGGGCATACCGCCATCTTTGGGACCATCCTCCCTGTCCTCCACCTTATCTGCCCAGTGCCCCTGCTTACCTAACTACCTAACAGGAGGGGGGCAAGAGAGAGAAGCAGAGGGGCACAAAGGAAGTGCTGGTAAGAGAGAGGAAATGAATGAAAGACATTCCACTTCCTAGAGCTAGTCTAGAAAACATGTTCCCCACCTGGTGCTCTTAGGAAGGTGTGTAGTAAATGCCTTATGTAATAATACACTCCTTTTTGAAAGTTGCCTTTCTCGCCACCCTTGAGTAGCTCAGGGATTCGATGAAACTCATGACAGTGGGTGGGACCTGCTTGCCCACCTGCTTTTCTAGGATGCGCTGTATATGTGATTGTGACTTTGAAGGAAATTTGTTTGCCGTTTGCTGATTTCTTTTTGAAGTTAATTTCTAACTTCTTTCACTCCTAAATGAAGAAAAGTAATGCATCTTTTGAAATACACCAAAAGGATTGAGTACATAATTAAAAAAAAAACTTTTTTACTTGTCCAAATTAAAAAAAAAAAAAGAAGATATCCCACAAAGTGAAAGACTGTAAAAAGAGGTAGAAAATGATTGTCCTAAAGAGAAAGAGCTAGAAATATAGAAAGAATTAGGACTCAAGAGACAGAAAGAAAGAGAGAGAGAAAATGAGAAATGGAATGTAAGAGAGAGAAAAGAAAAAGATAGTGAGAGGGGAGAAGAAAAAGAAAAAAAGTGAGTGTATGTCAGGGAGAAATAAAATTATCTGGGAATTTTATTTGTCAAGGCAGCATCAACATTCTAGTCACCCTCTCTGAAGTTAGGGAAGATTCCAGAACCTTACTCCTGAAGTCTGTACATCCCCTCTTACGTTCAAAAACGTTACTTAGATAATGACTTCATTGATCCAAATCCCGGCTCAGTTCGACGTGCCATTTGCACTACACATCGCCAGTGACTCGGCACTTGACCTCTGTGGAATGTCGCTGAAGTGTGACACCCAGCACTTGCCCTGGTTTCTTTGGTCGGAACTGCTGACTTTCACCCTCTGTGTCTCAAACTCGTCCAGGTTGCTATTTAAAACGTTTGCTATTTTGGGAGACCCATGGCCCGTTGACATGGGGCAGAAACCTTGAGCAAGTTTGATGCGTGTGGAGAAGGTTTATGGAAAGGCAAGCTGCTCATCTTGGACCCGGAAGACCATGGAAAGCTGAGTGACCCAGATGACAGTGTGTTTTACGATCCTTGCCTCCTGTCATTCCTGCATTTCTCCTTACAGTCTGGGGAATGTTTCTTCCTTGTTTCCTTGTGGGCTCAGAATTACAGACACTGAAAGAAAAAAAAAAAAAGGGCAAAACTCTTTTATCTTTTCACTACTTCTATAAAGATTGCCAGGTAGTAATGCTCACACTTAAATCAATGATCAGCATCTGCTTAATTTTAACGTGGTATTATTTATCATCCCTTTCCTTACGGTCACTGGTTTCTGTGTCTTTTAAAATCCTTGGGGGTGGGAGGGGAGGGTATAGCTCAGTGGTAGAGCGCATGCTTAGCATGCACAAGGTCCTGGGTTCAATTCCTGTACCTCTATAAACAAATAAAAATAAATTTTAAAATATACTTACCTACTTCAGGGTCACAGAGAAACTCCCCTGCGTATGTCCATGAGGCTTTCTTGTTTTACTTTTCACACTTAAATCTATAATCCACAGGGAATTATTTCTGTATACAATGTGAGGTAGTAGGGACGGTCAACGTTCATCTTACCCCCATTTGAACACCAGACCGTTGCGGCATCAGTGACTGAAAGTTTGTTTGCCCTTCTTGTTTTGTAGTGCTCCTTCTGCACACACAGAGTCATGGATCTGTTTTTGGACCATATTCTGTTCCACTGGTTTATCTGTCCATTCTTACCTAATACCACTCGTTCTAGCTTTACGCTAAGTGTGGATATAAAGTAATTCCTTCCCACTGTGCTTTCGAGAATGCAGTGACGTCTGCATTTCCCCACAGATTGTAGAAGGAGCTTGTCAGCTTCTACACAGAAACACGCCCATACATATCTGTGGTGATTTTTAATGGCATTTGACTGAATCTATCAATCAAATTTGAGGATAATATCTCTCCACATTTTCCCCATTCCTTTTTCTCTTTCTATCTCCTGATATATTTTAATTTATGATTATTGTACTTCCCTCCATTTATTTAGATCTTCTTTAGTTTCTCTCAATGTTGCTTCCTTGCCTTGAATATCTTTTATTAAATCATATAGATTTGGTTCTTTGTGATGTAATGCACTGTTATATATAATATCTATTTTAAAGTTTATTTTA
The DNA here is from genome assembly GCF_048773025.1 of Camelus bactrianus. NCBI lineage: Eukaryota > Metazoa > Chordata > Mammalia > Artiodactyla > Camelidae > Camelus > Camelus bactrianus. The sequence continues at coordinate 10,568,331 of NC_133549.1, forward strand.
TGTTTATTGCTGCTATTTAAGAATGCAATTATTTTTGTATTTTCTCTATTGACTTTGCATCTGGCAATTTGTTGCAATAATCTGTTTGTAAACTGAAACTCTTTTCTGCATAGACAATTATACTATTTGAGAAAAAGACAGTTGTAATTTTACCTTCCAATTTTTATATCTTACGTTTATTTTCATTGCTTTATTGCATTGGTTTGAACCACCAATAAAATGGTAAATGGTGGTGGTGGTAACAGACATCCTTATCCTGACCTCGGAGGGGAAGCTTTTCATATTTAACTCTTAAGTATAATGTTTGCTGTAGGTTTTAAAATAATATTAGATGAAGAACTTTGCCTTTTTTTGTTGGTTTTGCTAAGAGTTTTTTAAAAATTCTAAGTGGATACAGAATGCTATCAAGTGCTTTTGCTGCATATATTGAGATAATTGTATGATTTTTCTTTTTTAGCCCAGGTAGTGAATTACACTGATAGATTTTCAAATGTAAAGTTTGTCTTGTATTCTTGAAATAAACCCAACTTGCTAATGATGTACTATCTTTTTTATATGTATTGCTGGATTTGGTTTGCTAATATTTCATTTAGAATTGTTGGACAATTCATGAGTGAGATTGATCTACAGGTTTTATATATAGGGGTACTGTTTTTGTGGATTTTGGAATCAAAGTTACACTGGCTTTATAAATCAAGTTAAAAGAAGTTCCCTCTTTTTCTTTTTCTTTTCTTTTGCAAGAGTTTTTATTCTCTGTGGATAGGCATTATTTTTGCTTAGATATTTGGTATAATTTGGCAAAGTGAAGTCATCCAGAACTGCAATTTTCTTTGTGGAAAGGATCTTTTAATGTATTTTTAAAATAATATTTTGAAGGTATAATTTACAAAGAATAGAATTCATTCTTTTTAAGTGTATAGTTCTGGAAGTTTTCACAAAGGTATACAGTTGTGAAACCACCACCAGAGTGAGTCCACCGAACACTCCTGTCCTGCCAGAAAGTCCCCTCGTGTTCCTTGGTGGTCAGTTCCCTCCCTTCTGTCCCAGTCCCAGGCAACCAGCGCTCAGCTCCCTGTCCCTGCCATTTTGCTTTTTCCAGGATGACACACCAATGGAGTCATAGGGTCTGCATAAGAGACTCAAGTCTTTTGAGTCTGGCTTCTTCCACTGAGCACAGTGTCTGGGAGAGTCATCGTGTGTTGCTAGTCAAGCAAAGGCAAGTATCCCAGTTGCTTTACCCAGTCAGCGGTATACGGTCATTTTGAGTTGTTCCCCATTTGGCTATTAGGAAGAGGTGACAGAAGCCACTCATGTACAGGTCTTTAAGTGGACGTACCTGGGAGTAAATAGCTAGGAAGGCTAAGTCCTTGGGAGTGGGGTTGCTGGGTCACAGGGAAGTGTATCTTTATCTTTGTGAGAAATGACCAAACATTTCCAAAGTGGCTGTACCATTTTCCATTATCACCAGCAGAGTCCTACCAATACTTGATAGTGTAAATTTGAAAAAAAAAAAAAAAAAAAAAAAGCACTTTATTTTGGGGGTTTTAATACACACTTTTCTAATGAAAAAAATTACAGAGCATCTTTTCATGTGCTTATTTGCTATACATAGAACTTCTTTAGTGACATATCTGTTCAAATCTTCTGTTCAGTTTTGATAGGATTGCTGTCTTATAATTTAATTGGAGTCACATATATTTTTGGATACAAGTCATTTATCAGATATGTGTTCTAGAAGTATTTTCTCAAGTCTCCGGCTTATTTTTTCATTTTAAAGAGCAGAAATTTAAAATTTTGATGAAGTCCAATTTATCTTTTTTTTTTCTTCCCTGGTTCATTGCTCTCAGTGTCTTACCTAAAAATACTTTACTTAACCCAAGTGACAAAGGTTTTTCTTCTATAAATTCTTTAGTTGAATGCTTCCATTTAGGTCTATGATTTTGAGTTAATTTTTGTGTATGTTGTAAGTGTTCAAGTTCTTTTAAAAGTATGCAGAAAAGACTGTCATTTCTCCTTTGGATTATCTTGGCACCTTTGTAAAAATCCAATAGCCCATATGTGTGTGGGTTTATTTCTAGACACTCTGTTCCTACCTGTTTATTCTAATGCCAAAACTACATTCTTTTGATTACTGTGGCTTCATAGTAAAACTTGAAATCAGATGTTGGAGATCCTCTAACTTTTTTTTTTTTTTCAAAACTACTGTATTTCAAATATATTTTACAATCACCTTAATTTCTACAGAAATGAAAGTCATGCTGAGATTCTGATTGGCTCACATTGAATATGTAGATCAGTTTGGGGAGAACTGACATCCTGGTTAAATTGAGTTTTCCTCTTCACAAACACGATATACCTATACGTTTATTTAGATCTTCTTTAACTTCTATCAGCAATGGTTTATAATTTTCAGTATCCAAGTTTTACCCATCTTGTTGGATTTATCCCTAAATATTAAATATTTTGATGCTACCATACATGGTGTTTTAAATTTCCATTTCCAGTGGTTTGCTGATAGTATACAGAAACAAAGTTGATTTTTGTATTGACTTTTATCTTATAACCTTGCTAAATCCACTTATTAATTCCAGCTTTTTTGTAGATTCTTTGAGATTTCCTACATAAAAGAGAGAGCTGCCTATGATGAAAGACAGGTTTATTTCTCCCTTTTGACTCTGTATGCCTTTTGCTTCACAGCCTTGGTTTACTGTGCTGGCAAAGGTCTCCAGTACAAGGTTGTATAGAATTAGTGACAGCAAACATCCTTTCCTTTTTCAATCTTAGGAGTAAAGCATTCGGTCGTTCACCGTTAAATATGTATGAGGTTAGCTGTAGGTTTCTTACAGATTCCCTTTGTCAAGTTGAAGAAGTTCCTCCCTGTTCCTAGTTTTCTGAGAATTTTAATCACAAGTGGAAGCTGAATTTTCTCAAATGTTTTTTTCTGCATCTATTGAAATGATCATGTATGTTCTTTCTTTTTAAGTCTGTAGATTGGGTGAATTGCAATAATCAGTTATTAAATGTTGAACCAACGAAGCATTTCTAGGATAAACCCAACTTGGTCTTTTAAAATATATTGTAGAATCAATTTGGTAATATTTTATTAAATATTTTGCCTTTCTTTTCATCATGGACATCAGTCTGTGGCTTTCTTTTCTCATAACATTTTGGTCTTTCTTTGGTGTCAGGGTAATTCTGGCCTCATAGAACGAGTTGGGAAGGGATCCCTGTTCTTTTATTTTCTGGAAAGTGTTTATGGAGAATCAGTATTCTTTCTTTCTTAATTGGTAGGATTCACCAGTGGAGCACGGATGTGGAATTTTCCTAATGGAAAGGTTTTAAACATGAATTTTTCCCTTTAATAGATATAGGTCTATTCAGGTTATGTATTTACATTTTCTTGACTGAGCTCTGGTAATTTGATGTTTCCAAAGGAATTTGTCCACTTCATCTAAGTTGCTGAATTTATTTTCATATGATTGTACATCATGCATTTAACATGAGATCTACCCTCTTGATAGATTTTTAAAATGCAATACACTAATGTAACCATAGGCACAATTTTGTACGGTAAATCTCTAGAATTTATTCATCTGCATGACTGAAACTTTATATCTGTAATAGAAAAGAACAAATCTGACTCCACATTAGATCTGTTCCTTTGGCTTTAGCCCTGTGCCCTGTTTTCTAGGCTTAGCCTTGCTGGCTCTGCACCTTTTGTAAAAGAATGCTCCTTTAGCCTGAAATAGACAGGATAGTTTATTCACAAGGCTTTCACCTTTAAGGATATTAACACTTTTGCACTTATATAAAGATAACAAGTTGCAGAATAGAAAAATAACATTTGTTTTGTTAGAGGTTTTGCAGGGGCACCATGACCTGACCCACGTGGACAGCTGCAAGAACAAAGGATTCCAAGAAAAAAGAATTCCTACACCAAGAAGTTTGTAACAACCAACCACACCCCCTCCCCGTTTTAGTATAAGAGGAGCCTGAATTCTGACTTGGGGAAGATGGTTCTCCAGGACATTAGTCTGCTATCTTCTCAGTCTGATGGCTTTCCAAATAAAGTCTCTCTTCCTTGCCCCAACACCTCGTCTCCTGATTTATTGGCCTGTCATGTGGCGAGCAGAGCGAGTTTGGACTAGGGAACTTATTCACTGAACAGTAACTCCACATTTCCCCCTCATTAACCCTTTCTTGTCTGTTGGATCTGTAGTTATGTCATCTCATTCATTGTCATTTGATTTACATTTTTCTTATCCCCCTCTGAGTTTTCCTTTGGCTCATATGTTATTTAGAAGTATGTTATTTAATTTCAAACTATTCAGAGATTTCCAGATATATTTCTGTTACTGATTGTGTTTAATTCTGTTGTTAAAGAACATGCTTATAAGATTTCAATTCTTTAAAATTTTTGAGATGTGTTTCATGGCACAGAATATAATCCATCTTGGTGAATGTTTTATGCATACATTTGAAAAGAATCTACACACTTGGAAAGAATGCATGCTCTGCTGTTGTCAGGTTGAACATTCTGTAAACGTCACTTTGCTCAAGTTGGCTAATAGTCTTGTTCAGCTCTGCTAAATTCTTACTAATGTTCTATTTACTTGTTCTTTTAATTAAGCACAGAGAAGTATTAAAGTATCCAAGTATGACTTTTACTTCTATCAGATTTTCCTTTATGTATTGTTATTATGTGCATACAGAGTTAGAATTATGTCTTTTTGATCAGCTGTCCCATTTTATTATGTAATGTCTTTATCCATGGTAACAGTCATTTTTTTTAATGAAAACAGTCCATTTTTTCTAATTTTTCTAGTATTAATACAGCCACTTCCACTTTTTTGATTAGTCTTTGCATAGAATCTCTTTTTCCATCCTTTACCTTTAATTTACATATTTATTTATATTTAAATTCATTTCTCATAGACAGCATATCATTGGGTCTTGTTTTTTTATTCAGTCAGACAATCTTTGCCTTTTAATTTGTGGTATTCAGTTTACCTACATTTAATGTAATTATTGATATGGTCGGATTTAAATCAACTATATTATTCATATTGTCCCATTTGTCTTTTGTTCCCCTTTTTTTCCTGTTTTCCTTTCTTTTTGTATTAAAATTTTATTGTATGATTTTACTTTATATCCAATATTGGCTTATTAGTTATACCTCCTTTATAACTTATTTCATTCTTACCCTGGAGATTACCATATATAGCATTAATTTATCAGGGTCTACTTCCAAATAATATTAGACCACTTTAGGTATAGTGTAAGAATCTTGCAACATTTTATTTCCATTTTCTCCTTCTTATCCTTTGAGCTATTTTTGTTACACATTTAACTTCTACACATGCTATAAACTTTTAGACAGTGACTTTTCTTATAAAACCGTGCAAAATTTAAAAAATTGTTTTATATTTACCTTTATTTTTACTATATCTAGAGCTCAACATTTTGTGTGTGCGTAATACTAGCATTCTTTATTTCCATCTAGTATCATCTGCTGCCTCAAGAACTTTCTCTTTTTTTATTGAAGTGTAGTCAGTTTGCAATGTTAGTTTCAGGTGTACGGCAACGTGATTCAGTTATACACATACTCAAGAATTTCTTTAACATTTCTTGTTGTTCTGGTCTCCTGGCAATGAATTCTCTAAGCTTTTGTTATCTAAAACAATTTTTTATTTGGCTTTTATATTTGAAAGACATTTTCACTGGATGTAGAGTTCCGAGTTGACTTTTTATTCTTTTAGTAGTTTAAGGATGTTGCTCTATTATGTTTCGGTTTGCCTGCTCTCTGACAAAAGAGTCTGCGTGATAATCTTATCTTTCTTCTATTGTATTTAATGTTACCTTTTCCTTTGGCTGCTTTTAAAAATTTTCCCTTTATCTTTGGTTTTCAGAAATTTGATTATAATGTCTCTGTGTGTGTGTGTTATCCTATTTAGGATTCTTTGAATTTCTTGTCTCTGTGCTTTGTTGTTTTAAAATTATTTTTAGAAAATTCTCAGTTGTTATCTCAACTATTATCTCCCTTTCTCCCTCCTTCTCCATTTCCTCTCCTACTAGGACTCCATTTTTTGTGTTTGTTTGTTTTTATTTTTATTTCTACTCACAGCTCTTGATACTGTGGGATTTTTTTTCATTTCCCTCATTTTTGTCCTGTTTTAATCGTTTCTGTTGACCTGTCTTCAAGTTTTACTGATTCTTTCCTCCTCAATGTCCTGTTCTCTTTTAAACCTGAGAAAGGAATTCACCTTTGATATTATGCGGTTTTTCATACCTAGCATTTCCATTAGACTTAAAAAAATCATTTTCACCTGTCTGCTAAAATTCTCTATCTGTTCATGCACGTTGTCCACTTTTTCCGTTAGATTATTTAATGCATCAGTCATAGCTTACAGGGTCCTGTTTGATAATTCTAACATCTGGATCATTTCTTGTCTGACTCTGTTGATTGATTTATTCCTTAACAACATATCTTCAAGTTCAATAATCCTGTCTAAAGCTCTGTTTCTAAATCCATCCTTTGAGTATTGATTTCAGTCATTGTGTTTTTCAATTCAAGAACTTTCTACACAGTTATGTTTATAGCTTTCAGCTCTCTGCCAAAATTCCCAAAATTGTCTTGTCTCTCCTTGAACAAATTAAACGTAATAAGTTTAAAATCCATGTTAGATAATTTCATTATCTGGATCACCTGTGGGTCGGCTGCCATTATCTATAATTTCCCCTGTACATTTTTTTTTTAAATCAAGCTGGACCCTCTCTTTGAATTCCTGCTATTTTAAAATTTATATCCCTGACATTGATGTGAAATTGTTTAAAGATAATTTGAAGCTCTGGGTGATGCTACATTTTTCTAAGGAAGATTCATATTTGCTTCTGGCAGGTAGGTAGGGGCACTGTCAATCCTAGTGAACTTAAATCATACATGGGTTTTTTGGGGGAGGGGTAATTAGGTTTATTTATTTAATTATCTTTAAATGGAGGTACTGGAGGTTGAACTCAGAACCCTGTACCTGCTAGGCAGGTGCTCTCCCACGAAGCTATCCCCACCCACCCCCACCACCAATATGTAGGTTGAGATGATTCAAAGTTGGGCTTCAGAACCTGTGAGAACTGATCTATTTCTAGTTCACTCTTACACATAGGGTGCAACCCAACTCAAAACCTAAGGGGTTGACTGTGGCTACCTGTGCTGGTGAGCTGAAATGTGAGTGAACATGTCCTCCTAACCTGGCTCAACTCTTAGCCTCCTCTGTAGAACCACAGATGTTTCCAAGGAAGCCGTGGTCCTGAACATCTTGCTTACTTGTCTGGGTTCCCTTCTTCTGAATGTTAACCAGGTAACTTTTCATGTCAACCAAGTAACTTTTCACTGCTCCGGTAGCTCTCCATTGCCTTCAAATTATGCATATATACAACATATTTTTCCAGCTTCTGTCGTTGATCTCAATGGAAAGAGCCTTCTCCAAACTTCCTTCTGTCACCACTGGAGATGAAAATCCACCCTCACTCTCAAAGAAAGAAACAGGCCAAGCGCTTTGACCCAGGGCCTGAGTAGAATAAATTATTCTTAGTCCCACTCTTCTGAATTATTGATTTGTCTAATGAACCCAAATACGGAGTCCAACTACTCTCTCGGACTCTGAACTCAAACTGCTTAGGGTCAAATGTGGAATCCTATTAACTGTGTGCCCTTGGGCAAGTTACTTAACCCTTTTATGCCTCTTTTCATCACTTATAAAATACATGTAACAGTGTCGCTATGAGAACTAAGTATGTTAATTAACATCATTCTCTTAAATTGTTATTGGCATATAGTAAAAGCTCAAAAAATTAGCTTCTAATATTCTTTATTCGACTAACCTGAGGATAATATGGCTTAAAATATGACCTCAGCTTCTTTTCCCTCCAGATCAAGTGAAAACCAACAGCAATGTCTGCAGTAAGACACTCTGATTTTGAAGATTAAAGATCTAAATCACAGATAGGCCAAGAAGATGAAACTCTTCCTTCAAAGCATATGACTTAGATTGCAGAAGAACACTTCTAGAATGGCATTTTTAGTAGTGCGATAATGACAAAATTATATCCAGGGATCTCAGTTTGCTCATGTGCAAAACAGAGTTATTATGATGCCTGGTGTGCTGGCTTCCCAGGGCCATTATGAAGTCACAGCTGCAAAAGTGCTTTAAAAATTATAAGGTGCAGTGGGAATGCGGGTATGATTTGTTAATGCCAGTTATCGGAAAATTCCTGAACCTTCTTATTTAAAGTAGGAAGAGCAGAAGTGAAATTGTCAGGAGTGTATGTACTTGGGCACACAGACACACACACACACACACACACACACACGCACGCAGGATTTGCTTGCTGAAAGGAGAAGGAAGTATCTGCCAGCTGATTTAAATCTTGCACTTGAATAGCTTTGCCCCAGCCATCCCCACTGCCAGCAGCTCATCCTACAGGGGATGAATTGGAGCCAGACGGAGTTGTCAGCTTATTGGACGCCAATGGGGCGAAGCAGAGAAACTCAATTGTTCTAACATTCCCAGTCCTCCCCAGGGGCTGGCAGCTGTCAGCGGAGTAATGAGAAAGAGGAACAAAGATGGGAAAAGACCAGCAGCTCTTCAGTGAGGCTCTGGCCATCCCTGCCCCCACTCCCAAACCACCTGCTGAAGGGAGGGATGTTAAAAGAACCACATTTTCCATTCCTCAAAGCCAAACAAGCGGAGAGTCAGCCCAGCTTCTTCTAAATGGGTGCCTGATGGAGGAACAGAAAGCTGAACCCACTGAAGGGCTGCATCTGTTAAATGAATCCATGGCTTGAGAACCAAATCAAAACAGATGGGCTCACACAGCACAGACCCTCCCGCGGAGAGACACCTCTACCTCCATGTCCCACGCAAGTCTCTCTCCAGCAGGAGGTCTGGTTAAGCAATGAAAACCATGTATTTCTATTCATCGGGGTCTCGCATGGTCTCCAGAGCCCCAAGCCCCCCTGCCCCACTTACCTGCATGCCAGGGAGCCCAGCCCACTCCCAGACAGAGGCCATCAGTGGAAGAGCCCATTCAGGGACGGAGGCCAGTCAGACTCCGTGGCTCCCACGCCCCAGACCGCCTTCGCTCCAGATTCCTGTTCCCGGGATCAGCAGGATCTGCCAGCAGCTGGGTCAAGAGCATAAATCCTGGCCATCCTTCAAAATCTGGCCCTGCTTGACACCTCCAGAACCTTCCTCAGCCTCCCAGGATGAGTCCGTTACTTTCTTACAACATTTTTGTGAAAACCTTCATCTTGGAGAGCCCCAGCGATCCACCCGTTGGCCTCAGGGAATCTGTGAATTCCCTGAAATGTTATGCAGATTTTTGTACATAGCCGTCTGTACATTTTCTTTCTAAGGAGAGAAATAATAATGTTTATCAGGTTTCAGAGAGGTCTATGCCCTAAAACCATTTAAGATAAATATGATTTACGAATGTTAGCCATTAGATATAAAAATAGATTTTAAAAAAAGTTTCTTTTGTATAGCACAGGGAACTTTGTTCAATATCTTGCAATAATCTTTAATGGAAAAATATGAAAACAAATGTATGTATGTATATGCATGGCTGGGACATTGTGCTGTGCACCAGAGATTGATACATTGTAATTGACTGTACTTCAAAAAAAAGTAATAAAATAAATTTTAAAATTCAAAATTTTTTTTTAAATTTTTAAAAAATTCTATCGGGTTATAGTCAGTTTACAATGTTGTGTGTTTTGGGTGTACAGCACAATTTTTCAGTCATACATGAATATACATAAATTTGTTTTCATATTCTTTTTCACCGTGAGCTACTACAAGATCTTGACTCTATTTCCCTGTGCTATACAGTATAAACTTGTTTATCTATTCTATATATATCTGTCAGTATCTATAAATCTTGAACTCCCAGTCTGTCCCTACCCACCCCCTCCCTCCTGGCAACCACAAGTTTGTATTCTATGTCTGTGAGTCTGTTTCTGTTTTATATAAAAATTTTTTAAAAGGTAAATACGAACACGACTCTACACAGTATGTATTGTTGATGGTGCGCTGTGTGTTGTGATGAACAGTTCGAAGCCAGAGAAACCACACAGTTGATGCCTTCGGGGTATAGCCTAGAAGGTAGCGCTCAGTGTTGGGGAAATCACATCTCTCAGCAGGATTTGAAAGGCACGGAACTCAGCTTTTTCCAAGAAGAAAGGTACTTGAACAACTAATAGACACACAGCCCTTACACCCCCGCACTTATCCAGAAACACAAGCCTGACCAGTCTCGGCACCTCTGATTCCCTCCCCAAATCCTCCTGCAGAGAAAGACTCACCAGGCGTCCAGCCAGCTCCAGGAGCAATTAGTCAGGAGCCAGGAAATGAACTACAGAACACAGAGTCCCTCTCCCGCCAACTTTGCTCTTTAAACGTCTTGGTTTGCCAGCCTCGCCTCCCACCCGTCCTCACCCTGCTTACCGGCTGGCAAACTGTGCCCGAGAAAACCACGGGCCTGTGATGGGGACCCTCAGTCTCACCTTGATGGGGCGAGGGTACCCCTCACAGCCCCCCACCTGCAGCACTGCTGTGTCGTAAACCTCTCCAAGGCCAGCCCTCACCTCTTCTCCCTTTTCCCCTTTGCCTGCGGGGTAACCGGGCTCTCCAACCTGACTTTCCCCAGATTTCCCCTCCACCTGAAGCTCTCTCTCTCGGGGCTGCCCCTCACACCAGTGTCTGAGGAAAGAGGGTCTCTCCGTGTGGCTCATCTCCCATGTGCCTTTTTTCTTTAATTGAAGTATAGTCAGTTACAGTGTGTCAATTTCTGGTGGGCAGCATCATGTTTCAGTCATACATGAATATGCATATATTTGTTTCATATTCTTTGTCATTATAGGTTACTACAAGTTATTGAATATAGTTCCCTGTGCTGTAGAGAAGAAATTTGCTTATCTATTTTATATATAGTAGTTAATACTTGCAAATCTCGAACTCCCAGTTTATCCCTTTCCACCCCTTTTATCCCCTGGTAACCGTATGTTTGTTTTCTATGTCTGTGAGTCTGTTTCTGTTTTATAAATAAGTTCATTTGTGTCTTTTTTTTTCTTTTTGTAGATTCCACTTGTGAGTGATATCATATGGTATTTTTTTTTTTTTTCTCTTTCTGGCTTCCTTCACTTAGAATGACAATCTTCAGGTCCATCCATGTTGTTGCAAATGGCATTATTTTATTCTTTTTTTATGGCTTTTATTCCACTGTATAAACTTACCACATCTTCTTTATCCAGTCACCTGTGAATGGACATTTAGGCGGCTTCCATGTCTTGGCTGTTGTAAATAGTGCTGCTGTGAACTTTGGGGGTGCATGGATCTTTTTGAATTAAGAGTTCCCTCTGGATATACGCCCAGGAATGGGATTGCTGGGTCATATGGTAAGTCTCTTTTTAGTGTTTTGAGGAATGTCCATACTGTTCTCCATAGTGGCTGCACCAAACTGCATTCCCACCAACAGTGTAGGAGGGTTCCCTTTTCTCCACAGCCTCTCCAGCATTTGTCATTTGTGCCACATCTTTTTAACATTTTATTATAAAATATTTCAAATACATATAGAAGTAATTAAAATGTGTCCCCTTATTTTCAAGGCCTAGATTTATCTGCTAACATCTCCCATAGTTGCTTGTTCACGTTGTCCTTGCTGAACTGTTGTAAAAGCAAGGCCCACATGTCACATTTACTCTAAGCACCTTGTTATGTGACACTAAACTGCAAAGATATTTTCTCACACAGCTACAATACCATATTACCCCAAACAAAATTAACAGTCATCCTTTAATATAATTTAACATCATCTATATTCAAATTTCCCTTATTGCCCCCCACCCCACAAAATGTCTTTTACAATTGGTTTGCTTGAGACAGAGTTCACGCAAGGGCCACACTCTGCATTGGTTTTTATGTCTTGAATGTTGCTTAAATCTTAAGCTTCCCCTGCACCCCTCCCCCAACCTCTTTTCCCGCACCATTGCCTGGTGGCGGGACCGTTTGGGTTGTCCTGTAGATTGCTCCACTTTCCAGATTTGTCTGATTCTTCATAGTGCCATTTAACTCATTCTTCTCTGCCCTGTATTTCCTGCAGAACAGAATTTTGAAGAAGCTCAGACTCTGGTAGGAGCCAGACTCCCCTGGGGACTTGGTAGAAACACAGTTCCCAGAACTGAACCTGCCTTGGTGAGCCTGGGCTCTGTCCGCGTTATCGGCTGTTCAGGGTTTCTGGAACCATGGCCACAGGGGATACCGTGTGCTCCTGTTACATCGCAGCAAGGCACACGTCTCACTGTCGGACTTTGGTGATACTGATGCCCTGGGTCCAGGTGGGGACAGGCTGAAGCCACCAATGTCAAGTTGTATGCATGCCGGTACCTGTAGCCTCACCCTCTCTAGAGTTCTTCAGGACCCTTTTCTGTGAATTACTTCCATTTTCTCTCATTTTTTTCAACTTTTCCTCTATTTTCTCCTTCTCTTAAAAAAGGCAAAGAAAAATCATGCTTATTATAGTGTGGTTTATAATAGTGAAGAGACAGATAAAGCTTAAGTGTCCAGATAGAGAATCGGTTATACACTTGATTATTGTTTTAAATACAGTCAGTTACAATGTGTCAATTTCTGGTGTACAGCACAGTGTTTCAGTCACACACACACACACATATATCTGTTTTCATATTCTTTTCCATTATGGGTTATTACTAGATATTGAGTATAGTTCCCCGTGCTATACACTTTATTGAGTAAAATTATTTGCAGCCACTAAAAATTACACCATCAGAAATATATAAAGACATGAAAAAATTTCCTAATAAAATTTTAAATAAAAATAAAGCTACAAAACAGACACATAACTACAACGTAGCTGTATCATGTATAGCTCTACATTTTCATAAAAACAAGCTCACAGGCTACAGAACTACTCTAGATGCCTCTACCTAGAACAAAAACACAAGGCACAGTTAATTGCGATTTTATCTGGGTGATGGGATTAGGCAGAAGTTTTATTTCTATCTTTGGTTTTTCTGTAATTTCTGTATCTTCTAAAATGGGTGCAAATTGATTTTAGAAATAAAAAACAGTATGTTAATTAAAACAACAGAAGTGGGGAGGGTATAGCTCAGTGGTAGAGCGTGTGCTTAACTTAGCAGTGCATCCATTAAATAAATGTTATTTCAGTGAGTTTATTCTTCACCTCTGTTTCAGTATTCTTTATATTTTCCAGCTCTTTGCTAAAAACTTCACTCTGTGCATCTATACTCCTCTTGAGTTCTCTGAACATCTTGGCCATCATGACTTCAAACTCTTTCTCAGATACATTGTCTGTCTCCTCATCACTTATTTCCTCTTCTGGGATTTTATCTTGTGCCTTGGCCTGGGAGATACTCCTTTGTCACCGCATATCATGTGTCTTTCTATGTGTTTGTGGATTCCTTCCAAAGGCTTTGGGATTATTGTTTTCTTATTTCTAGTATCTGCCGTGGTGGATGGGGCCGGACTAGAGGCTTGTGCAGGTTTCCTGGCAGGAGGAGCCGGTGCCCGCCCACTGCTGGGTGAGGCTTGGTCCTGGACCTCTGGTGGTCAGGGCTATGTCTAGAGGCCTTTGTGCCTCAGGAAGTCTGCTGATGGGTGGGGCTGTGTTCCCACCCTGTATGCTGTTTGGCCTGAGGCTTTCCTACAGGCTGTTGGGTGGCAGGTCTTGGTGCTAATGATCTAATCAAGATGTCAGCCTCCAGGAAAGCTCACATAGATGAACACTCCTGGAATGTCTGCCACCAGGTTTTATGTCCCCTGAGTGAGCTGCAGCCATCCCCCACGTCCCCAGGAGACCTTCCAAATCCAGCAAGCAGGTCTGGCCCAGGTTCCTATGACATCACTGCCTCTGTCCTTGGACCTGTGGCTGTGAGTTTCTGTGTTTTCTTCTCAAGAGAATTGAGTCTCTGTTTCCCCCAGTCCCATGCAGCTCCCAGAGCCAAGCTCTGCTGGCCTTCAAAACCAGATGTCCTGGGGTCTCCTCCTCCCAATGCCGGGGCCCGGGCTGGGGAGCCTGACGTGGGGCTCAGAGCTCTCAGTCCTGTGGGAGGGCCTCTGTGACTTAACTACTCTTCAGCTTGTGGGTCCCCCACCTGGGGGGTATGGGGCCCAATTACATCGTGAGCACGCCCCTCCTACCGTCCTGCTGTGGTTCCCTCTTTATGTTTCCAGTTCCAGAAGATCTTTTTTGCTAGGTTCTAGTCTTTTTTCCAATGGTTGTTTAGCAGTCACTTGTGATTTCATTGTAGTCACGAGGAGAGGCGAGCTTATGGTCCTACCACTCCCCTATCTTGACTGGAACATCTTCAAATTTTTTAAGTTTTGAAAAAAGAAAGAAAATTAAAAAAGAAAAAAAAACAGAAATTTTCTTTTATTGATCTGGTATCCCCCTCAAGTTATGACCATACCTTCAGCCCACATTTCTTGAATGAGTTGTTGACACTGAATGTCCGGCACTCAAGTCCTGCTCATTCATCTGGTAATGTTTCCGGTTCAGAAACTGTTTCCAGTTTAAACAGACTACTGACACCACTCTCTCCCGGGACTGCATTTGCCATCTAGTCCCTGCTCTCACTTTGGCCTCTCCAAAGCATCTGGAAGTGCTGACATTGTAAATGCTTCCTCTTTCTTGAGATAGTCTCCTCCCTTTCTTCCTGCAGAATTACTCATTTTCCTACAGATATTCATTGAACACTAGATCCGTGCAGGCATAGGTCTCGGTCGCTGGGATACAATAAAAAGAAACAGACAAAGCCCCTCTCCACCCTGAAGTCTGTGTTCAGGGAGGTGCTGGGCAATCTGGGGTGGTTCTAGCAGGATGGCAGGGAGGCTTCATTGTGAAGGCGACATTTGAACAAAGACTTGAGGGAAGTGAAGAGGGCGAGTCAGGGGAGAGCAGCCCTGAGAGGGGTGGGCTGTGCAGGCTTCATGAGGACTGGGCTCCTACTCTGAGTGGACCCCCAAGCCCCTGAGGGCTGAGAGGGGAGGGCAGGCAGGATCCGACTTCTGCCTGGAGGACGGATGGTGGAGGGTGTTCTGGTGGAAGCAGGGAGACTGTGAGCAGCCTCTGCAGATGACAGATGTGCAGAGTAGTGGTGGAGGTGAAGAGGGGGATTCTGGGTTCAGCCTGAGGACAGAGCCGAACCATCTCGTTCAGTCCTTTGCTGCCATCTCTCCTTCCTGCTCACTGAGAACAACTGTCTTCTCTCTTTATCCCTTGGCCAACTTGTCTGCATAGGTGGCTGCCTCAGTTCCCACAGTCAGGCGGACAGATGTCCCCTCTTCCTCCAGCTCTGAGCCACACACATTCTGACACCCCAAGTGGAACACCATGAACATCCTTCTATCTTTCGGACACAGTTTCAAGCCAAGAACTTGGGTCGCTTGTTCTCAGCCCCTGGGAAGTTCAGGACAGCTCCATCTTGTCCTAAGAACAGAATGGGCCCTGGACTCCCATTTAGAATCCAGAAGACAACACATCACAGAGCACGTTCATGTCTAGTATTCCATTACGTCATTTGATTCCAGTGATCACCCTGGGATACAGGTGTGGCAGCTACAATCACACCCATTTATGAATTAGTTAATAGATCGGGTGACTAGGGCAATGGCAGTGGCAGTGGCAGTGAGCTGCGGAGACAGGACTGGAGCTCAGTTCTCCTGGCTCCTCATCAGGGGGACCTACCATCCAGTCTCTGAGAACCCCGGGGCCCTCATCAAGGCAAGGACCATCATAAACCAACAGTAAAAGCATCTTGGTTTGCTGTGCATTCTGGAAAAGAAAAAAGCTGTGAGACCAAGCAGACGTCACAGGACTGGTTAACATTGCCCTGGTGTTCAGGCTCAGAGAGAATCCTTCCAGAAAGTTCCCAGCGTGGGCCAGCCCTCCTCCTGCTGCCCCTCGAGGAATGAGGAATGAGAGACTCTGCACCCTATCCATCCACAGTCTGTACCAGGATCGTCTGTGGCAGGAGGATATCCTGCCCCCTTTCCCATGGGAGTGGTCTTCACTTTGCTGTGAAGAGAAGGAAATGAGATAGCAGCTCAAGTTTTACTCGGAGCCCAGAGTCCGGACGGACTGCCGCTGGCTCTGGGGGCAGGATGCTCTGTGGCTGGTAATGGCCTTCAAACTGAATGGATGATGAAGGCTGACTGAGATACTACACTTAGGCTATAATTAATTTAGAATTTGAAATGGGGAGAAACCTTGTGTGTTTCAAGCCGAAGCTGCTCAAGCCGGAGGCTGCCTTATGGCAGGGATTTTTTTTCTCACATTCCCATCAAAACCACGGATCTAAGAAGTCTGCTCTGTCCCACCACAGCAGCCCTCCTCCCAGACTCATTTCCTGCTGTTGGAGCAGTTAGAGCACAGCTCGTGTGCGAGATGAATAACCCGCTGCGGGGAGGGAGAAGGCACCGTGGGCAGGCTCCTGGTGTGGTCCGAGCTCCCCCGCCCCCAGGCGCTGCTTCCTGGGCAGGGAAGGTGAACACTCAGGTGCTGGGCAGGCTCCTTGTCTTGCTGCACTCAGCCTCCTTGGCAGGTGGTCCTTCTGGGATGGGTTGGGGGCTTCCACCAACAAGCAGAGCAGCTGGAGAGGGAGTGCTGGCCAGGGGACCGGAGCTCTTCCGGGGAGGGTGGAATCACCCAGCTCCCGGCCACAGCACAGGGGCTGCGACCGTGACCATGCCGTCTCTGAGGGACCTCCACGGGAAGGCTTTCCTCTCCCCTCAGCCCAAGTGGCACCTTGGCACCTTCTAGAAATGGAGAGAATCAAGTGCAACAATTCTTTTTTCTGGCCCACCAAAGAACCTGACAAAATGCTCTTCTTTTTTTTTGTTGTTTTTAAAGAATGTTATCTGTTATTGTCCATCATTTCTTGTTGTTTGTGGTAGAAGATTTTACAATTGATTGATTGATTGATTGTAATGGAGGGACGGGGCATTGAACCCAGGACCTCATGCATGCTGAGCATGTGCTCTACCACTGAGCTATACCCTCCCCACCAAAAATGCTCTTCTTAAGCATGGAGACCATAAAGTCAGACACGGCTCTGAGGTTTGTGGTCAGAAAGACAAGGATAATATGAAAAGAACAAAGATGTATGTAAACGTGCTAAAATTCAACCAAAGGATGGGACAGCTAGAGGTCTGGCCATTCAGAGAGGAGTCAGCAGAATGAGGTCACGTACAGTGAAAGTGTAGGTGAACCGGGGGGGAGACCACCCTGTTTGGAGAATATTGGCAGAGTGACCAGGAAGCTGGGATCGACTCAGCAGTCAAGGTCACCACCAAAAACCCAGGCGGTGTTCCAGCCAGAGAGCCACTGGCCGTTAAAACTCCCCAGCTAACTGAGAGGCAAGCACAGGAACCGTATGATAAGATAACCCGAACGTTGTTTAGAACTGTCTCCTTAGTGGGCGTACATCTTTCAATCACGAAAAGATTTAGAGTTAAATTTAGAAATGCTTGAGAGAATCAGCCCTCAGAGAGACTCTCTCGTGGTTAAGATGTTGGGAGACAGCTTTCCGTCACTTTCTCACATTTCTGCACATCTGCGGGCAGAAGCAAGACTGCCTTTGTTCTGGACTCCCTTTTCGAGGATGTTTGGCAAACAAATGTGGAAAATGGAGACAGAGTCTCCCTCCAGGAGGGCAGGTTTACTGTCCAGTACAGTGAAGATCGTTTCTTTCTTTATGGCAAAAGTCAAGCAGACTTGCTACCCATGGGAAAAGATTCAGGCTCCACAAGTTCAGGGCTGCTGTCCTGTTGCCCACGGTGTGTGCAGGTGTCACCTGCTCCCTCTTCAACTGCCCTGGGGGGATCGGGGCTTGGGGAACCAGTGTCATTGTTGCTGTTCTCCTCACTACCCCTGCTGTGAGCAACGCAGTCCTTTGCCTCTGACCCGGGAGTCTCGTGTCTTTTACCAGCATCCACCAAACCTGTTAGTTTGAAAGTGGGCTAAAATCTCAGACTCCCTACAGTTCTTGAATGAACTCTCTTCATATTTAGTATTTAAGTTCTTACAGTAGAGATGTTGGCCTCTGCAAGTAGTAGAGCCACTTTGTGATTCCATATTAAAATTAAGTAATTTAAACTTGTGATTTCTGAATGACTCATTTTTGGGGGGGTGGGAGTAATTAGGTTTTTTTTTAATGAAAGCATTACTATATATAAAAATAGATTTAAAAAAACTTCTTCTGTGCAGCACAGGGAACTATATTCAATATCTTGTAATAACCCTTAATGAAAAAGAATACAAAAATGAATACACATACATATGTGCATGACTGGGACACTGGGCTGTACACCAGAAGTGGACACATTGTAACTGATGGTACATCAATAACAAAATAAAAATAAATGGGGGCACTGGGGATTGAACCCAGCACCTTGTGCATGATAAACACATGTCCTACCACTGAGCTCTACCCCCTCCACTAAACTTGTGATTTTTAATGTGAAATTCACTGAGTTTATAAACAGTGTAGGGGCATTTAAGATCTAGATTCATCTTATAATTATAATTAATTAAATGTATGAAAATTACCTAAAGACTCCAGAAAGATTTGACATAGCCATCAGACAATTAAAGTACCTTAAAAAGGAAATAAAATCTGTTACATTTATAAATGCTATTTTCAGTGTTTGAAGGTGTTCAATCACTCAGTTTGTAGCTGGGACTAAAATTTTAAGATGCCTTCCCTTTTGGTTAAAAATCTGAGGTGGGGGAGGGCGTAGCTCAGTGGAAGAGTGAATGCCCAAGGCCCTGGGTTCAATCCCCAGTACCTCCATTAAACAAACAAACAAAGAAACCTAATTACCCACCCCTACCAAAAGAAAAATCTGAGAATGATTCACCTAGAACGTAGAGAACTGGGAATTCCTCTCTCCTTCCTTAACAATAAGAATGTGTCAGATGAAATACAAAATGATAACTGTCCTTGAATTCACCAGAGGACTAAGATCTCAGGGCAACTGAGTAGCCTCTGCCTCCTTTAAGTCTCTGAGGTGCAGCTAACCGAGAATGAGACTTGACTTCTGATTTTCTGTCTTAGCTGGGATGAGTTTCCACTTGGCTTTTCTCAGCATCACGGTTCTTCCTCTACAAGAGGGTTCTTCAAGTTACTAAGTAGGTCCGTTCCAAAGATAAAATCAGAGATGAGGCAAATGAACACCAGCTGGGGCGGGACCCGTGGGACCACTATGAGATGGATTTGGCACCAGGACTTCCCCACATCGACAGGAAGGCTGTGATGGTATTTTCGGTCTCGTCGTATCAGTTTCAGCTCCAATCTTGTATTCACAGCCCTTCAAGGGTCTGAGTCACTCCTTTTCCTCAGGAGAAATAGCCAAGGTCCTCTCGGTCCTACATGAGGGCCCCCCTAGTGCGTCTGCTCGCTGTGACATTACAGCGTTATTCCTCAAGGACACTCAGGCGCCCCTTCCGTAGATTGGCTCCTGGTCTGACAACTGGCTCCGGTCTGGAAACTGGGCAAAGGATCATGATTTTCCATCGCAGCAGCTGACATCAGCCTTTGGCTCACCTGCTCTTGTTACACAGTTTGAGCAACATGTTCCAATCTTACTGTTAGGAACACCACGGTCTAGTAGTCACGGCTCCCTTATTCTTGCAAATAAGGGTCCAGGTTGCCATTGTTACAATCATTTGTCCACCGTGCCTTGGATGGCTAAGTATTGCCGGCTCTGCTGGGCTCTTCTTGAAGCCTATCATCCCCAAATTCACCCGGGGGCCCACACCCACCACAGCCCAGAAAGCTCAGTCATCAGGGAGTTTCTCAGCAATGCTGGTGGCCCCCTGACTGGCACGTTCCTTCTTTTACTAGTGAACAGCACGCCCTCCGCGCGCTCCCAGTGACTGGTTACTTGGAAGACTCTGTGGTCTTGCACAATAAATCTATTTTGAATGCCGACCCCACTGAATGTTCTACTCCTTCTGCTGTCATGGGACTTCTAGCATCAATGTCATCCTCATTTCCAAGCCGCAGGGCACTCTCTCAGCCGCAGATAAGGATTGGTTCTAGGTGTGCTTGCCAGGATGCAAATCCTGAGTCAGGGGAGAGTGCCCGAGTATCAGTCAACTCGCCTTTGTCCAGCTTAGTGGTTTACTCCCAGTTCAGCGTGCTCAAGATTCACTGGGTCACGTTGGTCCATGTGAGCCAGGTTCTGTGACCCTTTCTGAAGCAGGAACAGCCCCTCTCGCCTGCCATGTGGAGCTATGCCAGACCTTACTATTAGCCTAGCACAGGGGTTGGCACACTGTGGCCCACTGGTCAAATACAGCCCATTTTTGTAGATAAAGGTTTGTTGAAATCCAGCCACGCCCACATGTTTACATATGATCTACTCTGCTTTTGGACACAGGGAAGAACTGAGTGGTTATAACAGAGAATGTATGGTCTGAACAGCCTAAAATCGTCACCATATACAGATACACCACTTTACAGATAAAATGTGCTGACCTCGAAGCCGTGAGGGCTGGTGGGGGAAATCCTGAGAAGGGCAAGTTTCATCCTGCAAGGCAGCTGCCCCAGTGGAGAGCTCTGCATGGACGTAGGGCAAGAGGAAGCTGTGTTGTCTACAGGAAGGGTGGGTTTCTTCTTCAAGCCCAGAGAGTTCCAGGGAATCTGAGGATAGAAGGTTCTCAAGCACATCTCCCAGATGTCCCCTTGCCAGGACCTTGGGTCCCACCCGTCCTGATCATGCCCTTGACTTTGGCATAGGTTACTTGCTAAGGCCACAGATTGGACTTCTCTGACTTTTATCAGCAGAATGTGCCATCCAGCTATGGCAGATGAGAGTCCTTTTACACGCTGCCACAGAGGGCTTCTGGCTTCTGATTTTGTGCCTACTCAGAGGGTGGGCTGATTTGAACTTGCATTTCTTCCCTCTGTGCATTGACCCACCTAACAGTCAGTCCCCAGCCATCCCCTTGCCCTTGTGGCTGCTACGGCTACCACATCTCTCAAATGCTTGCGAGGCCACATAAGCCAGTGCATCCATCCTCTGGCACCTGCATCCCATCCAGTACCAGTCAGGCTCCAAGTCAGGATCATCAACCACGCCAGTTATTTCTACAGAGAGAATTTAATTTAGGGAATTTTAAACCTGCTATTGAGAAACTGGACAGGTAAAAAGGGAATATTGAGACCAACCATCCTGGTTTGCCCAAAACTACACTAGTTTTAGCACTTAGAGTCCCGCATTCTGGGAACCCGCTCAGCCCCAGGCAAACCAGGACTGTTGGCCACCCTCACTGAGGATCATCGGCACAGCGCATTTACAAAGGGGTTCATTCATGGGAGCTGGGTTTAGGGGAAGCCCAGGGCCCAGTGCAGGAACTCAGGGCTGGCCAGAGATGAGCTGCCACCACTTTAGGCCAGAAGAAACGAGGGCAGAGAGAAGTTACTGCAGCTCAGAAGGAGAGAGAGCCCTGAAAGCAGCAGTGTCCTCAGGCTGAGACACAGACAGCCGTGGCCACCTTGTGGGGAGGGAGCCAGGGGAACACACCCACGACGTCGGTCGCTCCACGCCTCTGTTCTGATGGTGCTCCCCGCTGGCTAAACTCAATCACAAGCCATACTGTTGCCAGTAGACACAGCAGGTTTCCAGATTCTTGTCCCATAACAGAAAGAATTCAGAGACAAGATGCAGAGGTTAAGACAGTAAAATGAGGATTCATTAAGGGATGGACAGTACACTCCCAAGGGGAGAGCGGGCAGGGCCAGGTGAGCAGTTGCCCTGAGGGGGTTTTTTTTTTTTGGCAAGTTGGTTACGTACAGTGTCAAAATGAATGGGTGGACCATTCAGTGGGGAGAGGATTTGGGGTCATATTCCCTAATTTTCACCCCAGCTCCACCTTCCCAAAGGGAGAGGGAATTTGGTCCTTATTTAGTCTGGATGGGAAGTGTCATGGTGCCAGTGCAGGATGGGTACTTCTAATCTGAAAGGCTAATTTTATTGAAATGAGGGCATAATGACATTCAGACACTGGAGATTCCTGCCTTTTCCCACCTTTCTTTGTCAGCCTCCAGGCCACTCATCACCCCTAAATGTGCGACCTCTTATCAGCCCAGAGGGTTCTGCTTTTTTTTTTTCTGCCCAGGGACCTCTGGTGCTTACATGATGTGTGATTTCCTGTATTTGGGCTGTGCCCCTCCTTTCTGCCCACTTCCTGCCATTTGGCCTGGGTACCCCTTTCTCTGCTCATATCTAGCTATCTGCCCACTCTAACAAAAGGATATGGAGGCCATTGATGTAGCCCTTATAGACCTGGCTCCAGGGTGGAGTGCACCGTGGGGGAAGAGGAACAAGTGGGTCTGTGGGATCAGACAGTAACTCTCTGGCACAGGGCCTTGATATTCTCATTGGTAAGATGGGAGTCATAAGGAAACCAACTCACAGTTTGTTTGAGTTGGTTTGTTTGTTGTGCAGATTGATAATGAAACAGGTTCAAAGTGTCCAAAATAGTTCTGTCTCTCCTAAATAGATAGACAGACAGACAGACATATAGATAGACAGACAGATAGAGTTGACCATTGAATAACATGGGGATTGGGAGCCTAGACCCTCAGTGCAGTTGAAAATAAGTTAGAGTCAGCCCTTATAACCGCAGGTCACCTGTATCTGCAATTCCAAATCCGTGGATCCCACCAACTTCGGATTGTGTAGCACCATCATATTTACTATTGAAAAAAATCTGCGTGTAAGTAGCCCTGCCCAGTTCAAACCCTTCCTGAAGGGTTACCAAGGATGACTGATCAGCTCTTCCACAGTCAGGACCGATCAGCTCCTTTCCCCCTCAAGCATGTGAAGCTCACCTGTACTGAGAGCCCAGAGTCTGACTCACAGGAAGGCAGAGTGTCAGGGGCTGAGGGTGACACAGACAAGGGTCACATCACCCAGAGTCTGTGCAGAGGGACCCCAGGAATTGGGGGAAAAGTGAACCAGGCAAGAAATGCAGAGGCCAAAGACAAATGTCTTGGATTTCAAATGCTGCTCAAAACATGGCTCCCTTAAAGAACAGGAAAGGAAAAGACCCCACATGGAAGGAGAGATTGTATCCAATCTGTCCTGAGCCCTGCCTAGATCCGCTGTATCCCGTGCCCTCTACCCACCGCCCCCTTCCTCACCCCTGTTTGAAACCCACTTCCTTTATGTCTGCTCCCGAGGGGTTTTGACTCTCTTTTAGTTACTTGATTCAGCTTCAGAACTGGCTTTAGTCCCTAAGTCAATTCTCAGATGCTGACTCATCCACCAGTCTTCATGTCTGGATTTCCTCTCCATCACTTGTTCACTCTTCTTCCCCAAGACTCTCTCAACCATCGGCAGCTGAGGAGGCAGCTGGGCTGGGGAGGCAGCTGGGCTGGGTCACAACGTGGTGCTGATGGCCACCCTGGCTCTGCCTCCTGCCAGCCTGCTCAGGTAACGGAGCAGGACCCTGTGGGGCCTTCCAGGGCCAGACCCTCCCCCATGTCCTCTGCTGGAGCTCCTCTCTGAAGTATCCAGATAATATCATTTCATGTACATTTTCTGAGTTTTTCAGATGTGAAAAACCACCACCAAAGGGAAGAAATTAACTACTTGCTGATCGTGGCCCCCAGACCTTCTGGTGCCTGGGGGTTGATGGTGTTGATGCCCTGTTCCCTTGACATCAACCAATCAGGGGGTTGTGCACGAGCTGATCACGTACCTGTGACTCCCCCTCCCTTATCTACCTTTAAATATGCTTTGCTGAAACACTTTGGGGAGTTCGGGGTTTTCCTGGGCCTGAGCCACCCCGTCCTCCTTGCTCGGCCCTGCAATCAACCTTTCTCTGCTCCAAACTCCAACGTTTCAGTTCGTCTGGCCTTATAGTGTGTTGGGCACATGAACTTGCCTTCAGTAACACTCAGGTAAGCACATGTCCTGGGCATCACTCTTTGCCTGCGCTCTCTCTGGACACTCACAGGGTGGTCTCTGTCCCGGAAAGTGTGTGTGGTGGGGGGGGGGGTTCTTCTTGTCACTTCTTCTAAACTAGATGCCATCTGTCACCCAGGACCAACGACTCTGGTGGGTTCTGTAAATACTTTATCTTAGGTACGTTAGAGCTGATTTCACTACTATTATTCCTCTGACCTGCCAAGTTAACCACTAAGTGTAATATCATTTCTTTAGGGAAATGATGCAAGTTCCAAACAACCAACTTAGAGTGAACTTTGGAGGAATCCATCCACGTTAGATGAATTTTTGAAAAGCTCTCTATGCACAAGGAGGTGGGGCGTAAGTAGATATCATTTGATGGGCTGTGGTGTTATTTTTGTCCCTATGGAGCATGCAATTAGCATTCCAGCCACACACTAGCTTCACCCAAGACCAGAAGCTGAAATATAAATAACCACTCAAGCAAGGTTATTTAGATCATCAATCAGATCGACCAGATCTAAGCCAATTATTTTTCCGGCAGAGTTAATTAGAATGTGTCGAAAGTGAGTGAGATGTGAAAGGAAACTTTCCATTACTTGTTCCTTTAACAGTTACCTTATAAGCTGGAGTCCTGTCCTTAATGTCACATTACGAGTACCTTCTAGAGAGGAGAAGATCTACGTGTAGCCTTTAAAAATTGGAACCAAAGTACGTTCCCACTAGTTTCAGCTCAAATATTAAATTGGGTAGAAGGTTAATCACAGGGAAATAGGAAGACTTACTAGAGAAAAACAGAAACCCCAGGGTGGAAGAGAGTCTGCAGGTATAAAGCGGGAATGGATCTGCAGGGACCTCTGCTTCCCTCACTTAGAGCCTGAAGCCTTTGAGTGGATCCATCAGGAGTCTGAGAATCTTCTGTCCTCTCAGCTCTCCATCCGCCAATGGTTTATGGTCTAACTGCAGGGTACATCACCCAACAAGAGTGTGTCACCAGTCACAGTCCTCAGACTTGCCACCTGTGAAATGGGACTACGCCCTCTTTTGCAGACTGAAGTTCATGGTTTATGTTGTTTTGATCTTGGAACACTTTTGACAAATAAAACATGAGAAACTGCTTTCAGGGCAAACAACTCATTATTTATTAAGAAGAAAAATAATGAAAGAGAAAGACGCAAAGGGTAAGATCAATAGGTCGTCTGATGTTGAGCTAGAAACGACAGGAGACGTGCCTCCTCGAGGCCGCCCTGACTCCGAGTGGCAGGAATGGGGGGGGGGGGGCGGGAAGGCCAGGTACACACGCTCCCCACCCCAGTGTGGAACATAAGCCCAGCCCCTCACCTGCCTGCCTTTCAGGGCTTTTCTCATGAAAACGAGGTTCCGAATGCTGATTTCTGCTTTAAGGCCCAAGACACACTTGAAACATCTGTGTAGAGTGTGGGGAGAAGGTGTGTGCGTGCGCATGCGTGCTGGTGGTGAGGGAAGGAGACGGGGCGGGGTGGGCGCTTTCCTAGGAGATAAAAGAAAATAGCAAAGCAGCAACCCCGTTCTCTGTCTTCCATCCGGGCACAGCTGCACGGAAAATGGCCCGAGTGCACGCTGGGGCCGCGACTGCTCCGGGGCTTAACGTACAGGAGCCTGTGACACCAAGCCACGCTCACCCGCAGGGACCTCCAGAGATAGAGAACTCTCATAGAGCTCTCAACGAAGCTCCGTGGCTTTCAGTTACAGAAAGATTTCTTCTTTTTTTTTCAGAGGGAATTCTTTGTTTTATTTTGGTCTATGTTGATATGAAATATTCCACATTAGTATGAATTATAGAAAAATTGGAACATAGAGATAAGCAAATATAATAAAATTAAAACTAACCATAAATTCACTACCCAGACAGAATCAACATTAATTTTTTGGCCAACTTTTTTCTACCAGGTTTATTTTCTTTGCATACATACATGTTTTTATATTATTTGGTAGCCTGGTTTTTACACTCAACATCACAAGTGTATTTCATGTGAATATGATTCCTGTACTTTCACTGTTTATAGTATACATGTTATATATTTTTAATTTTTTTCAGTTTTATTGGGTATAATTATTACAATTAGACAGCACATATACATTATATTGCATGTAAATGCATGCATTTTTTTAGTTTACATATGTGTACTGATCATTGTTTCTAAAAGCAGATTAGAGCTTTTAGCTTTTTAAACTTACATAGTTATCAAAAGAATAAAGCCAACCACAAAGTAAAAATCAACAGAATGCAGTAATCCAATCATAAAGGACAGTCAGATGCGCTCACACATATTCAAGAAATCAATCATCTAAGGTGTAAATAATAAGTAGTTCATTTGTGTCCTTTTCTTTAGATTCCACATATACACGATAAGAAAGATTTCTTTTTTGTAAAATAAAAAAAGTATTACTGTTTAAAATATTCTTAAAAAGACACATTATTACTGTACATCTCAATGCACCTTTATAAAGTGAACCGCCATGCAAACATTATCATGAGGAAGGAATGGAAGATTACAGATGCCCCAACCCCTCCCCTCAGTCTCGGAATCATGACCACCGCCCAAAGTAACCACTCCTCTGGCTTCTGTCTCCCTTGGTTTATTTTGGCAGTTTTTCAACTTATGTATAAATTGAGTAATATGGTGTATACTGTTTGTGTCTTGCTTCTTTAACTCAGCCTTATCATTTGTGGGCTATAATCCATGTTGTTGCAAGTAGCAGTAATTGGTTGCTTCTCAGTGTGGGAATGGATCACAATTTCTTTGTCCGTTTTACTACTGATGGGAATTTGGGTTATTTCCAGTTTAGTGCTCTTACAAATACGGTTACGTTTCAATATTTCTTGGTGCACCTAAATATACATTTCTCTTGATTATGTTCCTAGGAGTGGAATTTCTGGGTCATAGGGTTGTAGGAAGATTTCTAAAGAAATACAATGGACAGAACCAAACAGAGTCAGACAGATCTAAATTGGGGTCCTGCCTCCCTTCCTTCTGGCCTGAGATCTTGGTCCCGATGCCCATCTGTGGCGTCTTTCCTCATGGATGGGTAGATTTTTTCAGAGCAGCCCTGCAAAGGAACCCACTTCTGACCCACCTCCTCCTCCAGCTCCTGACCCACCTTGCCCCTTCCTTTCCTAGCAAAACTTACCGAGTCCAGATTTGTTCTGCTCACTGCACGACAGGCCAAAAATCGGGAGACGAGGTGCTGGGGCAAGGAATAGCAACTTTATTCGGAAAGTTGGCAGACCGAGAAGATGGCAGACTAATGTCGTGGAGAACCATTGTCCCCAAGTCAGAATTCAGACTCCTGTTACACTAAAAAGGGGAGGGGGTGTGGTTGGTTATTGCAAACTTCTTGCTGTAGGAATCCTTTGTTCTTGCAGCTGTCCACATGGGTCAGGTCATGGTGTCCCTGTAAAACCTCCAACAAAACAAACGTTATTTTCTATTCTGCAACTTGTTATCTTTATATAATGGCAAAAGTGTTGATGTCCTTAAAGGTCAGAGCCTTGAGAACTGCTCTCCTGTCTATTTCAGGCTAAAGGCTACATTCTTTTTACAAAAGGTGCAGAGCCGGCAAGACTGAGCCTAGAAAACAGGGCGCAGGGCTAAAGCCAAAGAAGCAGATCTAATGTGGGGTCAGATTTGCTCTTTTCTGTTACAAAACTACTTAGAAGAGCCGCCAACACACGCCACCTCCCACGTGTCTCTTCCCGCTCTCTTTCGAACTCTCCCAACCGGGCCTCTGTCCTCACCCCTGAGCCGCGTTGCCCATCCTGTCCATCTCTCCTCAGGCCACCCTCCTCTTGGGCCCTCGGCGGCACGAGGGGTGAATGGCCCTCTTAACGCCCCGCCTTCTCTCGGCCTCAGTGATGCTGTGATGGGGAAGAGCGCGTCTGCCTCCGCAGCACGCCTTCCCCGCTAACGGTAACGCGGCGCCTCCAGCTCCGCAGGCAGGAACTCGGGAATCATTCTTGACGCCTGTCTTTCTGTCACACGTCCCAACTGGTCCATCTGCAAATGCTGTTAGTTCCACCTTCAGAATGTATCCAGCATTTGACCACCTGCCACCAGTACCACGACCACCGTCCTGAAGCAAGCCCCCCACCCACCTGGGCCGCTGCGGGAGCTCGGCCTCTGCGCCTGCCCACAGCGTCCTCCACAGCCTCACACGCCAGAGAGTGACCCTGGGAAGACACGACGTCCGGTGCGCCCCATCCCACTCAGAGTGGTGCCACGTTCTCACCACTGCTGGCCCAGGCCCCTTAGCTCTTTGACCCTGGATCCTTTCATTCTGACCCGGGTACCGGCACATTCTCCCCGGCCCTCCCCCGCCGCCCTGCTCACTCTGCCTGCACCGCTCTCCCATCAGAGAGCCCTGGGCCGCCTCCTCACTGCTGTCATCTTTTCTCAAAATTCGCCTCCTGGCCACCCCATCTAAAATATCACACATCTCTGTATTTCAGACTCCCACAGGGAGGACATCGTGTGAAGATGAAGACGGCTGTCCACAAGCCAAGGACAGAGTCCTGGACCAGGTCACCCCTCACAGCTCTCAGAAGGAGCAACCGTGCGGACACCCTGATCTCGGACTTCTAGGCTCCAGGACAGTGAGACAATAGATCTCTGCTGTGTGAGCTGCCCAGTCAGGGGGACTTCACTACGGCTGCCGGGACAGACGGACACCCCTCCTCTGAGGCCAGGTCCACGGGCCCAGCACAGAAAAGTGGCAGGTCCTGAGTGTTTTGCCTCCTGGAGAGCAGAGAAGGGCACTGCCACCCCGCCTGCCCAGGCCCTGGTACCTTCCTCTGCTCCTGCATCCTCACTTGGAGTGATGCTTAAGCATGTGTCTGTCTCTGTCTCCCCTGCAGGACCGTGGGCTCAGGGAGGACAGAGACTGTGTCTTGTTTGGCAGGCTCTCAGCAAGGCCTGTCGAGCTGCACAGAGCATCAGTCCCCAAAACGTGTCATGATTTAGCAGAAACTTCAGCCTTGTCTCCCACTTCCTGTCCCTGGACAAACCCTCTGACTGCCAAGCTGAGCAGCTTTGTATTCCTCCAGCAAGCCCCTCTAAACTCCCCTCTGCCCTTATTCACTCCCCCTTTCTTCTCCCTGGTCTCAGAGCCAAGTGTGCATGCCCCTCCAATGCAGGCGCCCTGGGTACCACCTCCAGGCCCTGTGTCCACCAGCTGTGGGACTTGGTGTCATTGGTGCCACCCCTGAGAGCCCCTCTCCGGTTTGCCTGGTACTCGGGGTCACTTGTTCCCTTTCTATGCCAGCCACTGTCTTCCCAGCTGGGGGCCAGGTCCTTTCTGCCCCCCACAGTCCACCCCCCACAGTGCCTGCATTAGCTAATCTGTGCATCCCAAGAACCGCCCGGGGAGGGAGCGTGGGGGAAATGCCGATCCTGCTTCTGCAGTTGCAGGCGGGGCCAGGAATCTTATCCTCCTGCAAATAGACCAGGGTCTACCTTGGAAAAACGGCATCCCAAGTATTCAATATGTGTTTGCGCCAGACAGATTTGCGGAGCCACCCCCACCTCATCTCCTTTCCCATCGTGCCTGCCCAGAAGCCCTTTTTCTATTTTTCACTTACATCCTTGGGGTTTTATTTCCAGGCAGATGTGAAAGCAGATAATGAGCCTGTGCTCCATCCGCAGAGCACTCCCTAAGCAAGTTAAGAGAACATGAGGCTGGGCTGGAGCCCCCTCCTCACAGCCCGGTATGCATGGAGGGCCTGCAGCTGGAGGAGGGCGCCCCCGGGGCTCCGGTCCTCACCATCACCACCCAGCATCGTCTCTCAGACTCTCCTTCTCTGCCTTCCTGCAGGCTCCTGCTGCCCAGCCCACAGATATGATTGTGATGCTCCAGCCTCTGCCTCAAACCACCACCCAGATCGCTGGACAGCAGACCCGAACTCTCACTGTCCCCTCGTCCCCAGACGGCTGGGCTCCGAAGCTGTGTTCTCAAAGGGTGTCTGCGGGGTGGTCACCCCGATCGGGCAGACGTGCTCTGTGCAGGTGTACAGGAGTACCCAGGCTAAGGGGCGGTGGTCACAGGGTGGCCCTCGCGGAGGACATCAGGCGGTGGCAGGAGGGGTCTTGTCCCAATGACATCACACATTAGGACAATTTCCTCCAGGTGGAGCTCAGGCTCCTGAGGACTGTGTCTTTCCAGTTTGCATGGTGACACAGTAAGGACCCCAGGTACCCGTGAGCTGCAGGCCCCCAGATCCTGGTCCTGTGTCCTCACCCTGGGGGAGTCATCACCAAGGTCTGCCCTCCTGGAAGCTCCCCACTTCCTGCAACATCACCCCTTCCTGAACTTAGGGGTGATGAGCCTCTGAATCCCGTCTTGACATTTCCTTCTCCTCTCTCACTGGTTTCTTTCCTTTTGCTCCGTAAGTATTGGTGAAGCTCAAGGCCCGACCTCAGCCTCCCTCCCCTCCCCCCAGGCACACGTTCTCTGGGTCTTTTCATCCCATCGTGAGGTTTCCTGTAGGTCCATGTGCACAAAACACAGCACTGTCCTCTGTAAGTAAAATCGTCACTTCACATTTCGTAAAAGTGAGAGTCACTGTGAAAATCTCAGAGAAATTTTAGAAACCTGGAACATCAGAGCTGGAAAGCACTTAGGGGTTTCCAGTGGGAGGCACTCGTGTTACAGATAATAACAGAACGGGGGGAGGGTGTAGCTCAGTGATAGAGGGCGTGCTTAGCATGCATGAGGTCCTGGGTTCAGTCCCCAGTATCTCCATTATGAGATATATATATACATATAAACAAACCTAACTACCACTCCTCTGAGGGAAAAAAAGCCCAAAAAACTCCAAAACAACAAAAAAGATAAAAGAAAACATTAATATTCAAGCATCGTATGTCCCATGCACTAATCTAAGCCCCCTTGATGTGTGAACTCATTTAATCCTCACCCCACCCCTCTGAAGATAGAGCTGTTACCCCATTTTACAGATGAGGACACTGAGGCCCCAAAAGTTTGAAAGGACATGCCCAGTTTCCCTCAAAGACTGCAGAGCAGAGCCAGGATTCAAGCCCAGGGGGCCTTGCTTTGGATTCTAAGAGGCCTCAGGTCAGAATCTAATCAACCACTCAGCCTTCTTGAGACTCAGGGTGCTAGCTTTTGGCTCCCTGCTCTGTCCAGCCCTAACTAGCCCTTAACCCCACTCACCTCTCCAGGCCTTTGACGCACTGCCTTCACCTTCACTCTTCACTTCTGCCACTATGGCCTCTGTAAGCTTTCCGTGCGTCCATGTCCCCTCTGGCCACAGGGCCTTTTCACATGCTGTTCTCTGCCTGGAGCGTTCTTTTCCACCCACTTTCCTCCAGTAATGTTCCTCCTTCTGGTCTCTGCTGAGTGTCTTGTGCACAGGGAAGCCTCCCCTGCCCTCCCAGGCTAGGGCAGACCTCCCTCATGAGCCCCTAGCCCAGGGACAGTGTCACATCTGTCATGACAACTCAGTATCAGCTTCTCCCACTAGTTACAAGGGAGTGTGGTCTGCTCACCACTGATACCCCAGGGGCTGGCGCAGCGGCTGGCTCCGTAGATGGCTGTTAAATAAATAACTACATGGCAGGATGGACGGCTCTTCTGAATCCCAAACTGTGCTTGCCTGGAATTCCGTACTTTCCCCCCTCATTTATAGCTGAGGAAAATAGCCCTAGTGACGGCAAAACAGCCTGCTGTTACATCCACTGGATACAGAAAAAACATCAAACGCCTTTCTTTCTGGTTGAAATTTCTTTTTATTTTCCCTGTATATCTAGAAAAGTATTCACATTTCATTAAACTGATTCAGAATGCATCTAAACGAGGGTTAAATATAATTTTCTGACTGCTCCCACGCTGTAATTCCTGTGTCTAAATAAAAAATAACCAACAGAGGGAAACGAGGCGATGGGTGAGATTTCATCTGGTGGTTTTAAACCCTCCGCATTTGCTCCAGATAATCTGATTCGCTGCAGAAAGTATCTGTGTGTCTCCTGTACTCGTGGCTAATTTTGACCTGGTTTTTCAGACAGATACATCCTAGACATCTATGAGTCACGTGCCTCAGGTGGAAAAGGGGGGAAAGGGAGGCATGGGGAATCTGGTGCTCCCTGGAGACCCCGAATGTCTTCCAGAAATCCAGGGTGGGGCGTGAGGCAGGGCAGGGCACCCTCTGGGATGAGCAGAGGGTCCCCTTACCCAGGACCTTGCTGTGACTGTCACGGGAGCCCGCATGTTTGCATGTGGGGAAGCCACTCAGGGTAGCATGGTTCGTTGCACTCAGATGCCAGCTCTTGGGATGACATTAAATCTCCCCACTGGATACAAAAGCTCCCGTTAAAAAGCGATCAGAATCAGCCTCAGGAACAGGTGGACGATAAATTAATGAACACAATCTTATCCTTGGAATTACGCTGGGGAAGAAATTAATTACCAGGCAAATGAGGAACAAGAGGGATCCCACCTCCTGCAGCCTCTGAGAACTTGGCTGTTTTGTTCTCCTGAAATCTAATTTCCATGGAGCGCTTGAGGGAGGTGCACATTGCTGGCAGAAGAATTTTGGAGCCGGCGTGCTAATAGGAACGCCGTAATTCCACGGGAAGGAGCGGGCTCCGCTCTAAAACCTCAGACTGACAAGAATAATATTTCAGGGGGCCCTCGGTTGGTTCCCAGACACTGTTAATAACCACCGTCCAGATTGGGTGCCGACTGAGCTGGGGGGATTCACCCAGAAGGGGAATATAAATTTTATTTATAGGCACATACCCAGAGAGATATGTACAAATACATAAAATCTTTATTTTCAATAACATAAATTCTCTTCCTGCCTAGAATGTAAATGAGCTTTCCTGGCAATCCAGTGTCCTTCGCAGGGAGTTTCCAAGGCAGAGCCCTCCGCAGTGTCACCCCTGCAGCTGTTTACAGGGCTCCGGCGCTTGGCTGAAGCTGACTGATGGTGGCGGGCCCGGTGACACTGGAGAGTGCGGCTGCTGGCCTCCTAAATCACTCCTCGCAGAAGCCCCTTCTCCCTTCCCGGCCTGGACCCCCGAGGACAGGACAGCTGCTTCTCGCTGGTCTGGGGCCGACCCATGGGGGCTGCTAAGGAAGAGATGCTCGCTGGTCTGGCCGCGTGCCGGCCCTGCGCTGGGAGGTTCACAGTGAGTCCTCCAAACCCGAGGGCTTTGTGGCTGCCATCCTTGTCCTTATGAGGAAGGAGAGATCAGAGGTTCTATTTCTTCTCTCCGAGACAGACAGCTGGCACGTGGCTAACAGAAGCCGGGGCACCCCACTCAATGGCCCTGCTTTTCCCCAGCACCTTTTACTGCTGGCCAGACCATGCCTCTCATTTTCTTGATCCCACTTCCCTCTGTAGTCAGCAAGTGACTGCTCTGAGCCCAGGAAGAGGGCAGGATGTGGCCCGGGGACCCGAGACCGAACTACAGGGGGCGCCCTTCCCGTGCTGCGTGGCCTGGTGAGAGCCTGGGGACTCCTCTCAACCTCCCTATTTGTTATCTCATCAGTAAAGCGAGGACCCTACTCCGCACAGCCCCGGGCACATGGGTGGTGTCCTCCTGGCCAGCGCTGCCAGGGTGACTAGAGAGCCGGTGCCAGCCCTGCCACTGCCACGTTCAAGTCTTCTCACCTTCAGCAAGTCGGTTCGTCTGTCTGAGGCGTGGTGTCCTCCTCAGTGAGGCGGGAATCACATCGTCACCCACGACTTCACATGTAACGTAGTGAAAACGGGAGGCAATTCATTTGTCATTTGAAAAACATAATTGTCATACAAACGTAAGCCCTGTACTGGGCTCGAACTCACAAATTATAAGACCCAAATTTATACCCATTAAGATGGCTATTTTCTTTTATAAAATGAAATAAATAAGAAGCATTGGCAAAGATATGGATAAATTGAAACCCTCATGCACTATCGGTGGGAATGGAAAATGGTGCAGCTGCTGTGGAAAACAGTATGGACGTTCCTCTGAAAAAGGAGACAGAACTATCCTATGATCCAGCAGTCCCACTTCTGGGAATACCCCTGAAGTGACTGAGTGCAGGGGCTTGGACAGGTGTCTGTATATGGATGTTTACAACAGCTTTATTCACTATAGCCAAAGGGCGGAGGCAACCCAAGTGCCCATCAGCTGACGAATGGGTAAACAAAATGCGTTGTGTCCAGCCTGGGATATTATGCAGCCTTAAAAAGGAGGAGAATTCTGACACGGGCTGCAGTGTGGACGAACCTGGAGACCATCGGGTTCAGGGGAATGCACCAGTCACTGAACGACGTATACGTGTGACTCCGCTTCCACGCGGGTCCCAGAGTAGGGCTGGGGCTGGGGCTGGGGGGTGGCAGAGTTATTAGCTGATGGGTACAGACTTGTAGTTTTGCAAAATAAAAGCATTCTGGAGAGAGATGGTGGTGATGGTTGCACAACAATGTGAATGTTCTTAATGCCACTGAGCTTACACTTAAATAATGGTTACAATGGTGAATTTTATGTTACAAGCATTTTTTCACAACGAAAAATTAAGAGTAATGAGACGCAGCTCCTGCCCTAAAGGTGCTCAGCATCATTCTCTGTCTCCTTCTCATGGTCCCAGTGGCTGCGTTGCCTGCTTCCCTCAGCCAGGAAAGGCTATCCTGCTTTGGCCAAAAAGACTGGCAATCAGAATGCTTTTGTGGTGGTGGGAGGGGAACGGGCTCCGGCCAGGCTGTGTGGCTTCCAAGCCCAGCTCTGCCCCTTCTCAGCTGGTACCAGCAGCCAAGTCCCCTCACCTGTCAGGGCTCAGGTCTCTCACCTGCAGCTGGAGGTGACGACGGCACACGCCTGAGTGGAAGGCTTACCTGCGCAGATACCCGGGGGTCTCAGAACAGTGCCAGCGCCATGAGTACTCAGTCAGTATCGGGGATTACTGTTTGACATTTGGGAAGAAGAAGGAGTAACCACCTCTTTTATTCCAGCATCCCTGGAGCTGAGCGGGTCCCTGCCAGTAGCACAGTGCGGCTACTGGAAAGGTTTGGTTCACCTTTTCAATGTCAGCCCCACGAACCGGCTCGGGCATCCGCTGTGCGCCTGGCAGGATCATTATCCAGAGGGTCACCCCACCCACCCCTCTCCGGAGGATGCCTCTGGGGGGCGCCTCACCCCGGAGGGGGCGGCAGAGGAGGGACCACTCCTCTCCTGGTCCCATTCATCTCCAGGAGCTTCACGGATTCCTGACACCCAGCATCCCGCCCACTGCCCCCCCACCTTACCCCCCAGGGGAGGATGAACTGGACTCAAAAATAATCACCGTCCGCAGCACAAAACACCAAGGATCACTGGGGCCAGTGATGGCGCAGTGGGAGCCTCAGATCTAATCACACAAGTATGGAAATTGAGATTAAGAGAAAGCTCCATCTCGTAGCTGTGTTCCATCCTGAAACCTGAGAGGAAGTGTCCTGCACCCAGAGCAGGAGGTTCAGGCTGAAGCTGAGCCCAAATGGCAGCAGGGCTGGCAGAGGCTCCTCAAAGCTGCAGCCGAGAGATAGGACCATCCGGGAGTTGACGGTGCCTTCATCCTGGAAGACCTTTAACCAGAAGAAGACATTTCAGACTGAGAAGCTGAGAGGCGGGTCTGGTGAAGCAGATGTGAAAAGGGTGGTGGGGGCGGGGCGTGCTCTCCACAGCTTTTGGTGCCTCCCCCACCCCCCCACCCATCTTCTAGCCAAATTTAATACAAAGAGATTCTGGCAGAACTTTCAAACTTCAAAGATAAAGCATCCTAGAAGCATTCAGGGCAGAAATCAAGTTCCCAAAATTAAAAAAAAAATCTGATTGGCAACGTTTAACCGATATTTCAGGTGGACAAGAATGTGGTTAAATTGGCACTCCTGTACTCTGTGGAGGGAACATAAGTTGGTATAATTTTCTAGAGATAAAGTTGACAATTCTATTTCCAGGAATATAGCCTGGAAAATAACCAGTGAGGTAAAGATTGGCATGAAAGTGTGCCAGGGTGTTCATCACAGCATTACTTTAAATGGCAAATTCAGAAACAACATGCATAGCAAACAATCTAAGGTGAAACAAATGATGATTTCAGCCTTTGCTGCTCTGGGTGAAAAGGAATTAAGCTGTGTGTTAGGGGCAGATGAATTTGCCCTTTTATGAACGTCTGTGCGCATAAATCAGAAACCTGCAGTGACACTGGCTGAGCAGAAGTCACCCCGGATTGCCCCTAATGCCCCACGCAGCCTGGCTTTGGAGGATGGTGGATGTGTCCAGGCTGTTGGAAACTGGGTGAGACCCGCCCCTGGGGGTAGGAGGATGTCTTCTCTGCAGGACATGCGCATCCTGGAAAAGAAAGATCCTACAGCCGGAGGCGGCACCTGGGCAGGCAGGCTGTGCCCAACGGCCCTGTGCTCTGCTTTGAATCTTCTGGGCCCCACTCCTTCCTCCAGCCACCTGGCCTCAGGCCAGCAAGGTCCATCTGAGCAGCCCAGCCAGGGCTGCTCTGGGCTGAGGAGAGGAGTGGTCCAGGGAACCCCCTCAACACGCACAAGCACAGGGTGGTCAGATGGAGAGGTGGTCTCACAGGGTCACAGTGTGAGCACAGAGCCGCGGCCTCTGGGCGGCGCATCCCTGGGGGCTCTCCCTCCTTCCTATTCAAGCCCCCTCCTCACTCTGCCCCCTGGGATCATGAAGGACCTGTCTCAGGCTCCGATTTCCAGGAGCGCAGTCAGAGATGAGAGGGGCAAGGGCGTCAGTGTCCCTTTGGAGCTTCGTGGCTCTTGCTGGGCTCAGAAGGGCTGTCCCCTGGTACTTGGAGGCAGCCTCAGAGCTGGGCTGGGAAGGATAGGGAGGTCTCTGGGGAGGGCGGTACTGGGCTGCTGCTAGGTACGGCCACCCCTGAGCTTCACTCATCCCTGAGTGTCCTGGTGAAGCTCACAGGGAGGTACCAGCAGAAGCGTGAGGTCAAGAGCAGACAGCCAGAGGCAAACCCCACCTTGCTTAAATGGTGCCTAATGTTATGACCTTCTCTTTGACTTTGACTCCTTTGTTGCAGAGGCTTGAATGGATTTTAGATGCCGACTGTCCCTTTGTTCTAGAAAGCAACGTGACTGAAGAAGGCTCCAACTTTTGTTCTGGGATAAAACTGCAAAGGAGCCATTGACCTAAACCTAGAAACAGCAGACGCAGAAGTCAAGCGAGCTATTTTGTTCGTTCATGTAATATAATTGTCAGAGCTCTTTCTCTGCAGACTTCTGCCTTGGGCTCCAGTGGTGAAGGGCTTGCAGCCCAGGCGAGAGCAGAAGACCCCAGATGTGCCAGAGGAAAGATCTGGAAGCAGGAGCGTGCTTCCTTGTAGGCAGAGACGCAGCGGAGACTCACAAGGCGCTCGGGAAAGGACCACTGCCTGGAGACGCTGGGGATGGCAGGGGGCTTAAAGGGGGAGCCTTGGGTCTTATTATCCATCTGAAACTTGAGCATCCGTGGACGTGTGACATCACTGTTTGCCACTGGCAGCGGCTAGAGTCTGAGGATTGAATTCACCATCGGGGGCTAGTGCAGCCTGATGAAGGCAAAGAGCTGGGGTGGCTGGACACAGCCGGGCTGGCGTTGTAAAACTTCTGCGGGCTAGTCCTGCGTCTGCCAGCGGCGCAGACCAAACGGCCACCAGCTCCTGAGGGAGAGCCTGTGGCAGGTGGAAGTTCAAAACCAAGTAGGCTTTTGATACGCAAGGCTTTAAAACCAAATCCTTTCGCCTCGGGCGTTTGTTTTTGTTGTCAATTGAATATGTGCCCACATTAGAGACAGAAAAAAGTAGACGAGAAAGCAGAGATCACCTGCATTCTTGCCTTCTGCTTACAATCTCTCAGCAGCTCTTTTCCACTCTCTTTTTTTTTTTCATTTTTCTTTTTTTTTAAATTGAAGTATAGTCAGTTTACAGTGTTGTGTCAGTTTCTGGTGTACAGTTTTTCATGCACATTTAAACTCTCTTTAGGAGACTGGGATCATCACAGATTAGAGACAGAGAGAGAGATAAACAGACAGACAGCTGATGGATTTTTCTGATAGGTCTTTTTTATGGGACTATTTCCCTTTTCCTTAAAATTATTATTTAAATGTTAACGGCTACGTGTCACCCCACTTTCTGGCTCTACGTTCTTTGCTTAGCTAGTTCCCTGTTGTTGACCGTCTAGGCTTGGCCCATTGTTTTGGTCCTAATTAACACTCCAATGGCTGTCTTTCCACAAAGTGCTTTGTCCTTGTCCCTGGGAGTCTCCTTAGCATAACTTCTAGGGAGTAGATTTACCGGGACAAGTGACCTGATCCCGGTAAAGCCTCTTGTCCCCTGCCATCCACCATCTCTCCTATAGCCTTTTTTTTTTTTTTTTTTTTGCTGCAGGAAGGATGTATTTATTTCCTGGATATTTTCACGTAACAAATCTATAGCTTTTGTTACCTTGCAGCAAAATCAATGTATTAAGTCAGTTGGTGGGGGTGGAGGTGCAGTCATGGCGTTGTCCTGGGCGAGACTCTGTTAATAACCAAGCTCAACAAACTCAAATGCCCACCCTGGCCCCTTTACAGGTGTGTCTTCCAACTGCCTGGGAGCCAGGATGAGTGCAAATGTGGGTGCCAGACTCCTGGTGACAGACCCCCAGAGTCTGCAGGATGGGGCTGCTCAAGGTGGAGAACAAAGGAGTGGCCCAGCTTGTCCCAGACAGCCGGGTCCCCCCACTCCTGGTGCCTGTTTGATTGTCAGTGCCAAGCCACACTTCTGAGAGAGACCGGCTGTGCTGAGTCTGAGTCACCTCCCCTCCGGGTTTCCTGCATGAACAGGGCCCTTTGCAGTGCTGGAGCTGGGGTTCCGGGCAGATGCTGGAGGCTCAGCTGTGTGACTGCTGGTGGCCAAGTCCACTGTGGGCTCAGCCCAGGGAGGCCAGGGCCCCTCGCCTGCCCTCTGCGGGGACCCTCTCCTGCACACACACCTCGGGAGGGCACTGGTGGGGAGAAGAAGGGCTGGGTCAGGGCTTTCCCAGAGAAAGTTTGAAGGAAGTGAAAAACATGGCTCTCAAACAAAGCAGAACGAACACATGCCCAAGATTTTATTAAGTGCATCAATTAAGGAGAGAGCCAGGAAGGCGGTGATGCTGGTTCCAGTGGCATGCAAAGTGCTAGAATTTATAGATTCCAGTGGGAGAGGCTCACTAAAATAGATTTTTTACTGTTTGAGACAAATCTGGGTAAAGTCCTACAGGGCCATAAATCGGCGGTTCTCTCTTCACTGGACAGGAATCATTTCACCTCTACTGGACAAGTATCTACAATGTAATACAAAGCTTCACAGAATCTGAGCCTTTAATTAATAGCAAATGGCAAAGGCAAACAATGGCGCAGCCTCCTAGAAATGTAGGTCAACCTGTGAAATGAAGCTTCCAGTGACCCTGGAAGCCCACACAGGCTTCTTAGACTTCAGATTTTGGATACTTCTTGTTAGCAGCACAAGCTTATGACCATCCCTGCAAAATCAACTCGAATCATACATTCGCTGTGCCAGCTCTGCAGGGCCAAGCACCTTCATGCATGAAAGCACCCCTAGAGTTTGGAGGAAAGCAGTTACCGTGCCAGCAGGGTCTCTGCCCTGAATCTCTGTCTTAAGTGAGGTGCCTGCGGCTCTTAACATCCTGTTTTTCAATGTATTTAATGTGTCTTGTATCTTCAGCCACATTGTAAATTTTTGCTGGCAGAGCCCATGGCTTACCAAATCCAGAAACCTCTAGAACTAAGGGTTCTTGGAGATTTTTAGTCTGATGCTCTCATTAATCAGAGAGCTTTATTAAGGGACTTGGCTAAAGCCAACTGGCTAGAAGGTGCAGAACCAGGAGAAACACACGACCTTTAGACCCCCTGCCCCAGGTTCTGCCCAGTCTTCTTCCTCTACCCCCAGCACAGCTTTGGATACACAGTGTATATGGATGAGATGGGTAGGTGGATGGTTGGATGAATGGGTGATGGGTAGATGGATGGGTGGATAGATAGGTAGGTAGGTGGATGGGGGGTGGGTGGGTGGGTGGATAGATGAGTGAGTAGATGAATGGGTGGATGGATGGATGGATGGATGGGTGGGTGGGTAGATAAGTGAGTGGGTAAGTGGTTAGGTGGATGGATGGATAGGTGGGTAGATGAATGGATGGATAGATGGATGGGTGGATGGGTGGGTGAGTGGATAGATGGGTAGGTGGATGGGTGAGTGGGTGGATGGATAGATGGGTGAGTACTTGGACAGGTGGATGGGTGGGTGGGTGGGTGGGTGGCTAGATGAATGATGTACACAGACTAATGTTCTTTTTCCTTTTAAAGAAGAAAACGACTTGTGATCACCAACACACTTGGTCCCTTTTCTAGAAGAAGAAGAAGTTGATTCTAACTGTACAACACTTCCTTCCCACTGCCCTACTCTGGCACGTATCATGTTCAAGACAGTCAGCCTCATGGCGATGGGGTGGAGGGGGTGGTGATACCTTCATCTTTGGCATGGTTCTCAACCCAGGCTGCACGTTGAAATTTCTTGGTAGTGGGTCTCCTCCTCAGGCCAATTAAATCAGAACCCCTAGGAGTGGGGCTCCACACCACATTTGTATCACAGCTCCTTCAGGTAGTAATCATGGACAATTGCAGTGAGAGGATGACAGGTAAGTCTGGGGACCGCAGGCCAATTAGGCTCACCTCTGAGTGGGACGAGCCTCTGTGCCAGGGAGTCACCATGACTGACAGCTGTGATCTGCTTCCTGGGCTCAGAGCTCACCAGCCCAACAAAAGTGCCCTCTCCTGGCCAGCACGGGTGTGCTGAGGCAGCCAGAGATTGGCCAGGCTGAGTGAGGAGGACTCCCAGACCCCCGCCCAGGGATGGATCCAGTTGCTCTCACTGGAGTCAGCCCCCCAGGAGACAGGAGCTGGCATTGCCTCCTGAGAAAAACGCAGCTTTGGGAGAGAACCCCAGCAGAAGCCCGGCGGGGGCCTCCGTGCAGGAGCGGGCAGCGGAGCACGCGCTCGACACAGAGTATTTCTGCGTATTTACCGTTTAATTTGTACTTACGTCTAAGAAAAGGGTGCCTGTGGAGTTTAACCTTTTATCAAGATTTGCTGTTAAGTGGACATATGACAGTGTCTGAACCCTCTGTGGTACCACTTTGAAGACACTGTCCATTGTGCTATTCAGCCACTTAAAAGGAGCCCTAATAACACGTCCCCATTAGAATTAATGGCAGGGAGATGTTTCTTTCTTTGAACAAAAGGGGCAGTCCTTTAATCGGACAATTAGAACCATTTGTGCTTTCCCATCAAGATAAACACCACTTTTACTACTAAATTACATCCATTCTTGCTAGGCCAGGCGTCTTGGAGAATCATTTTTAGTTCTCTGCCTCCGAATCTCAGCTGCCTGGTTCTTGGTTTCTGTCTTTCTCACTTTCCCTACACTAGTCTTTAATGGGTGACTGTGGGACGCCGGCCACTTTACATTTATTTTTCTGTTGAAACTGGGTCAGAGAGCAACCTATGAAGCGAGGACACGTGAAGGAACATACACCTGCCATGGCCACGCTTCACCATCTTTTACAACCTCCAGGACCATTCTTGTTGGGGCAGCTGCCCCCTCCTCAGGGGCCCCTGTCCACGTCACCCACACCTCTCTCAGTGCCCTGCAGAGGCCTGGCTTTGCCAGGCCGCCCTGGGGCGCGCACCCGGGCCCTACATCTCTCACAGCAAATTCTCAAGGAGGAAGATCTAGGCAGCCCTGCCTGGATCCACTTGTCCCCAGGGCCTCTGGCTGCAAGTCTGGGCGTGACGCATAAGGAGGGCAGAGGGTGGGCGGGGCTGCAGGAACACTGCCTCGGTCACCACCTCACACGGCTGTCGTCCGGACTGACT
The DNA here is from genome assembly GCF_048773025.1 of Camelus bactrianus. Taxonomy (NCBI): domain Eukaryota; kingdom Metazoa; phylum Chordata; class Mammalia; order Artiodactyla; family Camelidae; genus Camelus; species Camelus bactrianus. The sequence goes on from NC_133549.1 coordinate 10,610,296, forward strand.
GAAATCACGCGACGTGCCAAGCACAGCTCACGGCACAAAGTCGGGGTTCAGGATCGGATGGTCACTATTGGACCAGTGGAGTTGCTCCGGGTGTAATTCTGGGTCTAGATAGGAGAGAGGCAGTGAGTGTCCATTGGCCTTCATTAGACACTTGACAACATTTTTAAATTTAAAAAAATTAATGAGCTTTGTTCAGATGTAATCCGTGTACAGTAAGGTGCATTCGCTTAAGGTTTCTAACTCAGTGAGTTTAACATCACCGTCTGCAGAGACACACACCTCACTGCATCACTTCAAAACGTTCCCTCCTGCCCGGCATGGTCCACCTGCTCTGCGCCCCGTACCCCAGGCAACGGCTAATCTGCCTCTGTCTTTAGTGTTTGGTTTGAATTTTCTAGAATTTTCTGTAAGCGGAATAATCCTGCGCGTCCTCTTGTGTCCGGCTTCTCTCCCTCGGCCCGGGCATCCTGAGATTCCCCTGCATTGCCGAGTGTGTCAGAAATGTGCTCCCTTTCACTCCTGGGTAATATCCCACTGTTTGCCCATCCTCATCTGCTCGCTGGTGGGCCCAGAGAGCGCTCACCCCGTCAGCACAGGGGCCGGCCTTTGCCGGCCTGACGCGCTCCTGTGGGCAGTGGGGAGACGCCTGGCGCGTGGGTGGGTGCCCACCATCAGAAGGGCCACTCGGAGGAGAGCGGGGCCTTGAGATATGGGGCCACTTCTGGGGCCAGTGAGGCCACCCTGTGGGACGTCACCCTGTGGGACGTCTGTGCCAAGTTAAGAAGGAGGCATTTCCTGGACCGTGATGTCGGAGCCGCACTGGAGTGGAGAGGCCAGCCTGGCGAAGGCAAAGAGGGGGGCGAGGCCAGCTGGTGGGAAAGCAGGGGCTGGGTTGTGCCTGGCTCTGGACAGCGTTTGGGATTTTCCAAGTGACAGAGGGTTTTAAGCAGAGGAAGGTTGTGGTTAGATCTGCTGATTAGCAAGTGACACCTTGGTCTGAAAAATGGACCCGAGAGTCAAGAGGGGACATGGGACACTGGAGGGGGGGGGGGCGGTTGCAGGTAATCCAGGCTCAGAGCCAGCAATGCTGTGAGTTAGAGTGAGAACACGAAGGCAACCTTGGGGGGATGTGCGGACCACTTGGGACAACCTGGACCTGACTTCAGGATCCCACAGGTGGGTGTTGAGAGGACCCGGATGTGGGGAGGGGCCTGGCTGGCAGCGTTGCCTGGGATGCGGGGCTTCGCCCGCCCACCTCCCCGTGTTTCGGTCAGCTCGGGCTGCCACAGTCAATACCACAGCCGGGGGCCTTTAACAGCAAACGTTTATTTCTCAGAGCTCTGGGGGCTGGGAGTCCAAGATCCAGGGTCTGGTGAGGGCTCGCTTCCTGCTGTGTAAACGGCCACCTTCTCCCTCTGCTCTCATGTGTCAGAGAGAGAGGGAAGGTCTCTCGAGTCTTCTTATAAGGACACTAGTCCCATCACAGGGGCTCCACCCTCGTGACCTAATCACCCCCCAGAGACCTGCCTCTTAATACCAACATGCTGGGGATTTGGGCTTCAACATGTGGATTTGGGGGGACAGATGCATTCAGTCCGTAACACTCCTTGGCCTCCTGTCCTGGATTTCCAGTTGCTCTGTCTGGAAGCCCAACTTCCTGCTCTCACTCCAATCACCATTCACGGCCAGGGCTGGGGCTGGTGCCCCGTGCTGCTCTGGGCCCTTCCCACGTTCCAGGTCCCCGGGCATGCGCATGAGGCTTTCTGGGAATCCTAAGGTCTGGACTCACTCTGCGGTGACTCATGATCTTCGCCCCCTGGAAGGGTCAAGAACAGCTCCCTGTCCCTAATGGCTTCTTCTCCATGAAGGCCCCAGGCTGCAGGCTCTCATGGAAGCTTCTGTCCCAGGGCTTCGCTCCAGACCACAAGGAATCTCTCCACGGCCCTGACCTTTGTCCCAACCCCCTGGGTTCTCCCACTCCTGTTCTGTTGCTTCTGCTCTGCCCTTGCTGCTTAGCCCAGACACTTCCCCCTGCTGACCTTGCCCGTTGACTCATCTTCCAACTTTGCCACTGGGCACTCCCTTGTGACATTTTGGTCCCATGCCCTACAGGGACAATCTTGTTCACTTGTATGAGCTCCACGGGGTCACTATAGCTGGAGACAGTCTGGAGGGAGGGATTTCATTGTCACACGCCACCCACCCGGAGGGCACTCCTGGACCACTGCTGATGGGCCGGCTTTGCCCTCTAACACCCAGCCCTTCTCTGTCCCACTGCTCTGGGCAAGGGCACCTGTGCCGTCCAGACACTCCTCTAGGCCCCTGGCCACTGCCTCCTGTCCCTCTGCTGAGCCCTGCTGCTCCCCCTGAGGATCCCTGACTCCCATTATAACCAAGAGGCATGGCTAGATCAGGGCGCGTGACCCAGCTTGCTCAATCAGAAGTCCACACCCGTGACGACCACGCAAGTTCAAGCTCATGTAGAAACTTAACACTCTCAGCAACTGTCCTACGAGGACCAGATGTGAGCCAAAAGTTAGGGAAAGACTGCACACAGTCTCCTTTGGCCAGTAATTCTGCAGAATACCCAGCTTTATGAGATACTTTTGATGGAATTTCACTTGAACGCCTCAACATTATAGACTTAATTACCTGCAGCTTCATTTGCCATGATTAACGGCTCAGCCCTGCTGGGGTGACACCTGGCCACAGTCGTTTACAGGAACGTGGTGGTGGCTGCGTGAGAAGGCCAAATCGGCCCATTTGTTCACATCTTCTGATCAAAGATGCAAAACACTGATTTTCACTGAATATCTGAGACAAGCCAAAGCCTCAGGCCAAGGAAGCCAGTTTTCACTGGATGGATCTTTAAGAACCCTGGAAGCTGTAATGCAGCACGGTCCCTCTCCAGCCATACAAGTGGTCCTGCATCCTTTGTGGGGCAGTGCATCCAACCAGGTGCCCTGCTCTTTCCTTATCCTGCCAACATGATTTTAATGCATGTCTACTTAACTATACTTAATGCCTCTGGTTCAGTGGACTCCTTTGAAGAGGAAAAGACTGATTTGCATGCAAATGCAAGCAGAGGAAACATAAGTAGATGCTGGGAGGAGGAAGGAATCTTTTGTAGGTTATGAAGATTAGCAGCACAGATGCCTCATCTTCTACATAAAAATCAACCGGTGCAGGCACTCCCTGTTGATGTAGCACTTAACAGTTTGCAAGGGCTTCCACATACCTGATCTCATTACATCAAGAGCGCTTCAAATCTCAAACTCCCAATTTATTCCTTACTGAAAGGTATATACAAAATAGATAAACAAGTTTATACTGCAGAGCACAGGGAACTATATTCAATATCTTGTAGCAGTTTACGGTGAACAAGAATATGAGAACGAATATATGTATGTTCATGTATGACTGGAGCAGTGTGCTGCACACCAGAAATTGACACAACGTTGTAAACTGACTAGACCTCAATAAAAAAAAAAAAAAAAAAAAAAAAAGAGCACTTCAGTGACGTGGCTTCCGCTTCTGGGCTAAGCGAAAGGGTTGCCAACAGGACTCGAGAGAGCCTCTCACACCTCCAAGACAAGCCCTGTTCAAGACCTGGCACTCCCTACTTTGTGCCTTAATCTGTGGGGTTAAAAAAAAAAAACCTCAAACTGGAACCAAAATCATGGGCAATCCAGGAGTGGTATGATTGACATCAGTGTTTTATACACTTTACAGTTTCCTTTTAGTGTTCTAGAGGAGTCTGTTAAGTTCAATATAGATACCAAAATATCTATGGTAACTATTAAAAAAACAGAACTAAAGTGCATAATGTCCAAACTGTTAGGGGGGAAAAGTGAAATGAAGAGTGAAAATGCAACTGATCTCACAGAAGGCAAGAAAGGATGGAAGAGGGTGGGCAGACAGAAAAGATAGGACAAGTGGCATAAAATAAGTAATGTAAATGGATAAAAATACGTCGTAATCAAAACAAATGTAAATGCGCCAAACTCTTAAACAAATTGACAAAGATTTTCAGACTAAGTTTGAAAAAAAATCCAGCAATACCCTGTCTGTAAGAACTGCATCTAATCATTATAGTGAACACTTACATGTGCTCTCTATGTGCCAAGCACTGTTTATGTTAGTTCTTTTACTCCTCCCAGCAGCCCAGAGGGACAGGCACTATTTTGATAAGAAAAATCAGTCATAAAGAAGTTAAATAACTTGCCCAAGGTCACATAACCTGAGTGGCACAGTCATGATTTAAAAACCAGGCAAACTCCTCCTGGAGTCCATACTTTCAAATCTCTCTATCATACCACCTCTTACAGAAGGCCCCAGAAAGGGGAAGGGGAAAGGACAGAGAAATATCCAGCAGGTAAATATTAACCAAAGGAAAGCTGGCGTAATGACATTACAACAGACTTCAAGGAAAAAGATATTATCAAAGATAGAGAAATAGAAGGTACATTTCTTAGAAGATTTGATCGTTGCAGACTTGTATGCCCTTCCAAACATAACTTCAAAATATACAGAGTAAAAATTGACATAACTACAAAGAGAAGTTGACAAATACACCATCATGGTGGGACATTTTAACATGCCTCTCTCAGTAGACAGAAAATCAGTAAAGATTTGGAATATGTAAACAAGCTTGACCTGTTGAAGACTAGGGAACAGAGTACCCAACAACTCAAGAATGTACATGCTTTCCTGTATATATGGTACCTTCATAAAAATTGATCACATGCTAGACCTTAAAACATCATGAACCAACTTCAGCGAATCATCATCCAAACCACAGTTCCTGACCACAATGTGATTACCTTGGAAAGCAGCACTAATTCAGAGCTAAAAATAGTGGCTTGATCAGAGTTCAGATGAAGGGTGTGTGCGGTTAAACCCAGGAAGCAGCACCAGGGGTGGAAAAAAGAGGGTGCCATCTCTATATATTTCTCGCATCAGCCAAGAAGGAGTTGAGGATGTTATTGTTTGTAGCTCAGGCAACCAGGGGTTGGCAGAGCCATTAATCAAGAGATGGGAGAGCTGGAAGAGAAGTTTTCAGGGGAGAGCATAAAATAATGTCAGCCTCTGCAGGGAGACCAGTGGGACAGAGACTCAAGAATAGGACATAAAGCTGACTTCAGTAGAGCACAGAGTGGCGGGGCCAAACCCAGGCTGGACTGGTTTGAGGAATAACTGGGAGGCAAGGAAGAGTCAGTAAGTGTGGCTCTCTCTTCCAAGAAACTTAATAAGGAAAGAAAAGAGGATGCCAAGGTAGAAGGGTTTATTGTCTGTTTTTGTCCATTATTTTAAATGGGAAGGACTTGAGTGTGATGGAAGTGAAATGGCTGTGAGCATAGCCCCCAGAGGGACTCAGGGCACCACTTCCAGCTCTCTCCTGCCATCCCTACTGCTGGCCACACTGCTCACTGTCCACTCCGCCCTTTAACCCTTAAGTCGTGGTGGGGCTGGAGGGGGTGCAACTGTCTTCCGCCGTCATGACATTCCGTTGCCAGGCCCCTTTCCCACTAACAGATCACTGCCATTTAGAAGTCCCAGCTGCTGGAGTCAAAACTCCAAAAGAATTAGAATTGCTGTTTTTAAACGTTTAAATCATGCCAAGCAAATCACGTCTGTGCCATCCAGGGTTTGCCGTAATCTTACTGAGGGCTTGGATTGGGATAAAGAGCTTGGACTACGCACTTGTTATTAATGGAGACATAGAAACCCTTAGCTAAAAAAAGAACAAAAAACGCTAGTGACAATAGCGCCTAGTTTCAGGTACCACTGGGCTCAGTTGCAAAGGAAAGACAAGCCCAAGAGTGAGATGGGGTGTGTGGGTTACGGAGCACGAGGCTGGCAGGGAACACACAGGGATCTTTTTGGTCCTAACTGACGGGTCCTTTTTTAAAGTACTACAATGTCAAATAGATTGCAGTGGGGAGGGGTAAGGCAATTCTCATGTTAATGTAGGCAGGCGATTTGAAAATGGAACTGTGTCACAGCCAAGTATAAAATATAGCAGAAATTAAGGATGCGTCTCTCCCATTTCCTCTTTTGTAGTAGCAGGATGTTAGGAACCAGCACAATTCGTTGGAGGATGATGAAACTACAGTGTGCAGACGAACCTAAAATTGTTATAATTACCATTGTAATTGTTAGTCAACCTCCTAATGCAGGAACACAATGGAGCCAAATGATGTTACCTTAAAGTGGCGATCAGATTCTTTCCCCATTCCTTTGTTCCGCTGTCGCCTTCCCCTGCCCCCAGTCTCCCCTCCCCTCCCCTCCTCTCAGGCTCCCGGAGCTTGCCTGTGAATCTCTGCCCCTGCCAAACACATGCCCTTCCCCTCTGAGCTCCCCCCCACCACCTTTGGTCTTGCCTTTTTCAGGACTTGCCCACAGCCCGTTTTAATCATTTTTTTCTCATTAAAATTTAATATATGTCCGTTGTACACATTTTATAAAATGCATTCAGGGCAGAAAAGTAGAAGGAAGAACATAATAGTCATCTGTAACCCTCACCACCCAGAGATACGCACTGAAGGGTAACATTCTCATGTATATAATTCTCTTCTTTCTTTCTTTCTTTCTTCTTTTCCTTGTATATATATTCTTTTACTGAAGCAGAGTCAGTTTACAATGTTGTGTCAATCTCTGGTGCACAGCACAGTGCTCCAGTCACCCATGAGCATACATACGTTCATCTTCATATTCTTTTTCACCGTAAGTTATGAAAAGATATTGACTATAGTCCGCTGCACTATGCAGCATGAACTTGCTATTTATCTATTCTATATGTATCTATCAGTTAGTACCTTCTTTCTTATGTGTACTCTGGACGTGTGTGTCGACCACATGGCAGTGGAAGTGCTCTTAGGAAGATAAGAGCTTTGCTAGGAAAGCTACGTGGATAGATACTTGAAATAGACGAGAGCTGGGAGAGGCCCGTCCCACCCCACGCCACCCCATCCCTGACAGCCAGTGAGGAGGCTGCCGTAAGTCTCTCAGGGCAGGGAAGTCGCCGCTGCTGGAGGGGTGAGGGAGAAGGAAGGAGAAACAGAGGGGGCGAGAGGAGGGCAAAGTGGGGCAGAGCTGCTCACTCTGCTGTGAGACATCTTCATGACCCCCCAGGTCCTCCGTAAAGTTCGTTGAATTCAAAGTGATGCAGGAAGGAAGGGCCACGTTGCAGGTCCCAGGAGAGTCCCTGGGACGTGCCCCACCAAGTGAGGGTCCTTGGCTTCTCGCAGGAAAGAACTCAAGAGTGAGCCATAGTAGAGTGAAGGTAGATGTATTCAGAGAGATGGACACCTCACAGACAGAGTGTGGGCTGTCTCAGAAGGCAAGAGAAAGGCCACGAGGGGGGGCTGGGTGTTCACAGTAAAAGTGGATACACACCCCACAGAGAGTGTGGGCCATCTCACTCAGAAGGGAGCGCGGCCCGAGGCAAGCGGGCTGTTAGTCTTTATGGGCTCGGTAACTCCACATGCTAACAAGTGGGAGGAACAGTCCAGCTGCTTTGGGGAAGGGGCGGGGATGCCCAGGAACTGGGCCACCGCCCGCTTTTTGACCTTCTGTGGTCAGCCTGGGAGCTGTCACGGTGCCTGGGGGAGGCGTATTACAATGAGCCTGTAATGAAGCTCAAGGTCTGCTGGGAGTCACAGCCCCCGCTATCTTGGGCCTCCAGGTCTATTGGGAGCTGACTTTTCCACCATCTTCGTGCGAACTGCAGTGTCTTTCCTGAACGGCTGTGCCCTGCCCTCTTCCTTCCCATCTCTAAAGAAGCACGGTGTGGGTGACTGCCTTGTCGTGGAAGTGGAAGGAGGGGCCAGGTCCATGTCCGTAAACAGTGACTGGGGCTGCCCTTGAGAAGGATGGCATCCCAGCAGCAAGAAAGATCCCGGGGTGTAAGACTCTGGCCCAGCGCGCACCCCCCAGGAATGAGCAGAAGTCCTGGCAGAGGGTTGAGGGGCTCATGGTAACTTCATCCAGCAGATGCGGAGGCCACGTGCCAGCTCCTCAGTCACACGTATATACACACACACAGACTTCTTTTCTGCAAAAAACAGGATCACATTACTTACAATTTATAAATGATTACCATGGCGAGGATTCGCCTTGCTTCACCTGTGTATCCGTAACCTGTGATCTGAGCATATACAGCAGCCCCCACTTTGCAGCGTAAGGCGAGGCTGGAAAGACGACCAGGCCAGCTGAAACCATGCAAATGAGCTTAATAATCATGGAGAAAATTATGCTTTAAAAATTTTTTTCCAAATATTAGAAGCTCTCTTTCTGTTGGTTATAAACTTTTAGGGAAACAAAAAACTAGGAAACTAACACTGCTTAGCATACTGTAATTCAAGACACCGGAAACATTGACAGGGTGTTTCGCCTCTTTGCACAAAACAGTAAGAGGAGTTAGAACAGTCACCATCTCCCAGTTTTATAACTTACTGCACAAGCGAGCATTTTTTCTGTGCCTTGGTAAAGTGTCATAGTCCTTTCTAAGTTTGCATTGGCTTCCAGCAGTTTATTCTTTATTCTTTCAATGTCACAGACTAGCCCCGAAAGTTCCTTTAACATCAAGTTTTTGGTTTTTTGTTTTTTGGGTACTTTTTGCTAGTGTCACTCCCTTCTCCTCTGTAGTCACTGACCTTTTCCCACACGGTTGACACCCCAGGCCACTCAGGCCTAGGTTTCTTCTACTGCTGCCATTTTCAGATCTTCTAGTCATAACAATTTCATTTCCAGCATTATCACTTTTTACATCTTTGCAGCATTTCATCTCTCAGTTATCCATTTTTGTAAGAAGTCAGCTGGGTTTATCCTGGGAGGCCAGGGGGCAGCGTGGTGCCACCTCTGCTTGACTGTGTATAAACTAAAGAATGAAAGATGCCAGGTGGCTAGTCAGTTACCCACAGACTTGAAAGACGAGGCATGATTGGTCCCCAGGCTTGACATGCTTCTGCTATTTACCTGGGAGTCAGCTGGGGAGAGCTACTTCATACAATTACTCATAAGTAATAGCAGTAACTGAAGTTTGAACCGTGTGTTGACCGACTGGTATTAGTTAACTAAACTGCACGAACTGAGGAAACACGTGCAGATCGGAACCGTGCGACGCAAGGACTGTCTGGACAACGTGTTTCCATCCTTAGCATACAAGAAGCACAACTTAGTTTGGAATTCTCTGCTCACGTTCTCACTTGGGCCTTTCCTTTTATCTCTATCTAGTTAGTTTCTACTCCCAAACCCCCAAGTTTTGGCATTTTCTTTCCTATTTTGAGTCATGTAGCCTTGTTACCCCCAATTCCCACTTCTTTCTGTTTCCTGCCTTCCTGACTCTGCTTGGGGCCCCTGGGAAATCAAGTTCCAAGGGGGTGATCAGACTGTCAGCTGGGCCCCCTCCTCGCTGACAGGCTGAGCAGACTGGACGTGTTCCCTGAAGGATGTGACAAGGGAGGCCAGCTCCCTGGATTAGAGGCATAAAGCATTGTCCAACCCAAAGAGCCACGAGCTAGACCCCATCAAGCATTGGCGGGCTCTTTCCAGGAGTCATCGCTGTGTTTCTGTTGGTGTTCTGTTTCCCTCCGCTGGGGAATGAGCATGAATAGAGCACCCGGGTAGCGACCCCGAGAGCCTGACAGATCCTGAGGAAAGACAGCAAACGCCGACTCTTAAGTCCTGTCCAGGGGAGAGGATGGAGCCAGGAGACTAAGGACACACTGTCTCTTGGTGCCACAAACCCATTTTGTAGTCGTTCCAAGCACTAGTCCTCTGAGTGACTCCCTCCAGCATCCTCTCCGCAGAGACAGGGCTCCTGGCGTGACCCCCACTGGTGATGGATGGCTGATGTGTTCTCATTTCTTCAGGACCAAGGTGCTGTGCTGTCATCTTTTATAATATGGAGAAAATTGGCCTCAACTGACGCCCCCTCCCCCAACTCTCACCAGAAGGGTGGCCAGTGAGCAATCTCTAAGGCTCTTGGGAGAAAACACATCATCTGATTTACTGAGGACAGGCTGAGCAGGCGAGGTGAGGCAGCCTGATGTGTCCCTCTGAAGCCCCGTCGGTCGCATAAACTTCCGACACGCACTGCAACAGCCAGGCTGGAGGCAGACAGTGTTTATTTTCCTCTGATAATAGGCTATCCCAGCAAACTGTGTGCTGCCTGCCTCGGGGAGCTGGTGGAGCAGAAGCAGAAGCCTAGAGTATCTGGGAGGAATTCAAGGAGATCTGAAGAGGAAAACAAAAGCTCCTCACGCCTGACATCCCAACAGCAATCTGATTTGGGCTCATTGGAATTCTGCCTTCACCTGCCTCCAGTGATCTCTTCCTCCCTGTTCAGAGACAGCTGGTACCCTGTGCAGTCGTCCTGCAAGAAGGACCAACACGTAGAAGGCTTTGTGTCATTTGCAACAGGTGCAGCCCCTGGAGCACCCTGCCTCCGGCTTACTTGCTCCTCTCATGACTCCCTAAGGGAGATCGTATGTTCGGTGACTGCGTGGACGCGGAGACAGCGAATCTGTGGAAACATCTCATTTGTTCACTTGCTTAATTAAAGTCGTGGTTCTCAAACTGTGGTCCACGGACCATCACTGTTAGTGGTGGATCTTATTAAAAATGCAGAATCCTTGACTTTATTCCTGGAAATATTCAATCACGCTATAAGGAAATAGCGCCCTGGAACCTGCCCTTTCACAACTCCCCATCCTGTTATCCTCACAAAATGCTCTCAACTGCTGCTCTAGGTGTTCTGTCCAAGGTCCGCAGCATCGGCCAGTGCTAGGACACCATCAGGGAACCCACTCCTCAGACCTGGGCCAGTCTCATGACTGGATGCCTCTACTTATAGCCACATCCTCCTTGTAGACAAAGTTGTGGGGGAGGGTATAGCTCAGTGGCAGGGCACATGCTTAGCATGGACAAGGTCCTGGGTTCAATCCCCAGTACCTCCATTGAAATAAATAAACCTAATTGCCACACCCCAAAAATTAAAATAATTAAAAAAACAAAAAACCCAAAGTTGTAATGATAGCCTTTGGGCCTGGGGTCTGTTTCTAGATATTTATAATTCAAATGTGCCACCGTGAAAATGGCCTCACCCCAGGGCCAGGCAGGCTGCAGCTTCTTGTGTGGAAGAAATGACCGTGTGCCAGTGGGATGGGGCCCCTGTCCCAGGACCCAGACTCTGGTACTCAGCTTGGATCGTTAGGAGGCCCTTGTCCTGATGGTAGGCTGACGAGTGGTCCCGGTTTTCCCAGGGCCATGGGGGTTCCCAAGGCAGAGGACTTTCAGTTTTCAAATCAGGAAAGTTCCAGGGAAACTGGGATTTGGTCACCGTACATGATAACATTACTACATTCTTGCAAAATTCTCACCAGAGATGAAGAAACCACTGTCCCAATTTATTTAATTGCCAAACATGCGTAGATTAGTTAATTCAATCATTCCACCATGGAAAACTCTCTTTGGGAAACCAAATTACTATCAAAAGTTCAGTTGGAGAGCACAGAATCAGGGCAAGGGAAGTGGGATGATTAAGTGAGAGGCTGGGTGGCTTGGGTGGTGCCGACAACACATCTCAGACACCAGCCAGGTGGCCTACCTCCCGTTCAATTCCGTTCTGACGCTGTCTACCTGCAATCAGCACTGATTCACAGTCAAAGGCCAAGTCTCACCAGGCTGCCCCACGACACACCGGTTGCAAGTCTCAGGGGTCACACACACACCTGATCAATGGGCTGTAAATCCGGGGGATTCCCATGAACCCCCTTCAATTTTGATAAGTCACTAGAGTAATTCCTAGAACTCAGAAAAGTGCTACAATTACAGTTTCATTGAAAGGATACAAAACAAATTTCTTCTGCATAGCACAGGCAACTATATTCAATATATATCTTGCAGGAACCTATAATGGAAAAAGAATATGAAAAGGAATATATGTATGTACAAGTATGACTAAAACATTATGCTGTAACTAGAAATTGACACAACATTATAAACTGACTATTCTTCAATTTAAAAACATAAAGGATACACTCAGAAACAGCCAAATGGAAGAGCTATGTAGGCAAGGGCCAGGGGATGGTGGGCATGGAGTTTCCAGCCCTCTCCCTGTGGAATCAGGTGGGGCACCTTCCCTGTGCATCCATGGATGTGCTCACCAACCAGGAAGCTCCCTTAGCCTCATTGTTTCAGTGTTTTTATTAAAGTTTTATTACATGGGTATGATTAATTCAATCATTGGCCAAGTGACCGAGCTCAACCGCCAGCCCTTCTCCCAGGAGTTGGGGAGTTGGGGCTGATAATTCTAACCCTCCAATCACCACAGTTGGTTCTTCTGGTGACCAGCCCCCATCCAGAAGCTCTCTAGGGTCTCCCCTCTGTACCTGGGGCCAAGAGTCACCTCATTACCATCAACTCAGGCATGATCCAAAGGGACTCCTTGTGAATAACAAAACACACTCCTATCTGGAAATTCCAAGGGTTTGAGAAGCTCTGTGCCAGGAACCAGGGGCAGAAACTAAACCTATTCTTTATTATGCTGCACGCCTGTAACACTGTCACGCCTGTAACACTGTTACACCTGTAACACTCCAACGGCTTAGAGCAGGCCCATCAGCCAATGAAGGCATCCTTTCCAGCATGGCGCTGGCACAGCCTGGCAGGGCAAGCAACATACGTTCATTGTACTGGGGCTCTTCTTGGACTCAGTTACCATGTTGCACATCCCAATGTTGATGAAATGTAACAAATCTCCACCAGGCAGCTTGGAAGCAAAGCCTTTCTTGCACACCTCCCTGCTGCAGGCAGCTAACTGGGACACTGCCCTTGTGCAGTGCTGAGGCCCCCCCGGGTCGGAGACACCTCAGCCTCACGGCAATGCTCTGAGAACATTGCTGAGGGTGGGTCATCCCTGGAAGCTGGATGTCACTCATTTGTCCCGACTCCTACGGGCACACCCTACTTAGTGCCAGCATCTCTCTGACTTCATGCGGACCTTTCTCAAGACAGCACTTTTCCAAACTGGAGTAGTATTTACAATTGAAAAAAATCGGAAAACAAATGCTGTGATGAAATACCAAATAAATTATTTTGCAGCCACTGAAAGTGATGTTTAACTTTCGCTGACATGGAAAAGTGTTCATGATACGATGTGAAGATGTATGTGCACCAAAAAAGGCTGCAAAGGACCAGCTGCTGTCCCTGCGGTGATGAAATCAGAGTAGGTTCCCATTTTTCTCCCTGTGCTTTTCCTCCTTTTTTCCTACAATGATTGTGCATAATTTTTTATAGCATATGTATATGTATAACAATATAAAATTTCCTTACAAAAAGGCAATACAAATAGAAACATTCCTGATTTGTCCCTTGCCTGCTAACATGACTTTCCCTCTGGTCGCTGGGCTTCCGGCTGTCTTCTCAAGCTTCCTTCAGAGCCATCTGATGTGAGTGCCGTCCCTGAGGTCCCCCTCTGCCCCCAACATTACTTCCAGGCTCCAGAGAAAGCTGAAGACTGTCCCAGACTTCCTCCAGTCCCTGCCCTGATCCCAAGCTGGCAAACCTTCCCCAGAATCCATTTCCACTAAATTCTGTCACACCAAAGAGCATGATCAGGAGGAAGTCAGATCTTTAAAGAGATAAATAATTTAATCAACAAATGCATTGCATTTCATTATAAATCCAGATGTATAGAACTAGACCATCACATGCCCCCAGAAAGCAGGCCACCCACTGCTGAACGATATTGTAGCAGGTCTGAAACTATAGCAAATCCACTTCCAAGATGACTTCATTTTCACAGGCAATTGTCTCCCTTAATCAATTCAAGATCATGTTCAGCAAGCATCTATTGTGTGTTGGGCCTGGGGAATGGAAAGAAATAAACCTGTTCAATACAATGACAGACAGTAGTACGCACTAAGTAAATGTGTGTTGAATAAAACACTAAGTAAGAAAATACTAATATGAAAAGGAATATATGCATGTATATGCATGACTGGGACACTGTGCTGTGCACCAGAGACTAACACACTGTAACCGATTATACCTCAATAAAAAAAGAAAGAAAATACTTACCAAAGTCCAGCCGAACAGCCAGAGACAAAGGAAAGATTGAAACTTCAATCTCCTCCTTATCTGATAACCTAAACCTTATATAAAATGTTCAGCGAATTGAATCTCAGAGATCCCAGTTTTCCCTGCTTCCATCCAGGGAAGTCCTCCTTCCAGCTCCCTTCTTTCTGGCTGACTCCACGTACCAGAGTTCAGAAGACCCAGCTCTTCTGAGCCCAAGTGACTTCTCCAGATCCTTGTCAAGATCATGCACCCTGAGACTTAAAAATATTTAACAGCAGTGTGTTCTCCTGGCCCTTCATGTCTCTAAGTCAGTGGATCTCAGATGAGGGTCAAGCTGAGGAGTCAGCATCCCCCAGGGACCACTTAGCAGTGTCGTCACCACAGAGGGAGAGCGTACTGTGTCCACTAGTGGGTGGCGGTGGGGATACTGCTAAACACCCCACCGCGCCCAGGACAGCCCCCAACAAAGAACTACCCAGCCTAAAGTGCCAGAAGCACCACTGCTGAGAAACCTGGTCTTGGTGATACATCCTGCGATGCCTCTTCTGTCACTCAGGGAACTTAGTTTGGGTCATCCTTCACCGCATTCTAGGGACTCACTCTACTGACCTAACATTCCCTGGAAATACATAGCCGGGAGCCGATTGCCACACCCAGGATGGTGGGATAAGGATGAAGCCCAGCCACCTGCCGGCCCCTGTACAGAAGGTCAGCCCCTAGGGCTCTAAGGTTGGCCCACGTCCACTGTGGGCTGTCCTTCACCACGGGGGATCCTTGGGTGAGCTAGTGAACCTCTCTTATGCTTCGTTTTTTTCATCTCTAAAATAGTTGTGAAGAGTGGAAAATAGTGATAAAAGGTTGAAATTGCACCCTTGTCTTCGGAGGCATTGGGAAGATGAGTGAACCCATTCATGTGGTGCATTTAATGCAAGTCCCAGGGCATCAGTGAGCTCAGGCAGTGCTGGCCAGGGAGGATAACGTGTGGTCTGCCTTCCGGTTTTCAACTTTTCTTTTCGGGGTTGTTTATTTCTAAAAATCAACTCTCTTCCTTGGGATTTTAAGGCTTTCAAGCCCACGTCCGTGCCTCTCAGGAAGTACCTTTCTGTTCTTCTCCATTTATTCATTCAACAAAAACATCCGCAGGGAACACCCACTGTGTGCCACCTCCTGCCTTCACTTCCTACCCTGCCAGCCACTTGGTGAGGGGAGCCGCATCTGAAAAGCTTTTAGATCATTCACAGTTACTGAAGGGAAATTCATTTTCCCAACCAAGAGAGAAGAGGCAAAGCAGAAAAGATAGAGCCTACGCTTTGCTACGTTAACCCTTAATGTATACGCTGATTTACAGCTGACGAAGAACCTCACACCCATTATCTCCTTCTGTCCACTTCCCCAGGTTCCCGTCTGGCCGCCACGGGGAGCTGCCAGGACAGTGGGTGCCCTCGCTCCCACCTTCATTATCACTCAGACCGAACAGCAATGACCCTTCCATTCATGAAGTCAATAATGTGGTAGCTGAACCAGCCAGGAAAATGTCGAGTCTCAGATCACCTCTCTTTGGCTGAGTCACAGGAAAAATTATGCTCCGCTGGTCCTCCCAACTATCAGCTGAACAAGGAAGATGTCCCTGCTGCTGCTCAGAAACAAGTACTCCCAGCCTTTCAGATTTTGGAAGGAAATGTTGAGAACAAGGAGAGTTGATACCAAAGGCAGCCTGAGCCCCAAGCTTCCTATAGTAGAAAACCAAGGCAGCTGGTCAACCTCAAATGGGACTGGGAGGCTGAGTAAGGGATGGGAGTCAGTCTGCATCACACAGCTGCCGTGACTGTGACGGGAGGCAGGAGAGCATGCAGGGTTGAGCTCAGGGAAGCCTGAGCTATGAGAGGGCCCTAAAAAACAGGAGGACCGCAAGTGAATCCTGTTCCTCGGAGGTGTGGACACCACCGACTGAGCCAGGGCTCAGAGGGAGTGCTTTCCCTCTGTGGGGTCATGTGGGGTCTGTGTAGTTTTAGAATATGATCTCCTTAAACAAGGTCTCCTTTGCACCTCCCACAAAAGCTTGTGCAGTGTCCCACCCACAGGGGATGCTCAGTAACGCCTGCTGGACTCAGATCAACCTCCTCTTCCACAGCTGCCCCTCCCTCCCTCCCCAAACCAGCCGCTACCGTCCCTGACTTTGGGTGAGCCCAAAAGGCGTACGGGACTGAAAATAAGGCAAAGAAGACAAAGAATTAACACAAGAGGAAGAAAAATGGCATAACGTGGCCAGACTCCTTCATGGCATGGTTAACAGGGCAGAATTAGGGCAACTACAGGCAACCAGTGATGTGGAGTTTCCAGGAGAAGCAGGCCCGGGACTCACACTGGCTGTGGATGCCGGTTCCATAAGAGGTAGCCAGGCAGCCCGAGGCGCTGCAAGGGCTGAGCGACACCACAGTCGGTCCCAACTGGAAACAGCTGGTCCCAGAGCAACTGTGCAGGGCAACAGGCCCCAGTGGGGGGCGGGGGGTGGTCTAGGCAGTGAGCCGGTACTAGAAATCCAGAAAGGTGGGGATTGTGATTCCAGGAGCTCCGTCTGTCCAGATGGCGAAACCCCAGTGCAACAGTTGGCAGGGAAAGCCAGAGGGGTGCCGGGACCCCATCACACAGGCTAGAGCTGGGGAGGACTCCAGTTCCAGGCTGGTGGGGAAAGGGCGGCCCTGGATACAGGGCCACGTGCCCGCCTGCCTTGGAGGGAGGGGAGCCTCTGTCTTCCCAGGGAACTGCTGACAAGGGAGCTCTGGAAAGTGCCATCCCCACCCCTCCCTGGGGCTCTCCCCTTCCTGGCTCCTTCCCAGTGGAGGGGCGGGGAGCTTGATCCACCTGGCGGAAGGAGGCGGTCAGATGTCCTCTGGTGGGCGGAGCCCGAGCACCCACCGCCCTCTCCGTGCTTCCAGTGGAGCCCTCTCGATCAGCTTAGCAACTGCCTGGGCTAGTCTCCACTTCCTCCCAGGTGGCCAGAGAGAGCAGGAAAGCCCATGTTGGCCTCAAGCCCAAGCCCCGGAGCTGGCCTTCATCAGAGAGTGCCCACCCATACTGCTGTCTTCACTCCATCAGCTCCCTGTGTCCCTTTCTCAGCCGGCAGGAGCCTGAGAAGAGGTGGCTGCACCCAGCTCCTGCAGAACCGGCTCTTTCCAGGAAGAGAGCCGAGCAGCCCGTCAGGGCTTTGTAGGAAGGCCAGGATCTCAGTCACATTCCAAGGACTGGCTCCGTTTGAGGGGACCAGGGGGATTTGCCCTGAGCCTGAGCATCTGGTCCTGAGCCTGGCTGGCTGCAAAGATGTGAACCCTACCTCCGGGGTAGCCAGCTGTGAGGACCTGGGGACAGCAGAGGTAAATAGGATGTCAGAAGGAGGGAGGGGGACAAAGAGAGTGAGAGAAGCCCACCGAGCTCCTAGCCCAGGTGCACACAGGGAAGAGGAGCACCTCCCCCAGCATCCCCCTCTGTCCTTCGTCTTAAAGAAGCCACTATGGGGAAAGGAAGGAAAGCCACCCTGGCCACGCGCAGGTGTCAGCCCTCCAGCGTGGTTGTGAACAGGGTGCTGGGCTGGGCCGGGGTGTCTGCACAGAGCAGATCTGGGACAGCGAGCAGCCTCCAGGACTGCGGGGTCGGTGGGGGTGGGAGGGGACCTCAGGACTGTTGTCCCAGAGGAGGGCAGTCGGGCCAGCCAGCCGCAGGGCGAGGCCGGCGCCAGTGCGGGGGATCCGGATGCCGCTTCCAGCTCTTCAGCTCAGCACAGCCGCTTCCTGCCACCAGCCTCGTCTCCGCAGCCAGGGCTGCTTGAGCAGAAACAGAAAGGCTCCCTGGGAGACAGTTTAGGAGGCTGATTTCAGGCTTCCTCGGCACCGTGCTCTTTTCTAAGTGCAGCCAAAGGGGGAGCCAGAAATCGCTCATTATGTGCAAACCAGATGCCTTCTTGGGAAAGCACCAGCCCAAACTGGGCTTGCCCGTAGGAACCATGAAACCTGGAACTGGGCCCCCTATAGGGGTCTGAGGGAAGCAGAATAGAGATTTCTAGAGGTGTCTGACTTGCAGCAGGGGTGGCAGGTGGAGGGGAGGGCACAGTTCTCTGGAAACCCTGATATAGAAAGTTTGGAAAGTTGCACATCGAAGAGAGAACTGTAGTTCAGTCTTCTGATACATGGGTCCCAGAGTCCATCCTCTCTGTCTCTCTGTCTCGGTTTCTGTCTCTGCCTCCCTCCCTCCCTCTCTCCCTCCCTCCCTCCCTCCCTTCCTCCTTCTCTCAATTCTCAGTGTAAATAAATGCACATGATTTTAAAAGTCAAAAGTTACCAAAAGGCTAATAATAAAAATTATCACTGCCCTGCCCCACCCTTCGTCCTCTCCCAAGCTCCTCCTTCGAAGCAAGTCCTCTTAAAGCATCTAGCTTTTTCCCTTGCTTTTAACCTCTGCATTTCTAAATAATCTGTCTACACAGCTGAATCCTGAACTGTCATTTGTAGGCGTTGTCCCTTGACATCTTACCGTGGGAGCTGAGGATGGAGCGTGCTGCTCCACCTCACCCCTCCTTCTCCGCCTCTCCCAGCATAGTTGGAGCACAATCTTTGATTAAGTCAATAAGCAGCATTTACATTACTACGGCTGTAAAATATGACTCCCTCTTGAGCCAAAAATTTCACTATGATCATACCTCCTTCCTCCCTTGACTCTTTTCTCCTGGACTTAATTGCTGCTCTGTTTTTTCATTTGTCAAATTTTCTATGTTCTAATAGTTTTTTCCCCCAAAATCATCCAAAATCAATAACATTATTCACAGACACAAGTACAGAAGCTCTGTTCTTCACTTCTGCTGGAGAATTCCTCCTAGAGAGCTCGGACCCCTGAGCCAGTCTGGAGGCTGGTACCCGAGACGTCCCTGGGCCGTCCCCTGTGTTGAATCATCTGTTATCTGGGCGGCGGGCCATCTTCCTCTCTCTTGATTAATTTCCTTCTTTTGCTGAAGGATCTCTTCCTAAAGGAAAGTCCACAGGAGGTGAAATATTTGAGCCTTTGGTTTTCTGAAAATGTCTTTCTCTTACAGTTACCCTTGATGAAGAGTTTGCCTGAGGATAGAATTTTGGTTCAAAGTC
Source organism: Camelus bactrianus (assembly GCF_048773025.1). Classification (NCBI taxonomy): domain Eukaryota; kingdom Metazoa; phylum Chordata; class Mammalia; order Artiodactyla; family Camelidae; genus Camelus; species Camelus bactrianus. Next base: position 10,629,510 of record NC_133549.1, read on the forward strand.
ATTTTCCCTCAGAATATTGAAGGCGTTGTATCATGAGCTTCTATCTCTCAGTTTTGCTGTTAAGATGTTCAATGCCATCCTGACTTCATATCCTGAATCTGTCACACACAGGAACACTTATACACACACACTCACACACACTCACACACATGCCCTGTTCCAGAGCTTTAAATTTTTTTCTCTTTATTTTTGGTAATCCTACATGATGATGTGACACTTTTCTAAAAATTAATTATTGTGGGCACTCTGTGTCCCCTTTCAACTCAAAGACTTCTGCCGTTCTATTCTGGAAGATTTTTTTTTAACATCACAGCTTCGATCATTTTCCCCTCCACCAGCGTACCTGTGTCTTCGTTCTGCAACCTTCCTCAGCAGACGTTGAAACTCCTGGGCTGTGTCTCTGACCTCTCTTTTTCTACTCGCCCTGGATTTGTTTGGGTTGTCCAATTTCAATCCCTTGAAAGCTTTCCTGAACTTTACCTTCCAATCCTGTTAATGAAGTTACCATATTCATATCCCATTTTTCAACTCCTGGTTTTAATTTCCAAGAGGACTTTCACATTCCTTGAAGATACTAAGAAGCTTTGTTTTCGTTATTTTAGTTTTCTGCCTCCTGTATTACCCATGCTTTCTCTGGACTCCCTTTTTCTATTTATTTATTTATTACCCCTCTCTTTGATGTCGAAGATTTCCCTCAAATATTGGTTCATATTAAAAATGCAGACACCAAGGGTTGTATTCCATTACATATGTACACTGCATCTTCTTTATCCATTCATCTATTGACATGCACTTAGGATGCTTCCATATCTTGGCAATTATAAATAATGTCGCCATTAATAACAGGGCATATGTATCTTTTTGAATCAATTCTTATTATGTGGTTGGCTTTATTCCTTTGATAACTATATAAGTTTAAAAAGCTAAAGCTCTAAATGTTCTTAGAAACAATGAACAGTACATATATGTAAATTTTTAAAAATTGCAGTATATTGTGCATATGTATTTACATGCAGTATTTTGTATATGTGCAGTGAAATTGTAACAATTCTATCTAATAAAACTGAAAAATGAAAAGAAATTGACACCAAAAATCTGACTATAAGATGTGTATTGTGGCAGGGTGTAGGTCTGTCCACAAGGTGATTGACGGCAATTTATGTTTTCTGTCAGAGGGGACCCCAAAAGGGGGCCCCCATCTGTCTAGAGAAAGGTCTTTCCTCTGTTCTCCTACCTAGAGATGCCAGCCTTTGACAAGGACCTGAGTGATGTTCCACCATTCAATCTGTTTCCCCCACATCCCACCCTCCACTCCTCTCTCTTTCTGGGGTCCCCAGTCAGCCTTTGCATAGATGGAGAGAGAGGCACCAGACTGCAGGAGATGCGGGAGGGTGTGGGGATTTAAGTCGCTGAGTGCCAATCTCCTTGAATCCTCACTCTACCCCTCACCCCTGTTTTCTGTGGGACTTCCCAAGTCCTGAGACTTTTCTGGGACTTAGGCAAAATCATTTCATTTCTTAAATGTGTACACAAATCTTATAACTATGTTCATTTCTGAAGTTCTGCCTTAGACACTCAAGCTAAGGCTTCCTCTATTCCACTAAGTCAGTAACTGCCCCATTTTTCTACCCTGAAAAAATTTTGCCGAAACTTATCAGCTATTGTCTCTTTTTCTCAGCCTCTTTTTTCCTTGTAGGTTGCACATTTTTCTTTAAAGTATTTGGATGGTGAGAAAACGGACCCTGTGGTCAGTGTGCTCTGTTTTCAGACTCTGTCCTGAGAATCGGTCAAGGTGCTACCATTTAATAACGGTGGGCCTTGGACAGGTTATTTGCCGCTCTAAGCCTTGGTTTCAGCTGTAAAATTGTGAGATGAAAGCTTGTCCTACACAGTCACAGTTCTCTTCTGGTGATTAAGCAAAATAATGTGTATAAAAGTATTTTGCAAATCCTAAGGAATCCACTAAAAAGAAAACTATTAGAACTAATAAACAATTTCAGCACGATTGCAGGATACAAGATCAATATACAAAAATTTATTTTTTTCTATATGTTATTAACAAACAACCCAAAAATAAAATTAAGAAACCAATTTAACTTACTATAACATGAAAAAGAATAGAAATTATAGGGATAAATTTGATTTTAAAAAAAGAAATACAAAACTTGTATGTTAAAAACCACAAAACATTGCTGAAATAAATTACCTAAATAGATGAAAGGACCTGCATGGTCACGGATTGGAAGGGTTGGCATTGTTAAGATGGCAACATTCCCCAAAGAGATCTGCAGATTCAGCACAATCCTTATCAAAATCCCAACTGGGATTTTTGTGAAAATTGATGAGTTGATCCTAAAATTTGTATGGAAAGGCAAAGGGCTTCAGAATAGCCAAAAACTATGGTACAAAAGAACAAAGTAGGAGGACTTACATTTTCTGATTTCAAATTTTACTACAAAGCTGCACTAACCAAGACTATGGTACTGACGTACTGACACACATACACATCAATGGGATAGAACTGAGAGTCTAGAAATAAATCTTAACACTTACGGTCAATTGATTTTTTGAGAAGGGTTCCAAAATGACTCAATGGGAAAAGAATAGACTTTTCAACAGAGGGTACAGGTCTATCCACATGCAAGAGAATGAAGCCGTCCCTTCTTCTCACACAAGTCACATAAATTAACTCAACATGGACTATAGGCCCAAATGTAAGATCTAAAACCGTAACATTCTTAGATGAAAACATCAGAGTACATCTTTGTGACTCTGAGTTAGGCAACAGTTTCTTAGATATAACACCAAAAGCACAGGCAACAAAAGGAAACAATAGGGGAAAAAAGTAAACAGTAGATAAATTGGACACCATAAAGATGAAAAACTCCGGGTGGCAAAGAATATCATCAAGAAAATGATAAGAAAAATCCATAGGATGGGGAAAATATTGGCAAGTCTATAAAGGACATGGATCCAGAATATATAAAGAACTCTTACAAATCAATAATAGAAAGATAAATGACCCAATTTTTAAAAAATGGGCAAAGGATCTAAGTAGACCATTGATCAATAAAGACATGCAGAAGACCAATAAGCACTTGAACAGATACTCAACGTCATTAGTTATTAAGAAAATGCAAATCAGTGGCACAATGAGATACCACTTCGCACCCACCAGGGAGACTGCGGTACAATAAAAAAATACGCCTTCGATCTTTGTATTTGGTTCTTGGCATAGGGTGCCTAAACTCTGTGGAATTTCCTGAGTGGTAGGAGTGTCTTTTATTTTTCAAAATGAGCCTGTTTTGACCACCTCTGAATTTAAGTTCATGAGAGGACCCTTTGTGGGCCCTTAGACAGCCTTGGAATGGGGCTTGTTGACGGTGGAGCCAACCACGTGATTAGAAGTTTAGGCCGAGCAGCCCCAGTCCTGGGCCTCTAGGGAAGGGAAATGGAGATTGTGTTCAATCGCCAATGGCCATTGATTTAATCAATCATGCCCAGTCAGTGACGCCTTGATTAGAAACACTGAAACAAAGAGACCGAGAGGGCTTCTGGAGTGTTGAACGTGTTGGCGTGCTGGTGGTGTGGCATCCATGGGGAGGTCGTGGAAGTCCTGCCCCCCTGCCCCACACCTTGCTCTGTGCACCTCTTCCACTGGGCTATTCCTAAGCTGTATCCTCTAAGATAAAACTAATCATAAGTATAGAGCTTTCCTGAGCTCTGTGAGTTATTTTATCTCATTACTGGACCTGAGTTGAGGTCATGGGAAACCCTTAATTTATAGTCCACTGGGCAGAAGAGAGGGTGGCCTGGGGGCTTGCATTTGCAGCCGGCGTGTGAAGTGGAGGCAGTCTTGTGGGACTGAGCCCTTAAACCTGTGGGCTCTGTGCTAACTCCAGGAAGTCAGTGTCAGAACTGGGCCAGATTGTAGGGCACCCAGTTGGGGTCACAAAATTGGAGAATTGACTGTTGTTTGGAAAACAATAAACAATGTCTATAACAGCAACAACAGCAAGACAATTAGCAAGTGTTGGTGAGGATGTGGAGAAACTGGAACATTTTATACTGCTGGTGGGAATGGGAATGTAAAAATGCAGCTGCTTTGAAAAAACCGTCTGGGAGTTCCTCAAAATATTAAACATGCAAAATATGAAAATGAGCATATGTATGTATTTGCTTGACTGGGACATTGTGCTGTGCAACAGAAATGGACACATTGTAATTGACTGTAGTTCAATTATTTTTTGGTTTTGTTTGTTTGTTTGTTTGTTGGAGGGGTAATTAGGTTTTATTTATTTTAAATGGAGGTACTGGGGATTGAACCCAAGACCTTGTGCATGCTAAGCACACACTCTACCACTGAGCTATACCCTCCTCCATGACTGTACTTCAATTAAAAAAAAAAAAAAAAGCAATCCAATGGCGGGAAAAAAAGAGAGAAAAATGTTAAACACGTAGTTACATATGATCCAGCAGTTCCACTCCTAGGTACATGTCCAAGAGAAATAAAAACATAGATCTACTAAAAAAAACTTGTACATGAATGTTCGCAGCAGCATTAGTCATAATAGCCAAAAAGTAGAAACAACCCGAAGGTTCACCAACTGATGAATGGACAAATAAAATGTGGTGTATTCATTCAATGGACTATTACCCAGTAATTAAAAGGAATGAATAACTGACATGTTACAACATGGATGAACCTCAAAAACATTACACACTTATAAGAAAGAAGCTAGTTACAAAGTTACAAAAGACTATATGTTGTATGATTCCATTTATATTGATGTCCAGAGAAATAGACAGTCGGTTAGGGGGTACCTAAGGCCGGGGATGAGGGGTGGAGGTGTGTAATGGGAAGTGATTGCTAGTAGGTCTGGAGTTTCATGAAAAAAATGTTCTAAAATTAGATCGTGGTGATGATTGCACAACTCTGAAATATACAAAAACCATTGAGTTGTACACTTGAAATGGGTGCATTGTACAGTTCTGTGAATTATATGTCAATAAAACTGCTTTTAAAAAGTAGTTTGCAAGCTATAAAATTAAATACGAAGCCATTTTTTTACTTAACATTATTGTTGGTAGTAACACAGAATATAAACATTGGGGATCATTTCGGCCGCTGGTCTTATCATTTGCATTTATTTCTCAGCTGCTCGAGAGGTTACTGTTCAGAAGTACAGTTTCACAAAGTGAAACCAATTAGTCTTTAGGAAGCTGCTTCAAACATTGCGGATCTACCTGGATGCACGAAGGCTGTGACTGGGGGTCTGAAGTTTAGGATCACCTGGGTATGTGGTCCCCACAAAAGCTCCTGTTGGAACCACATGTGATGGCTTCAGCGGTCCAAGAAAGCTCTCTATTGCGTGGAATAGTGTTGCTTCACATCTCAGAAATTCAAAGGCTTGAGTTCCAGTAAAAATGCTGTCCACAGAGCCACTCGACATTAAACTTTCAGCTTAATTTCCTGAAGAATCGTCAGAGCCACAAAATGGAGAAAGTCATCACTCTTCTAGAGTCACTACAATAACAGGCTGGAAGCACCTGCTTTTTCTCAATTCACGAGCGTGAGTCTGAAAGCGTCTCACAATCTCTCACCTACACGATGATTAAAATTTGATGGCAGGCTCGAAGTAGCTGGACGGAGGAAAGGAGCGGGCCAAGGAGCGCCCTCGGGCGCTACACGCTGCAGGCTTGTAGGAGACCCAGGCACGCAAAACAAGAGAAGGGCCCCTTTTTTCACATTCTGAGATAACCACAGGGAACGTGTGGCCGCCATGCTTCCATATGTGTATGTGAAAAGTGTATTATTTTACAAAAATGAAACACTGTGGTAAATACAGTTCTGTACCCTGTGTTACTCCCTTAGCAATATGTTATGAAAATCTACTGGTTATCATTTAAAATGAGTTTGGTAGTTGGGTAGTCCACCATGGATTGGTAGCTTTATTTTACAGTCTCCTCTGGTCAGATGCTTAAGATGTAAGCTGGATTTGGTCATTTACTCCAATAAACAAGCCTTCAGTGAAGTACCCCGATGTTCACGCTCCTGGTGGTCCCTGGCATCTTCTGGTAGTTGCTTTTACACAATAGGAAGAAAGACACAATTCTTCTTATAACTCTCAGCTCTAATCAAATTCTGTTCTGGAATCAGACATAGAAACCGGGGCTACTGACTGGTCAGGAGCTTGGGCCAGAAGTCTAAGGAACAGGCACGGGTGACGTTTACTGAGAGTCAAGCGTGTTTCAGATGTTTTCTAACAGGAAACATCTCAGCCTCTCACTTTATAGAAGAGGAAACTGTTGCTAAAAATCTGGCCTCTGAACTCAGAGCCAAATGGAGACTCGGGGGCAGAATTTTGGGAAAATTAGAAAAGAACGGCTTTATTGCTTTGCCAGGCGAGGGGAGCCACAGCAGGCGAGTGCCTCAGAGATGGTGAATCCACCTTGGGGTTGGCGTCCTGAGGTTTTATAGAAAAACCAGACAGAACAGAAAGGTGACGACAATCAGGGCATTTTCCAGGGTGCTGTCTTCTTCTTAATTTAGATGAATCCACCTGGCGTGTCCCGGAGAAACTCTGGAGGGTCTGTTCATTCTTCAGAGGCTGTCAGCCCATGACCACCTTCCCGGCGCACTTCCCGGCGCACAGCTTCTGGGTTAAAGGCTCAGCTGTTCTGGGTAAAGAACGTACAGGGAGGGGAGGGCGTCATGGGCAGGCTGGGGGCTGTTCAGCACAAAAATAGTCGAGCAAGTGAAGCAGAGATGGAGGTTTGTCAGAGAAAAGAGAAAAACAAGTTGCAAGAATTTTAAGGCAGAATAAATCAGCAAAGAGCTTTAGCATCAGGGAGGCCATTCTGTTAGTTTCCTAGTCTTTCAAAACTGAAGCCGAGTCAAGAGCAGAGCTTCTTTCTTTACCTGACACTATAAAGCTTGAGAAAGGATGAAGGTGTACGAGGCCCAGGTACGAAGGGGAAGATGACCAAGGCCCGAGGGCCAAAGGCAGCTGCGACCGAGAAACAGCCCGGACGTGGCTGGGAACACTTGGCCGCCGAGCGCTGGCGCGTCTCCCAAGCCTCAGGCTGCTGCCAAGGCCCCAGGACGGACCCCTGCAAAGTGTTTATGTGCTCATACATTTGGGGAAATTTTTCCAAATTAAGATAATTTCTGCTCCTTTTCTTAAGGAAAGTCTCCATCATTGTTTCTGCTTCAAAACCCACAAACCTCATAGAGGTGTCACCAGAGAGCAGGCTCCTGTCTCGTCACAGAAAGAATCCAGCAGTGAGACACGGAGGGCAAGAAGGCAAAGCAAGGGCTCATTAGGTGATAGTGCGCGCCCATGGAAAGAGCGGGCAGACCCAGGTGGGTAGCTGCCCCAAGCTGCTTTGGCAAGCTGGTTCTATGGGGTGTGAAGATGAATGGGCAGAATATTCATCGGTGGGGAGGAGTTTGGAGTTGTCTTTTCAGATCTTCATCCCAGCTCCACCTTCCCGAAGGGGAGGAGGGACTTTTGTCCTTATTTAGTCATGATCAGGAAATCGGATGAGGGCATAAGGAGTGAGAGGTTACGTTTGGCTGCTGGAGATTCCTGCCTTTCCCCACCTCTTTGTCTGCCTCCAGGACACTTGTCACCCCAAAATGTGTGATTTCTTATCAGTCCAGAGGTTCCTGCTTTTCTGTCTGCCAAAGGACCCCCGTTGTTCACAAGATGTATGATTTCCTGCCATTTGGCCTGTGTTCCCCTTTTTCTGCTCATATCTAGCTACCTGCCTGCTCTAAAAGAGGTGCCAGAGCTGAAACCCTTTACCCACAGTGCTGGCTGGGGCTGCAGGAGGGGGCCTTCCAAAGATGCGCTGGGTTCACACTGCTGGGCCATGTCACCGTCGGAGCCTCCCTGTCCCATCCTCCTCAGCAAAGGTTCAGGTTCTGGCTTTTCAGAGATTCTCCTTGCAGTCCACCCCCAGCTGGAAGGGCAGACTCCACGTGCCTTAGAAAAGGGCACCAAATACCATTTTCTAAAGGGAACTGGGCTTCTGAATTCAATAGTAAATTGTGACAGAGAGAAGGGTTGAGAAGGAAAGATTAGTTTAATGTCACATTACCAAAACTCCTGGCTCCTGGACCACTGATGCTCCAGGTAAAGTCCATCCAGGTGACCTCCTTGGAGGGCTATTCTCTCCAGATATGCAGACAGCTTGGTGCCACTCCTTGACTGGCCATGAAAAAGTTGCCATTTTAGCTTCTCACAGCAGGAGATTGTCATAGATTATTCGAGAAAAAGTTCATCACTAGTTGGGAAAGATGTCTGAATCCAAATGAAAGAAGTTACAATCGATCCCTTTGAACGTAGAGATTTCGTGTTTAACCAACACGCCTTCCCTATATTTTAAGTGATGTAATTTCACCAACTTTTCCTATTTCTTTTTTCTTTTTTAATTTTTTTTTTAAACTTTTCCTGTTTCAACACATACTCTTGTTCAGCAGAGAAGGAAGGTTTGGTGTTCAACAGCCCAGTATAGGCAGTGTTTCTCCCCTTTTATTTGTCGTCTGTAGGCAGGTGGTGGCTGTCAGTACTCTGTGAGTCACAGAGGCAGAGGGGCTCTGCTCAGCCCCACAAAAATGGGTGTTTGTGGAAGGATGGAAGTCACCCCCAGCAGCAGCACAGGGACAAGCCCGTGCAGGTAAGGCCTCATGGTCCCTGTACTCTCGTGGGACCTGGTGGCTGGACGTAAGTGGGTAACTGCACGGTATGAAGGCACAGCCTGGACAGGTTGAGGCCCTGAACTGGACCACAGACAGAGGCAGAGCCACAGGGCCAGGCAGCCTAGGTGTGCTTCCAACGGTGGCACTGGGAGGTGCAGCGTGGAATAATGGGCTATCCCACCACGGACCAAGAGCGGAGCAGGGGCTCCAGGGCGAGGTTGGTCTGGCTGGCCTGCTCAGTGGGGCCGGCTAAGAATGCCTTCACCGTATCCCTGCAGGTGAGGAAGCCCAAGCTCAGGGGGACCCCACTGGAAGTTGGAGCTAAGATTCAAACCAGTTTTCTGTGTATCTAACTCAAAAAGATACATGCACCCCAGTGTTCATAGCAGCACTATTTACAATAGCCAAGACATGGAAGCAACCTAAATGTCCATCAACAGATAACTGGATAAAGATATATATACACAGTGGAATATTACTCAGTCATAAAAAAAGAAGTAATGCCATTTGCAGCAACATGGATGGACCTGGAGATGATCATATTAAGTGAAGTCAGTCAGACAGAGAAAGATACCATAAAATATCACTTACATGTGGAATCTTAAAAAAATACAAATTTTATTTACAAACCAGAAATAGACTCACAGACATAAAAAACAAACTGTGGTTACTAGGGAGGAAGGGTGGGGAAGGATAGATTAGGGGTTTGGGATTAACAGACACACAATACTGTATATAAAATAGGTAAACAACAAGGACCTACTGTATAGCACAGGGAACTATATACAATTTCTTGTAATAACATGAATAGAAGAGAACATGAAAAGGAACACACACACACACACACACACAGCTGAATCACTATGCTGTACACCAGAAATTAACACAACATGGCAACCAACTATACTTCAATTAAAAAATGAAAGAACCAGCCTTCCCTGACGGCAGAGCCTTCCCCGGCTGCCACCTCCTCTGGCCAGACGAGAGCCCCTCTAACTGAGGCCGTGAGACCCACATGCGTGAAACAGCAGAAAGCACAGAGCCCACAGATGGCGGGGCTTCGGGGGGAAAGAGCTGTGGGGTTGGAAGCCAGGCACCGGGGCTGGAGGGGCCATCCCTGGGGGTTGCCATGAGCAGGAAAGGGGGCTCTTTCCTGCCTAAGAACACAGGCCGCCCTCCACCCTCTGCTGCCGAGCCACAGGCGCACCACAGTGGCTGCCAGCGGGTGGGGCGATGTGCTGGGCTTGAGGTTTGCTGACCGAGAGAGGGGAAACGCAGGGGCAGAGATGGTCAGACTCTGCACCTGTGTTTCCCGAACTCCTGTAACGAAGTACCACACACTGGGGCTTCCAGGACAAACAGCGATTGTCTCCCGGTTTGGCAGAGTGGAGACCTGGAAGCCAGGAACAGGCAGGGCCGGTTCCGTCTGGGGCCTCTCTCTGTGGCTTATTCACGGCCGTCTTCTCTCTGTGTCCCCACACCGTCCTCCTTCTTGTGGGTCTGGGTCCTCATCTCCTCCTCTTACAAGGACGTCAGTCAGATTGGATCAGGATCCACTCTAATAGCCCCATTTTAACGTCATCCCGCCTCTAACAGCCGTGTCTCCCAGTCCCGTCCCACTCGGTTAGCAGGGTGGCATATGAATCTGGGGAGACACTATTCTGCCGTGACACTCAGACAGAGGACAGAGGCGCTCTGTGAGAGGCAGATGGGGGCACCAGTCCTATGGGCCACTATCGCATGGGAGGCCAACAGGCCAAGGGCTGGAGTCCTCTGTTAACCCCTTCCCAGCTGCTCGCAGTGTCCTGACCCCACAGGATGTGTGGGGCAGCTTTCAGGAGGGGGCCTCACCTGAACGTAAACCTGGAGGTGATGAAGCTCTGTGCTCCAGACCTCGCCAGGCCCGGACACACTCCTCCTGACCCAGCTTTCAGACTCCAGATGTTGGCAGAGACAACACAGTGATGCCTTCGGAACTCAGGTGTGGCGCCTCCACCCGGCACTCAGCAGGCATGTTTTCTGTGAGAGCTGGTTTCAGGAGGGGGAGAAAGGGAGCCAGAGCTTCCCGGGCCACAGTGTCCAGTGCTGTCACTCTGGTTTTCCCATTTGGTCCTCAGCACAGCCTGGAGAGTTAGGTCCCGCACCTACTTTTACAGTTGGGCAATGCGAATTCAGCAATGGGGATTTGCTGGAAGTCACATAGCTCGCACGTACCTGAGCTAAACAATGAAGCTTTAACGAGCCTCACTACAAAGCCCACATCTGTCCAGTTAACTAAAGCGAATCCTGAAAGGACAAGATCAAATCTGACTTTTGCAGCTTCCTCCCTCTCCCCCCAAACACTGAGGCCCGCCACCCCAAGCTGCTGGGCGTGCCCACCACCCATACCCAACAATGACCCCCATCGCACACACCGTCCCCTCATCTGCCACCACACCCCCAGCACCACTCGGTGTCACCCCATCTGCGGCTCCCACACTCCCTGTGGTACTCCCTCCTCCTGCAGCACTGTATCCAAACTTCTTTGATGAAATTTATCACGTTGTAATGAAACCCTTGTCCCTGGAGTCTTGCTTTTGTGGAGACTGGTGTGACTTTGCCCATCTTTCTGTCATCATTGTAGACAATGCCTGGCATATAGCAGGAGCTCAGAGTTTATGGAGCGAGTGTGAATGGCAGAGCCCCTGCCTGGTGTGACCCGTAGCCCTCTTGTCACCTGGCCTCCCACTCGGCCTTCCTGAAGAGCTCAAGCAGCCCCTCAGAGACCCCAGACTTGCTTTTGACCTTCTTTTCCATTCTCACCTTGGTTTCAAGGTCCTACCTTCCCAGGCTGGTCCCGTTCCTGCTGCCCTGACCCGCTCCTTCTAGACACTGGGTTCACTGAAGGGCCGTGAGAGACCAGGATTTCAGGCTTATAGATGCTATGACTTGAGGTCTCTGAAGAAAAACTCCTTTCACAAACTGACTTCAAGTAACAGCCACCCTGTTAGGGAAAGAAACGAGGCCTTTCCAAGTGGGTTTCCCCATCTGTGAGATGTCAACACAAAATACCACACCTCTGATAACCCAGCCGCAGAAAAATTCCACGGAAATGGTTCTTCCTACGACGGAAGAGCAGGTTACAATATAACATGGCCCCATCTCTGTAAACACACACACACACACACACACACACACACACACACACACACGGGCGTGCACATGAGCACACAGATGCAATAAAGCTAGGAAACCTACTACTCCGAAGCTTAATCATGGCTATTTCTCAGTGGTGGGATTTCAATTCATATTTAGCTTTTTTTTTAAACATATCTGTTTAAGAGGATAGATTTGTTAAGTGTTCTTATTACAGTAACATTTATTAGTAGGGAAGATACGTATTATTTTGCAATGAGATATGAAACCATATAGGGTTACTTTTCAAATGCCAGAATCATATTATTTTAAGGTATACATTATACAGTTATTAAAACTTACAGTTAAACAAGACTTACTGTCACATTACGATCTAGACAAACTGTCCCAAATTATATATTCCTATGTCTCAACTTTAGAAATGTTGTGGAAAAATGTGTTACAGCTCCGTGTTACAACTCAGTTGTGACAGCAACCTGGATCCGGGCGAGAGACCAAGCAGCACACGAGGGATTGGAGACCTCAGGCTTGTTACACCACCAGGACAGGATGAGTAAACACTCCAAGCTCTAAACCCCATCTGCAGGTTTACACAGGCCTTTTATAGGCTGCCACTTTTACACTTTGCAACACCGTATGCAAATAAGGTATAACAGAAGTTGACCAACCAGGAACAAGCTTTGTAGAAATAGACCAATCAGGAGTGAGAGAAATAGCCAATCAGGAGTGAGCTCCATGCAAATGAAGTACTACAAATGGACCAATCAGAAGTTAGGGAAGTGGACCAATCAAAAGTGAGAGTAATAACCAATCAGGAGTGAAGGAAATAACCAATCAGAAGTGAGCTCAGGGAACCAATAGAATTCTAGGTGTAAGTTAGCCGCTTTAGAGGCAAAAAGTGAGATAGAGCCTCTGGGCCAGGGAACTGGACGGTGCTGGGAGGAGAGCAGCGGCCCTGCCTTGAGGTCCTGCGGGTCTTTTTATGGGGCTTCCCGCCTCAGATCCAGAAGCAGAAGGTGAAAGAGGGCAGGATGCATGGTTGCAGAGTGGAGAAGGGTGAAGGAAAGGTAAGTGTTTCTATTTGACCAGAGGTTCCTATGCTTCCTCTCTGGGCAGCCCTTACTCCTGGGGCTTACACCCACCTGAGGGAAGCCCAGTGTGGCAGCGGCCACTGCTGTGGGCTCCTTGAAGAGCACCCCCTAGTGGTGGGGATGACTCCTGCTCCTGCATCTCCCAAGTCATCGCCCTTCTGACAGGAAGCTCCAACCTGGAGAAATAATTCCCTTAGAGGCGCCTCATTTGGCTCGGGGGAAAGAAGAGGATTGCCTCTTACATGGAACCCTACACTTTCCCCAGGGGCACCCCCCCCTCCCTGTCTGCTCCTTCCTCAGCCTGGAGGCACAGCTTGGGGTGAGGGAGGCCAGCCCTCCTGCAGGTGCAGCTGCTGGCGGTCCCCACCCCCAGCTGCTCTCCCAGGGAACTGAGCACCGTCCATCTCCAGTTCTAGACTGTGGGCCCCAGTCCAGAGAAGGGAAGAGGGCCCAGCCAGCCAGACCTGGGGGAAGGGGCTGCTGCCCTCTGTGCAGGGAAGCTCAGCAAGGGATTCTGGGAAAACATGGGAGCCCGTGAAGTCCCTGAGTGTCCTGGTCAGAGCGAAGGTGAGGAGGGGTCTCATACAGATGCAAAATACATCCCCCTGTTTTGTCTAGGGCCACACAATGGGTATCTGTGGTGTTCCCCGCATTTTGTGCAGGAAGTGGCCTGTGTCACAGAGGGGGCACAGAGGACAGGAGGGCTGTCCTTCGTGGACGAGGACTGGGACACTGAGGAAGCTGATTTCTGAGCCAAGGGCCCACCCTCAGCAGGAGCAGTAAATAGATGCTCAAGCCATCTGATTCCTTGACCACACCCCCTGCCCCCCAGCCCCTTGGATAAGGATGCTGTCCAGAAAGATTGTACATTGCTTTGAAAGCACCAGGTATGTATTAATAACTCAGCAGAGCTCCCTGGCACTATATAAATGCTAAGTAGAACAGAAGTTACTCTGGAGAATCCTCTCACCCGAAAGCTCTCCCAGACATAAGTGCGTCTGAAAAGTCATCAACACGACTTTTAAAATAAAGCAGCCTCAGCCTCGCAGCTGTGACCACAAGATAAAATGTGTCAAACCAAAGGTTAAACTCCAATTGATTAAGGTCTTCCCCTGTCTTTTTCCTCCTCTGAATTCTCTTTATCTCAGCGGATCAAGATTAGACCCCGGGCTTCTTTTGTTGAAGTGGTGGTTGTGGTGGTTGGCACAAGTACGCCCCCCTCCGTGCCCCTTCCCGGGGCGAACAGCCCAGGACTGGGTTTTACATCCATTACTTGCAATGCCAATTGAGGTGAATTAAATATAACTCACCCACACACGTTGTCCCAGAGTAAATCTGGGGTCATGAAAGGTTTCCGTTAAGTTTCCAGCGACCTCATGTTGACTAAATTTTCCCAGACTTTAGTTGGTCCTATACGGGCATTCTTTGTATTGAAGATGGTCACATGCATTAGACTTACTGTCCTGCAGTGCACCTCCCACACCTCATCTCCCGCTGGCAGCCTGCAGCGCAGGACAGGAGGTCGTTTTTGCACTGCACAGAAGTCCTTTTTGCACTGGACTTCCCTGTGTCCTCACCCCGGACTTCCTCCTAACACATCTCTGTCTCTTTCCTTTCCTCCTTCATGGACACTCCGTCTCAAGCCTCATGCTGCCTGGACCCTGCTGCGCATTCCCACGTGGTCACATGTTGGAAGTCTAGCTGTTACCATGGCTCCAGGCTCTGCCTTCCCTCTTGTCCTTCTGGTACCTCATTCTGAGTCCGGTCTTGCCACAGTGACGTCAGGCTCTTCACAGTCAGAATGGAAGTTCTTTATCACCATTTTTCCATTCACCTCTCTCTCCTTTAAATTCAGTCTTGGATGGTAATGGTCATATCTTTTAACTTCCTAAATTTAAAAGAAGAAAATGCGAAATCCCTTGGCTAGTCTGGCTTATGATTTTGTGTCTCTAGAAATTGAGGACAGAGGGTTAGGAGAACTACTACCTGAGGTTTAAATCTGACCAACAAGAAAAACTGGGTCGATGAAGTGGAAATGGCAAGAATCTTAAAAGGATCTGACCATCTAATTTTTGATCAAAATAATGTTTTTATTGTTTTCATAAATAAAACATTTGGGTCATTATTAAAAATTCAAGCAATAAAGAAAAATAGAAAGAAGAAAAGAATGAGTTACTCAAAATTGCAATACCCAGTAATAATCAGTGCTAACATTTGATGACACCACCCCCAGACGCCTCTCTTTGCCTATATGTATAAGACAGTTTGATGGATGGATAGACAGGTGAAGAGATGGTCTGAAGATGTTGCTCCCAAGAAGTACATTTCTCAAACATCTCATCACGTTGAAGAAAAAAGACTACAAAATTCGTTTAAAAAGTTAGAGTCATTTTGTTAAACTACATGTTTCAGTTTCAGACAATACTGATTACCTGCTATGAGAGATAAGACACCCAGTATTCTTAAGCTTTCCTCTGATTTGCCTTGTCCCAACCTCCCAACATTTGTTCTGTGCTTTAGTATTACTTGCAGAGGGTTCATGACAGTCACGTTCTGATGCGCATGTCTGACCACCCCTTCCAGTTACTTAATCTTAGTTCTGCCATTGAATGAGCTCAATAGTCAGGATGAGGGAAGAGTGTGGATCAGTGGAAGAGTGTGTGCTTACCATGTGCGAGGTCCTGGGTTCAATTCCCAGTACCGCCTTTAAAAAAATAGTCAGCATCAGGGTTTGCTCGGTAACCACAGCTTTTCCATTTCTAAATTCTTAATTTTGATTCACCTCTCAAGTAGCTGAATTTTATTACTGGGATGCTTTTAACCCAGAAGCTTATAAGACTCGCATACTCTCCATTTCTTATGTTTGTGATTGTCCACTTACTGTGTTTGTAATTAAGTGACAACTGGGAACATATTCTTGAGTAGCTCTTTTCTTTGGAATTCTGTGGGTGGTGCTCCCTTTCCTCCCTATGCTCTTCTTTTGAAATGAGTTTATGTTCTTATTAAGTTCCCACGTAGTCTGAAACACTCGTGGGAAATATACTTCTGGTTTAAGAATTATATTTTCTTCCAGGCTGGATTCTTCTTCTGTATTTTGAATGCAATGTAACATTTCTCTTTTTCAATCGTGTGCGTGTGCGTGTGCGTGTTGTGTGTTGGGGGTGTAATAAGAAAGAACAAATCTGATTCCATATTAGATCTGTTCCTTTGACTTTAACCCTGTGCTCTGTTTCCTGGGCTGAGTCCTGCCGGCTCTGCACCTTTTGTAAAAGAATGTTACCTAGAGCCTGAAATAGAAAGGAGAGCCCATTCTCAAGGCTCTGACCTTTAAGGATATTAACACTTTTCCATTTATATAAAGATAACGAGTTGCAGAATAGAAAATAACATTTGTTTTGTTGGAGGTTTACAGGGACACCATGGTCTGACCCACGTGGACAGCTGCAAGAACAAAGGATTCCAAGAACAAAGACCAAGAAGTTTGCAACAACCAACCACAGCCTCTGCCCTTTTTAGTATAAAAAAGCCTGAATTCTGACTTGGGAAAGATGGTTCTCCAGGACATGAGTCTGCCATCCTCTCAGTCTGCTGGCTTTCTAAATAAACTTCTATTCCTTGCCCCAACACCTCATCTCCTGATTTATTGGCCTGTCGTGTGGTGAGCAGAAAGAGTTTGGACTTAGTGAAAGGCGGAAGTCTGCATAATTGCCAGACCTTTTTTTTTTTTTTCCCCATCTTGCTCATACTCCACAAGGAGAGTTTTGTCTCACCCTTCTATTCTTTGGTACATTAAAAAGTGAATTTTCCTTGGTATATGTCTCACCTTATCTAGAACCGGTTTGTTCTTTCTTTCTCTGAGAGTAGCAACTTCTGGGTTCGGTATTGCTTTCTACCCACTTTTTCGGAAGCCTTGAAGGCACAGGAATGGGGAAGGGGAAATGGGAATGGGGCACGGAGACTCAGCTCTCTCTTTTGAGCTCTCACATATGCCCTGTATTAAATGCCCACTGTACCAAGTTAGAGATGGGTCCCATTTCTGTGAGCTCTACTCAGCCCAGCTCACCGGGCAGTTTTTGAGCTCTGGCAGTCTGACCGCATCATTTTACACCTGTTAAATGAGGAGAATGTGAGGCATTTCAGACACGGGCCTTAGACCTTTTCCATCATATCTTCCTACACTCATTTGTTAGGTACTTACTCCGTAAAAAGACTCCACTGGGCATGACAGAGGGTCCTCAGTTTCTCCATTGCCTTGAATACTTAGATAACAACTGGGAACATATTCCTGAGTAGCTCTTTTCTTTGGAATTCTGTGGGTGTTGCCCTAACCTCTTCTCCCTATCCTTCTCCTACCCTGTGAACCTTGACTAACCAACAAACTGCAAGGTTTGCAAAAACAGTGCTTTAAAGTGCTTCTGACAGGTTCCAGGACGGGACCTCACAAACTTGCGCAAGAAGCATGGAAACCAGGACAACCTCTAAGGGCACGTTTCAGAGCAGTCGAAGATAGAAACTTTCACCTGCCTCAAAACTCCAGGACATGCCCATCTGCCTTTCCCTCCCCCTAGAGAAGTCCAGCCCTGCTGTGACCTGGCGGGGGGGGGGGGGCGGTCACCCGGTCTTCAGGTGCTCCCTGGCACGCATCAGTCAAATGAAGCCTTTCATCTCTACTCGAGTCCCTTAAATTATTTTCTTTGGCCAACTCATGAGAGTCCTGATGTCAGGCGCTGGGCATGCAAATATGCATAAGACATATTCAAGGTGAGGAATACAAACATCACTGAATAAATCCAATACATAAATATGGAGATAATCCTTTCCATTTCTTTAAGAGCTGACATGTGAATAAGCCAAATAATCAGAAAACTGTGACATCTTCACAAAAATTTCCAAAACTCACAAACCACTCAGGAAGAAAGATTAGAGACAAGACCTGGGATGCAGCTGGAATCTGGCCAGGTGCTAGGCCATCCTTATCCTAAATCCATGGCGCCCAAGTGTCCAGGCAAGTGCTCTTCAATTCTGTAAGACAGTATTTCCTAATCATTGCAAGAGAAAATATTACTCTCTAATAGAAAAGGACAAATCTGACTCCATATTAAATCTGTTTTTTGGCTTTAACCCTGTGCTCTGTTTCCTGGGCTGGTTCTGCTCCTTTTGTAAAAGAAAGTTGCCTGCGAGCCTGAAATATACAGGACAGCCCATTCTCAAGGCTCTGACCTTTACAGGTGTAATACTTTTCCATTCATATAGAGATAAAAAAAAAAAATTGCAGAATAGAAAATAACATTTGTCTTGTTGGAGGTTTACAGGGACACCGTGATCTGACCCATGTGGACAGCTGCAAGAACAAAGAATTCCAAACACCAAGAAGTTTGCAACAACCAACCACACCCTCTCCCCTTTCAGTATAAAAGGAGCCTGAATTCTAACTTGGGGAAGGTCATTCTCCAGGACGTGAGTCCCCCATCTTCTCAGTCTGCCAGCTTTCCAAATAAAGTCATTATTCCTTGTCCCAGCACCTCATCTCCCAATTTATTGGCCTATCGTGTGGCAAGCAGAATGAGTTTGGACTCAGGAACAATTCCTATTTCTGTCATACACAGAGTACACTGAGAGATTGCTTCTCTAAGAAATAGCCTTTCTTTCCAAGCTGTCACTACTGAAGTGTGCTTTGAAAGGCAGCAGTGTGCTCCCGGGCAAGTGACCAGGGCCACACTCACAGCAGGGTCTGCCACAGTGAGACATGCCACCGCTTCCCTTACAGGAATTACATACTGAGCAAGAGAATGAGACAAGGTAGATTCTTCTAAATCCCTTGAGGTCACCCAGCACTTTATTTCTGGGCTGACTGATTTGTTTTGATGGATGGCTCTGCCCAGCTGTTGCTCCCTTAATCTGACACCGCTGAGATTTGCAAAAGGGAGTGATTGGCTCATAAGAGAAATGTAGTCCAATTGTGTTTGTGTGGCCATTGATCTCAATGGCCAGATGCCCTGAACATATTTAGAGGCGCAGTTGCTTCGGGCAAAGGAACAGATTTGATTTTCCTGCGGAGCAAGAAAATAAGAAACATTTTATCCAAACCAACTCTCCACAAGCTCATAATAGAAGGTTCTATAATTGCTGAAAGAGAGGCTTAGAATTCAGTGGCGCAGCTAATCGCAGCTCCAGCAGAGAGGAGATGGGAGCAATGGATGATTTTCTCTGGCAGGAATAATGACTTCAGCCCAATTCCTTTTCATGCCCCTCCCCCCCAAATGGCAGCCATCCTAGAAATATTCAGAATAGCTGTACTAACTAATCTGCTAAGGCTAGTTATTAGATTGACTGAAAGAAAGAAAACTTCAACACATGAGGGGAATGAGGACACATTGGTGGTTAGAGTTCAGCTGGCTTCCTCTTAAAGGAAATCAAGAGTCCATCCTCATGCCTTTCAAATGCCAGAGAGCCCCACACAGGTGAAGTCCCTTCGTGGCAAAATGAGTCCCCACCCAGGGAGCCCACTAATGGAAGCTTCTGCAAATGGCTTCCAACCGTCATTTCCCTGGATAATTCCTTGCAAAATATATCTTATGGTGACAAATGGGATGAAAAGGAGAGAAAATGGGCTTCTTCAAATGGACGTGTGTTGCAGGGGAGCTCGTACCAACCTGAGGTTCCTACAGAGCTTTTCAACACCCAAGAGTCACCCTCCAGCTCCTCAACTCACCCTCCCAGGGGTTCCAGTCATTAAGCGGAAATCCACCAACCAATTCAAGTGAGGGGGCCGGGGTGTCCTCGTGAAGAGAAAGAGAGGGCTTGCCGAGGTCTGTTAATATCAAGACCAGCAGAATGTCCACACCCGCCTCGGCGCAATGACTACAGATTGCAATCTACAGGGCATTAGCAATGTTTTGGAGTGTGGAGCTCCCAGTCTATTTGGGAGGAAGTACTGCATTTTGTTTTATGACTCCTTGAGAGCCAGTGTCTACAGTGGGAAGGAGGGGAGCAGTGAGGAGACGTTATATGTTTGGTGTGGGAGGATGAACACCTCTCCTCCGAATGGAGAAGATTGGTTGCTATCTTTCTGAGCTTTAGGGTCAGGGGGAAGTAGTAGTGGAATCCAGATTGGAAATCCATCTGGTAAACTCAGGGATGCTCTAGTGTTCGCTTACCTCTTGGTGGGAAATCCTTCCTATAGGCACCATTCAAAGGTGCATTCTCAATCCCACTCCCAGGCATACATCTAGAGGGAACTCTAATTCAAAAAGATATATGCACCCCAATGTTCATAGCAGCACTATTTACAGTAGCCAAGACAGGGAAGCAACCTAAATGCTTATTGACAGATGATTAGATAAAGAAGTTGTGGTGTATATATATACAAAGGAGTATTACTCAGCCGTTAAAAAGAATAAAATAATGCCATTTGCAGCAACATGAATGGACATGGAGATTGTCATATTAAGTGAAGTAAGTCAGAAAGAGGAAGAAAAACACTAAATTATTTCCTCTTAAAATTTTTTTTAATTTTTAAAAAGAAAGAAAAATATTATATGATATCACTTCTATGTGGAATCTAAAAAAAATGACACAAGTGAACTTAATTAGAAAACAGAAACAGACTCACAGACATGGAAAACAAACTTATGGCTACCAGGAGGGTAAGAGGGGTAAGGGTGGGGGAATAAATTAAGAGTTAGGGATTTGCAGATACACACTACTATAAGCAAAAAAGATAAACAAGGTCCTATTGTATATATAGTACAGGGAACTATATTCAATATCTTGTAATAATCTATAATGAAAAAGAATATGAAAAGGAATATATATATGTATAACTGAATCACTATGCTGTACACCAGAAATTAATGTAACATTGTCAACCAACTATACTGCAAAAAAAACTAAGTGCATTCTCCTAGGTCCCTCTTGGTTTTCTTATCACTTCTATACTTCTCCATTGTCAAAAATTATTATGTGCTTAGTTTTGTAGGAGACACCAGGAAATATAATGTATATATTTTAATGCATAAATATAATGTATAAAATATAACCCCTGTTCTTAACCTTCTTACAACCTAGTTTGGGAATCAAGAGGATAATGCAAGTGAATATATGATTGAATAATCAATTTGGGGATTCAGAATGAAGTGCTACCAAATATTAGAGAAGGAAGAGATCAGCAGGAATCCGGCTGGAGAACTCTGACAACAGTGTAACCTGAGGTGGGCACTCACTTAATGAACAATTTCCATGTGACAGCAATACTGCTGGGTGTAATGTAATTTTTAAAAAATTTGAATCCTTGCAATAGCATTTGGAAGTAACTATTATGATCCTCACTTTAAAGATAAGACTATTGAGGCATATAGAATTCACCCAACTTGCCCAAAATGGTTTTGGTTAGATAAGAGAGAAGGTGGTCATTCCTAGTGGGGAAACTTCTGAGCACTGCACTAACGCACACACGTGCACACACATGCGTGCATGCACGCGCGCGCGCACACACACACACACACACAGGGGTCAAGGGCAGTAGTCTCGCAGGCCAGCGTGTAGTTTGGAGCTCAGTGCTCCTGGGTTAAGATATGGTGTCCTGTTGGAGAGAATCAGACCAAAGGAGCCGGAGTGTTCACCCCTAGCTGAAGCCACCTGGGGATGGCTAAGGGATGAACTGGAAAATGAGGGTCCATTAATAAGCCCAGAAAACAGGAGGGGAGACAGAAACCAGATATAAGCCCAAATGGGACCAGAGAAAACCAGAATGAAGCAGGGGTGAGATGTGAGTAAGAGATTCCACAGTGAAGCGCTTCAAATAGAGCGAAAGGGGCAGGTGCTTGTTGTTACGGGTCACTGGGGAGCAGTCTGCGTGTCTTAGACTTGAAGATCGCCACACTGGACCCAACAGAGACAAAGGCACGGAGGCCCAGCTGGAACCAGCAGCAGACAGAAAGCCCTGAGGCAACGTGCTTGCCCACCAGGCGCAGGGACAGAGTTAAAGGCAAGGACAGGTTAGGAGGAGCCTTGAACACCAAGAGTTCGGATCCAAAGCATGCGGCTCTAGGAAGCCAACAGAAAGAAACACAGTTGTGGTTTCTCAACTTTAAAAAATTCATCGCAGATCTGTATTTTTGACCAAGTAACCTCCAAATGTGAAAGCATTGCTAATACTTTCAAAACTAGGTTTATTTTGCAATTTGATCAGTGAACAAGAGAGAGACCATATATAGGCGTCAAACCGCAATTTCCCTGGACTTAACATCTCCAAGCATTAGAGACAGACGAGACTTCATATCCAGATGAGACTTCCGCAGCTAGTCTTCTGTCACTCTGAAAGTGATTTACCCTTGAGTGGCTAAAACCACATATGTTTTTGGATAGGAATTTAAATTGTCAAATTCTCTTCTTGTGTAGTCATTCAAAAACTACTTGTTTCTAATTCCATGATGTGATCTCTACTTTTATGACCATATGCCACTGATTTTCTCAACATCCTGTCCCGTTGTCCACATAAATGTAGTCAACATAAGAATATAGAAAATGTTAAGTGATATTCTATCCAGGTCCTGGATGCCAAACTCCTGGAAACAAAGACTATGTCTCTCACCCAATTAACTGAGTTCGTTTGAACTCGCTGAGAGTTCAAGAAAGCTATCTGTTTAAAGGAGTCAAAAATCAGTCCTAAGTCTCCTTGCAGCGTATTCGAGGGCATTAAGATTCGTACCCTTGATCAGGAGACTTTGGATGGAGAGGGATGTCCATGCTGGCTTGCTGAAGGGAGATAGCCTGCTTTGCTTCTTTTCCCTCAAAAGAAGAATATGGATATTTAGGCTTCATGATCAGTGCAGGTTCAAATTGCCATGAAACACATTGGTAACAAAGGCTTTGGGGCACTATGCTTGTGTGTGTATATATATATATATATATATATATGGCACTTGCTTGTCTACAGAAAGTTCTCTTTCTTCTTCTTTTCAAAGCATTTCTTAAACTGGAGGCTTTCCACAAATCCCCTATTTTCTCAGCACTTCCTTGTGTCTTAATTCTATTCAGTTGGACTTTTTGCCATGATTCAATTGTGCCTACTCCCAGAAAACTCACTAGGACCCTGTGGTCGCCATGTCACTGTGATTCCTCCTCCTACTCCCCAATCTCTCTGCAGCATTTGTCACTGTTCCCTGCTGGAGCTCCCTCCTTGCTTAGCTTCCCGTCCCCCAGTCCCCTTTGGTTCTCCTTGGGACTTCTCCATCCCACCCTCCAAGGCTACTTTACTGACCTCCTTCCTTCTCCCGTCCTTGTAATAGAGATATTGTCCCGAGGTTATCTCGTCATCCTCTCTTCTTACCCCAGTATCACTCTTTGAGGAATACTCTCGGTAGCTTCGTACACCCTAACTGCCTGGCACACATCTCAGTGTGGATTGTCTGTGGAGTCTCACACTTGGGACCCTCAGCTTGGTCCTGGTTGCAAGAGATGCTGGAGGCTCGCGCTGCAGGAAGGCAGCAAGAGGGACACTTCTGCAGCAACCGTGGCGTGAAGGCTGGGAAAGCCGGCCAGCTTGGGCGGGGGTCGTCCTCAGGGAGGAGAGGCAGTCCTAAACCTGAACAAAGCCAGCATAGAAGACTCAAGGCTGATCTAGACCTGGATTCATAGCCAGGATGCTCTGTTATGGCAGAGCAACATTTGGTCCTTCCAGATCCTCAACCAGGGAGAATCATTTAGGATGAAGTGAAGGACCCCAGAAGCATAGCCCAGTGGTACAAGGAGTGATGGGAATTCTTCCGGAGGATCAGGGTTCCATGGAAAGCAGAAGGGCCCTGGTACTATGTACACAGTGGGTGAGCAAAGAGACTGAAGGTCTGTGTTCATAAGGACACATAAGGACCAGGCATCCAGACTCTGGGGGAGGAGCCGATCAGTTCTCAATACCACTCTCTGGAAAGAAGTGGCTTCAAATTGACACCAGCCCACTGCTGGCTCTCATTGATCTGGAGCCCAGGGAGGGTGACGCTCACAGGGAGCAGACATCATTGGGGCAGCTGGGATTGGCAAAGTCTAGCAGAACTTCTCTCTCTCTCTTAAAATGGAACTCATATTCAGACCAGCCTGCCTGCAGATTTTCCTTTCCCTGGTGAAGGTTTGGAATCATTTTCGACTCCAAAGTCTTTCCATCAGTTGCTGAGTCCATTCGGTCGTTAATCTCCATCTCATCTAAGGATATTCTGCATCATTCCAAAGAGGACTTGAAGTAACTTGCAAAGGTGTACACGTCATAACAAGACTTAAACGTAAGTAAGTGAGGAAAGGAGGGAAAGAAAATGAGGACAAGAAAAATAAGATAAAGAAAAGTAAGATATGGTACCAAACACATGGACCATGATGTATGTCCCTTGTTAAAGCAGATCTCCAGGTTTTGGTTTCACGATGCTTGGCAGCTAACGCGAAGAGGAAGCTCTGCTCAGCATCACTAACCACGATGTCCCAACGATGGAAACAAACACTTGCTCAAGAGAAGTGCAGCCATTCCTGCTACCAAGATCTGAGAGTCTGTGCACGTGAAGCTTCAGACAAAGGCCTTGTGATAATGTGGGAAGAGATGGAAGAATCTGGAGGCTGCTTCTCAGGTCCCTCAGGAAAGGTCAGTGGTGTTAAGACAGGAGCACTGTTTGGTAAAAATGCTCTTATAGAGGTTTTCTTTAATTGTAGTTTGCCTCCACCTCCACTTTTCATGACTTTCTTCTTTAAACCACCCCCACAACCGCCCCTCGGTCTATCCCACATCAGCACCAATCAGCCCCTCCTGCCGCCCTTCTTCTCAAACCTTGCCCCATGAGGCACACCCTCCACCCTCACCCCATTCACAGGCCTGGGCCCCCCACCACTTGCTCCAGTCCCCACCCGGACCACCTACACTTTCCTGTCTTCACAAATTTCTTCTTGGTGATGGTTGGCTTTATATGTCAATATGGCTGGGCCACAGTGCCCAGATATTTGGTCAAATGTTATTCTGGTTGTTTCTGTTAAAGAATTTTTTGGATAAGATTTATGTTGAAATCAGTGGACTTTGAGTAAAGCAAATTGTCCTCCATAATGTGGGTGGGCCTCGTCTAATCAGTCAAAGGTCTGAGGAAAAAGATAGGTTTCCCATCAAAGAGGGAATTCTACTAGCAGACTGCCTTTGGACTCGAACTGCAACTCTTGCTAGGTCTCCAGCCCATCTCCTGCCCTATGGATTTTGGATTTATCAGCCCCCACAATCATGTGAGCCAATTCCTTAAAATGAGTCAGCCCCCACTGTGTCATATATTTGCACATATCCTATAGGTTCTGTTTCTCTGGAGAATCCTAATACGCTCTCTGCTTCCTTCTTTCCCCAGTGCCCGCTTTCACTATCCCTGTTGGTCAAAATCTGATCCACGCTGCAAGGGCTTCTCTGTGGGGCACCCCCAATTCCTTGCAACACATGCATGGTCAGCCCCACTCCTCTCAAGGAATGCCTTGTGCCTCTCTCCAGCCCCTGCCTGTCTTGTAGGTTTATCTGTTCTTGGGTCATCACCTTGTTGGAGCATCAGCCCCATGACGGCAGAGATTCTTGGGCTGGAGT
The DNA here is from genome assembly GCF_048773025.1 of Camelus bactrianus. Classification (NCBI taxonomy): domain Eukaryota; kingdom Metazoa; phylum Chordata; class Mammalia; order Artiodactyla; family Camelidae; genus Camelus; species Camelus bactrianus. The sequence goes on from NC_133549.1 coordinate 10,655,032, forward strand.
TAGGCATCCCATAAATATATAAAGACACTCCAAGAATTGTCCCAGCAGGATCCCCTCCAAATATCTTCCTAGAGTATAGATCGGCAGTATCAGCCAGAAGGTCTCCATTCTGTAAAGCAGTTTAGAGCAAGACAGGCCCATGTACCTACAGCAATTCGGTCACAAAGAAAATGAATAAAGGAGCCAGAATTTTCCGATGTCCTTTACTTTAGCACTGGGTCATTATCTCTAGGGGCATTTCTTTTGTCAGTAATGAGTGAACACCTATGTGACAAGATAAAGAAAAGCTGGGACAACCCGCAGCTAACCGCTCCCACCCGCAGCCCAAAGTCCTGGTGGGGCATTAATCCTGTGCGGACACCTAGTGGCCTCCCACCGCTCAGGGGGGATACCGGGAGCAGCCTGTCCAGCCCCGCATCCCACCTGCCAATCTTCCCCTGGAGGAGGGGCGCCACGGCAACGCGCAGGCGCACAATCCCGGCCGGGCAGCAGCGGGGCAGCAGGGCCGCCCGCGGATGGAGGCAGGTTCCTCGCCCTGGCGAGCCCGGCTCTCAGCGCCCCTTTTGACGCAGTGACTCTGGCGCCTCATGGGAGTGCAGGTCTACCACTGAGGGCGTAAAATTCATAATGCATGCGTAGCATTTAGGTACCACTGTCAGGGTGGCCCTATCAGCGGTGCTGGCATTTTCTATTTCTTCCAAGAACTGCTTCCCAGAGAGATTCTTGTGGCGTTGCTGAAAAAGAAGCCAGCGCTAAAAAGAACGGGCCAGGCACGGGTCACCCTTCTGCCCGGGGTTGAGACCAAACTTCAGCCAAAGATTAGCTCCAAAGACATGCAAGCATTGCAACCGTGGTGGAGCAGGGACAGGCAGAAGCCTGCCAGGTCTGGTCCTGCAGCCTCCCGCCGGTCATGTAGCCTAAGGAGACCTTAGGTTCTTGTCTGCAGGTGAAGCACGGGGTCGTAGGATCTCAAAGTCCCCTTTTCTCTTTGAGAAGATTTCACAGTGCATTTAAGTCTTCTCTCTCTCTCTCTTTTTTTTTTTTTTTTTTAAATTGAGGTATAGTTGATTTACAATGTTGTGTTAGTTAAGGTATACAGCAAAGTGTTTCAATCATACATACACATATCTATCTGTATTCCTTTTCAGATTCTTTTCCATTATAGGTTATTTCACAATATTTAATACAGTTGCCTGTCTTATACAGTAGGTCCTTGTTATCTGTTTTATACATAGTAGTTAGTATCTGCACATTCCTAACTCCCAGTTTATCCCTCCCACCTCACATTTTCCTCTTTGTAACCATAGTTTGTTTTCTATGACTGTGAATCTATTTCTGGTTTGTAAATAAGTTCATTTTTTTTAGATTCCACATATAAGTGATATATAATACTTGTCTTTGACTTAACTTCACTTAATTGGATCATTTCTAGGTCCCTCATGTTGCTGCAAATGGCATTATTTCATTCTTTTTTATGGCTGAGTAATATTTCACTGTATTTACATATACCCCATCTTCTTTATCCATTCACCTGTCAATGGACATTTAGGTTGCTTTCATGTCTTGGCTGTTATAAATAGTGCTGCTATGAACATTGGGTGCTTGTATCTTTTCAGGTTAAGTTTTATCCAAATATATGCCCAGAAGTGGGACTGTTGGACCATATGGTAAGTCTATTTTCAGTTTTTAGAGGAACCTCCATACTGTTCTCCACAGTGGCTGCACCAGTTTACATTCCCTCCAGCAGTGCAGGAGGGCTCCCTTTGTCCACAGCCTCTCTAGCGTTTATTCATGTGCCTCTTGGCCCCCTGGATTTCTGCTCTGCATTTGAGTCTCCCCTTAAATGTCAACAGCGTCACCCTAACCGCTGAGCCACCCTGGGCAGCAATCCCAGTTTTGGAGCCATGGGCCGGCCCACATCTGCCGTGACCCGGAACAAGTTTCAGTGGCGACTTAAGGACACACTCTGGGCCGGAGCCCAGAGCACCACCTCCTTCTCCCCCTCACAGGCCAGCAGACATTGAGCTAGATCAGAGCCTGGCCTTTGAGTTTTATTTCTGTTTTGTTTTCACCTGGAGGGTTGAGGGAGCTCTGACTCAGGTGTTAGTCAGAGTGGAACCCAGGTAGCCCTGAGCACAGTAAGGAGGCCATGACAAGGGATGGGATGGATAAGTAAAGCGCAGAGACCCTTTCAAGAAAAGGCACTGCCAATGCCAGGAGGTCAAGATTGTTACCATGGCGATGCAGGGCTGGGGCTGGGACAGCAGAGGCACTGGCCTCACGGCTGCGCAAAGATGCGGTGCAGCCAAGAGGGCCCAGCAGCCGTGAGAACCCAGCTTTCCTTTCTCCCACCTTGGGCTTGGGTGCCTCTGACTTCCAAAGAGGGAATAAGCCTTTCAAAGCCAACCAGGGCACAGGACAGCCCTGACCTTGCCCCTCTGGTCCTTCGCGAGGACAGCCCTGTCTTCTGTTTGCCGGGCCAGAGGATCAAACCCACTGTCCACCATGCCTGCCTCTGGGACACCTGCTCCCGAGCCCACCAGATCTCCCTTTTGGCTGCGGGCTGGGGAAAGGAATCGCGTTCTCCTGCTTTCCTTCTTATCTTTCCACTTTATTCCGAGCCAGAGCCCTCAATGAAGGAAGATTGTGTGCCGGGCTGAAAACTTTCTGCACCAACCTCAGGTATGCAGAAAAAACAACGGCATTCTGATTTTCCCAGAACTGCTTCCACCATTTTCTGACGCCCCCATGCCCGTTCAAGGTTGGGGCTGTGAAGGTCAGGGCTAGAGGCAAGGGACTGAAATTCACCAGATAAAGGAGGCTCAGACTGGTTAGTTTCAAGCTGTCTTTCTTAGAGCAACTGGGTTTCTCTGAGATAAATGCCCCATCCTTGGAGTCCCCCCACCCCATCCTCTCCCCAGCTCATCTGGGAGTCTGCTGGGGAAGCAGACACACCTGCAGGGTGGTGAGGACAGGCCTCAGGCCCACAGGGATGGCGTGTGTTCTCTGGGCCCTGCAGGCCTCTTCAGGAACATTCCTGGGCCCCGTCCAGACACATCCCACAGGCACGTGCTGCTCAGGTCTGCTGCAGAGAGGCTGTGCTCGGTCCCTCACACAGATTGCACCCAGCAGGTCCCTCTCACCGACCTAGCCTTATTTCTGCCACCTCTAACGTCAGCCATATGCCCCTGCCAGGCCTGGCTTTGGCCATCACCCTACAACCTCCGCTAAGGGGTCACCTCCCCCCTCACCACTGCAGCTTTTCTGCAGGCTCCCCGCCAGCCCCAGCTCTCACTCTCAGCCTCCTTCCAACCACAAATCAACATGCTCCCCCCAGCTCTCCCTGCCTTGACCATATCACTCCGCCATTTCTTTTGCCATGGCCTCCCATGATGCAGTAGGGCGCGATGCTATTGCAGAGTCCTGTAGAAAGAGCAGGGGGGAAGCTCTCTTCTTCTGGTCTCTCTGGGATGGCCCCCTTTCACCACAGTCTCCCTTGGCCTCCCCAAAGGGAAGAGTCCGGACCCTCACCATTGACAGTTACAACCCTTTCGCTCCAAGCCAAAGGCTGTCCACCTCCCCTTCCTGTCTGGAGGAGGTGAGCAATTTCTCTCCATCCCAGCTTCCTTCGTCCCTATCTTAGGGATCTCAGATTGGGTACCCACCGTCTCATGCCCTCAGGAATTCCTTGTGGCTTTGTCTAGATGATAGAGTGCATGCGACGAAGGATGCCGCTTAACACATCATAAAGCATTTCAAAAATGTTACAGTCTATACAATAGTTAATAGTTTTATTTGAAATCATATTGAATTATAATTTTGTATACCATGTACAAATGAAAGAATATTAATTAGAAATCTTGTCATCACTACTATTAATCTTTTGACTGTTTTATAATCTAGAAGTTTCTATAAACAAAATCCTCTGTAAGTATATTTACAAGAGCTATACATCTTTTATAAGACCCCAAAACTTTGCTAGCCCAAACAAGCTGCCTGAGCATATCAGTCAGGAATTCACTGGCCTCTAATGGAAATCTAATTAAAGGGACTTCAAAAACAAATGTTAATGGTTCTCACATGTCACAGAGTCTGAATCTGGGCAGTGCAGGGTTGGAGCAGCTGCTTCAATGCAGTTGAAGACCAAGGATCATTCTATCTTCCTGTTTCACCATCCCAGCATGTTGGCATTCGTCCTTAAGCTATTTCCTCTTATCACAAAATGGCTGCTGCATCTCCAGACCTCACACCCATGTTTTGGACAGAAATATGAAGGAAGAATAAAAAAGGAAAGGGAGACATCCAAGTCAGAAAAACAAATATTTCCAAAAACTCTCAAAAAAAAAAAAACCTTTTAAAAAAAGAAAGAAAAAGAAAGAAAGAAAGAAAGAAAGAAAAGAAAAAAGAAAAGAAAAAAGAAAAGAAAAGAAAGGAAGGAAACATTTTTATTTGGTCCATCAGACTCTAAATCTGGAAACTACCCATGAAGATTCATCCTACAGGAATAGGAACTGAAAATGCGTGAGATAGTCACTGTCAGAAGAGCTGGCCTTATTCACAGGGTTAAAAATACTCACAGCTCTCAGTAAACAAAAAGGGGGCCCAAGAGGGAGAGTGCAGTGCTTCTCAGTGTTTCTCTAGGTGTAAAATCCCCGACAAGCCCCCTAGGGAGTGACGGGTCATAGGTTAGGCCATTGGATAGAACCGTATTGAGCGGCTATTCCTAACCATAAGGAGTTCTGAGAGGGCAAGTATTTTTAGCTGGACACACTGCTGCCCTGAATATAACTCATGTTATGTAGTTAAAAAGAAAAAACAAGGGAGAGTGGCAGGGCAGGTAGAGACATGGGACTGAATACTGAATATTCGGTAGGCAACTAACATTGTCTTCCCAGCTGGGAGATCAGGACAAGATATTTAATCTTTCTGAGCCTCAGTTTCTTCAGTTATAAAATGCTTATTGGACTAGATAGAAAAATACCAAGTTTTTTTAAATGTAAGAGGCCCTAAAGGTAGATGAGAGCTAACCCCTTATACTGTTCCCGTCTTAGAGGCCCCATATTGCATTTTGAAAACTCATGACTTTTTCATGTTAGCTCATAATACATTTGGTTTCATATAAAAATACCTTTTTTTTTAAATCTACAGGTAAAATTCTTACCTGTTTGTCCTATGACTTTGTACACACCCCCTCCTCGGGGCATGTGCACCCCAGTTGGAGAAGTGCTTGAATTTAATGCCATGGCACAACAGGGTTTTCCTATTTCCAGCATGGAAGCACTTGCTGGGAGGCAGGCATCTGCGAGAAAAGTACAAGGCGGCAAGAGCAGTTGGCTGGTCCCGCGGAGGTCTGAGCCGGAGCTCCCTTTACAGATAGGCCATTTGGTCTCCATGGATGCCTGCCGACAGACCACAGCTGTCCTCTGTGCCCTAGAACTTGGATGTCCGCCTCCTAACCACCATCGCTTTGGCTAATGCGCTGTTGGTCAGGGACTTCTTGAGTTAACATTGCAAACAGTGATGGTCTATTCACCCAATGATGTAGAAGAGCCAAGGGGGCCCTGGGGCTTGTTTCTTCCCAAGCTCCATGGGCAACGCCCAAGAATTAGACACGCTCAGGTGTCCTCAAGCCCGGTGTCCAATCAGCGGCTTCTCCTTACCTGGTCCACTGTCCTTGGTTCCCTCCTCTTTATCCACGGATCCAGAAAGAACAGAGCAGTCTCAGGATGGAGGCGAGTGTGCCCCACCCATTCTTCCTTACCTGATGAATCAAGGAGAGCTCGCTGGGCATGGCTACATCAAAACTTAGTCCCTCTTCCCCAAGGCTAAGAGTTTTTAAATACCCATTTTTTCTACTGGTGATGATAACACTGATTTTTGAAAAGAGACACGTCAATAAACATTCCTCTAAGCTATGTGCCACAGAACATTCTGGAGATGCTAATAGGATGGTGGGTGGGTGGGAGGCGCCCTGAAGAGAGATGCAGCCTTCTGTGCATCTCCTCAGGCCAGCTCAGTAGGTACCTGCCTGTTAAGGCTGAGAGTCCCGTAGAAAGGAGACCTATTTAGCCTCATCAAGCCCAGAATCTTCTAAACACATGGGAGTGCGGAGCTGCCACTGCTCACCTGTTAACCACAAGAAGGAGTTGTTTCCTGGAGCAGGAGATGTGGCTTGGACTGGCTGCACTGGGGCCGGGATCGCAGTGGTGCCTGCTCCCACACACCCTCCTCTGCTGTCTGAGTTATGCCGGGAGAATCCAAGGGTTTCTGTGTTTTATTCTCAATGGATAGTCTGTTCCATGTTGCCTCCAACAAGCTATGGCTTGCTTTTCCCCATCCGCAAAGCCAAGACGGCAACACTTACCTGGTCAGAATGTTGTGGAAGTTACTTGTCAAGTATTTTAAGGAGGAAAAGCTGAGGGGAGAGGGGAGGGTATAGCTCAGTGGTGGAGCACGTGCTTAGCAGGTAGGAGGTCCTGGGTTCAATCCCCAGTCTCTCCATTAAATAAATAAATAAACCTAATTACCTCCCCCTGACCAAAAAAAAAAAAAAAAAAAAAAAAAAAAAAAAAAAAGAAAGAAAGAACGAAAGAAAAAGAAAAAAGAAGTAAAAAAAAAAAACCCCACAAATAGAAGGAAACGCCGATCCTTAATTGAAAAGACATGCGGCGTCTTGGAAGGGACAGGACTTACTTCCCTTCAACCAGCGTTCTGACTTGGATTGGACTGAAGTGTAGAATGTTAAAATGTATGCAGATTTCATTTTAGATGATGTAACTTACGTGGCTATGAAAATTAAACTTGTGATTTAGGAGAGAAAAAGGGAAAGAGGAGAAAAAGAAACACGAAGGGAGCGAAATGAAAAATGCAGCGACCCACAGAGGATGGAAGGAAGAGCCGGATCGGCGCTTGGCCAGGGCTTCGGCCTCACGGACACACCCTCGCCCGGTACAGCGCTGCATCCTCGGACTGCCCTCAGCTCTCCTCCCCACAGCAAAAATGAGATACGGGTGAGTGTTGGTGCCTCTAACCAAAAGGAGCTGAAGATAATCTCAGATGCTGCTCTCGCGTCAGTAAAGAGCTCGGTAAAGACTCTCCCCCTAAAGTCCCATCTAATCAGCTTGGGTGAGGGATGTGGTGAAAGCACCGCCCGGACGGCAGTGGGTGCGGCGCTGACAGGTGCATCGCGGGTCTGAGTCTGGTGGGCGCGCAGGGGGCGGGGCGCGGAGGGGCGGGGGCGGGGGCGGGGGGCGTGGAACAGGAAGCCACCGGGAAAGGAGAGCAAACACGGGAGGCGTAGACAGACGAGGGCGATGCTGATGGGTGGCTGCCCACAGGAACCGTGTTCTTCTTTTTCCTGATTTGGGGGGGACAAAAATAAGCTCTATTTCTATTAAGAAAGCACAATTTACCTCTGAGACTTCTCAAATCCTTTTAAAACAAAAAGATCAGGGATAAAAAAATAAACAAAAAGAATAAAAAGAGATAGAATATGTAAAATAGACAAACAAGTTCATAGTGTATAGCACAGCGAACTGTGTTCAATATCTTGTAGTAACTTACGGTGAAAAGGAGCATGAAAATGAATATATGTATGTTCACGTATGACTGAAGCACAGTGCTGTACAGCAGAAATTGGCACAACATTGTAAACTGACTATACGTCAATAAAAATATATATACAGGTAAAAAAAGAGAGAGACAGATAGAATAGAAGGGCCCGGGGCTCTAGATGGGAAGATCTGGGTTCAGTCTTGTTTCCAGCAGCCAAATCGTCACAGGCCCAGGATCCCTGGGCTTCTCAGAGACAGGAGTTCCTTATCTGTGAAAGTAGGGTGGTGGGAAGAGGTTGCCACCACGCAAGCATAGATTCACTGTCACCACCACCCCTGCCCCACGGCTGGAAGTGGGGTGAGAGAGCTCTCAGCACCTCAGCTCTCGGTTGTCCCTCATCCAAGGTGGGGTTTCAGAAAGGATGTCCTATCTGAAAAGCAGTTTCCATCATTTCAGATCACTCTCGGTACCTCCATCCTGCTGCTAAAGGCTATAATTATCTCGATGCTTTACTGCTTTTAAACCTAAATATTTTAGACTCGGGAATGTCCCTGGCAGCCAATTCTTTAAAACCTCCCACAGGAGGAATGCAGCTAGTAAAAGAGGCTGATCATGCACGAACTTGTAATAAACACTGGAACGTAATGAAGTTACCAGCCACCACCTAATCTTTCCTATTATATGGGCTTCTGATTTTCAGGCTTCCTTCTAGTTCTGCTGAATGACAAACTTGTTAAAAAATAAAAGAAAAAAACAGAAACAAAACAAAACAAAAAACACTACACAGTTTCAAAGATACCAAGGTTAACATTTGATGTATTTCTCTTTCATCAAGAACTAAAGACGATGCCACCACTGGCCCCAAGGAGCCAGGCTCCACCCCTTCCCCAGGCCCAGAATCCACCCTGCCCATCTTAAGATGAGGAAGTCTGTGCTAAATGGCCACACCTGACAGTCTCCTCAGAGACCTGGGGTCTCCAGTGAGTCCTGGTCCCAGCCAATGACCCTACCACCTGGGGCCTGCCTTCTCCTCCTGGTGGCCATCTCCTCCCTGCCCACAGTCCCACCCTGTGGGCCATTTCTCCTGCGAGTCTGTCATCTTACCCCATCCAGCCTGCTCCAGGGATAGCCCCTCTGGCTTTCCAAGCCATCAGGTTGGTCCTTTGTGTCACTTTATTTATCCAGAGACTTGCCTGTCTGATTCAGCCTGGGACCTGCCCCACCAGGCACATCCTGATCCCGACATGGGCTCATCCCAGGCACTCAAAGTACCTATTGACCGATCAGGGAGCAGAACTCTACTAGGACTATCAGGTTGCGTTCTGTAGCCTGGAAGGGAGTTGCAAGATAGAGAAGCAACTCCATGTGTGACCAGAGCTAAAGGGTTAGCAGCCCGGGCTGATGGATCAAAGGAGATACTGCCCCTTCCCTGAGAGAGGAGGACCCTCTCCTCGGTCCTCCCCCAAGTTCTCTCTCCTCCTTCTCCTTTTCCCTCCTTCTCTTTGATTTACCCCCCATTTTTCTCTTCAAAGGCTAAGCAATGACAAGATTAACTAGAGTTACTGGAAGCCATCTGCAAGTCTGAATGAAAGTTCTGGAGACAAGCCCTCACAAAAAGAAAGGAAGGAAGAAAGAAAGAAGAAAGGAAGATTAAGAGAGGTAAGACCAAAGATAAACAAAGATGGGTTTTTTGTTGAAGTGCAATTGATTTATGTTTCAGGTGTACTGCAAAGTGATTCAGATACACACACACACACACACACACACATACATATATGTGTTTCAGATTCTTTTCCATTGTAGATTATTTAAAGATATTGAATATAGTTCCCTGTGCTATACAGTAGGTCCTTGTTGTTTATCTATTTTATATACAGTAGTCTGTATCTACACATCCAAATTTCCTAATTTATCCCTAACTCCTTTCCCCTTTGGTAACCCTAAGTTCGTTTTCTGTGTCTGTTAGTCTATTTCTATTTTGTATATAAGTTCATTTGTCAAAGATGGGTTTTCAGTATCCACTGAAGTCAGGGAATAGGACCAGAATTAGATTTAAAAAAAAAAAAAAACCATACATCCAGCCATGGGCTTCAGTCGCCATGAACATATAGGTGATTCATGAATTCACCACTCCAGCCCTTCCTCTGAGCTCGCACCTGTCCACTCGCTGCACCTTGATGCCTCTATGATTTCAAAATGACTCTTTACTTTCACCCTAAACTCGATCTTCTTCTGGGTTTTCGTTCTCAGTTCATCCTCCTGTACATGCCAGAAATCTGGAAGTGCTTTTGGACCCCTTCCTTCCTTCCCATGGAAGCAAGTCTGGTTGAGTATGTTGCCTAAATAGCTCTTAAAATAGTCTGCTTCTCTCCACCCATACATGTTTCACCCTGAGCCAAGTAGCAATCGATTCTCACCGGGGCTGTTATAAAAGCTTCCTTCCCTTGTCTTCCTGCACCCAGTGGGGCTTCCCTCCTTCCACAGTGGATAATATAGCCATAGTCAACTATTCAGAACATGAACCCGATCACCCTTTACACACACAAACACACACACACACGAGCCTCCTTTTTCTAAATTGACATATAACATTATATTAGTCTCAGATGTACAACATAATGATTCAATATTTGTAACATTGTGGAATGATCACTACAGTAAGTCTGGTCAACATCAGTCACAGTACATAGTTACAAAATCTCCTTTTTTTCTCGTGATGAGTATTTTCAAGATCTCCACTCTTAGCAACTTTCCAGTATGCAATGTGGTATCATTAACTATAGGCACCGTGCTGTGTATTACAGTCCCAAGACTTAATTATTTTATAACCAGAAGTTTGCGCCCTTTGACTCCTCCCATTTCACCTGCTTCCCCCCCCCACCCCCACCTCTGGTAACCTGCAACCTTTCTCTGTGTCTATGGGCTCGGTTTTTATTTGGGTTTTTTGGGGGGTTTTTGGTTCCACGTGTAAGTGAGATCATATGGTATTTGTCTTTCACAATACCCTTGAGGTCTGTCCATGTTGTTGCAACTGGCAAGGTTTCATTTTAAGAGTTACCTTTATGCTAATAGCAATAGCTCCCTTTATCATAAAGACCAAAATCCCTAATGAGACCTGGAGAGTCCAGTCCCTGGGGGAACAGACCCCTTCCTCCTGGCCACGGGGTTTTTGTGCCTGCTCCTTTCCCTGCTTACACAGGGTTCTCCCCACCCTCCCACCCTTGACCTAGACTGCTTTTTTCCTCCCATCTCAGCCCATCCCCTCTCCTCAGGGAAGCCCTCCCCATCTCCTGGACTAGGTCAATTATCCCATTTTATGCTCTCCCAGCTCCTTGTACTTCCTTTGGTACCAGTTACAGTTGTACTTCTGCATTTTATTCAAGTGTTTTTCACTAATGTCCATCTCGTCGCTAGACAGAACTCCCCAACGGCAGAGATTGTGTCCTCTCTTTTCTGCTCTGCATTATATTTTTAGTACTTGTGTTATCGAGTCCAAACTCGTTCTGCCCACCCCACGGCAGGCCAATAAATCAGAAGACAAGGTGCTAGGGCAAAAGATAATGACTTTATTTGGAAAGCCAGCAGACCAAGAAGATGGGGGAACTAATGTCCTGGAGAACCATCTTCCCCAAGTTAGAATTCAGGCTCCTTTTACACTGAAGGGGAGGGGGTATGGTTACTTCTTGCAAACTTCTTGGAGTCAGAATCCTTTGTTCTCCCAGCGGTCCACCTAGGTCAGGTCAAGATGTTCCTGTAAACCTCCAATAAGACAAATGTTATTCTCTACTCTGCAACTTTTTATCTGTATATGAATGAGAAAGTGTTATATCCTTAAAGGTCAGAGCCTTGAGAATGGGCTGTCCTGTATATTTCAAGCTATAGGCAACATTCTTTTACAAAAGTGCAGAACCAGAGTGACTAAGCAGAGGAAATGGAACACAGGGTTAGAGACAAAGGAACGCATCTAATATGGAGTCAGATTTGTTCTTCCCTATTTCACTTGGCACAGGCTGCCACAATGCAATGTCAATGGCAGATGTGTCCAAAGGGGTTGCATGGCTTTGGAAAGATGTCTATAGCTGGGGCTCAGTTCTTCCTTCTATAAAATGGGCATGGTAACAGTGTTTCCTGGGAGACTGTAGTCAAAAAATATATGAGGGTCTGTTGTTAATATTTGCTTGCACCAAAGTTCATACAATGAACTTGAACCCTTTACATATATTGTTTTTGATTTCCTCATTCAATGTTTGAACTATCCATTTTAGCCTTATCAGTGTTTCTAGGAAACAACAGTGCACCCAGAATTGTCCAAGATAAAATGATCATGATCTGTGTCCAGTGAATTTATGATTGTGTGTAACTAATATTAATCCTGATGGGATCAAATAACAATTTATGTTTCCTGAGGTGCATACTCACTTATTACCTCTCATTTTGAGGTCTCAACCTGCATAAGCAGTCTTTATTATCTCCCCGTTACTGATGGAGAGCTGAAAGCAAACAGACATGGCATGGTTTGCCCAAGGTCAGAGAGACAGGAGCAGAGGAGGGAACGATGATCATAATCATGTGCATTTGTAAGGGGCTTTTCCTACTGAAAAATCCAAAGCTCTTAGCACTGCACAGTTTAATTCATCATTTCAACAATGCTGTGAAGTTTAACAAAAAATATTGATTTCCACAAGAGGGAAATGTTTTAAAATATAGTTGTATAGCTAACTTTGTAACCATCCAGTTAGACTGGATTAAAAAGTCACATACTTCAAAACACCCAAATATGGATTATTGGGAGGTTAGCAGGAGTGCCCGGGAAAAGTTAATCACTCCGGGCAGGCTGCCCCCGGCTGTGTCTCTTGTTCCCTGCTCCTCGGGTTCACACCAGAGCAGAAGACCCAGAGTGGACATTGAAGGGGATGAGTATGAATCCAGAGTCAGTCAAGCATAATTCTTCTCTATACTTTCACTGTGACCTTAGGCAAGAAAGTTAACCTTGAATAAGCCTGTCTTCTCATTAGTCAAATAAGGATAATAACTCAACTACAAGTAAATACTGAAAAAAAAAATAAAAAATTATAAAAAAAATCAAGTGTCCAGCATTGTATCTGGACCAAATAGCTGTTTGACAATGGTTGATACCAGTAATTATATCTGTTAATAATAACAAATGGTTCCTTCATCTTTTAAAAGTTGTAAACAAGTGGCCACGTTAATCAGGCAAGAAATTCTGAAGACCAGACGTGATGCTGTACACCAGAAATTGATGTAGTGTTGTAAACTGACTATATTTCAATTAAAAAAATATGCATGGAGTTGAGTTAAAACTGACGAGGAGGCCAGCTGAGACTGGCTAGCAAGGTCCACCCTCCCACTGGAGTCCCAATTTTTCATTCAAGGGCCTCCCCCTTCCCTGCTCCAACTCCTATGGGACTCATGTGTGGGGGATCTGGGGCCAAAGCTGAAGAGGGCTTTCCCCAGATTGGACCTCAGGGATGGGGTGGGGAGCAAATGTGGGGAAAGCGGGCTCCTGGAGGAATTTCTCCACCCAATCCACAAGAGGCCAAAGAACAAGGCAAGCTCTAACCTTGGGGATCTGCAGGAGATATGCCTAGGGGAATAGTAAGAAGCTGAAGAAAAACGCTTTTCTGAGAACACCAAAGCCAAAGCTTCCTTGAAGACAACCAGGGAACTTTTAGGCTGCAGTCTGAAATGCCACCTGTTAGGGAAACTCTTATTAGGCAAACATCGTGCCTCCTCTAACACAAGTGGACTCTTGACATAGTTCAATCCTATGCTCTTGTCCTAATATCTCTCTGAGAATGGAAGTTCCAGGAAGTCAAGCTGAAGAGGGAGATTCACTTTGGAGGAGATGGCACCATTTGGTGGAAGCGCATGGAGCCTGTTTGTCAGGAATGTGAAGGAGGCAGCCAGTGGAAACCCAGGAGGCTGTTTCACGGACCAAGGACTTCCTGAGAGCGTGAAAGGCTTTCCACATGCAATCTAAGCTTGAAATTGTTTTCTTCCAGAGGAATTAGATGAGAAAAAGGAAAAAAAGCATCCAAATTAGAAAAGGAGAAGTAAATTGATCTCTGTCCACAGATGACATGCAGGAAGCATTGAAGATTACACACACATTATTACATAAATGAATTCAGCAAAGCTGCAGGATACAAAATCAACACACAAAAATCAGTTGTGTTCCTATGCATTAGCAATGAACAATCAGAAAAGGAAATTCAGAAATAACTCCATTTCTAATGATATCAGAAAATAAAATACTTAGGGATAAATTTAAGCAAGGAGGAAAAAGACTTTTACACTGAAAATTACAAAATGTTGCTGAAGAAAATTAAAGAAGATACAAATAAATGGCAAGATATTCAGTATTCATGTATTAGAAAACAATATTATTGGCCATACTGACTAAAGCAACCACCAGATTCAATGCAATCACTGTCAATATTCCAATGACAATTTTTGCAGAAATGCATAAACCCATCCTAAAATTCATATGGAGTCACAAAAGACAAAACACGCTTTAAAGAGGAGAACAGGGAAATATATACAAGATCTTATGGTAGCTCACAGAGAAAAAAATGTGACAATGAATATATATATGTTCACGTATAACTGAAAAATTATGCTCTACCCTGGAATTTGACACAACATTGTAAAATGATTATAAATCAATAAAAAATGTTTAAAAAAAAAAGGAGAACAAAATTGGAAATCTCACACTTTAAAAACTTATTACAAAGCTACAGTAATCAAAACAGTGTGGAACTGGAGGCATAAAGACAGATGTATACACCAATAGGATGGAATAGATAGCCCAGAAGTAATCACTAGCATATATGGCCAAGTGACTTTCAATAAGGGTGCCAAGATAATTCAATGTTAGGAAAGCAGTGGGAGGTAGAGCTCAGTGGTAGAGCACATGCTTAGCATGCACAAGGTCCTGAGTTCAATCCACAGTACTTCCATTAAAAAAAAAAAAATGAGGAAAAGACAGTCATTCCACAGATGATGGTGGGGAAGCTGGATATCCACGTGCAAACAAATGAAGAAGGACCCAAACCTTATACCATATACAAAAGTTGACTCAAGATGGATCATAAATGATGAGCTAAAACCATAAAATTCTTAGAAGAAAACATACGAGAACTCTTCACGATATTGGGTTTGGCAGTGATTCCTTAGCTATGACATAAAAGACACGAGCAACAAAAGAAAAATAGATTAATTGGACCACATCAAATTTTAAAACTTTTGTGTATCAAAGGACATAATCAGCAAAGTGAAAAGTCAACCCTCTGAATAGGAGAAAATGTTTGCAAATCTTATATCTGATAAGGGGTTAGTATTCAGAATATATGAAGTACTCTACCAGTCAACAACAATACACAAATAACCTGATTTTAAAATGGGCAAAGGACTTGAATCAATCACAATTTATCCAAACAAGGTTTACAGATGGTCAATCAGTAAGTGAAAAGCTGATCAAAAGTCACTGATCACTAGGGAGATGCAAATCAAAACCACAATGAGATACCACTTTACACTCATTAGGACGGAGACTATTAAACAAAAAATGGAAAATGACAAGTGCTGGTGAGGATGTGGAGAAATTGGAACTCTCATGTGTCACTGGTAAGAATATAATTGTTCAGCCACTGTGGAAAAGCACATGGTCGTTCTTTAAAAAGTTAACCATAAAATTATCATTTAATTCAGCAATTCCATGTCTGGGTATATAACCAAAAGAAATGAAGGCAAGACCTTGAACAGATATTTGTACACACATATTCACAGCAGCATCATTTACAATCACCAAAACACGGAAGCAATCCAAGTGTCTGTCCATCAACAGATGAACTGATAAACAAAATGTGGTATATGCCTGCAATAGAATATGATTCAGTCTTAAGGAGGAAATGCTGACATGTCCATGATACAACATGGATGAACATGAACCGTGACACTATGCTAAGTGCAATAAACCAATCATGAAAGGACAAATACTGTATGATTCCACTTATATGAGGTACCTAGAGGAATCAAATTCATAGGAATAGAAAATAGAATGGTGGTTGCCAACAGTCATGGGGAAGGGGAATGGGGAGCTATTGCTTCATGGGGACAGAGTTTCAGTTTGGGATGATAAAATAAAAGTTCTCAAATTAGGTAATAGTAGCATTGTGAGTGCCCTTAATGCCAATAAATTATATTATACACTTAAAATGGTAAATTTTACATTATGTGCATTGTATCACAGTTTTTAAAAGACTTAATGAAACATTTATGTGTAAATCTAACAAAATACATACAGGACTTATATGTTGAAAACTACAGAATGCTGAGGAGTAGGGTACAGCTCAAGTGGCAGAGCACATGCTTAACGTGCACGAGGTCCTAGGTTCAATCCCCAATATCTCCTCCAAAAATAAAGATGTAAATAAACCTAATTATCTCCCTCCACAGGAAAAAAAAAACCTAAATAAATAATCACTGTTCAAAAAAAAAATACACAATGCTGACGAGAGAAATTTTTTGAAGTTCTAAATAAATGCAGAGGTATACTGTGTTCATAGATTGGAAGAATCAACCTACTAAAGATGTCAGTTCTCAAATTGATGTACAGATCTATCATAATTCCTCTTAAAACCTCAGCAAGATTTTTTTAGACAAGGTTATTCTATACTTTATACAAACAAAAGGCAAACAAACTTGAATCGCTAACAAAATTTGGAAAAAGAAGAATAAAGTTGGAGGAATCTGTCTACCTAATTCTGGGACTTATAGCTACAGTTATCAAGGGTCAGTGGTACTGGCAGAAGAATAGATTTAAAAATCAATGCAACAGAACAGAGAACCCAGAAATAGACCCATACAAATATGCCCAAATGATTCTTTTTTCAAGTGCAAAAGCAATTCAACGAGGAACTAAGCCTTTTCAACAACTGGTGCTAGAGGATTTAGACATACAACCAGTGGGACTAGAAGCAAAAAAAATGAACCTTGACCTAAGTTTCATACCTTCTACAAAAATTAATTCGAAATGGATCGCCGACTTAAATGTAAAACATAAAACTATAAAATTTTTAGAAAAAAATAAAAATATTCAGGACCTAGGGCTAGACAAAGAGTTCTGAGACTTGACTCTGAAAGCATGATCCCTGAAAGGAAAAATGGAAAAAAAAATTTAATTGTCATCAAAATTGAAAATTTTTGCTCTGGGAAAGATCCTGTTATGAAGATAAAAAGACAAGCTAGAGGCTTGGAGGAAATATTTGCAGACCACATATCTGACAAACAAATAGTGTCTAGAATATAGAGAGAACTCTCAAACTCAACAGTAAAAAAGAAATAATTCAATTAAGAAATGGTCAAAAAATACAAAGACACATTTCACCAAACAGGATATATAGATGGCAAATAAGCGCATGAAAAGATATCCAACATTGTTACCAACTAGGGAAGTGCAAATTAAAACAATGTGATATTACACACACCTGTCAGAATGACTTTTTGAGAAATAGTGATGACACCAGATGCTGCGGAGGATGTGGAGAAACTGAGCCACTCGCACACTGCTGGCCAGGATGCAAAACAGTACAGTTACTCTGAAAAACAGCTTGGACACCTCTCGGCGCCCCAGTGAGAAAAGCAAAGTTGTCTATGGTATAGTGTGAGTGGATAGGCGAGGTTACGCTGCGGTAACAAACCACACAGAAGTGTGACTGGCTTAAACAACAAAATAGGCTTCGTTCATGGAAGTGAGTCAGGCATGGAGGCTGACAGAGGTCCTGTGTTAACACACGCTTTCCAATCACCAAGGCAAGACGGTGGGATCTCTGCAGACAGCACCGACTCTGAAAGTCTCTGCCCGGAAGTGGTGCACATCACTTCCGCTCACTTTTTTTTGGCTAAACAGGGATATGTCCACCTGCTGCAGGGAGGGGCATGGGAAGTTTGGGATCGGCACGTGGCTCACCATGGTGTCAGTGTTTACAATTGTCTCAGCTACAAGAGAGGGGGGGCCGGGCCTGAAGCCGTGATCATGTGAGGCCCTCAGAGCTAAAACCTGGACCGCCCTGTCCTTGAGACCCATCTTCCCACAGGCAGGGTCTCCACCGTCAGGTGTTTGGGTCCAAAGAAAGAATACTAACCCACAAAGGCCCGTGGAACATCTCAGCTGATATCTGATTATTACTCAAATTTTTCCTGACCTCGAAATGAAAGGGACGTTGGGGAACTTCTTTTGCTTAATACCTGTCAGATAGTTCTGAGTTCTTGGCTCCTGCTTTATAAAAAAACAACCAGCAAATCAATTAGAGTCTGTCAAAGAGATGGGAGTCTTCTCTGAACAGCGTCCTCTAAGACGATCTGCATTCAGACACGGCCAAAGGCTTTCATTCTTTCTGCAAAACAGCGATTCTGGCACCAAATGCAATCAGATGCTTAGAAAGCACTTTCGGATGAAGTCAGTGATCAGAAAAATGTGCAGGGGAGGATGTTACTAAATGGCTGCACAAGAAGACTAGCAATTTCCTAAACAATTGACTCGGGGACAATAGAATGCTGGTTTCAGCTTGGTCAGAGACTAAAAATCGCAGCCATGGGGACAATTCACCCTGGGAAGGCTGCTGGCCCAGCCTGTAACCATCGCTAAAGAAGCAAGGCCCCCTGTAGCCACAGCCCCCCGCACGGCCCCTCTGACTGTTGGCCGTGGCCGAGAGGGCCAAGCCACACCACGCGTGACACGAGTTCTTTAGGCTGGCCTTTGTCTATGAAAATTATCAATACACAATCAGTAAGAAGAATAGGAAAGAGTTTTATCTGAGCTAAACGGAGGGCTAGCCCGGAAGCCCACTTCCCAGGTTACTCTGAGAAACTGCTCTGGAGAAGCATGGTTTTCAGCAGTTTTCTATCTTGTCAGAACAAAGAAATGAAACAAGTCAGAGAGATATATTTCTTCAAGTTTAAAAAACAACAACAACAACAAAAAAAAAAACCAGGCCAGCACGTACACGTGTAAATGAGCAGGACCCTGTGGGGCCCTCCTGGGACAGACCCCTCCCCCACACCCTCTGCTGTAGCTCCTCTCTGAAGAACCCAGATCATCATATCTGATGCACATTTCCTGGGTTGTTTCACAGATGCTAAAACCACCACCAAATGGAAGAAATCAACTACTTGGTGATCATGAGCACGTGGTCCCCAGACATACAGGTGCCTGAGGATTGATAGTGTTAACCCCTGTGACCCTGCCCTGTTACCTCGCCATCAGCCAATCAGAGGCTTGTGCACGAGCTGATCACGCACCCTGGGATGCCCCTGCCTCATCTGGCCTTTAAAAATGCTTTGCTGAAACTCATTCAGAAGTTCAGGGGTTTTGAGCACAGGCCACCCATTCTCCTTGCTTGGTCCCTTACAAGAAACGCTGCACTTTTCTTCACCACAAGCCAGTGTCAGTAGATTGGCTTTACTGCCTGAGGGCAAGTGGGCCCAAGTTTGGTTCAGTGACGTGTGTACTGTAAGGCCTTGGCACCTAGGAAGGGAGACTTGTCACCAAGGGAGGACCAGTGCTGGCATACCAGGAAGAGGGGCATCTAATCTTTAACATAAACATTCTTTGCTTCTGGTCGGTGTGCCCTTTCTTTAATAATTAAAGCAGATGCACAGTGTATGCTGGACAGGCCACACACAGGCTATGTCAGTTAGCACAAAGTTCACGTTAACCCCTGTATAAGCCAGAACGATCTCCCCATCCCGCAACACGAGAAAATTGCTTTTATCACCTTAAACCCATGACCTGATTGAAAAGAGAAGCTGGTTCCATCTGATCACATTTTTCTCAGGAATCTGAATTAAGAAATGCTCAGGAAAAGAAGAAGTTAGCAGAGGAAATAAAACCCAAAAGGTCATGGTGACAAAAGAGCTGGGGCAGCCACAGTGGGCCATGGGCGAGCCAAAGTTCCTGGAGAATAAAACTCAGGGACTGCTTCACTTAGAGTGCTGATCTCCACGTCCATCCATGTTGCTACGAATGGCATTATTTTATTCTTTTTTTAATGAGTATTCCACTGTATAAATGGAGTATTCCATTGTATAAATGTACCACAATTTCTTTATCCAGAAAGAGAAAGAGAAAGAGAAAGAGAAATCCCATGTGATCAAGCAAAAAAAAAAAAAAGAAAGAAAATACCATATGATTATCATTTATATGTGGAATCTTAAAAAAAAAAAAAAAACAAACCCACAAATGAACTTATTTACAAAACAGAAACAGACTCACAGGCATAGAAAACAAACTTATGGCTACCAAGGTAGTGGGGAGAGGGGGTTGGAAGGGATATATTGGGAGTTTGAGATTTGCAGATAGTAACCACTGTATATAAAAGAGATAAACAAGTTTCTTCTGTAGAGCACAGGGAACTATATTCAATATCTTGTAGTAGCCTGTACTGAAAAAGAATATGAGAACGAATACATGTGTGTATATGTATGACTAAAGCGTTACGCTGTACGCCAGAAATTGACACAGTATAACTGACTATACTTATATTAAAAAAAAAAAAAAGAACCGCAACAAAAAATAACAACTTCAGGCAGAGGAGAGGAAGCAGGAGGGTGGAGAGGGGAGAGTGGGGCAGGAGGGCAGGAGGATTGGGGGTGCAAGAGAGACGCCCAGCTCCCTGGAGTTGGCAAGGAGTGAGGCAGGCCCTGGGGCAGCCTGGACAGCCTCACCATGAACCCAGAGCCTCAGGCCCACCTTCCACCTCTGGTGGTTTCTTATCACATTTTCCTAAGCAAAGGCAGTTCCCTCCCTAAGAGGAATTTGGATGCCGGTTGTTCAGACGCCTCTTTCTTACTATGTTACAAATTAAAACACAGCCTACCCCAGGCCTCAGTTTATCAAAGGGATCCAAAAATCTGCTGTGTCCACCACCAAGGGGGAAAAAAATCAATAATCGGGGTCAATTCAGCCCAGAGCCCACAGCCCCTGCAGATAAATAGTGATGACGTTCTGTGATCCATGGGCCGGCTTCAATCACCCCACCCTCTGTGGGCAGGCTGCACGCCCACACCCTCTGTGTCTGCAGGCCATTACGACTCTGCTCATCTCAGACCTCTCAGCCCAGTGAGCCGGGTTACCTCCGACATCAGATACACACACACCAACGGGGACAAAGCATACTGCCTCCAGCTCAGTGCAGGTCACAACCTCCCCGGGCCTCAGTGCTCTCATCAGCAAAGCAAGGGATGTGGACTAGAATAGCTGGTCCCAGCAAAGCACCGAGGAGCTCAAGGAGTTCTGCGGAGGAGCTGGGAAACCTGCACAGAAGTCGGGGGGGAGCAGGGCTCCAGGTCTGCCCAGACCCCCATCTTTAATAGAAGCAGCTCAACTCTGAGCCCTTCTTTATGTGGGGCTGTGTGCTCAGAATGCAGTGAAAGAAATGCTCCCATTGCTGAAAATGCTTGAAAACCTTTTGCCTGACATCCCCATCACCGGTTTCTGTTTGTCTACAGCAAAGCGTGTGTTACTCTGGGAGCAACTCTTCCTGCAACACTTAGCCGACCCACAGGATTTCAAGCCACCATTTATATCCGAGGGGGTCTGCTCCCGGAGCTGAAGAGCAGGGAAGGGGATTTCCAGGCTGCAGCAATGCACCGAGGTGCAGCAGTCGTGCGCTGGGTCCCTCTGCTGAGAGCAAGCCCCAGCCTGTGACTGGGGGAGGCGCTATGAAGTTGGCTGGGCCTGGCCTGACTCCCTAGACTGAGAGTTACTTGTCTCTCCATATTTATGGTCCTTTTCAGCAACAGAATTCCAGTACTGTAGCTCAGCACACGCCACCCACAATGGAAGACATTCCCCAGCCTCCTTGCAGCCACATGTGGCCAAGTGACTGAAGTCCAGACACTGAGATGCACACAAGCACTTTCTGGGACTTCCAGGGAAGATTTTTTCAGTAGGGGACAGTGTCTAATGCTCAGTAACCATCGTGCGCCAGCAAGACCCAAGCTAGAATGAGGGAACAACAAGGTGGCGGGAGCTTGGGTCCCTGGTGACCCTGAGGCCACCCCATTAGCCAGGATTCTCCATGTGAGACAAATAGACACTTTAAGCTTGTTGAAACCACTGTTGCTTTGAATTTGAGGGCACACAGAGTTCACCCCCAGGTAACCTAAAATGTAACCATCATTAATGTAATGTTGTCAGACAGCAGTTTATAAGGGCTGGCTCTAAGCTGAAAAGTAGGGGAGCCTTGATAGGCAGTGATAAAGCTTTTGGTAAAACTGTCACCTCTTGTCCCTTGGATGAGAGTCTACCAACTGAGATTGTAACGGCAAGACCCTGTGGGGCCCTCCCAGGTCAGACCCCTCCCCCGTATCCTCTGCGGGAGCCCCTCTCTGAAGCACCCACATCATAGTATCTCACGTATATTTCCTGAGTTTTTCAGATGCTAAAACCACCACCAAAGGGAAGAAACTGCTTGATGACCAAGAGCACGTGGCTCCAGACCATCTGGCTCCTAGGGGTTGATAGTGTTGACGCCCGGTTCCCTCCACATCAACCAATAATAGGACTGTGCACGAGCTGATCACATACCTGCGAGCCCCGTCCCTCGCCTGGCCTATCAATCAGCTTTGCTGAAACCCTTCGAGGAGTGCGGGGTTTTCTTGGGCATGGGCCACCCCATCCTCCTTGCTCGGCCCTGCAATAAACCATTCTCTGCTCCAAACTCTGATGACGTTTCAGTTTGTTTGGCCTCACAGTGCATTTGGGCACACAGACTTGCCTTCAGCAACAAGATCTGGTCACGGAAGACTCGGTGGGGAGAATTCAGAATTGGCAGGTGGTAACAGCAATGGCTTTGAAACGGGCCAGCTTGCTCAGGCTGAACTGCATTTCCCAGAACACCCTACCTTGCAGGTTCCACTGGGTGGGACATGCGAGAGCCTCCTGGGAAGCCTGGAGGCCGGCAGGAGCTGCAGACGTTGTGTGGCTCATCCCTGACCTGCTGGGTCACCTCCTCCGTGTGAAGCAGCAGCGGGCTCTGTCACCACTGCCCCACGTCCCCTGCAGTCTCCTGCAGATGCTCAGCCCTGGCTTCACAGGTGGGCAGCCCAGGCAGGACTCCCAATTCTGAGCAGCCTGCCCTCCCACTTCTGAGCAGCCTGCCCTCCACGGAGGCTCTGCCATCACCTTTTTGGCATTCGGGATTTCTGCGCAAGGGGCTCTGCATTTTCACTTGGTAGGGAGTCCAGCAATTTAGGTAGGCAGTCCTGCCTACTGGTTCCATGTCTCCTTGAACAAAATCCTGAAAGACAGAGAGATTGAGACCAGCACAGAGTGATCCAGATGGCAGAGAAGGAAAAGAAGTTGCAAAGTGGGGGGAGGGGCTGTCTGCCCACAGCCCCTGCTTTAGCACCCCCAACAGAAGCATGACGAGTGGGAGCCAGAAAACAGCCATGTAGAGAAAACAAGATGGTGACCCGCTCATAAAGACAGCGAGCCTGCTGACACGGATATTAACCTTCACGCCAAAGCGCACTGTTTCAGACGGCCTGCAACAGAGACATTAAGCTGGGGACAGAACAAATGGTAAGACAGGAGTCTGCAGGCTGAAAAACGGTGTACAGACAAGATCTTTGATTGATTATTTACACAGAGAACAACTTGAAAGAAGACACACTAAAAGATTACAAAGTTTTTCAGAGAAATGCTATTCTAAAGAAATCCCAACCTGGCTGGCAATGGAGAACCAGACGGCATGGCTCTTCCCTTCCCAGAACCTTCATTCTAGTAGGAGCTCCAAGAGGGCCACTGAGAGGTCAGGAACATTCCGGACCACAAGTAGCAGTTCTGATGCTCCAGAAGTCGGGACCCCTGGGATTATATAAACTTACCCCCCATCTCCGTGACTCTATTTTCCCATCAGACACTGACCAGTCATGGCCCCTTGACTCTTGTGCCATCTTTAATCTCACTTTCTTTGCCTGAATCTAAATTTGGATGCTTCCTCCAAGGTCCTCACATGTCCAGGTATGAAGGAAACATCTCTCAAAATCTGTGGCTTACCTTTCCTGACTTATGCTTGTTCAATTGGGAAATACCTCTTCCTCTGAAAAATAAGAAATGGGTCTACAACTGTTTCTTATTCCACATTCTCCTCCTTTCAGACAGGCAGACTCCTGAGGGGCTCTACACACCCTGAGGTGGTGTCAGTCATAGGAAACCACAAGGATTGGAGGAAACCACAGGAAGAAGAGCTATGACATGGAAAAGGACTTTTCAGCTGTCAGAGCCAAGCAAAGCTGGAACCAGTTATAGTGGTGATATCGTGCCTGGAGTGACCAGACCATGTCAGCAATTCAGCCAAGAAGTGATGATGATGATGCCAGTGTCAGAGAGCTGACATGGAGATTCTCGGCTTGGGACTTCTGCCCACGGCAGGGCAGGTTCCCTACAGAGCCAGTCTAGAAAGTACTGAGGTGGGAAGCCCCATGAAAAAGAGGGGCAGAACCCCTAGGCAGGGCCACTACTTTCCTGCCAGCATCATCTGGTTCCTTGGCCCGGCAGCATTATCTTGCTTTTTGACTCTGAAACGACTTACTTCTAGGAAAGTGGAACTTACCCCTAAGATTCTATTGGTTCCCTGAGCTCACTCCTGATTGGTCCATTTCTATCACTCCTGATTGGTCCATTTCCAAAAAGCTCATTCCTGATTAGTCAACTTTGTTACACATTATTTGCATATGATGTTGCAAAGTCTAGACTGGCAGCCTATAAAAGCCTGTGTAAACCTACAAACGGGGTCCAGAGCTTGGAGTGTTAACTCCTCTGGGCCCGCCGGTGTAATAAACCTGAGTTCTCCAACCCTCCAAGTTCTGCTTGGTCTCTCGTCAGGATCCAGGTTGCTGTCACAACTGAGCTGTAACACTGAGCTGTAACACACTTTGCTGCAACATTTCAACTGATAGAAGCTGGAGGATCAATGACACTTTGCACTGGGGACATATACAAAGTGCTGACCCCATAGGTCACTAGTTAACTGCCCATCTTCAAGGTAGAGCTTTCCTGTGTGTTAGGTGTTGGCAAAGCCACCATCAACAGGGGCTTTGTCGATCCTGCTGTTCCTGGAGCTCTTGGCATCACCCCTTTCCAACGGTAGGGTCAGAGCTACACATTTCCTCCTACTGGGATGGTTGATCCTGTGTGTGTTTGTGTGTGTGTGTGTGTGTGAGAGAGAGAGAGAGAGAGACAGAGAGAGAGACATGGACAAACATCCACCTAATCTCTCAACTGGCCCTGAATCCTACTTCAATGACTTAATGACTTAAGTGATTCTGACTCTTCAGGGGGCTGTCCCATTCCTTTCTGGATGCGCACTGCTGAGCGCAGTTCTTGGCCCCATCTTGCTACCCAATAAATACCGAGCCTCGGGGTGGCTCTCTTCAGATCTATCTACTCTTCCTCCCCTGCAGATGGGGTGAGGGTGGCCGGGTCTTGGCAGCTGGCAGGGCCTGCCCCACCTGTCGGGAGAGCTCAGGTTGTCCAGGGCAAGGGTCTGAAGATCCCTTCTCTCGCAGCCGGCTGAGTGTGGCCACCACTCTTATCAGCCGCAGCCAGGCAGTCCCGGGCGGGGCTCCCCACCTCTGGAAAACTACAGCGCCATAAAGCAATCACACTCTTCTTAATTCAGACATCACAGTTGTGCCTACATTTAAATTACTGCAGGGAAACCAACTTGCATCATCTTGTTATGACTTAAAGCCTGCACACTTCAACTAATTAAAAAGACAATCTGGTGAGCAGAGGGAGAAAGCCTTGTCACGTGGTTCCCATGTGCATGGTAGGCCCCAATTTATGCTTTCTCAGCGATGCCCGTGGACACCCCAAGAGTCTGTGCTGTCCCAGAGTCCAGAGGGGTAG
Organism: Camelus bactrianus; assembly: GCF_048773025.1. Taxonomy (NCBI): domain Eukaryota; kingdom Metazoa; phylum Chordata; class Mammalia; order Artiodactyla; family Camelidae; genus Camelus; species Camelus bactrianus. The sequence continues at coordinate 10,680,524 of NC_133549.1, forward strand.
TCACCAGACATTTTAGGTCACTACTGGGCAGTGACACTTGAGGAAAGTGAAGGTCTTTTCCTTAATCCCCAAGCATTTCCTCACCTACCCTGTATTTTCCCAGCACAGTACACAGCCAGCACTGTGCCAAACAGGGAGTCCTAAGACGTGGGCCTTTGTCTCAAGGGCCTCTGAGACGAGCTCAAGATGTAACCCAGTAGGACCCTGTGTGGCCTTCCTGGGTCAGCCCCTTCCCCTATATCCTCTGCTGCAGCCCCTCCCTGAAGCATCCAGATAATAGCAACTCATGTATATATTTTCTGAGTTTTTCAGATGCTAAAAACCACCACCAAAGGGAAAAAATTAACTACTTGATGATCATAAGCACGTGGCCCCCAGGCCTTCTGGCACCTAAAGGGTAATAGTGTTGACGCCCTGGTCCCTCCACCTCAACCAATTAGAGGAATGTGCACAACCCGATCACGTACCTGCGACCCCCCCTCCCTTACCTGGCCTTTAAATATGCTTTGTTGAAACCTTTCAGGGAGCTTGGGGTTTTCTTAGGCATGAGCCCCTACCCCATCTTCCTTGCTCAGCCCTGCAATAAATCTTTCTCTGCTCCAAATTCCAACATTTCAGTTTCTTGGGCCTCACAGTGTGTTGGGCCCACGAGCTTGCATTTAGAATGTATGTATGTGTATGCATGACTGCGACATTATGCTGTAGACCAGAAATTGATACATTGTAACTGACTATACTTCAATTTTTAACAAAATACAGATAAGATGATAAAAGTAAAATACTGAATTACAGGAGGTGGGTACAGCTCAGTGGTACAGTGCATGCTAAGTCCCAGTCCCTCCATTTTTTTTTCAAGTAATGAATTGCATGGAAATGACAGTAAAGTTAGTAAAAACTGAGAATAGATCAAAATGGTGCTTCATGGAGCAACATGAGAGGAAGGTATTTGCCCACGTCACACCATTCTCAGTGGCAGAGATATCATTCCAAGTCACGGCATCTTTGCAGATGGGAAACAGAACATCAAATGAAAGATCACACAGCCTGGATGCAGATGAAGGTCTTCCAGCTCTAAGGTCTCTGTCCTTTCCAGTATAGCCATTTCATAGACATTAGAAATTTAACAATTGGTCTTCATTCTGTTTGGGAGGAGGAAACAGCTTAGCCTTCTTCGGCAGGATAGTTAGATTTATGGAATCCACATTTATTGGCCAAGAGGGTGCGTGAAGCTGAATTTGCCACCCTGTGGGACGCGGTGCCTGCGACCGCGATGCACACTGCGGTCCCGGCTGCTCCACCCGCCTCTCCCCTTCACCCTGGGGACGTCCTGGGGAGGCAGTCACTTTGCCACTCTGGACCTTCTCTGCGGTTTTCTTCTTCCCAAAGAAAACTTCCACGGGGTTGGGTCAAGCAGTATGAGTTCCATCTTGTGTGTCCCGCTTAGCCGACAACCGTATTCCTGTTTCCTCCCAATTCTGACTGCTATTCTGTTCCTAGTCTACTGAAGGTGGTTAGATCACCAGTGGTGGGGTGCTGTGCACTCAGCAGTGGATGGACAACATCATGGGGGAGTTGGCTGGTTCCTCTGGATCGTGCTGAAAATGCCGAGAATCTGCTTTCAGAATCTTACCGCAGGCACCTGATTTTTCCCCAATAATTTTCACCTTGTGGCAGCTAGAACCTCTCCTTGCATTCAGGGTTTAAATAGGGACTCTCATCAAAACTGTTCTCACTATATACTCGACAGCCTTTCAACTGGTTAACTTTTACCAAAGCTTATAACCAAGGGGCAATTCAAGACGTTGGGTTGGCAGCAGCTCAGTGTGGGAGGCTGTCTCCCTTCCCCTCGTGTGTGCAATAAAAACTTTTACACTACACGTTCCAAAGGGGGAAAAATAAATTACCCATAATAGGAAATTAAGAGAAATTGCCATGGAATTGCCTTCATAAATTAGATAGGCCGTCAGGAAAATATGATGGAATGGGCTGCTATAGAGAAGGTTATTTCTCTGAGCACATTTATTTTTCATGAGCTTTTATTATTCAGTAGCTTTAGATTTAATCAATGTGCTTCCATCTGTCAGAAATAGCCAGGGTCTTTTCCAGGGAAGAAGAGGGGGAGGCTCCCCACTCACGTTCTGTCTGAAACCATGAAGAGATTTGTTGAGGAAATGTTTTAAGAAACCAGGAAGGCATTTGCCTCCCAGGAGCTAGTGCAAAGGCAGTTTAATGAACTTCCCAATGAGTTAAGATGAAATTTAGAAACTTAGAGAACTGAAACATAAAGGAAGCTTGTCCATACAGTAACTTTTGTTAGACCTCTTCAACACGAGACGTTCCGGGTACTTTAAACTTCTAGAGTATTCAAGGTACTTTAGGTTTGAAACAGCAGGATCTGAAAAAGTCCTGCCAAGCCAAAGAATCGTCCCTGAGTGAACCATGCTCCCCTGGGAAAACCACAGCCTTGTGCCTCAAAGCCTGGAGAAGGAAGGGACTGGGGTCTCCTCTCATTGGCCTTTGCTAGGTTCCTCTGGGGTTTTCCTATCTCAAAAAATTTGTCCTGCCTTGGGAGACACGGCCACGGGGACTGGGTGTCCCATACTCAGATGGCTTCTTCGCCCGGTCTTATAGAAGGTCTATCGTTCCTGGGCCAGAGGGACTGAAAACTGAAGGCTAAAGATGGAAACGTGGGTTATCAGCGTGACGGCTCATTCTCTTCTTTTGATGAAAGTTGTCTGAAGCACTGAGCTCACGGGAAGGGTTGTTCTCAAGTGATCTGACACCCTGACTTTCAAAGATTTTTCAGCTTTTTATGGGTCACTGTACTTGGGGTTATTACAACAAAAATGATAACATTGCCACTGCCTTTAAAGGCTTTTGATACAGAAGAAAATCTTAGATAAATTTCCAGGGTTTGATAAAAACAGGAAATGAGGAGGGAGGATACAGCTCAGTTGTAGAGCACATGCTTAGCATGCCCGAGGTCCTGGGTTCGATCCCCAGTCCCTCCTCCAAATAGAAATAAATAAATAAACCTAATTACCCTCCTCATAAAACAAACAAACAAAAAACAGGAAATGAGTACCCCCCAACCCTGTATTTTGTAATTCTCCCCACTTATTCTTTACTCGCCTGCCTCTCTAAAGGTAAATCTGGCCCAGAGGTCAAAGCTGGAAGAATTATCTGATGACACCAGACAGAGCAACAGGGTGGAAAGGCCAGGCTTACGAAGCAGGTGACTTGGGAGCTGGTCCCAGCTGTACCCAAAGCAGGCTGCATGCACCTGGCTCAGAAGTGACTCATTCTGCAATTCTGGGTAAGTTCTACGGGGTGTTAATGTTCCCTGTACATAAATTTCAAACCTGCCCTTGTGTTCGGCCCTGCCGACAGAAGCAGTAACAGACTCAACCATTCATTCGGTCAACAAATATTTATCAATCATCTATTATTTTTTAAACGGAGAAACAAGATAAGGAAAAGAAAGCAGCTGTTATAATCATATAAAGAAAGTGCACAGTAGTATGCATTAGGATTCATACTTGCAAACAAAAGTATCCATTGAGTCTCGTTTTGAAAAGAAAGGGATTTATTAGAGGATGTGAGGGGCTTACAGACGCTCTGCAGGAAGGGCTGCTCCAGCAAAGCCCCACCCCTTTCCCCTGGCAGCAGCGCCCCGCAGTGGGCAGTGATTCTGGGGCCACAGCTGTGCTGATGCAGTGTGGGTCCCACACCAGGAGCCTGGGAAAAGGTAGACAGCCCTGACCCACTTGCCCGATGGTGGTCCTCTCTCCTGCAGCTCCCATCCCCCCCTCACTGGGTCTGTGTGATCGCAGAGCCTGGCTCTCACACCCACTCACCAGCCACAGAGGAGGCTGGGATGCTGAGTCCTGCCCTCCACTCTGGAAACGTGGGACTCCTGATGTGGAATTTTCTTTAAAAATAGAAAAGATATTCAAGAGATGCTGGCCAGGAAATAAGAAAATGTCTTTGGAAAATCTTTTATCAAGAACTGGTCACCAGTTTTATTTGGAATTCAGTGCGGGACTAGAGAGAACCTGTGATACAGTCTGTAACTTTTTCAAAATTACTATAAAAAACATAGTTAAGAAAAATGTTAAATGGAACAGCATTATATGAAGTAAAAAACAAAACCCATTTCCCATTCCACCATGGCCACCCCGACTCTGAACAGTTTCGTTTGCTGTTTCCCACATGTTTGTCTATACATATATACAATATAAATATACTTTTTACTCAGATGGAATCATTTTTTCCAACTGACTTTATTCATTTAAAAATATATCTAGAAAATATTTTTATGTCATTAAGCACAGATTTACCTTATTTTTAAAATATTTTATTATAAAAAAATTCAAAACCCCATGAAAGTAGAAGGAAAACAGTATAATGAACTAAAATGTAAACCCAAGGTCAACACAGTCAATCCCAGCTCATCTCTGTCACCACCCATCCTCCCATCCCTGGAATATTTTAAAGCAAAGCCCAGGTGTCCCATCATTTAATCTGTAAAGACAGGGGTTGGTCAGCAAAGGGCCAGGTAAGGTCTCTGTTGAGAACTACTCAGATCTGCCACCGTCGTAGGAAAGCAGTGTAGACAAATGGGGATGGCTGAGCTCCATTAAGCTTTAGTTACCCAGCAGGCAGTGGGCCAGAGTTGGCCCACAGGCCACAGTGTGCCAACCCCTGCTCTAAAAGATAAGAATTTTTTCCTTCAATGCACAGTTTTCTCTTTAATACCATTTTTTTAAGTTAATAAAGAACTCTTTTCTTTACTTAGCCATAAATGAAAAGGAAATGTCATTTGCAGCAACACGGATGGACCTAGAGATGATCATACTAAGTGAATAAGTCAGACAGAGAAAGACAAATATCATATCACCTACATGCGGAATCTTAAAAGAGTGATACAAATGAACATATTTACAAACCAGAAATTGATTCACAGATATAGAAAACAAACTATGGTTTCTAAAGGGGAAGGGGGGAGGGATAAATTAGGAGTTTGGGATTAGCAGATAAAAACTACTACATATAAAATAGATAAATAACAAGGACCTACTGTATAGCACAAAGAATTACATTCAATATCTTGTAATAACCTAATAATGGAAAATGATCTGAAAAAGTGTGTGTATATATATATATGTATTATATATAAAACTGAATCACTTTGCTGTACACTTGAAACTAACACAACATTCTAAATCAACTATACTTCAATTTTTAAAAGTGACAAAAAAGAACTGTTTTCTTTAATGTCATTAGACCTAAAAATGTTAATAATTCCTTAATATCAAATCCACTCAGTGTTCCCTTTTCCTGATTGGATTGTAATCTCATTTATAGCTTATTTAAATCAGAATGAAAATAAGACCCACATATTCCAATTGTTTGTTATGTCTTCTAAGTCTCTTTTAACCTACATTTTATTCTCCATTTCTTCCCTTCCTCCCCCTAAAATATCTATTTAAGAAACAAGGTCGTATTTATAGTTTTCCACTATCTGGGTTTTGCTGACTATATCTCTGTGGTGTCATTTAGCAAGTTCCTCTGTCCCTTTTAGTTCTGTAAATCAGTAATAAGTTCTAGAGTCTTGATCAGATTTAGGTTAATTTTTATTCTTTATTCTTTTATTCTTCATTCTTTTATTCTTTATTATTGTTCTCTGTGTGATGTCAGCAGTCACTGACCATCACTGCCTGATGATATCTCAAGTTTGCTATTTCTTCTTCATTTAACAGTTGACTTCCTTTGAAGAGAAACTTTCCTTTATCTCCTGTTGGTTACCCTGAGATACAGATCATATAAGAAAACCAAAATGGACTTCTGATTCTTTCCCTTAATTTACTTGTTTTCAAAATAAATAGGTGGTTCCCTGAAATGCTCTAAAGATATCCAGTAAGGGTTTTCCTTTTTGGTATCATTATGAACCTTTACCTGTAAATATTGTATTAATTAGCCTCATTGATGCTGAAGTCATCCCATCTTTGGTCAATGAGAATTTGTTCAGATAAGCCAGCTCTCCAGTCCTTTTGACATCATTCTAGTAGAATTAAAGGGCTCTTTTTTTTTTCCTGGTCTGACAAAAAATTCCAGACTCTTTTGTGCCCCAAACCTGGAAGCAATCATTTCTCCAAAGAGTCGTGGCTCCTTTTAATGACAAGTGACATTTAAAGAACACAGTCTAGGTTTTAGGGGTGCTAATTGCTACTGGGTAGGTTATAGATTTTAGGCATTTTGGGTGGATGGAGTTTAGAAATATGTTTTGTTTTGTTGAAGATAAAATACATCATGAGTTCATATTAATATTTCAAATTCAAATTTGAGGCTACAAGTTTTTACATAACCTCATCAATTTTGCATTTGTATTTCCTTTCGACTATACCAAAAATCTCAATTCTCAGCACCAGCAGCGTAATTACTTTTCCAATAACAACACACACAAGAGTTTCCAAATGACAATATTAACACTCCTATCAACAGAATGATTACTGAAGACAGTTTCGTATCTTGGGGGTGTTTTCTTGTTTGGTTGGGTGATTTGGTTTGTTCTGGTTTATACGCTAAGAGTTTATGCACACAAGGGATATACAGTTAAATAATTCTGTTTCAAAGTCAACTGGAATAGTTCCTTCTTAGAATGACGTCCCACCTCGGAACAGGTTCATTTGTTTTATTTTACTTTCAATTTTCAGTGATTGCTTTTTCATATTTTGTTTAGCTTTGTTTTAGAATTCTCCATAATATTTACATAATTGTGAAGTTAAATATACAAAAAACAATGTATATTCAGGTAAGTCTAATTTCTATCTATGCTCCCTCCCCGTAACCTTTTTTAACAGTTTATAATTCCATCTTTTACAAAAAAAAAAAAAATAAGCCAACATTTATTCTTTGATAACTATGTAAGTTTAAAAAGCTAAAGCTCTAAACGTTCTTAGAAACAGTGAACAGTACATATATGTAAATTTTTAAAATATGTGCATTATAATGTATATATGTATTTAGATGTAATATATTGTACATGTACAGTCAAACTGTGACAATTCTACCTAATAAAACTGAAAAATGAAAGCGAATATAAGCCAACTTTTTTTTTGTATTTTTTCTTTCTTTCTTTCTTTTTTTTTTTTTGGTGGAATAGCCTTCTGCGTATGTCTGCAAAAAAGGTATTTTAGGTAGCATTTTCCCAAAACTTGACCATGAATCCCTTTTCCTGCAGAATATCCCAAAGGGTAAATATCAGGCAAAACCCTTTTGGGAAATGCTGCTACAATTCATAGAGGCAGCGCAATCTATGGATTCCCAGTAAGGATACATTAGCTGACACAGTTTTTCTTCTCCGCAAAGGGAAGGGGTCTCCCTGTTTGTATTTAATCAAATCTCCTTCTAAATTCATCGATCCTCTCCAAGAGTAAGACTTCTGTGACTCTTCTCCTGAGAACACCCACCACAAAACTGGGATTGACAGTTTGCGACCAGGCTTGCGAAGTCCTGCAACACTGCAGGCTCTCGACTCCCCAGCCAGCAGGTCTGTTCTTTCTTTAATGCCAGTCGCCTCTGAACAGGGTCACTTCCTGGCCTTGTGAGCCGTCTTCAGTCACCAAAGATCATAAAACAAGCCACGAAGACACCTCCCTGTTGTTTTACCTCTTCACCTTCCTTCATGTCATTAATTAACACGAAAGCCCAATGTTGTCTCCTTGCTCCCAGGTCCAAGTGCACATCCTGCTCTGAAGAAGCCATGCGGTGGCGCTGCTTGTCAGACTAGGCATTCTTTGTCCCCAAGGACTCCCCTTGTGTTGTTCCTTTATCTATAGTTGAAAGACTGCTCTCTGTGCTCCAAGCACTAGTGGTAGGTAGTGGTTTTCGACAGAAGATAGAAAGATTTGACTTTTCACCGGGGATACATCAAGAGAAAATTAATAAAGAATTCTGAGCAGTGCTCAGTTAACCTGAATTTTTAAATTCTTGCTGAGATGGAGCTTTTAGGAACCCTGATGCGGATTGACCCCACTTTCCCCATTTCAGCTCTTCAACTGAGCACTGAGGTAATTTGGCCTCTGTAACAGTCTGGCACGAATCACTGCGAAGCTAAAATCATGTCCCCAGAGCGCTCACAGAGATACAGATGAGTATTTCATCAAAGAGGCCAGATCCCTGCAGAGGCAAAGGGTTCCTCTAAATCAGTGTTTGTAGCTGCCGGTGAGTCAGCCAGCAAAGCAAGGTTTCCTTTCCGCTTTGACTCTAGCTGTTTTCCTTCAGGCTGCTCTTGCTGTTGTGTTTGAAACTTTCCATGATGGGGGCCTTCAGCCACCTTCTCCTGAGGTGCACCTTCTGTCAACCGAGTCCAAACTTGTTCTGCTCACTGCACGATGAGCCAATAAATCAGGAGACGAGGTACTGGGGCAAGGAATAATGACTTTATTTGGAAAGCTGGCAGATTGAGAAGATGGAGGACTAATGTCCTGGAGAACCATTCCCCAAGTCAGAATTCAGGCTCCTTTTACACTAAAAGTGTGTGGGGTGGGGGGCTGGTTGTTGCTTCTTTGTGTCAGAATCCTTTGTTCTTGCGGCTGTCCACGTGGGTCAGATCACAGCACCCCTGTAAACCTCCAACAAGACAAGTGCTATCCTCTGTTCTGCAACTTTTTATCTTTATATGAGTGGGACAGTGATATACCCTTAAAGGTCAGAGCCTGGAGAATGAGCTCTCCTGCCTATTTCAGGCTCTGGGCAACATTCTTTTACAAAAGGTACAGAACCAGCATGACTGAGCCCAGGAAACAGAGCACAGGGTTAGAGCTAAAGAAAGCGATCTAATATGGAGTCAGATTTGTTCTTCCTACTGCACTTCCATACAATACAGGCACCTGCCAAAGGAAAGCAATTCTCCCCAATACCCCGTCACCTCCTGCTCGTACTCTCCTTATCCCTTGATCTTCCATGTGGTCCTGAAGGCCAACTCCTTTCTTATTGGCCCTTTGCCACCCCTTTCTTGCTTGCTCTCTGGTTTTTTACCCATGTAGGAGGCCCTGTCCATGCGCCTGGGATGGAATTATATAGGTTCACACCAGGACACTCCAACTGGGATCTTTAGCTAGTGCTTCTCCAAGAAAGGTCCACAGCCCAGCTGCATCAGAATCACCTTAGGGTGCCTATTAAAAATACAAATTATGAGGTCCCACCCTAGACCTTCTGAATAGGCTCTTCTGTAGGAAGCCTAGATTCTTGTCTGTTTAACACTCAAATGCTTCTCTTTGCATTAGTTTAAGAACCTCTGACCAGCTCTTGTAGCTCTGGCTGCTGTCTGTTTCTTTGGACAGCCTTTTATGTATCTGCAGAGTAGTCCCACCTGCCTTACACCCATAGGCTTTTACTATTAAATACATCATTGCAATTTTGCTTTACCCCACACTGGAAAAGTCCCATGAGCTTAGCACCTCCTTTCTCTATAGTTCTCATCAAAAGAAAGGCATAAAAATATAGAGAGTCCCAAACTACCTTCTATCATTAAAAGAACAATAGAAAACAGAACGAACTGCTTTCAGACAATGGACAACGGGCAGTACAGGACCGCGATCCCTGAGAGGAGGGAAACAAGAGAAGTGAGTTATACAATCCTCCAGTCTTCCAGCCTGGAGGCAATTTCTGAACTGCTGTTCAGGCTAAGGGAGCACTCGGATCCTGGAAGTCTCATCAAATTGAGATGACAGAGATCAGAGTTCAGGGAGGCCGAGGCAGCTAAAATTCAGTGCAGAGTACACATAGAAGGATACACAGAGAGAGAGTTCCAGAAATCTGAATTGGGTCCCCTTGAGTCTTTGACTGAAAAACTAACCTGCACGTGCTTAGGATAAAACTCCACAAAGCAGGACAAAGAACAACTTCCAAGAAAAGAATGTTATCAGGAGTTTGAAACCAAAAGCTTTACAGAGCTCACATAGGGTTAAGAATTATTTGAGTATCCACCAGCCAGAGTGGAGAGACCTCACTAAAGAACTCATGTAACTCAACGTCAGGAAAAAAAAAAAAAAAAAAAAAAGAACAGAAATCTGATTTAAATATGGGCAGAGGACCTGAATAGACATTCTTACTAAGAAGACATTCAGATGGCCAACAGACACATGAAAAGTTGCTCAGCATCACTAATCATCAGGGAAATGCAAGTCAAAACCACAATGAGATATGACCTCACACCTGTCAGATTAGCTATGACTGAAAAGACAACAAGTAACAATGGTTGATGATAATGTAAAAAAAAGGGAACCCTGCTACACAGTTATGGGAACATAAATTGATGCAGGCACTACGGAAAACAGTATGGAGGCTCGTCAGAAAACTAAAAATAGAACTACTATATGATCCAACAGTTCCACTTCTGGGTATTTTTCCAAAGAAAACAAGAACTCTAAGTAAAAAAGGTATACGCACCCCTATGTTTATTGCAGCATTATTGACAATAGCCAAGATGTGGAAGCAACCTAAGTGTCCATTGATGGATGAATGGATGAATGAGATATAAATATGCACATGCAATGGGATATTATTCAGCCATTTAAAAAAGTAATGAAATCTTGCCATCTGCAGCAACACGATTGGACTTAGAGAGTATTATGCTTAGTGAAATAAGTCAGAGAAACAAATACCATATGATTTCACTTATATGTGGAATCTAAAAACTAAAACAAATGTAACAAAACAGAAACAGACTCATAGAGAACAAACAAGTGGCTGCCAGAGGGGAGAGGGTGGGAAGCTGAGTGAACTGGGTGAGGGAGATTAGGAGGTACAAACTTCCGGTTACAAAATAAACGAGTCGGGGGGATGAAATGTGCAGCGTGGGGAATACAGTCACTAACACTGTAATACCTTCCTATGGTGATGGGTAGTAACTAGACTTGTGGTGCCGATTTTGCAGTAGAGAGTAACCTTCGTTTTGCTGGGGGTTTACAGGGACACCATGACCTGGCTCGCGGGAAGGCTGCAAGAACTAAGAATGCCTGCGGCAAGAAGATTACAACAATCAACCACACCCCCTCCCTTATTTTTTGTATAAAAGGAGCCTGTGTTCTGACTAGAGCAGGATGGTTCTCCAAGACATTAGTCTGCCATCCTCTCGATCTGCCGGCTTTCCAAATAAAGTCGCTATTCCTTGCCCCAACACCTCGTCTCCCAATTTATTGGCCTGTCGTGTGGCGAGCAGAACGAGTTTGGACTTGGCAACAATTTTTTTGTCATGTATAAAAATTTTGAACTGCTATATTGTGCACCTAGACCTGAGACAGGAGGGAAGGAGGCAGGGCACAGCCACTCAAGGAATGACACAGCAATTAACACCAAAATGGCAGAAGATTCAACTCCCAGTTGGCCTTGAGGATTAAGATGGCAGGAGATTTGCCTTCCAGTAGACCTTGAGTTTCATTATATGCTCATTGTAATATATTAACATGACAAATAACATGCCCACGGGCGCCATGACAGTCCCAAGGCTAGCCACGAAAGGTCAAAGAGTGGGTTTTGGCCCAATTCCTGGGAATCCCAGCCCCTTCCCCTGGGTAGTTGGAATGATCCTCCCACTTGTAGGCATGTGAAGCTACCAAGCCCATAAAAACTAGCAACAAAGCACCTCATGGTCACCTCTCTCGCTCCCTCATCTTTAGAGACGGCCTGTACTCTGTCTATGGAGTGTGTACCTATTTTTACTCTAATCTGAACATCGAACCCCCACACCTCGTGGCCTTTCTCTCGCCTTCTGAAACAGCCTGCACTCTGTGCAGTAAGTATCTCTCTAAATAAATCTACCTTTACTCAACTGTGGCTCACTCTTGAATTCTTTCCTGCATGAAGCCAAGGACCCACACTTGGCGGGGCACATCCCAGGGGCTCAACCAAGGCCTGGAACACGGTCCTTCTCACACCCCACATTCGTTTTTCCTGCATCAAAACTAACATATTGTGTAGGTCAACTATACTTCAGTTTTTTAAAAAAAAAGGAAATGTAATTCTTCATAAAGTTCTTTAGGAAGAAGGAAACCAGATAAAACTTGAATCTACACACACACACACACACACACACACACACAAATCAGAAATGGTAATATGTAGCTAAATATAACACATTTTTCTAATTTTAAATTTCCTTAAAAGATAATTGACTATTTAATGCAAAGTAATAATAACAAATTATGTGAGTTACAACATATATAAAAGCAAAAGCTATTAAAACAACAGCACAAAGGGTAGGAAGGGGGAAATGGAAATATACTGCTAGTTTCTTACACTATGCTTGAAGGAGCCTAGTATTATTTGAAAGTAAAATGTGTTTAGTTAAAAATGCACATTTTAAGCCCGAAAGCAACAATTAATAAGGAGAAAAACAAAACAAAACTGTGTTTGCTAAGGCAAGATGTATAGTAAAAAGAAAAGAAAAGAGGATTAGTTAATAAGTCAATAGTGGAGATAAAATGGAATCCTAAGTCTATTACCAATTAATCCTAAGTAACCAGGAAAAGTGAAAAATGAACAATATGAGATAAAAAGAAAACAAACAGCAACATGGTAGCCTTAATTCCAATCATATTCAAAACTATCATATAGATTCTAAACACTACTATCAAAAGACGTACATTGCCAGTCTAGATTTAAAAATCAAAAGTGAATTATATACAATCTACAGGATATTCACATTAGGTATAAAGACATAAGTGGATTAGAAATAAAAGAATGAAAAAGATTAGCCATTCAAACTCTACCCTTCAAAAAAGCTGGAACGGGTACGCTAATATCAGAAAAGTAGGTCTTGGAACAAGAAATTCTGCCAGGAATAAAGAGGAACTTTTATATTGATAGAGGGGTGAATTCATCAGACAGACATAGCTATTTTAAACATATAAGCACCTAAAGACAAAGCTTCAAAAAAACAAAGAAGAAAAACCCATGAAGCAAAAGTAATATAATTAAAAAGAAAAATAGAAAAATCCACAATTGTAGTTGAAGAGTCTTTCACTCTTCTCTCAGTAATTTGATACAACAAGTAAACAGAAAATCAGCAGAGATATATGAGACTTGAACAATACATGAAATAGGATCTTCAGTAAGACTGTTGTCCGGGCATTGGCGCTAAGGCCTATAGCTGAAAACAGTAGGCTCTAAGAATCCCACATTCTAAAGAAAGCTGCCAAACACTGAAGCCAGCAACCCTTTATTCCGAGACAGAGAAATTAGCCCTACTACTCTCTGCTGTCGTTCCAGCTAACATCCACCTGCCTCATCACCAGCCCATCTAAGGAGACAGTTGTCAAGGGGAAGAGCTGAAGCTGGAAGTCTTTGGCCGTGGGAGGAGTCCGAGGCTTATATTAAGAGGCTCCCCTACCCTAGTTTTGGGAAGAGGGACCCAAGAAAATCCCTTGCAGAGTCCGAGATCTCTTGCCTGAAGGAGCGGCTGCCACCTCTCTGCGGGCTGCATCCTCGGTGAGCCAGAAGCAGGCCCGTAGCAGTGCACCCGCCAGAATGGAGAGAAATGGGAGAATTATTGGGAGAGCTTGATCTGTAGCCCCGGGAGTTTGATAAAAAGCACTTTCTTCTTCTCTGGAAATTTCTGGAGGCAAGAAGCTTATAAGAGCAGCTAAAGGCAAAGGGGGAGAAAAGTGCTATGATTGTGGTCAGGAGGAGGGTTCTCAGCATCCTCTCCCAGGTCAGAAGGGAGAACCTGAGTCCCAGCAGCCCCACAGGCGAGGAGCCCAGAGGATGGAGGAGGCCAGGAGATCAAAGCCAAGTCAGTGGTCCAGCAGCACCTGCCACGCAGGGCGCTCTCAAGGCAGGACCGTGAGATCACTGCCTCCCCTCCTCTCCTCCTCTCCTCCTCTCCCAGTCCCCAACACCACAGGAATCAGGCCTTGAGAGTGAGTGGTAGTTGAGAGGCTAACAAGGCCCCCACATACACCTTCCTTCATTTTAAAGTCCTGCGGAGGAGACAGCGAGGGAGCAGCTCACATCCACTCCCTGCTAAGCGAGGCCGCTAGGCTCTGCCTGGGCTGGGGAAGGGGACGAGCTCAGATGGAAATCACATCTAGGCCTGGAGCTGGAATACCTAAAAGTGTCTGGAAACCTGTGGGACTGGCCAAAACGCTGCTAAGGTAAGGAAAGGGAGACTTGACAGAGGATAGTGAGTGGAAAAATATTAAACTATCTCATGTTAATATCTCACTGAGTTCTTAGTGCTTAAGAAAACCAGACTGAGGGTTACCACGTGCCTAAACAGTGCCTGTATTTGCCGGTTTCGATGGCCTTTCATCACACTGGTGTGTGTTGCGTTATATCTCTCTGCAGTGATGTGCTTAATAACCTACCTGTTGTTGAACATTTGGGTTCTTTCCATTTCCCCCTCTTAGGAACAGGGTTGCTATAAACATCTCGGCAAACGCTGCTCTAGTTTCTTCTCACCTATGTCCTTCATGTAGGAAGCCTCCCTTCCTACATGGCCCCTTGGCTCACTCGCACCCCCGTCCCTCTGCCGTGACATCCCGTCAGTGTACCACATGTGATGAGCTGGCTTTCCTTCTGCTGTAGGTGATAGCATGCAGTGAAGACTGGCTTGTACACACAGGAGAACTTACTGACTCACACAGCCGAAAGTCCAAGGGTAGAGCTGACCCCAGGCCCTTCAGTCCAGAGGCTCAGAGCACACCAGCCAGCCGTTTTTCTAACTGCTTCTTTCTGCCTTTCTCCAATTGTTGATTTCGTCCTCCAGCTGGCACGCTGCAGGGGATTATGATGGCGGTGGCAGCTCCAAGCCTCACACTTCACAAAATAGGGTGAAAGAAAATGTATCTTTCCCACAAGCCCCAGCAAACATCTTTATTGATATCATTGGTTCTAAATGCATTATGTACCATCTCTGAACGAATGACTGGGGCGAGGGGGGTGAAACACAGGGATAGAATTAAATCAGGGGAGTCTGGGAGAGTGATCAATCTATTCACGTGCTGGGAATGAGGAAGAGACGCTTCCTGGAGAAGATTTAGACTATTTTTGTCAGGAGAGATCATAGATTCTGGGCACCAAACCAGACGTGTCCACCACACCCATGAATGTGTCTCTTTCTCCCTGCAGGATGATCGACGCTGAGGGCAGGCATTATACGGAGTGTGCCAGTGTGTTCGCAGCACCCAGAGCAGTGCCTGACACAGAGAAGGTAAAGCTTTAGTAACTGTTCATTGAATGAAGAAATTCCTGTAAACAACAAGCTCATACTGTAGAGCACAGGGAACTGTATTCAAAATCTTGTAGTAACTTAAGGCTAAAAAGAATATGTAAATGAATATGCATATGTTCATGTATGGCTGGAGCACTGTGCTGTGCACCAGAAATTGACACAACATTGTAAACCGACTAGACTTCAATAAAAATATTTTTAAAAAAAGAAAGAAATTCCCCAAAGTGGAAAAACCAAGCCAGAGGAAATAACCATTTTTAAAGATCTTATTACCTGCCGCCAGATTCTTCTCCAGAAATAAAAAGTGCCAACGTATTATAGAATTGTGGTAAACAATGGCGTAATGGTAATGTGTATAAGGATACCTATTTCCCCCCAAAATTGCCAACATTGAGTTTTATTGTTTTGCTTCATTTCTGATAATATGATAGCAGATTTTTAAAGATGCTTTATTTTATATGCATTTAATCATTAATAAAGTTGATTGCAGGGCTGAAACATTATATATAAATTTGGCCTTTACATCTTTAAAATTCAATAAGATTGTATAAATCCCCCTTTCCAAGTTACATCTTCTGGTATATTTCCACAGTGATTGGTCTCCGAGGATTTTTTAAATTGTAATAAAATACACATAATATAAAATATAAGCCTCCATCCTGGCTTTGGTCTCCTTGTCTCCCCCACCCTCTGGGCTCCTCGTATGATATAAAATACACATAATATAAAACATAAAAATACACATAACACAAATATAATATAAAAGTAAAATACACATCTTAACCATTTTTAAATGTACAGTTCAGTAGTGTTAAGTACATTCACATTGTTGTGAAACCAATCTCCAGAATTCTTTTTACCTTATAAAATTGAAATTTTACACCCATGACACAGCAACTTCCCAGTTCCCCCTTCACCCGGCATCTGGCAACCACCATCCTATTTTCTGTCTATGCATTTGCTCCTCTGGGTACCTCCTATCAATGGAATCAGACAGTATTTGTCCTTTTGTGACTGGCCTATTTCGCTTAGCACAGTGTCCTCACGGTTCATTTATGTTATAGCCTGTGTCAGAATTTCCTTCTTTTTTAAGGCTGAATAACATTCCATTGTATGTGTATATCACACTGTGTTTATCCACTCATCTGTTAATGGGCACCTGGGTTGTTTCCATGTTTTAGCTTTTGTGAATAAGACTGAGGTGGACAAGGATGTACGAATATCTGTTCATGACCCTGTTATCCACAGTGGCTGCACTGCTTTACAATTCCCACCAACAGGGCATAGAGGTTCCAATTTCTTCACATCCTCACCAACATTTATTACTTTCCGGGCTTTTTTTTCAATAGTAGCCATCCTAAAGGGTATGATCTGAGGATTTTATGTCCCATGAAGATGATATGGAACACAAGGTGGGTAGTGATGAGTTAAAGGTGTTGAAGGAATATGAAAACGAGTATGTGTATGTATACGCGTGACTGGGACACTGTGCTGCGCACCAGAAAGTGACACATTGTAACCGATGGTACTTCAATTAAAAAAAAAAAGTTTAAGGTATTGAAAGGGAATTTCTGCCAAGAAAACAATGATAATCTTTCACTGGCAGCCAGTTTGGTCTCTGTCCAACATCTACATGTGTATTTTGAAAAAAGAAATATTCCAGTTCTTGTTCTTAAGAACCAGAAAATTGTGGAGAAGCAAGAGTTGCTCCCTACTGGAATTATCTTCTTGGTGTCATTGTCAGGAAGCCAGACATTTCCTGAGGGTAAAATAGAGTGGCATCTCTTAATATCTGCAAGAACAGCAAAAAAGAGAATAATGGGAAAAATAAAAAACAAAAGGATAAAAAATATGAAAACAAATACATGTATGTATACGCATCACTGGGACATAGTGCTGTACACCAGGAATTGACACATTGTAATTGACTGTGCTTCAATTTAAAAAAAGAGGATAAATGATAGGAAATATTGCACATTTTCAAAGAATACAGACAGCAAGTAGGAGAAAGAAAGAATGAAAGTAAAAAAAAAAAACAAGTTTCTTGTGGACAAGAGGCTGCAAGCCCTTGCAGGGCACCACCAACAAGGACAGCAGAAGTTTCAGCAGAAACATCTTGAGAGAAGACGTGAACAGAGGGTGATGCAGTTACTCATTTATTCTCTGACTTTGACCTATGTGCCACACACTTCTTAAGACACTGGACATTACACCATTGAACAGAATAGGCAAGTCCCACCCTCGTGGAGTTTTCATTATAGTGGAAGGAGACTGAAGACTAAGTAACTATACAACAGTTCAGATAATGAGCCCTGTGGAGAATGATGCAGGGCAAGGCAAAAGGAGCTTGTTGGTGGGGACTGGCACATGCTCCCGCTTTATACAGAGAGACCAGGAAAGGATCCTCTGTCACAGTGACATTTGGGCAAAGACCTGAAGGCAGAGAGGGACAGAGAGGGAGTGGCCCGTGTAGATATCTGTACTCTACACCATGACAAAGTGGGATTTATTTCTGGAATGCAAAGGATTGTTCAAAACATGAAAAGCAATCAATATAATACACCACATTGACCTAAGTGACCATCAACAGATGAATGGATAAAGAAGGTGTGAGATACACACACACACACACACACACACACACACACACACACACACACACTGGAACACTACCCAGCCATGAAGAAGAATGAAATTTTGCCATTTGCAGCAACATGGATGGACTTAGAGGGCGTTATGTTAAGTAAAATAAATCAGAAAGAGAAAGATAAATGCTCTATGATATCATTTATATATGGGATCTAAAAATTGACAAACTATTGAATAAAATAAGAAAAAAGAAGACTAACAGATGCGGAGAACAAACTAGTGGTTACCAGTGGGGAGAGGGAAGGGGGGAGGAGCAGTAGAGGGGTAGGGGATAAAAAAAAAGGGGGGTATTATGGGATTGTGTGAAATTATGTGTGTGAAACTTTTGAAAATTGCAAAGCACTATAGAATTTAAAGTCTTTCATTCAATTTTCAGAAAATTAAAAAAATTTGGAAGTGGTAAAAATTTTTTTACTCAATAAAACCAGTGAAGAAAGCAGCTCCCGAAGAAAGTTAGTCCTCAATGAGATCCCATATAAGCAAAAGCAGAATTGGATTGAAATTCTTGGTCTGATGCTTACAAGCTATGTGACTTAAGATGAATTAGCCAACCTTTTTGGACTTCAAATGCTGTACCTAATGAAATAGAGATGATATTTGCAAACTCATGGGGTTATCGTAAGAATTAGATGAGACAGAGTAAGTAAAATATAGGAGACGCTCTCTTACCCATTGTCTCCTCCACCAACTTGCCAGTTCAGTTTCTTTGTCCTCCTGACCGAGGCCTGCCGGCTGAGGTCATGTACTTCCCCATAGAATCAGCCCTCTGTATCCACGGAGTGCAGGACACTCGGATGTGGAGGGCTGACTGCACTCCATCATTTTATACAAAGACCTTGAGCATCTTTGGATTCTGGTACCCACAGGGGTCCTGGAACCAGTCTCCCATGGATACTGAGGGACGACTGTACTTCTGCTCCCACCAGTGCAGTCAGAGATGCTCCAGATCAGATGTGTCTCATATCAAGCCTGTTTGCTAGTTATACTTTCATATTATAATGATGTAATTTAACTACATATTCCTTAAATCCATGAAATACGGGTGCAGAAAGAAAGGACACTTTTGTTTCTACGAAAAGATAACTTGAATGCTTTGGAAAGTCTCCATAAAGGCAAGTTGTTAAAATCAATTGCTATCAGATTACACACACGTATGAGACGTCTAGGAAACAGTAAAAATCTAGAAAGACACCGTGCTTGGTCAGTCCCACGTTCCTTTAAGTCCTTGCTCCACTTTAAAGGATCTTGAACTATAAATCTTAGTTGATGGATCAGAGATGTAGTTTATGCAAGAAGAATGATAGGGAACACCAGTCAGCTTCTGTCCTCAAAGAAAGAGTCTCAGGCTTAAATCAATAGATTAGCTTAAAAAATAGATAGATAGATAAAAGATAGATGGATTCATGCTTAAGCTAAATGCTCAAGGTCTGAACATATCACTTTGCGTGATTTCCCACTTCAACTGACTTCTTAACAGACCATAATACCAGTCCTAGTCACATTGGATAAGATGTGTTCACAGCACTTGGCACTCACTAAATGTTAGTTCCTTATCCCACCACCACCCGCTGCCACCTCGAAAGTTCCACTTGGTTTCACACCCAAAGGCCACTCCAGTTCTTTAACATTTCCTCGGTAAATACACACTGCTGAAGTGTCTTCACATTGCACCAAACCAGTGCTATTTGCAGAGAGCACTCGAAGCCCAGGACATTTCCATTTGACACGTTCCAGAAGCCTCACGCCCACAATTTAGCAGGATCCAGGGAAGCCCAGGGCAGGTGGCAGTGCGGAGAGCGCTCGTGAATAGCCAGCCAGCCCTTCAGGAGAACACAACCCCTGCCTTCACGCAGCACTCTGACGATGATTAGCCCTTGGGAGATGCAGGCTGATCTCCCAGCAGCCCTCGGGGCTGGGTCAGTGTTGTTCTCTTGCACTTAGATGGTTAGGGAGTGGATCACAGAAAGCTTAACTGGCTAGCTTAAGTCAGCAAAGAGATGGGGTCAGACCTCGGGTGGCTGCAGCCACCGCTGTCTGCCCTGGTCTCGGGTTCTTGGGTTTGTTTCCTTTCCCAAGAGATTATGTGTGTTTGCTGAGCCCATTAATACCTTTCCAATATGTGTGTGCACATGTGCAGATGCAGATATGCGTATGCATCTTTCCTCTTTCATGGGAAAGTCTGGAAAAGAGACCATGTGTTTCATATTTTGTCACATTGCACCTTCTCTAGCCCCTCAGTTGACTTGAAAGGGCCTCCCCCCACCCACCCCCACCTTCTGCATTTGCTGATAACTTGTTTCTCAAAGAAAGAAGCAGATGTCAGGGCCACTGCCCACACCATCCCAGCCCACCCACGGCAACGGGAAACAGCCCGGAGAAACAGCCCACTCTGAGCAAAGGGCTGCAGCCTGAGATAAGGTCCCCAGAAAACCCAGCTACTCTTGTCTCCAGCAAGTCTTGGAATCTGGGACAGGCCGACCTACCTATATTTAGAACACCCTGTTATATAAAAATAGGATTCCTTGGTGCCTAGGAACCTTCCTACTCACTGTCTCCCATGCTCCTGGCTGTGGCCATGTCAGAGTCAGGACACTCAGAGAGGTCGGTCACAAATTTGGACAGTTGGCATGTCAGTTACTTGCATGGTTTGAGGGGGTTTTTTGGAGGAAAAGTTGGGGAAATATCAGCTCAGTCTGAGGAGCATAGAGAGCTTGGCCACAGAGAGACTATAAACAAGGAAGATTGATAAGGTCCTGTTGTCTCTTTCAGGGCCAACCTGAGAGCCTCTGGGACCAATGATCATTCACCCACAAATGTCTATCAAGTGGCTGCTGTGCGTTGAGCACTGGTGGGGGATCTGGGTGCCAGCACTCGGGAGGAAACCCCACTCACAGGAGCAAGGAGGCGGACCGGGGCGG
Organism: Camelus bactrianus; assembly: GCF_048773025.1. Classification (NCBI taxonomy): domain Eukaryota; kingdom Metazoa; phylum Chordata; class Mammalia; order Artiodactyla; family Camelidae; genus Camelus; species Camelus bactrianus. The sequence goes on from NC_133549.1 coordinate 10,701,329, forward strand.
GAACAAACGGGGAAATAAGGAGGAGACTGAAGGGGACACGCGGACTTGGTACAGTTTCTGCGGCTGCCTAGTGAGTCACTGTGTGCTGTCCCAGGACCCCGCCCTGGGGCCAGTGCCCCTCCTACCTGCTCCCATGTTTCCTCCTTCCCCCTCCAACCTTAAATGGCCACAAAGGGTGATCGCCTTGGCCCACGGGGATGACAGGGCTCTGTGCTGTGCGGAACCAGCAGGACCATAATGGCATCCCTCATTCGGGTCTTGATTTAGCAGGAACTACTTTGTTTCTCAGTTAACTCAGATATTCTAGGCCACACCTGCACCTGGAAAGCCCTCAGGTGGTCATTCTCTACTTGGAGCTGGAGATTTAAAGTAAACTAAAAAAGAAAAAAAAAAAGTAATCAACAGGAGACATTTATCCGTTTGGAAAAAATAATGTTATATCCTTATCACACACACCCAAATAAAAAAAAAAAAACCCACCACTGAAAAATAAAAATAAAAGGAGCCCACTAACAACAACAAAAAAGTAAGTAAACTATTATCAAAAAGATAAGAACTAACAAATGCTAATGAGGGTGCGGAGAAAGGGGCTAACCCTTGTGCACGGTTGGTGGAATGGAAATTGGTACAGTCGCTATGGAAAACAGTACGGAGATTCCTCAAAATTTAAAAATAGAACTACCATATGGTCCAGCAATGCCACTTCAGGGTATTTATCGGAAGGAAATGAAATCACTGCCTAGAAGAGATATCTGCTCCCCCATGTTCATTGCGGTGTTATTCGCAGCAGCAAGACACAGAAACGACCCAAGTGGATAAGGAAAACGTGACATAAAGATAGAGATCTATAGATCACATTTTCTTTATAGCTGTTCCTATAACTATACACACACATGGTGGAACATTATTCAGCCTTGAAAAAGAAGGCACTTCTGCCGTTTGCAACAACATGGACAAACCTTGAGGGCATTGGGCTAAGTGAAGTAAGTCAGACAGAGAAAGAGAAATACTGCGTGATCTCATTTATATGTGGAATCTGAAAAAGCCAAATTCAGAGAAACAGAGAGAAGATGAGAGGTTGCCAGGGGCTGGGGGCCGGTGGAAATGGGAAGGTGCTCAAAGGGTACAAACTTCCAGTTCTAAGATGAATAACTTCTGTTGATCTGCTGTACAGCATGGTGACTCTAGTTAACAATAGTGTATCATAATGACACTTGCTAAGAAAGTAGACCTTAAATCTTACCCCACCCCACCCCCGCCACACACACACACACACACATACACACACACACACACACACACACACAAGGTAATTGGGTGAAGTGGTGGAGATGTTCATTAACATTTTGGAAATGATTTCACAGGTATATACATGTATCAGATCAACACATTGTACACCTTCAAGTTACACAATGTTACATGGCAGATATCTCAGGAAAGCTGGAGGCCAGTGGCTGAGAGCCCCAGCCGAGCTGCTCTTGGAGAATTTCCCTCACTTGACTACTTACACCTTAGAAGACCGATTTCTTGAATATGTGTGAGCACATCTATCTGTCCTTTATGATTGGATTACCGCATTCTTTTGATTCTTATTTTGTGGTTGGGTTTATTCCTTTGATGACTATGTAAGTTTAAAAAGCTAAAGCTCTAAATTGCTCTTAGAAACAATGATCAGCACATATATGTAAATTTTTTAAATGTGCAGTATATATGTATTTACATGCAATATATTGTATATATGCAGTCAAATTGCAGCAATTCTACCTAATAAAACTGAAAAATGGAAAAAAAAATTCCCCTCACTTGAAGGGAATGCCTAGCACCCAGGCTACCCTCCTCCCTGGGGACTCCTCATCATGTGCAGCCTGAAGGCCCAGTCCCCTAGCCTCATTTAAGACACCCCAGAGGGCTGTCCTGGTTGCAGGGTCCCTGTGAGATGAGCTGAGGCCTTTGTTAGAACCACATCACAGTCCAGCCTCCCCTCTGCTTCCTCACTTCCTTATGGGGCTGTTCCCCAGAGCAACCCCCCCCCACCAGTTAACCTCCTAGAAGCCTTCTCCATCTAAAAGACTGTCTCTTGGCAAAGAAGCTAAGCTAACCTAAGGCAGCTACCCGCCTGCACCCACACACTGGCCTGCCTTAAGCCAGGCTCACTTGATTCAAATGTTTTAGAGGAACATTTCCTCCCATACCTTTCAAGGAGAAGATGACTAACCATTTTCTGTGTGCAGGGCGAGGGGTGTGTGTATGTGTGTGTGTGAATTCGTTCCAGAGGCCTGAGAACAAACTGGGTGATGTCCTATCTGTAACTGACAATGAGACTAGGTCAGGCTGGCTAATTAAGACTCATTCTCGCCATCTCCGGAGATGAAAGCTACTGTGGGGCTAGCAGAGAAAACAATTAACCCTCCTTGAGTTCAAGCAGCTTATGTGAGCGGAGAGAGCCCATTTCCCCCTTCTGGACCATTAATTAACGAGTCTGTTTCTTCCCCCTCATCCCTCATTACCATCATAACTTCTTTCACTGGTGGCATCAATTGTCATTCTGTGCACCTCTCCAACTGACAGCACAAATGCAAATTTGGAGAGAATATCACAGGGAGAGGGCACGCTGTGCTCGGGGATGTTAACATCTGTTTCTGTGGAGATGGTCCTTTTGCTTGAAAGCACATCACAGCCTAGTAATGCAAGGAGCAGCAGTCTTGAGAGACACCAGCAAGAAACCCAGGGGCCCTGAAAATCCTCACTAATATAAATGAGTGCAGCTCGCATTTGGCAGGGTTAGGGAAATGGCGTGTTAGTAAGTGAGAAGACCTGAAGCATTGTAGGTAAAAAGAGAGGCCTCCCTTCACAGATGTGCCCATATACCACTCACATCCTGGTGGTGGATGCTTGAGGCTTGGAATTACCGACATCAACAGTCCTTTTAAACTGTTATTTATAAACGCGATCACTGACTGTCACTTTTAAATACACTGGTGCCAAGAGAGGCCCTGCTTTCTCAGAGTGCCTTTGTTCCTTGTGCCTGTGGTTGTGATCTTGGGTCTCCCCACTGCTGTAATGGAGAGAGAAGAGGTTGAAAGCTATTTCCACCAGAGGCTTCTGGGGATTATGCAGATCTCAGACCGGTCTCTAAGGGGATAAGACACCAGCCAAGGCCACAGGAGACTGAGTTATAAAGGAGAAGGCCACTGACTACAGCCAGGGAAGGAGAGAGGGAGGTGGGAGGAGGAAGATGGGTACTTGTACAGCCAGAAATACTCAGATTTGCTGTGTAGAACACCTCCTCATGAGGAAGTTATCAGAGCTAGCAGTTGGAAAATTAAGCTGAGAATCAGAGCAAAGGGAGCTTTGTGGGTTATTTTATCCAGCCTAGAGAACGCCATGGAGAATGATCTCAGTGCTACCCTAGAGTTAACTGATGAAGGAACTGTAATTTTTTACCTTTCTGTTAAATTCAGAGTCTCTCTTTGTCCCCCTCAGACAGTGCTAGATAAACACAAACTTTTTGCCTCTAAACTCTTCTTTTTCTAAATTCCACACAAACTACTGTTGCAGGAAAATGGGGTGCAAGACGATGGTTATGTCCCAGGTCTTGGGCAAGTCCCTGGGATGCACCCTGCCAAGTGAGGGTCCTTGGCTTCACACAGGAAAGAATTCAATAACGAGCTTAGTAAAGTGAAAGCGAGTTTATTTAGAGAGACACACATTCCACAGACAGAATGGGGACCATCTCAGGAGGGAGAGCAGCCCCAGAGCATGGGGCCATCTAGGAAAGTGAGACTGGCCTGGGGGTACAGGGGTGGTTAGTTTTTATGGGCTCGGTAATTTCATGTGCTAACAAGTGGGAGGGTTATTCAACTAATTTGGGAACGGGGTGGGGATATCAAAGAATTTGGTCACCACCCACTTTTTGGCCTTTTATGGTCAGCCTGGGAAATGTCATAGCACCTGTAGGTGTGTCATTTAACAGCTAATGTAGTACAATGAGCCTTTAATGAGGCTCAAGGTCTACTGGGAGGCGAATCTCCTGCCATCCTGAAGCTAGTTGGTTCTAACCAGTTTATATCATATCCTTAATGGCTGTGTTATTCTTTTAATGATTCTGCCCTGCCCACTTCCCTCCTGTCTTACTACCATCCAACAGCTGGCATTTACCATGAAAAGCTGCAATTACCAAGATTACTGTTTATCATATAAAAACTAGTAAATTGACTTTAGGTGATATTATCTGTCCCATTCTCCATTGTAGGGGTTCACCTTTGTGGTGTTTCTCCATGCTTCTACTACGCTCAGATTCTTTCTCTAAACTGTGACATTGGGACCCATATGGGGGTCTTTAGAATTAGATGTTACTATCAGAATTCAAATTGGGAAGCTAAGAAACAGAGAGGGACAACATAGTTAACAATAAAAAAGGATGGTGGAGGAGGTTTGAATGCACAGATCAGAAAACATTTGGTGGGGTGGGGGGGGTGGCAAATGAGCCAGGATTCACACATGTGAAATTAATTTGAAAGACAGAATGTTCCAAGAATGAAGAAATCCTTGGTATAGGGCAAAGGTGATCAACCTGCTAGTTGTAATTCGTGACCCCAGGGTTTCCAATGTCAGAATACAACCTGCTATATCAATGGATGTCCAAGGCTTTCTTTAGAAGACAATTCAGACCTAAGCATCCAATAGCCCCAAATCCATACCCTAGAGACCTGGGCTGTGAAAACTCTTAGCCCCTCTAGACTAAGAAACAACTGCCAGTTCCATGTATCCTTTTTCCAGGGAAGGGCCCTTGTTTTCACATGGTTTCTAAAGATGATGAGAGGGGAGGAAGCACTTCTGCAATGGCAGAGAAAGGATCTCCAAAATTCTGCTCCCCCATAACAGCATCAATAACACTGGCAAAAAAAAAAAAAAAAAAAAAAAAGCAGCAAAATCAATGTCTCAGGACTTTGGAAATTAACCAAAGGCTTGCAGCAATCCAAAAAATATTTATTCAACAAAAATAGCTGAATATCACTAAAAACAGTGAGCTTTGAGTATTTTCATTTGTCCTAATTCCACTTCCCTCTCCTTAGCTCCACATTAGTGTTGAAAACCAATAGCCTCACAGTACAGTAACTATGAAAATCTTCAGCCTAATAATCACTGGAGAGGGGAGAATGGTTTTGGAACTCTTCCAGAGACTTATCCCCAGAGATTTATCACTATTAAACAGTTTGACAGCTGACTGAAAACCTCCATTCTCAGGACTTGCCTTTATTTGACCTGACTCAGTGCAAGCAGTCCTCTCCCCAGGGCATTTGTCAAAAACAATGAACAACTGTTTAACATCTCAGCTACCTGAGGCAGAATACCAGTTGGGGCCAACAATAGGCTGACCAAAAAACTTAAAGGGAAAAACTGGAGAATAAGATATTTGTAAGGGAATAATCCTACAGTTTGAAAATTTCCAACATAATCCTAAGACTCTAGAAAGCCATACTCATGTGCAGGGTTATGTGCATGCCCAGGAAAGACCTGAGAAGGCCCTAATTTCCCTCTGACTGACCTTCAAGCTGTACACAAGCAAAAAGCGATGACTATAAGGAAGAACTCTAAACTGCCTGCCAGTACCCCTGATGGCATGCCTCAACACACACACACAGCCACTTGTCAAACACTGGGAGACATACTGGTTCAAAGCATTTAAATAAAACTCTGTCTAATCATTAGCTGACCACTATGTTAAGCAAGCTTAGATTTCAATGGCTGCACATAACAAAGAATATAGATTTTACAGATTTAGTCCAGGGAAATCACTAAGCAAAGAGCAACAACACCTAACAGAAACAACAAACTCTGGAGAAGAAGGCAATCTTATTTCAGAATTACCACACTGTGTTATTTAATGTCCAGTTTCAGACAAAAAAAGTATAAGACATGAGGAGAAACAGGAAAATATGGCCCAGATAGAGTTAAAATAAGCAACCATGATAAACTGCCCCCGAGGAAGCCCAAATATTGGACTTACTAGAAAAAGATCTTAGATGAGTTATTATAAATATGTTCAAAGAAGGAAAGAAAACTATGTATAAGAATTAAAGAGAATCTTGAGAATGATGTAGAAAAATAGAGAATATCTATAAATTATAGAAATTACTTTTAAAGAACGAAATAGAAATTCTTGAGTTGAAAAGGACAGAAGTTGAAACCAAAAATTCACTAGAGCAGCTCAACAAAGATTTGAACTGTCAGAAGAAAGAATCAGCAAACTTGAAGACTGACCATTTGAGATCATCATCTTGTCTGAGGAAAAGAAGGAGAAAAGAATGAAGAAAAATAAATAAAGCCTAAGAGACACCGTCAATCATACTAATATATGCATGGGAGAGAAGAAAGGGAAAGGAGAAAAATTGTTTGAAGAAACAATGGGCAAATACTTCTCAAATTTGATGAAAACATTGATCAGTATGCATGTCTAAGAGGTTTAATTAAGTCCAAGTAGGATATATTCAAAAGATTCACACCTAGACACACCATCATCAAATTGTCAAAAGACAAGATAAGAGAGAATCAATTGATCATATACAAGGGATCTCCAATAAGATCAACAGCTGAATTCGGGGGAGGATAATCAATCAAGAATTCTATATCCTGTAAAACTATCTTCCATAAAACAAAGGGAAAATTAAGCTATTTTCAGGAAAAAGAAAAAAAAAAAAAAACTGAGAGTATTCATCACTAGCAGACTGGTCCTAAAAGAAATTTTAAAGGAAGCCCTTCAGGCTGAAATGAAAGGACAGTAGACAATAACGAATCCACATGAAGAAATAAAGGGCACCAATGATAGTAGCTACCTAGGTAAATATGACAGTGTGAATGTATTTTGTTTGTAACTCTTTTATTCTCCTATCTGACTTCTTAAAAAATGTACAAAAACTGTGTTGATGGTTTTATAATGTACAAGAATTTCATTTGTGTTATAATAATAGCACAAAGGAGGGGGAGGACACAAAGCTATATTGGGACAAACTTTTCATACACTATTGAAATAAAGCCAGTTTTAATATGAACCATATTGTTTTAAGTTATGGTGCTAATTGTAATTCCCAGGGAATCCACTAAAAATGTAACTTAAGAATATAATAAAAGAAATAGCAAGAAAATAAGAATGATACATTAGAAAATATCTAACTAAAAAGAAGGCAGTAATGAAGGAACAGAATATCAAATAAGACATAAGGTGTACCAAAAACAAATAACAAAATTGCAGATATAAATCCTACCTCAACAGTAATTGCAATTAAATGTAAAGGGAATAAACATTCTAACCAAAAGGCAGAGATGACTGGCATCATGGTTTAAAAAAAATAAACAAACATGGTTCAACTATACATACTGTCTACAAGAGACACTTTAGATTCAAGACACAATAGGTTGAAAGTTAAAGGATGGAAAAAGACATATCACACCTTGATACAAATAGTACCCAAAAGAGAACTGGAATGGCTATACAGACAAAACAGACTAAGACAAAAATTGTTACTAGAAGCAAAAAAGAACATTTTATAATGATAAGAGGAACAATCTATCAGAAAGATGTAGCAATTTTAAACCTGTATGCACATAACAAGAGAATCCCAAAAATGCACAAAGGAAAAATGACAGAATTGAAAGGGAAAAATAGACAATACAATAGTTGGAGCCAATAATAGTTGGAGATTTCAATACTCTACATTCAACAATGGATAGAACAATAGGCAGAAGATTAACAACAAAGAAATAAAGAGGATGAGAAGAGATATGTCTCCTCTATTTGGAAGATAATCTAGGTCTACTTTATCACCCATGTTCCATTAGAGGGGAGATAAAGAGGTAATTCAAAGCAGAAAAGGGATCCAGGAGCACCTAAAGAGGAGTGTTCCCAAAAGAGTGCCTCCCTTTGAAGGCACAAACACATTTAACCTCTGTTTCTCCTGGAGAAGTCTGCCCACACCCGGCAATTGACATATTTGCTGATCCTTGATCCATTTCACACTTCTCATCAGGGGGAGGAGTCAGGTGGGGTGGAAGTGGGATCCTTAATCTACCCTTAAAAGTTAGAAAGTGTCTTATCCTCATCTTTGTAAACAATTTTAACTGCCTAGTGTTTTGAGAGACAGGAGCACTGGAGAATGACATCAGCCTCCCAGCACTCCTGAAAACATCATGGTAGGATTATTCACCTTAGGAGGCAGGGAATACCTGGGAGTGATCATAAGGCTACCACCTTTAATTTAGAACCCTTGATATGACATATATTTTAAATATATATATATGAAAAAGATGAGAGTATACAAAAATTAATCAGATACTCATAGAAGAAAACTTAAAGAATTTAAAATTAATTTAAGTTAAAGAATAATAAATTATCTTTATTAACTAATAAACATTAAGCAATTTTTGTCTCATTTGAAGAGGCCTATATTTTTGTCTACCCATAAATACCTGGAAAAATTTTGGTACTGTTTCTTGCCTCAAAGATTTTAAACATTTTGCTATGTTATCGGGCAAGCAATGATGAATTGATTTAAGTTCAGCACTCCACTGTGGAATGCATTGCTGCATACATTAAAGCCAATTTTCTTTTACTTTGTAATTTATTGACTAATTCCTTCAGTCAAGCCCATTTAAGAGCTTTAAGAGATTTCTAGTGTAGTCTAATGTCTTTTTGCTGGAATCCTCCTAGAATAGTACTTTTTTAGCAATCTTGAAAAACTTTATAATCAATTAGTTAATCTCCACAATACTTCAGTGAGGCTAGATGAGAATTATTCCATTTTTACGGAAGACTCAGTGGAGTTTGTTGACTCCTGACATAGACAAAAAAAATCTTAGAAGCAACTAGAGAGAAAAGACAGATTATTCATAAAAGAATGACAATTAGTTTTGCATCTGACTTCTCGATAGCAGAAATGAAGACAGTAGAATATTGTCCTCAATGTGCTGAGAGAAAAACCACCAACCTAAAATGATACCAGTCAAAGTAACTTTCACAGATGGAAGAAGTAAAGAGGTTATTTCTTACAAATAAAAATCAAAGCTAGGCACAAACAGAATCAAATTCTTGAAGGATATATCTCAAACATCAGATGGAAGGTCTAAAGAAAAGGAAAGAGAAGGGAAGGGAAGAAAAATAGAAGGGAAGAAAAGAGAAATTAAAGAAATGATGAGAAGAAAAATTGAAGAACAATAAATGGTGAGCAACATGATGAGATTTGTTTTATGGCCCAGTATATGATCTATCTTTAAATTTCCTTGGGCAACTGAAAAGAATGTATATTCTGCTCTTGTTAGGTGGAGTAGGCTGTAAACCAACCTAGGTCAAATTTTTGGTAGTTTATTATCTATTGCTGCGTGACAAATTACCCCAAAACAATAAAGATTCCGAGAGTCAGGAATCTGGGAGTGGCTTAGCTAGGTAGTTCTGGCGCAAAGTCTGATGGGGTTGCAGCCAAGCTGTTGGCCAGAGCTACAGTCTCTGAAGACTTGACTGGGGCTGAAGGATCTCTTCCCAAGCTCCATCACATGGCTATTGGCAGAAGGCCTCAGTTCCTTGCTATGCAGGCCACTTTATAGGGCTGTTCACACATTGGCTTCCCCCAGAGTGAGTAATCCAAGAGAGGGAACATGAGCCACAAGACGGAAGCCACAGTCTGTAATAACCTAATGCCATCACCTCTGCCGTGTGTCTCAGCTCACACTGGTGTGATGGGTGGGGACTACTCAGAAGGTAGGGACCAGATCCCACAACTGTGCTGTTCAAGTTTCTATAACCTTATTGATTATTTTTTCTTTTGGCTATTGGGTCTTTCAATTACTGAGAGAGGAAAACTGGCATTTCCAACTGTAATTGTGAATACGACTCTCCTTTCAAGTGTATCATTTTTTTGTTGTTTTATGTGTTTTGGAGCTGTGTTTTCAGATGCATACACATTTAAACTAGTACACCTTCCTGAGGCACTGAGCCTTTTATCATTATAAAAAGTCTTTCCTTAACCCTGGTGAAACTCCTGCCTTGGGAACTGGCTTTCTCTGATAATAATATAGTCTCTCCTGCTTTCTTTTGTTTACTGTTCTCATCCATTGACCTTTATCCTGTACACAACTTGATATTTAAAGTGGGATCACCCACATTCCTTGGCTTGTGATCCCCTCTTCCATTTTCAAAGCCAGCAGCAGAGGACAGAGTCTTTCTCATGCAGCCATTTCTCTGCAGCCAGGAAAGGCTCTCCATTCACATTTAAGGACTCGTGTGATTACGTCTTGATCCCACCTGAATAATCTGTGATCCCCTCCCCACTTCAGGGACCTTAACCCTGAGGTCCTTCATCTTTGATTTCTCTGAGATACTAGCAAATAGCTGTACAGCTGCACCCTTGGTTTACCTGCATTTGGAATTCAACAGCCTCAGCTCGAGGTAGGTCTTTAAAAAGTTATAATTGTGCAGATTATCTGGATTTTTCACATCAGCGTGGGAGCAACAAGTTCATGCAGCTTTCTGTATCCTAAGTAACCGTGAAAACTCTACTTAATATGTAATAAAAACATTTTTTTAGAGAAACAAGAGAAAAAAAGAAAGGGAATGACATTATTGATGGTGAGGTGAGCCAAGGTCAGTGCTAACCATACAACCCAGGAGTTGGTTACAAGATATCCAAATGCATAAGAAAGAAGGCTAGAACTGTAGCAGAAATTTTTACTTCCAATTAAAAAAAAATTAAGGCTAATATACAAAGATATAATTCCTGGTTAAGCCATCCCTATGCCTTCTCAAAGACTGGCATATTTGACACCATCTGGTAGGCAAGATAAATGGTCTCCGGAGTGCCTTTAGCTCAGCGACCTTCCTTATCAGAATTAGCACACTATGGCCACAGATTAACACCTCTCTCCACTTCCCTCACTATGGACACCACCCCCATTCCAAGGCCGGCCACAAAGTGACTCCAGCTTTTACAATAAAGGACAATGTGTGTTGGCAGCTGGCAAAATCTATCCTAAAGTCTGGGAACCAAAGAAGGTATCGTCCCTGAATCCTGATTCTTGCCCCTGAAAGAAGATGAAATGTAACTTTCTAGTCTAGAAAGGCCAGATATTGGTTTCTGTCACAGAAACAGAGGTAGAAGGAACCCCAAATGTAGCGCCCTTCCCCAAGTAAAGCCAACATAAACTAGTTTGCAGACTTCTCAAGACTAGGAACAGTGCTTTCAATACATATATAAACAGCAAATTTGGTCCTTTGAGTCTGGGATGCGTACGTGTGTGGGAAAGCTATTCATTTTTATGGCATCTTTTTCTGCTATATTTTCTCTATATATTTAATGGAAATTACTAAGACTTGTGCAAAAGATTTTAGTTATTGCATGACCTCAAGTCATTTCCACATGGTGTGGACTTTTTTTCTTTTAGAACTTCTGAGACACTGTTGGGTTAGGACAAGGAACAAAGAAATGACATAAAAAATCAAAGAGGGAGTCTAATCTCTGCCAAGCACGCTCCTCTCCTGCAAGTCCCAATCAGGGGGCCCAGCTGTCCTGAAATCACTAAGTGGTTCTCCCTCATTAACATGGACATTTTTTCCCTCAGCATTTATGCTCCTGGGGAAACCATCTATCCTGCCTCTCTCCAAAACCCTGAGAGATACGTGGTCTTGGGTAATGTGTCTTTACAAACTTGAGGCCAGTCAGGGACAGGGGAATTTGAGGTCACTTGTGTCTGTCCACGGCAATCATTTGGAGGATGTCTTTGGTTCCATAGTTGTGCCTGTTGAAGTTTGGCCTTGAATGGGAGTCCCAGAGGAGAAAAAAAAAATTCAAGGAGAAGATGCAAAAGAACATTGTATCATTGCATCTCTGGGCCACCATGAAGGATCTGCCCAACTGCCACCCAGAGTACCTTGGCTTTGCTGTCCAACTTCCTATGACAGTCCTGTGTGGTCCAGTGCACTGGAAAGGGTGTGTCCACGTAGCCGGGTGCTGGAGCTGCCTGCTCCATGCCAGGCACTGTGCAAGGTCCAGATGGGTATGACTTCTAATGCTAACTGGCTAACTCAAGCCAGTAAGACTCACATTGTGTCCCCACTGGACCATTACAGAGGCCAGCACATAAAGGTCAAGTAACTTATACAAGGTTGCATACCTAGTAAGTGGCAAAACAAAAATTCAACCCCATTAAAGCCCCACCTCCCTTCAAGGGCACCAACTTCCTCCATCCTGAAGACGTACATTTCCACTCACCCCCCAGGAAGCAGTTCTGTCCGACAGGGAGGACAGTAGCATATGATCCTGTATCAGCCTCACTGGACAGGCCAGGCTTAGCCTGGGCTATTTTTTGGGTCTCTAATTCTGTGGTCTCCATCTGTTCACTCCGAGATACTCTGTCAGTCAGTGTTTCTTCAGAAGATGTGAAACTGCCAGCTTGGTCCAAGCCCTTAATTAAGAAGTGAAGTTTGAGATGACTGGATAAAGAAGTTGTGATACACACACACACATTATATATATATAATGGAATATTACTCAGCCATAAAAAAGAATAAAGTAATGCCATTTGCAGCAACATGGATGGACATAGAGATGATCATATTAAGTGAAGTTAAGTCAGAAAGAGAAAGACAAATATCATATGATATCACTTATATGTGGAATCTAAAAAAATGACACAAATGAACTTATTTACAAAACAGAGACAAACTCACATAGAAAACACACTTACGGTTACCAGAGAGAAAGAGGTGGGAAGGGAAAATTTGGGAGTTTGAGATTTGCAGATACAAACTACTGTATATAAAATAGATAAACAACAAATTTCTTCGGTATAGCACAGGCAACTATATTCAATATCTTGTAGTAACCTATCATGAAAAAGAATATGAAAAGGAATATATGTATGTCCATGTATGACTGAAACATGATGCTGTACACCAGAAATTGACACATTATAAACTGACTATACTTCAATTGAAAGAAAGAAAGAAAGGAAAGAAAGAAAGGAAAGAAAGAAAGAAAGAAAGAAAGAAAGAAAGAAAGAAAGAAAGAAAGAAAGAAAGAAAGAAAGAAAGAAAGAAAGAAAGAAAGAAAGAAAGAAAGAAAAAGAAGGAAGGAAGGAAGGAAGGAAGGAAGGAAGGAAGGAAGGAAGGAAGGAAGGAAGGAATGGAGGGAGGGAGGGAGTGAGTTTCCAAAGCACTCTGACATTCTGAGCGGAAGTGCTCCGTTTCTCAGCATCCCAGACGGGCAGACGGGGCTGGCAGGGGCTGCAGTTTCTGGAGGTGAGGGAAGAGCGCCCTCTGCAGGGCTGGCGGCAGAGGCGGAGGCCAGTTCTGAAAGGAATTTCTCACTCCTTATCGCACGCAGGAAGGGGACCGCTTTACTGCCCGTTCTGAAGCTCTGTTCTCCATGCCCGGCCCCCCACCCCACACGTCTGCTGCCTGCCAGGTGATCTCCCTAAGCTTCTTGCTTTGAGGACTCCATCTGGGAGTATGCAGGCGGCTAGGGGTGTTGACCTAAAACCGTGCCACTTTCTCTGAAGGATGCGCTTCCTGTCCAAGACCGAAGCCCACCCACCTCTGGTCTGCAGAGGCCTGAGCCACGGCGGGGGGCGGGGGGCCTCCTTCACTTGCGGGGGGCTTTCGCTCGTGCCTTACTCACAGTCCAGTCTGGCAAGGGCACCGTGGCATCGCGTTAGGGGCACCTATTCTGGGCGCAGCCGCGGCTGAAGTCCTGGTTCTGCCGCGTGACCTTGGGGTGAGTTTATTAACTACGCCAGCCGTCCGTTTCCTCACTGGCAAAATGCAAAATGTGATATTAAAATGAAGAAGGCCTACCTCATAGGGTCACTGTGAGTATACCTAAAACATGCCCAGAACACAGCAAATGTGAAGTAAATGTCCGTCATGGTTGTACAGTACTTTACTGTACTGCCTAGAAGTGACTATTAGTTCCCAAAATCGATTAGAATTGCTGTTAATTTGACACCAGCAGATCAGGTTCTTAGCTTTCCTTTCTTCTGCCTCAAGTGCTCACCCTCGGACCGCTGCTGAGCCCCCCATCTGCAGTCGCCAGGACCCTAGCTGGTCTCTGAAGGAGACGTCTAAACCAATGTAGCGCTAGGAAACAGTGGCGGTCATTTGTTGAAAGTTGACCAAACGTCAGATGGCCCGTTAAACACTTGGTGCAAATGAGCTAACGCAACCCCGCCACATCATCGCAGGATGGATGCTGTTGGCCCCGCTGCGCACACAAGGGAAATGAGCGGGAGGTGGAGAGGGGCACAGAACTGGCCCACCTCCACAGCAGAGCTGTCTGACCTCCGGCTGACCTGTGAGCCCCCTGCACCGGGGCTTCCTGCGCTGGGGCTTCACCCAGACACGGAGCAGAGCACCTGCAGGGTTTCCAGGAAACATGACTCCTGACCCAAGATTCAGAGGACGTGTTAGTCAGCCCGGCCAAAGGCGAGTCCTCCTCCCGACTTCATCCCAGGATGAAGGTGGTCTGTGCAGAGAAAAAAACCATGTGCCCACAGTGGAAGTGCAGGGCAGGGGCACACCTGGAAGACCCCAGTGTACCTGTGAGATGTGAGGGGTGATGCTGAAGGAGCCAGGGGCAAGGGGCCAGGCCATTCTTTAGAAGGTTCTAGAAGAGTCCAGAATTCATTCTCAAGGGGTCAAAAATCTGTTATTCGATATACCCTGGCCACTTGAAATGAATGGTTAAATTCAAGAGTCCAGCTACAAACACATGAGACAACTTCCCATCACCTGTCTTTTCAGGTGCCAGGGGTCATATCTTGAAAATAAAAGCCTGCCTTTGGCTTAATGGAAAAATCCGAAGGGCTCTGTCTCCATAGGACCAGATGTTTATCAGATCTGACTGCCTCCCCCAGCTGCACTGCGCACCAAGGGGCAGGTTCTGCTGGAGGCAAAGAGAGGCAGATGGCGAAGGCCGCCCCGGCCCCCTCTCCTGCTGCAAATTAACCCAGACATCACCTGCCGACTCAGCCCCTGGGGCAGCCACCCAGCAGCTGCAGCCTGCTAGTCCAGATGCCTCCTCTCTCCTCCTGGCTCCCACCAGTGTGACCAGCAAAGGGGAGGATGAGCTCGGGTCTGTGCCCAGCCGGGTGCCGTGGGACATGCTGCCTCTTCAAGCAGCTCTGACCCCACGATCCGCCTGGAGCCCACCTAGGCCTGCCTCCCGCAGAACACTGCTCCCAGTGGGAGAAAGGGCCCCAGGACAAGTTCTCAGCCCGCCACCCAGCACTGCCCGGGAATTTCTGTGTGAGCCGTGGCCCTTGGGTATGCAAAGCTCCACCAAGATTCCAAGTGCAGCCAGAACTGAGGTCTAGGGCTCCCCTCGTCTCTGAACTCCCCTCCAGTGGTCCTGCGGTGGGTCCGTGATAGGATATACGGGAGGGAAGTTAGCCCTTTCTGGTTCCTACCAGCCAGATATCTTCGTGTATCTCGGGATGGCACACCCTGTACTTTCTCAAAGAGCTTTCGTGGACTTGCCTTGTTGGAGCCGGTGCAGGAGGGAGGGAGGGCGTTAGAACCCGACACTGCGCTCAGAGTCGTCAGAGCATCAGTAGATGAGTAGGGGCGCGCTGTCCCCCTGGCTCCCGGT
Source organism: Camelus bactrianus (assembly GCF_048773025.1). Taxonomy (NCBI): domain Eukaryota; kingdom Metazoa; phylum Chordata; class Mammalia; order Artiodactyla; family Camelidae; genus Camelus; species Camelus bactrianus. The sequence continues at coordinate 10,716,961 of NC_133549.1, forward strand.
CAGGTACACTTCCCAGCCCATCACACGTACATCCAATTAGTAAAGGCTCTGCTTTCAGTTAATGACCGCCTCTGGGTGGCAGGCAATCCAATGCTAACCCACAGCGCGCGTGGAACGGCCGGCAGGTGGCCCCCGCTCACCCCAGAGGCTGCTCCATCTCCACAGGAGAAAGCAGGGTCGTTGCCTCCAAGCCCCAGTCAGTGCAAGATGCCTTCACGGCAGCTGGGGAAGGAGCTCCCAGAGACTGACGGCAGCTCCTTCCCTCCCAGGCCAGACGGCAAGGAAGACGTCGGCCAAAGGGCCCAGGGAGAAACTGCGGAGGGACTGCTGCAATCAGGGACGGTTTCTGTCGGGAGATCAGAAACCCACACAAATCTCCAGTACCTCCACTGAAAACCTAAATAAATAAATGTTTAAACCTAATTACCTACCCCCTGCGAAAAGAAAAAAAAGGAACCCACACAAGATAACTCCAGCCAAAGCTTTATTACCAGGTTTAAGATGCGGAGCAATCGGACAGAACCCAGCTGTAAGAATACAGCCTTGCCTCGAGGGAACAGCAGGGCGAGGGGCACCCTCTCCCTCCCGCCCCACTGCAATGCCGTCTCTCTCTGTATGCCGGCCCTGGATTCTCCCTATGTATGGCTTTGCCTGGTTGCCCAGGGTTTCTGCTCCCCTGTAATTTCAGCCTGCTTACTGCTTTGTCCCACTGAGCATCACTGCAGCCTGGTTCTGCAAGTGCTCTGCGAGCACTTGGCCCCTACCGCTGGCCACACCAGCCCCTGGAATCGGCCTCGTCCCACCTCCAGATGCAGGGAGACAGGATCTGGCTGTTCCGCTAGGCTGGCAGGTCCCCACCCCACCCCGCCCACTCATCTGATTCCAGGGAGAATGAGTGACATGGAGGCTGCCTGGCTTTACCCCTCCAGTAGAGACCAGTCCCTTCGAACTGAGCAAGCACTCAGGCCTCACTTCCAGAAGCCACGAAACAAACAGCTTGTCAAGCTGTGTCGGACACTGGGTGAAACGGTGGATCGCAGTGTGAGAAAGACCAGGACACAGACTCTGTCGGACCACATCCGACCGAGGAGGCGGGCGCCTAGAGCAGTGATTATAGTCACTTTTAATGGATGAGCCCCTCAAGTAGAACAAAACTCCTCATTTTCCAACAAGCCTTCCTAGAGAAAGAAAAAAAAAAAAAAAGCCCCACCAGATTTAATGAGAATGTTGCTGGTGACTAGGTTCTTGTCCAGTTGTAGAAAGAATTCAGAGACAAGACGTGGAGGTTAAGAGAGTAAAGCGAGGATTTATTAAGGGATGGACAGTACACGCTCAAGGGGAGAGCGGGCAGGCTCAGGTGAGCAGCTGCCCTGAGTTTCTTTAGCAAGTTGGTTACATAGGGTGTAAAAATGAATAGGCAGAATATTCATTGGGGAGGGAGGGTTTTGGGGTCGTGTTTCCTGATTTTCATCCCAGCTCCACCTTCCCGAGGGGAGCAGGGATTTTTGACGCTTTCTGGATGGGAAGTGTCATGGCGTCAGTGCATGATGGGTACTTCCAATCTGCAAGGCTAATTTTATTGAAATGAGGGCATAATGAGCAAAAGGTTACATTCAGATGCTGGATGTTCCTGCCTTTTTCCACCTTTCTTTATGGGTCGCCAGGCTTCCCATTACCCCAGAATATGTGACTGCTAATCAGCTCAGAGGTTCCTGCATTTCTTTCTCTGCCCAGGGACCCCTGTTGTTTACATGATGGAGGGTTTCCTGCATTGGGCCCCGTGCCCCTCCTTTTTGCCCAATTCCTGCCATTTGGCCTGTGTCCCCCTTTCTCTGCTCATATCTAGCTATCAGCCTTCTCTAACAAGAAAGTAAGTCTACTTTAGATGAGACTCTAAAACTTGGATAAGCAAGAAAAATCCTGAACTGGGACTCAGGAAGCCTAGGTTTTAATTCAGGATCTGCCATGAGTTTTCCATCTGGCCATCGTTCCATCTTCATTGAGCCAACTTCTAACCAATTTTCAAGATTCAACTCCAGGAAGCTCCTGCTTTGTGCTTTCACAGGACTCTCTACATGCCCCCATCATGGCAGGCTCCTGTTGTCCTGAAACTGTTTGCTTGCCATCTGTTTCTCTAGAAGCAAGTTCCTCTAGCATGGAGCCTCTGCCTTATCCCCAGTTTATATCTCAGCGCCTTCCACAGTGCTTGACATACAGTAGGCACTCAATAAATGGTTTTCAAATGAATTCATTTTACAACATGCTCATCTGGGCTGCAAATAAAGGCATGCACATTGCTGTCTGGCTGAAAATGTTGAGACTTCTAGTGATGGGAGGAGGGTCACCACTTGATGGACATTGCAGAGACCATGGGGACAGCCATTACTCCAGAGCACAGCCAGCCCCACCTGGGACATTGATATCTCAACCTGTAATATTAGGAAGAAAGTACATATTCTTAACCTGGAAATCAATATAGGCATACCATTACAGATGCTTTTTAAGGAATGTTTTATTACAAAAGGAAAGTCTGGATGCAAAAAACAAATAGCAGAGTGATGTCAGCAAAATGGCAGAATGGGAAGCCTCAAGGTCTCATTCCCTCCTAACAGAAATATTAAAAAACAAGCAGACAGAGAAGGTATGGAGAAAAGGGAACCCTTCTACACTGTTGGTGGGAATGTAGTTTGGTACAGCCTTGATGGAAAACAGTATGGAAATTCCTCAGAAAACTAAAACTACACTTACCCTATGATCCAGCAATCCCATCCAGAGGGAACTCTAATTTGAAAAGATACATGCACCCCAATGTTCATAGCAGCACTATTTACAATAGCCAAGACATGGAAACAACCTAAATGTCCATCGACAGATGACTGGATAAAGAAGTTGTGGTATATTTCTACAATGGAATACTACTCAACCATTAAAAAGAGTAAAATAATGCCATTTGCAGCAACATGGATGGACCTGGAGATTTTCATTCGAAGTGAAGTAAGCCAGAAAGAGAAAGAAAAATACCATATGATATCACTAATATGTGGAATCTAAAAAAAAAAAAAAAAAGACACAAATGAACTTATTTACAAAACAGAAACAGACTTGCAGACATAGAAAACGAACTTATGGTTACCAGGGGGAAAGGATGAGAGAAGGGATAAATTGGGAGTTTGAGATTTGCAGATACTAACTACTATACATAAACTAGATAGACAACAAGTTTCTTCTGTACAGCACAGGGGACTACATTCAATATCTTATAAACCTATCATGAAAAAGAATATGAAAAGGAATATATGTATGTATAAGTATGACTGAAACATGTTGTACACCAGAAACTGACACAACATTGGAAACTGACTATATTACAATTTTTTAAAAAAGCAAGCAGAAACTATGAGAACAAATTTGTAGGGGTTCTGGAAAACAGTTAAAAGTTTACAGCAAACAATGAGAGCTGAATCAAGAAAATGGCTCTCCAAAACTGTAAGCAGTTTTCCTAGCTATTTTATTAGTCCTTCCCCCACCCCTTCTCCTGTGTCACAGCAGTCTTAAAGTGGCAACAGTCTTAAAGTGGCCAAAGTCTTAAAGCAGCAATGGTCTTCAAGTGGCAACAATCTTAAAGTGACAGCAAGTTTAAGATGTGACAGCCTGATCTCTCAGTGTAGAAACATTTCTCTGGTTCTAGAGGGAGCAGAGCACACTTTATTTGCAAATTACTGTGTACGCCACTTATGTCTGAGCAACATGTCTCATCTAACCTGCTGGAGGATACCTGAAAAACTCATACCTCTCTCTGTTTTACCTCATCAGAACTGAGGCCAAAAAGCTAAAAAACAAAGCAGGTTTAACAACCTTCAGATGCCTAGGGGAAAAGGTTACAGTACAACATACAATTGACAACCTAAGGCAAAAGCTGTGGAGAGTTTCTCCAGGAAGTTAGGGCATTCAAAAGCAACCAGGGAATCTATGTAGATATATGGATGCCTAAGGCAAGATACATTCTCAGAAAAGACCTAAGAAGACCCTAAGCTTTCACTTTGTACTGATGATCCCTAAGCACAGTGCAACCCTGGCTAAGCTGGAGGAGAATCCCGGCACAGAATGAATTTGTAAAGAGTTGGAGCACTCTGGGCATTCAAAGAATTCTCTATCAAAACTCTAGCTGAATTCAAGCTAAGGAACAGAGACTGTCAATGACCTTGGATGAGTAGGCCGTGGGGCCAAAGGCCAAGGTCACAACAACATGCTTGCAGTATAAAATAAATGATGATTGTATGCATGTGCCAATTATATAAGTTTTAAAACAAAGAAAGTAAAATTACACATGCGCTAGTGGTGTTATGTAAGACTCATGAACAAAAAAATGAACACTGTGCACGTGCAGGCAGAAAGCAGATAAAAGCAGGACAAATGCGCCACGGTGGGGAGGGGCACCATCTTGTTAAATTAGAAGAAAGTGCTGAGCACTGCCAGCACCACCGCCCGCCACAAGCGCCACCCGCTCGTACTGCAATAAAGTGCTGTTTTGCTCCATGTTGGCTCCGTGTGCATTCTTCCCGTTGGGCAGCTCACCTCCTCGGATCCCTCTTCAGCTGCCCTCGGCTGACAGAGACTTTACTACCCACATTGACATAAATGAAGTCTTTGAAATACTGCTTTGGGAATGTCACTAAACAACTATGCTATAGCTTTCAACCACCAAAAAAGCCTGAGGAAGGGGAAGAATTTGATTTCCAAATTTACCACATTCTAATTGTCAGGTGTCCAGTTTTCAGTGAAAAATTGTAAGGCATACAAAGAAACGTGAAAGTATGGCTCCCTGAAGGGAATAAAACTAACTGAGTGTTACAACCCCTGAGGAAGGCCAGAAGTCAAACTTACTAAACAAAGATTTTTAAATTCTCTAAAATATAATCGAACCACTGAAGAAAAACATTTGCAAAGCACAAAAGAAAGTCAGAAACACAACAGAAGAACAGAAAGATAACAATAAAAATATACAAATTATAAAGAGAAACAAAATAGAAGCTCTGGAGCTGAAAAGTACAATAACTGAAATGAAAGTTTCACTAGAGGGCTCAACAGAAGATTTGAGTACGCAGAAGAAAGAATCAGCAAACTTGAGGATAGGACTATTGAACTTATCAAGTTTGAGAAACAGAAAGAAAAAAGAAAGAATGTAAACCGTGCATAGTGCACAGTGGGACACTATCAAGTAGACTAACATACACATTATAAGACTCTCAGAAGGAGAAGAAAGAGAAAAAAAACAGAAAAAACATTTGAAGTAATAATGTCTGAAAGCTTTCCACATTTCATCAAAGATGTGAGTCTATAAATCCTATAAACTCAACAAACACTAATAAAATAAACACCACAAGACCCACACCTAGAGATATTATAAGCAAACTGTCAAAATCCAAAGACAGAGAATATTAAAAGCAAAAGAGAGAAGTGACTCTCAGTTAGTTCATAATCACACTAGAGAGTAACTCAAAGCCATAAGAAAATTAAAGAACACTAATAAATTTACATAGGTAAATATTAAAAAAATAATAAAAATAAAAGCCAGTATTACTGTACTTTTGATATGGTTTATAAAGTCTCTCTTTTTCCTATATGACTTAATAGGCAAATATGCTAAACAATAGCTATAAATCTATGTTAATGGACATAAAATGCATAAAGATGTAATTTGTGACACTAGCAATATAAAGGGGGGAGACAGATGTATATGAATAGAGTGTTTATACACTATTGAAACTAAGTTGATGCTATTCAAATTAGGTTGTTATAAGTTTGAGGTGTTAATAGTAATCTCCAAGGTAGTCACTAAGGAAATAGCTTAAAAATATACAGAAAAAGAAAGAATAATCAAAATAGTATATTACAAAAAATAAGCTAAATACCAAAAAGGGCAGTAATAGAGAAAATAAGGGCAAAAATTATGACGTACAGAAAATAAGTAGGTAAGTTGCAGAGCCAAATTCTTCTTTACTGGTGATCACTTTAAATGGAATTAACTCAGCTATTAAAAAGCAGAGAGATTGACAGATTGGATTTAAAAAAACAGGATCCATCTATAATGCTGTCTACAAGAGACTCACGTTAGGACACAAAGATGTTGAATATAAAAGGATGGGAAAAGATATTCAGATATGCAGCTAGTGATGAAAAGAGAGCTGAGGTGGCTTCATATTATTGTCAGACAAAACAGGATTTAAATGAAAAAAAGTAACAAGGGATAAAGAAAAACATTACATGTTGATAAAAGGTTGGATATAGCAATATATATATATATATATACACACACACACACATATATATAGCAAAAATAAACATATAACTACCTAACAAGAGAGCTCAAAATGTAAGAATCAAAAATAGAAACAGACATTTGTGCAATAACAGTTGGAGACTTCAATACTCTATTTTCAATAATGGATAAAACAACCTGATGGAAGATCAATAAGGAAATAGAGGACTCGAACAACACAATAAATTAATTAGATCTAGTATATACAGAACACTCAACCCAACAACAGCAGAATATACATTTTTCTCAACTGTACATGATAAAATCTCCAGGATAGGTCATATGTTAGATCGCAAAATAAATCTTAATAAATTTTAAAAGACTGAAATTATACAAAGCATCTCTTTCAACTACAATGGGATAAAATCAGTAACAGGGAAAACTGGGAAAAAAATTACAAATAATGTAGAAATTAAACCACACATTCTTAAATAACCAATGGATAAAATAAGAAGTCACAGGGAAATTAGAAATACCTTGAAACACAAATGGAAATGAAAGCACAACACACCAAAACTTACGGGATGCAATATAAATAGTGCCAGGAGGGAAATAATTGCTGAGAACACTTACATTAAAAAAAGAAGAAAGAGCCCAAATCATCAATCTAATTCTATGCCTACAGGAGCTAGAAAACAGAGCAAAATAAACCCACAGCTAGCAGAAGGAAGGAAATAATAAAGACTAAAGTAGAGATAGATGAAATAGAAAATAGAAAAATAGTAGAATCAACAAAACCAAAGTTGGTTATTTAGAAGATCAACAGAATTGGCAAACCATTCACTAGAATGGCAAAGAGGAAAACAGAGAATACATTAATAACTAAAATTAGAAAGGAAAGTGAGGAAATTATTATCACTTTAACAGAAATAAAAAGGATTATAAGAGGGTGCTATGAACAATTGTATGCCAATAAATTGGATAACCTAGATAAAATTTTAAAAAGTCCTAGAAATATGCAAATTACTTAAACTGACTCAAGATGAAATAGAAATTTTGAATAGAACTATAACAAGTAAAGCTATTAAATCAATAATCAAAAACCGCTCAACAAATTTTTTTGAAATATTTTTACTAAAGCCTTTACTTCATATAGCTGTGAAATACAGATTTTTACACTTTGGGCATTATAAGCTGCCAGATTTTCTGGAAACTAATACTGGTTTGACTGGAACAACAACAAAAAAAACCCACAACCATGCTGGGGATCAGATCAATGACAGGATAGGAGCGCAGATGCCCTTCCAGGCTTGGCACCCAGGGCAACACGGCCCAGCAAAACCCATACCTTTAGTCCAAGGACCCCTTGTGCAAACACAGCTGAGGGCTGGTAAATAAGTTCTCTTTTTTTGGCCATTAATTTGCAATTCACAAATATTGCTTTTAAAAAAAAAAGTGCATCAGTTGGCTTCACTAGTGAATTCTATCAAACATTTAAAGAAGAATTAATATCAATTTTTCTAAAATACTTCCAGAAAATAGAGGAAGGAATACCTTCTAACTCATTCTATGAAGCCAGCATCATTCTGATACAAAGTCAGGTAAAGACATCACAAGAGAACTGTAGACCAATAACCTTCTTGAATATGATGCAAAATCCTCAACAAAATATTGGCAAACCAAATTCAGCAGCATTTTCAAAGGAAATATGTTGTGGCCAAGTGGGAATTATTCTTGGAATGCAAGGATGGTTCAGCATACAAAAAATCAATGAATACACCACATTGTTAGAATAAAGGCAGAAAAAACTCTCATGATTATCTCAACTGATGCAGAAAAAAACATATGAAAAAATTCAATACAATTTCATGACAAAAACATTCAATAAACTAGGAGTAGAAGAAACTTTTTCAGTATAATAAAGACCATATATGAAAAAGTTACAACTAACATTATACTCAATGGTGAATAAATAAAGCTTTTCCACTCAAATGAGAACAAGACAGAGATGTCCACTTTCACTATTTCTATTCAACTTAGTACTGGAAATTCTAGCCAAAAAGGGTTAGTCAAGAAAAATAAATTAAAAGCACTAAATGGAAAGGAAAAAGTAAAATTATCTTTGTTTACGTATGACATGATCCTATAGGTAGAAAACAAAAATTCCACTCAAAACAAAACAAAACAAAAACAAAATCTGTTAGTAGCTTGTGCATTGGCAGAATGGGCTAGAAGCTTAGTGACGTGACCTGTTTTTAAAAAAATAAAACATCTTGAAATTTTAAAAATCCTATTAGAGTTAATAAATGAGTTCTGAAAAGGTGCAGGATACAAAAATCAACAGTTAAAAATCAATTGCGTTTCTAGACACTGGTAATGAATAACCCAAAAGGAACTTAAGAAAACAATTCCAGTTATGCCATCATGGGGGAAAAAGTACTCGGGAATACGTTTAGCGAAGGAAGGGGGAAATGTGTACACTGAAAACTGGAAAGCATTCCAAAGAAAATTAAACATACATAAAGAAGATGCTGCAGGCCTGTGTGAAGGCAAGCTGCTGGTTCTATCTGGCTCGGAGCCTGCCTGGAATAACTGTGTTCTTTCCGCCTTTTGGCTGTTGTGAACAATGTTGCTGTGAACAATGGAGTACAAATATTTTCTGAGCCCCTGTTTTCAATTCTCTTGGGCTCATTTGGTTATCTATATTTAGCTTTTTGAGGAACCACCAAGCTGTTTCCCACAGTGGCTATACCGTTTTACATCCATCTTCCCAGCGATTTAAAAGGGCTCCAATTTCTCCACATCTTCATCAACACTTGCGATTTTCCTCTGTTTTGGTTCTATCCATCCTAGTGTGTGGGAAATAGCGTCTCATCGTGGTTCTGATTTGTATTTCCCTAATGACTAGCAATGTTCAGCATCACTTTTCATGTGCATATTGGCCATTCAAATTTCTTCTCTAGAGAAATGTCTGTTCAAGTCTTTTGACCAATTTGAATTGGGTTGTTGTTTTAGTATTGAGTTATAGATGTTCATTATATAATCTGGATATTAAACCCTTATCAGATACAGGCTTTGCAAACGTTTTCTCCCCTGAGGGCGCTCCGAGGGAACCAGAAAGAGTCACAGTTCAAGTTCACACAGCTCGTAACTTGCACGTTGAATGCTGAGACCAAGTCTATCCAACTCCAAAGGCCATGCTCTTCCCTCTACTCAATACTACAGCTTTTCGGGCAGAAAAATATTTTGCCAGTCTAAGCAAGTACCCCCCCCCCAAAAAAAATCTCACAAACATATTCGTTTGCTGATATAATGACTTGTTTTTATAAGGTTTCTGAGAGGCATGTAAGAATACATAATTTTCAAAAATTATTTCTTAAACATTTACCATGTGGCAGGTATATGCTTAAGTTTGCATTATTATCTACAATAACTATTGCATTTTACCTGCAAGAACCCTTTACAGTAGGCAGTATTATTTTCTCCATTTTTTTGTATTAAAAAACTGAGCTTTAGAGAGAATTTATTTTTCCTCTTTTTGTTTTTTTGTTTGGGGGAGTAATTAGGTTTTTATTATTTATTTATTTATTTTAATGGAGGTAGTGGGGACCGAACCCAGGACCTCGTGCGTGCTAAGTGTACACTCTACCACTGAGCTATCCCCTCCCCGCTTAGAGAGACTTCAATTGCACAATGTGATAACAGCTAGTAAGTGGTAAACCTAGACTTCAAGTCAGATCTGAGGCCTTAACCGTTAGGCTAAGTAGTTGAAAGGTCAAGGTAAAGGAAGAACATGATTAAGAAATTACAGCCTGATTATCCCCGAGAATTATATTCCATATCCTCCTGATTGGAAGCCAGGAATGAGTCAAAAATATTAAAGATTCCTAGCAGACAAAGCAAAAACAGAATGCTAATTTTAAAAGCTACAATACCCTTAAGATAAAAACAAATATAGGATAGCCCCAGTTTTTCTGATACTGCAAATTTTACCCGTGGGCCTTCACAATGTTGTGAATAACGTCCTGACCACATCTATACAATAAATTTAATGACAAGTTTTATACCTCATACACTTGCAATTCACATGTTTAATTGCAGTCAGGATTAGGCAAAAGAACGTGTAGGTTTAAGAAGTTCTATGTGAGGCCAAACCCATGCAGGTCCAATTCACAGTTCTCTGAAGAACTGATTTGAACCAGGGTGCGTTTGAGTGTGTGTGTCTGTGCGTCTGTGTGTGTGTACAGACTGCACTTCCTTCGGGGAAGCCCACATGCATACTTGAATAGGAGTCATACAGGGAGCCTTAGCTGGGATTTCTGGGATGAACTTGTAGCTGTAGACTACGCTGCTGATTAAAAACAGAACCCCGGAGAGAGATGGGGGTTAAAATAAAGGAACTAAGCGGGAGGGAGGGAATAGCTCAAGTGGTAGAGAGCATGCTTAGCATGCATGGCATCCTGCGTTCAATCCCCAGTACCTCCTGTAAAAATAAAGAAATTTAACTACCCCCCACAAAAAAACTAAGGAATTAAGAAAGGCTTACCCAGATGGATGGTCGCCTTATCTTTGACCAGTATCATTTTTAATATTATTTTAATATATCTCATAAATATTATTTTAAAATGTTAATAAGCAAAATTCTATGAAACTCTTATGAAAAGTATTTTAAGAACAATATGTGAAATACAAATTTATATGCCAATGCCATTTTGTGTTGTCTCAATTGTTTTGAAAATAAAACAGTGATTCTTACTGTTTAATTCTAAATAGAGAAGCATTTTAGTAATGTAATAAACAACAACCAGTGTGCGCAACTGGATTATAAATAGGAGCAAATGAGGCCGCTCCCTTTAAAGCATAGCTTTGCTCATGTGACAAAAACTTGTTTTAAAGATTTCCCTCTCTTCTTTATCATGGAAATAAAGTGCCTTATAAATGAAGTTTTTATTAAATATTGAAAGAAAGCAATGAGAGCAAAAGGAAGTTGGAATGAGGTGGAACTGGTGAGGAAGACATATTAGTAGAAAATACATCAAAATATATGAAGATGTCGAAGAAAATATTACTTGGAAGTCAGCAGGTAGTATTCAGCCAAAATACAGCCAAAATTGAAGACAAAATATTCTGATGTATCTATTTAAGCCAGGAATAAAATGCAAAACTAATATGCCTGTTGCCAAGAAGTGAACCATTCACAATTGGGCTCATCAAAAAGTATTCCTGGATTTCAACATAAAAGAAAACTATTAAATTCATTTGCGAATCATCTGCAATAGTTTTTGCTCATGAAATGGTTTTCATTACACAGACTGAATGTAATGGTGGCTAAGATCCAAGGGCTATGCAAAAAATGAATGTATATCTTAATGGGTCAATAAAGTATATATTAAAAAAAAATCTTAATGGGAAAAAAAATGGGCTGATGTCTTTATGAAACTAATTGTGGAAACCAGAAAAAATTCACTAAGAAAACTGTGGACTAGAATCAGCCTTTCAAACATCTTTATTGCTATAACATACAATAAAGAAAGTATATAATGATGTTTGAGTTAGGATGCAGGTTTTAGGCAAATTCCTCAGTTATAGCTTTAAGTAGAATTAAAATAATTCGGTCATGATATTTTCTTTCTTGTATAGCGTTATTTGCATATGACTTTGCAATCAGAGCTGAATGGTACATCACTGCCCACTGCCCACTACCCCACTGGAGCATAAGCTACGTGAGGGCAGACTTGTCTATGTGCTTCGTTTCTGTACCTCCAGCACCTGGAACAGTACAGCGCATAATTGCTGCTCAAGAAGTATTTGTTAGAAGAATGAATGCATTCTTTTGAAGGAATGAATGTCATTTAGGCACAGAAGTAAATGCCCCCCAAAACCTGGAAATAAGGTTTTGTTCTGGGAAAAAATTAATACTAAGATATACTAAAAGACCACAGCTGTAAAAATCACCCAAAAGGTTGCCTATACATGTAAGGATGAGGAGATTTGAGACTCTTAAGTAGAATCAAGATATGAGGTATATTAATGAAAAAAATATGAGAACAATTATATGTATGTATATGCATGACTGGGACACTGTGCTGTGCACCAGAGATTGACACGTTGTAAGTAACGGCACTTCAATTTAAAAAAAAAGATATGGAGGATAGAACTGGGGAGTTGTGATATAATGTAATTGCAACCAAGAAAATAAGAGACTAATTTTTTATATGTTGCTGGAGAAAAACAGTGACAAGATGAGATCTAGGAAATAGAGGATCAATGATTAAGAATTTGGGGAGGAGCTGGGAGGGTAGTGCTCAGTGGTAGAGTGTATGCTTAGCATGCAGGAGGTCCTGGATTCAATCCCCAGTACTTCCATTAAAAAATATTTTATTAAAATTCAAACTTTTTAAAAGTAAATTTTTAAAAATTTAAGAATTGTTCATTTCTCTGACTCCCTTACTAGTGAGAAAGTAAGCTCCATGAGGGCAGAGACCTTTTTGGGGGGTTACATCTCCTTTATTGTCTTTCATTTCAACACAACTCTGAGTTAAGAGCAAGGTCCAGAGCTGCAGCTAACACACCAGGGTAAATGAGCATGGCTTTGGTGGACCCACGGACTTCACAGCAGGGGGAAGAGGAGGGAGAAGCACTCAGAACCACTCTGTAATCAGAGGAAGGAGAGTGCAGAGCCTGGGTTAGAAAGCCACGCGTGAGCACTGCCAGGGATCGGCATTGTCAGCATTGGAAGCTCAGAGGGATGATGTGGAAAGACCCGAGGGGAGCGTCTTCAGGACCTTGCAGCCCCCTTTACACAATCATCCTCACCAAGCAAAACCCCGATGAGAATCAGCTGCTCCAGGACTCTGGGACTGGGCGGGGCTCGGTGCCTTCGTTAACGGGTCAGACACGGAGTCATTGTCAATAGTCTTGTCCCCTGTAAGCCTCTTTCAAGTTTGGGGATCATAACATTGTGAGTTTGTTCTGAGAACTTCGCAGATGCTGGACTCACTGATACGGTGATTATTTCCCAACTAGTACGTGAATGCCGTCACCGGAACACAGGGGCCCTGGGTTAGCCGTCTCCCCCTCCGCGGGAGAGCCCTGCCCATACAGGGAGCCCACTAGGACTCCCGGGCATTTCTATCACCGCAGGTCTCCAGGCAACAGAAGTTAGCCCAACAGCCTCACGGCTTAAACATGCGCGTTTACACCAGAATGACCGCCTGCCAACTAGAGGGCGCAACAAGAGGGCAGAACCTGTCCCCATAGTCATCCAGATGGGACACAGATGCTCTGAGGTCACCAGGAATCACAGAAACTCTCCGGACAAAAAGGCACAGAAATCCTCAAATGCCATTTCCCTAGCACTGAAAAATTAGACCATTCTAGTATTTCTGATTTACCATCACTGATTTGGGATTCATCTATCATGGGAGAAAAAAAGGGGCACATCTCTTGCCAACAGCTACAATGGAAACAAAATAACAAAACTTTACAAAAAAGACAGAGAACACCCCAATCAGAAATACATTGTAAATATAATCTAAAATACACAGCGCCCTGCCTATCAGTTTGCTTAAGCGATCTTTTCATTTTCCGTGAAAATTATAGACATAGCTATTCTCGATAAATGTGTAATTTGGATGAAGAAAAGCCCAGAGCTAGCATAAAATTCATCTCAATCAGTTGGTGTTTAGCTGTTTCTAAAACGAAATAGAGCAGAAACAATTTCAAAGCTCCCAGAAAGTGAATTGGTCCAAAGAGGTAGCAAATGAAATGGCTGTGAAATCCACAACCTCCAGTCACCTCAGACGATATTCTGATTCCAGCAGGATGGTGTCCACTTCAGGAACCCAAAATGTCTTTTCTCTTTCTGTGTCAAAATACGTTTCATTGCCTGGAACTAAGGATATCAATTTAAGTCTACGACCCAAGGGCGAGGACCATAAAGAGAATAATGGCTAAGAAGGTCAAGGATTGTTTTAAATTTCATTCTGTATTTTATTTTGCTGCTTCTGTAATAAACCCCAACTTCCATCTGATACTTTCGAGAGCAGTTTCAGCGTCCAAAACGAAACCCCACCAAACCCCAACTTCATGCAAGGTGATCTCTCAACATAAACTTCCTTTTCCTTGGGACGCTATGTCCGAAAGGATGGAATGGATCTTGTCTGATCACCTAGAGTTTCTTCAACCTCAATCTTAAAATATTAGCACCTCAATCTCCAAAGGAAATCTCCACAAGAACCACATCTAATAAAAAAAAAAAACCCTTTTAAGCGACCTGAATTGTCCTCGCCAAATACAGAGCACGCCCTTCAACGTTTAGGTCTGGCTGATCTTTAATAATGACCATTTCTAAGAATGTCTCATGACTTTTTGTTTGGTGATGGGGGCGGGGCGCTGTTGGGTCACCTATGTTGGGGGATCCAATTCAGATTCAAGAATTCTTGTTTTATCTCCGTAGTGTCCTCACCTAGAACAAGTGATGTTAATGTTAATAACATACTTTATTTAACTCACTGTATCTAAAACTTATCATTTCAATACTTAATGTTTTAGTTATTAATGAAATATTTTATATTACTTCTTCAACCTCAGTCTTCAAAACTTGGAACATATTTTATATTACAGCACATCTCAAGCACTCACCAGCACCTATGACTGGCTAGTGGCTACCATATTGAACAGTGCAGGTCTAAAGGCTTGATTAGGCTACAGGTGAGAATTTGGGCAGCTGTATCTCTCAGGTGATGGTGTATAAGAAGTGTATGGTATATGCTATTATGTTAACAGGGCCAGATGTCTCTATGATAAAGATACCTTCCTCCTTCTTTGCACTTTACTCCTTTGTAATCCTTGGGTTGATAATGTGGCATCATCAAATACTCTTCTTGGGACAAATGGAAAAATTTAGCTATAGACTGGACAATAAAAGACTGTATGGAATTATTCTGAATTTTCTTAGATGTGATAAGGGCATTGTGTTTATGTAGGAGAATGTCATTATTGGAGCAGGATAAAGTTGTTAGCAGTGAAACATCATGATGTCAGCAACTTCCTTTTACACTATATTAGCAAAAATGTATAGTCAGTTTACACTGTTGTGTCAATTTCTGGTGTACAGCACATTGCTTCAGTCGTATGTGAATATACATATATTCATTTTCATATTCTTTTTCACCATAAGCTACGACAAGATATCGAATATAGTTCCCTGTGCTGTATGGTATAAACTTGTTTATCTACTTTGTACATACCAGTCAGTATCTGCAAATCTCAAACTCCCAATTTATCCCTTCTCCCGCCCTTCCCCCCGGTTAACCATAAGTTTGTTTTCTATGTCTGTGAGTCTGTTTCTGTTTTATATATAAGTTCATTTGTCTGTTTTTTTAGATCCCACATATGAGTGATATCATATGATATTTTTCTTTCTCCTTCTGGCTTACTTCACTTAGAATGACATTCCTCAGGGCCATTCATGTTACTACAAATGGCATTGTTTTATTCTTTTTTATGGATGAGTAGTATTCCGCTGTATAAATATACCACATCTTCTTTATCCAGTCGTCTGTCGATGGACATTTAGGTTGTTTCCACGTCTTGGCTATTGTAAATAGTGCTGCTATGAACATTGGGGTGAATATGTCTTTTTGAATTAAGGTTCCCTCTGGATATATGCCCAGGAGTGGGATTGCTGGATCATATGGTAAATCTATTTTTAGTCTTTTGAGGAATCTCCATGCTGTTTTCCATAATGGCTGCACCAAACTACATTCCCACCAACAGTGTAACAGGGTTCCCTTTTCTCCACACCCTCTCCAGCATTTATTGTTTGTGGACTTTTGAATGATGGCCATTCTGACTGGTGTAAGGTGATACCTCATTGTAGTTTTGATTTGCATTTCTCTGATAATTAGTGATAGCGAACATTTTTCTTATGCTTATTGGCCATTCCTATGGCTTCACTGGAGAATTGCTTGTATAGGCTTTCTGCCCATTTTTGGTTTGGGTTGTTCGTTTTTCTCTTATTAAGTTGTATGAGCTGTTTATATTTTCTGGAGATCAAGATCTTGTCAGTCTCATCTTTTGCAAGCATTTTCTCCCATTCAGTAGGTTGTCATTTTGTTTTGCTTATGGTTTCCTTTGATGTGCAAAAGCTTGTAAGTTTAATTAGGTCCCATTTGTTTATTTTTTATTAGCAAACATTTTATTTGTGTATATATATAGCTATAGATTGATATATTTATATAGAGAGAAAGCAAATATGTCAAAATACTTATACTTTTTTAATCCAGGTGCAGAGTATATGGGTATTCATTGTGCTATATTCTCAATCTTTCTATAATTTAAAAAGTTTTTACAATAAAAAGTCGAGGGCAAATTTTTTGAAATAGTAATAATGGCATTTATTCTCTTCCAGGAACTGTACTAAAATATACTAAAAGTCTTTCCTACATCATCACATTTAATCTCTGAAACAACTATACAAACACCTATGTGTGATCATTAACACACTTTTCTTCACAGAAAAACTATGGAACAGAGAGAGAAGTCAGGTGATGTGCACAAAGTCAAAACATTCAAAACAGGATCAAAGTTCAGAAAAGCCGTTTTATTCTAAAGACCCAGCAGCAGCGGGATATGAACTTAGAGAAACATCCAGAAACTTGATTCAGGACCCTGATGGTGACTGCAGTCAAGGAAGCTGATCTGCTCACAGGACCAGACCTGCTGGGTCCTCTTACAACAACAACAACAAAAATTTTAATGAGTGTTCTTTTTTTTTTTTTTCTGAGGGAGGTAATTAGGTTTATTTATTTTTAATGGAGGTACTGGGAATTGAACCCAGGACCTTGTCCATGCTAAGCATGCACTCTACTGCTTGAGCTATACCCTCCCCTCTGAGTGTTCTTTTTTTTAATTGAATTATAGTTGGTTTACAATTTTGTGTTAATTTCTTTTGAGGGGGGAAGGGGAAGTAATTAGGTTTATTTGTTTATTTATTTGATGGAGGGACTGGGGATTGAACCCAGGACCTCATACATGCTAAGCACGCACTCTGCCACTGAGCTATCCCCTTCCCTCCTTGCATTTGCTTTTCTATTGTCTCCCATAACCCCGATGATTTTCTCCAGCCACCCACCAGCAAGGGCCAACACAAGTTATTTCAAAAACTGCTGGCTCTTAATCAAGGTTGGATTTCAACTCACTCCTCTCTCACTGGTCATAGAAGAACAAGGATTATGAGACACCACTGTTTGCACGAACACCGGTTCTGTGCCGGACTTTCTTCTAAGTATTCTTCTTATGCGACCTAACTCAGTTCTCCCAACAACTCTGTGAGGTGCGTTCTAGAAGGAAAATGAGGCACAGGAGCCACGGGCAGTAAACAGAGCCTTGGAGCGTCATTCCACTGCAGGGCAGAGACGGAGGCACCATCCCCAGAGAGCTGGTTACATGGGAACAGGGGTGAAGGCAGGACTGGCCGTGAGCACCCTGCTGGGGGCCGCTCCACCATGTTGCCCTCGGGGAAAGAGAGGGAAGACTGGCAGGGGAAGAACGTTCACACCTGCTGAACACCTTCTCCAGCTGGTGCTGGGTGATGTCCTTTAAAATCCATTATCTTATTTAAGGTGCAGGACCACTCTAGGCTAAAAAATTATTATCTCCCTGTCACAGATGAGAAAACGGAACTCGGGAAATTGTCTCTTCCCCAGAAACTCACAACTGGGAAATGGTTCCTGCTGCAGAGTCAAAGTTAACACATATTTGCTGAATGAAAGCACAAATCTACAGTTTTGCAAGTTAGAAATAAAAATACAGAGGCTGTCATAGATTCCATAAGCCAGATGTCTTTGCCAGAGGAAGCCTATGGCCCAGTGCCCCAGGACCCTGACGCCAGGGCACACTGGCACAGCCTGGCGGAAGGAGGGTGTGTGAGCTGAGGGAGCCCACAGGAAGGGGAGGGAAGAAACCAAGGCCAAATCCTCACATGTGAGCAGGCACAGGAGACCCAAGGCAACAACATCTGCCTCCAAGAAACAGGCTCAGGTGGGGAGGGAGGAACCTCGTGAGCAGTGAGAGCAGAGTCTGCTCATGAGGAGGCATCTGCGCTTGGGCGGTGCACAAACTGTACAACCATACATAGCAGCCCTGAAGTTAGTCAGGCAGTTGAAGAATCTGAATCAGACCCCTTCTTTGCTGCAATGCAGAGCCTCAGAACCCCAGACCCCGCCTGCCTCACGCTCCAGCTCTTTGTGGATTCTGAACTCCGGCCCCACTGCTTCCTTGATGGAGGCCTCCTGCCCATCATCCACCTGAAGCCTAAACAGTGCAGGAGCAGCCCGGGGGGCAGGGGCAGAACACACCCTCCTTTACAGGAGTGCTCTCTCCTCTGCATCACTGCCCCCGTCCCTCATGCCTGCTCCCGGGATCGTACCCCACAGGAAGATCTCACATGTCCTCTGTCTTTCTGGGGAGCCTGACTAAGGAAGAATACAGGGAAGCCCACTCTGCAGAAAAGAGCACATCCAGACATGCTGAGGCACGGAGTCTCCCCGGGTTTGATGCTCCCCCGGAGGCCAGTTTAAGATCCTCAGCCTTACAGAGATAGGTAGGACATTTGGTTTCAAAGCAGACACACCTTTTCTTTTTCTTATCCTGAACACACCCCCGCCACCCCACCCCCTCCCCCTACCACCTGGGATTTGGGTGGGTTTCTGTAAGGCCCCCCAGATGCCCTTTTGGAGAACTTGAAAGGAAACTAGAAGGTTCTCCCTCGTCTCCTCTAGGGAGGGAAAGAGAGGCCCCCTGACTGCATGCCTGCATCTATGATGAACATGCATTTAAGGGGCTGGAGGAAACCATTAGCCATCGCTGAACACACAGCTAACGCACCGGCCGTGGACAAGCCCACTAATCACTTTGACAGCCCGTCAACTGAAAGCCAGCAGGGGCATCCAAATGCCACTCAGAGAACCCCCGAGAGGCAAGTGGGCATTTAGGTCTGCCGGGTGCCCCTACTCTGCACAAAGGTGCCTCAGACAGACAGACAGATGGGCTGGCTGCTTTTAACCCACTCCAGCTCCTCTGAATATTTTCTTCCCTTTTCACACCCTCATTGCAAAGGGAGCCACCGGTCCCTGCCTTTCCAGCACCGCGAGCCCTCAAGCCAGCCCCAGCAGCAGAACGTGTGGCCAGGAGCCTCATCAGAATTCAAATCCAGCAGAGCTGTCTTCTGCCTGGTCTGAACGGCAACCCAAACTAGGTGCCCGGTGAATGGGTTCCAAAAACGTCAGCCTCTGGGGCTGAAGGCACCCTCCCACCGTGTGCCAGATTAGAGATGATGGATCTGGAAATTGCGACAATCAGGAAGCTAACAGAATACAATGCTCGCTTCCCATTTCCAGCTTTTTCTGAAAGGTAAGCTGTGGGTGTTAAGTGGAAGGAGGCTGTATTTGCACAGTGCTGCAGTGACACACCCCTGCAGTAAATAGCCACTCCCTAGGTTCAGGCCACCGGGCTGCACGCCGGATGGAAAGCATCACTGGCCCACTCAGTTGCTCTTTCAAATATTTATTCTACAAAGACATATTCACAAGTATGAACTGAGCGCCTACTGTGTGCAGGCGCTCTTCCTGGTGCTGAGACAGCACAACCCCGATTCGCGTGGAGTTTAACTTCTCCTGGGAGAGAGGACACCAAACAAAATTAATAAGTAAAATAAATACATATAAACTGAGAGTAATAAACCCCGAGGAAAAAGTAATAAAGCAGGGAAGAGGAGGGACCATCAGAGCAGGGAGGCTGTCTGGGTCTCTAGGGAAGGCTTCCTGGAGAAAGAAACTTTCAAGTAAAGCTCTGACAGAAAAAGAGACCCTGGTGGTCCAGCAGGGCAGGGAGGGAGGGGGCTGGGGGAAGGAGGCAGAGCTGCAGGAGGAGGGCAGAGACCAGAAGAAGCAGGGATGAGGAAGGGGAGGGAGGGCAGAGCAGGCTGTGACAGGTGACCAGATGTTTCAATTATGGTAGCCCTGTTTTCATCAGTTCTAACTCTTAATGTTCTACGTCAGATTTTGCTTTGGAATATCGTTCACTGTTAAAAGAGGGGGAGAAACACTTGAAAACAGCCAGTGTGGTGTGGAAAGTCAGTCATTCATGGCTTGAGTTTCCTGGAGCTCTGACTTACATCTGACCCCTCTCCACGTGCCCAGCACAAGGAGACTTGGAGAAACAGCATTTGCATAGAGTTTGCAACTTACCAGAGCTCAACGGATGCTTTCCCCATCCCTGCCTTTACCTACAGTGCCAGGATAAGGGGGTTGTTTTTAGAGGGGGAAAACGGGTCTTTGAAGGTTTTTAAAGTGAGGTACAACCATTAGGGCTATTTAGAAACAATATACGGGATGGTTGACCAGAGGCAGCAAGAAAAAGGAAGACAGGGGCTGGTGCAGGGACACAGATCCAGGTGATGGCCAACTGAGAAACCAATCCTGTCCTCCCCAGGGGTCAACTCAAGAGACAAGGCAATTCAAGAAGAAATTGGGAAGCTTGACAGGGACTTGCTCAGAGGTAGCTGGTGACGTTGGAGGGGTGGAAGGGATGGAGAGGAGGCAGGTCGGGAGAGGACTGTCAGGAACCGACTCCTGGGGGCACTAGGGGCACCAGGGACACCTGGGACCCTGGTGCTAGAAGAGTCAGAAAAGCCAAAGGTACCTAGAGACGAGGAAGACCGTGGACAAACCCAACAGCTGTGAAGCTGGGTGGTCCACACTGACCCCAGGGTCTTTCTGAGGGCAGCTTGTTTGGGGAGGACACCAAGGTAAATGAGTGGCAAGTAGGAACAACGAACGTAGACAATGCCTTATATCTAGCTGGCAGTCAAGAGTCAGGCCTGGGGTAATTCAGGAGAATTACAGGATCAACATGCAAATTTTTTAGATTAACAGTGTTCTGTGTACGTCTGTAAACAGTAAGGGAAGTAATAGACTTGAAAGACAGAGGGATGTGATTTGAAAGTTGGGAAAAGGACTGTCTGTCTCATTTAATCTGGAATAGAGGCTCATAGGGTGGGGAAGACACCAGCACACGCTGCACGGCCAGGGACATCTGAGCCGAGTGCTACGGGCACCCACGTCTGCACACATAGGGGCCATCATCTCAGTCTTGAAAGTGGCCACTGTGGCCGCGTCCTGTGCGTTCACTTGCATGGCCTCCCTCTGTGTTTCCTCCCGGGCTCTTCACCTCTGTGGCATCTGGCCAGGCACTGTCTGCTGGGATCCTCGCGGTTCGGTTTTTTGAATGGGTTTCTCATCCCGGACACCCAGTGAGCCCGGTCCCGCTGCCTCTAGCACGGTCATGGGCTGAGTCACACCCCTTGGTCCTCCTTCGTAATAAGAACCCTTTCCCACTCACATCAGTTGGTACATGATGCAGCATTTTTCAAACCTCTTTTCTCTCATGCATAATCTTTATGTTCTACGATCGACCATAACCTCTCGCTTAAATCATTATAACACTCCAACTGTAACACACCACTAATCCGCTCCGGCTCAGAGCCTCGCTGCCTGCTGCGTGCTCCTTCCTCTGAGTTTCCTCCCAGTGGGTGGACCCAGCTGAGGAGAGAGGACAGGATTCTGTGGAGAATCATCGCCATGATTCTATTACTTTCTCCAGCAACAGAGCTGGCCCCTCCCTGGAGTCAGGGTCGGGGTAGGAGAGCCAAGAGTGTGACAAAGTGACAACAGCCAAAGGAGGGAGATGTTAGTGAGGGCCTGGTGGACGTGGTGGCAACAGGGAACAGGGTGGGTGGAGGGCTGAGGTTAGGCTGAGACCGGGCAGTGCGGAGGGACGGGGACCCTGGCGACAGGCTCCCTGGGGCACGGAGGCTCCGGTGGGAGGGCTAATTGTTAGCGGGTGGTGGCTATAACAGAGACGGAGGTCGCGGGAAGTGGGGCCAGGGCCTCGGGAGGATCCTCAGCGTGGATGCCGAGGGAAGGAACGCGGGCAGGAAACAGGAGAGGAGATGGACCCAGAGCCCAGGCAAGCAAGGCGGCCGGCCTTCGCCCTCGCAATGCCCGCACCTGTGCTCCATGCTTCCCGGCCCTTGCGCCAACCCTCTGGAAGGACCACGCTTCCCTGATGGCGGGCTCGTGGTCAGTGTGCCCCGCCGGGAAGCAAACACCACGAGGACCAGCATCAGGCCCCACACGGAGGACACCGATGCCCACTTGTCAAAGGCATGAGCCGCGGGGGGGCTCCAGCACAGCGCGGGTGGGGCCCTGCAGGGGGAAAGGGGTCTCGCTCAGGCTCAGCCTCAGCCTCTCACCGACCGTCCCCTCCGTGAGACCCCACTCCGCCTGGGCCACCTCTCTCCTCGTGAGGTCTACTCTCCTAATAAAAATGCACACAGCCTAGTGTCCGTGATTACCACCAAGAAAGCTGTTTCCTCTTCCCTATTAACCACCAAACTAGAGTGGAAAATCATTCTTTCCTGAGGAAGGTTGAGAGTTCGAATAGAGATGACCGAGGAAACCAGGAGCGGGAACCGGGGAGACCACATCTGCCTGCGCAGAGTCCACAGCCTTCTTCCTAAGCAGACCGGCTCAGAGCAGCGCACGGCCGGGAGC
Source organism: Camelus bactrianus (assembly GCF_048773025.1). NCBI lineage: Eukaryota > Metazoa > Chordata > Mammalia > Artiodactyla > Camelidae > Camelus > Camelus bactrianus. Next base: position 10,739,839 of record NC_133549.1, read on the forward strand.
TGCGGCCCTGCAGTGCCCCCGTCAGGACGGCCGAGGAACTGCTCCAGGTCTGCGCTCCGCGAACACTCCGAAAGCAGGCAACTCCGAGAACCCCTACCTTCCAGCCCTCCTGAACTCCTAGCAGAGAAAAAAATAAGTACAACTCCGTGAGGGCCTCCGTGATCAGTGGCCCTCCTGTCAGGACACCTGACCAAAAGGGTAAAGCCAAGAACATGGTTTTAAGTCCAGCTTTGTTTACAGCCTGCATCCTTGAAACGTCACCTGCTTCCTCCAGCACCCCGTCTCCAGATGTGAACAAGAACTAACATTCTCAACCTCTCCTAGAAGATGCCGCAGGGAACTGGGCACCGGGACAGGATTTGGTCACTGCGGAGCATTAAGTCAGGCCACTTGAATCATTCCAGAGTCTTAGGAAGCCTCTACACTCAAAACGTCTAGAAAGAGGGAAGGAAGGAGACGGATAAAACATGGAGTATGCAAAGCAGAACCACCTCCCAGACTCAGTCAAGCCAGTGCAAGGAACACAATCAAATCTGAAGCATGAAAAAATAGGATAGTTCCCTTAGGTAGCAAACAAAAGAAAACCACCCACACTTTATTTTGTCTGCTCCAATCACACTTGTTTAAAAAATAGGGTAAAAATGGGGGTGGGTAGTACGGCTCAGTGGTAGAGCACGTGCTTGGCATGCACGAGGCCCTGGGCTCAATCCCCAGTGCCTCTGTTAAGGGCAAAAAATAAAATTAATTTTTTAAAAAATAGGGGAAAAAAAAACACCTTTCGCTTAGGGATGATCCCTCAAATGATTAAGTCTATATTTTGACCGACTGTAAAAAGGGGTATCAGGAGAATTTCAACGCAGATTCCACAGAGACAATGAGTAAGAAAAAAGGCAAATATCCTGAGAAACAGGCTACTGGCACATAAATATAATTGCATAAACATAATTCATGTAAGAAATAAACTTGGAAATACAAAATATAGAAAATCTCCTAGTAATTAGAGAAATTCAAAACAAAATAACACTTCTCTATCAAAGGAGGGCTAAAACAAAGATCAATAATATTTAAGTCAATTCACTAGAAGGAAAATAAATTATATACTTTCTGGAGGGCAATTTGGCAATATTTACATAAATCCTTAAAAATCGATAGGATTTTTTGACAAATAACACAACTTACAGAAATTCACCTTATAAAAATAATTAAAGATAGAAGGAAAGAGTTGGCTGCAAGCATCATCCGTCAAAGGAAATTTGGAAAGAATCTGATATCTACCATGGGGAATTCATTAAATAAAATAGCTGTATCGATAATAAATGCTGGAGAGGATGTAGAGAAAAAGGAACCCTCCTAACACTGTTGGCAGGAATGTAAATTGGTACAGCTGCTATGGAGAACAGTATGGAGGTTCCTTAAGCAACTAAAAAAGAGACTTACCACGTGATCCAACAATCCCACTCCTGGGCATGTATCCGGAGGAAACTCTAATTCAAAAAGACACATGCACCCCAATATTCATAGCAGTACTATTTACAATAGCCAAGACATGGGAGAAACCTGAACCTCCATCAACAGACGACTGGATAAAGATGTGGTGTGCATATACACAATGGAATACTACTCAGCCATACAAAACAATGAAATAATGCCATTTACAACAACATAGATGAATCTAGAGATTATCATATTAAGTGAGGTAAGTCAGACAAAGACAAATACCATAATATCACTTATACATGGAATCTAAAAAAAAATGATATAAATTTTATTTACAAACCAAAAATAGACATAGAAAACAAACTACAGTTACCAAAGGGGCAAGGGGTTAAGGGAGGGATAAATTAGGAATTTGAGATTAACAGATATGCACTACTATATATAAAATAAGTAAATAACAAGGACCTACTGTAGAGCACAGGAAACTATATTCAACATCTGGAAATAACTTATAATGGAAAAAAATCTGAAAAATACATATATATATAACTGAGTTACTTGCTGTACACCTGAAATTAACACATTGTAAATCAGCCATACTTTAATAAAAATGTTAAAAAAAAAAAAGTTGCATCTACTCAGTGAACTACTATGCAGTCATTAAAAAGTATGTCTGTATAAACCCCAAGATATTATTGAAATATTTCACAGGAAAAAAAGTTTGGGTAAACAAACAAACAAAAATGTACTTATAATCCAATTTGGCAACTATACATTTACTTAAATATACCCATCTATCTATCTATCTGCAAAGGGAGAGAAACAAGGGACTCCCAAGATGACAGTGGCTGTCTGGGTAACAGCCTGGGAGTGTTTCCATTTCTTTCCCTTTTATTTTTATTTTCTGAGGTTGCTACAATGAAATATATTGCTTAGTTAATATGAAAAATATAATTAAGAGTATTTCTTAGACTGAAAAGTAAAACAAAATTCCCAAGGGAACTTCTGAGAGATGAAGCCAGAAGTGCAGGCAGGATCTGGCATCCCGAGCCCGGCACCTTCCCGCAGAGCAGCCCCCTGCACGACAGGGCACCACTCCCGCCCGGAGCAGGCACCTTGGCCAACACCAAGTCCCGACTTTGCCCGGCCCCATCAGGAGGTACACTCAGAGGAAAGACAGTAAACTGGCATGTCAAGGGCATTTCCCATGTTTCTTGAAGAATGTAAAAGGCAAAGATATTTAAATTGGACTTAATTACTTAGCCATGTACCTGGAGTTAAAAAAAAAAAATCCCAAAACCCAGGTTCTGCATAGTTCCTAGTGGGTAGAGGGGACACCAAACCACTGGACCGAGACAAGAACCACATCTGGAATGGCCACAGGAGACATTCAGCAAGTTTTTATTGCATTCACCTCCTTCCAGAATCTGTTTTCAGGATTCTATTGCAATACTTACTGCATAAAAAGATACCTTAAAAAATATTCAGTGTGAAAAACAAAACTGTAAAATACAATGTATATTATATAATCCCAAAAGGATTTTCCACAAATTTCGACGCTGTGAACTAAAGCACCTGATGAAGTCTTTCATTCTCCGACTCTTTCAGACCCAGGGCCACAGCTGCTCTGTGGTACCAAAGCAGCACTTCTGTGACGCAGAGTCAGACGGTGTATCTTTTCTCGCCTTCGTGTTTCGCCTTGTGGTACTTCACGTAGTCACCATACAGCTCCTTAAAGACATCCTTCACTCCTGGTTGCAGCGAGACCCGCAGGAACTGGATGTCTGGCTCAATGCAGAGGTCCAGGATGAGGTAAATGCCCTCCTGCAGGAGGCCCTTCACCGCCGGGTACAAGGTGACCTGGCCAAGGGGGACAGACAGCTCTGTAAGAGCCAACAGGCAGACACCAAGCCCTCAATGGCCTGACAAGGAATTTCAACCCCCGCCACCAACTTAAGAAAAGACATTGCTTTTAAAATATCATTTTGCACATAACTTAAATAATTGAATATTCATATCTTGAAAGTTTATATTTGGGGAAATGGAGGCCAACTCAAGCCAACAAAAACTTAGAGTAAAACATCACAAAATCTCAGGAGTAGCTTTGCTATTCAGTAAATGATGCCTATGTGTTTACTGGGGGCATTTAAAAACCTGAATCTTTAAGTTTAAAAATCTTATAATAAGAGCCACCTGAACATTGCATCAGATTTCCTCCACATGGCCAATCACGTTGGAAGCTGCATTAATTGGGATAATGGCGGCAATGTATGTTCCAAGACCGGCCCACCTCCCTCCAGAGCAGGGCAGGTGGGCAGCCATCAGAGCACCCAGCATCAGATATGATTTATAATTACCACTTAATAGATATTTGTATTTCTGTCAACAATAGCACAAAAGGCCCTAAGTTCCTAAGTGCCCCAGGATGGATGAGTTGGTCCCTGTGCCCAAAGATGCACTTCTTCCTGAAAATCTGGGTTAACCAAAATCCGAGCACAGCAGGAGGAGCGGGCAGTCCAACTCCAGTTTGGCCGTATCAGCTACTGGGCATGAACTTTCAGATCAGAGATTCAGACTAGTATCTGAACAAAAAGGCCGAGAGAGCAGGATCTACTCGCCCTGGCCAGGGCTGTGCAAGCTTCAGCCGAACTAAGCAGTCTTGCACTGTGGCAGGTGAAACCAGAAAGCAGCAGGAAGGGTCCAGCTAACAGGCCTGGGATGTGGCTGGTTCTTCATTAATGTCCAGCTGACCTAAGAGTTCTTGCCTCTCTGCAAACACGGCTTCTAACGGGCACACATTTTAACCAGGAGAAGGTGTGATTCACCGAAGCAACCACTGAGGGGCATATTCCTAAAGAAGCAATTTGTTTCTGCCACTAAGATGATGCTACTCTTCAAAGTCACAGTTATTTTCACAGAATAGCTCGAAAACTTTTTTGACAGATCATCATCTTGGTTAAATTTGACTGTTTTATAGACAAGAATGCTCAAGGGCCAAAGACAGATGGCCTGTCTGTGACTCCACACTGAGTTATTAGGGACAGAAAGAAAACATAAAATGAAACAGAAAACAGAAGAAGTCCTTAATCTTACTAGCTGGGCGAGGATGTTGTAAATTGACTGCTCCTTCATTCACTGAATCATCACACTAAGCAAATAATTCCACTTCCAAAGGCAAAAAGAGGCTAAGTAATTTCCCCAGTGGCAGAAGTGAGATCTGAACTGGGCAGTCTGAGTCCAGACGTCACCATCCCTTCAGCTGGTCCCGTTAGTGAAGGCACAGCCCAGAGCACGGCGCTCTGGTGGGCAACACAAAGGCCAGGACTTTTAGGACAACATAGCCACTTCGCATCTTTATGTTACAGACCGCTTATTTAGAAAACAAGAAAAAAAAAAAAGTCTATTTCTACAACACTAAGATCACTTAGTGGCCAACAAGTGGAAACACCACTGAGTAACTTAACAGGACCTTAAACAAGATGAGTTGTACAAACTGTTTACTCTAAGCCATCGATACAGAGGGACAGTTATAAATTTGTGGGAAAAAGAGAAGATTAAAGTGACCGTAATTTCCCTGACACATCTCCAGGGTGACACCTTACTGCAAAGTCTGCAGGAGCCGCAGCTTCCCCTGCTTGATGCGGCCCCACCGCCACCCGCCCTCACCACCACCAGACCTTCACCAAGGCCGCCTGCCACTGACACACGAGGGGAATGCAAAGCGGTACTTGCTCTCCTGCATTTAATTAAACTTAAAAATGTCTTCCTGGTCTAGAAAGATCTATGGCTCTCTCAGTAGACCTCTAATGCATATGGAATAGTTTCTTCATTACTGATTTTAAAAACAAATTAAAGATAAAACATAGACCGCCCTGCCAATGGATTCTAGGAGGCAACAGCCTGAGAGAATTCCCAAGGCCTTTGGCTTTCAAGATTAAAATGAAAAAATAGCTGATAAGCATAAATTAGACATGCATAATGAGGCTGGAAAAACCTGAGACTTCTCACAAAGTAAATCTCAGAATATTAATCAGTGACTTCAGGGTTCAGATCAAGGCCTCCCCTCTTGGCCCTCAGTGAAGTGATATTGCTGCGTCTCATTTTGCTCTTCAGTGAAACAGAAAATAACGCCACTTCTCGCTCCAGCGCAAGCCTACGTGTTAATGACTTGAGTGCTTGGGAAATATCAGGGTTCTATCAAAATGCTAAACAGCTGCGAGGAAACCAAGCCCACCTCTCATTCAAAGGATGATCTGAAGGCACCCTCTCCTGCCGCCCCAGCTCTCACACTCGGTGCCTTGGGAGGACCCAACACACACCAGCACCCTGGCCAGCTGCCCACCACGTGACGGGCATCTCCACTGGCCAAGGGAGCCATCGTAGATTCACCCCGAAACGGGCTCAGGATGGAAGCTGAGGCCACAGCAGGCTTTCCGAGGAAGCCCGTTCAGACCAATGGAAACTCTCAGGCTTGAGAAACACTGACACCTCTAACATAACACGTTCGCCAGCGGCTCGCCAGAATTCTTGAGAGATTGACAGGGGGCGGGGGGCATTCTGCTGAGGGCAAGATAAATGATATAAATGTATATGGATATCTGCCCAAGTAGACAGATGTACACATGAACACACTGTACTTTCAGCCTCTGACACTCAATTTAAACAAATGAGACATCAAGTCTTGTAATGAACTTACTCCACAGGTCACACAGCGTCTTGGGGAATTTTGAAAATCGCACATTGACCTTCCAAAGTGAGATCACTGTTGAACAATGAATTAATTATCCAGAATATTGAGTCCAAAAGTCAAATTAATCAGGAAAGGAGTATTTAATCCAGGTGAACGCATCTACTGGTATCTCCCCCTGTGTCATCTATTTCGAGTGAGAGGAGCTGAGTCACACGCACCAGGGACTCGTGAACTCCCGCTGCTGAAGGACCCCAGGGCCCCTCTTCCCGGTCTCCATTCAGCCTGGTTCTGCGAGAGCTCCTGTTCTCGGACCTGGGGAACGTTTCATCTCCCTTATTACTCGAAAGACAGACCAGGACAGGCCCCGGGGGTTTGCGCTGGAGCGAGAAGAGAACTAACGGGTGACCGGGGGTCTTTCGTGAACCAACACGGCCAGCCCTCTGCACATGACTGCGCGGCCCCCACGATGACCCTGCAGGAGTGTGTCAACAAGTGTGACAGCCCACCCGCCACAGCGGAGGACGACCACCAGGCACCGAATGCCTCCTGCTGCGCTGGCGGAGAAGCCCTGGGGAGACAGCTCGACCCACCTTCTGCACCTCCGTCACGTACTGGGCCACCATGAAGGGGGAGAACACCCTGAACTCTTCGGCCCGAGCTGCGAGGTGACTACACATCCTTTCCACAAGTCGGGCGCACTCGAGGACCACCGGCAGGTCATCTGGGCTTCCTACAGGAGCAAAGTGTTTCCAAGCCCGTTAGTTCAAAACTCCTACATTTTAACTCTTCTAATTTTGTACTTTCAACACAGGCCCAAAGTAGTCAAAACTCTCATTTTTTCCCAGACTCTTTAATTGGCTCGTTTTGAAGCCAGAATGAGGGAGACAATATGTCCAAATATTTAACCATCTTACAAAGGGAAGAACACTTAAAATACTCTAGAGTCCATGGTTTTTTTTTTTTAAAGAATCTAACTAGAATAACCAAGATTTTTAGGATGAAATCTAGGACTGCAATCACATTAAAAAGGAGATGGATCTGTACAAGGAAAGCTCCAAATGGGGGAAAAAGAAAAATTATCTTTAAAAATGGCTTTTGACAACATATGATTTTGGGGGTTTTTGTTGTTGTTTTTTTTAAATTAAAGTCTAGTCGGTTCACAAGTCTGTGTTAATTTCTGGTGTACAGCATAGTGATTCAGTCACACATACATGTATTATTTTTCATATTCTTTTTCATTATAGGCCATTACAAGGTACTGAATACAGTTCCCTGTGCTACACAGGACCTTGTTGTTTACTTATTTTACATACAGTAGTCTGTATCTGCTAATCCCAAACTCTCAATTTATCCCTTCATCCCCACCCCCTGATTTGAGAGATAAGATGGCCTGATTATGTCTTGGCCCTGTTAAGTTTCAAACATTGTCTAGGATTTTTCTTTAATAGACAGACAGATATAAGACTCAATTAGCATTACTGGGTATCCCCCCAGCTTCTCAGATTTATTTCTGATTCCTAGTTTTTCACACTCTGAGGTGCCAGGATCACCTCGGTCTTCTTAACAAATTCCTCCTGAGAATTTTAACAGCCTTGAACGTTCCCACGACCAGCGAGACTCCCGCTCGCCAGGCCTGCAGAGCCGAGCCCGCGGTGGGGACCTGGGTTCAGGCAGAGCAACTTCACTGGCTTTCAATCAGCATAGCAATATGCCCCCTGTTTTTTTTCTCCAAAATTCTAGAAAATGTAAACAGACCGACAGTGATAAAAAGCACATCAGTAGAAGCTGGGGCCAGGAATGGACCGCAAGGGGAGCTTTCGGGGGTGACGCAAATGCTCTGTTTTGACTGCGATGGAATTTACCTATCAAAACTCATCGAAGTACACACTTTAAACAGACGCACGCTGTTACACATAGTCTCAATAAACTTGAGTTTTAGAAGGTACGGTGTCTTTTTTTTAAGATCTTGAATACACAAATATGTTACATATATGAAATTTCTCTAGATCGGTGTTGCTTTGTGGAAGTGTGTAAGTTGTTAACACTCGCTGGACATTTCAACAGGCAACGTTCTTGAGGGAGGCACTTTCAGTCTCACCTACACCACGACTCCTCTCTCTTCCGGCTCCTGAAGACGCGCACGCGGTTCACACACGGACACCCGGCGCTTGCTACTTGAGCCCAGGTTCACCGCGTGGTCATGAAAGAGTACATTAGAGACCAACAAAAAGAGAGCAAATAATTGAAACTCTCCTCGGTTACGTGGCGAACGCATCAGAGAACCAAGGCTCGGCAGACGGGGTGGCTGAGCTCCGCCAGCGGGGACGCGCCCTGCGGTAGAGGATGCGTTTAAACACGCACACGCCACGCCCAGCGCACTGCCGCGCGCGCCAAGGACCCCTGGCAGCTAACTCCCAGCTCCTGCCCAGGCAGACTCCTACCCGGAACTGGGGTCTGGCTTGTCAATTCAGACACGATCCTCGTGGCCTCAGCACAGAGCTGCACGCAGCCGCTGCCACCTGCCCAAGGCCGGCGTGGGGGGACCTGTATCCCAGCTCCCAGCCCCCCGCCCGCCGCTTCACAGCATCACGTGACACCTGGTGTTCCTCCGCACCAGGCTGGTAAAAAGCCAAAGACCGAATTGTGCCACTGGCTGACCCCAAAACTAGGCGGAATGATTTGGGAATTATAGTCCAGTGTTAACTCTAACTTTTCTCTCTTCTCAAAAGTTACCTGGTTGAGTAGCTTAAATCTACACGTCTAAACCTGTTACCCTGATTCACGCCAGTGGGGAGGAGTTCTCGCCGCTCATACATTCCTAGTCAGTCCAGAACCACTGCCTCGGAGTCCTCCCTGACACCCTCCCAGCTGAGCTCTAAGCCCTCCTTTGTAGCCTGACCAGACCCCCTGCCCTCCCGCGGGACACATCAGGTGGCATGTTCCATGCTACACGAATTCGAAATAGCACAGTGTAGACAGTCTCTCTTTATATGCACACTTCTAATTAATGAGACTCTCCCCCAGATTAGACATTTAGCAAGAATCAGCAAACTTCAAGGCTGGAGAACGAGCTGCACACATAGCTTATATGACTGCCATATGGCAGTTTGCTTCACGGGTAAACAAACACAACCCTGCCAAGACGCATGCGGCTGGAATGGGGCGCTGCAGGAACTCCACCGTTTTATAAAACAGAGCGCGCTACAACTGACCGCTCCTTTTCCATCTCCCGGTTAACCACGGACTCCATCAGGGCAAGAATGGGACCCTAGTCGCTCTTATATCCCCTGCATAGGAGAGCAAATGTTTCCTGAATCTAGATTCTTTTTTTCTTCTAGAGAACAACTATTCCAATTAACAGATGTCAAATGCATTGTGTTGTGGATATAGTTTTAAAAAAAAAGTGACAGTTGGAAATTTCTTTAAAATTGTTCTGAGCATTCATTTGATGACCTGAATATTTCTCTTACTTAAACTCAACGGGGTGGTTTTATCTTCAGTAACATATGTGGCCAGAGACATCTGTAAAAATTAACACATTTGAAATTGTGTATCGGGTACCATTACTCTGCATTACCTTTGTCTTTCTGCCGTCCTTCCTGTATCACTGAAAACACCAGTCTATTAAAACAGTTTAGGAAAGAAGGGATGGCTTTCAGCATCACCTGTAATAGTAACAGACAAAAGAATATAAAAACATAGGAAACTGTATTTCAAGTTCTACTTTAAAGGAGCTCACATTTATTTCCTCCTTAATCTTGTCTATCAGGACACTCAAAACAGTTGGGGCAAATTCTTTTTTGCCAGGATCTTCTGGGGAAATTGCTCACCCTGCTTAACTCTTTAACATTCGTTTTAATGGTTTGGGGTAGGGCTTCCATGCTGCATAATGTTAGGAATCTGATAAAGTAATCCTAGCCTAGAATTTGCTGAATCTGTGTCTTTTACTCTAAGCTGTTACTAGTGCATCCTGGAAATGGGTAGAAGTAAATAATAAAAGGCACAATAACCAATGTATTCAAGTATAATTGGCACTAGAAAAAAGATTACATAAAGCAACTCCATTTAAAATGAGAAACAAAACTTCGCATTTTATAGTGATAAAAAGGTCTGCCTAGGGCTTTATCTCAAAAAATGATATGCAAGCTATGAAACATGCCTCTTTTATACTCAACTGTCCTTTGATCAGGACCAAAGCCATGCGCCGTCCAATAAAGCAGCCACGAGCCAATGTGGCTACTGAAGTTTAAATTAATGAAAATTAAATTTCAGTTCCTAGTCATATAATTCCTACACCACATTTCAAGTGGTCAAGACACGTGTGGCCAGCGGTTCCCGCACTGGACAAGGCAGAGAGAGAACACGCGCACCACCGCTGAGCGCTCCTGGACAGCGCTGCTCTGATACTTAGAACGAACCAACAGCAGGTCAAGCGTGGGGATTCTTTTCTTTGGTGTAATTTATCGAACCAAATTCTGGAGAGCATAATGTCACATTCTTTGTGTCAAACGATCGACTTTAGCAACGTGTTGAGAAAGAGGTCATTTTGGCCAAAGTATCCCAGAGCTTCATCAGAGTTCCCAAGGACCCCTCTCAATTCTCTATCCCAGTGATTAAAAGCACACACACCCAGGGCCAGGCTCTCTGCGTTCACACCCTGGCTTAATGTGCGATCCTGGACGAACACTCAGCCTTTCTGTGCCCATTTGCTCATTTGCAAAATGGGGATGATAATAGGCTGTGCTGAGGATTAAATAAGTTAAAGCATGTAAAGAGCTTAGAGCAGCGCCAACTGCGACAGCTCCACTGTCTACTCTGGCGGGGCTCGTGTTGTGCTTGTCCCTTCAGGTTTACTCAAGCAGACTCCAGCCCGGTGCTTTTAGCAGCTCCCACCTACGATGCACACGGCCCAACACGTGGGGACCCGCTTGCCCCCCCCGCCCCACCCCACAGGCAGTGCGTGTCAGCTGCTATTCTTAGTCACGTCACTCCTCATTGCAATGCTGCGTCACTATCCTTGTCAATCCTCTCCCCTCGTTCAGTGGTCTCATTCTGCTACATGGTCATGTTACTGGTTTTGCAGGAGAGCCACACAGCTTTCCAACATTGCTTTCATCAACCGCATGAAATCCTGCATCTTCTGCAAGATCTGCAGTTTCGGGTTGTAATTGATTAGTATTGCATTTCTACTCTACAGTCAAAATCTCAGAATCAGCAGAGATCCCATAACAAAGATGCTGGCAGGATGGGCAGGGCTGGAGGCGACAGTTAGGAGGGGATGGCACTGGAGGTGCAACGCCGTGAGTATTTAGCTTACCAGAGAATACATTTTTTTAAAACTGCACTGTTGGCAGGTCTCCATCTTTAGAACATGAAAACACTTAAAAATATTTGAATGTGCCTAAGAATGTGTGTATCTATCCCATTTCTGAGTTCCCATGCATCCCACGTATAGCAGTGGCACAATGAAAAGAACACGGGCCAAAGAAATCCACGGTCTTGTTGCTAAGATTCAGACTCAGCTGGCTGACACTGGCCGAATCATTTAGCAGCTCTGAGCATCAGTTTCTCTGCCAAGAAAACGGGGTCGCCAACTACTACACAGACTTGCTGCAGGGGTGAAACAGGACACACGGCAAATGTTCAATAAATGTTGGCTGAACCAGAATCTTTTCTACAGGGCACATGTTCCTAGTCTCAGTCTAATCTGGAAAGCAGCACCCCATAAAATGCAAGCTCAGGATGCCTCACTCCTTACATCCAAGTGAATTATAAGCCCAAGAAGAGATCTAAGCGAGTGACTGACATATAAATATATGCTCTGCGAAAGCAGACTGATTTCTTATGGGCTCCTGGAACACCTAGTACACAAGCATGTTCAGAGTGTCAGCTCCAACAAAGATGGACTCACGTAGCCTGATGCAGTCAGACATTTCCATGTCTGAGGAATCACTTTGGCTCTAGAAATCACTGGAAGCAAAAAGTCTGCTTCGTGAGTCATTAGTTTTATTATCCTGCTGCTTCTTTTTTTTTTAAGTTTTTTTGGGCAGTAATTAAGTTCATTTATTTATGATTGCTCCTATTTTTTAAGTGGAGATACCGGGGATTGAACCCAGGACCTTGTGCATGCTAAGCACTGCCCTCTACCGCTGAGCTGTACCCTCCCCACTCCCACTGCTCTTTTCTGAAGGCTGACTTTCCCTGTCCACACAGAGGAGGCTGCCTCACGCCCTGCTCCCCTCCTCACCTTCGGGTGACACTGCAGGACTGAGAAGAGCACGTTGTGCACCCTGGGGAAGATGCTCCGGTACTCAGGGGGCTTCAGGTGGTCCAAGGGGACCGTCAGCAGGACGCCGAAGGCCAGGCTGACGTGGTGCGGGTTGCTGATGGCCTCCTCCCCCTGCCGCAGCAGCGCAGCCAGGACGTCCAGGATGGGCCCAACCAGCGCCAGGGGCACGGGCTGCTCCTGACACGCCTCTCGGTTCTGCAGCTATGGGGCAGGGAACACAGGACAGAAAATGATGGTGATTCTCCAGAGAAACGGCACAGAAGTGGAAGTGACAGAGGTAAGAATGTCCAGCCTCCAGCATGAACTGAGGGGTCACTGGGCAGTTTGAAGAGACAAGGGGACCAGTGTCCAACCCCCGGGGCGGGGCAGGGCGGGGCGGGGTGGAGGGGCCTACTATGGGCTTGGACGTCCTGGTCCACACTTTCTGTGGGGCTCATCTACCACAAAGAGAAGTAATTTCTTATAAAAGAGTTGATTCATCCGATTTCTCAGAACAAGAAAACGTCACATCAGACACATATAACAATATTTTCCTCAAAAGATCATTAGCTTTACACGTCTGTAATTAAACTCCATTTGTTACATTTCTTAAAATTTGGCTCTAGTTAAAGATGTTCAATTATTATTCTAGAGAATAAAGTGACACAAGGTGAGGGGCTGCCTGAAGTCTTACCTAAGTGACCTGGGAGAGCCCACCTGTGACCGTCCTCCGCACACGGCAGTTTGTAAACAGCACCGCGGGGAGACCTCCTGGGGCCTGTCTCCCCCAGTGCTCACCTCCTCCTGGGTGCCCTGGCTGTGCTGACTTCAAGCTATCGCCTCTAGAGGAACCTACGTGCTCTCCAGCCTGGTGTTTATATCAGCGTGGACCTAACAGGCACCCCACCCACACTGATCAGGCACCCCCTGGGCCCCCTTCCCTCCTCTACCCCCTCACACCCCTCCCACACACCGAAGTGCAAATGGGATTCGTCCACTAATGCAGGGGCCCAGGGAAACAACAAAGCAAGAAGACAGAAGAGCAGAAGAGAACGTTAATTCTACTCTTCAGGCCCTTTTGCCCTGAGAATATGCTAACCCAGGCGACTCTCTCAGGGAGCACGAGCTAGAATTAGGGCTGATCACGATGGTGAAAGACTGCTCTCTCCAGCCCAAGTGTAAGAACACTGACTGCAGACTCTTTAGAGGGCAGGAAGCAGAAGGCAACAGAAGACAGCCCCAGTCACAACCAGGCTTTTGTGCTAATGAAACAGAAAGTCATGTGACTCCACCAGGTGCCACAATTTGACACTTGGGTAGAATTAACAAGAATCTACCTGCAACATTACTATCCTATTCTAAAGCCATTTTTTTCCTCACTAAACCATAACTTAAACACACGCACACACACACATGTGCACACACGCGTGCACACACACACACACACACACAGCTACAGATGAATGAATGCACTAAATAGACCACAAAATTCTGTGCGGACCAAGAAAGCCCCAGAACTTCTAGTCTCACCTAATTCAAACAACCCTGTCACCACACTCCTTCCGTTACACTCCTTCCTGGCTAATGCTTCCTGAAGCTCTCCTACTGGTGACATCACGTGTGCAGACAGACAGAAGCACTGCCGGGACACACAGACAGAAAAGTGCCATGCTTACAGCAGTCTCCAGGACACAGCCCCAGGAACACACACTCTGAGCCCAACAGAAGCAAAACCGCTGCCCCTGGTCTGCGGGTGACGAGCAGTGACAGATGGACACACACCCCAGGGGTACTCACAGTCAGGGCGGTGACAATCTGCGGGCACGCCCGCCAGAACAAACGCGCTTTCTCGCCGCCAAACGGGCACTGCAGTAGCAACTTGATCAACGTCACCGCCGCCAGAACAGCCTAGGGGCAAAGGGAGAGAGCTGAGCGGCGGGAAGGGCCGGCCCTCTCAGGAAGTCAGTCCGGGGAAGGAGCCGGTCACCGGCGCTGAGATCCAGCAGAGCCCGAGTCAGGGCCAGAACAGGTCCTGGGTGAGGCCCTTTACATCCCCAAGTGGTCAGGGGAAAACGGAGCAAGATGAGCAGCACTGTGGCAAAGGAAGGGCCTTTCCCCTAGCGGCTCCCCAAACCAAACACGTAAACGTGCCAGGACGGTGAAACAGAAGGCCACACACGGGGACAGCGACCTCATCACGGAGCCCCTCTCGTCAAGGGGACCCGCTGTAACTTACCTGTGCGAGAACCACCTGTGCCTGCAGATGAAACGAGGGGCCGAATATGTATGTTCACGTATGACTGAAAAACTGTGCTGTACACCAGAAATTGACACATTGTGAACGGACTGTAACTCAATAAAAATAAATAAATAAATAAATAAAGGAGGGGCTGAGGGAAACACGGACAAGGTGAAATACTTAGATCAGGTGATGGCTTTAAAGGATGAGAAGGAAGGAAATAACTTTGGTGACCACACTGGGCATCTCACACCATCCATTTCAGCCCCACCCCAGCCCCTTCTTCCCCCCCCAACCCTGCAGACCCACCACCAAGAAATGCCTTCTGCCCTCTGCTCTCCCTCTCTCCCTCCCTTTGACCAGACACACCCCTCCCCCTCCCCTGCTGAGCTCCGGTCCCCTCTCCCACCCACCTGCAGGATATTTCTACCCCCCTGGCCCCCCCTCACCATCTGCCTTCTCACACTCAAACATAATTGCTCACCACCCTCCTTCCTGTCTCCATACCAATGCCCCTGCCACAGCCCTATCCAAATCCTCTCCATCACTGAATGCTTAGCTCAGTCTCATGACTCTTCTCTATCTGACTGGTTTAAATAGAAGTTGATGGTTTGGTGGGGAGGGGCGGAGAGGATGTAGCTCAGCAGCAGAGCACATGCTCAGCATGCACAAGGTCCTGGGTTCAATCCCCAGTACCTCCTCTAAAACTAAATAAATAAACCTAATTATACCCCCCAAAAAAATTAAAAAAGAAAAAAGAAGTTGATGGTTTGTTTTTCCCTGGCTTGCTGAAAGGAAAGCCAGATGCCTTCTCAAAGCTGGGGCCTGATTTGCGCTGCAGACAATGAAAACTTCCAGAGAGGGGCGTACGTCACAGGTGATGAGACGGGGGTGGGGGTGGCACAGAGCCGGGCCCCCTGCTCACACACAGGAGATGTGAGTTCTCCCTGCTGCCCCTAATTTACCCTCTCCAGCTCTCCTTCCACCCAAACCAAAACCCATCTCCTGTGCTGATTATAACCAGAAGTCAAGAAGCCACTCGTGAGGCAGAGAAAGCTCAGAACCCAAAGGCCTGGGCTGCAACCCTGCCCCAGACAGCGAGCTCTCCGGCCTTCCTCCTCCTGTGTGAGCAGGGTCAGCATCTGGCCAGGCCAGTGCATGGGGCTGCTCAGAGGACCGGATTCCAGCACACTGGCTCCACGCAGTGGCCCCCAAAAGACACAACGCCAAGTGCAAGTGCAGGGCTTCATCAGCAACTACCAAGCCGCCTAAGATGCAAAGGACCGAAGGGCAGCCTGCCTCCCTGAGAGATTCTCAAGTGGCATCCGGGCTATGTGACCAAGCCAAGTAAAATTTCTTAAAGAGTATGATGCGAGAGATCTCAAGCAATGGATGAGCCGAACTTAACTTTTTTATGTGTCAATTTTATGAGTACGTAACACTTAGTGTTTCACACAATGAGAACACAGTTGTAATTTGAAAGAGGTCCCCTTTGGAAAACAAGGCCTCCATGCACTGAGGCCCCGGGCTTCCCCAGAGGGCACAGCTCCCTCCCAAACTCCTCCTGTGCCTACAGTCTCTAGCGGATGGATTTTGCATGTTTGTTTAGTCTGAGTGCTGACGCCGCATCTCAAATCCCTTGCCCCACGGAAGCCAGTATCACTTCTGCGCCCGCCGCGTGAGGGGGAGGAGCAGCCCACCTGCAGATCTGCTTTCCACACGTTGCTGACGTCGAGTCCCTGGAGAATACACTGCATTGCCATCCTAAAGTCCTCGGTCGCCCCAACCTCTAGCATTTGGGTGAACAAGGCTCCCAAGTGAGGCTCCATGTCCTGAACCACCTGGACTGGAACTGCAGGATCTGTGTGGAAAAGAAAATCTGCTGAAGGATGTGACCGGCAAGGGGCAGGTGAAATAAACCAGAGCGGCCGCACTGTGAAACAGTGTACGGCCCTTAAAAGCCAGCATCTCATGGAAGGGGAAACACTTGTGGTGCAGGCGAAAAAAGCACGGCACGCTCACAGCGTTGACATCAGCCTCTCACACACATGGCACCTGTGCACTGAGCACAGCTCAGAGGAAAGCCTGAGAGGACAGAGATGTTTCGCGGGGCTTAGCTCTAGACGCCGGGAGACAGATGACTGGCACTTTCTCTAACCTCTTTCTAGTTTCCTTGTATTCTTTTATAAAGTCAGTAGGGGCCCGAGGGCAGAGTGGTCCTTTTAGACAGATGGGAACGTTGATGCAATGGAAAGAACCCCAAACTTTCAGGGACTGCCTGTTGCAGTCATCCAGCTGTTTCTGCTTAATGCAGGAAAGCCTCCTGAAGTCCCGAGTCCCAAGGTTTCATAACAGAGCCCACAGTTAGGACATTCAAGGCCCTTTACAATCTGACCCCAGCCGCATTTCAGCCATCAGACTATCCCACACGGCCGGAGTACCTTCCTGCGTCCCAGACTGCTTACTAGACAGCACTGGGGGCGGGCAGGACCAGGGCTTCGAGAGATAACATCTAGGTTCAAGTTTTCTACAAGCTTTAAGATCCTGGATCCACTACCCCTTTGAGCTTCAATTCCCTCATCTGTGAAATGGGCATAATGGCACCAACTCCCATGGTCAGCAGATAGGAGAGGCCCTGCAGAACCCTGTCACACGGAAGGCTCAGCGTCGGCACTCCCCCCACCCCACCTGCCCTCCCTCCAGCCACCTGCACTGGCGGAGGCTCTGCCTGCACTCACGCAGCCCAGTCCCACAGTTCTGGTTCACTTCACAGCACTTCGTCATCCTGTGACGTGTGTGAATGTCCGATTACTTAATTAGATAGGTCAAAATCAGCACTTCATTCATCTCCGGAGTAGGAGAGAGTTCCACATATATATGAACCTTTTTTTAAAGTAACGGTTTTCTGTATCTGAATTGAGGTGGTCTGTTCTACTGTCAGAAAGCACTCCTTACAAAAGCTCATTTTTCTGGGCTGAAACCTACCTGAATCATCCCTGGGGACACAAGTGGCCACTCTCTGGTTATCTGTAGCCACCTGAACACTCCCTCTCTCAGCCCAAAGCCTCGGGCCCCTCCTCAGCTGGTCTTTCCTCCAGAGCTCTCACCACTCTTGCCCCTTACTTAGACCGAGTCCAGCCGCTCAGGTGAGTGAGGCCTGGACCCGGCGGCAACACTGGGGCCTGTGGCCTGAAGGCACAGTGGGGTGGCTGTCCTTGACCCCAACGGTGGCTCCGCCCCTGAGGTCCAGAGACACACAGTTAGGACTCAGAGGCCACCTCGACTCACGAGGGCTGCAGGGATAAAGGAGGACACTGTATTCTGTTTAACAAAGGGACGAAGGGGCCAGCGCTTCACCACCGGCTGCCATTTTTTTTCGGACATTCATTTAGAATGGCAAAATAGAAGCATTCACAGAAGACTGAATTTTAGCCGCTGTTCAAAGGGTGAACGCCACTCCCTAAGAGAGGTGCTGACAGAGTGAGACAGAACACGTGAGACTAAAGCCCTCCAGTCAATCCACAGTCTAGGCAGACGAGGACCACACGGTAAGGAACACAGCAGAGCATCATTCAGGGCCCAGCACTCAGCCTCACCTTAGCCCTCCCGGACCAGCCGGCCCTTCTCTTACAAAGCCCAGGTTAACACTTCCCTACCTGAGCACGCCCACAGCCCCACGAGAGCTAGTACTGTTCTGAGAACCAGGGGAGGACATCCTGCCCTCCAGGAATTTTATGAGGTTCCCTATAAATTAAGTCACTTGCATTTTTTTTTTAAGTTGGCAGATTTTGTATCTTTCTTAAGTAAATGGGTGGCACTGACGATCTGATACAGAGGAGCCTACGAATAAGGATCAAACTGTCCATGTTGATCTCTGGGGCCAGGACACAAAAAGGCTAAAACAGAGAACGGTTCAAAACTATAAACTAGCACAATCTCCAAAATAAGTCAAAATAAAAGCGAAGTGTGAAGCAACACACCTGGAAAGCTGCTGCTTGTGTCAAAGCGGGGAACCAGCCGCGAGAGGAACTGCTTCCACGTGCAGGGGACACGGGCACCAGAAGTGAGCTCGTGGGAGGGAGTCACGTGCTACTTTTTGAAATGTACACCTGTTCCCACAGGCGGAGAGGCCGGTCGCTTCTCTCCACCCAAAGCTCTACAGTACAGGACCAGCCCAAGAGAAACCATCTTACCCGCAAGAACCTTTCTCACAGAGTGAAACACGGAGGTAAACACAGACTCCTCCTCAGGGTGTAGGTCTGGGGCCAGAAAGAACAGAGTTAAAAATCGCACGGCTGCCTGGAAAGACAGAGTGTCTCTGGCCAGAACCGGCAGCTCTGCCAGGATCTGAGAGTAAACGGTCTGGTAGAGGGCGGTCTGGGAGTGCAGCATTTTGTCCATCATTTGGGAAACCTCTGTCCTGCCTGGCCTGGACTGCCGGCCCACGTCGGCTTCCAAGAGCGTGCTGACTGACGAGATGATGGCGGAGGGGAGGCGCTGGCCCTGGGCCCCGCGGGCCACGCAGAGGCGGAGCACGGCGCCTGCGTGGAGGACCGCCTGCTCCAACAGCTCGGGCAGGGCCTCCGGGGCCTCTTGCTGCTGCTTCTGCTCTTTGACTAAAGGCCCCAGGACTTGGCACAACTTGGTTATAGACACGAGAAGGAGCTGCTGGCCCAGAGGATTCCGATTTCCCAACTGCTTGCCTGAAGTCACTGCCGTGTACACTTTGCACCGTGAAAGGAACGTGACGATTTTCCCCAAATTGAGCACCGGGCTGAGCTTTCTCTGGATCAGCATCAGCAGCAGCTGTTCTAAGAATGTTCCCACCACGTGGAGGAATTCCAACCACGAGGGGTCATCCATAGCCGTAAGAAGCCTACTGCTGGCTTTGAACAAGGAGGTCAGTGTGATCTCAAAAATATCGCTAACGTACATGACCCTGAGCACGGAGTGGGCACTCTTCCCTCTTTGTAGGTAACCGAGAAGCTGGTAGCAAGTCATCCAAAACTTGAGGGTCAGTGCAGAAGGGCAAGAGCTCCCCAGCTTGGTGACGGCCACGGACAGTAACAGAAGAAAATAATGAATGTGACAGGGAGCCAGGAGGCTGTCCAGCTGCAGAGAAGAAATAACTTCCAAGAGCCCCAGGAGGCGCTCCAACTGCTCCCCCTTCAGCTGGATGGGGAAGCCACCCTTGACCAAGGATAGTATGTTTTGGGCAATTTCTCCTTTTGGTTCTACACCTTCAGACCCGACTTTGGAAAATCTGTTTTCCCAATGAGCCACAACCACGTGGTCCTTTTCAAAAAGCCAGGGCAGCTGCTGACTAAGAAGGGCCGGGTCCCCCTGGACACCGGAACGCAGAATGCTGCTACAGGAAGCAGTCAGGCTCAGTAAGAACGCACGATAAAGGGGTGGCATTTCTGGGAAGAGGGGGCTGTGAAGGACGGCCTGAGATATCTTTTCAAGTGTCAAGTCTGGCTCTTCCTCTGCCGAGCTTTCCTGGGCTCTGCTCACTGGTAAAGTTCTCAGCAGGACGCTGGCCAGGTACCTCATGTCATCGGGACTAAGATAGGACGTTAGAATTGTCAGGTTGGACACAATCAAGTGCCAGTGGGCAACGGGGTACGTGAGGGCACTCACTGTCCCGACCTGGCCGTCCCAGGAAGCGGTCATCCTCTGAGCCAGGCTGGCTCTCCCCGAGCCCAGGATGTAGGCAGCATCGTGCCTCAGAGCATCGAGGGCTTCTTCAGATTGGAAATTCGTTTGCATTAAAGTCCTTTTCATTTTCTGCAGGTAGAGCTGTTCTAAGCAAAACCTGCCAAGGGAGTCGAACTGAGCCGTAAACTCTTGTATCTGCTTCCAGTGCTGGGCTTCCACACCCGGGAGCAGCGGGGGGAGGCGCGGGGGCTCCGGGGCAGCCCCAGCCCTGGAGCGATACTGGCTGCAGGTCAGAGCCAGCATGGTGTCCACCTGCGCCCAGGTGTGGGAAAGCAGGAGCGCCGCGTCGCTGACCTTCTGTTGCCACGGCTCAGGTGCTGGGCACTGGGGGTCCCGGAGGAGGTCCAGCAGGGGCTTCACAAGGTCCCGCAGCATCTCGTCCATGGTGCGCTGCATCCGCCTAACCACGGGCAGAGGCGTGCCGCTGTCCAGGCTCCGCATGTGGAACATGACGCAGTGCAGCAGTGAGCTCAGGGACAGCGACTTGAGCGCCATGTCCCCGTCGCCCCGCAGATGAGGCAAGACCAGAGACTGGAACTTCTCCAGCATGAGGGCCCAGGCGTCCAAGATCTGGGTCGGGGGCAGCTCCAGGAGGCACTGGCGGAGCACAGCCGCAGGGCCCGCAGCCAGCACGGGCTGTCTCAGCGCCTCGGCGGCTGGACGACAGATCACCCCCAGCACCTCCTCAAACAGCCGAGGCACCTGTCGGAGTTTGGCGTATGTCTGGAAGAGCGTGTGAATAAGAGCCTCCTGGGCTTTTTTGGTCCGAGACTCTGTTACTTCTGCATCAATCCAGGCTGAAGCCAACAGGTCGTCCAGGTCTGGTTCCAAAATCAAATGATTCAGAGACATCAAGACTTTGAGGCAGCGGAACCAGGCTGGCACAGGGGCTTGCGCGTGGTTTATCAGCAGCTCGGCCAAACGGCGGTAAAAGTGGAACTGAGCCTCTCCGTGCCGGATCCTGTCGGTGGCAATGTTGTAGATGTTATTACTGGCCACGGAGTTGAGCAGCTGTTCCAGGGCCAGGAGTTCTGTGGTCCAGTCGGACGTGGACAGGGCTTTTATCTGCTCCTCCGGCAGGCGTGAAATCCTTAAACAACCAAACAGCCGGGGGAGCACCTTGAAGCAGAGAAGCTGGTTCCCCTCCTTGAAGTAAGAGTCTATGAAGAGCTTATACAGCAAGGCCACGGAGTTGGCTACAACAGCCGCATGAAGGGAGGCCTCACAGTAGCCAGCATCGACCAGCTTGGCAACCACAGTGCCCAAGGGAGCTAGAAGATTCTTCATGGCCCCCATCTTCGTGTCACCCTGCTGCTGGTCCAAGAGCTCCTCTTTGTAGGAAGAGAGCAGGTCGGGCGGAAAAGCACCGCCTCGGAGCATGGCCTCAATCTGACTCCTGATGTCCCGGCCTAGCGCTGGCCGCAGCTGGCCCTGCGTCCACGTGCCCCCTGAGAGCAGGTGTCTCAGGACCAGGCAGGGCTGGAGCAGGTGCCCGGTCACCTCCCCAAAGGCACGTTTTGGGTTGACCTGCTGCTGCTGAATCGAGAGGTAATGGCCGAGGGCCAGGTGAATGACATCAAATAACTGGGGTATCGCAGCTCCTTCTGGCTGCCGACAGGCCGACCAGCACAGCTGGCCCAGCAGGTCAACTGTCAGCTCCTGTCTGGCTGTGTAGATGGCAGCAAGGGCGGGCGTCGAGAGCACACCCTGGCAGCAGCTCAGCACAGCACTGATGTTCCTCTGGGATCCCGAAAGAGAGAACTCGGCTATTATCTCATTTATGATCTGGGTGTAAAGAAAGAAAGAAAACTCATCACAGACCCTAAACCCACACGTACACACAAAAAAATACAACCGAATCAATGAACTCACTCCTTGCCCTCATCTTAATGAGAAAGAAATGCCCAGATCATCACATCTAAATGAACTTGACATCTGCACACCAAAGGCAGGCGGAGTACCTGTCAATTCCTTCACACACCCATCTCCTACCAATATAAAGTGGGGAAACGGATCAGTGCCTTTGTAAGTCTGGTCCCTCTTTAGAGAGCTGAGTTTTACAAGGCTTAATCTCCAAAGATTTCACTTTTTCTTAGATCCTAAACCTGCAATTCAACTTAGATGCTACAGGTACATGGACAAGTGGCCTTGGGTTATGATCCTGTGGTCCAAAATAAATTTTTTATGATCAGTTATACTATTTCTATTTTAAAAACCAAAGTAAAAAGGCATTCTTAAGAAAGGAAAGCAAATGTTGCCAGTTAACACTTATTATACAGCAAACCCACGGTCTACTGCTTCCAAAACGCTGAAATTCACAAACACCAGACATCATGAGGGCCAGGCAGATTCCAAAATTCACTCATCAGCCAAGTGACTTGCTCCCAGCCTTAGAGCATCCGAGAATCAAATTTATTCTAACTGCTAAGTTATCAGTAGCCCAATGACACAGGTGTGTTTATCTCTGTTCAAGTAACAGCTGGCTCTGGAAAAGCTGAAACAAAAATGTCTTAATGTACTTAAATGCCAGCACCCTGCTCCAGTAATCTCCAAATTCTTCTGATTACACAACTTACCTGTAAAAACTTTTTCCACAGTTATACCTAATCAGGTTATAAATCGCATACATGTACTATAATACTAATACATATAATATATAATTATAATGCATGTATAAAAACTAAAGAGACTTTTCTTTCAACATATAGAGATGTTGTAAGGTTTTCTCCCCACACTGCCAAAGGACCATTCAGAATAACCCACTGTGGTGATCGCTGGCCCATTATTTTTAAAAGTTACACAATTTAGAACGTAATTTCAAAAACCACTGAAGCCTGTGAACCATAAGGCAGCTCAACTATTTCATTCTTTTGTTAGCAGGCTCTACTGGTTTTCTCCGCAGACCTGCACACCCACGTGGGCAAGGTGCTGAGGGGGTGAAGAGCACAGGCTTTGCAACCAGACAGATGGAGGTTCAAATCCCAGCTCTGTCACCTACCAGCTGTGTGACTTTCAGCAAGTTACTTGGCCTCTCTGGGCCTGGCCCACACTGAGTGCTCATTATTAGTGCTTTTTATTGTCACTGGCTATTCGCACAATATTTCAAAATACTCAGTAATGATGATGAAGCTCATGATTCTGATCTGAGACTTCAGAATCACTTCAAGTTAAAAACCTCTGAGGAAATTCTCATCTAGATTTTGGCCTTTGATCTCCCTTCAGTCTAACAGAAAGGTGGAGGATAAAACATCATCAAGTAGCATCATTTGCTGGCTACCTTTTCCAATTGAAAAGGTAATTAACAACCAGTTTATGAAAACATTCTACACTTTTATTGATTATTAAATAATATAAAGTGCTTAGCAAAATGTAGAGCATACAATATGTCTTTAATACGTATCAGTCATTATTATTACTCTAATAATATTATTTCTTTCTTCTCGCCTACCTTGACATTTCCTACACCTTCATATAATTAACCCCAAAACAAAGGAGCCTCCAGCATTAACAGGAAATCAGCAGAGATGTAGGTAAAACGTGCAGGATAACACAGGAAACTGTTAATTACCTTGATGAGGGAAATCTGAAGGTTAATTGTCTTTCCATTCTTGAGAAGACTCTGCAATTTTCTGCTATGTAGAATGTTATCTATATAGAGCCAAAGCCTTTCAACAACATCTTCCTTCAGTTCAAGTTTTTTCTTATAAAACGCAACCAGTGACTGTCTGGCCCAATCAAGTAATACCTGAATTTGGAAGAAAAATACTTTAAAAATAAATGAACTTCTTTACCAAGAAAAAACGACACTGGACATTTATAGAGACACCCCGTGTGTAACCAAAGACACTTGCCAGGGGGAAAACTCTTCTTTAAAATTTATCTTGGGGAATATTACAATACATAAATGTTTTGGTATCTTAAAATATTTATTAGTAAAGAATCAATTAAAAAAACTAATTTTGTCATCACCTGGAGGCAATAAGAAGTTTCAAGTGGGAGAGTTCCTTCTACTAGCTTCTCTTAAGTTACACTAAATTTTAAAAGTTAAAAGCACAACAATAATTGCTCAGCATTGCTACGAAATGAATCACACACAAAGGCAAAAATGCAGTCAGAAGACCGGGGTTAGTGTCCTGGCTTCCCGTGTTACCTGCAGCTTCATCTGTAAGTCTATTTACCGCATTCAGAAGTCAGAGACAGACTTCGGTGAGATAACTCACAAGTGCTGTATTAGAAGGAGGGTTGGCCAAATACAGTTTCCATCACTGTGACATGTTTCCTTATTAGTAAACAGGAGGAAAGGAGGTGTGGCCTCAGCTCACAATACCAAAATTGTCAATAAGAGCATGAACAGTGACAAATGTTAAAAGGAAAACATTCTCCCGGGATAAGGATGGTGGAGACCTTGATCAGTTGCCTGCCAGGACCACCAGGTGACTGTCAATCTGCCAAAAGGAATCTCAGGTGCAGCCAGGTTTAGGAACTACTAGGTATGACGCTGCTCCACACATGGTAGCTCCCCATTTTAATGACATAACCCATCTTTGACACGTCTGTGCTGTCTTAATAGCAGCATACGAGTGTACGTTACCCAGTCTAGTGAGCTCATCATCCTGGTTGTCTCCATTGTATTTAACACTAATTTTTACTCAAATAAGCTTAAGAAATCTTAACAACAGCAATATGTTCCTTGGTTCCTAATCTGTTTCTAATCTGTTGGTTTCTAATCTAATCTAATCTAATCTAATCCCCTCAGCCTACTACAAATGCTAAAGCTTCTCTACTTTCCAACCTTCAGTTCATCAAATTGCAAAGACGTGTAACAAAGCACCAACGAGCAATTGCCTACAGAGTGGCACTTTGCTCTGCAACCAATGAAGATACCAGCAGACTCAGAACCTAACTTCTGTAACCTAAGTCCTAATTTGTTCACTGATGCACATACTTCAATCGGAATATAAGAGATATTCCCAAACAAAAGAAATGCTAACTGAGGTTTGGTAACAGAAAAACTTCTTTAATGAAATACGGGCTTACTGACTTTTTCTTACTGACACTACTTTTAACTTTCCGATCATGTTTCTTTCCCCAACCTTTTCCCTAATCTTTTAAAGTTTTAACTCAATGTCAATATGCAACTTACATACGTGATAATTAGCTTAAGTTGTAAAAATGTAACTTGCACATTAAACTTACTTGTTCTTTATTTGGAAGAACACACTGGTGGGAAATCCAAGCAAAGTGAGCTAGTTTTAGTTTATCTTCCCAAGAAGTTGTCTTGCTTTTAAGCTTCAGGGAAATGCCAGAATAAACAGCAGCCATTGTTGCACTTTATCTACAATTTAAAGCAAAGGAAAAAGTATTTATATTAAGGTCAAACTTAAGAGACATCAGAAAATGAACATCATGTATCTTACTGCCTACATAACACATATTCATTTAAAAAAAAATTTTTTTTTAATGAATTAAAACACTGTTGGGCAAAGTCTATACATAAGATGCTCAAGTCCATGACTTTTCTGGGGGATATTCAGACAAAAGCAGGCAAGAGATGGATTACACACACACACACACACGCACAAGCATTCCTGCGGTAATCAAACATCACATCCTCAGAGGTCAGTGCACAGGAATTTAATTTAAAACCCTAAGTGTTCAAGTTACTTGTGAAAAGATTCATTTACACATGGTTCTAGATGGAAAAAGGTAAGTTTTGGCACAACTGTTCTGAAATATATATACTATGTAGTGTGTATTAGCTCTATTAAATAGTTTAAAGAGATAAATAAGCAGTGTTTGGCAATACTAATACTCCTCCAAAGTACAAAAGAAATATTGTATAAGCCCAGTCCCAATAAAAAAGACTTATTTCAGCTGCAACAGTAACTTCCCCACTACAGATTTATCCATTTATGTATAAATTTACAAACACACACTGCTTCTAAAGACACTGCAAAATATAGTTACACAATTAACACTAAGAAAAAAAACACAGTATCATAAAATCATGAATACAGAAGGAACACAAACACAGCAACCACCTATAATCCTATAAAACTGAAGATTATATGCAGCTTTACATAAAAAGCTCTATATGTAGCTAACTGAGGTAAATGTAACTTCGAGTTTCCTAAAAGTCATAGCAAAAACGGGAAATATATCAAGTTAAGTCATTTCATTATATAAAAGTAAATAAGTCAGTTCCTCAAAGGAGAAAGTTTGTCGTGATACTTAATACTGAAATTACCATAAACAACAACAAAATAGGACCAAGTGGTAGGGGAGGGGGAGGGGAAGAAGGACCAGAAGGAGAAGAAAGAAAGAAAGAAAGAAAGAAAGAAAGAAAGAAAGAAAGAAAGAAAGAAAGAAAAGAAAAGAAAAGAAAAGAAAAGAAAAGAGAATCTCAGTCCTATGATTCTAACTTAAATACTGGTAAACCAAAAGAATTTGCTATACTGAGAAGGATCACCGGATTTTTTAAATCTAAGGGGCCTGAAGTCCTACCTTCATAACTAATTCCCAACAGGTATATATTTACAGGGAATGAGCGAACACCGGATGAGGACACTTACTCAGCACGGTATTCTTCACTCTACAGAGAACAGAAGAGTGGAGTGCTGCCAGTCTTCCTATTTTGTCAAACGTCCAATATCCATTCAACAGCTACTTACTTAATGTCTGAATTCAACGTTAGACAGCCATCGCGACAGCTACAAAGTACTTAAAAAGTGTTTGCAGAACTGGCTACAAACACGCCCGAAACACTCTCCGGGAGTCTACCCACCTTCCGCTCTCGGCGCCCCGCAATGATCTTTGACAGGCGGTGTGAAAAGCTCGGTGTGGACAGCAAAGCCCGTCAGTACTCAGGCGAAGACCGCTTAGGCACAGCCCTGCGGAACAGCAGGACACCAGGTAGCAAGAAACAGGAGCAGCCAGGAGCGATGCGAGAGACCACCTAAGGGGCGAACCCAGTGGGCTCTTGTCCAGCGCTTGCTGACCGGGGAAAGGCCGGGCCCGGGACGGAAAACCGTCCCCAGGTAAGGAGCTCACCTCGCGGCCGACTCTGGTTAGGGGTCGCGGGCGGGGAAGGAGGGCTGTCCCCAGGGAAGGAGGAGGGACTGGGCAGGGGCAGAGGCCCGGCCCGGGAGCGCGCTCACCTCGACGTCGGCCCCAGGTAAGGAGCCCACCTCTGGGTCTTCTCTGGGTTGGGGCTCACCTGCAGACCGTCCCCAGGTAAGACGCTCACGTCAGGCCCCGCCCGGTAGGGGCGGCGGGCGGGGACGGAGTGCAGTCCCCAGGTGAGGAGCTCTCCGGGAGGCCAGCCCCCGATGGGAACCACGCGGGGGTGCAAGGACGGCGGCGGCGGCTGGACCGGCTCGCGGGCGCCCACCACGTGGGGCCGGCCCCGCGCTCCTTCCGCCCGACGCCGGCGGCGCGGGGGCGGGGCGGCGCGCACGCCAGGCAGCGCCAGCCGAGCGCCGAGGCGCCTCGCCCATTGGCGGAGACGGTTGCGCGTCGGAGGCCGGAGCGGCCCAGCCCGCGGCGGCTCCGCGTCAGTCAGTCATGGGGCGGCCGCCCAGAGCCGCCGCGGGGGCGGCGGGGCGCGGGGCGCGGGGGCCCGGCTGAGCCGGCCGTCGGAGCGAGAGCCTGCCGCGGAGACGACGGAGGAGGAAGCAAGGCGATCCCGGAGGCGGCGGCGGCGGGAGCAGCGGGAGCCGCCTGGGATGTTCAGTGAGTGCGGGCGCGGCGGGGAGGCCGGGCGGGGCCGGGCGGGCGGGCCGGCCGGAGGGCGCGCGGGCGGGCGCGGCGAGGCCTAGGCGGCGGTGGGGGCGGGGCGCGCGCGGGCGGGGCCGGCCGGAGGGCGCGGGCGGCGTGGCCTGCGGTCGGCGGCGGCTGCACCGGGGGGCTCCGCGATCCTCTCGGTGCGTCCTGCGGGGCGGCTGCGGGCACCCGCCGGGGGTGGGGGGGCGGAGCACGGGTCCTCGTCTCTTTCATTTAAGGAGAAGGGAAATGTCTTTTGGCCGAACTCAAGATTAAACTTCGCACATGGTGGGTGTGGGTGGACGGGGTTGCAGTCGACCTCTGCATGTGACACTGGAGAGCTAGAGTTGGGCGAGCTGTTGCTAGAGGATGCCCACCTGCGAGGTGGCCTCGGAGGTTGCTTAACTCATGACAGCGAGGTAAGGTGCGCGCGCCCCGGCGGCACTCGCGAAGCCCCGGGGCTTCTGAAAACGCCTTAGGTAAGGCGTTGGTCCGGAGGGAGCTGATGGTTAGAAATAGTGGTGTCATTTTAGACTTAGCGGAAGTGGAGTACAAGAAAGCTTCATGCAGTTCACCCATCAGTTGTGAAAGTGTCGTTACAATGCGGATCTCGCAGCTTGTAAGGTTCTGGATCCAAAGGTAAATCGGCCAGTCCCATGCGGCGTTCGTCTTGAATTACCTAAACTCTGACCTTGCAGATTGAAATCTTGGAATGGTAACTCCCGCTAGCAAGAATTGGGCGCCGCGTAGGGAGGAACGGTAAGGGCGGAGCTTGTCTTCTGTTAGGTGATACAAGTGTAGATATACCTGAGTGGTGGGGAGGACTCGGTGGCCGGTCCCCAGCCTTGGTCACAGCCCTGCTTCAAAGTGAGAATAGGAAGAGGAGTCAGTGCCTCATCTTTCAACTCGGAGAAGCTTAATGTAACGGATGGGGGCTTGGTGACTGCATTCATCTTAGGTGGAAACCATGTAACCATCTGTAACCTCTGTGAGCCTTAGTTTCCTCTTCTGTAAAATGAAGTAATGACTGATAACTTTAACGTGAGCCATTTAAAGGACATCAAAAAAAAAAAAAAAGAATACTGTATATGAAAATGCCCGGCATTTAGAGAGCATTCTGGTGTTCTGTAAATACTAGTTATCGGCCATTGTAATTTCTCATTGGCAGAATACCTTCTGGGTCGTAGGCCTAATCTTTTGCATTAAGTGAAGCATGCTAACTTTTGATTTTCTTTATGAACTGTAAATTTTTCTTGTCTTGAAAATCAGTGTTAAATTAGAAAACCAAAATGTGGGCTAGCCTTGAGCATTTTTTGTTTGTCATCAGCAGTTAATCTGATTAGTGTGTTTTGGAGTAGTTTTGTTGCTTCTGCCTCTAAATGTGTAAGGTTTGTGTTTGGTTCTGTCCCTGTGAAGCTCCGTAAAGGCCTCCCTTAACTGTTCATTTGCTGTTTCTCAAATTTTATTTTTGCAAACAGATGTCCTTCCTAACACCTACGAAGGACACCTCTGGAGAGAGGGAAGGGGTTTTGATTTTGTTGGTTCGTTTAAGCTGGAAGGGAGCCCTGAGGGTGCTCTGCTAAGCCAGCATTGCACAGTGAACAGCACTAGAAGTCTCTCTAGAAGTTTCCAGCCTCTCTTCATGTGACAGACAGCTACTCAGGTAGGAACTGTTCTGATTATTCTCTCAGTAAGCGTTTGGTGAGTTTTCACTGCTGTGTTCCCCAAGAGGCTCCTGACCTAATGTAGAACCCACTGAGCAGCAGGACACCACAGAGGGGAAGAGCTCAGACCGGTTAGCCAGGCAGCCCATGTTCTCCTCCCAGTACTGCGGGCCCTTGGACACCTTGTCTGACTTCTTTGGGCCTCAGCTTTCTCGCCTAAAGAACGTTCCTTAGCTCTGAGGGTTGTTGCAAGGCCGTAAAGGAGATCATCGCTGTAAAGCACTGACAGGTGTTAGGTGTTAGTAGTGGTGGTGTAGGAGACAAATAGTATGGTGATTACTGTGCTCCAGGTTTGTTCCTGGGTTTGGTGGGTGGAAGAAATTACACTCGAGGAAAAGACGGCCCAGCTGAACTGTGAAGCCCGAGTGGAATTGAGCTAAATCAGGTTGGAGTGCCAGTGTGGAGGGTTCCTCCAGTTAATGGAGGAGCCTTGACCAAAGCCCCTGAGGTGAAAGGGTAGGGTGGCACCCACCTGTTTTGTACTCAAAGGCAGATCAGAGTAACCTCAAGATGACATGATGGAGATAGAATTTTTTTTATTCTCCACACTGGTGGAGGCAGGAAAAAGTTTTTAAGCTGAGCACAGATGGCATCAGATTAGCTCTGTGGAAAGACTGTGCCTGTGGTGGTGTGGGGTGGAAAGTCGGGAAGAGCCACCGCTTGTCCTGGCAGCTTTGTCAGCCTGTGACTCTGAAAGGAAGATGACTGCTTAGCAGAGACAAACGTTTTAGTCCAAATCTGGACACTTAGAGGCGTTCTGAGAAGAAAGGAGGATACCTGTAGCTCATTCCAGGCAACCTTCCCTCTTAGAAAGGATCTTCAAGGATGTACTGTGTGCGCTTGAGTACAAGGCAAGGTGCCCCCCAGAAGTATCCCTCTGAAAAGAGGGTGTGGCCACACATTTAAGTCTCTGCTGTTCCAGGGGCTGTCTCGGTTACTCTGCTGAACAGCAAGATGCCGTCTGGGAAATACATGTTGGACTGAAACTGTCTCAGCCAGTGCTAGTTTGGGATATTTATACAATCAATATAGTAAGTGATGAGTGAGAAACATTCTGCCACCTGAATGGGTATTGGCGGCTTGTGCTGAGATTTCCAGTGAGAGCAGCACGTGGATTCAAGAAGTGCCCTCTCACGGATGATTTAGTAGATGCGAAGGTGATGTCCTCTGGGAAGTGGAATTTGGTGATCCAGAGTGGCTTAAGTGACCACAGAGACCCTGATGGGTCTTTTTTTTTTTTTAAACTAAAATTTTTTCTTCTTAATTTTCTCATTTCAGAGGTAAGGTTGTCCCAGGTTTGAGCTTGCTTCTTATTTGGGTGTTTTACAGACATTGACTGCTGCTCTGTTTCTCTGCTGAAGCAGATTCCCCTTTCCCTTCTCATTTTTGTAAACTTTAAGAATTGGAGAATGTTGTGTGCTGGCAAATTTCAGGAAACATTGTAGAAAACTTCCACTCATAAATGTTTGTTTAGCAGTCAAATAAGACATCCTTCTGCTAAGATGTATTGAAACGTAGCTGTGTCTTAGTAACCTTACAGCATTGGATAATAATAAAAAAGTTAGCTCTGTTTTTACTAACAAAATGCTAACTTTTGGAGAGTTGGTAATTTAGGAATCAGAAGTGATTTGCAAAGCTTTATGAACTGACATTTTTAAGCCAAGTTGCTGATGCTTTGGCTTCATAAAGTAATACTATGCTCTAGAACTGTGTTGTCCAATACAGTAACCACTGTCCACGTGTGGTTGCTTAAATTTAATTTAAATTAAAAATTCAAGTTGTGGTATATTTATACAATGGACTACTACTCAGCCATGAAAAAGAATAAAATAATGCCATTTGCAGCAACATGGATGGACCTGAAGATCATCATTCTAAGTGAAGTAAGCCAGACAGATGATATCACTCATATATGGAATCTTAAAAAAGAAAAAGACAAATGAACTTACATATAAAACAGAAATAGACTCACAGACATAGAAAACAAACATGGTTATGGGGGGAGCAGGTGGGAGGGGATAGACTGAGAGTTCGAGAATTGCAGATACTGACTGGTATTTGTAAAATAGATAAACAAGTTCATACGGTATAGTGCAGGAAACTATAGTTGATATCTTGTAGTAGCTTATGGTGAAAAAATATGAAAATGAATATATGTATGTTCATTTGTGACTGAAGCACTGTGCTGCATGCCAGAAATTGACACAACAGTGTAAACTGACTGTACTTCAATAAAAAAAATTAAAAATTCAATTCCTCAGGTGCATTAGCCACATTGTAATTGCTGGAGAACCCTTTGTGGCTGGTTGTCACCAGGCTGAATGGTGCAGCCCTGTAATGTGTCCATCACTGCAGGGAGTCCTGTGGACAGAACTGCTGCAGAATGAATAATTGATCATTCCAGTTTGAGACACACACACACAGGGTTGGTGTCATTCAGGAGTCTCTGAGACCTCACTTGCTGCATTAGAATTCAGTTTTAGGGAGAATGATAAATGTAGGCAAACATTCCCCCTTACTCTAAGAGCACGACACCCGGTTTCTTCTGTCTGCAGTGGTTGCGCATGGAGCGTATGTGACAGGTTTTTTTTAATGAAGTCAAACATGGTGAGTGAAGGTCACCATCCTGTAGACTGTGCCATACTCTTCCATGTTAACAAGGTTTTGTACAGAATTAATTTTTCTGAGCCCTGAAATAGTGTTGAAGTGGGAATCAAATACTTGTGGCTTTTTTGGTTCATAAAAATCCAGAGAAATCATGACCCTAAAGTAAACTGTTAAGAGTTGCAAGCAGAAGCTAGACAGCACTCACTTTGTTTTTAATGGGCATTTCAAAGATAAGAAAAGCCCTGTTCTAGAGAACTGTCCACTGGAGGGGAACTAAGGAACAGTGGTGGCAGGAGTGGACAGCCTGCCCCTGGGGTCATTCAGGAGAGAGTCTAAGCACGGGGTAGCATAAGCAGGTTTGTGATCTGCTCTGGCTGCATTCAAAAGGGTGTGTGAGGTAGAGCTCGAGGTGGGAGGGTACTGGAATAGTCCCATTGCGAGGTGAGTTGTGCTGTCAGATAGTGACAGTGAGGATGTGGTAGCAGTAATGGCTCCAAGAGAGAACCCTGTCTAGAACAGAAGGAGCTGATGGCCATTTAGAAGTGAGGAGGGTGGACAGGAAGGGGAGAGACAGAGAAAAGAATCTTAGGATGATGACTAGTTTTTTTGGTTTGGTTTGTTTTTTTCAAGGGGGAGTGTGTTTGATTTCTCTTTTTGTTGTTGTTTTCCATGTTGGCCGGTGGTGGACACCATCAAGCTGGCTAGGAAAGCTAGGAGAAGGAAGAGGTCTTAAAGGAAGATAATTTGAACACGTTGAATTTCAGAGGTTAAGGTCTCTTCGACTTGAGCTCAGGAAGGTGATCTGACCAGAGACCCTGCCAGTCTTGTGTCAGTGGTGGGACAATGTGGGGGATGTGAAGGATGGAAGGGGGAGCCGGGAGCCACACCAGCACAGGGAGGGAGTTTCAAGGGAGGCGCATGTTCAGCATCCTAGAGGTCATGTCAGATAGTGTGGAAGAGGAACTGTCCGATTGGCAGGAGTTGAGGAATCTCAAGTCTTGGTAAATAGCCCCCTGAGGTGGGAAGCAGGGTCAGCTGGCTGGGTAGGGAGACGAGTCTGGAATGGCTCGGGGTGGGAAGCTGTAGGGAAAGAAGGTAGTTGACAAGAAAAGACTGGTGGGACTTCATGGAAGTTCCAGCTGGTGTTGGAGGAAATCAATTTCTGGTGGCCTCTGTCTGCCTGGCTGTATGATTTCTGCTCCACACCCTCCCCACCCCACCAAAAAAAAAAAAAAAAAGATGTCCAGATTCTACACTGCATCCTGAGCCCCCAGCTGTGAGCCTTATCCGTGTGCCGTTTGTTCTTAAGACACCACGAGAAAGGGCACAGCTTTTAGTTCAAGTGTATTCATGGAAGTCGGGGTCTGAGCAAAGCCTGAATATGAAAGACATCATGATTTTTCAATTTTATTAGGCATGACGGAGACTGATAGTGGTATGGTTCATTTATTTTTCAGCTATGATTCATATTTTCACAAAGCTAATTGAATACATTTTATCATGACGACTAACGCAAAAGCTTAGGTTTTTAGGTTCTACTTAGAACAACCTTTTGATAGATATTACCAGCACTTAGACTGCTGTACGGGAAGAGAAGGGAACTGGTGTGTGAGTACCTGGTAGGCACTCTACATGACATCTCATTTAAGAAAAAAATACAAAATAATTTTTAATCTGTTTTTAAGCATGAATTTATAATTGGAAGAAAAGGTACTTACTTAAAACAACAATAATAGAAACACATAACTACCTGTCAGGATACTCAGCTGGGGAACTGATTTGAAGTTCGGGGTGTGGGTTTGCCTGGACTTATTCTGAATTAATCCATACTCAGAGATGTCACCTTACATCTGAGGGGCCGGCAGGAGACACACTGTTCGTATACTGCGTTGGCATTTCATGGACTCGGGTAGCCATATACATTTGAATGTATATGGATGGAGTTAGGGCGCAGCCAAGAGCTGAAGAGGGTGGTGGTGTTTCTTCCTACACAGTTATTACTTTGAGACAGGAAGGCGATCCTGTAGTGATTTTGTATAGCAACTTTGTTTAAGTCTTAAACAGTAGGCAGCTATTAATGTATGAGAAATAGATACATATTGTATCAGAATTTTCATTTGAATTTCCAGAAATACTAATAATATGCCATGAAGGGAAAGATATATGATCATCTGTTTTTGGCTTTAAACTTAAACTATTTTACGTCAATTGAAAATTAAGGGAAATCCTGACATTTTTAATAAAGGTGTAATTATGTCGAAACATTATAATTTAAATTTAAAAGATTTTATAATTACAGGAAAAGATAAACAGGTAACTTGGAACTGCAGTGTTAATCTCATGTCTGAGTTTCTCAAAAGACTGGTCTATTTTAAGGAGCTTTTTTTATTTTGTTACTCATGTGTCCATTTATGGATATTAGTACTATGGAAATCATTAAAGGGAAGGGAACTGATTTCTCTGCAGAGCTCCCTTCATTTATTATTTATTTCACTTAAAATATGTGTGCGCTGGAATCAAATGCAGGGAAGTCAGTTGGATCACGTCTGGTATTTCAGTTGAGTGTGGCTGTAAAAGAGACTTCATGCCAGCATTCCGGCCCTGAGATCCTGGGCCCTACAGTTGGTGCACCGCTCACCCTCAGGGAAGGTCCTTGTCATAAATGGTGGTTTGGAGTCACCAAAACTGCTGTTGGAGGCAACTAATCTGGGCAAATTCATTAGACTCAGTAATTTACAAAGCAGTTTCCGGTAATCTCCGAGATGACCACTTTTTCCTGTTGTTCGTTCCCGCTGCTTCCTGTTCGTTCTTTCACGACTTTCATGTCTTTCCCTCGCGTCTGCAGACATGCATATCCATCGTCCCACTGTGAGGACACTGTCGTTGCAGAGTCTGTTCTGTCAGTTTTCCTGTATTTCTACATGCATTTTTTTCCCTTTTATTCCCCCCTTAGAGAGGTGAGCTCTTAACTTCCGTGTTATTTGGAACACTAGGGACACACATTGATACAAGCACACGTTACCTTGGCAACAAGAGATTGGCTGTAGGAAATCTGGAAAAGTTTTAGTCTCAGCTAAAATGCAAGGAATCAGGCTGCTCTGGAAGAGGTAGATTAAAAGCATCTTTAGCAAGCAGTGTGAGGCTGTGTGGCTGCAGTTGGGGCAGGGGGTTGGGGAGAGCCAGGTGGGTTGATTAGTTCTGACTTTGGTCCAAACTGGGAAAGGACTACTGTCACAGAGTGTGCATCTGAATTTTTTTCCCTCTAAATATAACATTGAATCAGAATCTCCAGGGCTGACATGATTTATACACACACAGGAGATTCCTTTGTGCAACCATAGAGAATCACTGATAGAGTCAAGCTGATATGGTAATGCTTCTTAGTAACCACAGAGAAGCAATTATGCATCTTCACTGATGGACAAATGAATGCTTAGAGCAGGGATCCCCACTCAAAGCATCAGAATCCTTGTATGAGCAATAGAAAAAAATCTTCCTTAAAAAATAATCTTAAGTTGTCGATACAGTGAAAAACCCACACATCATAACCAAGTAAGGCAAATTCCATAGTGAAACGTGGTTCAGTGTTAGGAAATTTATTAGTATGTTTCGTTGTATCACTGAATCTGAACCATATCAGACCCAGTGTCCTCCTTTTTAACAAATATTTTATACTGTCTTTGGTAATCCAGAAATGAAATGCATATATAACACAATCATTGTCTACCCGTCATTTAAAACAACACATTTATAATGTCCTAATATTTTATATTTATATGTAAATGTATATGTTTTTGTGTTTGTGTGTCTCCAGCCTTCGCCAAGGGCAGTTATATGACTTAAGCAATTGGAAAGTAGACCTTCATAATATATTTTAAAAGGGTTACCACAAATCAGTTTGGAAGGGTTATTTGCAAATGATTTTGGAACAATCTGTTTGCTACAGTATCTGGGTACAATAATTTGGTTATTTATCACACCTTGTACATTAAAAGAAATTGCAATAGATAAAAATCAGCTACAGATAAACTTTTAAATATTTAAAGAAAAAATAAATAACAGATTTCTGGAATGGGGGGAGGGATTTTCAATCTTAAAGAAAGAAAGGAGGAAATCACAAAGGAGAAGGCCGTTGCATGTAATTGAAACTGAAAACCTAAACACATCCAAATAAATCATTAAAAGCAGGTCTTCCACACACAAAAAATAGAAGCCCTTGATTTAGAGAAAGTTGCTCTGATGGAGATGATCACATGTGTTGCATGCATCCCAAAATGGGCACCGTATTTTGATCATGAAGAGGAAGATAGTTTTTACCTGACAGACGTGAACCTAGAAAGTTCATCCAGCTGTCATTGGTTGTCCAGACTGCAGTGTCCTTTTTTCTTCTTTTTTCCTTCTTTTTTTCTTTTTTTTTTTTCTTTTTTTTTTCTTGACACAAACACATGTATTGGTTATCAACAAATACCAGGTACTATTCAAAGCAGATTGTGTATTATTAATATGAATTTATTTAAACCTCTTAACTATTACCTTCATTTTACAGAGGACACTAAATCTCAAAGACATTAATTAACTTTCTCAAACATAAAAACTACAAAGTAGTATTTAATATTTGGAAAACCAGGTGGTAAGTAGAGCTTCCGAGTTGGAGCATTTAATCCCTATGCTATGAGATCTTTTCTGCTTTCTCTATTGATTATTTTTAAGTGTGCCCTGTCAAGGTCGCTTTCCCGTTCCCACTGAATTCTCCACTGCGCTGCTACCTGCAGCCTAGACCTTTCCCTTAAATCTAGATCCAGATCAAACTTCATACTAGCATCTAACTTTGGCCAGAAAACAGACACTTCGACTCAACCTGTCCCTGTCCCAGGTGGAGCCCACACTGCCCTCCCAGAACGCCCCCTTCCCCTTTCTTCACTCACCTCACCATTTCCACAGGCACTTACGCACCAGGAGCTTTCTCCCCCTCAATCCTGGCATCAGAGCTGCCACCAGGACCTCTTATCCTGTCACCTTAAGGCCTTCCCCTCTGTCACTGCCTCAGTTCAGCCCATCCTCTTCCTTCATCTGATTGGTCCCATTGCATCTGATTGTCTTTTTTTTCTTTTATTTTAGCGCTCATATTTTTTATTGAAGTAGAGTTGATTTACAATATTGTGTTAGTTTCAGGTATACAGCAAAGTGTATTCAAATAGATACATGTATATATTCTTTTTAAAATTTTCTTCTATTATACGTTATTACAAGATATTGAATGCTGTTTCCTATGCTATACAGTAAATCGTTGTTGTTTGTTTTATATATGATAGTGTGTATCTCTTAATCCCATACTCCTGATTTGTCACTCTCCCCCCCTCCCCTTCCCTTCTGGTAACCATAAGTTTGTTTTCGACGTCTGTGAGTCTGTTTCTGGGTTAAGTTCATTTGTATCATTTTTTTAGATTGCACATATAAGTGATACTGTATGGTATTTGTCTTTATCTGTCTGACTTACTTCACTTTGTATTCTTTTTTTATGGCTGAGCAACATTCCACTGTGTGTGCACCTGACTTTCTTTACAACACATTCTCCATCGGTGTGGCCAGAATGTTCCTTCTCAATCTTGGTGGTGATCTATCACCTCCTGCCCAACCCCCTTTAATGCTTGCCGTTGTCCCAAGGACTGAGTATTAATTTGTTAGTAAGACTGACTTTAAGCTCCCCCCTCCAGCCTTTTTTCTTGTGAATTCTCCTGTCACGTGCCACATACTTACTTTGTTGTTAAAGATACTTTAAGTTTTTCAAATAAATCTGGACTGCAGTATTGTTTACTTCAGGCAAAGTAGCGTCTGAGGCCTATGGCAATGTCAGGGGTTCCTGTCATTCTTGGTAATAACTTTAGCAGGCAAGGAAAGGAGTCCTTTTGGGAGGTGGAACCCTCAATTAAGCTTGAGTTATCACGAGTTATTTACCCGTCAAGTGTACTTTCTTTCCTTCCTTATAGGAATTCACGAGACACATTGTAACACATGTACTTAACCTTTTACTGTTTTGATGCTTTTCTGTACTTTGAGTTAAAAATAAAGAGTGAAAGAGGTAAATGATATGCTTGAAATGAAAACACACTGCTCACATTCTCGACTCAGTGCTAGCTGCCTTCTCCTGATTATTAAGAAAAAACATAGCTCTCCTTTTCCCCAGGATTAACTTCTCACTTTCTGAAAATCTATCTCTCTGGTTGCTGGACTTCTCAGGTCTTTGATTTTGTGCTGCCTCCTGCCTGCCTTTTTGGCTGGCGCACTGCTAATTAACACCTCTCTCACCCAGTAGGCGGGAGATACAAGGCCTGGGAGTCCCTGGGTCCTATTTGCTTTTCGTTAGCTTCTCTAATGATAAGTTAGACGGGGCACATTGAAATCACGGTATTAAATGGAGTTTGGGGTGATCTGTGGGGTTTTATTATCTAGGCCGTTCCTGTTTTGCATCATTGAAGTTGGCTGTTGTCACTGGGAACACAGAGACGTGGAAGGCAGGGCCAGGTTGCCCATTAAGGAGCTTAGAATTGCGTCTAAACGTGGCCATGTAACTCGCCAGTTGCTGATGTGTGTGTTGTGACGTCCCGCTTGGGCAGGCGACCCCAGGCCGCTCACAGCGGGTCCCCACGTTCCCCGCAGGTCATGAAACGAGTGCGCACCGAGCAGATTCAGATGGCCGTGTCCTGCTACCTCAAGCGCCGGCAGTACGGGGACGCGGACGGCCCGCTGAAGCAAGGCCTGCGGCTGTCACAGAGCGCCGAGGAGATGGCCACCAACCTCGCAGGTAGTGCGGCCCCGCAGAGCCCTCCCGCTGAGCGCGTCCTCCGTCCTCCCTCGGGGTCCTGGGTGCTTTTAGCTGTACCTGATGTGAGGTGCAGCTTTCTCCTTCCCTGAACTGGGGCGGGGTCTGTGTCCCCCTCCTGCATGTGTCCCCTCTCCCCCAAGCTGGGCCCCGCCCGTGGAAGTCAGGTGTGCCAGGTGGGTGAGTCCTCTGGGATCGGTGGTTGGAAACATTGACATCATGGTTAGGTTCCTGAGATTTTTAAAATGTGTTTTTGTGTTTGTTGTTTGTTTTGAAATTGGATGCTTTTTTAGAAAAATTTGTCTTGAGTCCGTCTTGGGGGGAAAAATTGTTACTTAGCTGTTTTGTGAATTCAGGGTTTTATGTGAGGTAATTTTCTTCAGTTGAATTCATGTACTGGAGACTTGGAACATTTCTTCCTGCAGTGCTTTTTGGGAGCTT
This sequence comes from Camelus bactrianus, assembly GCF_048773025.1. Classification (NCBI taxonomy): domain Eukaryota; kingdom Metazoa; phylum Chordata; class Mammalia; order Artiodactyla; family Camelidae; genus Camelus; species Camelus bactrianus. Next base: position 10,779,544 of record NC_133549.1, read on the forward strand.
GTGAATGTCTTTAAACGGCCGGGTGTGGAGTCCCAGGGTGCGGGGCTCTGTCCAGCCGAGCCCCGCTTCCTCTTACCTGCCCGGACCGGGCCCTCTCTCTGCTTTGTTCCTGTGCTTCCTGCCACTCTTCCGATGTCCGTCGCCACCACTTTATCCCTTAGTGGTTTCAGCTTCCATGCTGGCAGTGGCGGCTCCCTCAGCTTCCTCTTTTCTTACCTTCAAAGTCAAGGACCCAAGCCCTTCACACTCTAAGACTATACTGCTGTCGGAAAGGAGTGATGGGGCAGGAAACACCTGAGGGGCCCCCAGAAGAGTGGCTCCCGACTCCCTCCGAGACAGTAGAGGCCCAGTGAGCATCTGTCTGCCACCTTACACTCCAGCGTCAGGCCCACTCCTCCTTCCTTTCCTTCACACTCCCCTGTGTACCAGGTGATGGGCTTGGAATAGATTCATAAATGCCTTACTGTTTCTAGTAGGGTGGCCAGTTTGCAGGACCAGAGTAATTCCTTCTGAACTTGCCATCACAGCCTTGAATAATCCCCTGATGCCCCATGTTCACTGGAACCTGGAGACATAATTGTGTGCTGTTGTTGGCAGGAAATAGGAGCAAACTTAAATTTGCTCTTCATTGTCTTAGTTTAGATTCAGTGGCGTATTAGGAGAGTCACTCTTGTTCCTGGAAAACCACCAGGAAATGTGAGACGCGTGAAATGTGATTATTGTAAGATTTTGTCCTAGGTCTTTCTGTTAATTGAGTCATCTGAATAATTATGTCTTCGTTCAGCAGTCTTGAACACCTGCTGTAGTCTTGAACAGGTGCTGAAAAGTTCTCGGGGTAGCGAAGATTTGATCATGGCTCCAGAGGGGCTTAACATTATAATCGGGGAATGAGGCGGGTGAATCCGCGATTGCAGTAGCTTGTGATGCGGTGGGTTCCCTGAAGGGGGCTGCCCGGGTTCTCTAGGAACAAAGAAGATAGTCAGCTCAGTGAGGCTGGCAGGTCAGAAGGACTTCCTAAAAGGCCCGTGGTTCCCAGCCTATACTCAGGGGTCAGTAAATCGTAGAAGGAATGAGCTGAGTTTCCAAAGAACCATTAGGAGCTTATCTGGGGTAAGTAAGAGGAGGGTATCCATGTTATCAAATGTGGATTCTGGAAGGGTTGCTCTGGTGGCTGTGTTGACAAGGGAGGGCCTGGTTTAGAACCAGGGAAGCTAGTCACTTATGGTAGCCCCACTGAGAAGTGGGGGCAGCCTGAGCCGAGAGCAGTGCTAGGAATGACAGGGAGAGGGTGTGTGTTAGGAGTCTATGGGATTCTGTACCATCCTCCAGCACATCCTGCTTCCGGCTGTCTCCGAGCTCTAGCAGGGGACACTGACTTTCTTCTCTGTGCCCCCTTTTCCATTTGATGTTGTGGCTTCCCCAGCCCTGCTGCATTAATTACCATCCCCACTTCCACCTTCTGAGGTGTGTCAGTGTTTCATCGAGATTATTGTTGAAGATGGTTCCTCCCAGTCCCCAGCTACCTTTCCCCAGCCATGTGTACCCACCCCCCGCCATGATCCTGCCCCCAGCAGAAAGGGTAGGAGAATTTTGCTCGACTTCTTAGAAAGCATAAACTCACAGAATGGAGTTGAAGTGCGTGTTTACATACTGAACATTGAGACTCCAGCCTTCCTTCTCCTCCCGCTGCCGAGAACACCAGGCACATGCTGTCCAGGAAGGTGATTAAAAGATTTGTTCCTGGTGGATCTACCCTGCCCAACAGGAGAGACCTAAGGACACCAGCATTGGCCATCCAATGGTCCAGTGGTAAATTGCCCATCCAGGTCCTCTTGGGTGATAAACGCGCAGAGTTCTCATCAGCTCTGGGGTGCCTCATTTTCAGATAACCAGGGGCCATCAGACCCTGTGAGAAACTAATCCAGTTAATATGGAAAATGGAAATGGGAAGAAACAGTGAGCAGCAACTTGGAGGAAGCAAACAGCAGAGAGAAGAAAGCTTGAAAAATATAATCGATAGCTTTGAAACAAGAAGAGAGTGCTATTTTAAGAGGAGAAAGGACATTCACATAAATACATGACAGTAAAACTGGAAAATCAGTAGAAAGGTTGAGAGTTGAGGAAGCTTCCCAGAAAGTAGAGCAGAAAGACAAAGAAATGGAACAACGGAGAGAAGATTAAAGGATCCACTCAGGAGATCTCACCTTGATACTGTAGGAGTCCCAGGAAGAGGGAATAGAAGACGGTCTACAAAATGATTCACAAAAGCTCTGTCCGAACTGAAAGACATGAATTTCCAGGTTGAAGGGGCCCACAGAATGCCCGGCCCGGGGGTTGAAAGTAGAGCCATCCTAGGGGTCGGCGTGAGACAGGGTCAGCTCGCGGGCTCAGCCGCGCCCCGGGAGCCCCTCCCCCCCGGTCTTGTGCGCCTCTCCTCTCTGGTCGGCTTGTTTGTCCCGTGCCTCATACCTTTTGCCCCTCCGCTGTCATTTGATTGAGTATCAGGAGGTAGAGGAGATAGATGTGTCTGTCGTCTGTGACCAGAAGCCCCAACGTACTCTGAGAACCTGCTGACGTGTCAGATGCTGTGATACACCGGCAGCACCCTCTTCCATCTGTCCTGCCACGCCGTGGCTAGCGACTGTCTTTCTCACCCCGTCTTGTGTGTCTTTTCCTCCTTAGTCCAATCAGAGTCTGGTTGTGCCAACATAGTGTCTGCGGCCCCCTGCCAGGCAGAGCCCCAGCAGTATGAAGTACAGTTCGGACGGCTGCGGAACTTCCTCACCGGTGAGTACGCAGCACTGGGGTCTTTTCTGATGAAGGAAGAGCGATGCAGATTTCCCTCAGAACCCACGATATTTCGGGTACGGTGCTAGGTACTGAGGATTAAAAGGTAGTTTAACACAGACCTCGCATTCAAACTTAGGATCTTTTGGGATTTCTGAGAGTTAAATCACGAGGTGAGAGTGTGTATGGGCTAGGGCTCCGGGTGTGTTGCTCGCAGTTTTATCCGTGGCCTTCAGCACAGTGGCTGTGACTTGGGCTGAATAAGGAAAAGCTCAATCAGCCGTGTTAGGGAAACACCCTTAAATGCAGCATGTTTGATTGAGATGACTGCTGTAACATGGTGTGTCTCAAAGTGGTCTTCGTCCCTTACCTCTGAAAATGCAAGGCAGTCATCCTCCTGAACCAGCAAGACAAAAAAATGAGAAGCTGTCGTTTAGACCAGTTCATCAATGGTATAATGACCACAGAGACATAGAACCGGAAGATACGAGTTCTAATCAGGTCTTCTAATTCACTCTGATTTTTTAATCACTTTTTTTAAGAAATGGAGTCATTTAGCCTCTTGGAGGCCTTTCACTTCTCAGATGTAAAAGTGAAGGAGGCTATTCAAAGGCGAAACCAGGCATTTTCATCTAGTCCTAAGATGACTGATTATAATTTTAATATTAGTAAGATGATTACAATAATCAGACCATGTTGATTCTGGTTATTAATCAAGGTCTTTTCTTGAGTACTTTCTTTATACAAAATCCCTCAAGGTATAAGAAATACAAAACTTTCACTGCCCTCACAGGATGGAGAGTAATCAGCATAGTTAAAATACTTTGAAATTGTTTTCTTTTCTTGCCTTATTTGAACGATCCTCAGGTTAATAATCCCTAACGGTAAAGATTCACTGTAGGTGATCAATACATAAAGCAAAATAACGTACCTTATTTTACACACTTAGAGAGGTCCTAATTTTATTTGGCTCTCACAATGGCTAGTATTCTAGAGGAAAGAATCCACATTTCCTGTATTCTGTAGTTGGGCACCATGGCCCAAATGTTACAGGAAATAAAGTTTACAAAATAAAACCCTAGAGAAAGTTATCAGTCTCACAGATCAGATTCATAAGTACAGGATAGTCTGTTAAATTGTTACAAAACTGATAAAATCGTGAAGATTAAAGGTTTAGTAAAAAGAGTCTATTATGTTTGAACTGGAAAGGAAAAAACTCCATTAAGATCCTCATATCACATGAATGATAAATATCTCAGAACAGTGATCAGCTGCTTTCCACATCTACTAAAGATAAAACAAGAAAAATTGGATTTATAAGAAGCATTTCACTCAGAGGTAAGCAGGAACTTGGAGCTTGTAAGTTACTTTTAAAATATATATATATTTTTATTGAAGTCTAGTCAGTTTACAATGCTGTGTCAATTTCTGCTGTACGCCCCAATACTTCAGTCATACAGGAATGCACATACATAAGTTTTCATATTCTTTTTCACCGTAAGTTACTATGAGACATTGAATATAGTTCCCCGTGCACTAATGAGTTACTTATTGGCATCGGTTTTGAGGCTTTGAGCAATTTTTAAATTTTTTTAAATCAGTTTTTAGAAAGTTATCGTACTCGGTTTTTTAAATGCGATTATGATTTCCCCATGATAGATTTCTCTCATCATTCTAGTGGTGAGGAAGCTGGTTTAGGAGAAAATGCCTGGCCCCTTGCAGCCTTTCTCTTTCATTCATTCTGCCTGCATTTATGTTGCGTTTGATCACTGACTGCACAAAGCACTACCATCTGATGAGGGAAGCAGACAGCGTGAAGCCCCGAAGCTGTCCTTGCACTGGTCGGCCTCGCACTCTGCGTGCTTGTGCTGGGAGATGGCTCTTGTCACGGGCAGGACTGATTTCCATTATGACGTTCAGATGACTGTAGTGACGTTATATCAATTTTTGTTTATATTTTTAAGCGCTGAAGCATAGCTATAGCAAAATAGATTTATTAGAATAACTTTATATAGAACTACATTGACTTTGCAGTGAAGAATTAATACATTTAATTGATCACTGTTGTGATTTATCCTGGTGTAGTTTTTTGTTCAAATGTATCTCTTTGGGCTCTGGATGTTTTTCTTAAATATTTGCCAGAGCTCTTAATGGAGAATAGCTGTTAACACTTTGTATTTTTTCCTAATATGTGTACCTTCTTTATTTTCAATAAATTGTAACAAATCAGCCTTTTCCTTTGCAATTTCTTGTCTTGTTTAAAAACTGAGAAAGTTGTTTGTTACTGTGTCCACAATTTATTTCTTTAATCCATTGGTCACATGTTATTTTGAGGGAGTGAAAATATGTATTTTTCCTTACAGACTGCTTTTCCTGGAACACTTTTCTTTACCCTCAGGTCTCTGAAGAGCAGTCAGCCAAATCAAATGAACAATTATTTCCTAAGCAACAAGATAAACTATAACACATAGTCATTAATCTAAATTGGTATTTAATCCTAACTTGAGGGCTGGAAGTCACAGTTTTCAAATGAACTGTGAATCTGGTTGAAGTGTTTTCACGGACCGGCTCTTGTGCCTGTGGGGTGCGTCTGGATGGAAGGAGAGGGGGATTTATGTAGAGTGGTCAGAGGAGGCCTTACTGAGGGCAGGACTCAAGTTAGCACTGGAGACACGCTGGGTTTCAGTGCCCGGTGGGCGAGGACTAGGAGGATTGGGGTGCGTGTGAAGACCTGGGCGAAGGGGCAGAGATGGTGGTTCTTTGTTCAGGAGCAGTGAAGGAAGCGGCTTTGTCAAGCACAGGCTTTCAGTTTGGAGATAAAGACAGACAAAACTGAGGAGAGATGTGACCCCAGGCCTAGGAGCGTGGACCTCATCCTGTGTGATGGAGACAAGCGGTGGCGTGGAGGTGTGAGTGAAAGCGGTTTAGGGGAGTGTGCGCACGGGGGTGAGTGGAAGGCCAGCTCAAGCCCACTGCAGTGCTCGAGAAGTGAGACGGTGTTGTGAAGGTGGAAAGCACCGTCTCGCTTTCATAGTGAAATGTTCAAAGTGGAATCTCCAGGGCTCAGGAGTAAAGGAGGAAGAAGAGCTGAGAATGACTCCATGAGGCGGGCGGGGCGGGGGAACAGAAATAAGTCAGGTTGTATCTTCCACATCCTTACGACAATGGTCCCCGACTGTGTAGCTCACAGTGTGAAGTTTTAAGGTTGGAATTTAAGAGAAAGATACAAATTTGTGATAAAGAACTCAGCATCAGCTCCACGGAGGTACAAATTAAAGTCTTAGGAGATGATAAATCTCAAAGGAGATAATAAAGACCTAAGGGTTTCTAAGGCTGTAACACCCTAAACATACTTCTCCTCCGGAAGTTATCCGGGGGTGAGGGTCTGTGAGCTCACCTGTGGCTCTAGGCTCTTGTCTTCAGGATGCGGACTGGGAAGAGACTGACTCTGGATTTAAACCTGGGGACAACTGAGTCTTAGACATTGCGTGGATGTAAAGTGCCTGGCTCGTAGGAGGCACACACGGTGTTAATTCTTTAAAGCGAAGTGAGCCCTTCGGAACCACAGGAGGAAGAGGAGCCCCCAGGGCAGGGACGGGAAGAGTCGGGCCGGGTACTGCTGCTTCAGAGCATAGAATGGGTGTGAGGTCGGCGGGCCCAGCCCCGCAGGGACTGGCGGAATGAGGACCGGCAAGCTCGGTTTGGGTCAGCTTGGTGTCCTTTTCACTAATTCCTGCAAACTCCATGAGAAACTCTGTTTTTCTCTTGTTTACCACCAACGGTGTGACACCAAGTAGGCCTTCGTTACACATTCAGTGGATGGAGGGAAGGAGGGAAGGAAGAAGCCCACTTTTCAGAGGATATGTTACTCTGTAATTAGAAAAAAAATTTTTTTTAAGCAAGTACACTTTCAGTAAAATATAAAGGTGTATGTTGTGATCACAGGGAACAAGATTAAAATTGAGACTTGAGACTTAATGTTAGTCTCATCTTTTCCACATATAGAATATGTTGATCAGAATTTTATTTTATATCTAATACACTGTTCTCTTCAGTCAAGAGAGAACAATTAAGCCACTTTGAAACTATGACTGAAACATCATTGAATTTCAGTAAGTTTTAAAGTAGCGCGTCCTTGATGGCAAGTTGTTTTTTGGTTTCTTTTGTTTTTCCTTTGAACTTATTACATTAAGTTCAGAAAAGTTAAGTTAAATGCCTCTCGTTTTGGAAAATAAGCCTGAAACTAAGATTGTAAAGGGTTGAAAACAGCCCTTCATCCCAGTGGAATATATTGGAAGTCTCATTGGTCAGGGTTGAATCTTTGTTTGTTTTTTGTTTTAAGCAGTGTTTGGGGAAAGAGATTTTCCAGTGATCTTCAAAAGAATTGTAGTATTTAAAGAAATACCAAAACCTGTATTAGCCAGGATTCTCCAAAGAAACAGAACCAGCAGAATGTACATACAGAGAGAGATGTATTTTAAGGAATTGGTTCACATCATATGGAGCCTGGCAAGTCCAAAACCTGCAGGGCAGGCCTGCAGACCGGAGACCCAGAAGAGTCAAATCCAAAGGCCGTCTGCTGGCAGAATTCCTCCTCCCCCTCCCAGGGAGTTCAGTCTTTGTCCTAAGACCTTCAACTGATTGGATGAGGCCCACTCACATATGGAGAGTAATCAGCTTTACTTAGTCTGTTGATTTAAATGTTAATCTCATCTAAAAAATACTTTCACAGATACAGCTAGAATAATGTTTGACCAAGTATCTGGGCACTGTGGCCCAGCCAAGATGGCATAAAATTAACCATCACAAGTCCAAACTCTGTGAACTTGGCACCCATACCCATCTCCTTAAACCATACTTAATCTCCAAATAACTGTGATTAACAAGGTCGGAATTGCACCTAACATGGTACAGCCATCCTGAGTACAGCCATCCTGGGTACAGCCGAAAATGCACGAATCCCCTCTGCAGAAGCAGCAGCAGGGTTCGCTAGCCATATCTGCTCTTCTCATGGATATCCTGTAATTTAAATACTATGATGTAAAGTCAGCAATACTTAAATACTGATACAAAGTCAGTATAACTTGTTACATGATCAGGGGATAAGACAGGAAAGAAAACAAAGATACGTGTTTATACAGAGTATATGCATACAACCATTTCCGACAAAATAAGAAGGAATGTGTATTTGATGACAGGTGCAGCCCTCGTCTCTGTACCTGGTCACTTGGTCGTAGCTGGCACTGAACTACCTTCCTCCGCTACCCGTTCTGCATCCCCTTTGCCTTCAGTACGCCCTACAGCGGGTGCTGGTTCTTTTCCCGGCGGGATGACTCAAGTCTTCGTTCCTGCAGGGTCTGGCCATTGGGTTGTTGCAGTCTTGCATTCATCGTGGCCTCAGGCATGGCCACACCAGGAGGAGCTCTAAGTGACTCCTCTGACCCAGACACCCTCTTCCCTGCCTCCACGTGGAGCAGCAGCCCCGGCTCCCCAGGGCCGTCAGGGTCAGTGCCCGCAGCCAGCACAGGAGCTCCCGTTGCCTGCTGATTCCCAGGCAGGACCCAGAGACCCAGAGTGGCTGGGCAGCAGTCCTGACTTCCAGTTCAGCGGGACTGTTACAGTTCCTCTAAGTCTGCATCTGAGCGGGAGCACATTTATTCTCAAATGCACATACTGAGCAACCCGCCTGTGACAAGGTGAAAAGGAGTGTTAAGCAGAGACAGGCTCTGTCATGCTGGTTTCATTCCTCTTCCAATCAGGGAGACAAGATCCCCTAATACAGTGTTTCTGACTCTTGAGCCAGGTATGGATTCCTTTTCATGAAAAAGAGGAAGAAAAAATGCTAGCTGAAGTGCTAAGTGCCGACTAAAAGCATTTTTATGTTAATGTATTTAAGTATGCACAGACATTACACTAGATGGGAGGCCTTTATGTTTACTGTACGAAACCTAAACTCATCTGCAAATAAAGCATAAGCAAAACCACAAAAAGTAAAGTTCAAATTAACAGCAAGTGAACGTAGCGGATGGACTTTGCCAGACTTAACCTGCTGCTCCAGACAGGTCTGCAGGCGGCACCGAGGGCTGTGACACACTCGGGCCTGGGACAGCCTCTCAGTTCGTCTCCATCTAAATGGCTGCAAAACCTTTGCCCCGTCACAGCTCTCTCTGCCCTCCCTACGCAGGTGTCACATACGCCTCTGCACTGTTCTCATTAGCCTGCGACAAAGCAGGCTGCACGCTTTTCTGAACATTCTTTGTCACCTAGTTCCGTGGTGTTAAAGCCTCCGGAAGTGATGTAGTCATAATGGCGTGAAAACGTTCCATTTGTAAGTTATCACTGCAGAAGAGAAGTAGTACTTTTTAACCAACAAAATCAAAATGAATACACCGACAGATGCGGGGCCATTAGGTGTGAACGATGTCGTCTCAGCGTGAGGACAGGCCAGCCGGGGTAGCCAGGCATGCTGAGGAAACCACTGAAGTTAGTATTTTGATGTTACTGCAGGTGATAGGGCCAAAAGCCATCATAAAAACGAAACAGCACTGAAACTTTATGTCAGTACTTAACTTGCTGAAGTCCATCCAGATAATGCCAGGTTTACTTGTGTTCATTGTTTTTTTAATTCTCAAGTTAAAACGTTTCTGTGAAGAGCTCGATCTCCCAATAATACATCTAAGGTCTCCCCAAGGTGTGAGGTACCCAGTTGGAGCAACACTAAAATACTAAATCTTGAAGACTGGGGTACAAGCTACCGAACGGACATGAGAGCTTAGGCAAGTCACTCACCTCTGGGCATCAAGTTCCCGATTTGTCACTGGCTTCGGGCCCGTGTTTGCTGGACTACAGGGTCCATGCTCGTCCTTCCTCGGTCCCTAGGCTTAGATGTCGGGTTTCCAGGATTCTGTATTGAGCTTGTACTTCAGTTAGTAGCCTCAGAAAATAGGATCCTGGCAAGAAAGGGTCCCCAGGAGAGCACATTGTTCCTCTGAGATGATACTGATTATAAAGCCCTCGCTGTGTTTTTCTTTTTTTCATTGTAGATTCTGACTCCCAGCATAGCCACGAAGTGATGCCTCTCCTCTATCCTCTCTTTGTCTACCTCCACCTCAGCCTGGTCCAGAACAGTCCGAAGAGCACAGTGGAAAGTTTTTACAGCCGCTTCCATGGCATGTTTCTGCAGAACGCGAGCCAGAAGGATGTCATCGAGCAGCTGCAGACCACTCAGACCATCCAGGACATCCTGTCCAACTTCCGGCTGCGGGCGTTCCTGGACCACAAGTACGTGGTCCGCCTCCAGGAAGACAGCTACAACTACCTTCTCCGCTACCTCCAGAGTGACAACAACACCGCCCTGTGCAAAGTCCTCACCTTGCACATCCACCTGGACGTGCAGCCTGCCAAGAGGACAGACTACCAGCTCTACGCCAGCGGCAGCTCCTCCCGAGGCGAGGGCAACGGCCTGGAGCCCGCCGACATGCCCACCCCGATTCTGCAGAACGAGGCCGCCCTGGAGGTCTTGCAGGAGAGCATTAAGCGCGTCAAGGACGGCCCCCCCTCCCTCACCACCATCTGTTTCTATGCCTTCTATAACACGGAGCAGCTGCTGAACACTGCAGAAATCTCCCCAGATAGCAAGCTGCTTGCTGCCGGGTTCGACAACTCCTGTATCAAACTGTGGAGTTTACGATCCAAGAAGTTAAAATCAGAACCCCATCAAGTGGACGTGTCCCGCATCCACTTGGCTTGTGATATTCTGGAGGAGGAGGTACGAGTCTCACCTTTCCTTCCCTACACCTGCCTCACTTCTGTGCTTAGACTGCTCTTACCGAGCGTGGCAGGTCTGGCGGAGAGCTGCCTTCATTATCTCCCTCTCTGTGTAGCTAACACCAGACGCGTGCCGTGCAGCCTGCAGCCAGCGAGTTCCTGCTCAGGCCTAACCTGAGCAGAGATGAAAACCGTGTTTAACAGTAACTGAACATGATCAGTGAAGGGGCAGGTATGTTACTACCTGAAGTGTGGGTAACGCTGCTGGGCCTGATGAAGGACCTTCATCAGCTAATGTTGCGATGTAAGTGCGTGCGTGCGTTTGTGCGTGTACATGTGTGCAAGTGTAAACATTAGAAGTGGATCCCTGGGTCGAAGGGCCTGCCTTCTTGTGACTTGGCGGTTTCCCAGTCTCATCGACACTAAACCAAGGGAAAGGGTGTAGCTCCAGTGGCAGAGCGCATGCTTAGCATGCGAGGTCCTGGGTTCAGTCCCCGGTACCTCCTCCAAAAATAAATAAATAAACCTAATCCACCCCGCCTCCGCTAAAATTAAATAATACAAGAATAAATAAACTAAAAAAAAAAAAAAAAACAGTAAACAAGAACCAGTTTCTCTCCGAAGGGCCAGTGCACAGCCTCTGGCTTCACCCAGGGAGCCCCCAGCCCCCGTGTGGGAAGGCACAGAGGAAGCCTCCTTGGCACTTCATCCCGCAGTTGGTGTCATGATCCCGTGTGCTTTGTCTGGGGGTGGTCGTTGGAAAGGGTAGGCCGAGTGGCCTGCGTTCAGGGCACTGAGGGTCACTGCCTCAGAAAAACACAGGCCAGGAGAGCTAGAAACCGGACCTCACGGAGCTGACCTGTCCTGGGAGTGGCACCGCCGGAGTTGTGGGCTAGAGGACCTTGGTCCTACTGCCACAGAAATTCAGATGGCTCGGCCTCAGGTTACTTTGGATGGAAAATTCTTTGCACCTAGTTGAAAAATTAATGAGTTAAAAAAAATCACTCGAGCTAATTACCAGCTGCTGATAGGGGTATCAAGAATATTAGATGTAATTAAAAAATAGAAAACAGAAAAAGAAAAGAATATTAGGTGTGCCAGTTAAGCCCTTTCTTACCTCCTCCTGTTTGCTGAGTCACCTTCCAGTTAGTATGGCCTTTGAGTCTTTGTTTCTTACAGCTAAGACGGTATAATTAGAGGATTTCGTTATGATGCATAAAGAGTCTACATTCCAGTCTGCAAACATTGATTTCTAGAGTTCTGTAGTGCCTTCCAAAATGTATTTCATTGCATGTGTATTTGAATTATCAGATTTCTCTTCTCCTTGAGACAGTGCAAGCCCCTTGGGGTTTCTTCACACACAACTGACAGATACTGCCCTCGTCTACTTTTAGTTTTCTGTAAACACAAAAAAAAAATTATTCCTACTGGACCTTATTAGCATTGATGGTACTGAGTCTGGGGGTTTATTCAAGGCATTAAAAAGTAATATAAAGGAAGATAGCAAAGATAGATGGAAAGAACATTAGGCCAAAATAAAAAACGTTAAGGCTCTATCTACCCTGGTTTCCACTGAAGACCAGCTCTGTGCCTTGTTCTGTGAAGGTTCCCAGGTCATCAGAAGGCATGTATCTGAGGACCCAGAAGTGAAGAGTAATGGGGTGAATTCCAGGAACTAAGAGAAATTAAATCTGGCTAGAGTCGGGCAGGGTAAAACAGGAAGCCATAGGGCGCCGCTGTCTGGGTCAGAGATGGTGGTGGGCCGGGCTCAGTGCTGGCCGGGGAGGGAGCACGGTGCTTGGACCGGTGGATGGACCAGATGAGAGCGCGGGGCCTGGGCCGCTGGAGGGGAGAGGGGGCTGAGGGCAGCACGTGTGTCGCAGGCTGGACATCCACCTCAGCCAAAACAGGATGCCAGGGGAGTGGTTGTTCGGTTTAACTATCTTTCTGGTTTATTTCTCATTATCCATATTGGAAGTCCGTAGTTTCTAGCCTCTGCTTTCCTCAAGAACAGTGTGATTTTGGTTTTGTTTTTTTATTTGTCTGTTTTTAATTTTAGACTAAAGTTGAGATCCTCCTAGTCTGGTTGAGGGGTTTCCATAGCCTCACCCCGACCCCCACCCATTTTGTCATGGCCGTTTGGGGCAGGTTTCTTTTTGGTTTCTGACAAGGAGCATTTGGAGGGGAAGGCAAGATATACATTAGTTGTAGTAGTTGGTTTTTAATGTTTCTTCAGTGAGAATTTGGGGTTTCTGTTTTCCTTGTAGACATCACGATTAAAATCGAGCCTGTTAAATAAAGCAGAGATCCCAAACCCAGATGCCTTAGAAGCCAAGCAGGTGAATGGTGAGGTCACCTGGCTCAGAGATGGAAGGAACTAGGAAAGCACTGAGGAAACCAAATTAGGAAGTCAGGTTTCTGTCTCTGCTTTAATCTTTGTGAAGCAATAACTGTTGCATAACTTAGTGGATAAAACATTTTAACGGTAAATATTTAAAACAGCGGTCATACCCTGCAGTTCCATTCCTACGTGTATAACCAAGAGAGCTGAAGCCCTGCATCCACACATAGACTGGTACATGCATGTTCATGGCAACATTATTCATAATAGCCAAACAGTAGAAACAGCCCAGAGGTCCTTCTGCTGATTAATGGACAAGCAAAATGTGGTGTATCCATACACTGGAATGTTCTTCACCATATAAAGGAATGAAGCTATGTGATACATGAAATATGCCGTAACGTGGATGCACCTTGTAAACGCTGTGCTAAGCCAGAGAAGCCGGTCACAGAGAACCGCGTGTGGTATTTATAGGAAATGTATAGGAAATACTCAGAATAGGCATAACACAGGGACAGAAGGTAGGTGAATGGGGTTGGGGGCCGGGGAGTGGGAAGTGAATGCTACAGGAACAGGCTTTCTTTTTGAGGTGCTGAAAATCTCCTGCACTACCTAGTGGTGAAGATGGCACAAGCCTGTGGATACACTAAAAACCATTGAATTGTACACTTTAAAAAGAGTGAATTTTATCATATGTGAATTGTATTTAAAAAAAAAAACAGTCAAAACCAGTAACCAAAAGCTCTGATGTAAGCATAAAATTTTCTCTATTAATTATGCCACATACAACTGGATATTCAGCCCCTGCCCACAGTGCCTGTGGTCCCCACGGGAAGATGACCGAGATTAGCCTTTGAAATCTGCTCGCTGGCCCCACCGGGGCGCCCCCCGGTGCCAGCAGCCCCTCCCGCTGCTGGAGGCGCTCAGCGTGGAGAGCGAGGCCTGCGATCCCTCCTTTGTTCCACCGGGAATGGAGATAGAAGTGAGGTCCAGCTTTCCCGCTTGTTGACTGGTAACTCTGTGGCTTTTCCATATTCGAGCAGCGTGGCGAAGCCCCGGGTGCCAGACGGAGGATCCGCTCCTCTTCCCAGTTATGTGGGCGGGCGGGCCCACCCCACCCTCATCACTGCCACCCTGCATTCAGCCCCCGTCAGGCCGAGTCCTCCTTCCTCCAGCCTGGTCATCTCTCAGTGTGAATTGCGAAGCCAGTGTTGTCCCTAGTGCTCATTTCTGTCATTGGTGTATAAATCTGCCAGTCACATCTGTGCTGGCCAAGAAGAGTATAACATGAGCCATATATGTAATTTAAATTTTTCTAGTAGTCACATTAAAAGAGTAAAAAGAAATAGGCAGAATGCATTTTAATAATGTGTTTGATGCAATGCCATATGGCCAAAATGTTATTTCAATATATAGGCAATATAAAAAAAGAAATCAATGAAATCTGTTACATTCTCCCTTTTTGTCCCAAGTCTTAGAACCCAGCGTGCCTCTTATACTCACAGCACACGCGTCCCTCCACGCTAACCCGTAGCCCCCTTTTCCATCCTAGTGTGGGCTGCCATCTCCCACAGATAGCAGTGTCTTCGCTTGCTTCCCACCCACCCCCCAAGCCTAGCCATATTTAATTTTTTTCATTTCCACTGGCAGCTAACTGGAGAATAGCCCAGGGCTAAATTTCAGGCCCCCAAAAGTACCCCTGATCTAGCACTGACTGCATTGTGAGCGGGGGCACCTGGAACACCCCATTCCAGAAGCAGATGTCCGCAGCAAGTCAGAGATTTCAGGGATTCCATGGTCTAACGCAGGGTCAGCAGCCTGTAGCACAGAAGACGGTATTTGAAGATCTGTTTATACTTATTTTTGATTCTTTTTAAATTTTTGTTTTCAGCATATTTTATAATGTATAGAACGTCATTATTACATGAATATGCTTTATAAATTAAACATTCCTATTTGGGGTGCATGTGGGGTGCATCCCAAATAGGAACTTCCTGTGGGGTGTTCAGACACTTGTAGGGAGTTTGGGGTGTTGGCCTGGGAGGGAGGAGAGAGAATCTGGGGCTGGGCCTGTGTTCACGTTCAGCTGCTTGCTTGGGGTTTCTGCTCGGCTGTGCAGAGGCCCTTGTGGGACCAGCTTGAGCCACAGAAGAAAACGTGGCCGGGTTATTTTAAGCTGTGGTCCTGGCAAGGGGCTGCTGATGATAGCCAGCAGGAACGTTCTGGTTTCCCCATTTCTTGGTTTATGGAGTCAACCAGGCTCTTTTCCAAAGGCTTCGGACACTCACAGGGACCCCTGGGAAGTGCCAGCCTGACTCGTGGCCGCCCCCCTCCCTCCATCTCTGAGCACGCAGTGGTGGTCCCCACTAAGGAGGTGAGGTCCACTCCCACAACGAGTTGCTCCAAACTGAGACTGCTTAAGCCTCAGAGATAGTACTGTGTCCTTCAACCCGCTGGTAACTTTCAAAGGACCTTTGTGTCATCTAGGGTCGTCTTTTGCTCCCACAGTTCTTACATAAACTTTCTGGTGTAGAGCAATGAGTCATTCTTGAAATTTTAAAGTGTTGTTGTAACCTCTTTGGAAGGGAAAATCACTAATATTCTTGGTAACGCTCAGTAGAACCTTAAGCTCCCAAATGCTTATGTATTTTTAATGCTGAGTATCTGGAATAGCCATTTTGAATATTCATGGACATCAGTGTTTATTTTCTCTTAACTTGTCTCAAATATGTGCACTTTGGAGGCATTTGTTTTATTTTGAATTTAATGGTTTTCAAGTAGAAGTTGAAAGGGTGCCCTTTCCCTGTACAGAGGCTCACAGAGATATTTATTTCTAAGCCAGCAAAGCCAGTTCGTTCAAGAAGCTTTATCTTACTCCTTATTCTTCTCGTGTGTAATTAAAACTTTTTCAATGTGTGAATTTCAGGATTGAGACCGCTGTAGTTTTAAGGAGCTTGCCTGTGAGATGAATGAAGGGCAAATGGATTCTGAACACAGAGTGTCCTTGTGGGGACGAGGATGAGGAAGGGGGACTCTCCCCCCACCACCCCCCATACCATGAGGCTTCTTTCCTGTCCCCACACATAGGAATTTACTTCCAAGAATCACAGGAACCACTTGCCTTTGTTTAAAGCAATTCAGAATCCATGCCTTGTTTGTTACTTTGAGAAATATTTGAGGCCCTCCAGAGAATCATGGTTTCGAAACTTTTATTTCTTTTTGGACACCAGGAGTTTATGCCTGGTCATAAGGTGTGAGGCTGACTCATTGATAACTGTACCTTTCTGGCATAGTGTTAACTCTGTTTAGAATTGAATCTAGGCCCCATTTTTTACCTAATGTGCAATTTGGGGAAAGTTATTTAACTTCTATAGATGTCAGTTTCCTTATCTATAAAATAGTGATAATAATAGAATCTACCTACCTAATAATAGAATCTACCTGCTTCACTCGAGAGAATCAGGAGCATTGATTTTTTTTTTCCCTCTTTGTCGCAACGGACTGGGGCGGTAATTATAGAATCTACCTCACTGTTCTATACACAGTGGAACCTTGAACAACTCTGGGGTTAGGGCCACTGACTGACTACACAGTCGAAATCCGCATATTGACTAAATCTTTTCACATGACATTATCAGAACAAACAGTGAAAGTTACCATAAACTACCTTCTACCTTTTGATCGACTTTTGCAAGTCTTAGGTCATCCTCAACCTAAGAGTAAGGTCCAGTCTTTGCGCTGTAGTAGTAGACTTGCATTTCTGTGTCTTTTGACTTGATAAAGCCTTAGCTGCAGGTGAATTTAAGGGACATGATTTGTTTTTTATTCAATTCTGAACTGTCTTCCTGGGGTCACCCTCAAGGGCAGGGGTGGTTTACTGGGTAGGCGCTCTCTCCCAAGCAGTGTTGGTTCCCCCCCCCCGCCCCCGGACTTCTTGTTTTCCCTGGCAGAGCACTGAACACTCTTTTCTTGTGTGTCTCCTTTTCCCCCTGCCCTCCCCACCCAGGACGATGAGGACGACAGCGCGGGCACAGAGATGAAGGTCCTGCGGGGCCACTGCGGGCCAGTGTACAGCACCAGGTTCCTCGCAGACAGCTCAGGGTTGCTCTCTTGCTCTGAAGACATGTCCATCAGGTACTGGGACCTCGGGAGCTTCACAAACACTGTGCTGTACCGGGGCCACGCCTACCCTGTGTGGGACCTGGACATCAGCCCGCACAGCCTGTACTTCGCCAGCGGGTCCCACGACCGCACGGCCAGGCTCTGGTCGTTTGATCGGACGTACCCGCTGAGAATCTATGCCGGACACCTGGCCGACGTGGACTGTGTCAAGTTCCACCCTAACTCCAACTACTTAGCCACGGGCTCGACCGACAAGACGGTCCGGCTGTGGAGCGCCCAGCAGGGGAACTCGGTGAGGCTCTTCACGGGCCACCGCGGCCCCGTGCTGTCTCTGGCCTTCTCTCCCAACGGTAAGTACCTGGCGTCGGCCGGCGAGGACCAGCGGTTGAAGCTGTGGGACTTGGCCTCGGGGACCCTGTACAAAGAGCTGCGAGGCCACACGGACAACATCACCAGCCTCACCTTCAGCCCGGACAGCAGTCTGATCGCCTCGGCATCCATGGACAACTCGGTGCGCGTCTGGGACATCAGGAGCGCCCACTGCAGCGCGCCCGCCGACGGCTCATCCAGCGAGCTGGTGGGCGTCTACACCGGCCAGACGAGCAACGTGCTCAGCGTGCAGTTCATGGCCTGCAACCTCCTTCTGGTGACTGGAATCACGCAAGAGAATCAGGAGCATTGATTTTTTTTTTCCCTCTTTGTCGCAACAGACTGGGGCGTGCGTAGGGGCTCCAGGTGGCAAGTCTGAGGACAGACTGCAATGGAATCACTGACTGTGAAAGACTCCCCCGCTCCCCCCCCCCCCGCTCCCCTCACTGACACCCCGCCCTCACTCGTCAGCCTTCACTCAGCCCCGCAGGGTCCAGGGACTTGGGGCGAGGAAGGGCTGCGACGGGGAACCTGAGATCAAGAATCACAAAGATCCCACTGTGTCCCTGCGCGAGCCCCTCCCTGTCTCTGCTCGTCTTCCGAGGAGCCAGGATGCTGCTTGCCTCCCCACCTCCCCGCGTCCCCGGCGCTGCATTTGGTCCAAGGATGTTTGCTCCCACTGGGAGCAGTGCTGCGGGGCCACCGGGTGAAAGGGACTTTATCCGGGAGGAAGGCGTGGGTGGGCACTAGGAAAGGGGGCAGGGTAATCCTGGCAACACGTCTTTCCTTTCCCGTAATTACAGAGAACCAGGATTTTTTTATTATTGTTATTATAATTATAATAATTATTATTATTGAGAAGAGGAAACCTAGCACTGGCAGAGGGGGCCTTCTCTGCTCTCATCTTTCAGGTTTTACTCCTGGCACTGGCTGTGATACTTGGAATTTTGAGGTTCAGGGAATTCAGAGAATTTGGTAGCACAGTGTATGGGAGAAAGGGAACATTTCTGGGTGACAGATCGATCACTCTGGCTGACACGTTTCTCGAAGTGGGTGGGTGGATCTGATTGAGAAAGTCTTGGGCTCTCGCAGTGATGGTGGGAAAGACTCTTTTCATGACTGCATTTCTCTTTAACAGTTCTCTCCCCTGGAAGGACAGATTGTGGTAAAGAAATGAAAATAATTTGAAGTGAAAAGTCAAAAGGTAGAATTAAAAAATGTTGAATTTTCAAATGATTCAGAGGTGTGGCTTTTCCAGTGTTGCTCTCCTGAGATCGTCCCTCCCACCTCCTGCTTCGCAATAGCAGTTTAATGAACACTCTGTGAAACGAATCTTAAGTACGTACACGCGCAGACAGACTATGCTCTGAGGATAAAGCAACTTCTAATTTGTGGGAAAAGGATTAAATATTTCTGTTTTCTGAAAAGAGTTATTTTGTATTTTGTTTTCTATTAAAATGTATTTAGTTTCCAAAAAAAAAAAAAAGTGTTTTGGCATCTCTTTTAAACTGAGGACAGGCGGGTGTGTGGGCTGCTCTAGGGTGACACGCGGCTCCCCGCTCTTCAGGATGACAGCCGGTTATGTAGGCCGGACACGCCCAGGGAGGGCCTCCCGTCTCTTGTACTCTGCTCAGCTGCTTCGAATCGTGATTCCTCGTGACATTCATGTGGAGTCCCAATAGCACCGAATACTTTTTATACCTCCAGGATCGCCAGTTGCTGACCAGAGACGACATGTATTTCCCTATCTGGAGTTATTTAGTGAGATTCTATTTCCAGCTTTTCTTTGAAGACCCCCTTATGAAATCTCCCATGGGCATAAAAACAGTGCTGTTTAATTAACTCAGACTATTTATTGAACAATTCCAGGTAAAGGCCTCATTTCAAAGATTTAAATGATGTAAGAATTTTTTAAATGTACTTTCAAACATAATTTTCAGGGAAGGACACCAAGAAGTATCAGGAAACTAAATAGGAAGACTAGAGTTCTATGCCAAATTTTTTTTTTTTTTTGCGCCTAAGGTACTAATTAACCGGAAATGTTTCTTATTCATAAAAATCCATGTATTTGAGACATTGTAAGGACTCTGGCAGTTTAGTCAGACAACATCACCTTTTGCATGGTCTGCAGGTGAAGCATGAAAGTGTGTTCTCACCTGTAATAAGTGAACTCTTAGGTTTCATTTTGTGGAATATTGCCAGAAACAATCTCTAAATTGGGCTGAATCTTTCTCAAGTGAAAATATCACTGATTTGGGGTGATTTGGGGAAGTTTTTATGTTTGTCTTTTAACACAGAATTTCTTTGATTAAACACAAAAATGTATTAAGTTGGTCAATCTTCATACTACCAGTGAAATATAATATATACGCTTTGTGATTTCAGTTCAGGCTCTTAATAATCTGCATATTTGACCTTTTTCTTCTGTGAACTAATTTTGATCTGGGGTAACTTAACTTTTTAGAATGCCCCTCACAGCTTCCCGAAAGTCTTAGAAGCGTTTTAAGGGGCATGTATGTCTGTGTCCACAAGGGTGCGGAAGAACACGGTCACAGTCTCCAGTGTGCTTTCTTGCATCGTTTTACTTTACCTCCAGGGCAGTCCTGTGAGGCAGGACTAGGGCTATTACCATTTTGTAGATGAAATAACTAAAACACCCAGAAAAGCCATGTTATCGGTCTGTACCCACCATGGACTAGTCTCAAGTCTTGAATGTGTTACATAAAGGGCGTATATTCAGTATCCTCAAGTTCCAGCTGGAGGGTATAACCCTAAAGATAGAAAAACTTGAAAGAAAAAAAAAAACAATTCCAAAAAGGAAAGATGAATATAAAGTTATTTAACAGGCGTATAGATAGTGCTTAATTCTCTGCCAGAAACCACCCCAAGAGCTTAATGAAAACTAACTCATTTTGTCTCCATTGACAACCCTATGAGTCGTCTCTTTTCTTTCAATTTAATTTTATTTTTTGTTTTGGGGGGAGGTAACTAGGTTTATTTATTTACTTACTTATTTTAATGGAGGGACTGGGAATAGAACCCAGGACCTCGTGTATGCTAAGCACGCACTCTACCACTGAGCTCTACCCTCCCCCTGAGTTAAGTCTCATTTTTATCCCCATTTTACAGATGAGGAATCTGAGGCACTGATGGATGAAGCTGAAGGGTCATCAGTGATAGGTAGTGACTGACGAAGCCAGAATTTGACCTGGAGTAGTCTGGGTCCAGGGTCCACACTCTTACCCAGGCCAATGCCTTCCTCCTTTCCCACAGAGCCAGGTAAAGAGTGACTGAGGTTAGCAATAACGAGATGCCCCTGGCAACAGCTACAAGACTCATGCTTCCCTTTGCCAAATAAATCAGCAGCAACTGCAGGATCAGGAACTGGCAGTGAGAACAAACTTAAAACAATACACGGCTGAAAGAAACTTCAGAATATTCAGTAATTTCAAAGCATGATGATCTGTTTCTGTAATGTGTATAAAGTGGGGGTGCGGGGAACCCAGCTGAAATCTCTTAGACTGGCAGGCTTAGAAAATCTGTAATTTTATTTTATTTTTTAAGGTTTTTTTTTTTTAATTGAAGTATAGTTGATTAACAATGTTGTGTTAATTTCTGGTGTACAGCACAGTGATTCATTTATACATATATATATTCCTTTTCATATTCTTTTTCATTTTAAGTCATTATAAGGTATTGAATATATATACTTTGGGGGGCGTGGGGGGCTGGGGGAGGTAATTAGGCTTACTTATTTTTAGAGGAGTTAC
Organism: Camelus bactrianus; assembly: GCF_048773025.1. Lineage (NCBI taxonomy): Eukaryota > Metazoa > Chordata > Mammalia > Artiodactyla > Camelidae > Camelus > Camelus bactrianus. Next base: position 10,800,700 of record NC_133549.1, read on the forward strand.
TGGGGCCTGAACCCAGGACCTCCTGCATGCTAAGCATGCACTCTACTGCTTGAGTTATCCCCTCCCCCTGAAAATCTGTAATTTTAATTTAGCAATAGATTGGCCAAAAGAGAGAGAAAATTAGAATAAAGGAAAGTAATGAATAGAGATAAAACAGGAAATAATTTAAAGCTTTTATATTCAAGAGCCAGCTTTTAAGGATAGCCATGACTAGTAGCTTTTCATTTGTTTTATTTGTGTATTAAAAACGTCTCGGTTGTATAAGAGAAAATCTGCTTCGTATGTAGGCTTCTAAGTTTGACGTTGCCCCGACTGATATTAAGTGTATGGATTAAAATATTAGTCTGTACTTCAACTTGTCTTTCAGTTGCATGTTTTAGAAAAGTGCCCATTATATCCCTGCCCAGCCCACAATAAAAATTCTTCTTATTGACCCCTGGAAATCAGCCAAATGACTCAAACTGCTTTGTGGTCAACAGAAAATCCTCACCGTGGGAATCAGAGGAATGCAAATGTCCCTTGTCAGTTTCACCCATGGAGAGGCAACCACGATGCTCTCCTAGGATTGACTGCGGTTCCTAAAAGAAGTATTTTCATATGAAACATGTGTCTGTTATAATCAGACACTGTGTTAGTCGGGAAGGTGAGCAAACTGATGTAGTCCTGGCTTGAGTTTATAGTTTAGAGACGGAGGCAGGTATCAATTAAATAATGCTCACACACACATATCATTTCAGTCTGTAGTGAGTGCTCTAGTGGGTGCTACGGAAGAGTACCTAGGGATCTAATTTAGGTCAAACATTCAAGGAAGGGCTGCCTGAAGAAGCAATTAAGCCGAGACCTGTAGGGTAAGTAGGAGTTAGCCAGGCAGAGTTCAGGAAAAAATGGTCCAGACCCCCAAATAGGAAAGAACCTGGAACACTCCAGGTCCAGAGGGGCTGAGGCAATGCAAGTGAGAAATGTAACAGCCTGACGTGAGTTTGGGCACCGTCAGGAGTTTGGCTTTGATCCCAGGTGGGAAGGAAGCCACCGAAGGGTGTAGAACAGGGAAGGGACGCAGTCAGTCCAGTTTCCACCCCAGCGTCACCGGCAACAGGAGGGCGTACAGACACCATACTTACAACTGGAATTCACTTCAACATCAGGACAACCAAGCAACATTTACTGAACTCAGGCTACCACACACTGCCAGGCACAGCTGGATGAGCTGCCCTGCAGAGTGGCCCCCAGGGCAGTGAACTCAGAGTGACTTCCAACTAACAGCCAGTAGGACCCGAATCCTGCCAACAGCCACACAAGTGAGCTTGGGTGCAGATCCTGATCTTGCTGGGCAAGCCTTCCACAGGACTGCTCCAGACCGACCTGGGGGTAGAGGCACTCAGCTAAGTGCCAGGGTTCCCAGCTCACACTAGGGTTTGGGCTGGTTTCTTGTGTAGTAATGGATAGCCAGCCCATCTGTCTTACTCCACAGTCTATTCTTTTAGCTGCTGCACTATAGAAAATGAAATAATTACTAATTTAAAAAATTCAGTGGCATCTCTCTGAAACATAGATTGGGAGTATGCGAGGGAGAGCCGGGGGTCAGTTAGCATCACTGCTGTTGCACAGGGGAGAGGTGACGGCGACACGGACCAGAGGGCCACAGGGCAAATGGAGAGAAGTGGACAAATCCAGTGAGTACCTTAGAGGGGGTTTGGCTGGACTTTGTCCTGGGTGGGATGGGGAGAAAAGAAAGGAATTGTGGTGGACCCACATTTCTGGCACAAGAAATTTGGTAGATTGGGTTGTCATCTATCGTGATGGACGTACTAGAGGAAGAGGACGTTTGGGGGAAAAGAGTTCAGCTGAGGACCTCTAAAGTTTGAGTGCTTAAGAGAGAACCACGTGAAGATGTCAGACAGGGCTCAGGAGACGGATAGACAAGTCTCTCTCAGGAGAGAGCTCAGGCCTCGACACGCTGATTCGGGAGCTGTAATTCATTATAGAGCTTTCAGCCACCAGGGACAGAAATACGACTCCAAGTGGTTTTAAAAATTAGGAATTTCATTGGTCCACAGGAAGTCTAGTGGTCAGGCGGGTGTCACGTGCAACTCGCTAAGGGCCTCTGCTCTGCTCTGTAAGCCCACCGCTGCCTGTGGCTGGCTTCATCACAGGCGAGCTTTCCCAAGGCTGCTGGAGCTGTGCCGGCAGCAAGAGCCAGACACCCCCTCGTTCATATCTAGTGGGAATGTGGCCTTAGCTTTGCTCTTACGAGCAAGGGGAAAAAAATTCTAGAAGCCCCATCAAAACTCTTCAATTTGGGTTAGGCTTGCTCACCATTGAACCAGTCTCTGACAAGAGCGAGACCCATTGGCACATCGTTGGAGTGGAAGCCTTGCAAAGAGTTGTGATTGCCAAGGATACAGTGAGAGGAGGTGGGGGCTTAAGCCTATACCTTGAAGTTTTCTGACTTTTATAGGTCAGGAGGGTGAACAGCCAACAAAGCAAGAAAAACAGGGAAGCGCACCGTTCAGAAGCCAAGAGCAGAAAGGACTTCAAAATAGAAGTGATCGGCTGTGCTACAGAGATTTCAGATATGATAAGAATTTGAGAATATCCATTAGATTTGGTGGGGAGATGGCTGGCAATCTTAGCACTAGAAGTCATGGCTGAGTAATAGAAATGGGAAAGAGCATTGAAATTGATTGAAAGTGGAAAGGTAACAGGAAACATGAACACTGCGAAAGTGACACAAACAGCAATGGAGGAAGGACAGAGTTTTTACTACAGTCGATTGGCTATCCATAGGAAAAAATAAAATTAGACCCCTACCTTGCTCTGCACAAAAATCAATTCCAGGTAAGTTAAAGATCTAAATGTGAAAAGCATTTAAAAGAACATTCTCATGACTTTGAGACAGAAATTTCTAAAGAAACAAAAGGCTCTAACCAAAAAAAAAAAAAAAAAAAGTTGATTAAATTTGAAAATACCCAATCATCAAAGGAACTCATGAACAGGCTATGAATGTGAGCAGGTACCTGTAACATGTGAGGGACAGACACACGTGTCTGGAGCCACGCCGTTCAGGAGAATCAGCTGTGTGATGGAAATGTTCTTCAGTCTGTCCTGTCCTATAGAACATTCTGGGAAAATGAAAATATTCTCTAGTTCTGTCCTATAGAATGTTCCTCAAAGACAAAAATGTTTTGCAGCTCTCTGCTGTCCAGTGAGGTAGCTAGTAGCCACCACGTAACTCCTGAGCATTTGAAATATGGTGAGTGTAACGGAGGGGCTAATTTTTTTTTAATTTTATTAATTTCATTGTAACTAACCACGTGAGACTATTGGCTAACATATTAGTCTACAGAATTCTAAAACACATGAAAAAGTCTTACAAATCAGTGAGGAAAAATGCATATAGTCAATGAGGAAGAAACGCAAAAGTCTGAAACACTTCACAAAAGAACCTCAAGTAGCCAAAAAACAAATTAAAAATTACTCATCCTTGTATTCCTCAGGGAAATGCAAATTTAAAACAATCAGATTCCATTCTATACACATCAGACTGAGCACATTGTAAAAGCCTGGCAATGCTAAGTGTCGGTGTGCCGGGACCCTCCTAACACAGATGAAAATGCAGATGAGTGATCTCTTTGGGAAACAACACGGAATTACACAGCAAAATTGGAGAAAGGCCAGCTCTGTTGTCACCAGCAATCCCACCCCGGGTCGAGGATGCACGCTTACATCCTCCAGGATACAGACATGGAACTGCCCATGGCAACAGTGTTCATCATTTCCCAAAGCTGGAGACAAGCGAAATGCCCATGTATAGGAAGGATAAATACGCTGTTGAAGAAGAGTCACAGACGGATAAACCACAGCCAGTCAAATGGACAGATCAGAGCCTCAAGCAATGACGGGGAAGAACTCCACCTTACAGCCGGCACCGAAGAGACAGAAAGACAAATTATTCCTACAGAATGACTCCATTTACACAGCTCAAACACACAAAACAACTGTAGATTTTGGAGTATGTGTTCAAAGACAACCGAACTGTCAAGGGGGCCAGGGCCCTGC